>NC_072010.1:19841730-21230063 GCF_027791375.1 Indicator indicator | reverse complement strand
CACAGCTGATACTGTGTGACCATCATCAATGTGCCAGAGCTCAGCAGTGGGGAGAAGTTGCATGATTTATGCTGCTCAGGGGTATTTGATTCTTTTGATTCTCTTCCCTGGGGTATTATATTCTCTTCCCTAATTCCTGGTAATAACTCTCAAAATCAGGATTCCTATAAAGCACACTCTGAAATGTGCTTTCTGCACAAGTCCATAATGTTCCCTTCAATATAATCACAGAATCACAGAAAACATCTGATTGGAAGAGACCTCAAAGATCATCCAGTCCAACCTTCAACCCAGCACAATACTAAACCATGTCCCTAAGCGCCAGGTTCGCATGCTGCTTAAACCTCCAGGGATGGTGACTCAACCACTGCCCTGGGCAGTCCGTTCCAATGTTTGATAACCCTCTCTATGAAGAACTATTTCTTAGCATCCAGCCTGATCTCCCCTTGAACAACTTGAAACCATTTCCTGTAGTCCTGTTGCTTGCCATGGAGAAGAAGAGGCTGGCCCCCTCCTTGCTCCAACCTCCCTTCAGGTAGTTGTATAAAGTGATGAGGTCTCCTCTCAGCCTCCTCTTCTCCAGACTGAACAACCCCAGCTCCCTCAGATGCTCCTCGTAGGCTGTGTGCTCCAGGCCCTTCACAAGCCTTGCAGCCCTTCTCTGAACACTCTTGAGAACTTCAATGTCCCTCTTGTAGTGAGGGACCCAGAACTGAACATGATACTTGAGGTGTGGCCTCACCAGTGCTGAGTACAGGAGGATGATCACCTCCCTGCTCCTGCTGGCCACAGTGTGCCTAATACAAGCCAGGATGCCATTGGCTTTCTTGGCCACTTGGGCACACTGCTGATTTGTATTTAATCGACTATCAAACAGAACCCCCAGGTCTCTCTCACAGTCTCAGCTTTCCAACCACACATCCCCACATCTGTAGCTTACCATGGGGTTGTTGTGACCCAGATTGAGGACCTGGCACTTGGTCTTGTAAAACGCCATACAATTAGCCTGGGCACATTGGTTTAATCCATCCAGGTCCCACTGCAAAGCCTCCCTACCCTCTAGCAGATCAACACAGCCACCCAGCTTGGTGTCATCTGCAAATTTACTGAGGGTGCACTCAATCCCCTCATCCAGATCACTGATAAAGATATTAAAGAGGACAGGCCCCAGTACTGAACCCTGGGGGATGCCTCTAGTAACTGGGCACTAGACTTAACTCCATTCACCACCACTCTTTGGGCTCAGCCATCCAGACAGTTTTTATCCAGTGCAGAGTGCACTTATTCAAACCTTGTGCCATGAGTTTCTGAAGGAGAATGCTGTGAGAGACAGTGTTAAAGGCTTTACTAGAGTCCACGTAGACAATGTCCACAGCATTTAGAGGAGTCAGACAGAACCTGCCTCTCATAAACCTATGCTGATCCTGGCTTCTTAAGTAGCTAGTTCTAGGCATAGATGCCATTACTGGTTTTGTTTGTGACAGGCAAGGAAGATATTTCTTGTTCTTTAAAGTTGAGTACTCATTTTAAAATTATTATTGTGCTTCTGTCCTTCTTCCCTTTGTCTGGCACATCAAACTGGCTTGTAAACTTTCTTGGTTTGGGGATTGTCTCTTGCCTTCTGTTTGTTTACTAACAAACTAGATAGGAATTTCAAAGTGTAACCATAACACAAGCATTAGAGTGATGGTCCCAGTAAACTAATTTCTTACAAGAGCTGTAGAAACAGAACAAGAAAACACAGCTTTATCCTGTTTTCACATGTAAAGCAGAAATGGTTGAACAGCTTTCTACAGAGTTTGTGCGAGCTGAACTCAGATACAACATTTCAGCTACACTATGCAGTGAATCAGATAATAGTTGGGGAGGGTACTGTCAGTGTACCAGTGAATTATGCTTTTAGGTGATTATATAGAAAGGAATTACCAACCTCATGAATTTTAGGCAAGTGATTGATTGCTTGACAATTTAATGTAGATTGAACTCCCTGAATAGTCAGCCTCACAGATGTTTTTTCTCTCCTCTTACATCTTTATTTAGATATCCTTTATCTCTTTCTTTTTATATGATTTTTTCCATTTATGTTTTCTTCAGCAAGGAATTCTTTCCTCCTCCGAACTCCTTTTAGTTCATTCTCAATTTAAATGACAAATAAAAAATGTTAGATTTGAAAACCCTGTCAAACTGCAAGAGGAGTGACAAAATCCAAAGAGCATGTCTTCCATGCATGGAGGCACTGGAAGCTAACTACTTATAATCTACCATCAGTTTATTAGATGCATCTAGGTCATAATTCTAACAACTTTTATGCCTCAGTATGAGTTTATTTGGCTGGGTAATTCCAGTGATGTAAATAGAAGTATACACTGAAGTAAAGTACCTCAGAGTAAACTTACACACAGACTAAGACTACATTAGAGTTAAGCAGGGAGAGGTCATGGACTCACGCACAGGGTTTCACAGCTATCTTTATTGCCAGCTTGTTAGGAAGCTTCCCAGTGTGGGTCAGCTGCAGATGAGCCAGCACATTGCTCTCATCTAGGCAGTGTGGATGAAGTCCTTTGTGGGAAGCTAAGAAAGCTCAGTAATGTGGATGTGGTCAAACCATGCCACTTGTTTTCATCACAAGAGACAAATCTGTGCCACTGTTTGTTATACTAGAACAAATGTATCCTTAGAGGCCACTACTGGAAGCTGCAAGGAGCACGAGTTGTGTACCACTGCCTGGGTTGGATGTTTGCAAGAGTTTTCATAAGTCTGCCTCTCTTGAGCGTTTGAAATTAACCTCTGCATAGGTATACACAAACCCCTTGTCTCTAAATTGGAGAGACATGGAATTGATGGGTGGATAAGGAATTGGCTGGACTGGTACACCCAAAGAGTTGTGGTCAATGGCTTGATGTCTAAGTGGAGACCAGTGATGAGTGGTGTTCCTTAGGAGTCAGTATTGGGACTGATGTTTAACATCTTTTTTGGTGACATGGAGAGTGGGACTAAGCGTAACCTTAGCAAGTCTATCAACAGCACCAAGCTGTGTGGTCCAGAAGGACCTTGAAAGGATGAGAGTTAGGCCTGTGAGAACCCTATGAAGTTCAACAGGGCCAAGTGCAAGGCGAAATTTGAAGAATAAATACAGGTTGGGCAATGAGTAGATTGAGAGCAGCCCTGCAGAGAAGGACTTGGGATTCTTGGTGGATGAAAACCAGCTATGAACTCACAGAGTCACAGGATTTATTAATTGCCTTCCTGTAATGATTACCAGTTTCAAAAATACAGCACTCACATCAGATACTCCCAAAATACCATTATAGGGTTTTTTAATAAAGTACATGCAAAATAAACTTGTAAGAAAGACACTTGCGGAAGTAGAGCCTAGAATTGCTCTTCTGAGTTAATAGAGAGCAAAATTAGGTTCTTGAGAGCAGTGAAAGACCTGGCTCAATATCTGTAGCATCTCAGTTGCTTAGTGTTCGAAAAACATTTGTCTGCAATACCAGTTATGTTTGTTGCCAAACAGTTTCAAAATCCAGTTTGATGCTGATACATGCTTTGGAATGAGGTTGTAGCCCCTGAGGAAGTAAGATTATTTCCAGGTACTTTGGAAGATCTGTAACAGCTGCTCTGGCTGCATAAACTGAGAAAGTTTTTTAATTACTTCTCTGAAGAGGAAGAGAACCATCAGCCTTGCTTAATTCTTCTTCATTAGCAAATAAGCTTATTGCTCAGCAGAAGTACTATGAGGAGGTCATACATCCTCTCTACTATTAACGTGATGAGCTGGAAAATGAGCTGTGACTCTAAGGAAGATGTTCTGTGCTGTTCTGAAGAGAATTTAAATCCCAATCCATGAAGAGTCAATGTTCGGGGCTAAGGTAGTTTTTACTGAGGTTGTTTGCTTTTATTACTTAATACTGTCCTAGTGTTCGTTGCTATTCTGTTTTCTTTATTTCTTTTCTCAGAGTAATGTCAGATCATGTGGATAACGTGATGAAGTAGATTTACTTGTAATACAATATATTGATAGTAGTCTGTCAGCTTTGCTGTGGTACATTTCTGGCATTGCATAAAAAATACGAACGAAAAGGCGATAGTAAACTAAACTAATACAGGGAATTTTGAAAGAAGGAGCTAGCAAAGCTTAATGTTGTTCTCTTTTGATATTAACAGGAGTACAGGAGTCTTCCTAGTATAAAGGTAATGTAACTATGGCTGCATGAATATCTATGAAGGACATTAAAATAAAGGAGAAATGGCAAGGATATTTCTAAGAATTGATATAACAGAGAGGGTGAGGTGGTAATTTAGCATAGTGTATCACAGGATGAAAAAGAGAACAATTATTTGAAATAAATTATTTTGAGCTAAGACGTATGTCTTAACCATAATTTTGTTCTATTTTATATGATCCGCAGCCCTTCCTACAGAAAGGGTAGTATTTGCATATTTCTCAGTGGTGCCTTTGATGTGACTGACATATTTTATATAATTTCCTCCACCCCTTTCATTCTCCTCCCTGATAATCAGTCAATGATGGCAAAGACACTGACTGTTATTTTAATGGAATTTTCACATAAAATACAATAGAGGAAATCTAACTTGATGCAGGAAAGTCCATATGCTTTGAAAGCTCAGAACTTCCTTTTTTTTTTAATAGAAGACATCTTCTATAATACTTGGGCTATTAGCACATACCTAGTTCACAAAGCGTTTATTTGCTGACATACATCATACATGGTTTCCTGCCATAGTACAGACAGTCCTGAACAACCAAACAGATAAATTTCATACTAAAGAATTGTGTTTGTTTCCTCTAAATTTAATATAGAGTTCAAAAATGCTTTTACAATGCACTGAAAACAACAATGAAATGAGAGGAGCATATTCAAGAAGAGGATATATTGACCTCAGCCCCAGGAATATGTAATTCCAGATACCAAACTTGAACGACACTTCATTTTCATCCAAAAATTATTTACTGATCTCATTCTTATGAAACCTCAAAAGAATTAAAACTGTGAAGAATAATTTGTAAGAAATTGCAGGTATTTTTTATGCAGACTAGGTGGTGGTGGCTGTGTAGCTTGAAACTTTCTTTTTCTTATAAAACAAACAACAAAAAAACTTGGCAACTGGTATCTTAGAAGTACAGAAAAAATCTTGATAAACTCACATGGTTTTTTTCCCAGGCTGTAAAAAGTAGCTAATATTTCGTTGCTCACATAAAAGTGGATAAACTCTGTTCACCTTCAACTGCACAATTGTTTTTGGCAGGAACTCTGGAAAGTTTTCATGGAAAAAGGCTAGCAAACCTGCAAGATCAAGAGGTGAATATCTATCTGTTCTTTCTGCAGGTAACTGAAAACATGTCCCCAAGAGGACAGACTTGTCTTGAGTATTGTTATTATAGCTTACTTAAGTGGAAAAGTAAAACAATGGCTGTTAACATACAGTTACTATATATTGTGTGGAAGAAGACTCTACAGTTTGGGTTCTGACCTCTTCAAAATTAGTATTCCACAAATGTGAGTCAGGAAGCAGAAGTGAAGTCAGTTGTGATCTTAAGACACAATTAATCTTTCTTAAAAAATAAGTTTCCATGCAAAAGCATAGATTTTGAAAATGTTAAAAAAGCAGAGAAAACAAAATTACAGGGAGTAACCTACATGGAAGAAAGTAAGTTTTAATGTAGTTAGTCAATTTAAATAGTTTTAATGACTCATGAAATCAGAGGTTTCTTTTCAATTTAGAAATAAGGATGAAAAGCTATTCAAGGACTTACAGGTGCCTATACTTCTCTCACCTGCTATTAAACTTGTAAACAACCTTTTCATAGTTCCAGCTGGAGAACTAAAATATGATTAGGCTAAAGATTAGAATTTCTTTTGACACATTAGAGCAGCAGTGCAGATAAAACACAAATATCTCACTTCAGCTCCAAAGGTGCCATAATATCTGAGCTCAAGCAGTATTGTTTTGAGCTACTCCATTTTGCAGTGGCTTCAGCCAGCAGGGAGCTATAGTTCAGTCATTAATCATGTGCATTTTAATCATTATAATTTGTTTGAATTTGCATATATGGCTGGTAATCAGTGACAGAAAAACATATCAGGAGTGTAAAAGAGGTTTTGAAAATGTATTTTCAGAGATTGAGCTACGGTACTTCTCAAGCAGTTGTATTTTGGAGAGGTCACCCAAACCTTTTGAGCCCTGCCTGTTGCTAATATACATTCTGGTAGAGTATTTTGCTCTCAAGGCTGAGAACTGCTTTTTTTCTCAGTGCTTTTATGCCATTAAAGTTCTTGCCCTTGACAGTCCTTGAGTGAACATAATCCACGACACACCACATTTTCTGACAGCCTCTTTTAAGAGGCATTCCAATGCATTTCTCGTACTTCATCCTTCATGCACCCTTAATCATCTCCCCCTGAAAGAGAAATGATACTGCTCACCTACAGCGTTTCTAAGTATGCACTTCTTTGTTTAAATCCTCACTTTTTTAGATTGACAGTGAATTTCAAAGGAGGTAATTGAGTTCAAGTTATGTAAATTTTTTGTTATTTTTCAGGAGGTCTGGGGTTTTATGGGATTTTTGAGGTTACTTAACTTTTTTATAATTTTAGGAGTTTTGTTTTCACTTTTGTGGAGTTTTGCAGGCTGTCTTCTAGTTCTGCTTGCAGTTACAATGATGTAGTGTTAGAAAACACACCCTAATAACGTGTTATTTCTGCCTCCATGGCTGCTCATTTCTGCTAACCTTACAGTGGAACTGGACTAGTGAAGCACTCCAGGTAAAATTAACCTGTCTGAAAAGCTGTTTGGGAGCAGCTCTGGTGAATTAGGTGAACTAAGTGAATAATCTCATTTGACTCACCCTGTTAAGCACAGAAGATACAGTTGTTTCTGGAGGAGCTCCTGTATCTTTGATAATTGAATCTTAACATTATGGAAGGGCTAATGTATAAGCACAGCTGTTGGCCCCTGTAACAGCTGTTCATCAGGGGCATAACAGGATGGAAGGGGACCAGGGGAGCTATCTTCTGAGCAAGCACCCCTGGAAACACCATCCATAGATGCAGAGACACTCAGGATGCTGATACCCACAGGATGCCACCAGCATGCTCAATGAATGGCACTTACTGCACTGGTTCCACAAGGGTAACTTCTCTCACTTTTATTCAAGTGCTGATAAGCTGCACAGGAGGAAGGAGGAGATGGTCTTTGGCTTTTGTGCATTCCAGCATAATCACTTGGAGTCTTGCAACAATATTCTGAGGTGTGGCAAGCCTGCTCCTTTCCACCCTGCCAGCACACTGATGGCATCGTACCACCAGGACTGGTTTTGCCAGGACAGAGAAGGGGCTCAGTTCACACATGCTTCCTGAGGCATGTTTCTTGTGATGGCCTAATGCATTCCTCCAGGGGTTCTGTCAACGGATAGAACTGTGGTGCATGGAATAGGCAATAAGTACAGTTTAAATTGCTTCTGCTTATTTCCTGAGAACTGAGCTTCCAGCAGTGTTTCCTGCTAGAAGAGGTGCCAGATGAAAGTGCAACTTTCTTCCCTGTGGATAAAAGGGTAAAAGAAATGATTGCATCTCAATATTGTCTTTCTGTTCTGAGAAATTTTGGGGGCTGGCAGATCATTAAGGGTAACTCTTCAGATATCCCAGCACATGCATCTGCATAAACCAAATCCCCCAGTTAGATTTTAGTTTGTGTGTGCTTGTATTTAGCCTGTAAACCTGCCTGCTCCCTCACCCACACTATTGGGAGAAAAACCTCACTCTTTTGTCAGAGTGCACTGACTTTGGATGACGCAGTCCTTCTGCTTGGTCACGGGCTGGACTCACGCCCCAGATGACTCTTGTTGGGCAGCTTCCTGTGGAAAGCCATGGCTCTGCCTGTGGTGTGGGAAGGAGTGGTAGCCCTTCCCATCACAGGCACAAGGGTAGGAATGAGCACCCAGCTCTGAAACCAGAGCATCCCTCTCCAGTGTTTGTAGCTGTGTCTCCTGGTAAGGCAGGGCTTAGACAGATTCATCACATCCATTCAGTTCAGATGTAGTGACTATAATTTTATTTCATATTGAATATTATTTCTCTCCACCAGGTTTATAACTTGCTGCTCCTGTGAATTTCAGAAATCTTACTTTTCTCCCTTAGAACAAATAATAAAACCACTCACTCTCCATTAACATGCAACAATTCAATATCCTGACATTTATGAGTTCACAGTAGGAGTTTAAGTGATTAAGGATGATTCTGCATTCTTTACAGGGAAGATTGGCTTTTTTGTTTACATTGTCATAAACAATCTTGTATGTTGGAACACTTTAGAAAGTACTAAGGATATATGCTTCCCTCCCACTTCGAAAACATTCTGCCTCAGCATTTTGTGTGCTGTTTTTATTACCTTTGCCTCCAGTAAAAACCCTAAGATAGGCATGATTTTCAAGGAGAAGGCTTCTGTATAAACAGCTTTCAGTACATGTTAACAGATTTAACAAAAGATTAAAGGGAAGAACGAAATTAATAGGAAGTATGAAAACTAAAAGTAAGGCTGAATCACTCTTGCCAATATTCTTAGGTCCAAGTTTTTATTTCCCTCCCATCAGAAGTTTATCTCCCAATGTGTTGCATCCTTCAGTTTTAAAAATTATTCCAATGTAAAAAAAAAGAGAGAGAGAGAAAAAGCCTCTTTATTATAAAATATTGCTACCTTTGAGATTCTGTTTTAAAAAGGGAGAGTGACAATGAGATATATCACAGCTAAGATCAGCTCTTTAGGAGTATAAGTAGAACAACAATCTCTGGTGACAAGAGAGAAAAAACAGGATAACACAGCAAAAAATTCAGATCCCAGGATTGCAGATTTGGGCCCAGGAGTCCTCTGATCCTGTTAGCATCACAGCACTGGAGTGGATCAGGGGTAAGGACTGTGGCAGGATTCTTCATGGAGACCAAGAGCCTTTCCAGATCCAGCCTGATGAACAAAGTCACCTCTCTTCCTGCTCCATGTAGAAGTGGAAAACTCTCCAGCCAAACACAGTGAAGCTGCAGAGCCCTGCTGGGTGGCATTTTTCATCTACCTGCCTTTGTAACTCCGGTAACTCTTGCATGCAGTGCCTGATTAATCTAGTGTTTGATGGAAAGTGCTCACCAGTGAAGTGCAGAATGCTATTCATTTTAAAGAAATTTAGATAAAGAAAGAACCATAAAAACTGGAAATATATCTTACATTTTTTAGCAGACTCACAACTTCATCCATATTTGTATACAGAGATCAGAAAAACAAGGAGCACCATATCCTAGAATAGCAAGCTCACCTTCTGCCCACTGTGTCTCTCTCTGTTCTCATGATAGAAATTATGATCTTGATACTTGAAAAGATGCAGGGTTGAAACAGAGGGGGCTTGGAGGAACATCTGCTGTGTGCAAGAATCATATCTCAGAAGCACGGCAGAGAGTGTGTCTCAGCAAGACAAATGAGCATGCCCCAAGCACTCTGCTGGCAGGAGGGTTGTTAACAGTACCTGTGTGAGCACATTTTAAGCTGACTCGGGCACGTTCAAGTAGTTTTATCATCAGTGGAACTGCACTGTTACTAGTGTTAAGCTGAGGCATGCAGCCCTTTAGTTTTAGAGGTCTGAAATTTCATTCTGATAGGAAATGCAGATACTACAGTCTTTGTGTCTGCCTGAGACCCAAGGCCAGAAGGAGAGTGAATGACTAGGAGGGTGACTTAGCCCAGTAGCTACAGCTCTTACCTCAGGAGAGGATTTTGGGTTCTCTTCTTTACCCCCAATATTATTTGTCATTTTATACCTTGAGTGTCCAAAGTAACAGCCCATCACAAGTGAGGGACATAAGCTTCTAGTATCTGACAACGAGACACCCTCAGACCTGATTCCCTCCAGATCGCATGGCTCCTGAAGTCCTGATCCAGAAGCCCAGCTGCATTAGAAGGATCCTTCTACCTGCCTCTTTTGTAGCCTTGTGGCTATGTGGTTTGTAAAGGAGATATAAAATATGAATGTGAATTCTGTTTGGCCAGGGGATCTATCCAATTAGCTGTCTTGGATAATTAAGGTAAAAATGGTTTCAGGAGACAGGTTACCTGATCTAACAGATGAACACCACTGTGAGGCAGAAGATCAACTGCTTCTGCTACTGACTTTTATGTCAAACCCAGCAGTCATTGGGCAGCCTGTGAATCCATAAACTCACTAAGCCATAAGGTGAGATGAGACACCCTAAACAACTCCCTGCTGCATAAACAAATTAAACTGTCTGGCAGACAGGCCTGAGAAATGGAAAGAGTAGAAAGGACCACCATGCATCTGGGAAGAGGGTGAAAACCTTCCCCTTCAGCAACAGTGAGACACTGGATTAGCCACACAGGTAAGTCTCACATTTCTGAGGCATCCAGCAAGCACAGATGAGCCACCACCAGCATTTGGAAAACCTTCAGGCTGAGCAAGAAGCTTAGTGTGGAAATGCTAAAGAAGATGCAGAAGCTTCTTCTTTTTTTTTTCATTTATTTTGGCCTTACCCAATTAAACTTTCCATACATCTCATTTTAGACATCAAAATAGGCCTTATTTCTGCATTTACCAATCTCAGCTTTGAGGCATTGATTCTTACTCTTCTGCTGCTAAGTTAAGGTGTTGCTAAGTTAAGATGCCTCTAGTTCCTGTGGATAAACAAAATAAATTTATCCCTTTAAGTCTTTCACTGCAAGGCATTTTCTCTAAATCTTTTGAACCTCTTTTCTGTGGATTTTTCAACTTAATGTAATTTTCATCCTACGTCTGCTTGGGACAATTGTAAATTATTATACTGTTCATTAAAAATCCAGCAAACCCCCAGTGCATCCCTGGAGCAATCTGTTATTCTGTGACTGACAAGGCACCAAATCTGAATCAACAATGTTTTCCTACTAAACATATGCAAAGTCTTCCTGTCTCCATACCCCAGTACATTATGAGTAACCCAGAAGTAAAATAGCAGTCTGGAAAAATCTTTGGTTTGCCGAAAGGATCTGACAGAAGGTGGCACAACTGCATGTGCAGTTCATATGCATGGTGATTTTCCAGGTGTTACCTGGAAGCTACTTTTATTTTTGAGAGACTATGGAAAATTTGTATAGTTAGACAAAATTATATATATACCTACAGGATTTATAGCTGTGTGGAAATTAGCATTTTACCTTTTATTGCTTATTCTTGGTAAGACCAAATTATTTTTCACAAAGTCTAATAAAAAGACTGCTGTTAAAGGAAATGAAAAATTACACCACTGTGACAGCATGCAGCTATCTGTTCAAGCTAGTGACTCACATATTTACATACAAATGTCTGTATTCAGATGAAAACTGAAAGCATAGAACAAAGCCTTACAGCACAGACAGGATCCCATTTCCAGAAGATGCTGACAGTGTTTTGGCATTCCAGGAGCAAACCCTATAAAGCAGAATTCTTTGTTCTCATCCTTACACATTAACAAGATGGACAGACTGCTTTTACTTTCATCTTCACTGCTACTTGGTATTTTCTTCCATTAAAGGCATTACACAATATGGTCAAGTCATTTCTCAGTCTTTCTCACTATCTAAGCAATGTTGAGATTTTATCATGCCCTCTTCATATTCTGTATTTCAAGATATGCTGGGTCTTGTAAAAGTCTCCAGATATATTGCATTGCCATTAGTAGAGCTGGAGATGGCCTCTCAGCTGCAACAGCGTTTCCCAACTGCCCTATGGTGGAGATGACAATAGGAGAGTTTAGCTTCTGCAAACAAACTCCAGGAGACTGAAACTGCAGGATGACTTACTGATTGTGGTTCCATATCTGTAATGAAATCTAACTGGGTCTGCTTATGCTTTCCTGCCTGCCAGCAGTGCCTCTGTTCTTGTTCTGCTTAGCTTTAACTTACCATCAGGTGTGACTTGAATGGTGTACAAGTAATTTATATAACCTCCACACTGAAAAAAGCCAGAGGTATGTGCCCTCTCTCTACCCTGCACATAACAGGCTGCAGCATCTGTAAAGCACTTCCATAATGTTAAATTCACATCAAGTCCTGCTCAGTTGTCTCCATGCTAAATCTTAGCTATGTTTTTTGCCAAGTGAGAGGGAATTTCATACTGGAATCTCTTTAACTTGATTGGTTTTGGTATGGTACAAGACCTGCTTTAGATTTGTGCCTCTTACAGTGGCCACCAAACCAAGGCACTTTGTACTGAAGTGTTCTAATTGAGAAGCAGCTGAATATGAGCAAGCAGTGTGCCCAGGTGGCCAAGAAAACCAATGGCATCCTGGCTTGTATCAGAGATGCTGTGTCCAGCAGGAGTAGGGAGGTGATTGTCCTCTTGTTCTCGTCTCTGGTGAGGCCACACCTCGAGTACTGTGTTCAGTTTTGGGCACCTCAATAGAGGAGAGATGTGGAGGTGCTGGAGTGAGTACAGAGGAGGGCAACGAAGCTGGGGAAGGGCCTGGAGAATAAATATTATGGAGAGTGACTGAAGGAGCTGGGACTGTTTAGTTTTAAAAAGAGAAGGCTGAGGGGAAACCTCATTACTCTCTGCAACTACCTGAAAGGTCATTGTAGAGAGGCTGGTTCTGACCTCTTCTCCCAGGCAATTAGTGATAGGACAAGAGGGAATGGCCTCAAGCTGCGTCTGGGTAGATTTAGTCTGGACATGAGGAAAAATTTTTCTCAGAAAGAGTGGTCAGGCACTGGAATGTGCTGCCCAGGAAGTTGGTTGAGTCACCAACCCTGGATGTGTTTAAAGGTCGTTTGGATGTGGTACTTGGGGTTTAGGGTTGAACTTTGCAGAGTAGGGTTATCGGTTGGACTTGGTGATCCCGAGGGTCTTTTCCAACCTGAATGTTTCTATGATTCTGCTTATGTCCTGAAAGGCCAAACCAGACACTGTTAGATTGAAGACTTACTAACTGGCATAACTTAAACCAGGCTGATCCTATCACCTGGTTCAGTGTTCATTATAGGTTTTTCCTTAGACCTAGCCACATCTCATTCGAGCATACATCTGGTTGCACACTGCATGACCTTTATTTACATTACTTACAGCTAGCCCAATGAATGAGAAATTCTATCTCTGTCTTAGATATTCATCTCACCAGCAAGCCTCTAAAATGAGCTCTGCAAGCCAGTCAGCCATCTGGAACAAGCAAAGTTCATTTCCAAAGCATACCCACAGAGCAGCCTCCACACATCATCTCCGGAGCGCTGGCTCACAGCCAGCAGTAACTTTTCTATATAATGTGTCGTGAAATATTTGCAGTTCTGTACTGACATATCCTTTTTTTTTCCTTTAAAATTTCAATCAACTATCTCCTTGGTTGATGAGGGTTTAGCCTGCCTCTGCAGAACATTAGTTGCATGCCATAGAATGCTTATCTTGGTTACTTATCTGATATTGCGTGTCTTTTTACAAGGCGAGTCCACTAGTGATCTATGTCAACAAATTTACTGTCTGCAACAAATGTACAGAATTGAGTAATTAAAATATTGGATGATTCTATTGTTCACCACTATCAGAATGAGCAAAATCGCAGCCAAGGTTAATTTTGTTCATATTTCAATCAGTGCATTTGCTGTTTTTTCTGCAGAGACTTGAAATATCAGTACCAAATTGTCTGAAGCGTTTATCTCTTGCCAATCACACTATCTCTTCAGACCTAGTAAAACATGTTCAAACTTTTGAAACATAAGCACTATGTACTTTATGAGGGCTAAATTAGGTTATTTATGAAATCAGCATTGGTTATATAACCACTATGCAGTTTCATTAAATATGGATTATTATCAAGAACATTCTTTTTTGGAGAATTTTGCAGGCTCCTTTCCAAGGATAGCAGAGAAAATATTTCAATCAGACACAACGGAAGGAAGGAAATAATTATTGATTTCTTCATATCTAAATGCAGTGCATTTCTAATCAAGTCATGTTTCATTTGAACCTGTCTGTCTTCAGAAGATGTTAAAGAACATACTTTGGGATAAGTTCATCTGGATATTCCATAGATGCATTTCTGATCTTTTTCAAAGATGAGAACTGTCCAATGCATTTGATTGTTTCATAGCTCCTTCTGTGCTTAAATTTCTGGGTAACACTTGGATAATCTGGTATAGGCCTGTTCATTGCAGTCCCAACAGCTGCTGAGTTTCAAGATCACATGTAAGCTCTGCATACAAATCCAACTTTTCCTAATAAATAATACAGAAAGAGTTTTTTACTCCACTCCCCAAAATTTTATAGGTTGACACTGCACACCCCTAATACACAGTGGCTTGTCTTCCCATTCTTTTCAAGCTTGTGCTTCTTGGGTTTAGATTTTAATTTATTTTATTTTCTATGGCTTGATCTGTTATGCCTTTTTCCTGAGGCAGTTGCTACTGCTTTTATGATGCATTGGAACAGCAAAGCATCTCACCCATCCTACTCTCCACCATTTTATCTCTGTGCAGCAAAGGAGTATTCACCTGGCTCTGGTTCTTGGGGACTGGATAGATTTACTTGCTAGAAGACTGTGTAGGCCAATGTAGAGAAAATTAATTGTTCTTCACAGTAAGAGTGATTGGCCATTGGAATGGGCTGCCCAGGGAGGTGGTGGTGTCATAGTCCCTGGAAGTGTCTAAAAGAAGACTGGATGAGGCACTTAGTGCCATAGTTTAGTTGATTAGATGGTGTTGGGTGATAGGTTGGACTTGATGATCTTGAAGGTCTTTTCCAATCTGGTTAATTCTGTGATTCTCTGATATGTAGCTGACAGGAAACTGGAATATACTGAAAAAAATGGGACATTTTCTCCTTCTCCAGCTCAGACCAACTCAGTATGTGGTATTTTCTGGTGGAAATTAAAATGTAAATGCCTTTTATTTTAAATACATAAGATAAAAAAGGATCAGCAAATAATTTCAGGAAATAAACAACATGATACTTCAGTATTAAACTTCCTGTCACTGCTTTGAAATTCGATAGTCCTCGAATAATTATGGCCTCTATAAAAAGATATTTACAGAGAATAGAGGGAGCTGGGATATTGTGCTGCTTGACATATAAGATGTGCATCACCAATATACTTTGCTTTTTCCACCAAGAGAATTCCCAGCTGATGGAGGATGTAACTTTGGTTAGGACTTTCATTTCTGCCAAGGTGCAGAATCACAGAAATCACAAGTTTTCAATAATGACTTTCATATCCTTAAGAACCGTCTTCTGCACAGCAGTGTGATGGTTGGACTGTTGCCACAGGCTGTTCAAAGGATTCCCAACAGGCTTGGCTTTATACATCAGGACATGGCTATCATAAATCTAGGTATGCCACAACAAGGATGAGAGATAACAAGGGTAGCAATGGTTTACATCATTATGACAATATAATGTCGCCGAAGAGCTCACTAAGCTCAGTTCAACATAGAGGAGAAAGGGAGAAAAGAGAGGGAAGACATTCAAGGAATTATAAACGGTCACACATTATCCACTGGCACGAAATAATTTTGTAATTAGAGTTTCAGAAGGACTGAATTTAATAGCTGTTCACTATGTATACTTTCTTTTCATGAGTAACTGACTTTTTATGAACAAAGTAATGCTCAGGTACAAGTACTCAATCTGAACACACTTCAGGTGCCATTTCACAGCAAACAGCTAAAACTATTTTCATTGTGTTGTACTAATCCTATAGCCCTCACAGAACGTCAGCAGCAGGGTGTCAGTTCCAAAAATATGTAAGGCCTACTCACATAAATCATACCAAAGTTTCAGCATATACCAGCACCTCTGGCATATTTATGCAGCTTACAGTAGTGTTTTCTAGAATGTAAGCTTCTAGCTGGAACAAGAAGAGGCCAGAGTAACAATCATTTTTAAAGCATCTCAAATAAATTGGTATAATACAGTGTAGGACAACCACACTGCCACTCAGAAACATGTTAGCTCTACAGAGCTTTGTCCAGAGACAAACCTAGAAGGTCAGATTTTTCACAAAGCAAGTCATCAAGGTTGAACAAAAAAGTACTTACCTAGGTGTGTAAGTATTTTTATAACAAGTTATAAGAAATGGGAAAAATAAATAAAATATTATTACAACTACTGTATCATCACTGTGGCACAAATAGCTCTAACCCAAGAAAAAATCCTACACATGCCCTGTATCATAGAAGGGACCTCCAAAGGTCATCTAGCTCAATTCCCCTGCAGTGAGCAGGGACATCCTCTAATAGATCAGGTTGCTAAGAGCCTTGTTGAGCCTGACCTCGAATATCTCCAGGGATGGGTCCTCACCTACCTCCCTGGGCAACCTGCTCCAGCGTTCCACCACTCTCATGATAAAGGACTTTTTCCTAAAATCATATGTGTGTCTCTGTGTGTGTGCAGAGTCTCTGCTATGTAATGTAGTCACTCTTAGCTATATTATCCCAAAATCAGGCTACTGCGTAACAGCTTGTGGTCTGTCATGCAAAGGGAGATGTGCTGTGGACTGAGTATAACATGTGACCATATCCTTACAGTGAGAACATTGCCCAGTCTCCTCGAGAAAGACAGTTTGCAGGAGATGTCAGTAGAGATGGATGGAGAGACAGCCAGGAAACAGTGGAGCTCATAACTCTTTATAGAAAAGACTTTACTTGAGCTCAAGTAAAAAGCCTTTTCTATAAAGACTATATCTTAGCAGGCAGTGTGGAAGATGAAGTAAGTTATGATGCAAGAAACTCTTCCTGTGTATGACAATTAAGACCTGTGTATTTTCGAGTGTTGAAAAGGCACTTCCACGATTTCCATGCGGTATGACACTGCCATATTGTATAAGAACATTGTCTGAAATGAAAGAACAAATGAAAATTTCAGAGATGAGGGAGTCCCCCTAAAAGGAACATATTAAAAAGCAGAAAGTGGAGGGGTCAGCCAGTGTTCAGAGAACAAAGTGAGAGATTTGTCATGTGTAGGAGGAAAAGAGTGGGACACTGACCTTCTCATCAGTGCATTTGCACTGTAACCCTGACTTTCCCATGTTTGATCTTTTCTCTCTGTATGTATTTAAATCTGTGGTAAGGTTGGTAACAAACACAGCTCTTATTCAGCCATGCAGAACATTTCTGTCATATAGCATTACAGTGACTCAAATTCAGCATAAAACAGAGATATCAAAGGATGATCATCTCCATTTTTAACCTTTGTCTACATGAAAAACAGGATGCAGCTTAACCCTCCTCAATGTCATCCTAGCCTGGAGGTCACTTGAGTGACAAACTCAAGAAAAAGCTTTTTAGTTTCCACCCAAACTACTACTGTTTGGGCACAGGAGGAGGCCCAAAAGCTTGGAGTTTTCTGGAAGTGAAAAGCTATTATTGACAGAAAAACTGCAACCTATTCAAAGGGAGATTATAGTCCCCCAAAATTCTCTGAGTACGTGGGTGAGCACTCATCTCTGATGCCTCTGCACAAATGCCCAAGATTCAAGAGTACAGAAGAGAAGGTTTGCTCTCATTGTTTGAGACTTTGCTGGTGTTTGAGACTCTCATTTGAGGCATTCACAATTTTCTCTGTGTTAGGACAAGTGGTCTTTCAGACATTTCACGATGAAATAAAAATTTGTCACTTTATCTATTCAGTATGCCATTGGATGCGCACTTCTAATACTTACACCAAGGCCTTGCAAAGTCTTAGAACTGATTTATTTCCTTTTGGTCTATGCACTCTCTTTGAATGATTACAATAAATTTTGTGAAGGGTGGGGAGGTTATGTTTGAGCCTATGACATCATCACATGTTCTTTGATAGGTACACATTATGTGCTGTTTGCTGATCTGGGATAAGACTTACCTGGCAGAACGATCGCTCCTTCAGGCTGCTCCGACGTGCTTTCGGTTTCTGCAGTGCTAGATTACTTTGGAGGGTATTGCTGCTGATATTTGAGATTATGATCTTGCAAAGCAAAGATAGACCACCACGGAGATGCTGAGACCTAATGGCTTTTGTGACAGGCAAAGGCATATTTTACATTTTTGTAGTTTTGTAGTGAAATTACTATAGTAGTAACATATTACAGTATCATAGTATCACAGTATCACAGTATATCAGAGGTTGGAAGGGACCTCAAGAGATCATCAGGTCCAAACCCCCTGCCAGAGCAGGATCACCTAGGGTAGTCCACAGAGGAATGTATCCAGGTGGGTTTTGAAAGTCTCCAGAGAAGGAGACTCCACAACCCCCCTGGGCAGCCTGTTCCAGTGCTCTGTCACCCTCACGGTAGAGAAGTTTCTCCTCATGTTGAGGTGAAATCTTCTATGTTCAAGTTTGAACCTATTGCTCCTTGTCTTATCACTGTGAAACACCAAAAAGAGCCTGGCCCCCTCCACTTGACACCCACTCCTCAGATATTTATAGACATTGATCAGATCCCCTCTCAGTCTTCTCAAGACTAAATAGCCCCAGGGATCTCAGTCTTTCTTCATAGGGGAGATGCTCAAGTGCCCTAATCATCCTCATAGCTCTCTGTTGGATTCTCTCCAGCAGGTCTCTGTCTCTCTTGAACTGGGGAGCCCAAAACTGGACACAGTATTCCAGGTGTGGTCTCACCAGGGCAGAGTAGAGAGGTAGCATATTAGTTATGCTAGTTCTCTGCAGACTTTAAAAACAGACAAGACTCAGTATAAAGAGGTTTCAAGCTTTTTTTTTTCTGTCTTGGGAGACCTCAATGCATTCACTGACAGTGCAGAGCCTTCTGTAGGGAATGTATATGCTTGTTGATAGTAGCATGGGTGCAATATCATATTAGTTACACCTAACCTTCAGTAACTACAGACTTTCTCAGAACAGTCTAACCTCTTCCCACCTTTCTTTTTCTATTGCTACCCTTCCTAATTTTTTTTTTTAAAGTTGGATCCAGGAATTGTTTTTATTGGAAAGTGAATTTTCTTTCAAGTTGGGAAAGTGAACTGAACTGACTTGCCCTACAGCTCCTCAATTGCTTGTCTGTTTCTGGTGTCATAAAGACAGCAGATCTCATGGCAGAGGCAGTCAAGAAGCATGTTGTGGTGATTGAATTGGAATTGTACTGGTTTGGTGTAGTACGAGATGGTCCCTCAGCTGTCCTTCACAAATTCTTTACAAGTAGTTCCTGGATCCTCAGGGATCAGTAAACTACAGAGGAAAACCACTGCCTAACTAATCGGATTATTAGCTAGCTCACTTGCATGTAATACATATCTAAACACTGCCTAATTTGGGATAGTAATTACAGCCTGCACTGAAAGAATATGTATAAGTCTTTAATTACATGGAAAGATGGTAGATCTTCAAATTTGTGGCTGTGACTCTTGTTCCATGGTTTAAGAAGCTAGTAATTGCTTGTGATAACCATTTTATTCTGCAAATTGGTTTTGGCCATGCACTGGCAAAGTACTGGCTCCTCTGAGGTATGTTACCAAATGCCACCCAGACAGAAAGGGAAACAGATTCGAATTTTGCAAATTTGATATTTTTTCATAAAGCTTCAACATTGTCCAGTTGTTTGTTGGCTTATGTGTCTGATTGACTGTGAGTGGACTCAGTCTTAAGAGCTTTCTTTTTGCTCTAAATTGGTGTTACTATAAATTCATGTTGTACAGCCTAAAATATGAATCCCTTTGTATTCTGGGCTTAATCAACAAAGGACTGTGCACAGAAAATACAGTGTATTTTGTGCATAGTAAAGAAATACTGTATGTCCCATGACTGGCTTCTTATCAAAACAGCACTGATGCATTTACTAATCCCATTTGGAACCCCATTTTCTGTGAAAGGCTGTTAATACAATTCTGACACATGGAACTGTATTATTTTCTGAACAAAGAGTGGACAGCTTTTGGAGAATCACCAAAATGATTCCTTTCTTAGTTCCCGAACTAATCTGCCACATGGAGAGTTGGCACCTTTAACTAAGCTGAAAATAAGGGTAAGGATGGAGACTTTTTTTTTTTTTTTTTTTTTTTTTGTGCAGGATTGATCTCACTTTAAAGATTCTTAGAGAAATCCTTAGAAGATATGCAAAGAATATTGTTTGGAGGATGAGAAACAGTGAAAATTTCCCTTGGCATAAAACAATTCAAATAAGATTAAATCTTGCCTCTCAGCCTTTCTGTAGACCTGTTTTTGGCAGTTTGTTATATTAATTTGAAGAAAAAAAAATTAAATACCCTTAAAACTACTTAGAACTTCCTTGAAGCAAAATTCTAATACAGATCCAATGGAAGTACACAAATTCACACTTCAGGGAGAGAATTGCAAGCCTGGCTAAGGTTGTCCTTGGTGTCTGAAACCTTTAGCAGGGCACATATCTAAAATGAAGCCAGTGGATCTCATGGTAAAGGTAGAGTGCCTATATAATTGCATTTTTTATGTAACTTTTCTAAAAAACTTTGCAGGAGGGGATTTCTGTAGCAGGTTTCTTCACAAAACAAGACCATTCTGGTTTATATTTGATGCATTGGTGATAACTTCTCTATGGAGATTATCCAGTTCTGTAAGTTTGTTCATGGAATTATTAGAGAATATCTTTAATACATACAATTAAATTTAGCTGTCAGTTGCTTTCTAGTTAAAAAACAAAACCAAAAACAACCAAAACACAGACTGATTTGCTTCAAAAATTGCCAATCTTCTCATTTCATTAGAATATTAGATTAATTCAGTACTAATTCATGAAATTAAAAATTGAATTATGAATCCGATCATCAGTAATAAATTTGATTCAAACCTGATGTCACACAATCTGCAAGTGTATGAAAAATTGCAATGCTCACAGAATATCCATCCAAATTCTATGGCTGCCTGCAATTGTCCAACATTCATCAATTAATGCAATCATCAATTTAGTCCATATAGAATATTACAAACTGTTTACAGCAGTACTTCACTATACTGCTCCAACATGCAACAAACTTTTGTCAGCTGAGGAAAATCTTATAGTAAATGTCATGCATGGCATGAAGACTTCTGGCTCATCCCTAGAATCTTAAAGTCCTACTAAAACCAAAGAATATCTAATTAAAGTTATATACATAAATATCTGACATAACACATGTTACACCTTATATCCATTACTTGTCATTCTGCTGTGCACTTTTGAGAAGAATCTGGCTCTGCCTTCTCTGCAGTCTCCCATTAGGTAGTTGAAAACAGGACTAAGTACTCAGCTGTACCAGGCAAAATAGAATCTTCTGTTTTGGACCTCCAGAATTTTAAACCTCCAACCCAGAGTTGCAGGAGTCATCAAGCAATGAAGGCCCAGGTCACTGCCAATGTATTCAAATCCACAGTTTAACATCCTAAGACATGGTCTGAGATCAGACACGAATGGGAATTACTCCTCAGAACTTCTGCCCAGTCTTGAAGCCATTGTGCAGGAAAAGACTGAGGACTTCAGAAGCCCAAAGAAAGGGAACAAACAGTGGGAATCCTGGCTCTGTGACTCTTTTCCATTCTTGTTTTACAGCAGGAATAGATTATGCATTTTGCACAGAAGAATCAATGTGTAAAACGTATTAGTGGTACTGTGAGCAGAAATTTGTAAGAGGTAGGGTCATTAAGATGTACAGCCATGCTCCTTTTGCTCTCTCTCTGTGGCCCCAAGAGTCTTTATATCACTACATCTCTGTGAAATGGCTCTGCTAAGGACAAAGGTAGCTAACCACTGTGAGGATTAGTTTGTCAAAGTGTTTGCAAAAATGCTTTGAAAAAATAGGAGGTCTAGTTAATGTTCTACATACTGCTGTGTAACAGAAATGTGTTATTATTCATCTTCATCATGAGTGTGATGAAACAGCAAACTTGAAAGATGGTTGTACTGGCTGCTGTAAAAACAGAATGGTAGGCAGCCCTACTCAGCCTCATGGGTTCAGAAAAGAATAGACATTAAAGATAGGACTCATTTGGCCAAAGGCAGGTAAAGGTCTGCTAAACACCTTAAAAATAAATATCCTCACAATTGACATCAGAAATGAAGTTCAAGACACGAGAAAGAGAGGAAATACCAAAAAAGGCAGAGCAGGAAAAAACATCCATGTTGCCCTATTTGTGGGGAGATGAAACAGCTAAGGAGGTAAGTGAAAGAAAGAATCACATGAAGGAGGCCAGTACAGAGGAAAGAGCTCTGGGTGGTGTAGAGAGCCACGAGGTTGTGATGGTGGGATGAGAGAAGAGAGGGAGAAAGCGACTGACTGGTCAGTGAAAGTTATACAGGGCTCCCTGGATCTCTGAAGGTTCCTATTTTGGGATCTTTAGAGACTGTCCCTCCTGTGTTTGGGCTCTGAAGTTAAAGCTTCCCAGCAGAATGTAAGCATGGCTGGAAGCTATCACCCCAGCTCCCAGTGCCCCTCAGTAAACCCCTGTCCCTGCATAGTTCTTGGCCATAGAATCATAGAACGGTTTGGGTTGAAAAGGACCTCCAAAGGTTGTCTAGTCCAACCTCCCTGCAGTGTGCTCGGGTTACTCAGGGCCTTGTCAAGCCTGACCTTGAATTTCTCCAGGGGTTAGTCCTCAACTACTTCCCTGGGCAACCTGTTCCAGTGTTCTACTACCCTCATGGTAAAGAATTTCCTTCTAATGCCCAACCTAAATCTACTCTTCTCTGGTTTAAAACCACTGCCCCTCCTCCTATTACTAGAGGCCTTTGTAAACAGTCCCTTTCCAGCCTTCTTGTAGGTCCCCTTCAGGTACTGGAAGGATGCTATTAGGTCCCCCCAGAGCCTTCTCTTCTCCAGGCTGAACAACCTCAGCTCCATAAGTCTGTCCCCATAGCAAAGATGTTACAGCCCCCGATCATTTTCATGGCCATCTTCTGGACCTGCTCCAGCAGGTCCATGTCCTTCTTGTGTTGAGGGCACCAGAGCTGGATGCAGTACTCTAGGTGAGGTCTCACCAGAGCAGAGTAACGTGGCAGAATCACCTCTCTGGTTCTCCTGACAACACATCTGATTGGCCTTCAGGGCTGCGAGTGCACACTGTCTGCTCATGTCCAGCTTCTCATCCACCAGAACTCCCAAGTCCTGTTCTGCAGGGCTGCTTTCTATCACCTTATCCTTCAGCCTGTATTGATAATGAGAATTGTTCCGGCCCAAGTGCAGGACTCTGCACTTGCTCTTGTTGAACCTCGTGAGGTTCACCCGGTCTCACCTCTCCAGCTTGTCATCCTTCTGGATGACATCCTGTTCCTCTAGCATATTGACAGCGTCACTCAACTTGGTGTCATCATGCAGCAGTATCTTTGGCTGGGTCCATTCCTTTTCCCTGCTGCCTGGGCTGGTCCTATAGCTGCCATTGCCAACTGCTGTATTACTCTCCTGTTTAGCACCTGTGACTCCATCAAATAGCTCATATCAGACTTTTTCTTTCCACTGTGTTTTGATAACAGCCTGCCTTCTGTGTGAAAAAGATAGGGAGATGTCTCTTTAGGTTTAGATGTTGCTCCCCACATTTAGATGTATATAGTGCCAGGTGGACTTCAGACAGGGATATCTAGTTCACCCAGTACTGACATATCATTAAATGGCTCCTTGTTCAATGCACACATGGCTTAAGGTGATGGGATGTTCTGCTCAAGACAAAATAACAATTGCATTGAGTTGCCTGGAGGTACATACCATTTCCAAATAAACATTTAAATCTTAGCTAAGGAGGAAATTTAAAAACACATGTCGGTGCAGTGCATTTTAAATAAACCCCTGGGAAAGAAACTCTCAAAACACAGAGCTTAACCCCTGATACGTCAGACTCACAACACCTCAATAAATGCCTTCTGTTCTAAAGACAGAAGGAAAGAGGCTGATAGCTGATCCTGAATAAATGCAGTTGGTAGGCAAGGAGTACAGAGTAAACGGCTGTGCTCTGGGTGTAATGGGGCACCACTGTCCAACCTTCCATCACGGCAGATAATGGAGAACTGGGGTTCACCAGGGCTGAAACAGCTCCTGGTCAGCCCTGGATCAGGAGAGCATCATGGCTGCTTTAATGCTCCTTGGCCCTCTTCAAATATCCTGAAGGTAAAGCTAGTACAGCTGTGCATTATACAGAGTCCATATCATTTAGATTCCTAGAGTCCCAAAGATATCTTGGATGCCTGTTCTGCACTGTCTAATCCCTAGGGAATCTCTTCAGGGTCTCAAAAAAAATATTGTAAGTACACAGAGCCTAGCCCGGAGAATTCAAGCTGGAAAATTGAATTCATTTATAGTCTTAAAAGAACAAATTCTATTCTTCCTATTGCCAGATGTACACTTAGTGTGTTTTTCTTTTAAAACAGTGGATTTGGCAATGCCAGATTTTGTGTGTTTATTCCAAGCTTTTGATAGTCTGCTTCACATAACCACAAGATGGCTTAATATATGCCATCTTATTTCAGAATAAGAGATTCATTTAAGGCCTCAAGAGCCAGAGTTTAGCACCAAAGTTTGCAGTTCATCAGAGAACCCTCACAGCAAGACTTTTGAAACCTTTTCTTCCAGTTTTGTACTATGGCTTCTGTTGTTTCACAGACAGCCAGACTGAACTTTGACTTTGCATTTGTACAGGGAGGTGGGTGTCCCTTCCTCATCTGTATTATTCTGCTTTTCAAGTGCGAAGCTTTCACAGTTGTAGTCTCAATCTCTTGATATGTTCTTCATCGTCCAGTTTGTATAGCACATTTTACCATCACTTTTTTTTCTATTGTACCTTTTATTGTGAACTCACAATACTCTAAACCACCTCAGAGAATGTGCTGAATCTAATGTGCTAAATGTGAAGTTCACATAATTGTCTCAGGTTTTTTTTTTTTTTTGCTGCATCCATATATTTGCAGCTCTACCACAAAGTGCCCTGTTCTGTGCATGCCAAATGCAGATGATCTATGATCCAGCAATCAGCTTCCTCTTCACTAAGAGGCACCAAGCAGCAGAGAGATTGATGAGCTCTGACACACGTTGGAGACACATTCTGCAACAGCTTGGAAACACAATTTTCAGGCTCCATGCTGCTATGTGACCAGCCTCCCATGTTCCCACCTTCACAATGCTTCCAGGGACATGACATTGATGTATTGTGGCTTTCTTAGTGCATCTTTCCCCCCCCCCCCCATCACTTGAGAAACAGAAAAAGATAAATAAAATTGGTGAGACTGAGCAAGAGTAAGCTATAAGTTTTATAGAATTTATGTGCCACTGTTTTCTTTTGTCATTATAGTAATTACGTTGTCTATGTCATGCTGCAATCTCAGATAAAGTTCAGAAGACCTGAACTGCAGAGCTGTCTGCATTTGAAAAACTGCTGCATGTGGAATAGACTGTCTCCTGGAATGAACTTCCAACCATATTGTTATTTATGCATGGTCCATAAAGGGAAGATGTCTGCAGGATGCTGATCTCTTCTTCCTCCCAGCTTGTTCTGAGCAGGGCTAGAGCACAGGGGTGCAAAGTGCTTGTTATTGCTGATTACATAATGCTGAGCACGGATGTGGGGAATTTGTTCCTCTGTAATCAAGACCAGATGAAAAGCTGTCTGACCTGCAGGTGTCTGAAAAAATGGTTTGTTCTCATTCCACACTGTTACCTTGCAGGCAGTTATAATGATTTGCCCAGAAGTCTACTGCTGTGCTGTGTATAATCAGGTAACTTCACTCAACTTGAAATTAGACATTTAGAATCTCATCCACCCTGAGCAGAGACAAGAAGATCTTTATTACTTTTAATAGCTGGGTTACTATGTCTAACAAGAAAAAAAAATAAAACCAAAAACTTTAATTGATTACTTCATGTAAGTAATTTTCAATTTAGACTAAGAAAGCCAGCTCTCCAAGTGTTAGCTTTCTACAATCCCTGTAGAACTTTGATGTTGTGTTTCTTCACAGTTGCTTTCCCTCTGGAAATGTGGCATGCAAAGTAAAAAAATCTGAAGAGATAGAAGGTATATTTTTGTTTTCTCATATACCCTCACAGGTGTGGCTGTTCTGGACTGAAGTGGTTGCAGTAAGCCAAAGTGATTATAGAGGGTCAGAAATAGCTGTGGTAATCATTAGGTGTCAGTATTATTTGCCAGTAGATGTGAGGAATGCAAGTATTGTTGGCTCTTGGCTACTGAGAAGAGGAGATGCATGGCTGGTATCTACCCAGACCCTGGAAGGGCTGCTCCTCATGTGATTGTGTTCTGCCTGGTTTGACCTGACTCTGGTCTGCTCAGCTCTCAGAACCCTCCGGCAGCTTCCAGTTCACTTCTAGGGCCAGAAAGCAGCTTGCTTTGCCTGAGATGTTGCAGGTGTTCCCCAGGATTTGCAGCTCCAGGGGCTAAGAATCAGACAGACTGTATTATAGAGAGTCTGCATGCACTTTACTCAGTATTTCCTACATCAGTGGGAGTAATAAGACTGTAAAATCTAAAACAATCCACAGAGAACTGGATAATTAAAATAATCCAGTGCTTCAGGACTTGCTGGCTCAAGCAATGGCTCTGAGTAAAGCCAGCACTCTAAGTGGCTCTAGGGCAAAGGCAAAGGCAAGGGAATGCCTTCCAGTCCTTCCTGTAATTTTTTTTTCAGTTGTTGCTGGATTTTGCATGAGTTTCGTGGGGCATTTGCTTGAGATGACACAAGATAAGCATCACAACTCTGTACTATGCAATGAACAATTGCACTTCAGGAGATGAGATGTGACACTGGTCACTGCAGAAAGATGTCCACTCATCAGAGTGACAGGCCAGTGACCGTATTGGCATGTCATCTCAGAGTCATGGAGGTTAGAAGTGGCCTGGCCATCACTCCTGGGCAGCAGGAGTGTGCTTGAGCTGCCACTGCTGGGATTATTTTTTCTTTCTGGATAAGGTAATAGAGCACAGTTAAGTCTGATATTTCTCACAAGTGCTAAATTCATTCATTATTTATTATTGTTGCTTATTATTTGTGAAAAGTTGCCTTAGTGCTCAGCATTTTAATGAATTCTGAGTCTTTCACAATATGACAAAATTGAAAGGAAGTTTTTTTGTTAGTGAGGATTAAAAGATGATGTGAAGCAAAGATGAAAAGACTGTTGTCACCCACCATTTCCATTTAAAACATGCAGTGTTTTGATTTACAATGTGATGCCAAAGAAGCATTTCCATTAGTATACATAATAATTTGGTGCAGCATTGCCTATGCCAGCTGCTCAGAAGGACCCAGTGAAGGAGTTACAGATGCTTTAGAAATTTCTGATCACCTGATTGTCTCAGGGCAAGTAGACAAGTTCTGAGGGGAAAATATCATGCAAGCCATTTCTCTAGTCGTCTGTCAGTAGGAGTCAGTTGCCCATTTATCCTACCCTCTGATTTCTATTTCTTGATTATGAGAGGTGGGCATTCTGAAAATATGGGTCAGTGAGGAGTGAAGGCTCTAGAGGCCTGAGATCAACCTGACTCTGCAAGGTGGTTGCCTGTGACATTGCTTGTGGCTTTTCAATGAATCTGTTAGTGACAAAAGATTTTCCTTTGAATGTAAGCATTGGTTACATCAACATCACTTTTTGCAGCAGTCGTGTTGCATCTTCCGCCTTTCTTGGCTTGTTGCATCTCTCTTTGCCATATTCTAAAAGCATGACAGTTTTGTTTAACTAAGTAACATAACTATACAGAGAAGATATTCATGTCTTGTGGAATAGAAAATTATAAGGAAATTGTTGTTGATCTCTGTAAGAATAATTAGGCAGGCCTGGGTTTACCAGAAGGGCTGATGAAGTATTAATCCTCACCTATTTGCCCCTGCCCTTTCTGATTCCCCTCCCAGAGCCCCGCTCCAAGGGCATGAGTGACACCCAAAAGGGAGTGGGTGAGATCTGAGAGGTCATTAGGAATCCCAAAATCTCCTTTCATGACAAAGGCAGTCTTGAGCAGCTCTTACATCTCCAGGATCATAGCACAAACTAGAAAACGCAAAGACAAGTGAGGCCTGTGGTTTGGGATTTTGCTGGATAGAAAATGAATACTAGGATTCAGCTAATGGAGTCCCTGTCATGCCTGGGTCTTGAACATGCTTTGAACCCACCATAGCATCTAGTAGATTCAGGGCTGCATCTGACACTCCTCATTGACCCGGCTCCTTTTCTTTTGTCTTCAGTAGATTTTTAGGTTCTGCCTCATTACATGTTAAAAGACCTATATCCTCCTTTCACTGACCCAGGCTTGCCCTCATTTGTCCAGGGGCCCTTTCCCAGAGTTTGTGGAAGGAAATCTGTGTTTGGTAGTTGAGATCTCCCTGTGGCTGAGGGCAGCTCTGGCACACATATCTGTTTGTGGCAACCCTTATTTGTCTTCCATATTGTTTTCTTTCACTCCAGCTTAGTTCAGTATGCGTTCATGAAGAATTTGAGGATATTTTTTGCCTAAATGCCTCAATATGCATGCATATGTAATGAAGGCAAAGAGAGCAAACACAGCTGTCCTCTGGCCCCCCAACCGCTCCCCTTGCTCACTGTGCAAAAGCTGCCTGTAGCACTGATGGAGGCTGGGGCAGAGGCTGTGACTTCTGCTGCTTGCCAGTGTCCCTCTGTCTGCTTGCACCACTGCAGAGGGAATACACCACAGAAAACACGGAGAAGGTTATAGTGGGAAGAAAGAACAATGTTGCAGTGTGCTTTTCCTGTTATTTCTTAGGGAAGTGCTCCTGCAGCTCAAGTTTCAGAGAGGTAGCTGTGCTTGCAAAAGTGTATTCCAATGTATGTCACTGTGTTGCTGTCATTTGGCTGACTGTATTTGTTGGTGTACATAACCAGAAGTGAAACACATATCTATGCACTGATGTAAAACAGTGGGTGAGAGTCTTCTGCTAAATTATTTACAAAAGGAAATAACTTCCTGACTGTCCTTCCTTTGAGTCACTATACGTCCCCTGTTTTGACCAAGTGCACTGCCCTGTAGGTAAGGGCAGGTGAGGAAGAAGCTCATTTAAAAAATAAGTTATCCTGTGCTTGAGAAATGTTTTGTGTAGGTCTGAAAGAGAGGCATTGTCAGAAATTCTTCATCCCATGGAAAGGTCTGGAGGTCCAGTCCAGCTCAGAGGTTTGGGTCTTGTACAAAGAGGAAAGTTTAGCTGGCAAACCCCACACCCTTTCCTTTTCTAGGCAGACCTAAATGTCACGTTTTCTGAAGTCAGCAAATACCAACAAGAAATTCAGGCTATTTATGGACAAAGTTATAACATCTTATTTTGAAACGTGCTCTTTGGACTAATTCAAAAGAGGCAGAAGTATTTCTATTTTAAAAATTAATACCTTTACTGAAGTTGCTTAAGTTAGAACCTATGGAGTCTCAGGGAGTGATAATGTAGTGCATTTAAACTGGTGTTTTTAAAGTCTCAGAGGAATCCTAAGCATAAGTGATGTTTACTGTATGTAACAGATTTGTGTACTTTCACCTGAGTCATCATCCTTCTACTTGTATTGCTGTATTTTTACCTAAAACAACATAAGTCTCTGGGGAAACTGTTGCTGTAAACAAACTATTCATGGTTTGATTTACATAGTGGTCACTCCTCTGAGGGGCCTGAGAAGTGTAAATTCTCATCCCTGCTGGTAAACACTGCAGGGTGTACCAAGAAAGCCAAAGTAAATGGCACTTAGTTTAGAGTCTTAAAAAAGTCTTTTTGAACAAAGACGTTTTTTCTCCCACTGTCAATGACGTGATTCCCTAAAACCCCTCCATTTACTGTACAGTTTCCTGTGACTTTATAAAATGCATGTGCTGAGCTCTTTGTTCAGAAAAAAAGATACCCTTCTACAAACTCTGCTTTTAGGAGGCTGAAGATCTGTGTCAATGCACAATTGGCTTCTGGTTGCAGCACTAGCTTGACTATAACCCGACAGACACCATGCTGGACTCACTGGCAACGAAATGTGAGGCCCAATGAGACTGACTGTAGGAGCTGTGATTGCTACTTAGCAAAACAGGCTGAAAATGTCAGTGGAGCCCCTGTGGCTCAGAGAAAGATTCTTGCAAAAATCTTGAGGGAGCTTTGTGAAGGCTGAGCTGAGCCATGTTTTTGTGAGCAGGGATAAACAGGCAGTGTCAGTTGCTCACAGAGGGGTAGAGATAAAGCCCTGACAGGATATGCTCCACAGATCACAAGTGGGAGTATGTGCTGTCTTTGCTGACCTTACAGAGCTATGGAGGGTTTCCAAAGGACCAGCAGGACAGCAGCACTGGCCTCGTGTTCATGATGCTACCAAACTCGGCAGGGGTCATCCCTTACACTAAACTTTTATGAACTCTACTGCACTCATCAGCAAACTAATCAAGTGCCACCATGTAGGAGTAAATGTCTTGTAAATAATACTGTCAATTAATTTGATTTTGGACTTACCGAGCGCGCTCACACAGCAGGATGTCAGTACAGGTGTGAATGGTAAATACAGCACCTGCAGTGTGTCACTAGTGTCAGAGTAAAGAGGTTTCTGTTCTAAACAAGAGGCCACTTTGTTTTCTACACCTGTTCCTGCCCTCAAGTGCCAGTGAATGAGTTGTGGCCCAGCTCTGGGTTGTCTGGCTACTGATGTTGTCTTGCCAGGCTCCAAAGGCAGAAAACTTGGGAGGCCAGCTTCCCACCCCCAACCGACAGCCTAGGGTGAAAAGAAAACGTGACAGAACCTGTGCAGTAAACTCCAAAATAGACTTCAGTCGGCAAGATATGCTCACAATAATATGGTTCAGGCAATTCATTAAAAAAATCTCTTCTGATTTTTTTGGCATCCTAGCAATGTTGTGAACAGAGTGGATAGATGCAGTACATTGCTGTTCTACTGAAGTTTTCCTGCAGCCCTGAGGTTCAAAGACTTCTCAGGGGAGGTCTAAACTACTCTTCTCCTTTAGTCCCAATAGTCCTTCAACCATCTGGGCTGCAGATCAACATATGAAGGATTATGCAAAAAGCTCTGTTTCTTGCCCTGGTGAACAGATAAGAGGAAAGTTCAACAAACTTGAATTCAGCTGAAGCAAGAAAGGGTGAATTCCAGCACCAAGGGCTCTCCACACACTGCTGTAGCTCCAGGCATTTAAACTCACTGGCTGTGACCAGTGACAGCATGTAAAATATGAGAAGTGACCAAATTTATTTGATATGCTGGCTTTTCCACTCCTCCTAACACTGTTATCAGAACATTTAATTTAATTACACTGAGCAATGTGGAAAACCACTGGTAAGTATGAAAAAAAATTCACTATTAGCCCCTTTGCATTGCTGAAAATCTAATAAGGCACTGGTTATGAATAGGACTGATGAATTTTAAATGATGATCACCTTCAAATTCAACAGCAGGAAAATAAGACATCTTTTCAGGATCTCAGTGCTGATATCATGAGATCTTTTGAGCTGGCTGCTCAAAGGTTTTCTCTCCATTCCCTCTTGGCAGCTGAGAAATGGCCAATTCTGTGTGCTTGTGAGTCATTTTTCTCAGTCATTCTTTTGGGATGGGACCACTGTAGCTGGAAGATGAGCTAATCAACTCTCCAGCAGGCAATAACCCAGCTAATGGGAAATCCCAAATAAGGGAGGTCATGTGGAAAGCCCTGGGAAGTGTGATAGCAGCCACCAGCTGGGGCCCGTGAAGCTCACCAGAGCTGTAGAGTCTGCGAGGGTTTGCTCTCCTGATTGGTGTTCCCAAGGTCCAGGGGAGCCAGGTTTGTCCATGGAGCAAAGCTTGCCATGTAGAGGAGAGGGCTTATTTAATGGGAGATTAAATGGATAAACTAGATATGCTTCCCAGAGTCACATGCCACTTTTTTTCTCCTGTGGTTATTTGAACAGCCAATGCAGCATGACTAGAGAGGGCTGGGGAGTCATGGGTTCATGCCAAAACTGCCTAGAATGTGAAAGTGAGCAATGGTCAACTCTTTGCTCCTGTGTTGGCATTATACCTGTATATCACAGAATCACAGAATCAACCAGGTTGGAAAAGACCTCAGAGATCAAGTCCAACCTATTATATAACCAGGATGGGAAATCAGCTACTCACTGGGAGTGTCTCAGACTACAGCACCCTGTGCAGACACAGATATGGCATGATTTGCTGTCTTCACTTTATCTGTAGCTTTTAGACCCTTTGTGCCCTGCCCTGCATTCTGGCTCTCTACTAGGTTGCATTTTTGCATTTGTGTTTGAACACTGCCAAAAGAGTGAAATACAGCTCCTTCACTCATTCTTCCTTCCACTTTTCCTCACGATGTATCCTTGCTGCCTGCTTTTTTGCCAGCTCTGGCACTGTTCCAATTACAGAATAAGCTGATTCAACTCACTAGAACAACAGAGAATTAAGTCAGGAAAACAAGTGAATAGAGAGAGAAAGGAATGTGCATCTGAAAATGGGAGTGGGAGGGAAGGGCAATTGGAAAGGAGGATAGCAAAAATCTTTCTGTGGCAGATTTTAACATGGTTCCTTGGTGGTGTGCAGAGGCTGCTGGTGAAGTTGATATTACATCTTGGACTATGTACAGGTATATCACATGTTTAAAGAACAATGTTCCAGTCCTGATTGATCAATTGACTGATGTGTCACAAGAAGGCTGAGATTGGGAATGCATCCATTTTACAAGCCCTGCCTCTCCGAATACTTTTTATCCAGGAGATTCGTGGTTGGAGGAGGAAATTCATAACTGTCAGACCATGCAGGATGCAAACAGGTCTTTCAACTTGCTGGGCCAGCTGAGCAAGAGACCTGAGGACTAATACTGGGAGACCTTTGAAAGGGTTTTCCTTTTTAGAAAGCAAACTACTTCCTTAAAAAATTATGCCTCCCTGTAAAAAGGGCATGTAGAAAGTAATTTGAAATCACTCCCACAAGTGTTCAGCCCTTTTTGAAGCATGACCAGCCACAGCAACCTGTGCAGTGAAAAAGCCAGCAAGGGAAAGAGTATGTCAGCCTGCAAGTATTTGCTACAAAATACACTACAAAAAGAACTGACGTTACCCAAATCCTTCTGAAGCAAAGCCAGAGGTGACTGCACCAGCCTGCTATGGTATGCTGGCACTTAGACTGATGCTTAGCACTCCCTGAGTTTCTTTCCTCCTCTATGTATTTCATCAGTGGGTGAATACTAATGTGAAGGGTGAAGATGATGTCAGCATACCAGAGCTGGAGTGGGAGCTGGTGTAGACCTGCAAACAAATCAGTCAAGACTCACAAAGTGATTTGGTAAATCAGAATGTAGGAATTCAAAGGAATGTGGAAAGAGAGAATTTAATCCCCACTCTTTTTTTTCCTCATTTTTTTCCTACCAGAGTCCTCTGACAGTGTGTTGAGGTAAAAGTATTGCATCATCTCAATAGACTGGTGGCTTAAAGGTCTCAGGGCTCTGAAGGACAAGGGAGCTGTATAGAAGCCTCAAACAAATTAATACTTCCATGGGAGTTGTTCTTGTCTATGTCAAGAACGACCTTTTCCTTGAGAGGAGATGAAAGATCTCCAGTGTTTTGCAAACCATAGAATCATAGAATCATAGAATCAAGAAGGCTGGAAGAGACCTCAAAGATCATCGAGTCCAACCTGTCACCCTAAACCTCATGACTATCTAAACCATGGCACCAAGTGCCATGTCCAATCCCCTCTTGGACACCTCCAGGGATGGTGACTCCACCACCTCCCTGGGCAGCCCATTCCAATGGCCAACCACTCTCTCTGTGAAGAACTTTCTCCTCACCTCCAGCCTAAACCTCCCCTGGCACAGCTTGAGACTGTGTCCTCTTGTTCTGGTGCTGGTTACCAGGGAGAAGAGACCAAACCCCTCCTGGCTACAACCTCCCTTCAGGTAGTTGTAGACAGCAATGAGGTCACCCCTGAGCCTCCTCTTCTCCAGGCTAAACAGTCCCAGCTCCCTCAGCCTCTCCTCATAGGGCTTGTGTTCAAGGCCTCTCACCAGCCTCATTACCCTTCTCTGGACATGCTCCAGCAATTCAACATCTTTCCTAAACTTCACCATAGCTTGTAAACTATCTGCTGGGACAGATATCAGGCTCAGCTAGGAAATGGCAAAAATGGCTACTGTTAAAGTGAGGCTGCAACTGACCCATGTTAAGATGTTATTGTACACTGAAGCACTTCTTCCCCTCCTTTCCCATCAGGATGCACCCTAACCCAAGCATGTTCCTGGTTCATGACCGCATGTTGTGAATGCTCTGTCATTCCTGTGTGAGCTGGTTCATCTCACAGGCTGTAGAAAAACAACAACAAAAAAATCGACATTTTCTGTCTGCTGAGTGATCTCATCAGATTGTCAGAGGAATAGCAGACATGGAACTAAGTGGAGTTGAAGATCACTGCCCAAAAAGGAGAAAAGAGATTCACTGCCCTGTTTCAGTGGTAGCAAGCCATTAACTAAGGCATGCATGCACCTTGTGAAATCTTACCCTCATTTGCTCATTTTGTCACACACAGTTCAGTGAAAATGATCTGTAGTGGCCTTGGTGACTTTCATAGGAGATTTTTTCCAGATCACTTTAAGACTGAGAAGAGGGGGGACAAAACATGCCACCCTGTTGGGAGATCTGAGGAGACAGTAATCTTCAGGGAAGTATGAGAGGGATAAAGAAACAACCTCTTGACCCTGCTCATCTGAGGCCTGGACAACATCTCTGGCTGTGGCCTAAGAGTTCAGCCAGGGAGTATACTTAAACTAGACTAAAAGGGAACTACTGCCAAAATGTGCCAGGCATCCCTTCTCCCCTTCCCACTTGGGTGCATTCCCGCTGTTTCCCTCAGAGCAGCACTGATGCTTGTCTTGACTCTGTGGAGAGCAGGTCAGAGAGTTATTAGAGGGTAAATCAATCCAACAGGAACGAAATGAAGATTTTTCTGCTCACTGAGTAAGATAAAGCAGCTAATGGTAGAGTCACAACAAATACCAGTTCCAGCATAAAGTGATGGGCAGTGGACAGCCCTTTCAATGGCAGCTGCTCTTAAGAGTAGCACAGCTTCATTATCAAGAGCTGTAGGTTGCAAAGACATTGCACTTGTACTTCAATTTGAATACAGAGTGCCTGCCTCTTCAGGAATGGTGCATTTGCTATAGCTGCTATATCCAGCACTGTGGTATTTAGGGCCCAGATTCAACAAAGCTCCATAAGCGATGCCAAGGTACTTTCCAGAACACCATATCACACGGGGTACATGTACAAAGTTTAAAAAGCTTCAGCAAGAGAAGCAGCCATAAAATGAGCTCAGGTCATTGATCTGATTTGGATAAAGGGCATCCCTTCAAAGTGAACAGGAATTTTAGCCTTTGCCTTTATGAGAGTGGACCACAAACCTTGTTCTGTTTGCTGTGTGCTTTGTATTCTGAGTTTTGCCTTTTAAGTTTGCCCAAGAATTTTGTGTCCTTTTATGGAGAAGGCCTTGTGGACTGAATCCTGTGAGACTGAGCAGGATCCTTAGGAAATGATACTGTAAGTCCCAATTTACAGTCAGAGCACAAAAGAGGTCCACCTTGAATTGGAAAGTTCTCAGTCCCATCTCTTACAATCTGCTTATTCCCTCCAGACACTTTTGAAATGGCATTTGAGAATCTCATTGCTGGACTTCAACATTACATCCTATAGAATAATTCATGAATGCCTGTAGAAAGTTTATGATTGGCATTACAGGCTCTGTATTTTCCTGTCTTCTACCCACTTTGTTTTGTACCCTATGGCTAAGGTAATAACCAAATTTTTCATCCCACTATGTGGCCCCCACCAAATAGGTCCTTGGCGCACACAGCAATGTAAATAGAGGCCGAATACGTGGCCTGAATAATTAAGCCTTAAAAATCCAGCTGAAATCCATTGTCACACAAAACGGACCATAGAGATAAGAAGCAGGTAATTGAGAACAGTATTTTACTGTCTGCACCATAAATATAAATGCTGGCCAGAATTCAGGAAGGATTAGGTGTTTCTACAGGAACCAGAGTATTTGCAAACATAGCACTAATCATCTGCTAATGCTTTGTTCTTGCGGCTCTGGGCTAGAGCTCATTCGTGCTTTGCTTTCAAAATACCATTACAAAGGGAGTCAGGACTTTTCTGTCATCTCATCAGTATAGTGGTTCATCTTCAACAGCAGTCCTGGTCAGTATACTTGTGCAATTTTCTGTTGCCTCGTAAAATCTAGTGGATGATATCACCTAGTTGCTACTAGGTATCGATGTGTGGTAAAACAGCACGATTATGATATAATTTCTGAGGAAAGCAGGATATCATTGCTATTTGGTCAAAAGCATATTCAGAAAAACCAAACTAACCAATCTTAGCACAAACTACATTGTGTGTGTTAACCAGGAAAGGTATTTCTACAGTGCTGCTGAAAATAACTCAGGGGCTGATGCCACTGTTGTTGATTTGTTTGCTTGTTTTCCCCAAATAATACCTTATTTAGTGGAAACTGGGCTCGACTTCCAATAAGTAGAGAGACTTTAGTACTTGTATACTTGCAGATAGTAGAGCATTTGTTTGGTAGGCACAGCATACAGCAATAAACCTGGTTTACTCCTTGTATATTTTATCATTCTTTACAGAGTGACAATATATTATTTGAAGTTGAGCTTTTGAGTTTGTGAGTACTAACTTTACACACCAGGTACAGAGGATCACAAGTACTGTGTCTCAGTCACCTTCTGAAGCAAACTTTCTGAGTTCAGACTACTGATATACCTCACGTACCTGTATAGCTGCAATGCAATATCTTTCAGTCACTTACAGTGTGTAGAGTTAGAGAAAAACATATTATCCCTTTTGACTGAGAGAGCACAGACACAAAAAGCCTTAGAAGGAAATTTGATAATTACACACAATCAAGTGTAAGTGGGGGCTGCTGTTCCACAGTCCCAATGTACTTCCTGCCCATCAGCCTGCACTGTATACAGCAATTGTGCAACTATAGCTAGGTCAGCTCAAAGAGCTGGTGAAATGAAAGCTTATGGCTTTTGGTGGGTTGGTTTTCAAGTGGTTTTCAGCTTGCTGAAATGGCTGCCCCAGTGGCCCTAGCAGAGGCATAGTGCAAGGCAAACAGAGAATATGGCAGGGATGCAAGGAATAGGTGGGGGTGATGGTCATATGAAGCCTGTAGCTCACAGTTACCAGCTGATCATGTGAATTGTCAAACTGAGCTCAATAATAAGTCTAAAGATGACCTGGCCCGAAGTGCAGCTCCCACTCACCATTTTGGTGCTACCAGAGCTACAAACACCTTTCATTTGTTCCAGGGAATTCACTGAATTATTCCTGGAGCCAGGGCAGGGTAGTAGCAGTCCACCCTTATGGAAATGCTTTAAAAACTTTAATAAAACTTATTTTAGAAACTTTAACGAAACCTTGTCTACTGAAAGTTCCTTTTCTTCACATATCCAGTAAGAGGAATTTGCATAGCATCATTATTTTGTGCCATAGCTTTACAAGCTTTACAATACCTACCGATTTCAGAAAACATTTATAACATTTAAAATACCTCTTACATATTTGGCGACAGGTCAGGATATCAGCTGATACTAACTTGAGCGATATGCATTGATTCTGGAGCTATATTTTCAGAGCCTGACCTTTAAAGAGTGTAATGAAACCTCCCCAAAGAGTAAGACTTCAAAAATCATGAGTTGTCAATGTACATTTAGACCTTTTTCTTTTCCTTCTCTCTCCTTTTGCCAACAATTTTCCCATATAGATGACAGTTCAGGCAATAAGTAATGATTGTCAGGAAAAATATGTGGATGAATAACTTACCTGATTTTTTTTAATTTTTGGAGGAGAGGGGAAGGAGAGAGGAGGGGAGAGGAGGAAATGGGGAGCAGGGAGCGTGGTATGAGGAAGATGAGGATGCCTGAGTGTTGGAAGGAAGGTTATGGTCACTTGTCACGAATCTCAGTGTTGGAGGAAAAGAGGTTATAACTTCCAGACTGTTAGATCTCTCACTCTTTGTGTCACTCTGCTGTTTCCAAGCTTAAGCACACATATAACCCTCATCAAAACCCAGTTTTCCATATTAAATAGTATACAATTAACTCTTAAAGAGATTTGTAAATAAAACAGTTTTCATAAGAAAACATTAAGTTAAACCAATGAAACGTTGCTTGTAAAGCTCTTTTCAACTGCAAGTACCAAGGGTCGGGTTTTGTTACTTTACACACACACACACACACACACACCCCTCCCCGCTCCTCTCCTTTTGCAAGGACGAGAAAGCCTTGCAGGGCAGCAGGGTTTTGCACATGCTGCCAGTCTGCACCTATAGCCGAAAGTACCAGTAAAAGGGCTAGAAATCTGAATGCAGATCTGCGTGGTGGCAGCACTTTGGATGAGGGGCTGCATTAAAACCCATTAAAACCCGCATGACCCCTGCAGCACAATTCTCTTTTATCTCTCTCTCCTTCACTGCCCGCAGACTAAAGAGCTCATCTCCATAGGATTGGGAGAGTAAAGTCTTCCACAGGCTTTACTTGTTTCTGACCCTCTGCTATTTCTCCTACTATCTGTTGTGGCTTTATAAACTTTATTGGGAACTTTTAAGAGGCTTCAAGCATCTTTGAAGGAATTTGATAAATATATGTGAATAAGTTAGAGAAAAACAGGTTTTGGTACCTCCTTAAAAGTTCCTAAAGTTTTACTGCACTTACACATTAGAAATGGGCTGTTTATGTGAATAATGGATTTTCCCCTTTTACTTGGAAATTCACTTCCTTCAAAGAATTGTGGAAGTCCTTAACATTAACTGCTTTAAGGAAACAATCCCTTGGTCTGGGGGGTCTGTGAAGTCTCTAGTTTTTAAACAATCACTGTCTTTATTTCTTCCTTAGACAAATGAAACCGCATAAAGCAGCCTGCTGCAGGCTGGACAAATCTTCTTCGTAATGAATTGTTTTATGCAGATGGCTTCTGAGGGAGGCAAAAACTTAAACGTGGTTACTATGTCAACAAACGGCAAGATTTAGGCATTTTTCTCAAGGACTTACGTCTGCAGAAGGCTGAGGGAAAATTTATGGAGCGTGTTGTGCTGACTCTTCCAGCTGTTCCTCCCCCTGAGCGCAGGGAAAGCTCAGGAGCAGCTCCAGGGCGCGGCGTCTCCTTCGGAGACCCCCAAGAGCTCGGAGGAGCCGTGGAAGGCTGGAGCTCCTCACGGAGGGTAACCTAGGCTTTTCAGAGAGGGGGTGGGGCATTTCAGGGGAGAAACAGAACACTCCTGCTCTTCTTTGTGCTGAGCTGAGATCCTTCTCCCTTTTCTGAGGTAAAGATTTATATATGCAAGCGTTTGCTGCGCTGAGGAATCGGCAGAGAGGTAAGACAGTTATTTTCTCTGACAAGTTTCCTTTCCTGCTCCTTTCTCCTTTGCCTCTCCTTTGCCCTCACCAGCATCCTGGTGCTGTTACATCCGGAAGCCTCCAAGCACGTCTGTGTGACGGTCGCTGCTGTGTCCAAGGGGTGGCTGCATTTCTGCGGCTTGCCGGAGGCCTTGTGAGCAGGCACACTCACCCCTCCAAATCTGAACCTTGACTACAGCCACAGGGGTGTTAATCTCTGGGGTCCCGTGTGCCTAAAGCCTTCGGAAAACTCTGAAACATAACCCACAACTGAGTGATGCTATCCCAAGTTTGGGGTTATTTTGGGATTGTGAGTGCTTGTATTTTTTTGCTATTGCATGAGACAGGTCTTGTGTCCACATGAGATCATTCTTGCTCATGTCTGATCCAGTAAAATTAGTTCGGATGGATGAGGAATAGTAGAAGTTGCTGAGAATTCAGTGATTCGGTGCTGCCTTGTACATGTGGTGTGCTGGGAGATGCCTATGTGTAGCTGGAGTTGTTCTGTGTGGATGCTCCATCGCCTTTCTCCTGTCCTGCTGCCCACCTCTGATCCCTCTTTTTTCTAGCACAAGTCTCTTGCAGTTCCTCCACTCCATCCTTTTGTATCACAGCTAGTCTTGTTTGGGCTAGTTTAATCATGGGATTTTGGAATTCATCACACAAGCACATTTTTTTACAGTGAAAGTGACGCCAGTGTGTAGCATTTTCTGCTTCCTTTTCACCACAAACTCTGAATCTTAAAAAATTGCTGCCTTCTGACATCAAAAAACCTACTTTAACAGAGACACACGGGGCCTCATGTATTAGGCCACCAAAAAAAAAAAAAAATCTCAGTGCTCCTACAAGAAAAAAACAGCTGTGTGGAAAGATCAATAAACATGACCAGTTGTTCCAAGAGTCATAAAATGGAAAGACTTCACAAAATAGAATATGTGGCATGGGACTCTGGCTCCAGACACTGCAGAAGTCTTGGGAAACTCAGTAATTAATGAGAAGCTTAAGACTTGTTTTCTTTCAGTGGTTCCACACATAAAAATAGTTGATTTAGGAGAGGAAATCAAAGGGGTAGGAAGAAATACTTACCTATGCAAAAGAAAGTGTGTTTACACTTAATGCATTAAAGAAATTGTCCATGAAAGGTTTAACTGTGTAAAAATAAAACACTCACAGTGTTACCAAGGCCAGGGACCTCAGGTGAGCTGGATTATTTGCTGGCTCACCCTGTGAGTTTTAAGTGCCTGGGGCTGCTTTGGTTTCATTCAAGCTAAACAAAAAATACTGTGAAAAACTGTGAAAACTATTTCAGTTAAATTTTCTTCTTTCTGCCTGCCTTTTCCACATTACTGTAGCTCTTTGCTCCTTTGCTTAAGCTGTGTGTTTCCCTAAGTTTTCCTATAGTGCCAAGGGGAGAGAAATCCCTTGGGAATGCACAAGTCCCCCTTGCTGACTCACTCTCACTTCTCCCTCACCTTTCACAGGCCTCTTAGGGCCCTTTATAGCTTTCTCTTCCCACCCCCTTGCTCTCCCCAGCCTCTTCTGATGTGATGGTCCTGCCCCATAACTTTCACATCTCCCCCAGCCTGGTCCACTCTTGATCTCCTACCCCATATCCCACTGCTGCTTTAGTGTATGCTCACAATCACTGGAAACTGTGCCACCCCTGCTCCTTGCTCTGCCACCACTTTGGGTAATGTTGTTTCCCTCAAGCCTTCCCTGTAAGCACTCTGTCATGACAGATTCCTGAGGAACGCCCCAGGCTCCACAGTGATATTAATCAACGAAAGAGCTGCCTGGAGTTACATCTTTGCAGGGTTCTTGCAGAGCTGCAAGCACATCTCCTCCACACAAGCAGCTGTCAAAGCAACCAAAGTGTCCCTTTCCCCTACAAAGTTTAATGTAGGGAGGGTTGCTTTTTTCCCTTTGATATTTTTTCTTAGAAGTTTTTTGACAGCTGTGTGCCCATCAACTCAGATCTGGAGATGTAATTGATGGACAAATGAAAATTTATAAATGGTTATAAAGATGAATCCTCAAATTAGAATAATTTGTGTTGTGTCAAGGTTTGCATATGTGAAAACATATCAGTAAAACTATGGTAGTAATTTATATATCTTCAGCTCAAACAGAGATCTGCAAAGGGTTCAGAGGAAATGGGTGCACCCTCTTGGTGCAGTGCACACTCTGTGCCATGTGCCAGGGTGCCATTTCCTTCCCTGAGTGTCTGTGTTCAGGACCCTAATGTATCACATGGAAACCTTCAGTCCAGCAGAGATGTCCACGTAGCATGGCATGTCACTTCCACTGTATTAGTCGTAGAATGATCCTGGCTAACCTTCCTGAACAGGCAAAGGCTAGTGGTCTGATTGAGTCTCACCTCTGCAGACTTTTTCCCATCTTGGTGGGCTTTCACTCTGCCTTACTGCAGCTAACCTCACAGATAAGAGCTCCAGGATCAGGTTTCTTTATTCTGCCTCACATGAGTATTAAATTCTCCTAAGATAAACCTTACTGCTAGGCAGTACCTTCTCTGTGGGATTTGATTTGGAACTGAGCTGATCTTGGACACGTGCCTTCATGATTAGATTCTTCCCCTTCTGCAATCAGATAGCTCACATCACAACATGGGTGTTGCAGTGACACACTGCAGGTAAGGTACCAACCATATCATTGTATGGGCTTGACTGCATCAAAATGGAAAATTACAGACCTGTCAGTCTGACCTTGGTGCCGAGGAAGATCATGGAGCAGATCATCTTAAGAGCCATTATGCAGCATGTGCAGGGCAACCAGGTGATCAGGCCCAGTTGCCATGGGGTCATGAAGGGCAGGTCCTGCCTGACAAACCTGATCTCCTTCTATGAGAAGGTGACCCACTTAGTGGATAAAGGAAAGGCTGTGGATGTTGTTTAGCTGGACTTCAGAAAAGCATTTGACACTGTCTCCCACAGCATCCTCCTGGAGAAACTGACTGCTTGTGGCTTGAATGGGTGGACACTGCTGGGTAAAAACCAGCTGGATGCCCAGGTCCAAAGAGTGGTGGTGAACAAATCCAGTTGGCAGGGAACACAAGTGGTGTTCCCCAGGGCTCAGTATTTGGGCCAGTTCTGCTTAGTATCTTTATCAATCACTGGTTGACGGGGGTTGAGTGCACCCTCAGTAAGTTTGCAGATGACACTAACGTGGGAGGGAGTGTTGGTCAGCTTGGGGTTAGAAACGCCATACAGAGAGACTTGGACCGGCTGGATCAGTGGCTGAGTTCAGTTGTATGATGTGTGTTTGAGCAGGAAAGGCTAATAAGGGAACTTAAAACCAAGTTAGTTTTCCCTTCCCCTCCTCTTTCATGCCTTTATACGAAGTAAATTGGTGCGCATAATTTCTGAAGACACAGTTCATTGGTTAGATACATTTCTCAAGGAGATGGAAATGAAGGTTTCCTTGTATACTTTGTAAATCCTTTCCAAAACCTTTTGCCATTGTGTGGATTAGTACAATCAACAAGCAAGCCTCAAATGAAGAGCAATGAAACATGCTAAAGTTGTGACTAATTGGTACTTAAAACCTTTCTTCCAAATTGCAGTCTCATTCTTGATATTGGCATTAAGTGTCATCTCTTCTCAAAGGTGCCACAAACCTTGTTGGATGATCAGAGGGCTGGAGCACCTCTCCTATGAGGACAGACTGAAAGAGTTGGGGCTGTTCAGTCTGGAGAAGAGAAGGCTCCCAGGTGACCTTGTTGTGGCCTTCCAGTATCTGAAGGGGGCCTACAAGAAAGCTGGGGAGGGACTTTTTAGGCTATCAGGTAGTGATAGGACTAGGGGGAATGGAATAAAGCTGGAAGTGAGGAGATTCAGGCTGGTTGTGAGGAAGAAGTTCTTCACCATGCGAGTGGTGAGAACCTGGAATGGGTTGTCCAGGGAGGTGGTTGAGGCCCCATCCCTGGAGGTGTTTAAGGCCAGGCTGGATGAGGCTCTGGCCATTCTGATGTAGTGTGAGGTGTCCCTGCCCATGGCAGGGGGGTTGGAACTAGATGATCCTTGTGGTCCCTTCCAACCCTGACTGATTCTATGATTCTATGATTCTATGATTCTATGAATTACATGATTTTGTTTCTTCTCTCATGAGAATACTAACATGTTGCCCTATGAAATTTGGAAAGAACATAACAATGTTCTGCATCTGCTTAGCAGTCCCTGCCTCTTGTGTAGTTTTTGTCATCTAAACATAACTGTCCTTTAGATTCCAACATCCAGGGAAAACTGTGTTTTGCCAGTCCTTGATGCTTTTTTCTCTGCATATTCCATCTCCAGAGCCATAGAAGGACATAAGAAGAACCCATTTCCAAGAGTTTATGAAGCAGCTTGATAAGCTAAGTCTGTTATTCAGATAAAAAGTTGTTGACTCTTCATGAGTTGGATGAACATTCTTTGGATGGAATACTTAAAGGGAAAGGAATAAGGGGAAATTATTTATGCTTATTAGAACCATTCTATGTGACTCTATCAGAAATATTTCTAATTTTGGACTCTTAAAAAATGTTATTTTAAGAAAATGAGGTTGTATTATTTTTTATCTGTTCCTTGCTCAGTTAATGATTCCAAATCTTGTAAATTCTACCTTTTTTTTTTTTTTAGAAGAAAACAACATTGATGCAATTGCAGGTCAGCAGACAGGTAACCATGAAGTTTTATATTTAATGAAAGAGCATCACTGTAGTCTATTCGAAGCAAAAACAAGTGTCAAAACCCTAAGTATTTATAGGAAGATGAAATCTCTAGGAGATGGACACTAATGCTCTTCCTGCCCTCTGTGATACAGAAGATTACCACACCTATCTGTGTCTTAGCTGAAAGTGTCAAGGGCTGCAAGATGGACTTAAATAAGGCCACACAGGTTCTTAATTAGAGGATTTTAACAAGCTTCCCAACTAGATGAGAATTACAGCTGTGGGTGAGCTGCTGTGGCAGTATAGTGCAGGAGCAATCTTCATATGCCCTGTGAGGTGTGAAGCTTTTGAATGGGAGTTGTGTAATGGATTGATTTAGCAAGGGCATTCTCAAGACCCTTTTCTACAACTTGCAAAAGCAACCCCATCTTCAAGGAAGTTAGTGTGTGTTTTGCACTGTTGAGGCAGCAAACACTCTGCTCAGAGAGAGTTCTCCAGTTTCATAAGCAATATACTTGAAGCTTAAATTTACAACATGTAAACCAAGTATCCCAAATTGCACAACTGGAACCACTGAAATGTCATTTTATGTCTTGGTCTGATCTAGTTTTAAACAAAATACCTGGCACAACTGGCCAATTAACAAGTGAAGCAAAAAGGAAAGTCACATGAGTACAAATCTGCTGATTCAGAGATTTTATTTCTGAATGTGACAGGTTTATCACTCTCCGTAGAGCTTTGATAGCTGGCATCACTTATTAAAACAATACAGTTTTGTTTTTTTCCTGCAGAATACAGACAGAGCTCCCCTAGACTATCATAACACTGCAAAACACTGAGATAAGCGTGTATTCAAGGTGTGAACCTGGTTCATCTATGTTTAGGTCTTACACTGTAATAATCTAAGAATGCTGTGATGGGTAATTATATACACACAAGTGCAAACACATATATATGACTTTAATGGTGAATAGCAGGTGGATGTACTGGCAGGTAATGAGAATGGGGATAAAACCAGGGAAACATCCTGAGTTCTCCCCCCATTCAGGAATGGTCCTTATCAGGAAGAAGCAAAGAGGTAAAGTATCTGGGGCTCAGAATTCATTATCTCTACAATACTTTTATATATATATTTGTTTGGTTGGGGGTTTTGGTGGTGTGTTTTTTTTTTTCCCTACAATAACTGTGTTTTTTCTCACTGTCTTGTGGTCTGTAGTTCCTTACAGAACAGAGCTCTTAAACCATGAGACAGGAAGAAGGAAGGGGTCACCATCTATGGGTATGGCAGCCCAGGGCTCTGCAGAGGCAAAGGGCTGCATAATTACATGTAGAGTGGGAGATCTCCTCAGGCCTTGTTGGTGTTTGCCCTTCCTGCTACATTTATAAGTGTCACATCACTGTTTTATTCCATATCCTGGATCCCCCCGTATGATCCCTGAAATTGCATTACCTTTGTCTTTTGACTGCCACTGCTGTCTCACATCATCTACTCCTTTATGGCACACATTTTATGTTGTGTCTTGGAGCAAAGCTCCTTAACTTTCTCTCACCAGTCTTGCCTTTGGATTTGACTGTGAAATATTATTGAGTTCAGAGTCATAAACTAAAGTCAGTTATCTCCCAGACAACCCTCCTCCTGTTTTTTAAATACATAAGCACCACATTTTCTATTCTTCAGCCACATGGTATCAGTCTGTATTTGAAACATTCATTAATCATTCTTTCTAATGCTCATGAAATGTCTCATTTTGGTTAATACTGTGTTCCAGGAGAGGACAATCCTTTATATTATTTGGTCTCCTGAGAATTAGGTTTTGCTGCTGTTCTCAAAGTGTTAGCACTGTATGTATTTATGTGGTCCTAGAGGAGCTCTTGCACTTATACTAACTGGATTATCTTCAATAAATGGAAAAGGTTGTCAGGGTTGGACTCCCAATTCATATTAGTCAAATATAACAGTGGTTCAATAGGAACACATAATATTGTTTGCTTTCCTCCCCAAATCATCATTGCAACATCATCCATGTTAGCAGATAACAGTATGCATTATTGTGGTAAGAGGAGCTACTTGTTACACGATTTTAAGACATCTCCAAGTGATATTGGAATGCTAATTTCAGCAGCCAGTCTTTTGAATAAGCACTCTCCTAAATCTGTATATACTCACACTATTGGCATATAGTACCAAATTAGCAAGGAAAACACATAATTGGAAAGAATTATATGTCTGGGATGTACACCATTTAAAATTTTCTCATCTCCTTCCCTTCTTTTTTTCCTTAGTAAGTAAGCTTTGTCTATGCCTCCATTCAGCACACTTAATCATTGAACCACATAGGGTTTGTGTTCCAGGCCCCTCAGCAGGTTTGTTGCATTTCTCTGGACACATTCCAGTTCCTCAACATCTCTCTTGAATTGAGGAGCCCAGAACTGGACACAGTACTGAAGGTGTGGCCTGACCAGTGCTGAGTACAGGGGAAGAATAACCTCCCTTGTCCTGCTGGCTGCACTATTCCTGATACAGGCCAGGATGCCATTGGCTCTCCTGGCCGCCTGGGCACACTGCTGGCTCATGTTCAGCCTACTATCAACCAGCACCCCCAGGTCCCTCTCTGCCTGGCTGCTCTCCAGCCACTCTGTCCCCAGCCTGTAGCACTGCATGGGGTTGTTGTGGCCAAAGTGTAGAACCCTGCACTTAGCCTTGTTAAATCTCATCCTACACTGCACTGTTATGAGGATGGCAGCAAGAGATTCATAGATTCATAGAATACCAAGTTGGAAGGAACCTCAAGGATCATCTAGTCCAACCTTTCAGGGCAAGAATATAGTTGAATATGTTATGTGAAGGCCAAGTTTGGCAAGATAAATGAAAAGTTGTAGAAGTCAAGGATGTCTCAGGAAGGGAAGGGAAAAGACATGATTATTGAGAGCTAAATCAACAGACTGCAAATAGAAACTGTCCAAAAATCACAAGTGATAGAGAACAGCTGAGCTTTTATCCTCTCCTGGAAGATATTGCCACATTTTCAAGTTCTCAAACCTGCTTTATCATGGCACTGTGACATGATGTGTTTAATGTTCACTATGATTTACAGATAAATAATTATTATTTACAGAGAAATAATTATTAGGTCCTTAGTTAAATTAGACCCAAAATGGAAAGAGTAACTAAAAAAAAAAAAACAGATTAAGCAAAGTATTTTTTCCTTCCTTTAGAGACACACTCATGTCAAAATATCATTCAACAGAGAACCAATTTTTTCAGAATATTACAAGAATTTACCACCACAAAACTGGAGACTATACCACTCTCAAAAGCATGAGCAAAAATTTGCATTTCAGAAGTTGAAAGAGAACAGAACAGTGAGAATGTACAAATTCACTCACATGCTTAACAGATACTTGGTACACCATGGCCTTAATGTTGCAATGAGTCAGCCCTTACCCACACACTCTTGCAAATCTGTGTTCTAACAGTCTTTATAGAAACTGATACCTCAACGAAGTTTAATCAAAATCACAAATCACAGTATCACAGTATATCAGAGGTTGGAAGGGACCTCAAGAGATCAGCAGGTCCAAACCCCCTGCCAGAGCAGGATCACCTAGGGTAGTCTGCACAGGAACACATCCAGGTGGGTTTTGAAAGTCTCCAGAGAAGAAGACTCCACAACCCTCCTGGGCAGCCTGTTCCAGGGCTCTGTCACCCTCACTGTAAAGAAGTTTCTCCTCATGTTGAGGTGAAATCTTCTATGTTCAAGTTTGAACCCATTGTTCCTTGTCTTATTACTGTGCACCACCAAAAAGAGCCTGGCCCCCTCCACTTGACACCCACCCCTCAGATATTTATAGACATTGATCAGATCCCCTCTCAGTCTTCTCTTCTCAAGACTAAACAGCCCCAGGGCTCTCAGTCTCTCTTCATAGGGGAGATGCTCAAGTCCCCTAATCATCCTCGTGGCTCTCCATTGGATTCTCTCCAGCAGGTCTTTGTCTCTCTTGAACTGGGGAGCCCAAAACTGGACACAGTATTCCAGGTGTGGTCTCAGCAGGGCAGAATAGAAAGGTAGAAGAACTTCCCTAGACCTGCTGGACACACCTTTCTTGATGCATCCCAGGATCCCATTGGCTCTCTTGCCACAAGAGCACATTGTTGTTCCATGGAGAACTTGCTGTCTACCAACACTCCAAGGTCTTTCTCTGTGGAGCTGCTTTCCAGCAGGGCAGCCCCTGACCTGTACTGGTGCCTGTTGTTATTTCTCCCCAGATGTAGGACCCTGCACTTGTCCTTATTAAACTTCATGAGGTTTGCTTGCACCCAGCTCTCCAGCATGTCCAGGTCATGTTGGATGGCTACATTTGGTAGCAAATACATTTGCTTCCTGCCTTTTGCCAAACGTATTCAGTGTGACCTCTTTCTTTTATGCTTTCTAACATCTGCATTGCTTTTCTAGTACAATTTGCTGGAGCAATTGAGTCTGAGGTTCAGAGGAAGAGATAAAAGGTTCCTTAGCACACAGGAGCTGTGGGAAAAGGTATTTACAATGCCAGCAGCTCATTTATTCTGCATGCAACCAGGAGCAAATTCAGGCCCTGCTATTATATACAGCTTCCTCCAATCTACCTGTTGGCTTTTCACAGGAGAGGTGAAAAAGATTAACGCTTGGACAGTATCACATATGTCTGAGATGCCTCTCTCCATGCCACATCATTCCTCTGTATCTGAGAGTCAGCTAGAAGGTGGTTGTATTGGAGTCTGTGGAACCATTGCTGCTGCCTTCAAGGCAAGACTCTTTGATTTCATCCTGGATTTTCCATACACAATAAGAATGCCATACTTGGCATTTCTGGTTTTTTTTTGGTTTTGTGTTTTTTTTTTTTTTTCCATATTTCATTGTGTTATGCACATGCTTTCTGCTCCCTGAAAATCTACTGAATTTGATTATGTTAAAGGAGTCAAATTCAAGAGCAGTTTAACTACACTTGGCTTTGCTTCTGTGCAGGGCTAACCTTATATATTCTCCTTTCAAACAGCATTGCTTTTTGGAATCCAGCTTTTCTACTGGTGTGTGCACAGGTAGAATCGAGTAAGAATAATTTGGTGCACAAGAACCAGCTCTCTCATATAAAGCCAACTAATTTCTTTCATTCAACCAAACTATCCTATTGGTCTAGGCCACTGAACTCTAGCTAAAGGTGATCTTGATTTGCCCACTAGTCATCATCTGCATCCTGTTAGATTTAATAAGTAATTTATTCATTCCTTATCGTGGTCAGCTTTCTTTGTTTTCCTCATTAAGTTAAGGAGCAGAGATTTTAATAAATTAATCATCCCAGTGGTTTCTACTTGATTTGTATTCTACGATTCTGGTTTAAACTTCCCAGCACTGTTTACATATTCTGAAGTTCTTCTCTTTCGTATGTCCTCCATTTCCGAGGATGAGAAAACAAAGAAGGCTTTTATGTGCCTGGGACAGTAGAAAGTAACAGCCTGCTGTGATGTTCAAAGTTCAGATGTTCAACAGTTCACCCAACTACCCAGATTCAAGCAACAACAACAAAACCAATAATAATAATAGTGATGTCCATGATGATGATTGATGATACATTAGCTTGCACCAGCTAGGAAAATAAAATCAACGCAAAAGTTTTAAAGACAAATCTTGTCTAGAAACCTTGTTTAAAATTAAATTCCTATCTGATACTATCAGTTTGGGAAATGGCTGACTAATGGGAAGTTTTACTGGTTTTGACAGTACAGAATTAATGTTTGAAAGTTGGTTTGCAAGTATCTGTTTATAGATTATGGGGCTTCTGCAAAGCTCTGTCATAGGAATTCAAATTTGCTCAGAGCCGAAATGATTTTCTTTGTGTCTTGATCACTTGTTGCTTATGACAAGGATCAGCATTTTAAAATACAATCATTTGGAACTGTTTGAAGTAAGCTAAGTATGAAGAATTGCCTTGTTCCAGTGTGTTGAATCAAGACCTTGGTAACCTCAACAATGAACCATGGTCTTTGGTTCTCCTTGGCATGCTAGGTGGTTTGTTGCTGCGTTGTTAAAAGAATTTTATGTTACTGATGGAACAACTCAGCTATCCAGAAATAAAATAGCCAAATACCTCACTGTTACATAATACAGTAGAGAAAAGGTTAAGAGAGAACATGATACTTCTTGGTGCACTGTCCACTAAGAGAGGAACAATGGATTTTTTTTTTAAATGATGGCATTCATCTACTGATGAATGGTAAAAAAAGTTGAGAGAGTTAAATGTGTTACTTAAAACCTGAGTGATAAGTCAAAATATGAGCAGCATGTGGAGAAGCTAGGGGAAAAAAAGGATGAAGTACAGCATACTTTTAAAGAATAAAATATTTATTGAAGATTTGTGTATTACAGTCATTGAGATTGTTAAAAACCAGGAATCCTCTCTTAATGGTAAAAGAAATAGTCCATACACCTACCTTGCATATCTGCCTATAAGTCCTCTTGCCATACGTTCTCCCCTTTCTCATTCTCTCCTGGAAACCCATCCTTCCTGTTTGTTACTTCAGCTCTTTCAACACCCATGTCTGTAGCACTGGAGGTATCCAGCTCTTAGCACCCTCCAGCAGGACTAGGTTTTCAAATAGACACAGCATCACCTGGGTAGGGATTAAAATCAAATCACATGGAATACATTTCACCCAGGATACCAATTAATTATGGGAATTCAGTGAAATATGAGGACAAGGAAGATAAAAAAGAAATGAAAAAATAAAAGAACCAGGAAAATCCATGGAAGAGTGTCCCAACAGAACTAGAAAATAGTGTATTCTGCATGCAGTCTCTGATTTAGGAAGACTCTAAACTTCAGATTGCCAGAAGATGGAAAAATAAAATAGAGGGATTTTTTTCTATATTCAACTTTTTTCTTGTTCCTCTCTAAGCCACTTGGAAACAAGAGAGTTGGATAGATGGTTTTTGTTCCATTCCAATGCAGCAAGTCCTACCCACCAACTTTCTCCTGAGAACGAGATTCAGAAATCTGGCATGAAATCTTTTCCTGAATCTTTCACTGTTTATTTCCAGTGTCCTGGTTCTATTTGAAATATTGTCATTTCAAATGGTATCTTTACAATAGATATATTTCTTGTATTTTATCACTTGCACTGTAACGTTAGTGTAAGAAACCCCCTTACTCACCAGTGATAGTACTGAAGAGATAATGTCCTTAACAGTCTTCATTATGAAGATTCTTATTATTGTAGAATACACACAAACAGGTTTTGCTTTCTTGGATGCAATCTGTTGCGTGTTTTCTGTGTGATGCCATCAAAGAGAAAGAAGGAGAGAAAATTACAGGAACCTTTTCATCTTGTTGCAAAGAAATCAGACTTCTGGGGCAAAGGAGACTGGTGGTTTTTTCTGTGTTGACAATAGCCATGTCAAAGCCATATTACTCCCAAGTCCTACAGAGAATATTCCTGTGCTGAGGACTCAATTAGTACATCAGTTTACCTTAGAGCAACAAGGTACTCAGCTCTTGGGCAGAAGAATTAATCTTCTCAAGGGCTTTAAAATATTGTTAAAAATAAACCAGGATCACTTAAAACATCTTTTCAGGTAGAGGTTGTTAATCTTCTCTCCTCTGCATCCAGTGTTCAGGCCTAATTGCCTCGTGTGACCTGGTGATAAATTGGTCTTATGGATGGTGCTGTGCTAGCATAAATATTTGCATGGAGGGTTGCCCTTCTTACAGGACCTGCTTTGTACTCTGTGGAGTTTTTAAGACTTGAGATGCCTTAACATAATATGTAATTGATACAGCAAGATACAGACATGCCTACTTTTTTTTTCCGCCCCTCCAATTTATTTCTTTGCTGTTTTCCTGTGTTCTGACTATAGTGAAAGATTTGGTATAAACTGAGAGTAAGGGAATAGCAGGTACTCAGACCTAACATGTAACTCTACTAGACTTCACCCAGTTGGACATTTGTTCAGTTATGGTACTTAGATCTCAGTAAGCCAGGTATTTGTGTTTCTTTTGGTAGTGATTTGAAACCTCTTTGTCACAATTTCAAACAGTAAAAATCATGTTGGTACATGGAAGTTACTTTCCACTGAGATATGTTTTCCCTGTTTCTGCCTTGACTTGTGCAGTTAACATAAGCCCCTAAATCCCACTAATTTTGGAAACGTGCTTTTGTAGTTTATAGTACAAACTTGGACAAAACAGGATAGGATGGAAGTAGTGAAGTGCAGTATTGCACTTCTAAAAATGAGGTCAATAGGCCTGGGTAGTTCTGATTTCCTGGTAATTTTTAACCAGGTTGTTCTGACTGGTCAATTGCTGGCTTTCTGTAGGTTCCTCTTATTGTTTTGGCTGCTTCAACTCTTGAGATTTTCATTAAGTAATTTTTTTATACACATGTGGTCTGCTGATTGTTCTTTGTTCTAGAGACTATTATCTGTAATATCCTTCATCAAAAACTCGACACTGCTTTTGTATTTTGACTAGTTCACATTTTGGATATCAACATCTCACATAACCAGATTAAAATCTGAAAAGTTTAAATTGTGAAGGAAATTTCTGAATAAAAGGGAAGGGAAGGGAAGGGAAGGGAAGGGAAGGGAAGGGAAGGGAAGGGAAGGGAAGGGAAGGGAAGGGAAGGGAAGGGAAGGGAAGGAAGGGAAGGGAAGGGAAGGGAAGGGAAGGGAAGGGAAGGGAAGGGAAGGGAAGGGAAGGGAAGGGAAGGGAAGGGAAGGGAAGGGAAGGGAAGGGAAGGGAAGGGAAGGGAAGGGAAGGGAAGGGAAGGGAAGGGAAGGGAAGGGAAGGGAAGGGAAGGGAAGGGAAGGGAAGGGGGAAATATTCTTCATATACACAAAAGATTTAACCTACTCAAACTTGTAATGTACTTGAAGATTCTGAGGTTGCAGGTACAATTCAGGTACAGATATCACTCTCCACTGTCCTCTAAGCAGGAACCTCATCAAAATATTGTAGTTAGAATTGCCACAGTTGGACTGTATTTTGGTGCTGGTCTCACCAGAAAGTTAAGCATCATATAGCTCTCTAAGCGTAAGTCTGTCTTCTACAACAGCATTTGATATCCTAAGCATAAGAAAGGTTTCATGGGCTGGAATTGCAAGAAAAGGCATTTCTCACATTTGTGTCTGTTATTCATTATTTTTAGTTTTCATGTGTGATCCAAATGCCAATACTTCTATTTGCACTTGTGAAGTTCCTGGAGATCAGCTTGTGCCATGTAGTATTATTTGCATTTCAATTTCTCATGAAAGCTCAAACCACAAAGCAAGATGTGGTATTTTCTTCACTTCCCCCCAGTGCATGCCCACACTATGATCAAAATCAACATTCAGGTGGCAGCATTGTAGATGAGTACCCCAGAGAGTGATTTGAGACTAAGAAACTTACTTGAACTTAGCCTTGATGATAATTTTTATATTTATAGAAGCAGAGGAAAATCCCCTTGGCTTTAGTGAACATTGAATCTGACTCAGAAGGCTTAAAATGGTAAAAGCTTAGCCTGGCAAGAGAAGAGTTCAGCAGTGAGAAGATTGCTTCATTCTTTTCACTGAAGGTTTTGAGCATAAGTCAAACATTATGGAATTGTATTTCTGTATTTACACTCCCACGTAGTTAGTTTCCTTGGTATTGAGATTCCAGTAGATCTTTTAGCTAAAATTCATGTGATTAATTAGTGGGAATTCAATAATATATGAATTCCAAATTATTGCATGAGACATATGTGAAGCCTCATATTTCATTATAAATTATTAATAGAGTATTGAAAATTATCTTGGATATGTAAATTTATCATTAAGGAAATCTGTTGGCATTTCTACTTTTAAGAGATTAATATAATATTGCCATTAAAATTCTCCTGGTGCTTATTCACAGAGTAATTTCAAGAAATGTAAAACTGAAATTAATTCCTCTTTGAACTAGTGTTCTCTTGCATTCACAATACAGTTATTCTCCATATTTTACCACTCTAATTCAGGAAAAAAAATGTGCTTGGAAGCTACTATTTCTTCTTCTGAGACAATAAGAAGATTTAATCACATTCTAGCAGAACTTATGTTATATATTGCTTTGTTTTCTGTATAGGGATATATAGGAGGGAGCTGTACAGTTCCGTATGGCTGGAGAGCACAAAGCCAGGGGCATTCTACAATTCTGTATGTGATGACAGGCTCTTGGGATCAATGTGGGTCTCCAGGAGAATGTAGTTCCTCCTTCTGTACACCAGCCAGCAAAAGCAGGGAAGCAGAGGTCTCATCTTTATACCAGGGTGTAACTGGTTTTCTTCATGGTGTTGTTCAGTCACTGGGATAACTGTGCTCCCCACCTGCCTTCTGCACACACAGTTACTTTCCTGTAGTGCTTTACAGAGCTCAAACACGTAATGATGCCCTTGGTTTCTACCTCTTTCATTTGTTACAGTAAATGACCAGGTATGATTTTGGCATTTTGTTCTGCTGCTGACACCTGAAAATACTAGATTTGGGTGATAAAATGTCGAGGTTTGTTGTTATTTTCATTTTTGCATGTGCCATTTTGGGTCATCCATTTTGTCCACACTGTCAGGTGTAGTTTTCCTTAGGGTAGATGCCAGCTGATAATAACCAGGTCACAGTTTGCACAATATTTAACTAGAAGTCTTTGGTTGCAACTTTAGGTTATTTCTGCCTTAGATGCTTAGTTTTATTTTCACTAGAACACTCCCCAAACCTTTGCTTTCATATGGTAAATATGTAGGAATGCTGCACAGGAGACTATTCAGCACAAAGATTTTAATTAAATGCTCCTGTAAATATGCTTGCTCCTCTCTTGTTACATTTATTTTAAGTGTATGTTTAACTTGCTCATTTCACACACGGCTGTGCAGCCATTTGTTATATATTAACTTGAGACTCAATCCCACAAGGTACTGACTGCTTCTGGATCATGCTGAGTCCCTTTCCTTCCCAGCAACGTTTAAAGGCTTACAAGGTACTCAGCACCTTACAGGACTGAGCCCTGAATCCAGGCAACAACAAGCTTTTTCAAAAACCAAACAGATTTTCTGGAACAAGGGTCATACTGTAAGTGGGCAATATTCTGTGTGATGGATTTTCAGACATTTAGATTAAATCTTATCCAGAAAAACAGATCTCATAGTTCATGGCTGCTGGAAGACATAAATGTTTAGGTACGTATGGCGGTAATTAATTACATTTTACAATTATGGTTTTATTAGTTGTTCCAATTAAGTACAAAGCCATGACTGAGACTAATATTTAATTTTTTGTGTGTTGGCTGCGGTGTGCTTTGCCCCTCTGTTAAGCTGTATGTAGTTTTTTAGAGTTGCAGATAATCTCTGCAGTTCATCTAGCAAAGACGTTTGGGCTTTACACATTGCTGTGCTTATGCACTGTACAACAGGGTGCTTTGTGCACTGCAACTTCAAGGGGATCCCACTGTCAGTGGCAGATTCCCTGGCACTACCTCAGCTTTCTGGAACCCCTGTGGGCAGAAGCCCACCCAGCCAGAGACCTGAGCCACTGGCAGTGCCTGCATTGCTGCATTGCCACCGATGGCACTGGGCTGGAGCATTGTCCTCTGCTGCGAGTCAGGCATTTTGAAAGGTAGGCTTCACCAAAGGATACTAAGACGGTTTGTTGCTTACAACTTTGAAGCCATGATTATTATTTAGTAGTCAAATGTATCTTAATGAAACCAAGATATGGTGTAGCCTGTGCAAACTACAGTATTAATTATAACTCTTTCTCTGAAACTTGTTTTGGGAGAAGTGTGTGTGTATTGTAAGATCAGACATATTTGGCACAGAAAAAATGCTGTAACATTGTTTCTAAAAAGTTGCTCTTCCTGGTTTATATGCAGGTGAAGACCACAATCTTCCATTGTTTGCCAGGAAAAAAAAATCAAAACAACCACAAACCAAAAAAAAAAATTGTGACCAGAAGCCTTTAAGCAACTGGGTTTAACTTCATCTACCAGCAAGGAAAATTACTTACCAAAAAGGACAGTCCCTGCCTTCCCTATTCAACACCCTACCATGCTAGGCAAGCAAGGAGGTGCTCTTTGATTTTTTTGTCCTAGTATCACCTGTAAATAGTGGTAATCAGGAACTGAAAAACAAACCTGAATTTTGTATTCAGATTTGTACTTAAGGTTGGCCAGAAAGCAAGGCACAGCTCTGTTAGGGGAATATTGGAGGAACCTTACTTTAATTCAGAAAAGTCTGTGTGTTAATAACCATCTCTTTTCAAAAAGACTAATCACAATACTGGCTCTTGCCCTCACTCCCACGAGTTAACTATCAGTTGCGTTTATGTGTGAATTATCTCTTGAGACTGGTGTGATTTTAAGCATAGAATAGAAAAAGAATCATATATGTAAAATGCTTACAAGATCACAGCTCTGGTGCCGTACTGTAGCTGAAATCATAGTATGAAATCAGCATGGAAGTAGACTGAAAATTAAGCAACTTGATGACTTACAATTTTCTTGGAGTAATGTGACGTTGGCTGCTGTGTTTTTCTGGGGGATAAGCAAAAAACCCAAACAAAACGGAGCTTTTAGGAGTCTTAAGTAAATTAGAGTGGTTTCTGTGGAACTGTAAGCACAGTTAGCTAAGTTACCAACACTGAGAAGTTGTTTGGCCATAAAAAAGAAAGTGGGGAAATAGGTGGAAGTTTATGGGAACAAAAGTTGAACTGTTGATGCCAGTGTTTTCCAAAACTTTCAGCACTGGATGGAGGCACCACATGATCCCACATAAGAATATTGCAGCAGAAAGTAGTCACAAGTACTCAATATCCTCCCTGGGAAAGCAGCTCCTGATTTAGGGGAAATGAGCCTGGGGGTGGTTGTATGCTAATTCTCTTTCTTTACTACGTGTTAGCAAATCTGTTTAATACTTGCTGTAAAGCCTGGATTTCAATCTCCTCTCATTTAATATGTTAAATCTGGACTAATAAGCTCTCAAAAGCTTAGAGGTTCCAGTAAATTGAGATTTGGCTAAAAATTACATGCTAGTTTTACTAGTAACAGTGTTGTAGCAATGAAAGAAGCAGGACTGGTGAGAAAAGAGAATATGTTTCATCAGGATATTAAATGGGTTAGTAGAAGTTGCTATGTTTTATTGCAAATCTTAAGAAGGGTTTGTTTCTCTGGAGAGTCTAAACTCCCTTTGTTCCCTTTTTCATAGAGTTCAGAACAATGAAAAAATGTAATAGTCAATTCTGAATTATTACTAAGTGTTTGTATGATGTGTTTTGCTGAAGTGTTGGCAAATCAAGACGTGGAACTTTGTGCATGGGGCAGGATGGCTGTTCTTTCAGTGTTTCTCAGACAGCAATATCTGTGACTCTGAGGGCTGAACACTGAACAGGAGCTGTTTATCAGCTGAAGGATAGCAGGATTTCTGGTAAATTAAGCATCTTCTCTTGGCCTCGTATGGTAAGGTATAAAACTGACACTACAGTCAGCTGAAATTTGATTGTTATAAAGGTGCACCTCTGACTCTTTGGTTAAAACAATTATTCTGGAATGTATTTGTGGCTCTCCTCAGGGTTAAAGCTTTCATGTGCATCTTGTCCCTGCTAGGAAAATTACCAGATGCTGACAGGGGGTGTCACCAGTGGCTCAGATGAACATATGCTGCATTTGGCTTGGCTGCAGGTCGGACAGGGAGGCCCTGTTCCCTGCTGCTGCAGAGACTGATGAAAACAGGTTTTAAACCAACTAATTTCAGCACAATAATAAATGTTAGGCTCTATGCAGTGTTCATCCTACCACTGAGACTGAATTGAGGCAAGCATAGACTGGTCTGCCAAAATCTTTGCATCAAAAAAGAGTTAGATGGCATGTTTACTGAGATACTTTACAAACGGCTTTATTTTTTTGAGGTATAGAGCAATTCCAGCGTCCTTGCACTGGGACTATATTACATTATTTTTGTGGTTAAACTGGAATTGAAACTGGGGTCGAATGTACAGCAGATTTAAATCTCTATTTACCTTAATGATTGATTTTAATCTACTATTTTTACACAACAGCACTTCATAGGAAATGTATTTAACCGTTTTCTGGAGAAAGTATTTTCCTGCTGTTTCAGAGAACGTGCCTAAAAATATTTTCTGTTTGGCATGCTGCCACAGAATTTACGTTTGTGTCTCTTTTGTAAACCTGCTACAGACACCCATCTATACACCCACCTCACACCCACATCTCCTGGCACCCTACAGCCTTGCAACAACATACAAGGAATAAGCTGAAGGCACTTCCCTGTTCTCCCAGCCCTGTCCAGTGCACAGCGCTTCTGGGCAGTTCCTGAGACAAATTTTGAGTCTGGAGTCATTTCAGGAGCCCTGTTGCTTACAAAAGGAGGAGTTTCCACTCACCTTTCTGTGCTTTCCTCCTTGCTCTTGTGTGCTCGCTTCTACCTCCTGCCCTGCAACAGCTTGGGTGCAGCCAGGGGAGCTGGTTCAACTCATGCTTGGCAGGAAAAAACAGAAGGCACTCCAGCATCTCTCCCTTTATGTGGTGGCATGCTCTCAGACTGGCTCGAGCTGTGACTTCTGCCTTCATCCACAGAGATCACAGGTGGTCTATGGGGAGTGACACCATCTCTGTGTTAGCATGTGGTAACGGGAGAGCAAAGCAGCCATTCCACTCCTAACAGAAACAGAAAGTTTGCTGAATTACATCATGAAAAAAGATGGGATGAGTCCTGACTTAGGCATTTAATGTTGCTTAGACAAAAGACAACCCGAAGACAATTGATGCAAGTGGTCTCTCTTTCATACTGGGGCTGGGAACATGGCTCACATCTCCAGTTTAGTATTTTAATTATGTACATCAGCATGTTAAGGGAATGGCTGCTAAGTGTCCATTTTGCTGTTTGCAATGTTTAGGCCAATGCAGCTCACTAATGTAAATTAACTTGTGTAGTAAGGAAGGTTCAGAGCTGCACTGTACTCTTACAGGACATAAATTATTAGTCAGACCTGCAAACTCCAGTTTAGAAGATAAATGGACCATCATCAAAAGAGGCACTTTAATCTTGAAACAGGCACTTCAGTCTTGAAACAGGCACTTTAGTCTGAACTCCTTTCGAAAAGCTAGACTTTAGGGTTTGTCTTTTTCATGTCTAGATAATGGATCATGCTCTTGTGCACACTTTTTTAGCTCTCATCAAAATGCCAGAAAAGTATTGATGGATTTGTCCTTTCAGGCCCACAGGTTATAAGGTGCTACTCTTGTCATCACTTATTTTACACGTATGGCAATTAGGCTGAGAAAAGCATACTGAACTGCCAAGGTCAGAGAGAAACAAAATGCAGAATCCCTTTTCCCCAGCCTCAACAATAAAGACATCTTTCCTGCCTTAGATGAGGTTTCACTGTTTTCAGATGATTTACCATTACTTCCAGGGCTAGTAAAATCCAGAACTGTAAAACCTGTACTCACAGGAATATGATTTTACGAGCCATAAAGGTCTCATGGGGCACTGGTTCTGGTCCACCTTATTTCAGACAATTATGACATTTGGAATCTTAAATATACATAACTAACTCCATTTCAGGATAATTAAGTTAGGTTTTCTTCCATAGTGTTCTAAGAGGAAGACAACTGCATGATTCCAATGTTCTGATCTTAAAGAAATTTATAATTTCCCACCAAAATCTGCCTAACTTGTGCAGCTGCAATATATTATAGAGGCAGTCAGTATGTATTATTTGTATTACTTCCTAGAAACAATTATAATATTACAAATAACCCAAGGCTTCAAGAGGATATTTCCTTGAGTAACTTGCTGCTATTAGTGTGTATGTCTGTTTTCAACAGGATGAGTAAGATACCCCCAGATTTAGAAATTTTTATGTGTCTGATTTCATGGCCAGACAAATAAGTTTTCAAGTGAGCAGCATTGTGTTTTTTGTATCTTTAAAATCTGGTACCTTATTTTCCTGCCAAAATAAACAGATAATTTGCTTAATTTTATCATCCACATTAAAAAAAAAAATCTTGATTTTAGTGTTAATAAGAAGAAATTAGTTAGTTAGTACAGCACCAGAGAAGGAGAGGAATGACTTATCATTGCCTTTCCAGGCAGGCTACATTCAGAGCATGTATCTTATTGAAAAGACCCAGCACGTAAATGTTGTTGTAGCACTTCACTGGTATCCACTTTGTTTAAATTTGGTTTGTGTAGCTTTTCCTTTCCACAGGATTCTTGATAGGGTAAATTTCAAAAGTAGAAATTGTTGACACACAAAAGGCAGAAATAGCAAGATTTTTTTTTCCCCTGAAAAAGAAAGAGAAAAATGGTGGAGATGGTAATTCAGTCTTCTGGCACAAGAAATGTGTCCACGAATGTTAATTTAATTCAGACTGTAACAAAGACAGCAAGTTTGTCATTGTAAAAAGAGACTAAACAAAGAAAAGTACTGATACTAATTTAAAAAAAAAAAGTGCCCCAGCTCTGTGGTTCTTGAAGCACCCCCAGTGCTTCCTCCCAAATGCTACATGTCTGTCCTTTTCTTTATCTTACTGAGATGTCCACTGTTCAAAAGCTGTAATTTTTCAGGGTCTTTTGTCCTGGCCAGCATGGAGTTCACTAAGGTGTGCAGCTGCATTATCACCAGTCGGGTATTTCTGTTGCATCATGCCAGGCCAATTATTCTACTGAGACCTGTTATTTTATTATAATAAGCATCAAAAGTAAGGTGATCTTATATAACTTCACATAATTTCTACTGATGTGGCATAATTCCTAATGAAGTCCACTACCTGCTTTACTTTTAAAGCATTTCCATCTTTTCTACCATCTGAAGGACTCTCTACCTCTGTGGCATGGATGTATCCCTGCTCCCTTCAGGACATCTGGATGATTTAAGTGAGGGTTAGATGCTACTTGTGCTTCCTTTCCAAGCCCAGGGAGAAGCACCACCACTCAGAAATCAGACTCTTGCCACAGCTCATGCAAAAATGTACAACATGTGCCAGCTCCTCTCTGTCACTCCAGTCCCTGGCCTGAGCAGTGTAACCACCCACTGCAGGTAATCCTCAGTCCTCAAACTCCTCAAGATCCTTTCCCTATGTTTTTATCCTTCCACTGATTTATTTTGGCCTCCTGGTTGCATAAAAAGGCACCTTCATATCCTCAGGTAATTTTGGAAGGACAGTTTTGAATAAAGAGGACTGGATGGCTGGGTAATTAAGGTGGGTGGGGAAGAAGGTTGATAAAGAACTCTTAATAGTCACTTTTACATGCTGTTATTTTGAGCAAGGAAAATAAATACAGAATGGCTGTAGGGCCACCACAGTCCCCAGAGAGGGTGTGACATAGGAAAAGATGACAGGCAGAGCAGAGAAGGAAGTGAAAGAAAATGGTTGCAGAGTGGGACAATTCCAACTACCTTTCTGAGATTCGTGCTTTTCTCACAACTAGTCCATCCATTTAACAGAAAGTCTAATGTAACTTTTGTTGTTGTTGTTCAAGCAAGAAGAAAAAGAAAAAAGTATACAGTGTATAGAAAACGAGAGGAAAAAAAAGATACGTTTTTTGACTAGTCTCTTTTCCTTCCTATTTCTGTCTACTTTACATCTCCAAAGTCCTTTTCCTTCCTACATCTTACACTTTGTGAGATGCAAAATAAAGGTGGAATTCAGCCTTCCTAATTGGTAACTGGAAGTCTTCTTTATGTTTAAACACAATGATCTGTTTATTGGAAACTGCTCTTCTGTAGTACCAGCCATCCCTTCATGTCATGCCGTCTGAATAATGCCTCTTGAGGGTGGGGAGAAAGAATAGCATCGCAGTCAGACCCCGTGGGGTTATAAATAGCATTCTGGCAGCCTGAAAGGCTGAAGCCATCATTAAGTTGCATGCAGCTGTAGTGGTGTAGGTGGGTGAGTAAGAGCAGCTCGGAGATGGGATAATGGTAACCTGGTATACAAGGGTCATTTTTCATTGATGGCGTCACTCCATTGGGCGATTGTGTTCTCCCTAAATTAGGTCTCTGTGTTTAACAGAGCTGAGCAAGCTCAGCGAAACAACCTCTGCAAAGCACATTTAAAAAGATTACAGGGGGAAACAGTTTGTTACCGTGCTGTGATTTAGACCAAATCGTGATAAACTTTTCTCGCTTTGGGTAGTAATTGCCTTTATCAGCAGCAAAGTAAATGCAACAGGATCTGGCCTTTTGGAAGTAGCATACCAGCTTTCTGCACAAGGGCAACGATGACTTTCACTGAGCAAATTAAGAAGCTAATACAGCAACTTAATCCAAGCTGTCCTTTTTGTGTTTTCCTTAGCAACATGATTCACTCTCTGGAATGGATTTTTTCAGTGCCAAGATGACAAAGGTCCTGAATTTGAAAAACCCCTTTCGATTTATTACTAGTTTAGTTGCAGATATACCTGAGTGGAAAAAGCCTACATAAATTTCACACAGTTTATATATGAAACGAATTAAAATAATTAGCAGCCTATGTTAGTTTGAGCTTGCATACACAAGCATGTTACTCTTCCCTCATTTCTGAACAGCACAAATTGAGATCTTCATCCTGTGGTCAGTGAAATCAGTGGGGAAGTTGCCTTTAACTTTAATAGATGCATGACTCAGCTCAGTCCCCTCTGTGGGACCTGCCAATGTGCAAAGATTCCTTGGAGGTTAATTGCCTGCAGTAGAGTCTGCCTGGGATGTAAAAGGAAGGTGCAAATTGCAAAACTGGAGCATTAGCCAGGTACTGCCATCTGGAAAAGGCACTGTCATTTAAAGCAAAGAGCTCTCTTATTTCTCTGATCCTGTATCTTAATAATTAAATTTAGAGTATGTCTTAGACACTTACTTCTTTTGCTATCTTGCCCAATAGCTGTTGAAGTAGGACAAATGTTTTTATGTTTTCCTGAAATTATTCTTTCTTGCTCTTTCTTTTTGGTACTCTCATTCAAGAGTACTTATTAAAAAAAAAAAAAGATCACTACTCTAAAATACATTTTTAGAAAGTATTTATTAAAGAACCATGAAAGAAATAACAGAGTTGTGGGAGTAGAAAAGAGGATTTCTAAATTAAGTAGAAAGAATCATTCTCACTTAGAATTTTGAGATTTGAGTGACTTTATTACCTTAACGCATCCTTATATATTCTTAAAAAAACCTAAGAGATGTATCACTACCTAGCAAAAGTTGGGGTGTGGGTGTTATTACTTCTTCATTAAGACTCTATATTCTTTCTTCCATGCCACATTTTTTGGTAATCCTTTCCCACCTGTATTACACTCGGAATAATCCTTCTCATTCCTTGTCACATGCACATTAAACCTCTTTTTAAAGTTTCTAAAGACTTAGAGCTTCTAAAGCAAGCGTTTCATTTTTGTTTTGCTGAGTGTGATGACCATTGTCAAATCACTATCAAAAATCTCATGCATATACCAATCTGGAATTTATTCTAGGAGTTTTTCAGAATTTACTGTACTTGGTCAACCGTAACACATAATGCTGGCGTTGCCTCTCAGTTCACCGCAGCCTTTGTTACTCATTTCAAGCCAAATTACTAGTCTGCAAATAACACAGTATATAGCTCAGGTTTTCCAAAAGAGCTATGAAAGTGCTATGAATTTGTTCTTATTTACATCTTTTCAAGCATTCTTATTGGCAAATAATATTAATCCTTTCAAGAAACAAAGAAAGAAAAAACCCAATCCTGAAAAACCAGCCAGGAATACCACTTCAAAAGCACTATTTTTGATCTGAAATTTGGATGACATCTTGTTTTTTTTAGGATTGTAGAAAAAACTTTATACAGAAAGGATTAATCTACTGAAATTTTGCTTTGTAACTTGGAGTAAACACTATAGCTTGATTTCTTCAAATTGTAAGAAACTGGAAAGTATTAAGTTTATACTAAGATTTGCCTTCTCGTGGCAGCAGATAAATTTTGCTTTGCATCATTTTTCTGAACTTTGATGTGAAGGTACTCAAGTACTGTATACGTTTCCCAGCCTTAAACTACCAACAAAACCAAAACAACAATAAAAAAGGGTAAAAACCAAAAGAAAAAATGTACTTCAGATTAAGAAAATATTTGAGTCCAGAAAGTTAATCTTGCTCTCAGATACACTCTTTAGTGTTCTGTATCCATGCTCTGCTAAATAGTATGCATGTGTGGAAGGAAAGACTGGCTCAATGAAGCTGCAAGAGTTAGAAGAAGGTTGAAGCTACCTTCATACCATGTCATAGATATTCTATGACAAGCAAATCTGGAATATTAAAACTGTAGCAATTACTTTCAGAGACTTGACAAATACCTGATGGACTAAGTACTGTTATCTTTGTAATAGCAATCTTCTAGGTATTTCCTTTATTAAATGTAGTGACATTTAAGGAACATAGCATAGACTATATTGTTAGCTAATTATGTAAAGTGAGCTTTTTAGCATGGCTTTTTTCCACTAATTTCTTGTGAGCATGGTGTTTGCATCTTCTCATGTCACTTCTGTCTCCTCAACCTGCTGATGAGCTTCAAGTGTATTTAAAAGGAGGATTCAGATCTCAAAGTTATCAGAATTTCAGATGTTTTAGAAATGTTGCTGGCTGGATAAAGGAGAGATCCAAATTAGTGTCTCAGTTCAGCTCAGTAATTTTTTCTGCTTTGTTTTTTTTGTCCAGCTGGTAGATAGAGGAAACAGGAGGAAATGGGGGTTCCCTTCTCTGAGGGGGCTGGTGGATTAAAAAGCATGTTAAAAAGGAATGTAATGGATATCAGTGGGATACTTATGGAAAGGAATGTGCAGGAACATAGGAACATAAATGGATTAAAACTCAGGTTTGAATAGTTAGGAGATTTTAAGCAACCAGCACAAACACCTCAGAGATACCAGGGAAGCTGTGAGTTAAGTTTACAAGACCCGTTGAAAGTGTTTTCAGAATTAATTTCTGATACACCTCTTGTCTCATATAAATGGGAAAAGTATTTCCCTTAATAATGCTGCTGACATCATTCTCTTGGCCATTTCGGTGCCTTCACTGAGTCCCCCTTCAGAGACTTCCTTTTCCAACAGCCTGAAGCAGATAAATCTTGTCTGCACTGATTTGAGAACTTCCTCCATCTAGCCCTATGCTAACACAGATCGCTATCCATAGCCCATATGGACCCTCTCCACACTGTGGTCTGTGTTTTCAGCCAAAATCTCCCTTTGCTTCCCATGCCCAACACTGCAGAGCAACCACTTTCATACCTCATTTGAGTCATTCTTCAAAACTCACTCCTTTCATGGAGAGCACCATAAAGCTCAGGCTAGCAAGACCTGGACAGGTAGGTTGCTGCTGACTGCTAGACAATCCTGTGGTCACTCCCAGAGTTATTTGCTGCCTCATTTGACCTACATCCCTTAAGCCCATTTGTTTGCCTCACTCCATAACTACACCTTGCCTTTGAGAATATGTCTATACTGCTCTCCAGAGGAGTAATTACAGTGTGTACAGTCACACCAGACTTGGAAGAGAGGCAGTGGGGCTGATGGACTTTTTTAATTCTTTAGGGAGTTTGCTCTGCCATCCACCCTGTGTTGTCCTATTTTCATTTTACCTCTTCCATGAGTTCATTAAAACAGTTTTAATTATGTCTACTGCTCCAGTCCAAATGTAGAAATACTTTTAGACAACAAACTACCAGTTGTTACATGCTTTTGTCAGGAGTCATGACATGGGGCTGTAAGACATTGTCTCACAAAATTTTCCTTCTAGTACATGAAAGCTGTTCAGGTTGTACATAAAATGTTGTTCTTGCTGATAAACCCAGAGCAGCAGGGGCAAACCAAAAAGTTGTCCAGGTTTGGGACAGCAAGACAGCCTTAAGAGCCAAGCATGAGTATCTGAAAGATCCTGCAGATTGGCAAGTGCTTGTTTTCCAGCATTCATGTTTTTAAGTGTAATAAAGCAAACCACGTTTAGAGAAACATGCTGATTTGTTCACCAGTGAGAAATCTGTGTTTGGCACCACAAACACAATGGGGCCCCATACCAACTTAAATACTAAACAAAAATATATTTACATGTTACAGATTCTTTTGCTATAAAATAAGATGCTAAATATACTTTACTAGGGTGAAAAAGAGTGGTAGATGATCTGAGCCTTTTTCCGAATGCTTTTGGTTTACTGGGAGGATCAGTTATACTGTGAAAGGAAGTGGACTGTTTAATGCACAGATTATAACTGAGAAAATAAATTTGTGTTTGAGAAGGGGTGAGAACTGGTACGCATGTTGGGCAATGGCTGGACTCTGCCTACAACAAAAGCAAGGGTGAGCAGAGCACACGCACCTAGAAATCCACTGTGAGCGGTGAGATGGGGTGGGACAATACAGATTCACAGATTGCATTGGATTGGAAGGGACCATCAAAGGTCGTCTTGCCCAAAACCCCTGCAGACACCTCCAACTAGATCAGGTTGCCCTAGTCTGATCCTAAATGTTACCAAGGACAGGGCCTCAACCACATCGCTGGGCAACCAGGTCTAGTATTTTATCACTGTCGTTGTAAAGAACTTCCAACCTAAATCTACCCAATTTAAAACCTTTGGTACTATCACTACAAGCTTTTCTAAACAGTCCTTCCCCAGCCTTTCTTATAGATTCCCTCCAGATACTGAAATGTAGCTCTAAGATGTTCCTGGAGCCTTCTCTTCTCCAGGCTGAGCAGCACAAATTCTTTCAGCCTGTCTTTGTAGGAAAGGTGCTCCAGCCCACCGATCATCCTTCTGGACCTGCTCCAGCAGGTCTGCGACTCTTTTGTTTTGGGGGTTCCATAGCTGGACACAGCACTTCAAATAATGTCTCACCAGAGCTGAATAGCATGGCAGAATCGCCTCTCTTGATCTGCTGGCCACATTTCTTTTGATGCAGCCCAGGATGTGATTTGCCTTCTGGTCTGCAAGTGCACATTGCTGGCTCATGTCCAGCTCTTCATTGACCAGTACTCCCACGTCTTTTTCTGCAGGGCTGCTCTCAATTTCATCATCCCCCAGACTGTATTGATATTATCCTGACCTAGGTGCAGGACCTTGCACTTTGCCTCATTGAATGAGGCCCATGAGATTCTCTTCAGCCCAGCTCTCCAGCCTGTCCAGGTCCCTCTGGATGGCATCCTGCCTTTCAGTCATATCAACTGCACCACTCAGCTTGGTATCATCTGCAGATTTGCTGAGGGTGCACTCAATCTGTCTGTATCATTGATACTGAACACTATTGGTCCCAACATAGACCCTTGAGGGATACCACTTGTCACCCACCTCCATCAGGACATTGAGCTGTTGACCACTAGCCTTTGTATGTGACCATCCAAGCAATTCCTTATCCACTGAACAGTGCACCCATCAAATCCATATCTCTCCAGTTTAGAGATCCATATCTCTCCAGTTTAGAGACAAGGAGGGGGGGGGGGGGGGGGGGGAGGGGAGGGAGGGGGACGGGGGCTGTGTAAAAGGTTTTAAAAAAGTCCAAATAGATGACATCTGTCTTCCCTTGTCCACTGACGCACATGCATGATATCTTGAAGATAAACGTGATCATCCTTGTGTGGCCAGGTACTTTCTACTGAGGCATCACTGTGGCTCAGGGCAGGTGGTGGGTAGTCTCCTTCAAGCAGGCGGCAGCGTTGGAGGGCCGGCGGGAGTCACTTCAGGCCGGGCGGATGGGGGCGGAGAGAGGCAGACCCTTGCCCGGGAGGGAAAGCTCAGAGCCGGGGTGCCCGGAGTAGCCGGGGGTTCCTGGGTCGCTTCGCTCCGCTCCGCCCCGCCGGGCCACCGCCCCCGGCCGGCGCTGCCCGTGTGCGCGGCGCTGCCCGCCCCCGCTCGCCGCCCTCTCTCCGCCCCGCCGCGGCGGCCGCTGCCATAGCGATGCGGGAGCGGGTTGCGCCGGGGACGGGTTGTGCTGGCGGGGTTCTCCCGCTCCCCCCAGGTAAGGCGCTGCTCCGCGAGCTGCCTCCCGGCAGCGGCAGCATCGCGGGGCTCCACGCTATGACCCGGTTCTTTCGTTCCGTTGTACTTGCATTCCCGCTCCCTTTCTGCCTACTCAGGTGCAGTTTCGCCCAAAGCTGCTTTCTCAGGGAACTCCGCCGAGAGCAGTGTCTTGTTCTTGTTAGACATATTTTCGTTAGCGTGGAAATTCGCGAGCGGTACAAGAGCACAAGGACAGGCCGAAATTTGGGTGCCCAGCGGGCTTTTGTCCGGCGACGGTACGGGCAGGCTAGGCTCGGGTCGGCTTTGCCTTGCAGCCCGGCAGTCTCCCGCTGGGACCCTCTGAATGAGGAGGATTAAAAACAGCGGCGAGGGAGATTTCGAGCGTCTCGCTGAAGCACAAGAAAATCCTTTTAACCCCATGGGGACAGAGGCTCGCAAAACTTTTAGAGTTTTGGGGAGGAAGGAAGCAGCCTTGAAACCAGTGGACACGGGCTCCAATCCTCCCGCGTTTCGCGTGGTGGTCGGGGTTTTCCTGTGGGGGATCTGCTGCTCGCTGCAGCCTTGCCGGGATGAAAAACCCAGACAAGCTTTTGCAGATTCTGCGCCCGTTCTCCCGCCGGTCCCTCGCCTGGCCCGACCCCCTCCGCTTGCCAGGAGCCACCCCTTTATCCCCGCTGGCCCTGCGGCCACTTGGGTGGGAAGGAGACAAAAGAGGGGCTGGAGCTACCTCTCTCTCTCTGAGGCACTGCTATACGTTTTCTTTCCTCCTTTAGGGCGGAGGGGGAATTAGCTCCCAAGCAGCGACAGTTTTGTGACAATCCCACTGGCCCTTGCGGAAAAGAACCGTGTCATGACTTCAGTTTTTAAGTGCCAGGTTTGGAGTATCGTACATCATGGTGGTGCAAGCAGCTGCCTGCCCAGCAAAGACCCCTTCCTAGAGCAGGATATGGCCAATAGTCTCCACATAGCTCTCTCCCCAGCACCAGAGTGTGGTGTGGGATGCCGGATCTGCCATGCTCAACTCATGGAGATAGCACATCCCAGTCACAGAGACTGGTCACTTCCAAATTCACGTTTTCATCATGCTATCACAACAGCGTGGGAGGGCTTCTGGCTTTATCTACTTTTGGATCTTGTTTTCTTTGGCTAGGTAAAAATGCTTTGCTCTGCTCTTGATGTCACTCTTAGGTTTGCCTGCTGGGGGACACACATGACAGCTGAATGTCCTGCAAGCTTTCTGTCAGCAAATGTAGGAAGAAATGTTTGCTTTCCTTTTTTGCCTACTGTTTGAGGATTAGATGGCACTTGATGGATGTGCTCAATTTTTTTGGATGAAAAATTCTCATGTGTCTTGGCTTGGGGCAGAGTCCTGTGAGGAGGAAGACTGGATTGCTGATTTTGGGGGTTTCTATTTAAGAGTATATGTGGATTATATTTGGTGTTGGAAGGTAGGTGTGGTAGTCATACTGAATTTATTAGCTGATTAAGCATTAGAGCAGCCAGTACATATTGAAATTTATTCTGGTCTCTTAAATTGCTAATGAATGCAATTATACTTTGAGGGAGTTACAAATGTCTTCTCATCTCTGCAACACAGAGTTGTTCAGTGAAAAAAAGACTTCTTTTCATGCATGTCTTTATTTCGTACAATGAGGTTCAAAGTTCTCTTAGTTCGGGATTTGTTAAGAAGATTTCTCTAACTGTTATTTCTGTTTTCTTGATGCAGGCAGTGCAGCCTGAGGAGCTCAGCCTATCCAGTCGATGTGAAAGCAAGACAAACCAAGGTGCAGCAAATGAAGGGGAGGCAGCCAGCTCAGCTGTTGGAGATAGTGGTGTTGCTTTGAGCTACCCCAGCCTCCATCTCCATGCATACAGCATTGAGAGCATGACAACATTTCCAAATGGCTGTAGAAACGGCACCACTGTTACTTGCATAGTTATGGATAATAAAGAGCCCCAAACCCAGACTACTTATATCAGTCATAATGGGGGATACAGCACCAGTGACAGTCATGAGGAGGAAATTCAAGAGGATAAACTCAGCCCTTCCAAAATCATGCGCTTTTTCACCACCCCTCGGAAACGGGCTAATTCCAGCTCTGACAGGCCTCGTTCTCTGGTTTTGATGGGCAACTCATCCACGTGGAATGCTTTGTCTTCCATCCGAAAAATGGGATCTTTCAAGAAACTGAAATCTTCAGTTCTCCAAGGAATTCAAACAAGGGAATGCTCAGACATCTTAAATGAGAATGGTGTAGGCAAACCTAGTTCAAACGGGGCCGTGATGCCAGTTGAGACTAACAGGTATTCCTATTCAGGGCCCCTACATGACTTGCAGAATGCAGTGGATGGCTTAGCTTCTGACTGCTCTGATGCAGAGGAGAGTGATGAGTCTTTCCTGAGGAATACTCACCGCTCACGCAGCATCAGGCGGGCTTATGGTGCTGGCCGCATAAACTTGGTAGACACGGATAAAGTTCAGAGTCATCACAACTGTAGTAGACCAACATCACCTGTCATTGCAGAGGCAAAGATCTGTGAAATTTTGGTGAAAGACTCTGAAAACAACAGGATCATTTATCGGAGAAGCAAAAGTTCAGATAATTTGAACTTTCTGAAAAAAAGCTCATTCAAACGGAAGTCCATCTCAAACCTCACTGACCTCAAGGTTGCAAATGAAAAACAAATACCAACAAGGACTGTGAGTGTTACTTCAGCTGACTCAGACAAAACTAGTGGGAATCCTGAGAGGAGATCCAAGCGATGGAAGAGCCCTATCAGGGCAAAGGATTTCGACCGAGTTTTGAAACTTGTCAGTAATGTTACAGATGCTGCATGGAGGAAGGATAGCCCTAAGACCACTGCTCCTGCTCCCAGTGAGCAGTCCCAGAGAACAAGGTCAAACAGCAGACTGCATGATGACTACTCCCGCAGGGTTTCCAGCAGCACAGATCATGACAGAAAGAGATGCACCTCTCCGGTATCTAGTCCAGACTCTTCCTTACCAGGAACACCTTGTCTGCAGAGCCCTGCAGTTGCTCAGGATGAAGAGGCTGAAATGAATGTAGCTGTTCCTGAAGACAAAAGCCTCAGGATGTCATCAGGTATCCCAGACTCTGATAGCTTATCACCCACGCTGAATGACATTAGTCCATTTCCCAATGAAGTGTTTTATTCGGACTCAGATGAACCAAAAGCTACTCAGCAGTTTACATATGAAGCTGAACACCCTCATGTTCCAGTCAGGCCAACTACTCCAAAGCCTCAAAGTCCCACTGCAGAGAATGTAAAGTGCAATATGAATTTCCAGTGTCCAAACCATCACAGCACATTGTCACTGAGCTCATCAGAGAGCGAGGAGAGAGTTGAGGTACCAGGAATGAAGCTGGGCAGGAATCCTGTTTGTTTCCAGGACTCAGTGCAAACTGTGTACTATGATGATGGAAATGAAGACAGTGGCATAAGCAGCCACTCTCAACTGAGCCTCAATTTAGCCTCTGGTGCTGAAGAGAAAAAGGAAGAGGTAAGAGGAAAGGAAAATCCTTTAGAAGCTGGAATATGTATATATTAGGTTTTGTCTTTATTAATGTAAAACAATGCAAACAATGCAAAATAACCTGAATGCTAATGGCTGTTGCAGCTCGTTATTGCTAAAATATGCTGACAGCAATTATTTCCTTTAATATATTCTCTTTGGATAATAACATCAAATTGCTTCTTCTTGTACATTAATATCAAAGCAAGTTTTGGCAGCAAAGCTATTCCTGTCTGTTTTCAAGGGCAGCTTATTGCACCCTGCAGATACACCACCTTGTCATGTGGTCTTGTGAGATTTTACCAGCCTGAGCAGGGTCTGGCTGTATTTCCTTCCAAGTTGCAAGGTCTCTAAAGAGTCTGTGTATTTTGAAGTAGTGATGATTTAATGTAAAACACTTGGCCTGTGGAAGCCTTGCAGAACATGGTGATACTTCTAGAGCAGTGTGGTGTGAAAGATGTCGAGATTTAAGCATTCAGTTGTATCAAAATATTTTCAGTGTGAAGTGATGGCCATGCTGAGGGTAAACTGTTTGGTTGTTTATTTGCTTTCAAATCTCAAACAGCAGTACCTTAGATGTGTTGTTACTAACGTTTTGGTGAAGACAAGCATTTTACCGCACCTAATGCACAGTTTCGTACTCTCAGCACGCTGTATTGCAGCATCCCTGAAGTAAGTTCACGTAATAACCCTGTGCTGTGCCCTTACCTAAAGCACTGGGACAGTTGGCACCGGGGCAGTTGCAATGATTTGGCAGTGTTGGTGAAGAGCTGTCAGACATATCCTGCACTTTTCTCAAAACAACATGGTTCACCTCAGCCCCAGCTGCAAACCCCACACACAGTAGGATTTTGAGCTAGATGAGGTGAGGTGGCAGAGAAAGGTTTGCTACTCATTGGGAAAAATACATATGGGCAAAAACCCCTCTTAGTCTGTATGGATATGGAAGCCATTTACAAAACAAAGCTGACATGGCTTTTAAGCCACCTTGGTTTGACTAAAAGTATCTTACACCTTAAGTATGAGATAGGCAAAGGCAGTTGTGGCTGCACAAACTTCAACCTTTCATGCTGTAAACTCTTCTAATATCTGTGAAGCCCTCTTACTTTTAAAAGCCTGGCATGGTTTTGTTTAACCATGTAAACTGTAATTTGTTACAGAGCTTGTCAATATTGTTCTTTTGCTAGAGAAAGGCAAGTTTGTCTACTGCAGTGCTTCCTGCTGTGTAAGACTGAAAAAACTCTGAGGTTATTGCTCTCTCAGAGTCCCAAAATTGCCTCAGCCCTCCATTTTTTCCAAAACTCTCACTTAAGAGCGTATGCAGAGATGCTTTCACACTGCCAGAAGAGGCAGCTTGGATGTGTGTCTTGTATTCCTCAGGAATAAAAAGGGAGGTAGAATGAATGCTACTCATCTACCATCTAGTGGCGATCTGCGATCATGACCCCAGAGAAATTCAGCTGGTCCCTCCCCTTGGCTCCCAACAAGCCAGTACGGATTTTTAAATGAGTGTGCACATTGGGTGGATAAAAGTTACTGCAGTTTTAGTTGTCACACCACATTCTGTTATTATCTAGCATGGAATGACAATTTTCTCTTTATATTATAATGCTTTTTATGTTAGTTGTGAGTGCCTGTTAGTGCTCACTTCAGGTGTCTGAAATATGGAATGTGCACTGGTGGCAGCTCTGGGCTTGGACAGGTGGCCAGTGTGGGCTGGAGCCCTGCAAGAGATGAAGAAAATGGTTGCCAGAGGACAGGCTTCTTGGCTGCTAGAGAATCATAGAATCAGTCAGGGTTGGAAGGGACCACAAGGATCATCTAGTTCCAACACCCCTGCCATGGGCAGGGACACCTCACACTAGATCAGGCTGGCCAGAGCCTCATCCAGCCTGGCCTTAAACACCTGGGCCTTAAACAGCAAAGGGGCTAGACCGCTCCATTTGCTGTGAGCACTGCCCAGAGCCTCTCTGCATGACAAAATAACCGTGACCACTCAAATAGTGCAGCTGCATCTAGACCTCTTTTCTGATCCAAAAAGCAAAGGTTTTGGAAGTGTTAGCTGTGGACTGGAAGCAGGAGTTCCGCAGGACAGAGTTTACTTCTGTTGTTCTGTGTAAGGGGTGTAAACTCTCTCCTCTCTTTTTTATCATGCCTTCGTCTCACCCCATACACAATCTGAAAACTGTGGCACTTAGAGTGACTACAAAGCAGACTAGTATGGTTTCGTTGCTCATTTCCTCCTCCTTTACAGCATGCTGCCCTCAGCATGAAGGTACCGAAGACACCTATGCCAAGTTATTTTTTAATTGGAGTTTATTCAGCCCACAGGCACTTTTATGAATGCCACATACTCACACAATGAGGTCACTGGGGTTTGAACTTTTGACTACAATTCATTTTCAAACTCTACCTTACACCTCTGTATTACAGAACTGTACCTACCCAGCAAGTTGTTCCCGTGACAGTCAAGCACTTGGTTCATTCTCAACAGTCACATGAGACACAATGCTGAGCCACACAAATTCCAAATTGCTAAGACTTTGTCTGAACCTTAAACACACTGTGTGCATGGACAGATCTGCACTGTTGCCATGTCTTGTACATTCTCTTTTCTGTATGGATTTAATGTAAAAGCCAGTATGTATTCCAGTACAGCCACTAAAAACCCTGTGGCTTGGCAATGTATTTCAGTACAAGGATGCTAAGCAGTCAGGCTGAAACATGTTCTTCTTTCAGGACTGGCTGCCACAGCTGGAAGCAAGTCTAGTTTATTCCCTGATCTACTCATCTATTAGATTAGTTAACCAGTGAAGTTTCTGGAAGCTGGTCCATCTCTGTATTTTCCAAAATGTGGAAATTAAACATTTCTACCTTGTGTTTCCCTCTGCTGTAAAGCAGATTTTGCAGTACTCACACAAGCGTGTCTATCCATTTATCGAAACAGATGTTTTGGGGATTTTTTTCCTGTATGGTTCAGTCATAAGATCCTGTCACTTCCGTCACCTCAATGGTTTCACCAAAATGTAAAGCTTGGACTGAAGCAGGGAAGGTGTTTGGCCTTCTTTGTTGTTGGTCCTGCCAGAGGTTGCTTCCAAGGGAAGAACTAATTAAGTGCAGCCTGAATCCATGCCTCAGCACTTCTTAAGCTACAGAGGTGTGAGTCACCAAAGCTTGTCTGTGACAGCCTGTGCTTTCCTAGTCTCTGCTTTATGTCACTGTCACTTATATCCAATATATTGCTTTTCAACACCATCAAGAGGTGATTAAGTACAAGTTTGTAATTGGACTATTTTCCATTGTCTTTCCTGAAGAAGAAGCCTACGTCACTGTAGATAATGGAAACTTAAATGCTGTGCTTTGAACTGGCATGTGTCAGCCATGAAGGCTGTCTAAGCAAAACGTTGTTCTGAATTTGTTGCAAAAAAGACAAATGGAGTTATTTGACATTTTACCCAGCCTTTCACAACCCCCTAGAACACCTATTATTTAAGTTGCCTTGCTGGCATCTGGTTTCACAGTACACCAGACTTCTTATTACTTAAATATCTTGTTTGCATGACTATAAGTAATGAAGAGGTGTGTTTGTTCTGTGTGAAAATTGGTGGTATCTGCTAATCCACGTTGTGCAGTTCTCCAGAATACATCTGTTGGCAGAGCTGAACTGGTCTGTCCTGTACAGGTCTCTGGGCTCTGAATATTGAGCACTGATGGCTTAACTTGGGGGACAGCTTATGGAGAAGAGGAAGAAGGTCTGTATGCGTGGCAATATGGAGAGGATTTAGATCTGTCCTCGCAGTTCATCCTCCCTATTTCTTCTTTCAGAAGGGGCCCTCACAGTAAAGCACCAAAAGGTAGTGGCTGGATGTGGTCATGGTCAGTACTCATAAGGAGCATGAAGCAGCCAGAAGCTGAGGATGGGCATCCTTGGTACCTACCACAAGCTCCTGAGTGTTGTGGGACTGGGCATGAGCAGCACTGCTGGGATCTAGCTTGTTTCAGCTCTCTGATGTTTATTTATTTATTTTTATTTTTTTTTATTTATTCACCTCTGGTTCATCCATGTATCAGCTTAACCTGTATAACTGGAAAAGTGCTAAACTGTGAAGGATAATTAGGTAAATAAGGAGGGATTGTAATTTGGAGGAAGGGCTCACCCCTTCACTGGTGCTCTGGTCTTCTTGCTGGCTATAAGGCCTGAGGACAGAGCAACAAAGCACTGTAACAGGCTCTCAACAGCATTTCTGACAGCAAACTGAGTTTAGACCAACTGATGTTGTCTGATGTTACAATAAACTCTCTGAGCTGGTCTGAACAAGTCAGGATGCATTCACACAACGTCTCCAGAATTGCTCAGAGAGTGACTTCCAGGAGCACTTGCACAGAGCTAAACCAGAAACTGCTGCACATTGCTACAAACCCAAAGCAGCTCCCTTTTCTTACTACATCTGTGCTCCTCTGCCTTTTCAGAGTATCTGATAGTTGACTCTGCTGTAGGTCTCCTTTGACACCTCAGTATGCCAGGCACCGCTCACCCTGGGATCGAGAGTAATAGTGCCACAAGGAGTGGAACAGCACCTCTGGCCTTGTAATTTGGTCTTCAAGTGCAGTGTTGAACTGTCAGAACTGAAAATCCACCTCAATGCAGAAGGAGCTGCAGAATTTCCTCCTAGTCACTTACATTTCCTCTCACTGACATCTGGAGGCTGCTGTGCTGCTTGTGGTACCTCCCCATGTGCTACGCTGCTCAGTTCAGGATGCTGAGCAGGATGCTGTGGCAGGCTGGGAAATTAACCAGGTGCTGGAGGAAACTGAGCACAGCAACCTTGACTCTTTGTACTTCAAGCTCAACTACAGCAACCTCTTCTTTACTCCATACTCCAGGAAGAAACAGCATGCAGACCTAAGGTTGCACAAGGCAGCTCCACCCCACAGAAGCTGGAGTTTGTGTCTGCTGCTGGGAACTGCTGGTGGCTGGGTTCCGGCTTGGGCAGGGATAATGAGGCTTTGTTCTGGGAGGGTGGAAAGCACAGGGAACCAGAAGGCCTCCACCTGGAGAGACCACTGAAGAGATGCAAAAGCCTATGGCTTTTTATGTTTTGCTTTGTTCCACTTTCAAGCTGTGGTTATAATTTGGCTCTCTTCACCAACAGATATTACAAAGACAGCCTGGGAAAAGTTGGTTGTTTTGCTAAATAAAAGGAAAATAGATTTTTTTTAAAAAATGTTTCATTTTTGGTTTTAGACCTGTTACTTGATCTGATGTGTTCTGAGTTGACAAAGAAATTATTTAGGGATTATTAATGCCTTATGCCTATGCTAAAAGAAGGTGGAGGATATGAATACTCCCTTACTATATATTACATGCTTGCTGTCCCAGTTCAGATATTGAAGTAACAAAAGGACAGCATTAGAGCATCACCCAGCCGCCCCCAAGTATCACTCACTGCAAAAATGGCGGAAACAATTTTCTGGTTTTAGCACACTTGCATTTTTATATGACTGAGGAGATTATTTCTGCAAAGCAAATACATTTCCCTGCAAACTCCCCTATGCCAGTTGGGAATATGTTAGCTGATTTTGTTTAGGAAATGAGTTAGAGGAGAGCATGAAGGAAATCCTTGAGGCTGAAGAAGAGATTTGAGAGTCATGAGATCCGCTTGTCATTTCCAGTTTGGCCTTATACTTCCTCTGTGACTTATATGACTTAACTACTTTGTTTCTGCTCCTTATCTGTGAAATAAGGATATTATGAAGGTAAACTCTCTAATCTTGGTAAGACATGTTCCTGAGAGGGAAAGTGGTTTGATTACAATAAGCAGGCTTTCAAAGATTAGGTAAAATGAAGCAAACCTTTAAAAAATGCCTTAGAAATGTATTTCTGTGGCTAAAGGTCATCTTTTAATGTGATTTTATAGGTGTGTTTGTTAGTTAAAACACCACAATTACTTTGGGGTTGACAAATCCCAAGAGTAGAATTATGCATATTTTTTCCAATTTTTAAAACTTCCAAACTGAGTGTTTTACTACAGTGGTTTGTGTTGCTAGTGGGGATTGATTTTACCACCTTACAAGGTACAGTTAATGTAATTTTACTTTATTACAAAGCACAGTATTTCCTGCATCCATTCCAGGAGCTCATACTAGTATAGTTAAGTGGTATTCTTTTAGGGAGTCCCTCTGTGGAGCAGTGCTCTGCAAATTTTTACACTGTGGGTCCAGTCAAGTTTAGGGGGTGGAATAAAAGGCAGATTCTCTTACTGTAATGTTTGCAACATCCAAGCAGCTAAAACTTTGGTTAATTTTCCAGTTATTGCATAGTTTGTATTCTCCTGTCTTGCAGACCCCTGCTTGAATAGCACTGTGTTTTCTAGGGTGAGATAATCAATACGTTTATTTTGTGTCTTCTCAAAGGCTAATTGAAAAGAAAATATGCTAGTGGCAAAGGAGACAGAAGGATGTAAAGAAATAGAATACAGTGCAATTTGCAATTAATTAGGAATAGATGGAAGTTTTCTTCCTGTAGGTGAGTTGGATTAGTTTAATTATTCTGTTTAGTTTGTGACAGAAGCTGCAAACACTGCCTGAATGTGGTTTTTTCTTCTACAGTAAAAGCAATCAGAGGTATCAACATTGGAAATAGTTAGCCTACTGGATCTACAAGGAATCACTGGTCTCTCATATCTCTTTGGGATCTTTTTATAAAATCTGGAAAGAAAGCAAAAAAAATGTATTTTCTATATGAGGCTTCATTGCATCTGGAAGCTCATAATCTCTGTGCCCTGTCACAGCAGTTTGCAAATAAAAATATTGATCATATCCACGAAACATAAACCAAGCTTTTGACCTCAGTTTGTTGTAATGATAAATGAACTTCTTCTAATGGTCCCCAACTGCTGTTAACAAGAAGAGAAAGTGCAAAGGTTGCCTTTTATCATGTACCTACATGGAGACATGTTGTCCGGACTTTCACTCTGTTAATTGAAGGTGATAATTTATGGGCACTATGTCATGGTCACTTGGTCCTTTATATATTTGGTGGCTTATATGAACTGAGAAATCAATTCTAATATTGCTACTGACTTGTTGCATTTGGCAATTAGTGTGTTAGACAGAAATGTAAGCTATTTAATACTCACCAATTATAATGCTGGCATGTAGCTGTCATTGCTTGCATAAGAAGTTTGTACAGGTTTTTATATAGATCCTTAAATGTACACAGAAATGTGTACTCATGCTATCAAAATACAGAGATACCTACATAATGTAACAAATACTGTGAAGCTTGTAATTCTTGTTATTTACAGGAGAAGATGACCGATTATCTATCACAATTTTCCACTGAGAATGTGTAGTAGTCGTGTTCTGAAACTTCTCAGCCTGCTCAGGTTATTCTTGTATCTTATTCTCAGTCAGAATTATAATCTGTTAATTTATCACACCTTTTTATAAATTGCATTTGGAAATTAATTTGCATTATTAGATTCTGATTTTCTGCTTTTTTTTAGATTACAAAAAGGGAGCCATGGTAAGCAGGGCTGCATTTCAGCCAGGCAGCTCAAAAATACAGCGATACAAAAGCAAGAAGCATTGCAATTTACTGTGGAACTAAGGAAAAAACCCCAAACTCTCAGAAGATTTCATTGTCCCCTTATACTGCCATGCTTGTCTGTATGTGTACATTATGAGGCAGTAATTGTATTTAGAATTTAGAACAGAAAAATACAATTTAAAGAATCCAGATTGGTAATGGTAGGAGTTGAAATGCAGATTAGTTAAGTGTGAACCTCAGTAACGTAAGCAGGCATGAACAAGCTTATAGAGCAGCGATTTTATTTTCAGTAGTTTATTGGCATAAACACATTAGCAAAAAGTCACACAGGGATTCTTTTTTCTTTGCCATCTATCAGTATGTCAACGCTCACAAGCATACCAGTGGCAGCAAGATGACCAGCAGCAGGCTGTGTTGGGTTAGACCTAACAGGTTGGGCTTTTCCTGCAGTGGAGAATGTGGTCAGGTATAGAATGAAGTGTTTGTCGTGGCTGGTGTAACTGTGCCAGCAAAAGTCCTGCCATGCAATTTCAGGTGCTGGCAGGTTTTTTTTTTTGCCATTTCACTGATAAAAATTGCATCCACATAAGCAACATTTTATCAGTACTGTAGAGATCTCATGTTCCTTGGGCAGCACTCCCTTTGAGGACAATTTTGGGTGCTGAATTTATCAACTATACACTGTAATCTGAGTAGCAGTTGCAGAACCTGTCTCCCATCTGGCTCTAAAGGCTAGGCTAAGATTTCAGTAGGTAAACACCTGATGCTGTTGTTGCTTACATTGGTATTAATGAGTAACAGGGAATGCCAACAGCAGTCATGTGCCATTAAATGTAGCAGGGTTGTACCAGTGCCAGGTCAAACTGAGTGAGATCATGATCAAGTCCTTGAAGCTGCTGTGCCTGGATTGGGAAATCAGTCTGGGCCAAGGCAATAAAGAGATTGGATCTGGCTGAGCTTAGGCTCTGCAGTGGAATTGTCTTACCTGGGAGCAACCTGGGAAAGCTCCCCAGCCTGGTCAGTGGGGGTCAGGGGACACTGGGGAGCACACCCTAAACAGCATACTTGAAAGTGGCACCTAGAGCTGAGCTGAGTTACCTAACAAGAGCTGCTAAATGCAATGAGGGGCAGGTATCCAAGCCAGCTGGAAAGCACCCTGTGAGGAAGCTGCACCTTGCTGGAGTGGGAGATGGGGACCAAGCAGGGTACTCCACAGGTCTGGGAAACCATCTACATCTACCTGCAATCAGATTTGGCACCTGATTCCTGCCCATAGTGCTCTGTAGGCTTGGCTGACACTCTTGTTTTAGTGCTCAACTTGATTGCCTGAACATAAGCACCTAGTGCTGCTGGAGGTGCTCTGACTGGTTCCCCCTCCATGGGCTGCTTCTGGATGTCCCAGGCCTTGTGTAGGTCCTATGCCATACTAGCGTGATTCATGGTACATGGAGATATTTTTGAGCACTTAAGACATTTGAAATGGTCCTGTGTGCCTATGTTCAGGCATCAAAATTTCACCCTAGATTTCTACAGGCTAAAATGACAGTTTTAACATCTAGCTAGCATGCAGACACCTCCACTGCAGACATCAAAACTTAGACATGGGAATCTGGAGCTGAATCTGCACTCTAAGAGAAACACAGTAAATGGGAACAATGGCAAATAAAAGTGTAAACTGGATCAAAATGAGTGTTCATTTGAAATGGCTGTATTTGTAGATATACTACTGTCAGGAAAAAGGAAAGTGATTGAAATGCAACAATTTAACTAATACTCTGTCATAGGGATTTGCCACGATACAATGAATTCATTTGCATCAGTATAAATAAGTAGAGCTGTTTGTGTTTACAGTCTTAAAAAAAAATATCTAACTGATGATGCAGCCTGAAGGACAAGATAAATAATCTTGATTGCTAGCATTGGTGATCCTGTGCTGTCACCAGACTAACAGGTGTGAAATTCAGAAAATCAAATGTGGGTACAGCTTAGACCTTTACTTTTCAGAAGTCTTGGCATATGTTGAAATTTTTGACCAATGCTTATAGTGCATGAGTCAGGGCATGCTGTTTTGATTTTCAACCTATATGAAGTGTCATGTGCATCTCTACTTGTGTCTGTAGATGTTAGCAATGATAATTGTGTGGCATTAACCCCTTTTCACTTGTATAGAGGATTAATCAAGAGAAGGTAATTTGAGGTCAGTGGCACTGCACCAGTATAAAGCCTGTGATAAGTGGAACAGAATTATTTCCGTAGAATTGTTTGATTGGTGTCAAGAATTGCAGTTATGCTTAAGTGACTGCAGTACTGGAGCCTGTGAGTTGTGTGGTGGGTATTTTATTCTTACTAGTAAGTGGCTACTTGATAAAGTCCTGCTTGAGTAGGCCACTTAGAGGAATGTGAAGTTATTAGTCTGTTTTTCCCTGATTTTTGCTATGAGAGGATTTTTTTTTCTGTTTTGTTATTATTCTTCAATGCAGTTTATAGATCCAAGCCTAAAAGCACATGTCCTTCAGCACTGCTTATTGCACAGCAGCGATTAATCTGGCTGTCATTTGGATCACTACTGTAGGTGGAGTGCTGCAGAAGGAAAGCAGTCCTCTCTTTGCAAATGTTATTGCTCAAGATAAGGGTGTAAAAAGCAGATTAGGAGATGACATGTGACGTGTCCTTCCTTCAGTCTAAAAGTACGAGATCATGGGATGAACTTTGCCTGACTGGTCACACAGAGAGCGTTATCACTTTTGTAGCTCTTGCGGAGAAGTCTTTGCAAAACAAAAACATGAAATGGCTCTCATGAACTCCTTTCTCAGTCACTGCATTTGTGGAGACCCTTTACCTGTGTCTGATTCTGAGGTAAGAATCTTATTTAACCGGTAATTTTGCTGCTCTGACCTCGCAGGGGCTGTGTTTAAGAGACAGCTTTGTTGAAGTTATGTCAGTGTACCAGCCAGAGAGTTACTTTGTGTGGAATTGCTTGTGCTGTTGAAACTGGTGCTGAGCTAAGATCCACTGAGAAAATCAGGCATGCTTCAGTGACAGGTGTGATGCCATAGAACTCAGAATTTATGCAAGTGGTCTATTTAGAATAAGTCTCATGCTGTAAGTGAAATAATTTGATGTAGAGCAGTGTATGACATTGGTAATTTTTAATACCTTAATTGCAGTAATCATGTGGACATGCTGACTGTTTAATAACTCTGCCTACTTGCTGAAGTGCTATGATACAGTGAAATTTGTCTTAAGCTGTCTTTCAAACAAAAAGCAAAATCTGTTCACTGTATCATGTGACTTGGTTGTACCAACCTGTTTGAAAATGGTAGGTGGAGAAGAAGAGGGTGACAGGACAATAGTTCTCTTTCACAGGCGTCATTGTGAAAAGCTGATTCCTGGCTGCATATTTACTTTGAATATGCAATACCTGAAATGCCTTCATCTGGTCTGAAACAGATGAACAAAATGTAGTCAGAGACAGACAAAATGATGCCTTTCAATTTTGGAGTACTTATATTTTGAACACGGTCAGGAATGCACTTGGGTAGTCTAAAGAAGTAGGCTGACTTATCTGAAAAAGGAAGTCAGAATTAGTTCATAATTTGTATGAGAACTTCGGGCATGGTTCACTTGCTCAGCAGTGTTTTGGGTAGTTTATCATTCACGCCATCAGACGTTCACCCCAGCTGCTATCCAGCTCAGAAACAGCCATCTTACTTTCTCTGTTTCTTTCAGGAAAAGATTGAGCATTTGGAAAATTGAGGGGAAAGTTAATAGAAAATTTTATGGGTTTTTTATTTTAATTTTATTTTTGCCACAAAAACTGCAGGGGTTTTGCTTGAAAAGTTTGCAGCAGTATTACTCCAAGTGTATTGAAATCCCTAAGAATATTCTAACAAGTACTTCAGTTGAGATTATTTTTTCAAACTTTTAGTACCAGTGCAATTATGATACCTGTAGGCATTAACCTCTGTGAGCCACATGTGCTGTTAAATAGGAACAACATGCAAATTTCCCAAGCTTCCTCTCTAAAAAAAAATCAGTTTTTCCTGTGTTTGTGTTATAATGTATCTCTGGTCCTAGTCTGTAGGCTAGGTTCAGACTATATAGACTAACAAATCCTAGGCTATAACCTGCTTGGGCATATTGAAAATTAGCTTCTCCCTTCTAAACTGGATGAGCTTGCTCACCCAATTCTCACGTGGCTGCACAATCTCTGGATCTGACCCAAGTGAGAGTGTGGGTGTGAGTGGTAGGAGGGGGTGCAACTGCCCATACTGGTATCGACTTACAGTTACCTGGGATCGGCAATCAGTCAAACTGTAGCCTTACTGTTTATTACCGAATAAAGGTAAATCTGAGGAATATCATACAATGGTTTGGGCTGGAAAGGACCTTTGAAGATCTTTTCCTTCCAAGGGCAGGAAATCTTTTGCTAGATCAGGTTGCTCAAAGCTCCATCCATCCTTGAGCTCTTCCAGGGAGGGAGCATCCGCCGGACCTGTTGCAGTAGCTCACCACCCTCATCACAAAAAATTTTCTTCCCAATGTCCAATCTAAACCTACCCTCTATCACTTTAAAGTCGTTACTCCCTGTCCTGTCACTGCAGGCTTTGGTAAAAAGTCCAGACATACAGCATGCCAGTTGTATTATTTTTACTGGTGTTACATGGAGCATCCTACTTGTGCAAAGGAACAAGTCCTGTGAGTGCCAGAGCTGTCTTTCCAAGACATCATTCAGCAAATTCAGTGTTTATGATAGGGTCTGTCTGTACTGCTGAGTTTTAAGTGTTCTTAGTCATGTTTGTTTAGAGATGTTCATGTTTACTCAGCACAAACATCACACCCTTTGCAGAGTTACTCTCTTCCTGATTTGTCAGTTGCATTTGTTGTGCTTCTGGTAACTCCTTCATTTTAGCAATGTTAAGTAGATCTGCTATGTGAAAAACTGACAAATGATTATCTGTCAGAAAATTCTGTGGCTTATTTGACTTGTTCACATTTAAAAAGGTTGTTTCTGATGACCACTGGAAGAGGTCCCCATCCCAGGATGAAGAAAAGGCAGACACACAAAAGATCACACCCAGGAGATGGGGCTCTGGAAGAAGATCTCGGCCCAGACCTCTCTCAGACTATGGTCAAATGTCGATGAGAAGTTTGTCTATACCAGAAGATTCTGTTGCGGTGGAATCTCCGACAGACTGCATGGATGGAGAAAATCAGCCAGGACTGGCTTCCTTCGAGCCTGTGATCCAAAGCAATACAGTAGGCTACCACAGAGGGCGAAAAAGAAGACCCATCTCTGTAATAGGTGGGGTTAATTTCTATGGAAGTGGTCCGGCAGAAGAGATAGAAGGTCTGCTGACACAAGTAAGATAAGAGATGTGCTCTCTGCAAACTGCAAAAGACCCTTTCACTTCCTTGTCTCTATCTTCAGCCTAGAAAATAGAACGGATGCTTCCTTCTCTTCCTTCCCTTTTGTCAAGCTGACATCGTGTACTTACAATTCTGCTTTCCTGGTCACTAATTAATTTGTCGTCTTCTTGTTAAAAAACAAAACAGCACAGAATAAAACTGATGCTGACTTTGGGATAATCTTATTTGTATTGTAAATTAACTTTCTCTTTTCCTTGGAATGGTGGTTATGTCTCACATTGGTATATAAGGGCTTGTTTGTGTGTAATACAGCTGTGTGTTTAGTTTCCTTACAGGGTACAGAGTATGAGGAACAGAGGAATACAAACAAATATGATAATAACCACACATAATTTATAGAACATTTCAATTTTTCCCCAAAGAGGCCTGCTCAGAATTGCTGTGGTGTTGTATGTATTGACATAGCAAGGATACTTAAAAAGAGTAAAGATACTGCTTTAATAAATTGAGAAATTAATGAAATAAAGAATCTAAAGAAAACTGACAATATTAATAAAATATTGATACTAAATTGACCTGATGGAATGAATTTAGGCAGACTGTAAGAAAATATCGTGTGGTTGATCTAGTACTTGAGCACTGCCTACATACTTATTTTCCATCTCTGTTGGCTTAGGTGAGAGAGTGAGAAATAAAAAACTTCTGAAAGACAAAATTAGCTCCTTTTTCACTGGAGGTAGGCCTGAGTGCATGCAATGTGCAGAGGAACTTACACGTTGGTAGTGGTGACCCTTTCTTGCAGTTGGTTACAGAGCTTTAGTCTTACAGGCCTTTGCAGCACTGCACTGATCAGGAGTTTCCCACTTTCCAGAAAAGCTGCAGGACTTCTGCTAAAGCAATTGTCCAGCTGATAAAGCAATAGAAAAAAGTACTAGTATTTATATCCTCAAAAAATGTGATTCTAGTGGTTATTAATGGATTTTGAATGCTCTCAATCCTTCTCGTGCCACTTAATCTCCGGCTGGGAAGTTTAGTGGTACTCCCCTGACTGAAATTCAATGCTGAAACAATGGCAGAATTTTCAGTCTCCTGTGAAAAGCAATTTTTAATGTGAATATTTTTCTTCTATATTGCATTTTTTTCTTCTTTGTAATTCCCTGAAGAAAAAATACATCTTGAAGCAAAACTCCCAGCTGAAACCAATGAAACAGCCAAAGGCTATAGTTTCAAACCCTATATAACTGGAACATTGTAAAATTAATTTTATCACTGCTTAGCTTGGAGTTAAAAAAAAGAACAGTAGATGGATTTCAAAAGTTAGTAAGTATTGGCAACACAAATAATCCTTGCTGTACCATGTAAGAGACTTAACACTCTCCAAGCCCTTCATTTACTGCTGAAAACAAGTTGATCTCTCTTCAAACCTTGCTTGCATCAGTTTATAAATGGAGGAGCATGCATCAGAGCAGCTATTTGAGTTGACTCTGCAGCTGCTGCGAGGGCTGGCTGAGGTTAAATGGGCATATTGCTGGTCACTATGGACAACAGCAAAACTGTGGAACATTCCCAGGCCCAGGCCTGCCACTGAGTAACAGCACATCCTTGTCTGCCCAGGGAAGGGATCTGGACCAAAGCTTTACAAGAAAATGTTCATTGCCCAGAAATAGCTTTGTTGCTTAATCAGGCAGGTATTCGAATGTAGTAATTGCCATCACTTCTGTTATCTACTTGGTCCAATCTATTGGACTTACTCTTTGTGGTGTTACTCAGTGATGAGATCCTGGTACATTGCTAAAGTATTAAGGAAATAAGATTTGAAGATGAGGTTGTAGTTAAATCACATTCAATATACACTGAAGTATTTTGGCAATCACATTAGAAAGTAAATTTGTAGATGGAATGTAAAAAGGATTTGTGAAGCAGGAATACATGTGCTAGAAGTATTTTATGTGAGGCCTTCAAAGACTGATCTTCACATTGGTGATTTATTTTCTTAGAGCATTTAAAATCCTACAGAAACACTGTTTGAAAAATATAATGCTCATTCCTTCTTCATTGTATTTTGTTTTGGTCTGACAGCTTAGGTGTGAGAAAATGTTTTCAAACAATATATATATCGCTGGTTTCGTAATGGTGTCAAGAGATAGCTCATTAAAAAACCATCCCTGATGTTTCAGAGTACTTGATGGAAGGGCCTGTGAACAGTAATAACTAAACTGAAAGATAAGACAAGATCTAAGATAAGTTTCTCTGAAGCTCATGTGCTGAGGTCTGGCTGGTTTATGTTGCATGTTTATGCAAGGTCATTCAGCCTGGCTAATGTGGAGTAGTTCAGGGATGACATGAAGTTAGACTCGGTTTGCATATAAAACAAGGGTTTGTTCTCTAATCATAATTAAGCAAATGAATGATTTAACTAAAGAAAATGTCTTCTCGGTAAAGTTAGAGTCAACTTAATATTACCTGTTTTTACTGAGACTCCTGGGAACTGCAGAACAGGGGAGCATTTAGACAATTATTTTTGTCTTGTAAAATATGTTTATTTTACTTGAAACAATACATTTATTTGAAGACAGCAAGTGTCCCAGGAAATGGACCCAACTTGCAGCTGTAGTATTTCTGGTCATTCTTTTTGTCTTGGCTTTCCCCTCAGATGTGTATTTACAACACCAACCAGCACTGCACAGGCTGTTCCTAAAGCAGTTAGGTCCGAGAGCATTTGGGCATCCAGTATTGCAAGTTGAAAATTATAGACTGTTTCTGATCTTAGCAGAAGGCTCAGGAGTTTTTAATGTAACAGAGAACTGTAACACTGTGGTGCTGGTGGACATGGTATGTAGTGGTTTGAGCAATGGGGGGTTTTGCTGCCCCTGCAATTAGTTTGACTATCTGAAGAAACTGCTCAGTTGGACTTGCTGTTAGTCCTACTAATACTGGCTTTTCCTGTTTTCCCTGTAGCCTGCAACTCGGCCACCTGTTCCAGCACACCAAGTACCCCCTTACAAAGCTGTTTCCGCCAGGTTCCGGCCGCTCACCTTTTCACAAAGTACCCCCATCGGCCTGGACCGGGTTGGACGAAGGCGGCAGATGAGAACATCTAACGGTAAGATGGACAAGTCTTTTTGAACTTTCTAGATCTCAATTTCATACTCCATCTTGGTCAGGAAGTAGATTATCGAGTGGAACACAAAAGGTTGCAAACGCACTCAGTGACAAAGTGGAACCCAGCTAAGTACCTTTGTTTTGTCAGTTTCCCGTTAGTAGCTGTTGTGTTCACGTAAAACTTGTTTCTCGCTTCTACTATTTGACACTGCTATGGTTTATTCTTCTGTACTACTTAACGCTCCTGTATTTTGCACTGTCTGTTTATACACATGCCTGAAGATAATAGAATATGAAGAAAGTAAGATACAATTTCATTTTCTGTTTGCCATGCATACAGCTTAGCTGTCTTGACAGGCAAGCCTTAAATAATTAAGCAACTTGTTTCCCAGAACTGCATGCAGTTGCATACTCGGTGGTGAGTGTAACCCAACCAGGGTTGTGGCACATGATGGATAGGTTCTTGGAAAGATTGTCTTTTTGGAACATTACCCTTCATCAGTCTCTGATGTCCTCCATGTGTTTTTTTGCTGTAATTGTTTACTATTAGCATGCACCCCTCTCTTGTGTTAATAGAAAGTAATAGCTAGTATTAGTGGAATGTTTCCTGGCAAGTGGGACCAGAAGAACCTGGGTTAATATTGTTTGTGTTCTTTCACACCTCTGTGAACATAATCTGAACAGTTGTTCACGTTTCAGTGGTCAGGGACCAGAAATAAAAGCAGAATTTTCACTTCATATCCTTCACTGTTAATAGTGAGCAAAACACTACTGGGAACCTTCACTCTGCCTCTGTGTGGAAAAAGTAAGGATGTCTGGATCAGGGCTTATTGTGACTGAAGTAGGAAACTAACAAATAGAATTTTTGGTGTTTATTAAAATTACACATAGATTTACTAGCCAATACTTGTTTTTTATGGTTCTAAACTGAGTTGTAGCTGCAATGATGTCCAAATTCCGCTCAAAAAAATCCCTCAACTCCCTCAGTTTATGTAAGAAGCTGCTAAAATTGCATTTTCTGGTCTTCAGTAGAGCATGATAATTCTTTTCAGAAAGTGCTCTCCAAGGAACAGACTCGAGAATTTCTAACCGTAGCAATGAGATACATTTTATACAGTGTATTTGTATTTTCCTTTTAATTTATATTGTAGTGAAATATTGGGAACTACTTTAATACCCATGCCCAGAGGGTGTCCTTGCTATATGTATCTCAGTCTACCTTATGATTCAGATTACACATTGAGGTAAATTAGCCATCTAAAGCTGTGACCCATGTTGAGGTGATGTGGTAGCTCAGTCCCTGATTCCAGAAACACCACTTACAGAAAAACAATTTTACCATGAGCTAGTTTTGAAAAACAGGAGGCACTTTAAGTATTGTGGACTGGGAATTATTCTTCTGGTTTTTATTTGTCCTTTCCATTTAATGTTTGGAAACCACATGAAACAATATTAGTCACCTAGACAACTGCCTGAGAATATTATCTTTCCAGCTATTTAGCTTTTGAATAACTGGTCTTCTAAACATAAACATCAGGATGACAAATACACAAAGCAAGATATCTGCCACTTTTCATGACCATGAAGCTGAAGCAATATTGATTATGCTAGATGTAACTTTTATGACCCATTACAATAAACATAGAAGTCGAGCAGGAAAAGCTGAAATCAAAGCTTTAAGGCAAGTTGGGAATATTGTGGACTTTGCACTTAGAGAGCAGTTGCAAAGATTTGTTAAGAAGCTCCAGCAGAAAATAATAAAGTGACCGGTGTCATATATTCTGATCTTTTTCCTTTCTCTCTTATATTCACAAGGCATTTCCTTGTCTTTGAACATGTGAGAGTTTTTTGTTTGCCTATGTACAGTGAAATTTGAAAGCACAAAAGCCCTTTATTATAGAAAGAAATTCTAAACCCAAGCCCTGAAAACCAGAGGTATCTTATTTTAGTTACTTGGTAAAGCCAAATACACAGCATGTCTGCTTTTATAACAAGGGGAGGTAAAACTGGAGGTGTAAAATTTTAGAAAAACAGCTGGTACATGACAAAAAAAATCATCACACTCTAGAAGGCAGATCAACAACCAGGACAACATACAAGGGAAACTTCCCTGAAGACTTAATGTTACTTTTGTGCTTAAAGGGTTACAAGTTTTTAATTATATTAAAGAGATTACCTATTTATCACAGTAGAGCAATTTTTTAAAGTGTCTTAAAAAACTAACCCATCCATTTTGCACATTGTGGTGTGGGACTTGATTTTGGCTAAACTAAGTGGTGAACTCCTTTAGATAGTCTCAGCTTTCAGCAGGTGGGATGGGATTCAGCTCATGTTTAAGTCACCTAAATTTAGTCTAAATGTAGGTACCCACATAAGAGTTACCCATTAGAACACCTGCTACAGACAGTGAAGGCATGATTCAGTTACCCACCCCAAGGTCCAGTGCTGTGTGGGGTATGTGAGCATCTGCCTGCAGCTGGCAGATCTGACAGCTGGTGCATCAGATGAAGCATCTAGGCAGTCCTGAGTACTCCAGAGTGGAGGTGATAGTTGTGGGTGGGTGCCAGGGAGAGTCTGATGGACAGGAGGCATGCACTGGAGGGAGGTAAAATTGAAACTGTCAGGTAGAAGAAGCTAAAAGACCAGGAGCCCAAGGGTAAAGTTGTCCCAAGTGCTGCCATTAGGACAGTGTCAGACTGAGAGACCTTTTTACCTCCAGACACATTCATGCAGAAAGTTCTATTAAAAAGAGGGTGATTAAGATTATTTATAAACTGAGGAATGTTTGAAATAAAAAGATGCTTTGTTTTCTAAACCAAAACACAAGTAGGCTGCTAAGATGCAAATCAAAGATTGTGGAGTAGTGTCTAAACAAAGAATTAGGAGGAAGCTAGCCAGGTGAAATAATACACAGTATAGGAGAGTGTACCCTTCACAGCTGATGTCAATGCATTCTCAGATGAAGGATGAGGCAGAATCTGACAGAACTTAAGCAGGAAATATTCAGGAACAGTTGGACAAACATTTAAATGGGATTTAGAAAAACAGGCAACCCTGCCAGTAGTAGTGAAAGTTTAAAAAGTGAGCTGGAGAAATAAAAATATTTTTAAAGAAGCTAGATGGCACATGTAAAACATTTGGTTGAAGGAAGATCGTCAGTGGAGCATAACCAGCATATTCTATCACCATTGTGCAAGCTGTATAGGAATTACAGAAAAGACTGTACCAGTGAAAGAGGTTCTTGAATGTATTAAAGACTAACTAAGAGCCAAATCAGATAAAAAAATTGACTGGATCACAAGTGTCACAGGATATGGGGACTAGAATGCCATGTCTAAACAGCAAAAAAGTATCATGACAGGATTAAATTTTGAACCACTTAAAATCACCAGGATGGTGATAGTAACTGTGACAAATCAAAGAGAAGTTTCAAGGGCAGCAAGCAGAGTCATTATAAGGAGTCTTAAATTGCCATTGTGTGGGTTAAGCATTGTTAGGGGGAACAGTGCTATGGTTTTTAGGTGTACCATAAATTAATCCTTGGTGCAGCTAATCAGGAGATCTACAGGCGGGGAAACAACTCTAGAACCATTCCTGAGGTATGTGCAGCATCACACATTAACAACTGTTTTGTAAGGATGGGATGTCTCTCATCTGACTCTACAGCCTTCTAAGCTTAACTAGGAGACCTTGACTGGAAGACATGGATAATTTAGGATGCTATTCATTGACCAAATACAGACAGAATCTTGCCCTCTATGTCCATAATGCTCTCTGAGCAAGTATCCTTGCAGGGGTGAGAAGACTGAAAAAAATCCAGTAGAGTATTAAAATTTAAAAGAGGGAAAGTAAATAAAAGCAAATTCCTTCATGTAACAAAGGTATTTAAAGGAGCAAAAAAATATGTTGAATGCTTGCAGGCAGCACAAAGGGTGATCAAGGACAACATATTAGATGTTTAGAGCAAATTCCATGTCACTTGTCAAAACAGAATTTAGAAACACCAGAAAAGGTTCTGTCATTAAATATAGGGGGAAAAGAATCTATCAGGGGGAAAAAAAAAAAAAAAAGAAAAAGGCATCCCTCAGATTGCTAAATTGTATCCAAACAGAAAAAAAAATAACCCGTTGTCAATTTTGATGAAAAGCTACAGCATATCTAAAACTGATGTCCTTTTTAAAAAAGATGAGTACCTGGTAGACTGCCAGACAGTTTGTAGGCATTGTAAGGGACTGAGTAATAAAACCTGAGCTCAAATTAGATAAGGATCTGTGTCAAAATGTCAGTAAAAGTTTTAGTGTAACAAGATGAATAGTAACAAATTGCAGGAACCAAGACTTCTAAAGGAGGTTCCTGGAATGCATTGATGACAATTTCCTTCTCCAGCTGGTTGAGAAGCCAGTGAGGAAAGGCACTAATGCTGGACCTTGTTCTCACTAACAAGGAAGGGCTGGTGGGGAATGGGAAACCGAAGGGCAGCCTTGGCTGCAGTGACCACAAAATGGGAGAGTTCAGGCTCTTTAGGGCAACAAGGAGGGTAAGCAGCAAGCTCACTACCCTGGACTTCAAAAGAGCAGGTTTTGGCCTCTTCAGAGATCTGCCAGGGGGAGTTACAATGGGATAAAGCCCTGGAGGGGAGAGGGGCCCAAGAAAGCTGGTCAATATTTAGGGATGACTTCCTCCAAGCCCAGGAGTGGTGTGTCCCAACAAAGAGGAAGGCAGGCAAAACTGCCAGGTGGTCTGCATGGATGAAAAAGGTGCTCCTGGACACTCTTTGATGCAAAAAGGAGGCCTACAGAAGGTGGACAGAATGACAGGCATCCTGGGAGGTTGTCTGAGTAGCCAGAGACCAGGTCAGGAAAGCAAAAGCCCAGGCAGAATTAAATCTAGGGACATCAAGGAAAACAAGAAAACCTTTTATAGGTATGTCAGTGATAAAATAATGACTAGGGAAGATGTGAGCCCCCTCTGGAAGGAAACAGGGAACCTGTTCACCTGGGATAAGGAGAAGGCTGAGGTACTCAATGATTGTTTTGCCTCAGTCTTCACCAGCAAGGGCTCTTATGACACCACCCAAGTTGCAGAAGGTAAAAGCAGGAACTGGGAAAATGAAAAATGGCCCACTGTAAGTGAAGGTCAGGTTCAAGGCCACATGAAAAATTGGAAGGTGCACCTGATGGGTCCTGTGGGAACTGGTGGACGACGTTGCCAAGCTGCTTTTCATTATATTTAAAAAGTCATGGCAATCTGAAGTTCCCACTGATTGGAAAAGGGGAACATAACCCCCATTTTCAAAAAGGTTAAAAAGGAAGACCCAGGGAACTACAGGCCAGTTAGTCTCACCTCTGTGCCCAACAAGGTCATGGAGCAGATTCTCCAGGAAACTCTACTAAGGCACCTAAAAAACAGGTAGGTGATTGGTGACAGCCAACATGGCTTCACCAAGGGCAATTGTGCCTGGCAAATCTGGTGGTTCTCTATGATAGGGTAACAGCATTGGTGGACAAGGGAAGAGCAAGTGATGTCAGCTACCTGGATTTGTGCAAAGCGTTTGACACTGTTCCCCACAATATCATGGTCTCTAAATTGGGAAGACAGTGATTTGATGAGTGGACCACTTGGTGTCTATGGAGTTGGCTTGATGATTGTACTCAAGGAGTGGAGGTCAGTGATGAGTAGTGCTTGTGAGGGACTGGGGACCAGTGCTGTTTAACATCTTTGTGGGTGACATGCACAGTGGGATTGAGCACACGCTCAGCAAGTTTGCTGATAACACCAAGTTGTGTGGTATGGTTGACACAGTGGAGGGAAGGGATGCCACCCAGAAGGACCTTGACAGGCTTGAGAAGCGAACCAATCTCAGCCTCATCAAGTTCAACAAGGCCAAGTACAAGGTCCTGCACCTGAGTCAGGGCAATCCCAAGCATAAATACAGGCTAGGTGGAAAATGGGTAGAGAGGAGTCCTGAGAAGGACTCGGGAGTGTTGGTTGATAAGGAGCACAATATGAGCTGGCAATGTGCACTTGCAGCCTAGAAAGCCAACCAAATCCTGGGCTACATCCAAAGAAATGTGGCCATCAGGTTAAGGGAGTTGATTCTCACTCTCTGCTTGGCTCTTGTGAAAGTGCACCTGGAGTATTGTGGAGCCCTCAACACAAGAAGAACATGTAACTGTTAGAGCAGGTCCAGAGGAGGGCCAGGAGGATGATCAAAGGGCTGGAGAACCCCTCCTAGACAGGCTCAGAGAGTTGTGGTTGTTCATCCTGGAGAAGAGAAGGCTGAAAGAAGACTTTATAGTATTGAAAGGGGCCTGCAGGAGAGTGGGAGAAGGACTTTTTACAATGGCATTTAGGATAGGACAGAATCACAGAACTGCCTAGATTGGAACAGACCTTTAAGATCATTGAATCCAATCATTAACATAACAATGACAAGTCCTTGACTAAACCATATCCCTAGGCACTGGGTCTACAGGACTCTTCATCAAGTGATGGGCACTCCACCACTGCCCTGGGCAAGCCGTTCCAAAGCCTGATATCCCTTACAGTAATGAAATTCTTCCTAATGTCCAATCTAAATCTCCATTTCTACTTGTCCTATCACTTCTTACTTGGCTGAACAGACCAACCTCCAGCTCTCTACAATGTCCTTTCAGGCAGCTGTAGAGAACAGTAAGGTCTCCCCTCAGCCTTCTTTTCTCCAGACTGAACAACCCCAGTTCTTTCAGCCACTCCTCATAAGACTTGTTCTCCAGACCCTTTACCAGCTTTGTTGCCCTTCTCTGGACATGCTCCAGCAACTCAATGTCCTTCCTATAGTGAGCAGCCCAAAACTGAACACAGTGTTCAAGGTGAAGCCTTGGCAGAGCCAAGTACTAGGGCGCAGTCACTTCACTAGTCCTACTAGCCACACTGTTCCTATTACAGACCAGGATGCTGCTGGCCTTCTTGGCCACTTGAGCACACTTCTGGCTCATATTCAGCTGGCTGTTGATCAATAACCCCCGGTCCCTCTCTGCTGAGCAGCTTTCCAGACATTCCTCCCCAAGCCTGTAGCACTGCCAGGAGTTGTTGTGGCCAAAGTGCAAAACCTGGCATTTGGCCTTATTGAAATTTACACTTTGGTCTTGGCCTATCAATCTAGTCTGTCTAGATCCCTCTGCAGAGCCTTCCCTACCCTCACGCAGATCGACACTTCCACCCAGTGTGGTGTCATCTGTAAACTTACTAAGGGTGCACTCCATCCCCTCATTCATAAAGATGTTAAACAGGACTGGCCCCAGTACTGAGCCCTGGGGACCACCACTTGTGACTGCCAACAACTGGATCTAACTCCATTTACCAACACTCTTTGGACCCAGCCATTTTTTAGATCTATCGAAGTTTCCACCCATCCAGACCATGAGCAACCAATTTCTCCAGGAGAATGCTGTGGGAAATGGTGTCAAAGGCTTTAAAGTCCAGATAGACAACATCCACAACCTTTCTCTCATCCACTAAAGAGGTGACCATGTTATAGAAGGAGATCAGGTTAGTCAAGCAGGACCTGCTTTCATAAATCCATGCTGACTGGCCCTGATCACCTGGTTGTCCTGCATGCACTGTGTGATGATATTCAGGATGATCTGCTCCATCAGCTTCCCCAGCACTGAAGTCAAACTCACAGGCCTGTAGTTCCCCAGATCCTACTTCCTTCTTTGCCCCTGGTGCATCTTAACAGCCCACGTGAATGGTCTGCTCCTGCACCTTTAAGACTTCCTTCTTGAAGAGCGTCCAGCCTTCCTGGACTCCTTTGCTCTTCAGGACTGCCTCCCAGGGGACTCTGTCGAGCAGTCTCCTAAACAAGTCAAAGTCTGACCTTTGGAAGTCCCATGTGTCAGTGCTGCACAACTCTCCCCACTCCCCAGCCTCTCTAAGAATAAAGAATTCAATAATTTCATGTTGTGCCCTAACCCTAACCCTAACCCTCCAACCACCACATCATCCAGTCCATCTCTGTTCACAAAGAGCAGGTCCAGCAGGGTGCCTTTCCTGGTAGATTTGTTCATCAGCTGCATAAAAAAGTTATCATTGACACACTCTAGGAACCTCCAGGACTGTTCCCTCTCTGTTGCGTAGTTCTTCCAGCAGACATCTGGGAATTTGAAGTTCCCCACAAGAACAAGGGTGAGTGATCACAAGACTTCACCCAGCTGCTTATAGAAATATTTCATCTGCCTCTCTGTCCTGATTGGGTGGTCTACAACAGACTCCTACAACAGTATCTGCCTTGTTGTCCTTCCCCCTCATTCTGAGCCATTGACACTCAACTGTATTGTCACTATTAGAATGTGCTAAACGTTCCTAACAGTTCCTAACATACAGGGCCACCCCACCACCTCTCTTCGTTTGTCTATCCCTTCTGAAGAGCTTGTAGCCATTGATTGCACCACTGCAGTCATGTGAGAGCTTCTATACCATAGTTTTTCTGTGGCACCATGGCTTCTAGCTTCTTGTGGTGGGTTGAAATTACCCCCCAGAATAAAATTGCCAGGCCAGCTCAGGTGGAAGCAAATGAAGCTGTATTTACAAGCAAAATTACAATCTAGAAATATGAAATGCCATGAATAGGTACAAAATATACAATTTTTACATGTATTTACAATTTATAAACAACACAAGAACTCCCCTGGACAAAACCAGGGAGTTACCAACAGCTTCCCCCTCTCCGCTCCCTTCCGCCACCCTATACAAGGGACAAGAGAAAAGCAGAGAGTAGCTTATTAGTATTTAGCTACAACAAGAACGCAGCCAAGGTCAGCAACAGTCAAGCAAAAGGACCAGCTAGCATCTGCTAGAGTGAAAAGAAGTGGAGAAAGAGGAAAAGTTCATTTATACAACTAACTTTATGTTAGCTTATCAGACTAATGGGACCTTATCATTATTTTCTTGTGCATCCAGCAGTAATTTATTTATGTTCTACTTAATCTGTGGAAAATTTCCTAGACATCAGCCTAACACTCCTCTTGTTTGTTGCCCATGCTATGTGCATTAGTGTAGATGGACTTCAGCCAGGTTAACTTTCCCAGCACTTTTTTGTAGGTGGAAGGCCTAATTCTTCCTACCTGATCATTCTCAGGTGTTTCCATGGTTTCTAACACATCAATAACCTTTGCATCTTTGCTGCTCCACGTATCTCTAGTCTCTACCTCCACTGAGATTACAGAATCACAGAGACTGGAACAGTGGTCCTCACAAGTACCCCATCCTGCAAATACTGGCATGCTTCCTCTGGGCATATCTCTAGCAGGCCCAGTTATATCCCCTTCCCCCTTTCAATCCAGTTTAAAGCTCTTTCAGTGAGTCCTGTTAATTCTTGCCCCAGGATCTTTTTCCCTCTCTGAGACAGGTGTATCCCATCTGTTGCCAGCAGGCCTGGTGTGTTGTATACCAACTTGTGACTGAAAAACCTGAAGTGCTGCCAGTAACATCAGGCTCGGAGCCAGGAATTGACAAAGGGTAATGGCTTCAAACTGGAAGAAGCTAGATCTAGATTAGACATGCTGAAGAAATTCTTCCCTACAAGGGTGGTGAGGTACTGGTACAGGTTGCCCAGAGAAGTTGTGCAGGATCCAACCCTGGAAGAGTTTAAAGGCAAGTTGGATGCAGCTTTAAGCAACCTGGTCTAGTAGGAGGCATCCCTATCTATGGCAGGGGGTTGGAGCTAGACAATCTTTAAGGTCCCTTGCAACCCAAACCATTCTATGATCTCATGATTTAAGAATTGAATTGCTGAGCTACCGCCTCAGCATGGAATTCATTCCTCAAAAATTGCCTCAGTACAAAGAAGGCAGCAGCAATGGGATAACAATTTATAAAGAAGTATCAGGAAGGATCCAGTGAACACCAGACCAGTGAGTCTGATGTAATAAAATGCATCGTATATAAAGAATATATTTAGGACTTGGAGAGAGTAACATCAGCAGACTGGTAGATGATGAAGATTCTATGTGCCCTATGTAGAGGAAAGCTGTGCCCCACAAATGGATTAGGTTTTCTGAAAAAAAATTCTGAGGATATGACTAAGGGGCTTCAATAGATATACAGTAGGTATACTTGGATCTCCAAAAGGCCTCTGTAAAGATCTCTTACAAATATTTCTTAATAGGGGGCTGGGATAAGAGGGAGGATCCTCCCATGCTTAAACAATTGAGTAAGCACTGAGTAAGAGGAGGAAAGCAGTTGGTTTTCTTAAGGAGAGAGCTCCTGAGTGGAATCAGATGTTCAATGTTTTCAGAAATAATGTGGGAAGGGAGGTACAGTACAAAATTATAATTCTTGTTTGTGTGCTAAATTATTCATGGTAGTAAGTGCATAAGCTGCTAGAAAGGAGTTGCAGAAGGAGGTCACAGTACCGAGACACAATGCACTGCACTGGCAGCAGGTGAATTGGGTGCTGATAAATGCAAGATAGTGCATGCATGGAGAAACATGAACCAGTATGCTTGCAGAAGGATGGACTTTGAGCTGGATATTGCCATTCAGGAAGAGACCTCACAATCCTAAAATGTCAGTTCAGTGCATAGTAACAGTCAAAACAGTAAATAAAAGAGTGGGAATTTGTAGGAATAGAATAGAGAACAAAACAGAAAGTCCAATTGTTCCACTGGGGTAGCATGTGGGGGGCATCTCCCCGTTCATTTCCACCTCAAAAAGCATTTTTCACAGGGGACGATACAGAGAAAGACAAAAGGACAAGGAAACTTACTCAGTGCCTGTGTGAGGAATGATTAACCTGGTTAGGGCTCTGCAACTTGAAAAAAAGGCATAATAGGGGAATAGAAGTCTGATTGGCACAGGAAAAATGAACAGATCAGTAGTTATTGTTTCCAATAGTGTAAGAACTAAAGGGCACCAAATGAAATCATCAGATAGCAAGTTCAAAAGAAAAGATAGTTTTCGCAGTCTACAAAGTAATAATAAAAACTAATAAAAAACACTAATTGCTGTACATGACATTTCACATTCTCAAAAGTTTACAGCAATTCAGAAAGTGGTTTGAAAAATTCAGTTCATTAAACTCAGATATATCACTGCTGCCCCAAGAGAGGTTTGACTCTGATTGCAGATAGCTGGAATTTAGGAAAGTGCATCAGAATAAAGCCATTACATGCCTCATCTATTTTTATGTTCCTCTCTGGGCATCTGCTGCTTGGATGCTGTCAGAACAGTGGGTGGGAGGGACCTTTGGTCTACCCCAGGGTATCTACCCAGAGGGATATCTAGAACTAGATTTTTCTCAAAGCAAGTAAACTCTCTGTATTTTTAGTATTTTAGTATGTGCTACCCACAGCCTTTTCAGAGTGCCCTGTGTAGTGGGTAAGCCAGCTCAGTATGCATTTGGGCAGGGTCACTGTGGACTGCCACTACAAAGGACAGCCGGTGCCTCCTCCTGTCCCTGGCTGATCCTGCAAGGAAACAAACCCACCACCAGCTCACCCTAAACGAGTACTTTTGTGGTGGTTCAGTTTGTGGCTGCACAGTTGCTAGAAACGCCTGTGCAGAGGAGAGAGAACAGATCCACCCTCCCTCCCCAGGCAGCATCCCACGGTGGCACTGTGTTAGTCATCAGGCAAAAGCACAAGAGTTCCTCTCTGCAAGAATCAAACCAAATGACTTTTTAAGAGATAGCTTTTAATGTATCATTTGGAAGAACTGTGTGGGGTTTGATCTTATTTTCCTTTGGCAGTTCAGCAGGTTTTGCCATGCAGATATAGGGGTTTAACATAGAGAGCTTGTGCTCTGCCCTGGCTGATTAAAGCATGAAGCCTTCACTTGTGGGTCCCAGGACCACCAGCACTTCAGCATCACTTCTCATTGCTGGTTTGTTTGTTCTTAAAGACTTGTGTCTAGAAAAATGTGTGGGGCTGTGTATAAACATTAGGAAATTTTTTTTCATGGAGAGTGGTCAGGCATTGGAATGGGCTGCCCAGGAAGGTGGTTGAGTTGCCAACCCTGGATGTGTTTAAGGGCTGTTTGGATGTGGTGCTTGGGGATATGGTTTAGGGGTGAACCTTGTAGAGTAGGGTTATCAATTGGACTTGGTGATCCTGAGGGTCCTTTCCAACCTGAACGTTTCTGTGATTCTGTGATTCAGTAGCCTGTTTTTATTGTACTCTCCCAACAAGTATCCTTGCAGCAAGAAATGTTAGGTGTGTTTGGGGATTCAGAAGAGAATTCCTATCAGTCTCCTGTGCAGTGCAGCACAATCCAGAGTTTTGTAGGAAGATGCCATTAATATTGCAGGGCGATGTTTGGCCTTTTCTTCCCTTGTCTGACGCAGTGCTAGGGAAAACCATGTGATTTCAGTGGGTGTTGAGAGGTTGCTGTGTGCAGAAACGCCTCCAGGGCTTTGTGAACACATCTCTGGAGGTTGCAGTCCCAGTTAAAGGACAGGCTCAGCTGAGCAACAGGGTTTGCAGGTAAAGAATAAGCTATAAAGATTATAGAGTTTTCCAAATCCTAAACATAGTGCTTTGTACAAGAGCAGCTTGCAGCAGGCTTTGCACTGTGCTGATGGGAGCAGCTCCTGCCTCTCCTTTCAGTGTAGAAACTGATCCAGCTTCACTGTAGAACCACAAAGATGTAAAGGTGGTAAATACAGGTGGTAAATATTGGCCCATGGTGAATGAATGAGGTTGTACTGGGTCATTCCCAGTTAAAGCTGGACTATTGGCATGCTTTCTTGCTTCATTCCCTATTTTCTGGAGCAACTGAATTAAGTTATTACTTTGAGAAAATGTTTTCATCCTCCCCTCTTTCCTGGGAGCAGTCTGCTGCAGCCTTAACACTTGAGCTGCTTATGCCCTAAATAATGATACAGCATTTGCCTGTGAAGCAAGAGAAGTCTTAATAGCTGTGCAAAAAATACCTTCGTTGTTTGCTTCTACTAGAATTTTAACCAGTATAATGTAACACAGACACACCGATACTCTGAACAGTGTTGTAATACAAGCAACTCCCAGCTCCCATCCAAATAGTCTTTCCCTTTGAATTGCAGCATTTGAATATAGATTGAAATTGCATTAAGCAGCTTTAATGAAAAACAAATGTACTCCTTGGCTTGCTGTGTTCGAGACGCTCAGGCACTTTGGGAGCGGTCTGGGTGGCTGCAGGCACAGCGTGGCCAGGGCCAGGCAGCCAGGTTTTTGTTTCTTTTCTGGAACTTCCTCCCTAAGGGCACCCCATGATGTCAGCAAGCCAGGAGCTGGCGGTGGCCAGGCTGAGCGCACGCTGCTGGCAGTTCCCAGCCAGGCTCAGCCTCCGAGGCGCAGCCGGGAGCTGAAGGCAGCAAACAGGCTGGTTCTTCACACTGCGGGTAGCTCAGAGCCTTTTGTGATCCTCCGCCAGCCCTTCAGGACCGAGCATCACCTGTTAGGGGTCAAACCCGTGCCCTGGAGTCGAGTCTGACAGCAGCATGGTAGCCAGGGGGGGAATGGCACGATTTTGGAGTCTGGAGAGCCTTCAGATGGGTGCGTGTGAGTAGAACATACTCTCTCTTTTACAGTGTTTTTAAAAAGATTGAACTGGCAGTCAGGGGGCCTGATTCTGATCACACCTATACCGTGTCATCCATGGTAGCCTGCTGCCTTACACTAGTGACAAAACTGCTACGAGATGAGAATCAACCCCACGCTGGCTCCTAAGCTTTTGCATCCCGTTGGTGTGATCAGGAAAGCCCACCCCCACCTCTGATATTTCTGTCTATAAACAATAGAGGAATAGATGCAAAATACAAGCAACTGGTTTTTGCTTGAGTCTAACTACGAAGACAATGTGAGCTTGTTGATTTGGTACAGAATAATGAACAGTTATCGGTCCCCAGATCAGTCATTTTTCATCTGGAGCCAAATGAATTAGGTTATTTTGATGTGTCGTTGTTACTGAAACAAACCAACAGGCAGTACTGACAGTACAGTGATGATCTATAAAGGAGTATTTTTTTTTTTAGTGGTGCTTTATAAGCTAAAAAATCGAGAGAGTTTATTATTTATTTGCAGACTTCTAAAAAATAAAGCAGTCTCAGTGAGTTTCACAAGGTCTGTTTTAAGAGTTTACCAGTGCTCAGATTTATGATTCTATAAGGAAAAAAATCCTTTAAAAAAGTAGGGATTCTACATCCTCCCTGGTTAGGCAGATGATACCATTAATGTACTTATATATTTAAAATGCTGGGAAGTAGATCTCATGCAAATTAACACCCAAATGACAGAAGATGCTAGTGATGGTATGAACACCCATAACAAGAGAGTTGGAATGTTTCTTCCTATCAGTTGAATAATGGGTAGGCAATGGCACGCCTGTTAGTTGTGTAGGTTTGTGGAGTAAAGCCAGAAGTCATCTCTTTGTGACTCTCACCCATGTGGAGCCCAGAGCTCGACAGGCAGGCAATATTCAGGCTTGAAGCAGAGCAGAGGAGAGGTAGGGGCAGAGCCCTGTTGCTCAGCCTTGCTCCTGCTTAGAAGGGAAAGGTTAAATGACTCCACTTATACATCCCTTTCCAGGCTCTCTGGAGTGAGAGAGATGCTCTGTAGACTGCATGAAACTTATGTGGGACACAGAAACCATTAGAAAAGGAGTTTAATGCTAGCAGCCCATTCAGATTTTTTAATTTTTTTTTTTAATTTTTGATCACTGTATGATCTTCAGAATCCCTAGATTAGGCCTGCCATAGGAATAAATCTTTAAGGATAAATTAACATGGTCACAATGCTTCTTGAGCATTAGCTTATTTCCTGATCTGTTTGAACATTACAGCTGGCTTTCAAAAGCAAACCTCCTCTGAAAAGGTCTGTCACTGAGCAGTGTCAATGTGAGTCAGTGAGTATTGCTTGGTACTCATATCAGTCCCTAGTCCTATTTATCTGACAGTACAGAGATGATCACCACAAGATTGACCCCCCTGAGCTTCACAGTCCTACACAGTAACTGAAGGTTTACATGTGCATAGTGGCAGTCACGTACATGACATTTCTCTTGATTTGTGTGGCGTGTAGTAAGATAAAGCCCAAACCAAGATTTTTATGGGGGGATTTGGGGCGTTCAGAACAAGTTTTAACTCAGGCAGTTACACTGCTCAGTTTAGACTCCCTGTCCTCTAAAGCCTCCCTGTAAGTATCTCAGTCCTGATGGAGCCTCCCCTGGCATGTGGGAGAGGTGGCAGCAGCTGGCTCGGAGCAGGGGCTGCATTCTGTGGGCTGTACACCCCTCACTGGTGAGTGGGAACAGAGGTGTTGGGTGGTTACACCCTTGCAAAGGATGTGACATGTGAGGCTGTGATGGCACCCAGCTGGGGGCTGACAGCAGCCCCCTTTGCCTTCCAATGACGCATTGGAGCTCTCTCATCTGCCATGTGGGAAACATCATGGATTCAGGGCGTTTGAGATTTTCTCTGGGTGAAAAATTAAATATTGGTTGTAATCCTATTTTTCATGAAAAAGAAAAAAAAAAAGAAGACAACTTAAAATTTCTAATCTTTATCAGCTGCTACAGGAGAAAATTCCAAAGAAGAGTCAAAAGAGTTGAATGGTGGAAAAGTGATTTTTCCTGAGAGCTCTGCTGCCCTTCTTTTCTGCTGTTATTGTTATATTAGTGACAACAAAGGCAACTTCTTAGTGATTCCTTTTGCATTGTTGTTTGTTGTCTGGGTTTTTTTCTTCTTAATCATAAAAATGATGAAGCAAACAGCTGTTGCACCTTTGTTTTAGTTGCTCCAGATGGTGGGACTGAATCTTCAGCCTTAGTGGATGATAATGGCAGTGAGGAAGATTACAGTTACGAGGAGCTCTGCCAAGCCACTCCCAGGTACCTGCAGCCTGGAGGGGAACAGCTAGCAATTAATGAGGTAATGGCCTGGGCCTTGCGTTGCTGTAACAACGGGAGTGGGGGGTGTCTGTTATCCACAGGTCTGAGGTTTCATGTTAATAAAAAGTGCAATAGAAGTAGGCAACATAGCAAAGAACCCATCAGTCATGGTGTCTTGTCTCTGGCAGGGCCCATGAGCAGATGCCAAGGGAAGAGCACAAAGACTGGTACCTCATTGGGAGTGTAAATCATTAGCCTATGTAGCTGCTCTGGAGTAGGACTCTGATTGTTCTCAGTAATAAACACACACACAAAATTCTGAAAATCCAGAATATTAGTTTTATCCTGTAGTAGGAGTAATCATGGGCTCTCTAGTGAGGTATTTTGATCTTTTAGTAATTTACAAGCTGTTCATTATTTATCTGTCCTTCACAACTTCATTTTCTTCCCATCTCAGCTGATAAGCGATGGCAGCATTGTCTATGCAGAAGCTCTCTGGGACCATGTGACTATGGATGATCAAGAGCTGGGCTTCAAAGCTGGAGATGTCATTAGAGTTCTAGAAGCTTCCAACAAGGACTGGTGGTGGGGAAGAAATGAGGACAAGGAAGCCTGGTTTCCAGCTAGCTTTGTCAGGGTGAGTAGCTAACTCGCTTGCTTTCGAACCATTCATATAAGATTCCTAGCAGAGGACCACAGCAATGGTCATGGCATTACATTTAAGTGAAGGGTGTGATTCTCAGCATCTTTGTATCTGAACATCAGTGACATAACTCCTAATGGCTTCACAAGGGAAAAAGCAATAGAGAGTCACACCCCAATATCCCTTAACTCCTTTAACGCCTTTTTCTCTGGCTTCTTCTTTTATGTGGTCCTTTTGTAACTAAGGGAATTTCTCAAGCAGAAATGAGGGCAGCACGAAGCTCAACTAGGAGCAATCAGTGTATACAGAGAGAGGATGAAGCAGTCTTCATGAAGGAAGTGGAGAAAGCTATACTGCAGAGATTTCTTTGTAAAATAGGTCTTAATTTATTATCATGACATTGTATAGGAATCTGGTTCACAGTCTGAAGTCCCCATTCAGAACTCAGCCAGATTAATAGCAGAGTAACTCTTGAATTCTATAGAATTGAACAAGGTTTGGAAGTGAAAGTACTTTCTGAGAGCCTGTAGTGAAGCTTGGGCTACACTGTATGAAGTATTACATGCAAGAGACAGTTCCTGCCTTTCCTTTTCTAGATCTCCAGCCAAAAATGGGAAAGCAGATAAAAGTTGGAAAAGGAGATGCTGTTAACCACATCATATAGATGGGGAAGTGGGGCAGAGGGAAACTGTTGAAAAGTGAGTTTTCTGTGCTTGTAATTTTTGCCTGTGTGCTGGGCTGGCCAAAATAGCACTTAAACTGTTAGTAAGGGTTAGAAGTAAGCTTAAGTCTGAAAAATGCACAGGCAACACAACATGGTATCTCTCAGATACTGTGAGTAAACAGCCATGTATTTAACCAGACAGAAATCTCAACACTTTATTTGAATATGCTGTGGGTAGAATGAGATAAATCTGGTTGTGGACTCCCCTCTAAAAGGTAAGAATGTCAACATTTCTGTAGCAAGTTCTCTCTTAATTGTAAGAAGTTTGTAACTGTTTTATCACATTTTGTAGAAGTTTGCTACTCTCCTCTAACTTGCTTTGTTTGTTCTGGCTGCAGCTGCGAGTTAATCAGGAAGAACTGCCAGAAAATTGTAATAGTATCCAGGATGAAGAACAAGATGCAGATATTAGCAAGCATCGTCAGAAAATAGCTGAAAACAAGGACCAGATGAGAACCAATGTTATACAGGAAATTATGAACACAGAACGAGTCTATATCAAGCACCTCAAGGACATCTGTGAGGTACATACTTTAACCTGAGGGCATTCTGATGACCTAATATGAACAAAACATCCCACATAAGTTCAGAGCTGAAGTGGTTTCTCATATCAAACTATTCCAAATTGCACTTCTGAGGCTGTCAGTCAGATCCTTCTTGTGTTCTCTTAAGGCTTTCCTCTCTGCAGACTGCCACAAGGAACTAGTTCCTTAAAAAAAACAAACCAAACCAAACCAAACCCCATTCCACTTTTGACATGGAAATGTGCTTTGCTCATCTGGCTGCTATTTCCATAATAATGAGAGAAGGAAGTCCAGTTTATGCAGAACTTTTTACCTCAGGGCTTAGATAGGAAACTTACAGTAGCTTTAATAAAATAAATTAAAGTTCAGGGAAAAAAAATTTTTAAAAGTAACTTGCAGAGAGTGTTTGCTGTGTAAGATTTTTTTTCCCCCCAACAATGATTTTTGCTGGAAGCTATGAAGAAGTCTTTAATGGGGTTTTAAAACTACCTTGCTTGTTTGAACCATAAAACGGAGGAGCAGGGTTTCTGCTTTTTGTTCAAATTTTGTTGGGTACCCTCACTTGGGCAAGAAGCTTCTTAGTATTTTTCACTGAAGTTTGCTTTTTCTGACGTGGACTGTGACACACTTGACCTGTATTTGACTTGTATTTGTTGTTAGCATCTGGAAGGGTGCTAAGCAACCTACCAAAATATTCTTTGTACCCTTAGTTTGCTGTTTGTCGTGTCCACCACGCATCATTAGATTCTTTCATGGGCAACAAAGTGTTTTTTTTTTGTTTTGGTTTTGGGTTGGTTCTTTTCTTTAGATCAGCCCTTTTTTATGCACTTTAAAAAGAGGAAAAAATAAAATAAATATTTGGCTAATATCAAAACATGAAATGTAAGTTTTGTCATTTAGATTCATCATTTATTTAAGCTAGTAAGCTTGTCTGTGTGCCTAAAAGATCAGAATGGAATTTGAACACAAAACTGTGTTGCTGCCATGATTAGCCAAGCTCTAGGGCACGACTTCATATTTTACTTACCCATCAATTCTTGAACTGATATAAATAACTAATACATACATTCCATACCTCCTTTTTAAAAAATCAAACAACTCTGAATTTAGTACCACACACATTTTCCAAGTAGAGAAGTGATGCTCCATGTTCAACACATGACATAGAGATGGTCTGCTTTCCTCAGAGGAAATCTGTAGGGTGGTTCAAGCAGGACATGTGGCTGAAAATATACTCAGACTAAGCCAGAAGAGCTACTGCAGATAGTAATCAAAAAATGCAAGCTCTACACTAAAGTGAATTGCTGGTGCAGTCAGGATCATGAAGTTGGAGTATACCCAGAAAAACATTTTACATTCAAGAAACATCTGCAGTCCCGATTACAAGAGCTGCACAGGAATTAGTTTTCCTTGTCGCAGTTATCCTCCTAACATTAGTAAATGTGGTAGCTGGCTTGCAGCATTGCAACTGCACAGCTCCCAGAGCAGATGGCTGTGGAGGAGACAGGAATATTCATAACAATAAGCAATATTCAGAGTTGCTTCCTGGTAAACCTCACTGGAGCACTTGCAAGGCTTTTTACAAACCAATTTGGGGGAAACCTGCCTGAGAGCAGTGAAGCAAAGATAACCAGATAACCAGATCATACCAGTTAACCTTCACACTCCTCTGTACCTAGCAGCTAACTGGTACGAGAACATAAGCACAGCTGCTCCTCCTACATATTCAGCCCTTGCACTCCTCCTTGCCATGCTCAGCTTTGAGGAACAGCTACCTGAGGATGTGCTGGCCGTGTCTGGCAGCTGCTGCATGTTTCAGCCTTAAGAGGTCCTAGATTGTACCCTTGCTTCATAGCTATGTGAATGCTGATGTGATCTAATGCTGGTTACTGATGGCAGAGCAGCGTTTGCTCTGAGGGCATTTTGAAACTGGAGGGCTCAGTTGTGTTTCTCCTTAACAGTGGATATGATAAAGTGAATGGGACCCTGTGATGTTCTTACAAGCAAAGAGAAAAAGTATGCAAAAGTGTTTGTATTTTAGTATGCAGTCTTGCCAATACTATTACTTCCTGCCAACACCACCAGCAGCATTCTGAATGCATTGTAATATGTTCTTTTTTCACTTCCCTTGCTTACACTGTCCCATACTTGACTACTGGTTGAGGAACCAGTACTTTAGCCCTGGTAGGAATTGGGTTTATATTAAAAGGTTTAGGGTTCATTCTTATCTGCATAGGGAAGAACTGTTATGGCACAGATAAATTGCTATGAGAAAGCTGGAGCACTGGAACAGGCTGCCCAGGGGGGTTGTGGAGTCTCCTTCTCTGGAGACTTTCAAAACCCACCTGGATGCATTCTTGTGCGGACTACTCTAAGTGATCCTGCTCTGGAAGGGGGATTGGACCTGATGATCTCTTGAGGTCCCTTCCAACCTCTGATATACTGTGATACTATGATAGCTCAGCAGCTGAAGTAGTAGCATGGATGGGGTCTCACACTGGGCACATCTCCAGCTTGGCAGGGAGTCACAACAAGGAGACGCAAATGAGCTTTGCAACACACTACAAGGTTCTGGTTCCTTGACTCATTTATGGACTGCAAGAATCAACGTGTAAATGTTTCAGATGCAAATCTCAAATTGCATGTCCATGTGTGTGTCTGTGGCTGGGAAACCACTCACCTGCCCATGGATTACAGGGGTTTTGCCAGCTCAGATGTGCTTGGTCAGGACCAAACCTGTTTTCACATCTTCAGACTAAAGAGGTTTTTTTTAATTTCATTTCCAGGGTTATATTCGTCAGTGTCGCAAACATACAGGAATGTTCACCACAGCTCAGCTAAGCACCATTTTTGGAAATATTGAAGATATTTACAAGTTCCAAAGGAAGTTTCTGAAGGACCTTGAGAAACAGTACAACAAAGAGGAACCTCATCTAAGTGAAATAGGGTCGTGTTTTCTTCAGCATGTATGTAGCAAAGACCACTTTTATTTATGAAATTAGCAAAATGTGATATGAAAATGCTGAGTTGCCATGTTAGGACGGGATTTTAGTAAAAAACACTTATCAAATGCTTAATTATGTATAGATAGCACCTTAGAATGTAAAATTATTTAATTAACTAATTATTTAAATGTTTTTGGTTTCTCCTCATCTTTAGCACATATGTAACTTTGTACACAATTTTAAATGTCCTTTTCAAAACTGTATTAACCACAGAGGAGCTGGATTATTTTGCAGTGATCTCATATTGGGCATGCAAAAACTTTTTAAAGAAAATAAGGGGAAGGAGGCTGTGAGTTCATGGTAGACACTTGCTAAGCCTATAGCTGTCTTCCCCAAAGAAAAGTTCTTCTTAAAGTGGGTTTGGTTATCCTGACTCAATAGAGGCCTGTATTTCTGTGCTCTTTACCAGAAGGTATGCAGTTTCGACAGTTACGAAGTAGATTTCTGCATAGTTTCAAAGTTGGATCAGCCTGCAAACAACATAGAAAATCGATTAATTGATCTAATTAGATACGATAGATGGTACAAAAATATCTTTCTTCCTTTATATGCAAATACTTTTGTTAAAACTTTGGTGTGTTTTTTTTTTTGTTTGTTTAATAGCAAGAAGGCTTTGCTATTTATTCAGAGTATTGTAACAATCATCCCAGTGCCTGCATTGAACTTTCCAAACTAATGAAGCAGGGCAAATACCGTCACTTCTTTGAGGCCTGTCGCCTGCTTCAGCAGATGATTGACATTGCCATTGATGGTTTTCTTCTCACACCCGTTCAGAAAATCTGCAAGTACCCTCTGCAGCTTGCAGAATTGCTCAAATACACCACTCAGGAGCACAGGTGAGAGAATGAAAAAAACCCCTAATCTTATAATACTAGTAACACCTCAACTTTCTGGATGACACTGTCTACAACTACATGAAGGGAGGTTGTGGCCAGGTGGGGTTTGGTCTCTTCTCCCAGGCAACCAGCAGCAGAACAAGGGGACACAGTCTCAAGCTGCGCCAGGGGAGGTATAGGCTGGATATTAGGAGGAAGTTCTTCACAGAGAGAGTGATTGCCCATTGGAATGGGCTGCCCAGGGAGGTGGTGGAGTTGCTGTCCCTGGAGATGTTCAAGAGAAGACTGGATGAGGCACTTAGTGCCATGGTCTAGTTGATTGGATAGAGCTGGGTGATAGGTTGGACTGGATGATCTTGGAGGTCTCTTCCATCCTGGTTGATTCTATGATTCTATGACACAGCACTGAGGCTTTTGAGATGAGCAACAAAACTCCCATTGACCATTTTAGACTGGAGCTTCTAACTAGAAAGGCATCTCAAAACCATCACAAATATTAACAAAAACAGTGTCTGAAAATGGAGTACAGAGGACTGACAGGATTCAAGATAGAATGAGGAATAAGTGAAAGAGGGAGGAGGAAAGGAAGAAGGTACCGAAACAGAATTCAGGGAGGGATGTAAAACAGGGAAGAAGCCCATGTGCCAAAGAAATGAAAGAGAAGGAAATACACTGAAGAAAGGGAGAAGCTGCAGAAATGTGGGTGCAAAAACAGGTAAAGGTTGCCTTAGGAAAAAAAACAGAGTGTGGACAAGTTTGGGAGTAATATTTTTTAGAAAGTTATTAGTAATAAATACTGCCTTTGTTTGCAATAAAACCTAGATATTAGATTTTCATATGGGATAAATGAAATTGCAGATTATTAGCATTTCTAGTATACCACATGGCTAATTTAATCTGACCAAATTCAGATTTTATCTTTAAATGTCTACCTTTTTACCATGTACAACTGCAAGAAAAATGTTCCATTGTGACCCCTGTGCTTGAAGTCCAAATACAGCCTGAGGTGATTCTTCCCTGGCCACAGTCTGCACTTTTTTAACCTTGAGAAAACTCTTCTTGGAGACTGTGGGATTTTTGCCGGGGCAAAATATAGGGGATGTGAAGTACCGACATGCAGGAGTGAAACACCTCCATCTAGTTCTGTGGCTACCTGGGAAGTCCTGCAAGAACAATTACTAATGCAAGTACCTCTTTCACTGCTGCTAATTTTAGAAGATCATTCTGTGAGCTATTAAACCTGCAGAAGAAGTGACAGCAAGGTCTTACCACCTTTCACCCATAGTACCTGTTTTCCTTTTCTGTAATACAGAATCCAGAGATGCCTACAAGCACAAACAGGCACCCAGTGTACAGAGATGCTCACAAACAGGCAGACTTACACCCACATAGAGCCTTGGTAATGCTCCAGCCAGATGAGCTTTTTTTTGGTAGCTTTTTGTTTTGTATTCATAAAAGTCTGAAGATCTGACATGCACAGCCTGCTTATGCAGCAAGTGTGGAATGATGTACACACTAACAGAGAAAGAAGGAACTGAGATAAGGAAGGGCAAGAGTAGCAGCATGGATGTCATGCAGTCACCCTGTATGATATCTCCCTGCTGTTAGTGGGATCCTGTTATTGTTATTCTCACTTTTTGTATGTAGTGTGACAGAGAAGAATTTCCACAGATATAGACAGGAGAGCAAGGCGCAGATTTAGAAGGGAAGTGCATCTATCAGCAGCAGCTGATGAAAATAGGAACTGAGACAGAAGCAGATAAAAAGGGCAGCAAGGTTGACCCCTTTGCAGGGTTTATTTCTGGCTTGTGCTGTTTTCTACTTCTGGCTCCCTTTTCTGCAAGAGGTGTTCTGATAAAGGAGAGAAGGCAGCTGATCTGCTGGGACTCTAAGGCAAGAAATACATCTCTTTCCTTCTCTCTTCTCAGAGACTATTTGAGGAGGGTGAAGGACAAAGGGGAACAAAAACCTGCCTACAGAGTGCAGTGATTCATAAGTATGCAGAGAAGGTCAGGGAAAAGAAGGAGGGGAGCAGACCAATGGAAGAAGGGCAGGAGGCTTGCATTTGACCTGGAGCAGGCTGGGGAAAGTCTTATCTCTCAAGACTTGTTCCACTTTGTCAGCATTGTCTCCTTTAATTCCTCTCTAGTACTGCATTCTTGGTCCTTTGCTCACCCTGTTTCAGGGTTTCAGGTTGCTTTGGATACTTTTTTCTGTCCATATAGCGTTCTTTGTTTGCATTCACTGACACAGCCATTGGAAACAGGACATTAAAAATACAGTTGTTAAAACTGATTATAGGAATGCCCTTCCCAATAGAATCCTACAAAAATCTCACTTTAAAACAAATTATTTTGCTGAAATATAAGTATCACCGAGGTCAATGGGAATATTACCATTGTTTTCAGTAGAGACAGTACTGCAGTTAATTTGCCTCCTCTTCCTTCTTCTACCAGTTATTTGCAAAGCCTAGCAGTACGGACTTTGTGAAAGGGTCAGGATAGCTGAGAATCAGGTTTCTCTTACTCAAGTACCCTGAATAGATGGATAAATGGGCAGCACAAGCTGATACTTCAAATACTGTGTCACAGTTTATGATTGCATCACATCCATTGCATAGGTGATCTTTGAAAAGTGCCTACATTTATTTCACAGTGACTACAACAACATAAAAGCTGCATATGAGGCTATGAAGAATGTAGCATGCCTGATCAATGAGCGAAAACGAAGACTAGAAAGCATAGACAAGATTGCACGTTGGCAAGTCTCTATCGTAGACTGGGAGGTAAGAGCCTGCCCCTTTCCTGGGCAAAGGTACTGTGTACAGTACTTCATGTCCTGTCTATGACATCCAGGATATGTCTTTCTGCATAGTTAGTAGTTTATGGTGTCTACTTTCCAACTGGACACTGCTAAGTTAAAAGTCCATTTGCTTTATTTGCAGTGATTCTGTTACTGATTACCTTGTTTGTAAATGAGGAAGAGTGGCATCTATTAACAGGGACACTTTTCTTTGAGATGACACTGGATTGAGATGACAAAAAAGGATGTTTTAAAAATGTTAGACCTATAGAATCTCCTTTTGGTAGTTGTGTCAGAACTTGAACCTATTTCACTGACTTTAATAAGCCTCCCTCTGATTTAGGCAGAAATAAAGGAGAGCAGAATCACATTCATTGAGTTCGACTGCATGGAGATTACATTCTGTGACAATTTCAAATCTAGTAACAAAAATACACAAAAACCCAAATGAACTTAAGACTTGATTATAAAACTGGTTAGGCACACAGAAAGATCTTAAAATATTATTTACTTACTACATATCTACATTTGTCTTCTTAGGGACCAGATGTGTTAGCCCGAAGTTCAGAACTGATCCATTCAGGAGAACTGACCAAAATATCAAAGCAAGGCAAAAGCCAGCAGAGGACTTTCTTCCTTTTTGACCATCAGCTTGTGTTCTGCAAGAAGGACTTACTAAGAAGGGACATCCTGTATTATAAGGATCGTATTGACATGGATGAGATGAAAATTGTGGACACTGAAGATGGCAGAGACAAAGACTTTAACATTAATATCAAGAATGCTTTTAAGATAATAAACAGAGCAACAGAAGAGATTCATTTATTCTGTGCAAAAAAACAGGAGGATAAAAAGAGATGGATGGAGGCATGTGAAAGTGAAAGAAGAAGAGTTCAGGAAGACAAGGAGATGGGTGAGTAGAAGGATTTTCTCTCTAAAAGGTGGTAAAAACAAAGGTGAACGTGCTTGCTTTTACACTTCTTTATGCTTTGGGCAGATGTGCACTCAGTCTTCTGGCTTTGGTATTTTCTTACCCAACATGACCTTTAGCTATATAAGTGAAGCCTGTTCGGGTGTGTTTGCCATGTCACTGTGGGATAAAGGTCCAGGGCGGTTAGCTGTGACATCTGTGGCACAGTGTAGCCCATGTAATGCTGGTGTTTAATGGAGCAGAATGAGATATGAGATATGACAAGATGCAATTCATAAAGACCAATCAATAATAAAAAGAGAAATGAAGCCTAACCTTGAGTGAGCAGGGAAAAAAGGCAGCAAATGCTAGGATCAGCTTTAGACCCGTAGTCTGTGGGACACTCCAAGGACACTGTCTTCTGTGTGAATGTACATTTAGGATTGCTGTTTTTCCATAGTTTCAGACTTCCTTTAAGATCAGTGACAAAAGCTCCAGCAAAATTCCATTTGTAAAACATGCACGAAGAAGACAGCAACACTAATAAGAAAAAACTTCCATATTCTCAAATAAGTAATGAAAATATTAGTGCAGCTGTGTGTGTTGACTGCATGAGAACTCCTTTTTATAACACTTGCCAGGCCTAGGCTTTGCATGACAGCAGGTTAAAATTGGAAGTGCAGCTGAGTGGAAAAACTCAGAAATTATTAACATTTAAACAAGATGCCAAATCTCATATTCCTTGTTCATTTAAAACACCAAATCAGAAGAACAGCAAGGCAGGAATAACCCCAAGATTACAAATAGAAACCTTTTGATCTTAGTGGCCTTCTCTTGTTTGATATTGTTAATATGACAAAAATAAGGCTTCCTCCATATGTATTGTAGGTAGTTCATAAGGTGAAGAATTCTAAAACCAGGTTTAACTCTTCTGTATTGCACCGGCTCTTGCAATTAACCCAAATCACCTCCAGTCTTGAGTAAACAAAGAAGCAGCCCCAGCTTATCTTCTGTCAAGCTTTCCAAACTTTTCACACCAAACTCTTCTTCTGTGCTGAACATCACGGTGTGACATGATGACCCTGTTGTACTCCACACTGATGGCTTTCACAAGTTGCTCTGTGTAGAGCTCGTTCAGCCATCTTGTGCTCATGGGGATCAGTGGTGGCTGCCTTTCCTAATTGACCTAAACAGAACTCAAAGTGGATACTGCAAAAGGGTGAAGGTGGTAAGTAGGTAATCAATTAATGCAGATGATCTGTCAACGAATGTCCAAACAATCCCTCCTCCAATAAAGTTATAGAAAGCCTCCCCGTCAAGCATACGATGAGAACAGTTGTAGTCCTGTGGAAGGACGATATAGAATAAATAACAGCTCCTGCACTTTTCTGATCAAGACTGAGTAAAAGAAGTTAAAATGTGAACACTTTCCATTCCTGTCCTTCCTGAGCAGCATTCCTGCACTCTTCAAATCTGCATCTACACCTCCTTATGCAGTAGTTGCTTTATGAAACACCGTGAGAGTATGTTGTGGGAGCTAAATGATGTAAGTCAGGATACTTCAGAGGCTCACATAGTGCTTGCCCTGGGCAGGCAGTGGGGCATTACCATTCCTTTTAAGTGACACTGCTGCAGAAATTCACAAGAATGAGGAAACTGCAAATTGAAACAGCTATAGCCTTAATGTCATTATTTATTCTACTGGGACCTCATAAAAATCAATGTTTTATATTCAAAAGTGCAGCAGTTTAACAGTGGTGGCAGTGGCAGCGATAACAACGAGATTTGTTGTAATAGCACTAACCCTTATTTAGGGCTGTGTCACAAATTCCCATGGTGCTGAGCGCAAGGATTGCCAGGGAGGATCCATTGTGCTTGCTGCTCTTCAGGGACTGTGCAATATAATGAAGACAATTCAGTATAATTAGAAACTATTTTTTACAATGGCACACAAGCATGTGCAGCCTTTTCTGCCCACGTCACATCCAGCCTTCTGGAAACTTGCTTTTCGAATGTCACAACTCATTATTCCAATGCACTTGCTTTGGCACAGGTATCATGAACTAGAGGAAAGACAGTTGAGTTGTAACAGCTAATGTCCATCTGGCCTTATGAGTCACAGTAGCTTGGATGTTTCCTCCATTACCCAGAAGACTGCTTCTTTTCTAAAATTTCATTTTTGGGGCATAATTGAACATTTCCTCTAGCCAAAACCAATGGAAAGGCACTAATATTCTCAACCTCAGGTTTAAATTTATCTTGTTGATTTTGTAAGCTATCTTGCTGGACTTCACACAAAGCCTCTAATCTAACCACTCAGGAAACAAATACATACTCTTCCAATTCAGAACTGCAAATGGCATTTTACTTCTATTTTCAAAGACGCTTTGGTGCGAGTCACTGTTCCTCAAACCATATCTAGCTTTTCTTAGCTTTTATGAATATATGGGAGAAAAGGCCACAGCCAGAAAAATTCTTCTCCAAACCACTAATAGTAACCCTAACAAAGTAGTCTGATCTCTGTTGATGAAATGGCTTTCTTTTTATGTTTCCATGTTTCTACAAAGGAAAAAAAAGCCCTGAAGATTAACCTAAACTTCTGCTGCCCCCAAATCACAGCTATTGTGTTGTAAGTTAATAGGCTGATTTGAACTAACTTCTGAAGTTCAAGGTAAAGAAGTAAAGAGGATTTTGAAAGTATAGGGAATTGCAAGAGGATGCAAAATGGAACCAAAGAGGACACCTTTCAGTCCCAACTTCTATGCTCTTTATGGGCATGTGAGTGAAATCAGTGACATCACGTGCACCCTATCACCTCCTTGTGGAATGTAACATATCCAAGTATCTTAACTGTCTTGCACACAGGGAGGGGAAACTGGAGTCCCTGTACCTGGGCTCCAGACTGAGCCAGTCACTGTCTCTGTACTCAGCACACATCAGTCATACACCTATAGCATGACAATAAATAGCACAGGGTTGACCACTTGCTATAGCATCGTGTAAGTCATACAAGTATGCAAGTAAGTACATGAGAAAGTGGAGTGATGGATCCACCCACAGTCTGATGCAGCCAGCTGCAGTCTGATGCAGCCACAGCCACAGCCACATCACAGCCTGCTTTGGTGCCTGGCAGATTATGTCTCCTCTGAGTGGAGGGAAAGGTACCCAATTTTGTACTACTGCAATGCCAATGACTTCAATTTGTTATGCCAGGTTAGCTCCGAGTGAGTGAAACAAAGAAAGAGACCTGCACTTGTGATCTGTTGTTTTGTGGCTTGTAGCTTTCAAAAGTGTTAATTTACACTTTTTAAAAAATCTCTTGCTATCTGGACTTATCTATAAAAATAACTTTTTCTGTGGTTAGTTCTCCAGTGCCTGCCATTTACAGGAAGTGGAAAGCAACTTTTCCCAGTAATCTACAGTCAAATTAATGTCCCTATTGTTATCCTAGTGAAAAACTATCTTTAAATTCACATGACAAAATAAAACATACTTCTAAAACCATATTACTATTAAGATTTTACCATATTACTATTAAGATTATTAAGATTAATTATACATATTACTATTAAGATTTACAAAATTCTTTGAAATATAATTTACTGATTTTTCGTTTAATTTAATGTAATCAGATATTAGATACAGTATTTTTATACCAGTGCCCTACTTTACACTTTGACATAGGAATGGAAATCTCAGAAAGCCAGAAGAAACAAGCCATGCAGAATGCTCGTAAGTCAAGACATGGAAAAATGAAAGGTGAGTGTTCAGAGTTGCTTTACATTCTTACTGTGTTTGAGTGTTCTTTGTGTTAGGAAATAGCACGATCTGGCTATGGTTGAGTTCTTCAATCTTTTAAAAAATGTTCATGGCTTACATGGAATTCAAATAATTTCCATTAACCAGTATTTTTAGATCAAATCTCAATGCTTTTGTAAACTCTTCATTAAATCAGCTCCCCAGTCTCCTTTAGATGGGCAAGTCAGTATTCTCTTTATTAGAGAAGAAACTCAAAAGGAAAGAGAAGTTTTTTATTTAAGGCTATAAGAAAGTTAATTCAGAGATTAAAGCAGAAATGAAGGTTACTAACTCCTTCCTTTGCTTTTACTCAAACAGCTCATTCTTCTTTAGCAGTTCTGTGCTTTGGTTAAAATATCCTAAAATTCTTTTTGAAAGCCACCTGTTGCTGTATTTCTGATGACACGCTTAAAATTGCTTCCTTCTGCTCTAGACTATAAGGAAGGATGGACTAGAAATGTGAACAGCTTTTTTATTCCATTTCTCTCTCAAAAAATGTGTTGTGATTTGGTACTTTTCCCTCTTCAAGGCAAATTTAAGTAAGTCTCTAGTGTGCCGAGAACATACATTAAGTCTGAATTTAGGAGTAAATGAGCTGGTGTTAGGTAGTCCTCTGCTCCATGGGATTAATGCTACAAAATACTTTTTATCACAACTAGATACTTATAAAACCTATCTAGATTTTCAGGGGAGTGGCAGAAAATTGTGATCAGGAGATTTTCTTAAGAATGCACAAAGGTCAAAGTCTGAGAACACCAGCCTGGAAAACTATTTTCCATATTGAAGAAATAACGTTTTTGTTGGTAGCAGTATTTTACTCAGGCTTATTCTGAGGACTGAAATACGAGTATCTACTGTGTTAAGTCATATCTTTGAAACACCAGAATTTACTTATGCAAACAACATAGCTAGGCTATATGAAGCCACTGCTTAATTTTGGTGATTCTGTAAAGTTATTTTTACTGGTATTACTCTCTTAAGCCAAATCAATGCAGCAGTTAAAAAGCCCAACATCAGAAAAGGTAACCTTTAAGTAGTGCTTCTATTCAAGATCATGGCAAAATTCACACTAGCATTATTGACCATTGAATTTGTCCCATGGGCCCTTCCTTAAATTTCTCCAGCACTGGTTGCTCTGCTAGCTGCCTCATACATGTTCTTAAATGTTTTCTTTTGCAGGTGTCAGCTATAACGGGTGCCCTGTGCCTCCTCCACACCAAAGCCTCCATCCTATTCATCAGCGCCACATCACCGTGCCTACCAGCATCCCGCAGCAGCAGGTTTTTGCCTTGGCAGAACCCAAGAGGAAGCCATCCCTCTTCTGGCATACCTTCAACAAACTCACCCCCTTTAAAAAGTGAGAGGCCAAGGACCTGGGAAGGACATTGGCATAGAGCGATCCTTACTCCAGGGAAAGACCTTGGAGATATGGTTAAACTTATTTGAGCTCAATGAATCTCCAGTTTTGGAGGGAAAACCCTGGGCTCCCTTGAGCCAGAAATAGCACCTTTGTCTAGAAGAATTTCCTTAAGACTGCTCTGAAGTCAATGTTGTCAGCATTGCTGATGAAGAGCAGTCTTCCTTCTGACAAAGACAGCTTGCTGCTGAAGCAGCAGTATTTCATCTCTGTTTCTTAGTTATGTTGAAGTAGTGATGGAGTCATGCAGGTCATTGTAGCATTTCATTTTTCTTAACCTTATATTGATGGCCAAATTTACGGTAGGGAGGAATTTTTCCTAAGGGGTGTATCAGCAAGGAATCTTAGGAGACTTTTCTCCTTCCTTTTGGAGCACTGAGGAGAGATCATCCATTCCATTAAAGTCAGGTGGAGACATGTGATTAACCAGCTGCTGCAGAATTTAGTGGACCCTAATCCTTCCTGTCTTCTTCTATTAAATTGCCAAATGGCAGGAGAACATCCCACAAGGCCTTACCATATTCCAGATTGGAACAGGGAATTTTTATTCTGTCATGTAGAAACATGAACAGAGTGTGAAATGGACTGTAAAGATCTGTGCATTTATTGCACACAAGTGGAAATGAGGAGCCCAGGGCATCTCAGATTGATTACTTTCAGTCACAGCAATACACTGCATGCATGTATGCTCTTCAGTATAGAGCTTTTATATCACCTTTTGCACACTTCTGTGCCTGAGAGATGCTTCTTTATATTTCCAATATGCTTATTTCTCTTGTGTAAAATGTACTTTTTTTTTTTTTTTCTGACAGAGATAATGTGAATGTACAAAGTCAGAGTTGAGACAGTACATGCTGACTGCTGGCTATGTTACCTAGTTCACACGCTTGTACTCATACAGTTTGACCTAGGAAATGGATGAATGGTAATGTAAATATAGTGATACAGTCTGGATCCATGCTTCCTATACACAGTCAATTGACAATGGGTTGTGACCAATTGTTTCTTCACAAAGAAAGAGAAACTCTTACTGGAAGGGACAGAGAAATTTTGTGGACCAGAGATGGATTTTTGTTTCAGAGTTGTCAGGCTATTGGAATTGGAAGGACCTGACAGGTCAGCTCTGGCCAGAATATGCAATACATGATTTGCATTGCAATGATTTGCCTGTTGACATGAAGCTGATTTGGGAGAATAGCCTTTTAAAAGCCACCAGGAAGAAAAAAGATCTTGATATTTGCAGCACTGATCCTTTCTGCTTGATAGGTCTCATTAAGGATGACAAGACTGCTAGTAATATGGAAGGAAAGAAAGACTCCATATGTTGCAGAACTGATTTTGCTATGAATGTCTTCACAACACTTTATCCTATGCTGCTGATTAGGGGCATTATCTGATAAGGACAGATCCAAGGGTATTCTTTGACAATGGACACAATTAGCTTTGTCATGAATCTGTAATATATGAAGAACAAACAAGGGGCTAGAGGCCAGGCATCTTAACAACAATGTAAAATGCCTTATTTCAAACATGTATCTGTTCCTACTACTATGATTACCTCTATAATATTTTTATTTATCGTCAGTGTTGTGAAGTCCACTAGTCACTAGATTTTGTGATCTGATAACTTTGTGGCAACTTCTGCAAAGCCCAGGTTTGTGGTTTTGATTTTAAATTAAATACTTCAACAACTGTACATTTCAAATGCCTTGTATATATAGCTCAGCAATAATGCAAAGTCTGGTGATGCTCAGCCAAATTGTTCACTTGATAGTGAACTTTATTGCTTGTGCTTTCCATAGCAATGGAAGATGACCTGAAACAGTTAAGAACTGGAAATATGCACTGACATCTTCAATGATCTGGCTTAAAGAAAATGCATGAGAAAGTTAGTGGAAAAAGCTGGCTGGGTTGTATTTTTCTTTTGATGTTTAAAGCAAGCCATCTCTGTTCAGATTTTTTTAAAAGAAAATTCTAAATGCTCAGTTTAAACACAAAGAGCAGACTTCCAAATGCAGGCATGGATACATGCCCTTCCTCTAAAATGAGTAACCCTTTTGTGTTTTTCACATGCCCATTTCTGTGGGTAATTGTCACATTCAAGCCTGCAAACCAAAGTGATGCATGTACAGTGTAAGTGGAGATGAAGTTTTTTATAATCACATTTTGAAAGATTTATTGTGGATACAAAAAAACGTCTGAAGCTGGATTGCAGTGCTCACCCAGCTATCTTCCCAGCTGGACCTGAAGACATTATGAGATCCACACTTATGTACGTGTCTTTGCTAGAACCTTCTTCCTTCCAGGGCTCAGTTCTGTGGAGTACTGAGGGAGGAAAAAAAAAAAAGGAGGTTTTTGGGATGTATCACCTGACATGTCACTGCTAACAAAGCCTGTTCCCATGTAGTAATGCTGGTGCCTTAGCCCTAAAAATTAACAGAAATGTTTGCATATGGTTTTGGATGCAGCAAATTTTTTCTCAAGAAGTGAATTTCAGAGAGATAAAAAGCCAAGTGTTTCATGGTGCAAATAACTCAGGACAGTTTTACATATAGTATTCTACACATAGACATGGTTGGTTTGTAATATTCTCTGTGTTCTTCTTTGCAATCAGACTTTGCAGCAGATTAAGATAAAATAAAACAAAACGGGCCAAATTTAGACTGCACCATAATCTTTTAAACACATCATAGCTAAATGAAAAATGAAAACAACAAATACAGGCAAATAGTTTGGGTTCAGCCTGATTTTATAGTCTCCTGAAAAAAGAGTTGCAACTAAAATATAAAAGTTGGTATTCTAGAAAGTCTGGCCCTGATCCTCCTTCTGATGACAAAGGTGTGATGGCAACATCTGTTCTTTTTCTCTTGCTTTTGAATGCTTTAAGTTACTATAAAAAAAAAATCTAGGGCAACTACTAAGCACATTTGTGCCTCATTTAGATAAAGCACAGCCAGAGCCTTTCCGATGGCCTGCTGAGCAGATAACCTCAGACTTCATGCATGAGATGCAGTAAAATATAATTGTCCTCAAATGTGTTCCCACTGAGTTAGGAAAATGCCAAACCATAATTGCACCTAACTCAAGAGCATTTGATGTATAAAATAATAAGATTGTTTTACAAGTGGCTCTTGCCATGCTAAATTTCACATTGAGTTTCAGTGGTCAGTGTAATAACGGAGTTCAAAGAGAGATACTCAAATATTCCACATTTTAGTTGTCTTTTGAAAATAATTATAACAGAGACTCGGAGCCAAAGGTCTTTAGCCATAATTAACGCAGTACCTTTCCTTGACTGCCTTTCTGCTTTTTGTTTTCTGTATGTGTGGCATTTGTATGTAGGAGATGCTTTCTGAACGATCTCTAATTTAAAAACTGTTTGTTGTAAATACCAGGGATGACTTGCATATATATATATATTATTTTGACAAGTGTTTTGTAACATTTTATCTTACTGCACGTGCATTGCTTTGTGAGTCTTTCCATCTGTGTGCTGTTACACATGTTGTAATTGAAGTATCCTGGCTACAGAGCAGATGAATTAAGTGGCTGTTGACAGCTGAAGTACAACGTATAGGACTGCAGTAGCTTGATGTGCATTCGTTCTGAAGTAATTGCATTACAAGGTTTATTTACTCTTGGGACATTGTTTGTCAAAGGAATCTATTTTCTGGAAATAAGTACAAACTTACATTCCCATTATTTTTCTGTTATTGTACATGTTTGAATTAAATAACGTCCAAAGCTGAAGTCCCTCAGCTGTGTCTTATAAAACTTTATTGTGCAGTTTTAAAATTTTACGGAGTTTTTTATTGTCCACAAGATGTCCTCTGTGATGCAAAAATGTATCACTGTCTTTTTTTACAAAAAAATTATTTTAAAGCAAAAAACTCATAACCTCCTCTCTTGGTTTTCCAGTAACAGCTACACTATTTCCCAGTACAAGTTCATTTAAGCAACTATTAAACCTGGTTCTGGGGTCAAAGTCTTTCAGGCAAAACACATCCTGGTTACTATCCAGCCATATGCATCTGCAATCACTGTGCTAGCAAGCAGCTCCCACAGTCCTCCTTGGAGGTAAAGGCAAATGCAACTTCTGCATTGCTGTCTACAACTACCTGAGGGGAGGCAGGTGGGGGTTGGTCTCTTCTCCCAGGCAGCCAGCAGCAGAACAAGAGGACACAGTCTCAAGTTTTGCCAGGGGAGGTATAGGCTGGATATTAGGAGGAAGTGCTTCACAGAGAGAGTGATTGCCCATTGGAATGGGCTGCCCAGGGAGGTGGTGGAGTCGCCGTCGCTGGAGACGTTCCAGAGGAGACTGGATGAGGCACTTAGTGCCATGGTCTAGTTGATTGGATAGGGCTGGGTGATAGGTTGGACTGGATGATCTTGGAGGTCTCTTCCAACCTGGTTGATTCTATGATTCTATTAATAAAGCTCCAGCTATCAGAGAATTGTGACTTTGTTAAAGTACTATGGTTTAGCTAAAGAGGACTAAATACTGTTTTCTTTGGAACAAAAGCAAAAGTTTTAGAAAGGTTCACCCAAAAGGCATGTTCTCCATCCCCAGAGGTTTTTAGAGCCAGGCTGGATGGGGCTTGGAGCAACCTGATCTAGTGTGAGGTGGCCCTGCCCATTGCAGGGGAGTTGGAACTAGATGATCCTTGAGGTCCCTTCCAACCCTGACAATTCTATGATTCTAAATTTGAGTGAAAAGACTTAACCTGTTGGCTTACCAGAGCAATGTCCAACATTGCTTCAGATCGAACTTACTGCTCTGATTCAGGGAGTTTTTAGTTTCTTGTTATTCTGACAGAGCAGGGAACCACATCTGTAAGGCTTGTGTGTGTCCTTTATACTCAAGGCTGTGTCAAAAATTATGTTTTGTTGTGATTCACTAGCTTTAACAAAATAACATACTTTGCTGAAATCTTTTCATCAATAATACTTTGGCAAGTTCAGTGCTGACAGGAAACCTGGGTTTGCCAGTTCTTTTCCCCTCCTTCCAGTATTCAAGCTCTTATCTCTATTTCTTGGTTCACCTGAAGGCTGCATTTCCCAGGCTTCCCATGTATTGCTGCTGCAGTGGGATGTACGCTGAGTGCTCCAATATCAAAGTGAAAGGCACAGTCTGAGCACTTAGTGAAGTAGATCAGATGACTGGAAAACATACTCTGAGCAAACACTGGAGGTAGGACATTGTGATCAATAGGCTTTCTAAGGAGTCTGCAATTCATCTGGCCATGGTGAGCTCATTTGTGTATTTTATTTCATGGTCTGGCAGTCAGGCCAAATCCTGAAGATCTTTCTATACCATCAGCTTTAAAGCTGAGAGCTGATCTATCAAGTGCAGCCTTTAATTCATGCAGAAATAGCAGTACTTGTGTTGTGGGTTTGGGGGTGAGGAGGGAGGGGTTGTTTGGTTGGTGGGTTTTGTTTGTGTTTTGTTGGGTGTTATTTTTTTTTTTTTAGAAGCTACATGATGATTTCTGCTTGGTAACAGAGATACTTTTTGTTAGACTACCAAAGGAGAAATGAGAAAGCAATAGACAGCTGTACGTCATGTAGTCCGTAAGGAAAATACATGAATATTTACTGTGTTTCTGAATTTTTTTCAGAACTCAGTTATTCTAACTAGCTAGAGAACATGTAGCTGTGAGAATATGCCAGAAGTGTATAAACTGTCACCACAACATGATGTTTTCTTTTTTAATCTTAGACATGGACTAGGTTTAGTTCAGTGCAGTCAGACCTGACTTCTGGTTGTCCAGGTGAGTACCTAAGGCTAACTCACCTCCTCCCACTATTAGGTATTTAGGCTCTGGTTTCAAAAACAGGTGTGTGTGTGTGTGTGTGTGTGCACATGTGTATGTTTGTATACACACATACACTTACACACACCCCCCCCACTCCCTGAATAGACTCTATACTGACAGGCTGAGAGAGTTGGGGCTGTTCATCCTGGAAAGGAGAAAGCTCCAGGGAGACCTTGTTACTACATTTCATTATCTGAAGGGGACCTACAAAAAGGCTGAGGAAGGACTGTTTAGGAGGGTTTGTAGTGATAGGATGAGGGGCAATAGTTTTAAACTGGAGCAGAGTAGATTTAGGTTGGACATTAGGAGGAAGTTCTTTACAATGAGAGTGGTAAAATACTGGAATACATTGCCCAGGGATGTGATTGAGGCCCTGTCCCTGGAGATATTCAAGATCAGACTTGATGTGGCCCTGGGCAGCCTGATCTGGTTGGAGATGTCCCTGCTTACTATAGGGGGGTTGGACAAGCTGACCTTTGAGGGTCCCTTCCAACCCAATGCAGTCAGTGAATGTATGAATCGATATGGCATCCCCAGATAATGTCTACTGCTAGTTGCACCAGAAAAGTGATCCACACTCATCACAACCTCCCTCTGTTTATGCTACTGTTGTGCCACTTGCTTACAGGGGGGCAGGGTAAGAATGGACAGCACATGTCACCTGAGCAAGGTTTTACCTGAGTCATTTTAATGCTTTAAGCATTCAGAGTTGGCCAACAGCAAAGATGGACAAACCACTCCACAGACAAGCAAAGCTGGAAGGTGCCCACATCACTGGAGTATGGTGTCAGCACAGCTGAGAAGGAAAACTGTGAAAGGGCAGAGGTTAGCAGAGCAAGGAGGAGTGCACTCAGAAGAGAACTACAAGATGATGTAGGATTTGTTGACTATTTCTCCTAGGTTTTTTTTTTTTTTTTTTTGCAAACTGAAACTGCATCAGGAGGAAGAAGGAGGTCCAGATGATCCTGAGGAACTTTGCTGAAAGGACCAGGCACATGCCAAATTCCTCATTTCTGGCACATAAGAAATAAGGCAGAAGGCCCAATATATACATTCAGTAGGCAGATTCACTACACAAGGTTAACCTTGTCCTTCACCTATAAACATATCCCAGACTTTTATGACACCAACTCATGAGGGCCTGAAAAAGTATCTAGACACTTAATCTTTTTCTTCCATCTTCAGAAACATTCCCCATTTTGTAACAGTTATTGGAAATGTGATTTATGGTGCTCTGCTAATAAGGTTGGCTATATCTTCTTTTATTGACCATCCATCTCATGAGCATTGACCACACTCAGCTTCTAACAAAGGTAATTAGCACAACAATCAATCTAAAAACCCCTGACAACTCCTGCCATTCAGATGCAACAATTTTTAAGAGCATATTACGAAATTTTGCTACTGTGTAATGATTTCCAAGTCATTATTCTGTGATGACACAAGACTTGCTAAAAGCAACTGATAGCAATGTTTGTCTTTAAGGCCATTCCTACAGCAGTTTTCTTGGTTCTCTGCTGAAAAATCATTAAACCAAACTAACTGCAAAGTCCATCAAGGTAGATGTAACTAATGAATTATGTGATTCTCACCTCAGGATCGGGATAGACAGGCCGTGACTGTTGCCCTGTAGAATTCACAGCCCCTTTTGGTCAGCATTAAAGACTCTGCCACTCCAGGAGGCCCTGCCACTGTGAGTACCACATCCCTGTGAGCCCCTGCTGCCCCCCTATGCTGTCCCCCTAGAGCCACCAGCTCTCCCAGCACCCTGCAGCCAGGGAGGTTCATCAAAAAGTCCAGGCTTTCTGCATGGATGGACAGATCACTGAGGGCACAGCACCAAGCTGGCAGGGTGGGCTATTTTTCAATGACTCAAACTTCTGAAGTGTGAGAGGAAGCCAAGACTAAGCAACCCTAGAAAATGGTGCCTAACAGGTACAGAGAAATGGACTATTTGTCATGGCTCTCATTTCTTCTCAATTAGCACAGCAGCGAGGTTAATTTGGCTACAGAAGTTCATTCAAGTAGAGCAGCTAATTGCTGCACATTGTCCTCTCTTTTCCTCAGAGCACAGTAGCTAAAATGTCCCAGATAGAAACCAGGGCACCACAACGCTTGCACTATTTCCTTATTGCCACAGGGTGGTGGTGAAGAACTTAGAACAAACTATTCCTTGCTTAGCTGTGCTGAGGATACCTTATTTGCTAGGAGGATCACACATGTCAGACCTTTGCAGTATGGGAACCCCCTCGGACAGTGCTTTCTCTCACTTGCACCCAAAGAGGTGAATTAAGGCCACTTCCTGTAACACATTAACTCCTGTTACTGTTAGCTTTAACCTTCACTGTTCAGGACCAGCATGTGCTCAGTTGCTTTACTTCCACTAGTCCTTAGCAGCTGTATCAATAGTTTCAAGCAGACAGTCAAGACACACATCAAGTGACAGTTTCTTCAAATTCAGTATCAATAATATATAAATTAGTAGCACAGTAGATTAGTATAAATTAGTAATAATAAATTAGTAATAATAAATTAGTAGACTTATGCTTGCATGGGATGATGTGAGCTTAAAATTACACTCGAGAAGGTGTCATTCATTTACTTTGTTATTCATTTACTATGTCATTCATTTACTTTAATCCAACTTCAATTCATCTTTGTTACTTACTTTTCATAATCTAATATTTGTAATGCCACGTACATAGCAGCATTATTTTTAATTTCTATACTCTTTTTGTTCCTAATTCCATTGTCCGTTGTTTGACAGGAAACTAACTTTGTTACATGTTTATGTAGCACAGTAATGCTATGATCCGTGCCTGATTCTGGTGTAAACCACTGTTTTAATTATTGAACAGCTCTCAAAATTTAATCATTGACCTTTGAGAATGTAGTGACCAAACAAGTGCTTGTCCTTGAAGCATGCATTGCTTTACATGAAGGTTTTATGTTAAAGATGTCTAAACACACTGCAAGTACAAAGTGAATGAGGTAAGACCAAAGATCCTGTATATGTGATGATGGTATTGATGATGATGATACTGATGTTGTCAGCTTGTGCATGTATGGGGACCAAACTGTCTATTCCTTAGGCATGAAACACTTCCTTGAAAACTGGGAATTGGATTTTCTGTCAGTGGCCAGGACTGTCAGGCTTCGACACAGATTGCACCATATCCTACCATACAGGGTGCTACTTTTTGTACTCTTCTAGAGCCTTTTGACTAAGGCAGCAAATATTTGTATAGCTCAGATGTAGAAAATGTTTAATCTACTTCCAATTTTCTTTAGTGCGAACTAGCAGCAGCAGGCAAAGTGGAATTTTGCTGTTAGGTGGTCAAATACCTCTCTGCAGTCCATTGGCAAAGGCACCATAAATCACATTTCCAATAACTGTTACAAAATGGGGAATGTTTCTGAAGATGGAAGAAAAAGATTAAGAAATGTGCCTCTCTTACTTAAGTTAAAAGAATATTTAGATTGAATATGGCTAACAGGACATAACTACTCTCATTGAGAACATAAAAGTCTCTCTCTACATGGTATTTGTGTGACAAGTGGAGTCCCTCAGGGATCAGTCCTGGGACCAGTCTTGTTTAACATCTTTGTCGGTGCCATGGACAGTGGCATTGAGTGCACCCTCAGCAAGTTTGCTGATGACACCAAGCTGTGTGGTGCAGCAGACAGGCTGGAGGGAAGGGATGGCATCCAGAGGGACCTGGACAGGCTGGAGAGGTGGGCACAAGCCAATCTCATGAGGTTCAACAAGACCAAGTGCAGGGTCCTGCATCTGGGTCGAGGCAATCCCAAGCACAAATACAGGCTGGGCAGTGTCTGGCTGGAAAGCAGCCCTGAGGAGAGGGACTTGGGGGTGCTAGTGGACGAGAAGCTCAACATGAGCTGTCAAGGTGCACTTGCAGCCCAGAAAGCCAACCAGATCCTGGGCTGCATCAGGAGAAGCATAGCCAGCAAGTCAAGGGAGGTGATTCTCCCCCTCTACTCAGCTCTGGTGAGACCCCACCTGGAGTACTGCGTCCAGTTCTGGAGCCCCTAGTCCAAGAGGGATATGGACATGCTGGAACATGTCCAGAGAAGGGCCACCAGGATGATCAGAGGGCTGGAGCACCTGTCTTATGAGGACAGACTGAAAGAGTTGGGGCAGTTCAGTCTGGAGAAGAAAAGGCTCCGAGGTGACCTTATGGTGGCCTTCCAGTATCCGAAGGGAGCCTACAAGAAAGCTGGGGAGGGACTTTTTAGGATATCAGGTAGTGATAGGACTAGGGGGAATGGAATAAAGCTGGAAGTGGGGAGATTCAGGCTGGATGTGAGGAAGAAGTTCTTCCCCATGAGAGTGGTGAGAGCCTGGAATGGGTTGTCCAGGGAGGTGGTTGTGGCCCCATCCCTGGAGGTGTTTAAGGCCAGGCTGGATGAGGCTCTGGCCAGCCTGATGTAGTGTGAGGTGTCCCTGCCCATGGCAGGGGGGTTGGAACTAGATGATCCTTGAGGTCCCTTCCAACCCTGACTGATTATATGATTCTATGATTGTTTCCTAAGACTGAGAAATAGTGGTGAAGAGTCTAAACAGGAGACATCATTTTTTTCAGTCATTCCTAGTTAATACTTCCAAATGAATACTGATCTTAGTATTAAATTCTCATTAAAGAACCAAATCAAAAGCCAATTAAGTAAAATTTACTCATTTTGACTGTCAGTTTTATCTGTAGAAGTTTTTAACCTATATAATATAGCCCAAGCTTATGTGCATCAGCCATTTATGAGTATTAATTCCAAACAGAATCAGCATTCATTTTGCTATTTGATTTTTGTATTTTTGTTCCTCAGTCTAATCTCTCCCTATTAATTGCTCTTACACTCACTGAGACCAGTTGTGCCCAGAATTAGGTATTAATGCATTTTGGTAGGCCTATATTCAAAGATACTGTACAGGAGGGACAAGCAAATGAAAGAACAAATACATGCTGGACTTTAAGTAACATAGTTACATGAAGGGGAAGAACCAGATTAAGAAAAAGTTTCTCTTACTTAATCTCTCCCATCTTTGCCCCCATCTCACTCTGTACCAGCTCTGACCCCCTCTGAGATTATTCAACTTATTAACCCAGCAGATGACTAACTCCAACAAGGGGAAAAAAAAAAAAAGAGGGAGAGAGAAAGGTGATTGTTTTGTGCTGAATTAGGGGGTTGAGTTGCCCTAGCTCACCTCCTGTGGCACTAGAGCCAGCTCCTGGGAGATGAGAGGCACAACTGCAATTGTGAGTAGGTGCAGGGAGAAATGTGGCTTGAGAAGCAGGCATTTAGACCTCTGTTTCTTCTTGGTTATGAGCTGTTTGACTAGCTCAATTATATTATTTTTCCCTTAAGAAGATGTTGGATAGATACTGGGTTATTAATGGCTAACTCTGATAAAAGTTGGAGATTAGAGTGAAGTGTTTCCTTCCAGATTCCAATTGCAAAAGATGTTATTTGGTAATGAGTCTTTGAAATAGGAAGGAGGAAGCTGGAAGATGTAGAGGGGCTTCACATGGCCTCAAAAGGTAGCAATGGCCATGAAATAGCTTCCCCATGGGCACTGTTCTGACTAGAGGGATGCAAAAAGAAATTTCTGAAAAAGGAGAATGCCTAGATGTAAGCAAAACTATAGCCTAGAGAACAGAACATTGTATGAACCCTTGTGCATGAATGTGGGATCACTAGTCCTATCTACACCACCCCCAAATTTTGACCATTCACTCCTCTGCAGACTGGCCAGACATTGGGGTTTCACAGCTTTGACTGCAGTATGACAGGTCAGCTGAAGTTCTTCGCTAAATAGCTGCTGAGACTGCATACTCCTTGCTGTAATCTGTGCTTTGTCAAAGCCCTCATGGTTTACATAGAACAGTGTGGAAATCTATGGGATGCAAAGAGCTGTTATTTTCTTGTTTGACAGCTATATCCTGAGGATATCAGGGGTAGCTCTAAACCTCCCCAGAGCTTTTGTGACTTTCAGCTGCTCACCATCTACCTGCATCAAAATTTCCTTTTGCAGAGTCAATCTTTTCTGCAAGTCATACTGCACAGGAAAATATAAAGCAGAATCTGGTGCTCCAAATCATAGAGAATTAAGGGATATTTTAAATTGTGTAAAGCTGAGCTAATGTTTCAAACGTTTAATGGTGCTACGGCTGATACTCCCATTAAATTTTTGGAAAGCACTCAGTAGGCTCCAGGATTGTAGTTAATGCTATATGAGACCTATAAACAAAACAAAACAAAACAAAACAAAACAAAACAAAACAAAACATGAGACATGGTGAAAACTAATTTCCTCTTTTCTTCCCTTCCCCATTCCCTTCTAAGGCAGATTTAAGCCACGGTACTTTTGCTTTCTTAAATCTTTCAGCCAAAATCATATAATCTATCTACAGAATGAAAAGCTGGATTATACTGCTGGCTATTGTAGTCAGCATAGCAGAAACACAAAAGCAGGAGGTCTGCACCCAAGGGTATCCTGGCATCCCTGGCAATCCCGGGCACAATGGTGTACCTGGTCGTGATGGGCGTGATGGTTCAAAAGGCGAGAAGGGAGACACAGGTACTATGTTCAGAATAAATGATTTCATGTATCAAATGCAATGCCATTACTTCTCCAAGCTGTCTATAGTCATGCTGCATTAATGTGATTATTCTGCCTAGCCTTCAGAAAATTTTTCATTTACATGCTTGAAAAAGAAAACATAAAGAAAGACCTAATGAAGAAAGCCAGGTAGCTCACACTATGAAGATGTCATGGGATAAAAATGAAAGACTTTACCTTCTGTTTAGGGAATATGTTCATGTCTGTTTGAAAATTTTAAAGCCTATAAACCTGCTCCTACATCTCTGAAATAGCAACTATATTTCTGTTAAGAGTGTCAACCCCAGCAAAAAAAAAAAAAAACAAAACAAAAACAAAATGAAAAACCAATCAAACACAAAAAATCCAACCAAACAAAACCACAAACAAACAAAACAGAGAAATTCTTAGCAGCAAGGGTGGTGAGACACTGGAACAAGGTTGTAGGTGCCCCCTACCTGGAGGTGTTCAAAGCCAGGCTGGATGGGGCTTTGAGCAATCTGGTCCCCATGGCAAGGGGAACTAGATGATCTTGAAGGTCCCTTCCAACCCAAACCATTTTATGAATTTATGAACAACTGATACCTTGTGCGGTGGTAAAAATATTTCTTCTTACCTAAATTTTACATTTTTAGGACTTATTTTGAAGAGTACCTCCTTGCTGTAATTCAAGAACCACCTTGAATTGGGGGGAAGTTTAGGGGTGGAGACTATGAAAAAGAGTGTATGATTCATGTCTGCTCTAACAGGCTATAATAGAGATTTGTGTGTGCTACTGTAGACAGAGGTAATTTCAGCATCCTAAAGCTAATAAAGTCAATAGTACTTTAAGCCCTGGGATGACAACAGCTGGGATATCAAGGCCAGGATTGCACAAGATCATGAATCCGTGGGCATATGGACATATAACACTTCATCTGAGGTCACACAACCCCAGAATGCAAAGCACAGGATAAGTGAAAATCTGCTGCTTCAAATTTGCACACAAAATTTTGGAGGGGGAAATTTTTCCCTTGTATCAGGCCAGTTATTATGTGCCATCGTGCAGGTGGCATTATGGCTTAATACATAAACCTGTCACAAACAGTTAGTGTGGCTCTGGCTAACCAGATCAAGCCTGTACTTATCAGAAGAGCCCTTCGACCAAGTGCTGATCTTAAGGATTGTGAATCACATCTCTTTCCAGTGGAGTATATAATTTAATACATTAACCAAACTGAGGTCAACAGTCCAAAAGAAATTAACTTAAAATGTGCTGAAGTGGTTTTCTGTGTTGTTCTCGCTAGTAGAAATGTTTGTCTTAGATGGGGTTACTAGGCTAAGGATTCACCTGCTCCACCAGAAAAGCAGATGCCTCCATGGACACTGTATGCTGCAGAGCCAGTGTTGAAGGTGTCCTTTGATGTGCAGTTCTTTGATGGCTATGCTGGCATAGGCAGGATCCTCTACCAGATCCTTTTCTTGCCACTTGACTCTTCTGCCTTACATGCCACAACTGTGTGCATGGCTACAGGGTAAACTGGATCAGCTGAAAAATAACCAGCTCTTGTAATTTGTGCAATGAAGAGTTATTGTCATGGATTAGGGCTGGGACAGCCACCAAATGAGTGCCAGAATCTATTAACCCTTCTCCTTTCACAAACAGAAGAGAAAGGGAATAAGGGTGATAGGCTTATGGATTAGAAAAAAACCTAACCCCAGTGAAAATAACAACAATAAAATTAAATATATACCATTATACAACATTGAACCCAGCTCCCCTGATGGCAACCATCACCACTGATACTGTGGTAAGCACTGGGGAAATCTGAGCCTGGGCTCCACAGCAGACAGGAACTAGATTCCGGAGCTGGATTTGGAACAAGGGCAGAATGGGTTGGGAACAAGGGCAGAATGAACAATGTCCTCCTCCAATGCTGGCCATTGAAGAAGAGAGCTTGACCCTTGTGATCAAGTCTACCCACTTACATATTTACCTCAGTGATTGCCAAATAGTTCTTTGGAACTCTCTTGCTTATGAAATGATTTCGAGTTCTCTGCTTTCAGTGCCCTAGCCTAGGTAAAATCAAAACTGCTTAAAACCTAGAAACAAACAAACAAACCACACATTAGCTTCCCAATCAGCACATACCATTAGCTGCCTTCTCGGCCAGAAAATCTGAAAAATGGAAAACTTCTAGCTTACTTATTTTCATTTATCTTATAAAGGTCTTCGATTTACTCTACTGGTTTCTGACAAAGTCCCCAAGTTCTTTTTCCTCAATTAAGCTATTCTGATGACTGTATTGACTACTGTTTGCTTGAACCAATTGGGATGACTGTACCATTCCATTGTATGTTTCTATTGTATGGGCATAAACCTTTGCAATTCAATACACAAGACTCAGTTTTGTTCCTTAACAAGTCAATGAAATTTCAGCAGATGCTGGACTGTGCCCATTGTACAGAAAATTGCTAGTTCTCCAGTCCATACGGCTTGAGAGCTACTCTTGGAATATGGCTACATCCAAACTGCCAACTCTTTTTTTTTTCTGCTGCTGTGTTCTGGATGCAAATCCAGGTATTTGAGCACATGCCTCCTAGTGACTTGTGATGTTACTGTAAAAATGACTTCTATTATTGCCCTGTTTAGAGCAGTGGAAGGTCCATGTTATGCTAGATACAAGGAGCAAGAGTGTGAATGCCCTCCTCAGATCTACAGACAACATTCTTCCACTGTAATATTTCACTAGCATCGGCCAAACTTCTGCAGATGTCTCTTCTTGAGAGGGAAGTTCACCATTACTTCACTACTGGGCTTCCTGACTCTGCAGAGCTTCTTTGCCAAATGTGGCTTCCTCACTCCTTTTCCTGCAATTTTCCAACAGGAAAAAATAACAGACAACAACAGGACAAGAGGTCTTCACATTGCTGGTCCTGATCAGTGTATAGCTCCTCCACATACCTCAGTGACCCACTTCTTTATGCCCTCTTTCTCAAAAAAGAACTATCATCAGGCAGAGTTTCTGTGCTGTCAATTTCTTCATAAGATAAAAGTACTATCAGTGGCATCCACTGAAAGTCAGGAATAACAGTACTTTTTACATTTTTTTTAAAGCCAGGCTTAAAGAGGAGGGATTAGAGAAGGACTTATCCCAAGTTTTCTGGTAATTTAATTGTTTTGTGAAAATCTGTTTTTCTCTTCTGTACTAGGTGAAGCAGGACTTCCTGGCAGTCCAGGAAAAGATGGTGCAGATGGAGAAAAAGGTGAACGAGGTCAGAGAAGTGTTTTCATTTATTATTTATTAACTGTTGCCCTTGTGCTTGTGAGCACTGGAATGCTACTCTAGATCTAGCAGAAGTACCATAAAGATTAAGAAACTTGCTCCAGAAGTAGTAGAGACTGACAATACAAGAGGAATTTTCCACTGCCAATTATCCCACTAGCTCTGATGCCCTACAACTTGTTCACTCAGCCTGTTATCCTGCCTCTCCCACCTCTCAGCTGCTGAGGAGGAGATAGCATCTGCAGCTACCTCAGGAAAGGGAGGTTTCTGTAGCTATATACAAAACTTCAGGGAAAAGGATTTTGAAAAGAAATTGTAGAAGATGCAAGTTATACACCTAAAAATATAGTAGGTCCTGCATACTTCACTTACTTAACCAGCCTATGCACAAGCAGCATGTCTCCTGTCAGATGGATGTACATGTGCAGAGTGACCTGTACATAGGGAGTCAGCCATTCTGCAAAGTCATCATTTTGCACAAATTCACTAACTGAGATTCTGGACTCGTGCATCCTGAGACTAATTGTACATAGATAATGTATATATCCAAAATCATGGAAGCCTGCCAAAAAGTGTCCAGGTTCTTCAAAATACTGAAGTTGAACTTGAGGAATAACAGGCAGTATATGCATTGTGTGGGAATAATTACAAGCTGCTCTACACCCTTCAGACTCTTCTCCACTCTATTAGAAATTACCCCAGTCTTGGAAGGAACATGAGACATGAGGCCACAAATGTTGTTTAAGCACACCAAAGCTACCTTCTTTTCTTTTGTCCTTGTCCAGATGAACCCATGCTGCTTTTCCCAGAAGCTCACCATACAACCTCACCTGTTTTCAGTTCATTGCTACTGTTAAAATTCTCTCAGTTGTAAACTGAGAACATTACACTGCAAATACAGCATTATTCTTAAGTTCAGAAGCTAGAGGCTCTAATGCAGAAATTATCACCTTCTTTTCACGACCAACAGAGTATACAAGCATTACGGTATCTTTTTTCTATTAACTGCTAATTTGTTCTTCTCATCACAGAGCTTTACCTTCAAACTCTTGTGCAGCAATCAGCTTTTCAAAGGATTTGAGCTTCCTCATCCAAGAGTGGATGAAGGATAAATGGAAAATCTGGTAGCAATTAGGACAAAAAGCCAAGCAAAGTTCCTTCACCTAGAAATTCTGAGCATTGTCCAAATAGAACCCTCCTCTGATTAAACTGTGAACCACCTCCTCCTGTTTTTCTATACTGAAGTCCGAAACAAGCGTCTAGACACATGCTGCTTGTGCCTGAGATGACGAGCGCTCTCAGTACTACCACCAGCCTGTAGACAAAACACATCTTGCTTTTTCTGAGCTTGTCCTTGCTGGTCTCAGCCAGGGCACCTGTTTACTAACACAATATCAGGTTCTTCAGATGTTATGTTTATCCTGCACCGAAATGTGTGAGAAATTGTATGCACAGTGAGCATAGCATGTACAGTGGTGACACATACCTACACGTTCTTTCTGATGAAACTCATGTAGTGCCCCATTAATCCAGTGGAAGATTACAAGAAAGTGTCTTTTCCTTTTTTTTTTCCCCACTTAGGAGCCAATGGGACTGTTGAAGAGAAGGGGAACAAAGGAGATAAAGGAGAAAGAGGACAACCTGGGAAACTGGGACCAAAAGGAATTATAGGGTCAGTGGGTTACAAAGGTCAGAAGGGAGAGCTGGGACTGCAAGGACAAAAGGGGTTAAAAGGAGATATTGGGCCCATAGGGCCAAAAGGAACAAAGGGTGAAATTGGCTATCCTGGAAGAGTTGGCTTCCCAGGGCCAATTGGCCCTCCTGGTAATCCAGGTCCTAAAGGTAATACTGGAGATCTTGGACCACGGGGTAACCCAGGAATTCAGGGGGAAAGAGGCTTGAAAGGAGACAGAGGAGATAAGGGGAATGTAGGTGCCCCAGGGGTACTGCCAAGGAGTGCTTTCTGTGTCGGCCTTACAGTCTCCACCAAATTTCCCACCCCAAGTCGCCCAATAAAGTTTGACAAAGTGCTGTATAACAGTCTAAATGACTACAACTCAGTTACTGGCAAATTCACCTGCAAATACTCTGGAGTTTACTATTTCACCTACCACATCACGGTCTACTCAAGGAATGTCCGAGTAGCTCTAGTTAAAAACGGCATCAAGATGCTGCACACAGTAGACAGGTACCAGGGTGGAGAGGACCAGGCCTCAGGAGCTGCCATCCTTGAGCTACAGAGAGGAGATGAGGTGTGGCTGCAGGCTCACCAAGGAGAGACTTTCAACGGGCTGTTTGCAGATGCTGATGATGATACCACCTTCTCGGGGTTCATCCTGTTCAGCACCTCTGACCCACTGGAGCTGCTGCCAACACCTACCATGTAACTTCACATTATCTGTGAATTCTGTACATCTATGTCCCTCATCCCTCCCTAATAAAGTTATTATCTGCTGGCCAATTTCTACTACTTTCAACAGAAAGCAGAAACCATCCAGGGAAGTATGCTGAAGGTTGAAAGGGAGGCTGCAGGGCAGATTGAGACCAGATAGACATCTGTTGAGGGGTTTGGTATTTTTTAGTGAAGTCATCACAGTGGGAAGGTGTAGGATCACACTACCTGTACCTGTAGGAAGCCAGGCCTGCTTATTCATACAAGCGCTCATTGCACAACTTACTGTGCTGTGTTTTCACGACCAGCTGCTGAAACAGAACTCAAGGCTTCAGAGTTATACTCAGAAGAGTTTGAGTTAAGTACCAGGTGTTTATTTATTAAACTGTCCTAATATAAATGTTGTCAGCTTTGTTTTTTAAAACCTAACAATTCCCCTTCTCCCCATCCTCCCCCCCAATTTTCCTAATCTGCCTAAACCATCTTCATGGCTACAGTTGTATCTGGAACAGCTTCTGCACAAGAGAGGACAAGTCTTGAGAACATACAATGATGGGCTTTACACATTACTGACTTAATAACTTATTCTAGTTACACAGGAATACCTACACCAGTTTTGAAGGACAAACATTTTGAAAGAAAGTGGGATTAAATAAAAGATAAAATGTCAAGTTCTCTAATGATGACATGCAAGTCCCTGCCATCTTGTATAAATATGAAGCAGTTACTACCAAGCCAGTTTATATCTTTCTAGGTAGTATGTGTAGATGGACTTGAAATTTCAATAGTTTGCATCCAATGATTTAAAGACGATTTTTCAACTCCGTATTAATATAGTTTTAGACCTCCACATGGGCTGCTTGCTCTGTGGCACAAGTGAGTTTTGTTGCAGCCAGGTGTATTTATAACTTTTAAACACAGCTCTTAGCTCTCTGTAGGCCAAATATCTGAAACTGAGCAAAAGAGTGATAGGTGGAAGTGCTATGTGGATTCAGTTCTGGTGCAAAAATACCGCATAAGGCTGCTGTACTTCAAAATTAGCCAGTGAAAAACAAATTCTCACAAATTAAAGGTAACCATTAATCAACACTTAAGCAGCCATACTTGAGAACTGATTGAGATTTTCCATGTCATAAATTTCTGTGAATTTTCTCAGAATTTGTAATTCATAGTATTTTTTTTCTCCCCTAAAACTTAAAAAAATAACAAAAGATGCTGGTAAGTCTCACTCCCTCCCCTTAATAGAGACTACAATACAGATACCATGTGACATAGGTCAGCATCATGAAATTCAGCATTAAAGTAGTGTTAAGAGCCTAAGGCTCACCCCGAATACTGCCTGGGAGCAAGGACACCTAGACACATCCCCACAGTTGTTGAACCCCGAGTACAGATCACAGACCTGAAATGAAGAGAGTCAGGAGTGTTTCTTCAGGAAAAACAGCTACACTTCTCACATCGGCTGCCTTACAGTGAAGGAGTTACAAGGACACTATAACAGAGGAAAGGGTTAAGGGAATTTTTCAGTGAGATTTTTTTTCCTGTAAATTCAAGGCCATAAGTTTGTGTCACAGAAGCATCTAGACCTAAAACCACTTCAAAATAGACTTTGGTTGAACAAGGAAAACACGTGGGACAAATTCAGCCAACAGAGGGCCTCCTCCTCACCGCGGCGCCCGCGCTCGCCAGGCCCCCGCGCAAGCCTGCCGCAGCTCCCGCCCAGCCTGCCGGGCCCTTCCCTTCCCCTTAGCGGCGGGCCAGAGCGGGCAAAGGGCGCCTCTACCCCAAACAGCCAGTGAGGGAGCCGAGCGGGCGGGCTGGGGGCAGGCGCGACTGCGATCCTCCTCCTCTCCTCGGCCCGGACGCGCGGAGGTCGCGGTGGAGTTCGGAGCACCTGGGACTGCTGCGGGGGGCCGTTGCTGGGGCCCGCTCCAGATCGTGCTCTGCAGCTCCGCCATGCTGGCCGGCTGCCGGCAGGCGCTGCCGGCGGCGCTAGGCCGGGCGCTGCGGGGCCGGGCGGCGAGGCCGTGCCGCCGTGCCGTCAGCACCAGTTGGTGCCCGGTGGGCGCCGCCTTCGATGCGAAGCAGCAGCCACAGCTGCGCGGCAGCGCGGCGGGCAGGGAGACGGTGAGCGGCTGGAGGGGAAGGGCCGGCGGCCGGCAGGAGGCTGCCCTGGCTGCCGGCAGCCTTGCGGTTTGCTTTGCCTCTGTGTGAATTTTAATACTTTCAAATCGAGACGGCGGGGACAGCCAGGCTGTTATCACAGGGTTAGGCGATTATGTCTCTGTAAGGATTTGTTTCAATTCTAATGAACCAAACATACTCTTTTCTGGACACGCAAGAGTTCGCCAATGGTGGCCTCGTTTCTTGAAACATTTGCTTAGTGCCTAAGTAGAGAACGTACGTACATACATACACATCACTCTTTCCACTCCCAGCTCTTACCTGGCTGTGCCCTTTTTGATCTGTCATTGTCATGCCAGTGCGCTTTGGCTGTGCTTCGACGTTGGTTGGACTGCTGAACATCTTTTATGGATGTTGTTCTTGACATTCAGTTGCTTGTGGTAAAACATTGGATAGATTAGTGACACTCAAGCTTTTTGATTTATTTATTTTTAGGATGAGTTAAGTACATTAGTGGGAGTCCTAGGAATCTAAACAAGTCCCTGGACAGCACAAAACAGGTACTTCCAGTGGCACAGTACATACAGAATGCTTAAAACCCGTAAAGTCCCGGTGTTAATCCACTGACTACACTATTCCTGCCATGGTGTCCAGGCTGGTTAAACTGTTTAATTCTGGGACTGAGAGATTCATTCAGTAAAGACATACCTGACCTCTCTTTATAATCCAGCATGTGTTTGGGAAACTTTTCTTCTGCCTCTGCAGGGATACTGGTGTAATTCTTGCTCCAGGAAAGGAGTCCTGTTAAATACTGTGGATTTGCCTGATGTAAGAAATGAGTTTTGGTTTTATATGGTCCATGGAGGGGATGTTAGAGCTCTTTGGGAAGAGAGAGAGGTATTTCAGGCTGTGACAAAGTGCAAATTCTGAGACTAAGCAAGGCCATGCAGTCACTCTATTAAAGAACCCAGAGACCTGCAGCAAACTTTCTTTTTTTTTTTTTACATCAAACTTGGTGTCATATGAAAGAGAAGCTCTGTGGCGATTCCTCCAGTTCACAGCTACATTCACAGGGCAGTCTCACTTGGGAGGGTGAATGGTGATGTAGGGCAGCAGAAATGCCAGGAGCATTCTGGGTCCTTGCAGGACATTGCATCAGCTGTCTCAGTAAATGGGCAGTCTTGAGTCTCTTACAGAGCCAGGTGATGTATATTATGTTTGTGTGCATGTGTTTGTATACATGTGTATGTATATATATATATATATATACGCACACTTAGCTTTTTCAGTGTTCATTTCAATCCAGTTCCTGTTCCCAAATAATAAATGAAAACATGGGAAGTGTGAGGCCATCTTCCTGTTTTCGGGTGGCCAGTTTGTAGTAAGAGCACTAGAAAAAAAAAACAAACACAGTTTTAGCAACAATGATGAAATGAAAATAGGAAAAAGCAACTCAGAATATCACAGATACTTACTTTAGGGGATGCTTTTGCTTCAGAATATGTATTTTTATAGACAAGCTGTGAATTTGCATCTCTTTGTTTTATTTGGATAAACACCTGAAAGCTACATGTAATTCTGCAACTGACTGCAACACAAAGAGTTTGCAGAAAGTGCCTACATGTTTCCAAATACAGATTGTGATTTTTAGAGAAGGTTAAATTTGGGAAGGGATGGATGTTGTCTGAAATTATGTACTGTTAGGTGCTGCACTTAGAAGATAAGGGGATACTTATGTTACGGTTGGGCAGTTGCAGAGGGGGTGCATTGTTTGCAGAGATGCTGTTTTTATCTTAAATGAAGATTTTTTGCTGTCATAGGTATTTATTGTGGAACTTCTCTACCAGGTAGTGTAGGCAATTTTGTTTGATCTGCAGCAGGCCCTATTTAGCTCTTCTACAAATGCAGAAAATAACTTCTGTCTGTGTCTGCCCTGCCCTGTTGGACAAGGCCAGGCTTGATAAGAATTTCAGGAATAAAAATGTTCATACTGTAAAATTTTTGAGTTGGTGCTGACCCATTCCTTTGATCTGGTTACACTGTTTGGGGCTCATTTAATGGGCCTGAGACAGCTATGCTGTTGTCGGCAATCCATTGATATTTAGGGCTGCTGGCCAATTCATCCAGTGTTTAGACACCTCTGCTTGGTCCTCATGGTCCTTTATAAATTTTGCTTTAGAGGGGCGATTTTGCTTTGTTTCAGAATGTGAATGGACTTCCAATGATTTCTCTGGTTCTTGTGCTTTGGAAGTGAGGTAAAAAATGCTTTGAGAAAAGCACAGGAAGTTGTGGGGTGGAAGAGGAAAGTTTGTGAGGATTTAGTGCCAAATTCTTAAAGTCTGCTGAAAACAGCTCTGACTAGAAGAACCTCAGTGAGGTTTTGCTCTGGGAAATTAAGATCTTTTCATGTGGTATCAGTGTCTTTGGCTGATTTTGTGAGTGTTCTCTCTACAAAGACATTCAGTGCGGGAGAGTTTTATTGTAGTATCACAAGCTAGCTAGGGTTATTTTGGTAACATTTTGTGGTAATTCCATGCTGACACTAAGGGGCAGAAACTGAGGGTAGTAGTGATGTGTTTTCATGGTTTCTGCACTGCAGGGTCTGTTTGGTGTTCCAGAACTGAGCTGTCCAGAAGGATTTCAAGAAGCACAGGACAAAGCATTGCAAGAATCTGAACAGCTTGTCCAGAAGGCATGTTCAACACCACCTGGGCCAGAGACTGTAATGATCTTTGATCAGCTTTCAGATAGCTTGTGCAGAGTAGCAGACTTGGTAAGTTTATTTTTGTTTCGATTTTTTTGGTTGGTTTTGTTTTTAATTATTACTTGTACCAATTTCTTTTAAAGTGACTGACTTAATAAGCTTATACCATGTTGTTCCATTTTACAGTTTTCTACACTGTAGAAATTAAATTAATTGAAAGTTAATTAAAAAGGCTTTTACTGAATGATAGGTAACTACAAATCCTGTCAAACCATACAGTTAAAGACAGATGTAGAAGTAGTATAAAGCCCACAACAAGAAAAATAAGAGGGAAATCAGAGGTGTATTTCCACTGTAATATTAACACATAAGCCTTCCTGCATCACTTGCATTATGGAAAATAAGGGATTGCTCTCAAAGTTAAAGATGGGGCTGCAATACATATTTTTAATTTATGAACTTAGAGATTAAAAGCAGCAGATGTCACTAAACAGTATCAACTTTTGTTAACAGAACAAAAAAATGAAGGTATTTCCTAGTTTGCATTTTCTGTCACCCACAGAACTGGAGTACTTGGTCTGACATTTCTGTATCACAAAATGTTAAGTTTAAGAGAACACTTTGTGTTTTGTATTGTTGCCTAGAAACTGTTTGTCTGACATCTATCTTTTATCAAAGCATAATTTCTCATTTGAAGGAAGCAACCCAAACCTTCATACTGAAATCAGTTCTTAATGTATAGATCATTGATTTTTTTTTTCCTTTGGTTTTGAGATTCTACTTTTGCTGTGTGGTTTCAGTTCTCAAACCTGAATTATTTTCTAGATTCAAGACATCTTTTGTGCCAGGCACTTTTTCCTTCTGAAAGTACTCACATGCTCTTGTTGAGTCACTAAATCTATTGTCTCTCCTACTTGATATAGACTATGCCTAATTCCTCTTTAACAATATCTAACTAAAACAGTAATGTCAAAATTCAGTGGTAATAGTTTTGCATAACTCTGCTGAGTTAAAATTCCCTTTTATGTACTGCTTTCAGGTTTATATCTTCCGAGATGCTGGGCTTGCAAAGCTCTGTCTAGAAATAATTTGCTGACTGTTTTCTTGTGGCAGGAATTTTAATATCTGCCATTTTGCACCTATTCTGTCAATATTATGCAGGATTTTAGACAGGGATTCTAAGAAGTCATGTATAATAACATTTGTAAGGTTGCCTTTTCAATCAAACTGCAATCATACAGTTAGACAAAGTTGAGCTTATTTAATGTATTTTCTGCAAAATCATACTGAACGTCTTTGGTATATTCCAAATCTTTAATTCTTTATAATTTCAAGGCTAGCACCTCCCTCAATTCTTAGCACCAGTCTTGGAAGCCCCTAGCTTCCTAGTCCCTTTTTAGCATCCTTCTAGCCTTTGAACTCCTTGAAGTATTTGGAGACTTACTCAAAATCAGTAAATCAAATAAAACCTCTGTTCTGAATCCAGAAGAACTTCTGGGTTGTCCCTCCAGAAACATACTTCATCCTAGTAAGTAATGTTGTCAAAGCACTGCTTGACAGATCTATGCATAAGAGTAGTAAGGGGTTGAAAACAAGCCCTGTATGCACATTTGGTGGTGTGCTTTCTTCTTAACTGTGAATCTTAGTTTTAAAAACCTGTTAACTAACATTTAAATACATTGAAATATCTGTGCTCTAAGGAGTCTAAAATACACATGATGCTAAAAGTTTTTAAGAAATATATGGATTAAAGATGCTTTCTGGGAAGACATTCACTAGTTTAAGAGCTGTCTGCACAGATTTCCAGTAAGTTTATTAAAAAAAAAAAAAAAAGAGGCAAATTCTGCAATAGCTTGCAGAGAACTGTAGAAATAAATGTTAATGTAAATGGAACTGCTTGAGTACAATTTTGCATACAATTTAAGATTTTATTTATTTGTCTTTTCCCTCACTGTTTTTTTTCTTGTACTATGTTAGGCAGATTTTGTGAAAATTGCCCATCCTGACTTTGCATTCAGAGAGGCTGCTGAAGAAGCTTGCAGGAGCATTGGTACCATGGTAGAGAAGTATGCCTTATTTGGGTTTCTTTCTTTCTTTTTTTCTTTTGCTATTTCTATATATGTTTTTGGAAAGTACTATAGGCTCATCTGTTGTTGTGGGTAGACCTGGGCTGGACACCAGCTGCCCACCCAAGCTGCTCTATCACTCTCCCTCCTCTGCTAGATGGAGGGGAGAAAATACAGCAGAGGGCTTCTGGGTTGAGATAAGGGCAATGACATCACTCAGCAATTACCATCCCAGGCAAAAGAGACTTGGGGAAATTAATTTAATTTATTACCAGTCAAATCAGAGTATTATAATGAGAAATAAAATGAAATCTCAAAAACACCTTCCCTCCAGCCCTCCCTCCTTCCCAGGTTCACTTCACTCCTGATTTTCTCTACCTCCTCCTGCCAAGTGATGCAGGGTGAGTGGGAATTGGGGTTGTGGTCAGTTTATCACAAGTTGTCTCTGCTCCTCCTTCTTGGGAGGAGTCCTTACATCTTCCCTTGCTCCAGTGTGGGGGTGCCTCCCATGAGAGACAGTCTTCCAGCGTGGGTTCCTTCCATGGGGTGTAGTCCTTCAGGAATGAACTGCTCCTATGTCGATCCCCCATGGAGTCACAAGTCCTGCCAGCAAACATGCTCCTGCATGTACTCCTCCCATCATGAGGCCACGGGGGTGGGATATGTGAAGGAGGAAAGGACAGTCTTTCCTTAAAATGAGTTTTAGAGGAAATGTCTGCTTAGGGTTGTGATGTCTCCCTGGTGTACTCTGGCAGACTTCTGGTTAATTAAAAGCCTTATTTCACAGAATGTGTTTTTAAGGGCTCCTGTTTCTGAAGTTTAACTCTGGTTTTCTTTTTTTTTCCTTCTCCTTTTTAATAGTTTTAAAATATCTGAAACCCTAAATCCTGAAAGTTTCCTCTGTGGTCCTTGACTACAGTGAATTCCTTTACTTCTTCTCTTGTTGCTGAGAAGGTGGAAAAAGGTGATATTTAATCTCCAAATACGGTGTTCTTTCAATATCTTTCCTTCCTGTGGCATTCAGGAGTAGCCTTCTTAAATGAAAGCTTTGCCAAGCAGTACTGTCTTTGACACTGTCCCCCACAGCAAACTCCTGGCCAAGCTGTCGGCCTGTGGCTTGGGCAGCAGCACTCTGCGCTGGGTTAGGAACTGGCTGGAGGGCCGTGCCCAGAGAGTGGTGGTGAATGGTGCCACATCCAGCTGGCAGCCTGTCACTAGTGGTGTCCCCCAGGGATCAGTGCTGGGCCCCATCCTGTTCAATATCTTTATTGATGATCTGGATGAGGGGATTGAGTCCATCATCAGCAAATTTGCAGATGACACCAAGCTGGGAGCAGGTGTTGATCTGTTAGAAGGTAGAAGGGCTCTGCAGAGGGACCTTGACAGGCTGGACAGATGGGCAGAGTCCAACAGGATGGCATTCAACAAGTCCAAGTGCCGGGTTGTGTCGGTGTGAGCTGAAATTCCCCCCCCCCACCAACAAGTAACCAGGCTAGCCCAGTCTGGAAGCAAATGAAGGCTGTATTTACAAGCAGAGTCTAAAATCTACGATGAAATGCAATGAATATGTACAAATATACAAAATTCACAACATTTACAAATATATATAATCAACAGAAAAGCACAACTGATCTCCCTTTGCTTCCCCCCAAGGGGACCCTCCCAAAGGGGCCTCCCTCTCCCAGGAGCTTCCCCCCCAGACCCCCCTGGACAGAGAAGCAGAGTTAGTTAAGCAGAAAGTTGTTAACTTAGCTACCAAGGTCAGTACATGTTGTCTTCAGCCAGAAGAGAAGAAGAAACAGCAGCCAGACAGTCCAGCAACTGCCCCCACTGCAGAACGTGCAGAGTGCCTACTTTGTTTTGGGTAGTAGTTCTTAAACATTTCTATCTATCCAATGGAAGTGTTTAGAACAATCTTTATTTTGCTTTCTTACACCCAGTAGTGACTTATTTACACTCTTTCACTTTCTCTGTTTTGAACTTTGCAAGGAAAAAATTAAAAAGACAGTTTCAAACCATCACATGGGTGCTCCGCTTTGGCCACAACAACCCCATGCAGAGCTACAGGCTGGGGTCAGAGTGGCTGGAGAGCAGCCAGGCAGAAAGGGACCTGGGGGTACTGGTTGACAGCCGCCTGAACATGAGCCAGCAGTGTGCCCAGGTGGCCAAGAGAGCCAATGGCATCCTGACCTGCATCAGACATAGTGTGGCCAGCAGGAGCAGGGAGGTCATTGTACCCCTGTACACAGCACTGGTTAGGCCACACCTTGAGTACTGTGTCCAGTTCTGGGCCCCTCAGTTTAGGAAAGATGTTGAATTGCTGGAGCATGTCCAGAGAAGGGCAACGAGGCTGGTGAAAGGCCTTGAGCACAAGCCCTATGAGGAGAGGCTGAGGGAGCTGGGACTGTTTAGCCTGGAGAAGAGGAGGCTCAGGGGAGACCTCATTGCTGTCTACAACTACCTGAAGGGAGGTTGTAGCCAGGTGGGGGTTGGTCTCTTCTCCCAGGCAACCAGCAGCAGAACAAGAGGACACAGTCTCAAGCTGCGCCAGGGGAGGTTTAGGCTGGAGGTGAGGAGAAAGTTCTTCACAGAGAGAGTGGTTGGCCATTGGAATGGGCTGCCCAGGGAGGTGGTGGAGTCACCATCCCTGGAGGTGTTCAAGAGGGGATTGGACGTGGCACTTGGTGCCATGGTTTAGATAGTCATGAGGTGTAGGGTGACAGGTTGGACTCGATGATCTTTGAGGTCTCTTCCAGCCTTCTTGATTCTATTCTATTCTATTCTATTCTATTCTATTCTATTCTATTCTATTCTATTCTATTCTATTCTATTCTATTCTATTCTATTCTATTCTATTCTATTCTATTCTATTCTATTCTATTCTATTCTATTCTATTCTATTCTATTCTATTCTATTCTATTCTATTCTATTCTATTCTATTCTATTCTATTCTATTCTATTCTATTCTATTCTATTCTATTCTATTCTATTCTATTCTATTCTATTCTATTCTATTCTATTCTACTCTACTGTGAAGGTGACCCAGAGTCTGCTGCTTCCCTCAGAATTCCTAGTAACAGTTGAGGTGGTAACTGGTTCACCTGTTGTCCAATAGTAAGTTGCAAAGGCCATGAAGCCCTTTGTATTCTGAGGAGGGCAGCAGTGCATGTTTAGTAAGCCTTGTGGCTAATGTGTTTGACTAAAGAGAAAATTCTAAGCTCAAATTCAGCAGAAACTGTTGCTTTGATCTTGCCAGTGTGTTTTAGAAACCTTTCCCTTGAAACTGGAGTTTTTCAAGACTTAAATTGAGTGCACCATCTATCACAACATTACTTTAATATCTGAATACCAGTTCAGATTTAAATTTGTACAAAGAAGAAAGTATTCACAAACTAACTTGAGAGCTTCATAAACTAATGTAAATGCTCAAAACTAGCTGTTACTGAATGTTTGTTTTCATGGGTAAGTGGTATCACTCAGGAACTACTTAGAGTACATATCTACCTTTTGAGAGTTCTGGACTTTTTCCTTAACACCTTCTGTAGAGAGCCTGTCCTGAAGTACAAGCATGATGCAATGTCTTTTTCTGTCTCTGAACTGGATGTTGATTAGTAAGTTCATTTTACAAACAGGGCTGCAGGGGCTTGCTGCAGCTCAGCTGGTGTAAGAGTTCGTGCTCAAGATTGTCAGACTGAGGGCTGCTGCTCACTGCAGCTATGCTGATGTGTGTGTGTTTCATTCCCCACTGTGATTCTTACCCAGTAATCCAGGTTGATATACATGTTGTAGCTCACTTGCCATCAAATCTGATGGATGTAGTGTTTGTTGGCACAGGCACTGTGATGAGATCTGTGTCTTTGTTTTGCTGGGACAGAATCCCAGGCCAGCCATGGGCTGCAGGCCATTAGCGGTTCAGAGTCAGAGGGCTTGAGCTGGCTGGGAGGTGTAGCCCAGACCACGAGCATCACACTCAGCATAAAAGAGGAAGATTGCTGAAGAGAGGGGAGCCTCCTGCTGGGGCTTACTGTGGGTGCTCCTCCTTATCCTGCTGCTCCCATCTAGGCCTGCCTTCCTGCAATGTTGTGACTGATGCACCTTTCTTGAATGTAACTTTATATACCTTGTACTGACATTGGTATTAATTTGGCTATTTCATTAAATCCATTTTTATTTCATCCTGTGGGTCTTCTCTGCTTTTCCTGATTCCCCTTCTCTGCTGGGGAAGGGTCATCAGGTGATAGAATAACTGCTATAGTTTAGCCCCAGACATGGCCTAAACATGGACAATCTGGAAATGTTCTAGAGACAGTAGGATCTTAGTCTACTTCAGTGGCAGCCTGCAGCACATCTATCTGATGGCAAACTTGAGCACAGATTTGCTTTTAATGGAGTCCTTTCAAATTAAGGATTGGAAAACGGTTTTCTCCCCCTTATGCTTTTGCCATCATTATCTTTAAGCATAAAAAATAAGCTGTCAGTCTTCTCATATTTATCAAAAAATGCCACCCAAAACTATTTTCCTATTTGATGCACAAACCCACATCTCATGTGTACACATTTTTCATTTTTTAAGTGTGGCTATGAACCAGAAAGCAGTTTCAAAACACAGTCCTTGTTTTTTAATGTTGTTTCACTAAATATAAATCTCTGTCTTTAAATGAGTAATAGCAAGAGACTGAAATATTAGTGTTTGTTGCTAATGAGTGATTCCTTTACTATTTGTCTTTCCAGGTTAAATACAGATGTTGAACTGTGTCAGAGTTTGAGACGTCTGCTAGCTGATGAAGTTGTTATGAGTTCTCTAGATCCAGAAACCAGGTACTTAATAAAACTTAGAGATTTAGCTTTTTAGGTATATACAAGAAGGAATTATTTATGCTGTAATTTGTGTTTTGTTAAGTTAATTAGTACAAGTGGAAAACATACCACATCTCTGTTACTAATTTATTAGTCACTACTAAATTACCTGCACATTTCTGTGGTCTTGGAGGATGTTTCTTTGTGTGACTGGTGCACAAGCTATGTTTAAGCTGAATAACTGAGGTCACAAAAAAAAAAAAAAAAAGGAAAATGTAAGATTTTCTTCAATAACACCATTGTGCTTAAAATTAGATGCTGTACTATGGCATATATATCAGTGGTTTTAGCAACAGAGGAGAGCACAGGCTGTATAATCTCAGTTTACAGAAACTTGTTTATATAATTCAAAATCACGTTATCAGTTATTTAAAGCTTTATGATTGCTGTAAAATGTTTATTAGCTCCTTAAACAGTTACAATTTTGAATTATTTCTTTGCAGACATGGTTAGACAAGTTTTATGTTTGAGAAAGTTACTTCCTTCTTCCTTCCTTCTTCCTTCTTTCCCCCACAGTCAAGGATGTTAGGTATGAAGCAGTCTTTTTCTGATCTGTTAGAATAAATGAAGTGTCAACCCAAAATGGTAATTTGCACAAATTGCTTAAATGTCTAGAGTGCTATAATGGAATTATTTTAAAGGATATTTTCAGTACAGGTGACTAAAATGACTAAAAAGGAAAAAGTCCTTTTTCACTGAGTAAACTGTTGAGGACCTAAACTATAGGAAGTCTGTGTCCATAATAACTATACTCGTACAACTGTGGTGTTATTTTCTGTAAAAGACATGAAACCTAAATAACTACTAAGGGCAAAATCTATTAAGAAATTATGTCTACTATCAAATAAAGCTGTTTTTAACGGGGACTTACTGTATTTTTAGGAGAGTGGCAGAACTTTTTATGTTTGATTTTGAGATCAGTGGCATTCATTTGGACGAAGAAAAGGTAATTTTTTGCTATAGTATATGAACAGAAATTTGCCTGACTACCAAAAATCAGATAATGAAACATGGGATACGATGATTCTGTGCCAGTTTGTCCTGTGGGATTCCCATTGTCCTCTGTGGAATTTTTGTCAATTTAAAACTGTTTCTAAAGTGTGGCGTTTTTTAAGTTGAGATATTAGCTGTCTGTTCCTCCCAGTTTGGCCCTCATCATTCTTTTGTTTTGGTGAGTTATAAGCAAGACCTGGGATCCTGCTTTCTTTGGTTGGTGTCTGCACCAGGTAGTTAAAATAGCTGCTTAGCTCTCTGAACAACCTGTTTACAGAGGGGAGAAAGCAGCACTCTATGCACTGTGATGACAGATTAATCAGGTAGAATATTTCAAAAAGGGATCAAGTATTTGTCCAGGCTTTCCTTTGGTGCTTGTGCAACAGAAGTTGTAGATCTTGTTCAGAAGTTCATTGAGGCAAATCTTACAGTAGGATTAAATGTGTGAAATACTTTAATGATGATGATGATGAAGAAACCCTAAATCTCAAACTCATCAAGGAAAGACTGAAGTACCATAAATGCTTTACGGTCTCCATAAAATAGTGCAATACAAACAGTAAGAGGAGAACGATAATTCAATTATCTATTTTAGGACGCCAGTAGGATTTATCCGTTTCAGTGATGCCTCTTTTTTTTTTTCTCTGTGTTTTACATAGCAATCGTATTAGGCACAGTTTAGCAGCTACCAAAGCTTAAGTAAATTCTACTTAAACTCCACTGTGCCTGTTCTTACAGCAGAAGCATAGGCATTTGCTATCAGATTTCACTCCTATCTGAAATTACAGATCTGTTTGAAATTACAGATCTGTCTGAGCATCCTACATTAGGATTTTGTTGCTGCTATAATTTTAATACTAAAAGTATTTTCGGCTTCATTTCTGGGAAAGTCCTTTAAGGTTTTAGAAGCTTTGAATTCTGCTTGTTCTGTGTCTGAAGATCTTCTTATGTATTTTGTCCTTTGTATTTGCATTTTGTGCTTTATCTTTCTTGCAGCGTGAAAAAGCAGTCAACCTCAACGTCAGAATACTGGATTTATGTAACGAGTTTCTGATGGGCACTCACCTTCCCAACAAGATTGACAAACATATTTTGCCAGAGCACATTCGGTATAATTTTACAGCTGAAGGCAATTACTTGCAAGTTGCTGGTCTGCATGCTGAGTGTCCTGATGATCTGGTGTGTATTCCCCACACGTGCTTTTGCATATTCTGTAACAAAAGTGCGTATCAGTTATTTTACTTACTGTCGCATGTGGCTTATGATTATGGTGTTATGAGTAACAAGGGAGAACTATTTTAGAACGTAATAATTAATGGCAGCCTTGGCAGTGGCAGCTATGAAATAATAGATGTGAAGATTCTGAATGGATTGAGGAAGAGGGGCAGGATACAGATCTTGGATTGTAGGCAAGCAGCATTCAGTTTATGGAGTAAACTGGGAGGTGGGATCCTATAGGATTCAACTCTGAAGAGTAAAGGAGATCAAGAAAGCTGTCAGTTCTTTAAAGGTAGTGTCTTCCAAGCGCACAATACACTAAGATACTCCATACCAGCACAGGATGATCGTTAGAAAGCCAAACAGATGTATCAGGAATGAGGTTTGGCAAGCAGGGAACTCCCAACAAAGCTTCATTTCTGAAATGGAGCAGACAGGAGGTGGAAGCAGGTACCATGTAGAAGGGAGGCATTTAGAAATATTGCCTGTACTTGTAGGGATGATGTCAGGAAGGCCAAAGCTCAAGTGGAGTTTGAACTTGGAAGGGACGTCAATGACAACAGGATCAGCTGCTGCTGCTTTAGTACTAAAAGGCTGGACAAGGAAAAGGTGGACTCAGTGCTGAATAAGGTGACTGACCTAGTGGCAGTGGACACAGACAAGGCTGTTCATTGCCTCAGTGTTCACCGATGAGTTTTCCCAGCCTGCCACGCTTTGTGGCAGGGTTGAAAGAGAACAACTAGCAGTAGAGAAGAATTTGACTTGGGATTACAAGGCAACTCAACCTGTACAAATCCTTGGGACCAGACTGGCTGCATCTGAGTCCAGAGAGAACTGGCTATTGTCCTTGAAAGGCTTGCTGTCTTTTGTAGGCTGTGAAGATGAGGGAAGAACCCCAGTGTCTGGTGGAAATGATGTTTCACTCACCTTCATAAAGGCCAAAACCCACCAAACTGGGGAACTACAGGCAATTTAGCTTCACTCTGATCCCTATGAAGGTCATAGAGAAATCCAAATTGGGAGATTACAGTCTGGATTTAATGATCAAACTCAGAGTAGTGATTGAAGCATTGTACTCTACTGGAAGGCTGGTAATGAGAGCAGTGTTGCAGGGGTCTGTCCTGAGACATCTCCTGTTTAAAATCTTTATCAATGACCTGGAGGAAGTGACAAAGTACTTTCCTCCCAAATTTGCAGGTGATAGCAGATTGGGAGGAGCAATTGATACATTGAAGGGCAAGGCTAAATATTCAGATAGGAACCTTATAAATTCAAGAAGGGCAAACAGGAATTCTTGTTCCTGGAAAAGGAGAATTTCTGGCAGTAGTGCAGGCTGGGACTGCTTGGCTGGGTTTGATCTGTGGAAAGGTCTCAGAGGGTTGATGGTAAACAAGCTGATTGTAAGCTAGCAGAGGCCCTGGCACCAAAGATGGCCAACAGTGTTCTGGATTTCATGAGCTGGGGCAGAAAGAGAGGAAGAGATTATAGCCCTTTACTTGTCAGTCTTTAGGCTTAACTTCAATGGAGGCCACTAAGATGGCCAGGAGTGCTTGCACTGTGAGGAAAGGCTGGGGAATCTGGGCCTGTTGGCCCTGTAGCAGAGCCAGCTTTTTGGGGACCCAGACAGCAGCCTGCCAGTAGCTACAAGGATACCATGGAGAGGATGAAGCCAGGCTCTTTAGAGTGTTCCATGACAGGAGGACAGGTGACAAGAGGCATAAGCTGAAGTGAGAAATGCCAACTGGAGAATATATCCAAGAGGGAAGCTTATTTCAAGTAAGGAAAGCATAAGTTGTTGCTAGATTTCTTAAGCTTATAAAATAAAAAGATCTTACAAAATAAAGATGATCTTCAGTTTGTTTGTGAAACAGAAAGCATTTAACCAAATTTTCTGAGGCTTGAGGTGATGTCTGTTTTTCTTTGGGGGGGGAGGGGGTTGGGTTTTTTGAGAGACTTTTGAATCAAAAATGAACAAACCAGAAATGGGAGAAAGACTGTCACATTGTCCATGGGCAGATGGGAAGCTTGCTACCTCAAAAAAAGTAAGACTCTTCCGCCTTTATTCTTTCCCCTCACCCTGTCTCTAGTTCTTGTCAATCCTATAAGCCAGCTTAATTGATATGCAGAGAACAATTTGGCTTTCTTTTGGGTTTATTTTCAGAAATTTCAGTGAGTTAAGACAGTCCATAGAGATGTCTGAGAAGCACAGATGTTGACAGGAAGAGGGAGGCAATGAGCAGAGAGGGGTCTGTTAACAGGAGTAGAGAACAGGACCCTTTTTGACAGTCTTCAGCTGCTAGGTTATCTTCCTTCCATTTGTAATGGATAAGAGAGCCATAATTGTCAAGCAGGTGTAATTACTATTGCTAAAAGGCTTTAGGCCTTCTCCCAAAAATACCAGTGAAATACAGCTGTAATTCCAGATCTTCAGTTACATCACTTGTTTCCCTTAAAAATTGCACTGTAGTAATGTGACCTTTTTTATTTTTATTTTACTAGGTGCGAGAAGCTGCTTACAAGGTTTTTCTTTACCCAAATGCTGAGCAGTTAAGGCGTTTAGAAGAACTGCTTGCTAGCCGAAACAGTCTGGCACAGCTGGTTGGGTATGACACCTTTGCCCACAGGGCTCTTCAGGGAACGATGGCCAAAAATCCAGGTACAAGGCATGTGTAAAAGGATATGCTGAGAAATAAAATGTACAGTGTTAGGTATCATGTAGCATGTGACAAAGTAAATGTGGTGCTAAATTCTGTTGAAATGATGACACAGTGGTCAATGGAGTAGTTAGTTGTTCTAAAAAGAACTTTCTTCGAAGGGAGCTTGTTTTGTTTGGAGTGTTTTGATGGAAACTGAACATATTTTAAGGGAAGAAATAAATGTCTTAATTTTTCCCCCCCATTTTATTTCTAGAGACAGTTAGACAGTTCCTGGAGAAGCTTTCTGAGCAGTTGTCTGAAAGGTATGTCTTTTTCACCAAGTAATTTTTCTAACCATATATACTTCAAGAATAGACTGACTGCTTCACTAATGAGTCAGTCAGTGCTGCTTATTGTGCATTCTGATGAAGAAAAAGCAAGACTTGATCAGAGTTTTAAGGGGACCTGTTGGCCTAGAATGAATTGTGTCTGTGATCCAAGGACATCCAGGACTGAATGCAACAACTGTAGTGTCAACAAATGCAGGCAACAGCAAACAAGAACACCAAGTTCAAGTGCTAAAGAACACTGACTTGACCTGAGCCTCAAACTTTGGGCTTAGAGACAGGACCATGCTAGATTTCAAGAATCCTTGCAGACAAACAAAGGTGAACCCAGCACCAAGTGACTGTTGAACCCAGTTGATCTCTTCAATACAAATGGCAGTGCCGTAAAGGAGGTGTTCTTTGACTCGTTTAATGTCACATGTAGTCAAAAGAAATGAGAGGAGAGAAGGAAAAGAGGGCAGTGATAACAAGGGGAGACATATCACCACCACAGGCTCCAATGTTGTGCTGTGTGGTCTCCAACCTGGGGTTCCAAGGTGGTGGGGTGCTGGCCTGGCCTGGCTAATGCTGTGCCTTTTGTAGTCTCCATTCCCATGGGTTCCTTCCTTCAGGCAGAGTTTGCTGAGCATGTGCACTATCTTGGAAGTTTCCCAAAATAGATCTAGGGGGTGTAGGGGGTCTCAGAGGTCAGCCTGCTGCCCCTGCTGCCATGGTGGCAGCATGGTATGTATGCATCTTTTGTCCTGGGCCAAAGCAGTGCAGCCACTGCAGAAGGGTCACTGTCCTCCTTCCACAGAACTCGCCACTTCTGCTACTCACAGGCCTTCATACCCTGTAGGTCATGGCTATAACAAACACTTCTTCTCATTTTCTCTCCATATGCACAACTCCATACATTTTACATCTCCAAGCAAATTCCCCTGATAGTCATTTTTGCCTCTTAGTTTGACACAGCACAAAACAGTTTCATCACTGCCTATAAATTGAGTGTACTGTAAGAAAGAAAATGCTTTGGAGGTGTACAGCCAGAGTAAGAGGGACTTGATTTGAAGGTACCTGAATGACAGAAGCAGAATAGAGAAGTTCTTTTGCTGTAGTATATGAGCCTGCTGTTTTGTAGAGTACTATGACTCTGTGATGATGGGCGTTTTCTTAGGACAGGGTATTATTGTGTTGCTCATTGCTCAAAATTTTTCCGTTAACACTTTCATCATAAAAATGTTTTTCAGAACTCAAAAAGATTTTGAAATGATGACAAAAATGAAAATGAAGCTCAACCCCTGGAATTCAGTAAGTTAAATTTTCATGTGTAGTTTACTGTTTCAGGGTTGTGTGGGGTTTGTTTTAGACTAGTATCATCTGACCTTGTTCTACAAAAATAATTAGGTCTCTTTTAGTGTACAACACACGGTATAATTAGAAAGAGAAGCTTTGTTTTCTGTTTTCAAATGTTTTTTGACAGCTCAGCTGCTACTTGTATTGAAGCCAAGCACTGAGTGTGAGATAGTCACTTTCTGCACTTTGTTTTGGTTATTACTTTGTTTTGAATTAAGTAACTAATTTGAAAAATAAAGGCTGTGCTTTAAGATAGCTGCATGTCCAGTCTGCATACTTTAGGTTATGAATCCTAATTCTGTACATAATTAGGTTTATTTTTTTTTATTATTTGAATTGAGTGTGTTTCTTGAAATCTGGTATGAAGTGACATATATTTGAATAAGAAGTACCACCTTCAAGCAAATGTTTAAAAAAAAAAAGGTTTCAAATTATCATGTATGATGCTATTTCTGATGGTGTTTTTAGCCTTGAATGTTTCCCATTATGTTTTAAAGTTCTCTGACTTGTCAAAACTGAAAGCAATATTCAAAGGGAAATAAAACTTTCACTTTAGGTTCAGTTGCTGTCTGTTATTTTAATTATAAGCTGGGATTCTCTTTCAGAAGCTGATGCCTTGGGATCACCCTTACTACAGTGGCGTTCTTCGTGCTGAGAGGTAAGCTCCCTATGTTGATTGTAATGTAAATTCACGTCTTTAATTCCTTGCAATAAGGATAAGAAAAGTCCTCAATGTAAACAGGATTTCCTTCTTTGAAGATGTGCATCAATATGAAAAAATAGAGTATTTGGTAGGGCACTTGTTTGTAACTTTCTTTAGTTACTGCTGGAATGCCTGTAGAAGTACTTGGTTCCTGTTTTGTTTTTTTACTGGAAAGTATTGGCTTTTCTTTGAAGATACAAGAGGATTAAATGGATTCAGAACAGCTAGAAAATCCTTGTTCTTGTTTTGCTTTTAGCTCTTAGCTGAGTTGCAGTAATGTTTTTAAAATAAATTTTGATCACTGACTACAATTCAACTCCTCTTCAGATTTTAACTGTTGTACTTCTTACTGAACATGCACCTATAGACTTGAAATAACAACTACTTGAGTAGATCTCCCCTGTTTATGGATTGTATTCATTCTCATTTCTCTTGCAAAGACTGGGAAATAAATCCTCTACACAGACTTAAATTGTGCACAAAACTTTTGTACATAATGAGATGCCAACTCTGAAAGACAAAAGCACTGCATGTTGCCTTCATCAGATCAGCAGTGGCGACTGTTTAGGCTTGCATTAGAAAAGATAATTTAAAGTTGTCCTTCCTTCGTGAGAAGTGGAAGAAAAATCTTCCTTTAACTGAAGATTTGTAGGTTGATTTGGTTTTGGTTTTGTTTTTTTTTTTTAAACCAAACTTGGACAATGTATCTGATGGAAATAATAGTTTACTCTGGATCAGAAAGCTATGGAAGGATTGTTAGCAGTTGGCCTGACAGTTCTGCTGCTTTCCTGTGCTTTGTTACTGAGGCTGTACTTCTATGAGTGACAGCTCTAATTAATATTGGTCTTGTCTTAAGCTACTCTGTGCTCAGATAGGAACTGAGCTATGTATGTGCAGCAAAGTTCGTGTCCTGTGCGTGCAGAATTTAATGTGCAGGGGAGGGAGAAGGATATCCAGCTGCTGGGTCTGCTCCCAGTAGCTGTTGTCATAGCACACAACACTCCACAGTGTATGCATGGGTTGCTTTTTTATGGCAGGGCCAGGGAATGGCAGCTTTTGTTTTAAACTGGCCTGGTAGCAGACATGCTTCTTTGAAAGTGGGAACAAAGTAGTGGTTATGCTGAAGGAGAGTTGAGGGCCATCAGCTTCACATCCCATCTTAGCAGTGGTCAGCAGCAATCTATGGAAGAGCAGTCATACTCCTTTAAGATACCATCTTGGAGCTTGCAGATCTCATTTACCTTGCTTATATAGAGTCTTCAAAACAGCAAGAGTTATATTCTAATACATAGTACTTAACATGACTATAAGATGTTGATTAAATTTATTGTCTGTGTCTATTTTCTATATGTCCTATAGCGTATGCTTTCCTTATTTTTAGAATCAGTGTGTCCTGTAAGGTTTCGAGCATTGGTGTTTGTTTATTTCTCCTTCTGGAGGAGTGTCTTCTGATACTTTCTTAATGTCCTTCTTAATTCATCTGATGAAGCTAATCATATTGTAATTGGGTTGCTGATGATCACAGATTATTCTGCTCATTTTGGCATTAGGAAACAAAATATTTCCTTTTCTTGTGGACCTTTCTAAAAGACCCAATAAAATTACTTTAAGAATTGCATAACAGCTTTATGAAGGGAGAGCTGCAGGTAAAACAGACTAAGACATTGGCAGTGTGTCTTTGCTATTTTTTATTTATTCAGGCACCACATCTGGGAGCTGATTTCTGTATTGCTAGGAATTTCTTTTTTTCTGCTTAGTAAAATTTTTGTGGTAAAACAGAAGCAAATTTCTTTTGGACTACTGTTGTCACTGCGACTCCTGCTGATGTACAGAACAGTAGTTCCCTAGATACAGTCAGGTACATGAGATGCAAATTATCTTCACAAACCTAGATATAAGTAAAGAGACCAGAGGGCTTTAGTTATTAAGAAATTTAGTAACGTTCTAGCTGCACTTCAGGGTACCAGTCCATGATGGTTTTAAGACTGCGTCTTTAATTTTCCTTACATTTGCTTCTGCTGTAACACATTGCTCCACTGTAACACAATCTTATTAGATGGGACAGTGTCTGTTGAGAAGTTTAGTGGTCACTATTTTGGTCTATACGATCATATTTGCAAACAGAAATGTTGGGAGTAAATGTTAGACACGGTGATCCTGATGTGATCTTTTGCTTTAGTTCTCCAGGTTTTTTAACATCTACGTCAATTTGTTTCAAATGATGCTGAAACTCATGACTTTTTTAATATGTCTGGTTTATATTGGTAAATTGTATGTTTTAAATGTATTTATGTATTTATATTCTATCTCTTTATAGTCGAAACAGCATCAGAGAAACAAATCTTTTGTTAGATTCTTGATAATCAAAGAGCTGTATGTCAGCCTCTGAAGAACGTAGAATATTCATATGCCTTTGGACTGCTGAATCTTAATGGCATTTGCTATCATATCAGGTTGCCTTTATTTTTTGCTCTGCTTCTGCAATTATTGACCATTTCTGCTATTTTGTAAGTTGAACAGCAGGAGGAGCTCCAGACCTAATCTGTAAATTTAGCCACAATAATTTTGTTTCTGTCAGCTTTCACCAAGTCTTTTTTGCCCAACACTTGATCCTACTTCGAATGTCTAAGTCTCCCATTGATGGTAACAGGATAGTTTTACAATTTAAAAAAAACATAATGCAGCCTCTCTATCTTTAAACTCACATTTAGTGAGTGTGTAATGTTTTTATAGCAGTGGTTTGTGACAGACAAAATAGATGTCAATATAAATGTACATTTAAGAGAAACTGCAGACAACATCTGAAATTCATGGTAGTAGCATCTTAGAAGATAATTAAGAGAACCTCAAGAATTTTGGCAGGCTGAGGATAATAAAACAGTGAATGCTAGAACATGCTTCAGCCTCTAACAAGTAAGAAGATGTCTAGTATGTATATTATAAAAATAATACTGTTGAGTTTTCATGCAGGCAAGTACTATAGTACTAATTAAATCCCATTATTTCTCAGTTAAGTGCAGCAGCAGTTACAATTCTCAAGGCCCTGATCCTGCAAAGATGCTGACTTTTTCCAGGTCGTAAGGGAGACCTTTTGAGGTCAACCACTTTCTTTGAAAATGGAATTGACTGTATTTAAGCTGCTTCTGACAGAGGCACAGAACTGTTCTTGAGAGAGTGGTGAGCTTAGTGCGTTTGGTATTGACTCCTCTTTCCCTGAGCTTTGGTGCCTACCAGGCTGACCTTGCTGGCTATAATTAACTCTTGGGATTTTTGCCAAAATGTCACAGACTTTATTCAGCTTGCAGCTGTGATGTGCTTGGAGTGTATTGCACTCTGGACTAGTCCACCTCTTTGGGACTACAGAAATAAATAAGACTGGCCTAGGGGCTGAACAACTCAATGCCAAAATAAGCCAGTTTCCTGCTGTGTGGGAAGGAGAAGCCACCACAGCAATTGCAGATGTTTTGGATTTTGGCATGACCTGACATTTCTGAGAAATTAAGACTTAACTCATCTCTTTCTTGTTGGGACCCTATCTACATAGACTGCTAGCCTCAGGGGAGAATGGGCAGCACTTCTGTTTTTTTTTCAGTTTGGTACCACGGTATGGAAATGTAACTGAAATGTAACTAAAAGCTACAACTAATGTTGAAGTTTGTGAGTTGCTTGTAAACAAACTTGTTTGTGGCTGTTTTCTGTTAAATTACTTTAAGTTTCATCAAAGAGTGTTCCATCTTGGGAACACCACATGGAAAGATAATCTAGACCGTTTGTGGAATATCTGAGAAAACTGTCACTTTCTTTAAATTGGAAGTGGAAAAATAAGGCAAAATTTAAAAAGAACCAGGAAATATTTCAAACAAAGTGCTCATAGGGAAGGAAAACTTTGTGTAACTTTATGTTTATAAAAAAAGGAAGTCATGCCTTCTAATGTGCACCTAACATTAGTTGATTTAACTTGCCAGTCACCAAGCTAGTGGACCAAGCTTTTTGGAGGAAAACCTGAAGGTTACTGAACAACAGGCTTGCTGTGAAGCAGAATTTCAAGGTTCAAAAATTATTTCTTTATTCAGATCATAGAAAGATGAAAAAATTGTTGATGTGATAACAAATCTAAAAGCTGCAAAGAGTGTTGATACCAAACCAAATTCTGAATTACGCCCTCACCTCATCCAAAATATTCTATGAAATTGAAATTAACAGAAAAAGGGAATGTGAAATACAGGTGCTAGTTTATGGTTGATGAGAGTACAAAGGCTTTCTATTATTATTATCATTATTATTTTTAAGAAATCTAGAGTCTTCTATAAATCATGGTTAAGAGTTTCCCTTCAGGTAAAGAATTAAATTTCATGGTCTGGCATGTAATGAAAATTGGAAGGGGCTTTCCTTGTCTTGATCTCTTTAAGTTAACCTGAGGGGTTCATCTCACTTTTATCTTTTACTACTAAGATTTTTTTCAAGCTGCTTTGAAAGTTTTGACAGAATGTGTTTTATTAGAGATTGTTAACTTAGCGTTCTATATTTTTGTGGATGTCAACAGGATAATTTTTCTCAAATAAATAAAAAATAAGGATATGTTTGGAACTACATTTAATAGCCACCGATAAGAATTCTTGCCAAGCAGCCAGTTTGCAATTAAGAGTCTGAATGCTTGTGTTCTGATGAACAATGATCTTTGCTCAAATATCCCTAAAATCCAAGTTTATAAAAAGCATTCTTAACAGAATAGATGAAAGTCAGGCTACCCAAAACAGTCTTAGTTTATTGCCACATATATAGCTTAAGTGAAAGTGATTTTAGAAGTCTGCATTTTATTTAGACTCAGTCAAGTCATACAAGTTTAGGAATAATTATTTATAATCACATACTACATCTTTGTTCTTCGTAGGGACACTGTTTTTGTTTGATGTCTGTTAGCTCATGAAGAATAAGGAAACCTCATCGTGTCAGTTAACTTCTTTTTAAAATCGGTTTTAAAATTGGTTTGGCTACATTGCTTCTTTTAAAAATAGTGCTGGGATGCATACTGTAAAAATAAAGTGGATTTTTTAACATAGTTTAATATAAAGCAGGAATTTACATCAAAGAAACCACTGTTTTCTTTTGTATTTCTGCTTTCTTTAGGAGGATACTGAGATTTCGTAAAGTTTCTGAGCTTACGTTCTGATGCAAAGTACATAAGAAAATACTCATTCTTTCCTGGCCTTTGTTTTAAATGCATTTGACATTTTGAAATCAGATTTTTCAGAGTGAATTATGTTATTGGAATAAGTTTTAAGCCAAAATGAACAGACAAAATCTGTTTATTTTTGTGCTTTTGAGTCTCAGTTTTGGACATTCAAGCATATGAGTTATGCAGTTCTTCAGGAACAACAAAATGACATAAAGTTCTTTATTACAATAAAAGGGACTTTAATTCTTGGTTTTGGGGTTTTTTTTTGAGTCAAAGTAGCTAACTGAAAGTTTGTCACAGAGAAAAATACTTTTCACTGTGGATTTTTAGCTCGTGTATATTTGATGCTGTTTCTGGTTTGTTAGAAATGAGATCTATATACTCGTGTTCTTTATTATTTTACATAAATGCACCACAATATTTCCTACATCTAAACTAAAAGCAATGGGTTTGGGGTTTTTTTTTTTAGTATCTTGTCATATAAAAAATGCATTCTTGATTTCAGGAAGTAAGCTTCTACATTAATAGTTGTGTTTTCTGTTGTATATGCCTTTAACAGATGGAAATGTTATTTCCTTTTCCTGCTCTTCCAGAAGTACATTCAGATCCTTTAAGTTTCACATAATAGTTTAAGAAAAATTGTGTGCTCAGGGTCAGGGGCAGTAGAGAAAACTCCTGTAGCACTGCAGGTATCAAAAATCAATCCTTAAAGGTTTTTTGGCCTTTGATACCCTAGAAGAAAGGTTCTATGTTAAATCTTTTTAACTGGAGTACGTAGTTCTCTGCAAAGTTCTGTTGTGGTTCATCAGACCACATCTATCTCCTTTGCCTGTATTTTCAAAGGCACCTTCCCATAGAAAAAGCTATTCTATTCATGCTTTTGGGATTCAGATGTACAACATGCAGTCCAGTCAAGGAAGCCTAAGTTCCAGAGCTCATAGCTGAGCTCAGAACTTCTGCAAGTTAGCTCTTGTTGGTACCTCACTAAACATGAAATTGGCGTTATATTTGTGTCTGCTTTCCTGTGGTGACATAGGCTTCCTAGGTACCTATTTGAAGCACTCTGAATCATGTTGCCGGGGCCTAGGACTCAACGTTTTAAGTGAAAGGATGTCCAGACAGGATGTTTGATTCATGCCTTGGCTTGCTTAGCTGACCCAAATCCTTTTTTCTTCTTTAGGAAGTGCTGTAAGTATATTTTCATGTACTTGCCAGCTTTGGAGACAGCAGTACAATGTTCTGCTAGTGATGTTAGTATGCCACGTGCATCGTCTTCCACAGCTGGTGCAGCAAGCAAGCTGCAAATTACAGCATACAAGGAAACCTGTCTTCAGGCACTTCTCTGCAGTTGCTGTCACTAAATGGAGGTCAGGTTGGTTTCCAGTGCTGATTTTAACTGTCTCCAGAGTATTAACCTTTCTTGCTAGTAGCAGTAACCCTTAGCAGAAATTTCACTGGTAGCATGATGCCTCTTGGGGTAGTTCAGTATGGGTTGTAATAACTTCCTTTCTGATTTCTTTTCCCAAAAATACTTGGAATACATTTCCCGTTGGAGATAAAAATTGTAACTTGGCAGAATAAATGTAGAGGCAGCTTGCCAAAAACTGACCAGAAGCTTGTATTAAATTGGCTGTTTCTTGTAGTTTTCTTTATTTTTTATTTGTTTTAAATAGAAGGAGCTAAAGCTAGACAACTACCTAAGCCCACAGCTGATAACAGCTTGAAAATCAAGCATAAGGTGATTCATAGAATGGCAGCTACTTCAAAGTGTAGTATAATAAAAATAATTATTTGCACAGTGGGGTCATCAACAGCTATTAATATGTAGATGATGGAGATTTCTTTGCTCTGACCAGTGAGCACTTCAGGGACAGGCTGAGCCGTAGTACTTTGGAAACTCTGCTCCTTTTTTTATAGGTCAGTCACTTTCAGTTAATTCATTTGGTCCTTTCATTCTATCACTAGTGAAGTTATGTGCAGTGGAATGCACTGTTTCGGTAGGGTTTTGTTGGGAAGCTTTTGTGTGCATTTTCAAATACACTTGGTTTCATATTTGAAAAAAAATGATCAAAGAAACACCATACACCTGGGATAGAAAATGGTGAACTTTGAGTTTCCCTTTTAGCTTCAGGAGAAATTAATTTTACAGACTTGGATCAGCCCTCAGAAAAACTCTGCATCCAGCACAGACAAGCTCTCTCTTTGTTACAGGGCAGTTTACAGTGCTTAATGAGTGCTTGATAGAAGTCTTCATCTTGGAGTTTCATGTGGTCTCTCAGATAATCTGGCCTGGGTCAAAGAGTGTTTTGGAGATACAACCCAAGACCCTTGAACAGCATTAGAAACTTCATACAAAGGGTTGAGGGAAGTTGGGCTTGTTTGTCACAATCACAGTCCCCATTGCTGCCAAGATGTTATGCTAACAGTGCTTTAGAATTTGAATGCTGAAATACTGTGCCTGGGAAATGTTTCGTTTGTGCAGTTTCACTAAGGTGATGAAGCTGTGAATATCTGAAGTTGCATAATCATTGACTAGCAACAGATGCTTTTTTTCCTGTCATCTGGAAATTATAAACTCCTAATGGATGCTACTGTTCGAGCCTGGAATCAAACAAGAATTTTCAATAAGGGAACATATAGTTTGTAAACTCTTCCAAATACTTTTCCACCCACACCTTCCAGCCAGACTTTGGTTTTACAGATCTAGAAGAGATTGTAGGATTTCCTGTTCTGCTAATTGAGTATTCTTTTTCTGTGAAAGATTCAAGCATTTCAAATGAATGTCTTCCCTTTCCCCCATTGTTCTTTTATCTAATGTTACACCTTTCGTTTTGCAGTGAGTAGCATTAAATGTTGAAGGTGAGGGCTCAGAAAAGTCAGACATATGCTTGCTCTTGCCACTGAAATAATTCCAGGACCTGAGTTTTTTATTTCAGGACATGGGCTTCAGATAGATGAGGTTTTGGCTAATTTCTATTCCTAAAAAGACTCAGAGAGAACATTTACCTGAAGTCAGTGAAAGTTTGGTGTTAGGCTCTCTTCAATGGTAGGTGGTCTTACTTAATTTTTGAAAAGAGCTCATGTATGAGGTTGGGCCAAATTAAAAAGTTGTGAATTAGGTCTGTATTTGAGTGTCTGGAATGATTACTGCTTAGTGGGTGTGGAGTCAGGTAAGAGAAAGATTTTGAAGATGTACTGTCCACTTCATGGAGAGGTAGCTTTTTTTCAGTACCTGAGACTCATTTTGATGTGTGTTACTGATTATTATCATCTGATTATGAAAATTGCATTATATTATCATAATCATATATAACTTGCAGTGCCCAGCAAACAAAAGGACTAGGGATGCCAGGTAACCTAAGGTAAAATAATCACCACTGACTGCTGTCAGGATTGTCCAAAAGTCATTTAAATACCAGTCATGTATTATAAGACACCAAGTGCTACTTGAGGATTTTTCAGTATCTTTGATCTTTGTATGCTAGTAGACATGGAGAAATCAGTGAGATTAGAACTATTAAACAATTTTTTTTATTTTTAACATTCTGTCTGAAAAAATATTGGTTTAAAAGACTTTAACTTTTCCATTGGCAAGTGGTATATTAATATGCATCTTTCATTAAATATGGAAGAGATTTGAATCTGACAGTGTTTTACCAGAACTGATTGACATTAACTTTGTATAGTTATTATTAAAGGGGTGGTTTAATCAAGACCTTATTGTACACAAAATGTCAGACATCTTCAAACATTAGTCAGGGTAGGGGGACCAGTTCCTCTGGGGAGTCTGCCTTCAGCTAGTATAGTCTGTTACTTCTTGTTTGTTTAAGTATTGTGCTTTTCTAAAAGACAAAGCATTATAGATAAATTCTCTTCTCCCCCATCTTTGGATAGCAAGAGTATTACAAAATACCTGTCAGAGAGCCTTCTCCCCATCCTCTTCATTGGGGGGTAAGTTCATGAGGACAATGCACATATTCAAGAAATGCTGAGAATGAGGAAAAAATAGCACTTCTCCCTGTAATATTTTAATGTTGGTTCTTCTTTCCATGAAGAAATAGCACTGCTTTCTTCTGGTAGTATGTAATTGTGGGGTTTGACAGAAATAAAATGAAACAAGATAAATTCAGCATTCTTTCCCTCTGCGCCCCCCAGCAAACATGTTGTTCCAGTATTTCAACTGAATGTGGTAATCATTTGCACTTACCATGAAGTGTCCTCTTCTGATAAAGATGAAATCTACCTCAGAGTGCAGCCGTATGATCTTAGTCCTAGGCTCCATATGACTTTGTTACAGAATGGTCATCTGGTCCAACCTGCTTGCTCAGATGTGACCACCTAGAACTGGTTGCTCAGGACCATGTGCAGATGGCTTTTAAATATCTCCAAAGAGATATTTTGAAATATATGTTGTAATTTTTAAAAATAAGGATAAACATGTTTTGCAGCTTGGAGGGGTGTATGTGGAGAAATCCTGCTTCATGTCATAGTAACCTTCTATCAAGACACTACTTTTATAGTGAACTTTTCGTTAATGGTCTGTCCTTAGTTAAAGAAGCAGTTGAGTTTTGAATAGGAAACTCAGGTTAGGATGGAGGATGGTGGTAAAAGATTTTTAAGTGATATGACAAAAAAGCAGTCCTAAATTATTATGGAGATTGTTGTGTATTGCTGCTAAAAGGTGCTATTTTACCTTTTAATAAAATGATCACTTTAAGAGGTCTTGTAGTTGGTATGCAGGGAAATCTTTAGAGCAGAATCCAAAGTGGATTTAGTGGTGGGTTTAATTTTTCATGGTAACAAGCTGAGCAGAAGGTGATCAGAGGGTAGTGCTATAAAAATCTGGAGACACATGAGATTTACTTACTACAGCTTTCCAAAGAGTACCACTGTTGAAGGAGTTGCAGTTCTTTGGAACTACTGACTTAATCTGAGGATGTTCAACATGTACACTGTAATTCTGTACTTCTGGGGGTCTCTGAGTGTAAAACACTGTCTTTTGTAATCCACATTTCTGTGGCTTCTCTTTTGGAGACTTGCTTCCAGTCTTTTTATCTAGCTTCATCTAAAGTAATTTATGCCATGTTTATTTTCTTCTTTTGGTTTAGTGATTCATTGTAAGAAGGAAAATGTGTGCATTGTAGCATGCAGAGTGTGAATTTGCAGCACTTCTTCAAGTTCTGTCAGTACAGTAAAGGCAAAATCTGCTTAATTTTATATGTTCTAGTGTCATTAAAAATAGAATGGAATACATTGGCTTTAGCTTCTTGCATTTGCATGTGACGATAAGCAAAATGAAGAAAGGGCTGTAAATGCTAAGAGAGTGGGCATCAGGAGGATGGGGCCATTCTCTTTTACAGTGGTGCCCAGTGACAGGACAAGAGGTAACTGACACAAACTTGAACATAGGAAGTTCCATCTAAACAGGAGGAACTTCTTTACTTTGAAGGTGGTGGAGCAGTAGATCACACTGCCCAGAGAGATGGTGGAGTCTCCATCTCTGGAGTCATTCAAAACCTTCCTAGATGCTGTCCTGCTGTAGGCGAACCTGCTCTGGCCAGAGAGTTGCACTAGGTGATCTCCAGAGATCCCTTCCAACCCCTACCATTCTGTGACTCTGTGAAAATCCTGTAAAAGTCTACCTGTACTTTTGACTGATGTTGTTATGGTAGTTGTAAAATGCTGTTGGAGTATGTGATCAAGGTAGTGTAGTATAAAAGATACTAGAAAAATAAAACATACTGACATATTCAAGAATGAGTGCTGTGGCATAGAGAAGTAACTCCCTGCTGCTGTGCATCACCATGCAGTGAAGCCAAGTAGTGAATTGTAGCCACAATTCGGTTGAAAGCAGCATATTGGCAAGTGCAGTATCCCCACTGGGCTGTCTTTTGTGTGTGGGAGTGGGAAGGAAGGAAGGGTTGGTTAAGTAGATGGGGGATCAGCTGACCATTTCACAGCTGGTCTCTAAGCCTTTTGATCACAGGCCTTAGCAAAGCATGGTTCTCATCTTTGGTGTTCAGCTGTTGTAGTCTAGCTGATGCATGTTTAAATTTCAGTAATTAGTTACCATGTCATTAGGAAGCAAAAGCACAGGAGCATGAAAGAAGATAGAGGGGCTGTGATTCTCTAGATTTAAACTGTCTTTACTCTGAGACCCCAGGAAATGGTGTAAGTAACTTAACACTTGTACTTTGTGAAATGAAGGAGCAAGAAGATTTTTGTCATGTGGGGTGCATGTGCAACTACAAGGAGATTACAGTTTTGCTTTTGCTGTCATCTCCAAAGACTTGCGTGGCCCTCAGCAGCTCATGGAAGGTCTAAGTTTGCAAAGCATTTGTTTGCCTGATAGTTTGTTTGTTTCTTAAGGTCAGAGATTCAGGATGTTTGAGCCCAAGTATGGGCTGCATATGCCTCTGAACTACTTTTTATAATTGTTTTTTGTTCATTTTCAGTTTGTGCATGCAGAAGCATGATGTCTTCTACAGTGTCTTGAACATAACTAGTTATTTGTCAGGAAGCTTGGCCATATTTGAACTCCACACCACATGCTAAAATCTTCATGTGGCTCAAAGCTGGAAGTTCAGAAAGTCCCTAGAGCTTGAGCTGTGATTTGTGTGTGTAAGATGATTTGGTCCACTTGGTGTTTCTGTTGTTTCAGTGAAGGACGAGACTACAGACTCAGCAGTGCTTACTGGTTGATTTCCTGCCCTGGCTGAGGGTTTGGCTTACACTGCAGCGAAAGCCACCTCCATTATCTGATCAGTCACACAGTGCAGCCTTGGCACAGGAGTGGCACTTGAGTGCCGGTGGCCTTTTGTGGATCAAAAGCAACAGCCTGGCCACCCATGGTGTTGCCATGGGGTCTGTTTGAGCTACGTGTTTGCCACATCTCTGATAATTGTAGTCAACATCTGCTGAGTTGGGTGTCCAGATTTCAATATAAAAAAACGGAGTTACTGTGAAGCACTTACCAGTGCTCATAACTGTGCCATAGCTAGTCTGTGACTGAGTTTCACTATATTAAGAGTAATGCCAAACATGAGGCTTATCTGTTGTGTTTTGTCACATCCTGTGATTTGAAGGTGAAGAATATAGTTTTATGAAACTCGGCTAACTGACTGGTTTGGGGTTCTTGTAGGTACAACATTGATCCTGGCTTGTACTGTCCGTTTTTCTCTCTTGGGGCATGCATGGAAGGTTTGAACTCTTTGTTCAGTCAGCTCCTAGGAATCTCCCTTTATGCTGAACAGACACAGAGAGGAGAGGTTTGGTCTGAAGATGTTCGGAAGTTGGTAAGTATTCTTATTCTCAGCATCTCAAATGACAAAGTTATGATGGTGTGTTCCTCTGAGCCATGAATCAGGTTTTGTTTTTATTGTACTTGGGTACCTATCAATAGTACAGACTAGTTGTCTTAATTTTAGTTAGAAGTTAGACCTGAAGGACTTCATGGTCTTAAGTGCCTTTTGTATGCTTGGCATTTTATGGCCCTTATAATAGGCCTTTGTGTGAAGGGTGCCTGAATCAGAAACAGTTTCTCTGTTTTACCTTTCAAGCCATTCTTCTGAATGAGCCCTACTGGGTTTCTAATTTCAGTTTGTGGATGACTGTATTCTAGCAGTCATGTGTCTCTGCCTCTGTTTTTTTTATTTTGTATGTTACCTTTACTTTGAGATTGGGTTTTATGTCTCTATTTTTCTGCCCTTTTCTTAGGGGAGGGTGGGAATAAAAACTTTGGTAATAACTTACTCATCAGGTTCCCAGATTCCTCTGGGGTTTTACCTTCATGGTGTTCACTGCCAGATCTCCTTTGCTCCTCTTCTACCTTCAGCAAGAGCTGCTGCTCTTTATATCCTGTGGGTCAATTTGTAATTATTTCTTACTCTTTCTATCTCTGCTTCCATGGTAAAACAACTTCAGTTACTGTTGACTTCTCAGAAGTCATTTTGGGGCTACAGATAGTGTTACTTTTAGTATGAATATGTGACTAATTAGTTTTGAGTGAAATGGTTGGAGTTTTAGGGATGAACTGTGAATCTTGGGGGGGGGGTGTTCTGCTAAAATTACCAACAATTTTATGTTAATTATTAATTTAGATTAATTATTCCCACTTTATTTGTCATTTATTCATTATACATCTGGGAATTAAAATACTGTGTCTTCAATTTCACACAACAGTGCTTTCACTGTGGAAATTATACTTTTTTTTTTTTCTTTAGGCTGTTGTTCATGAAACTGAAGGTTTGCTAGGATACATCTATTGTGACTTTTTTCAGCGACCTGATAAACCACATCAGGTAACATTTATGATTTGATTCCAGCATGAGTTTTATTTGAGCAATGACTGTGACATTAGGGCTTTTTGCACTCCATGTAAGTTAGTAAAAGTTACTTCTATTTAAAGCAAGCTAAACAGGGAAAGTTTGCAATTTCAAATGTGATTTTAGGTAAAATATTGTTGTGAGTAACCTTTCATTTGAAAAAGGTCACCTGATAGCCTGAACTCAAGACTCTCTGTTCTACAGAATGGTAGACACTATGAAATGTCCTGGAACCCTGTTTAGAGAAATGGTAGATTTAAAAACAACTTTCTTGTTTTCTGGCCTACTATTTACAAGAAAAAAAAATCTAACTTTTTAATACTTTCTAAAGGTGAAAGCTCATAATGATAACTAACTTTTATTCCAAATTCTACTTTAAACTGCATATGGTTCCAACTGCTGTGGTTCACTCACACATGCTGCCTAGTGCTAGTGTATTAACGACACAATGCAGTATAATAGACACTTCACTCCTTAGAATCATCTGCAAATTACCACCTTCAGTGAGGTGGTAAGTGAACAAACTTTAAACTTCATTAGTTTAATATATCACTGTGTTTTTCTAATATTTCACAATATACTAGGAGTGCTGTGTAGTATATTTTTACAAAGATGTTACTGCTGAAGAATGAGGAGAAAACAATGTATAAATTACAGATTTGGCACTTCAGTAAATTTCCTTGGACTAGTGATACTATTTAGAAAATGTGAGATTTTGATAATTCTGAAACAAAATATTTCATAAAACACAATCTTTTCTTTATAAATGAGGTGGTTTTTCCTTATGAAAATGAAGCAAATAAAAGTGGAGAAATGGCATGCAGCGATTGGACAACACTGTTAATGACCATTGAATTCAGCTTGTGTAATAGAGTATATGTTTATGTTCGATCTGATAGTTGAAGGTTAACTTAGTAATTTCATTATTGTTTTAGTATCATTGGTGTAGTTACATTGGCTGTCCATATGTTTGCTTTTATCTTGGAAAGGACTGTCATTTTACAGTTCGTGGAGGCAGGCTAAAGGAAAATGGAGAGTACCAGCTGCCTGTAGTTGTTCTTATGCTTAGCCTGCCACATTCAACAAGGAGTGCACCAACACTACTAAGTCCTGGTATGATGGAGAATCTCTTCCATGAGATGGGGCATGCTATGCATTCTATGCTGGGAAGAACTCGATACCAACATGTCACTGGTAAGAAAGTCAGAATAGTGATATTTTTTTTTTAACTTTTTTTTTTCATTAATGTGCAATTTCTAGGAGGGGGTAGATTAGAAAAAAAATAAGGAAAGAAAATAAATAAACAAAACAAGAAAATAAAAGGGGATGAGCCAGAAGCAGTTGAGTCATGTTGATACTTCTCTGTCTTTGACTTGAAAATACAGTATCAGATCCCTAGATATTATCTAAAACCCAACCAAACAACACTTGAATATTCTTCTTCTCTAATAAGAATTAGGCATTTGTATTTCTTTGTGTACTGCTAATCTTTGTTCTAGTGGTGGTATCCATTCTTGAAAGTTTCCCTTACATGGAGTTTATAGTAATAGAACAGTCAGAGGCTTGAAATTAATTTGACCTAAACTTTTACCTAGTGTAAAAGCACAATGAATCCTGGGTTGGAAGCGATTTAGGAAACTGAATTAAAGAAAACTAGTAAATTAGTTCTTCCAAAACCCATACACTGGCAGTATGGAAAATCTGTAAAGCCAGGCCTTTTCTAGTTGCTTCTAATTAAAGCAAATTGGATAAATTTAAAACACACTGTATTTGCAAGCATGAATAATTGGTAGGCCTTTTTATCATGCAGAAGTGAACATGAATGAATGTTTAGTAACAGCTTAGTGAATGCACAGAAAGGAATATTGCCTTTTCTCATTAGTCCCTCTTTGCAAGCAGTTGCAAGGAGTGTATTGGCTGACAGTTTGCAGGCTACTGTAGCTCCTGCAGTTGTGGCAAAGGAGTCGAAGGCACATCCTGGCTGCAGCAGTTTGTCATGTTGCTTTTATTACCTAAGGACCACTTGCTGTTTCTTCTTCTATAATAGCATCCTGGAAATCAAACAAACAGATCTACAGCTGCCTGAAGGGAAGTTGGAGTGAGGAGAGGGCCAGCCTCTTCTTGATGGCAAGCAACGGGACTAGAGGAACTGGTTACAAGCTACACCAGGGCAGGTTTAGGCTGGATATTAGGAAATGCTTCTTCACTGAAAGGGTTATCAAACATCGGTATGGTCTGCCCATGTTAGTGGTGAAGTCACCATCCCTGGGGGGTGTTCAAGTGGTGTGTGGCCCTGGCACTTAGGGGTTTAGTGTCAGCCCTTCAGTGCTGTTGTCGAGGCTTGGACTGTATGATCTTTGAAGTGTCTTCCACCCAGATACATTCTGTGATTTGGTGATTCTGTACCTGCCTTGACTGAAGGAATTTTTTTCTTCCCCCAAATGTTTTGCCATTTTCATATTCTGCTAGTGATACAAAGGGAAGTCCATGGTAGAGTTATGTGTTACCAGCAGATACTTTACACCCAGTGACAAAATGCTCTTTCTTAAGTCTCTCACTTAAAATTAAAATGGATTGAGCTATTCATGTTTTACTACTGGACATTATTAAAACGGACGAACACTCCATATGCTCTTGCAGTGTAAGCTCTATATACTCTTTGGAACGGTTAAGTGCTGTCCACCACCCCTTCCACTCACATGACCTTGTCTGTCTTGACCTCCAGGAGAACTCACATGCCCAAAGTAACTGCTTTGATGGAGTGCTCTTGTGTTGAATTGTGTGCTGCTAATGGGTAACTGCTCAGCCTTTCATCTTTCTGACTTACAGATAATGTAATTTTTCAATAGTCTCTTTTAATGGTTCTTAAAATAATTTCATCACTTTATTAAGGAGTACTGAAGTCAACAGTTGGACTTGATGATCTTAGAGGTCTTTTCCAATGGAAACAATTCTGATTCTGCAGGTGTTTGTCTTGGGACCTGCCTTGTTTTAGGCTTCAAAAAAAATATTTTCATTATTTTCATATAACAAATAAAAATACGCTACTAAAGAAATGTGTTGGCAGTGCAGATAATGTATTTAAAGAGTATGAAGAGACTTTATGCTACCAAATGGATATTTCAGCAGTGAATAGAGAAACAGAAGCACAGTTTTATGTGTTAATGCAGAATTGCAAAAAAGTAATGTATCTTTGAATGGGGCAAATGTGATGAAATTACATTGGAGATTTATTTTAACAGCAGCAGGAGAATGGTTAAGAAATGCTGGTGAAACCTCATGCAGTGCTTGGGTGTGATTTTCTCTCTCTGGTCTGAAGGTGACTTCAGATAAGCAGGTGCAGGGAAGAGCTACAACAGTCTTTTAGGCTTTATCTTACCTCTGGATAATGAGGACTGTGGAAGAATGTAGTTTACAATTTAGGAGGCCAAAACCATCGTGGGAAGTGCTGGGTTTTTTACTAAAGATGAGTATTGTTCTGAAAACATAAACAGATCATGAATTTGGGTTAAAAATTAGAGAAAGATTTGTAAAGATCAAAGGAGTGATTAAAAAAAAGTAGTCTTCAAGAAATAATAGTAGAAGCAAAAAACAAAAACATACTTAAATTTAAGACTAGTTTTGAATGTTGAAATTAGCAGACAGGTAGAAGTGATGACCCGGTGCATCTGCTAATAAAGCAGCAACTTTGTATATCCCTAAGTTCAATACAAAAAATCAGAAATGCAGCTTTGATTTAGTGATGTGTTATATATCTTAATAACTTATATTGTCTAAGGTGCTGATAAAGATTAGAGTAAATAAGGCTTTTGAGAAAGTGCTTTTTGAAAACACTAACTCTTAAGATAGTGCCTAAGATATTACACTGTCTTAGAACACTTCTTCAGTCTGCAAGAGTGTTCCTTGGATGAATGACTTGGTATTATTAAGTTTAATATAAAGCATAATTAAGCTCAGCCAAGAGAGGGAAGCTAAAAATTGTAACTGTGAATGGGATTAAGGCAGAGTTTCATTTACATTGTAGTTTGATTTAGGTTTAGGACACTTAAATAGATTTGGTGTTTCATGTAGAGCCAGTTTGGCTGCAGTCTGGTTTAGTTTAAGAAGGGTGTGATCCAGAGCTTTATAAGGTGCCTCACCCAGCTGTTCAAATATTTTGTTTTACTTTGTGATTTATAGTAAAATGTGTAGGATTATAACGAAGCTTTTCTGGCAATATGTACAATAATGCTATGGAAATAAAATATTGACTTAATAAATGAAAAAGCATTAAAGTTCGCCAAAAGTCCAAACTGAAAGTTGCAAAACCTTTTGGGAAGAGTGAACTGTTGGTGTTAATGAAAATAGCAAGTGCTAATGTGTACAATTGTTCTATCTCTAGGAACCAGATGTCCTACTGATTTTGCTGAAGTTCCCTCAATTCTGATGGAGTACTTTGCGAATGACTATCGAGTGGTTAACCAGTTTGCAAGGCATTATAAAACAGGACAGGTAGGGAAAATTAATAAGCAAAATATTTAAAATAGGAATAAATGTGTTCAGGAAAACAATCACAATCTCACATGTTATTTATGAATGATGTTTAAAGTAGAAATAAACAATAGACAAATTATTTCATAATTTATGATATTCAGAAAAAAAATAATATTCTTATTGTAAAAAAGATAGACATAATCTATCTGTCATAGACTGCTTATGCCCTGTGTTTCAATTACATATTTAAAACTCTTAACCTTTTTTTCCCTGTAAAAGTATAGTTTCTGCACTACGCAAACTTAGTGTAGCAAGTCAGCAACTTCAGTGTGAATCAATTTATGTGGAATGTTTTAATTACAGGTAAGTGATGACAAAAATAGTGATTCATCTTTGAACTGTCTAAAGTATGTCTTGAAATAAAGCTCAGATACTAAATCATGGAAATAAATAGAAGTGATCCTACTTTTGCAAAGTGTAGGCTAGTGATTTAAATATTTTGTGATGAAAAATGTACTGGTTTATTTAGGATTAGATTAGGATTAGTTAGATTCTGTGAGTCGTGAATCTCTGAATTAAAGCTCTGATCCTTTTTCTTGTGTAAAGCTGTCTAAAGCTGTGCCAGTCTGCTGCAAGGATCTGCTCTCTATGGGGAGTTCAGAAAACAGTGCTCTTTGAAACAAGATGATTTTCAGTGGGTCTAGTGCTTTTGACTAAGGCAGGTTTCAGTGTACTCAAATGTGATGGTTGAAGAACAGACCACCCATCAAAGCCAAAAAGGCCCTTTAAGTTGTGTAATATTATATTTCATTGAAGCTTGTAATTTACTACTCAGCATTTAGTATAATTCAGTATTATGGAAGTGAAATGTTACTTTACCTCTATTCTAGCAGGTACTGTCTGAGAAATTTGGTCTGTTAATAAAGTCTCCTTGAAACCTGGAACCCAAAAGTACTTGGTTCAGGAGTCTTGGTCATTTATATGTTTGAGTGTGCATACCGAAACACTACTTTCTAAGTGTTCTCTATAATGTTCATATAGTGTTTAAACATTGGAGTTAACCTGACTGCATATGAGTTCAGAGAATTAACTTGACTAAAACATCTGAAAGAGATTTGTGGAATGTTATTTATGGCTTTGTATTTTCAAAATGGCTTAACAAATCTAAACCATGTCTAGTTGCAGTGGAAAAGCTAAGAACCAGACACTGTGTCCCACTTGGCATTTCCATAAACTTCTGTTTATTGGTGGTGAAATCTTGCAATTTGAGAGAGCAATTGAGAGAGGTAGAATTTCAGTCTTGAATGGGGCAAGAATGGATTATGCGGGAAGATGAGAGAGTCTAAAACTGCTGGGTGGCTTTTGAAGTCTTTAGATGGCTTCCACATAATTGTGTCTCTGTGTGTGTCCCTCTTCTTTTTAATTTAGAATGCATTTTTAATCCATTATCCAACATGTATAAATCTGCTTTTGGTTATGTTTGTTCATATGAGGTAGTTTTAAGAATCTGATATCGTGTTACAGTATTTGTCATTTAATTATAAATAGGTTGAAGTAATCATCTCTTGAAGTTCAATGATCGTTACAGCAGTTACTTTTAGCTATTGTATATATGTGTATATGAATACAAAATCTCAGCTCTCTTACATTTACAACTTCACTAAATATTTGTGGGACTTCTGTTTTCTGTGTTTGATTCCTGAGTAATTTTGTTGATTTGCAAATAGAAATTTGAATCAACATCATCTTCTCCAGTTTTTAGTTATTAGGAAAAAAATGAGTTCGTGTTACATCCCTTTCAAGGGGAGGTAAAGAAAGAAAGTGAAACAGTTAAAATGTGATACTTGTAAAACCATTTCATTCTAATATTGTTCCATATAAGAACTTCCAGTAGGTGTTGTCTTTGGAATAAAGAGACTGAGCATTTCTGTGTGAGGAGAATCTTACCTGCAACATCAATATAGACTAGCTGAATATTGACAGAAGGAGGGTTTTTTACTGGCCTAGCCTGTGAAGCGGCAGTGCAGATAATTTGAAAAAGCATCATTTCAGCATTCCTGCATCTGTGCAGTTTTTGCATGTAAATTTTAGGTGGTGTAATAATGTAATGTAATGTAATAATAGAAAACTTGTGGTGTAATCTCATCTTATGACTGCCCTGAATGTAATAATAGAAAACTTGTGGTGTAATCTCATCTTATGACTGCCCCCACTGTAAAAGCCAGTTGTAGAAAGACTGGTCCTCTGGATCCTCACTTAGGATCAGTGCTTGTGCTTAAGGAAGAAGAGGGGAAAGAGGTATTGTTTAGACTGTTAAAACACTTAAAATTGCCTTTCAGTAACACTGCAGAAAAAAGGTAGGCTTTGAAAGATGAGAATTCATTATGCATATATATGTGGATTATGAGGAGCTGGTCCAAAGTGACTTGAAGTTTACAGAAAGCTTGTGCTGTTGAGTACTGAAGAGTGAAAAAACTTCCAAGCTCTCCTGGAAAAAGGAGCAAGTCTTGTGAATTTACTTCAAAAACCTGGCCAGCACAAAAACATTTGCTCCAAGAAAGTAGCAAGCCTAGTTTTCCTTTCTTCTTAAAGATAACTCCAAACAGAAAATCCTTGAGGTAAGGAAAAAAAATGAAAAAAAGAAAGGGCAGGGGGGGGTGAGGAGAGAAGACTGTCTTAATTAGTTGCCAAAGTTGAATTACTCAGGTAAGCTCTTGAAGCTGTACCAAAATGAGCTCTTAACAGTGCTTAAGCAGACAGTCTGGATCATGTGTATCATTCTGTATCACTTGTTTAATTGTGTTTAAATGCATAGATAAGTGGTAGGTCTGTCAAGCTAAATCAGTTTAAGCTTCTGTGTCTTTGGAGGCTCCCTTGAATACAGGCCAGTATTTCAGCTGTTCAAACCAGAACTGACCTCGTTTTTCACAGAGCTGGAATTACAAAGGCAATATTGTATTAGCACGATTACGACAATAAACCCACAGATAGTAAACAGTTGTGCTGTGTCGTGGTTACTACTCGGCAGTAAGTAGTTCAGTGTGCTTTGGGACACAGGGAATTCTGTACTTTTGGCCACCATGGCAAAGATGCTGAAAATTTCAGGCCAAGATCTTAATGCTGCTTAATACGGAAGGATGGAAAAGTGGAACCCAAAGTCAAGCCTGTAGTGTTTGAATTTTTAGAATGGAATGGTTATTCAGTCAGCATACTTTAGCCAAGCTCTGTGAAGTCTTTTAGAAGGAGGATGATTTTAGTTTTATCAGAGAACTGATAAAAGAAGTAAAATAATTATGCATTGATTTTTCTTCACTCAGACGCTTATTAAGGGACTGTATGAGATTGTGATGGATCAAAGAGAAATAGTTTCTATTGTGTGAAACAGTACACCTTCCTCAGAACACTCAAGACCTCAGCTTATCCGTATGCCTGACTGTGCTGGTTTGAGCTTTACCCGCAGTCCAAAAGCTCAAATGGAAACAGATTTAGATTCCCTCCCCCTCTCCCTTTTCCCGGTAAGGTAAAGCAAATTAGCAGGAGAGAGGAGAGGTAAAATCAGGAAAGAAAATGGTCTGGAATCAGTTTGGAAGTAAAAGAGGTAATTTTTTTAAACAAAATATATATATAGCAGTAACAGGGATGGTTACAAAGGTGTAAGGGAAAGGGTAAATAGAAAAATATACGAAACCAGGCCCAGCTGGCATTGAATTCCCTTGATGCAAATGGATTCAGTTCTTTAGAAAGTGTGGATGCAGCATGGAGGTAGGAAAGGCCTGACTATGTGGCTGAAGCCAGAAGCAGCAGCAGAAGATGACCTCCTTGAGCAGGCGAGGTAGGGTAAAAGAAAAAAAGCTAAGAGATGTTTCTCCTTAAATAGGCTTGCTGGACAGGAAGGGGGAGTGAAATAGAGCTTTGATCCAGCAGACCCCTCCTTCTGGGAGTGGAGAAAACCAAATACCTCTCTCTGCGAACCTGGATCAGGTTTCTTTTGTCCACCTGGGGGCTTGGTTCTTTTCAGCCCCCATCAAGGATGGATGTAACCTGGGACACTGGCATTCATAAAAACAAACTCTCTAGAAGCGTGGGATCTTTAGAAAACCCCTCCAGTTTAGTATTTCTGGTTCCCTGAAATACTAAGTTTTAAAATTGTAAAGGTGCTTTGGGGAAAAATAAAAAGTGATCTCCTTGTTATCATTCTTTCAATTTAATCTAATTTTGGGAATGTTTTTCTGGTGCCAGATACTGGTTGGCTTATCAATTATGATCATAGCACAATGTTTGAGCCAGATCAGTAGCACTGGTAGATTTAAACAAAAGGACATTGTTGTCTTTCCCCTGCACTTTTTTGTCAATAGGTATTATTGTAATGATTTGTAATTTCCTGTTGATTTCAATCTGCTTAATATTAAAGCTTGATCTTCAGGGCGGAGTAGATCTGTGCTGTTTTTTTGATATTCACATGTTTGCCAAAATTTTTTTCTTGCAGACTTTTAGGATTACCTACATTTTACTCCGTCTTTACAAGGTGGTAAGCCATCTCCTGGGCAGAGAGATTTTAGTATGTTATTAATGATCATTCTGTGTCTCCCCTTAGGAGTTCAATTTAGAATGGCTAGATGCTTATAGCAGAACATCAGGAAGAAACGGGTGAATGCAGAGCCACATTCTCTGTGTTGAGGTCAGCTATTAGCAGTACAATCGAAAAAAAGCAGGCAACGCTCTCTTGGGTAGAGAGACTATAAGAAATGCTTAGCTCTGAGCAGAGAATTAGACTTGCTTCATTTGTTTCTTGATCAGGGCTGGATGTGACCAGCTCTCCCAGGGAGTGTACAAAGTCTGACTGCATCACCAATCCTTGCTGCTCTGTGCCCCAGTGAACTGAAAATTGGATTTCCCAATTCAGTTGAGGATCACTGGGACAATGGTTTACCAAAATACCAATTAGAAAAGCCTTAGTGCTTTTTGTTCTATTTATTTTATGTACCAAGCCTATGTGCTTAACAATCATTTAATATAGCTGAAATATAAAATTGAAAATCCATTATATTGAAAGGGCTGGTTTGACCTTACTGGTACAAGTGCTCTTGGCTTTAACACTCTTAAATTATAACTGTGTAAAATAAACATTGGCTATTGCCAAGTTTTTGGATGTTCAGCTTTTTTAACATTGACACACAGTACAATTGAAAAATTTCCATCCAAATTTCTCATTCTTTACTCAATAAGAAATATGCAGTTGACCATAGAAGAAATCCGTTTTGCTTAATTCCATACTGAGCTACTTCACCAGGAAATGCAAGCCTCCAATAAGCTGCCAAAACTTGCTGCTAGGTTTGGAGCTTAGTAATAAAATCAGTTCAAAATTCTGTAAGTTTACAAGGGTTTCTTGCATGACAACTGAAAGTTTTATTGCAAACCCACAAGTGCTTTAGTTCCAGTGTAAAAAGTCTTTGAAGTACATACCTCAATCTGTATGAGAGGATGAGACAAGAGATGTTTGTAGAGCCAGGAGGAAAACTGTCCAACCAAAATATTTGTTACCATTTGTAATTTTATTTTCTACTTGCCTTAATAACTCTTCTATATACCATCTAGATCAGTCAGGGTTGGAAGGGATCACAAGGATCATCTAGTTCCAACCCCCCTGCCATGGCCAGGGCCACCTCACACTACATCAGGCTGGCCAGAGCTTCATCCAGCCTGGCCTTAAACACCTCCAGGGATGGGGCCCCAACCACCTCCCTGCACAACCCATTCCACGCTCTCACCACTCATGGTGAAGAACTTCTTCCTCACGTCCAGCCTGAATCTCCCCACTTCTAGCTTTTTTCCATTCCCCCTAGTCCTATCACTACCTGATAGCCTAAAAAGTCCCTCCCCAGCTTTCTTGTACACTATTAAGTAGTATTTTTAGCATCCAGTATGGAACCTCAAGGTAGTCAGCTACAAAGATCTTTATTACTGTGGCTAATTGCCCATTTACTATAAACTCTAGTAGTCAAAAACCGTCATGTAATTTCAAACAGAACTTTTGTATTTGGGAAGGGTAAACACTGCCCTAACAAAGATATCCTGTAGGACAGACTTTGTGTTCATTGGTTCATTTTTCTGTGATGAAATGTAACAGCTGTGTGCATTTATGACAGGCAAAATAGTGGATGTTGTTCTAACCCAGCTAAGATTTCTCTTGGAGAAGAGGTTAGAAGTCCTGGCAAGCTACTGCATAAAACAGCTGTGCGGCTTCAGAGTTTTTCTTATCTACTTTAACTTCACATAGTTAATTGATAGTATTTTCTTCACTTATGTGTAACTTCCTTGGAGCTGAGTTTTTATTCTGTGAACATTAATATTGTTTGTATTGAAGTTGTATTATTTGCACAGAACCTAAACATATGCCTCTGCCATCAGGATCTGTAGACTTTCATCTATCATTTCTTGAGCAATTCATCACGCTGTAAAAGTGTAGGTATGCTTTGAGAGTTCAGCGTAATGCCAGCCATCTGTATTACGTTGTACAAGTTGTAGTAACTTCCTCAATATTTTAGCAAGACCTAAGTTGCTTTAGCCATACGTAATATGTTTGGTTAATAATAGCAAGAATAGTAATAAATGTGCTTATTAGGAAGAATATCTATTGAAAAGCTTCAGGAAATAGTGGAAGTGCAAGGTCAGGCATTCATATACAGATACTCTTGAAAATCTGTCATTAAAAAGGTTTTGGATGTACTTGTCTGGATAGAAAGTCAAGAAGAATTTGTTTAATGACTTGAAAAAATCCTCTAACATTCAGCCTTTGGTGGCATGGATAATTTTATTGCCATAGATATGGAATACATTCAACTTTGTTAAAAATTTCAAAGGGCAGATACTTACTGTTCAGTATGACTGAGCATTTTTATGTGGGTTAAGGTTGAATGTCTATTGCTATACCAGTTGGAGTTAGGAAAACCTCACCAGCTCAGCAGGAATTATGTGGGCCTTTGTATAAATCTAGGTGAAATATGTACAAAGACCAGCAGGAAAAGCTATTTAAAGCTTACTTTTGACAATTAGTCAAGATGACCTGGGAGGAACTGTAACTGCCCTATCTGTTCTTCTATCTCTAAAGACAGTCATATTTTTAATGGACATGTAAGGGAACATTGAATCAATTTAGAGAAAACAAATGCTGAGACCCTGCAATTTCTTGATTGCTATGTAAATTACTGCAGATAGCTTAATTCATAGATGCATAGAGTTGCCTATCTGATGTTTTACTAACAAATATGATTTCCTTCATCAATGCAAAGCAATTAAAATGTGGGCTTTTTTAGCACCAGGAATATATATTTTTTTTTTAATATTCATCCTTTTCTAGTGTTAAGCACAATATTTGCAGATACACAACAATTCTAAATATGTTCTGACTTCTTTTTTTTTTTGAAGCCACTACCAAAAAACATGGTATCAAGACTGTGTGAGTCCAAAAAAGTGTGTGCTGCAGCTGATATGCAACTCCAGGTATGTTCTTTGCATTCTAGTCTCTACTCTCTATCCAGAACTTATGGAAAGTATTTTAATTCATACGAGGTTACAAAGCTTTTATTGTAACATACACATATTATCTAAATATATGCAAGCTAGTGAAAACTACTTCATTCTTATATAGATTTTTATGTTTGTTTTTCTGAATGTATTCTGTGCTGTTTGCTTAAAGCTAAATGTCTAAATCTACACATCTTTTGAGAATGGTTGGATTTTCAGAATCCCCAGATAGATTGAATAGGCTGAAGATGGAGTGTTCAATTAATACAATCATTTAAGGAGAACTTGCAGCAGATGGAAGTATTGTGTACTTTTGGATCGTTAAAGTGTAGCAGGACTGAGAGATATAGGCCACCTTAATAAAATCAAACCACCTCATTTATATACTAGAATGTGATTTGAGCTTCTTGTCTTCTGCAACTAGACTGTGAAAATGGCAGCTTGTTACTGCCGTCAAGATTTTGGCGGAGCTATAAGGCTGTAAGACTTCTCTGTCACAGTGTGAGGAACAGTAATTAAATTAATGAAACTTTGTTTTCAGTGAATGAATGTGACCTTCCCATAAACTGTCAGTGGTGCTTTTCTTCAAAGGAAATAAAAGAAATTATGGTTCTGAGTATTTAGGGGTTTTCAGTCCTGCAACAACCGTTCTCAGATGTGAACAGTAGCATTAGTTTCCAGTCAAGTGTTTTTACAGTGAATTTGGCTGCAGTTAATATGCTACAATCTTCTACTGTGTGATTTTTGTGATTATGTTTTTTTCCCCTCTTTTTTTTGTGTAAGCCAAAAGCATATAATTTTCCTTTTTACAGCTGACCCAGTGTTTAGATGAGATAAATCTGCTACTACCTTAATAAAAGTTTGTCACTATTTTTGAGATGTGGAAAAGAGCAAATGTAGAGATCAGATCTTTGTAATTCTTCACTTTGAAAAATACCTAAATGATTGCAACAGATGTGAGTTGCTCTGGTTAACTGAAGCTGATTTGGAAGAGAAACTTAGTTAAATATTTGCAGTTTGCTCTGTGCAGTTATTTGTATCAGAATGTTGGAGGGTGGACCTGTAAATGTATACACATCAGTTACACTGATAAAAAACAGACTTAACACTGGTTTTGGTATATACATATATTTTTAATTAGTTAAACTTAAGGGGTTTTGAATTATTTCAGTGCAGCACTGGCTGGCAGTGGCCAGTGCTGGCTGTGCAGGTGTTCACAAGAGGATACTACCTGTGGCTATACGTCTATGACATGAAAATAATTGTACCCTCTCTACAGGTCTGATTTTGAAATACATGCTTTTGGCTGTGAAAGGTTCTCATACAGAGATAGTTGAGAATCCATAAAGAATGTGGGCAAGAATACAATTAGTTCATATAGGATTTTTTTGTTTTTTGAAAAAACAATGCAGGAGTGAAATAAAATTTATAATGAGAATGTTTAGTGGTGGGCCTCTATTCGTTACATCTACTGGCACAGAAGAATTTGCCAGTATACAGACTAGTAACCACCAAAGTGATGATCAACTGCTTTCACGTGCACCCCTTCTTTCCTGGTTCATATAGGATTTTTTTTGGGGGGAAAAAACAATGCAGGAGTGAAATAAAATTTATAATGAGAATGTTGTCAAGTTTTGAGACCCGATTGACAGCATGGGGACTAAATGGGCATGGATACAAAGAAAACTTTAAGTCACAGATGTATTAGCAAGTAATATGGCCTCTTTGTCCTGTGGCAGGAACATGATTTTAGAGGTGATTGATTGATTGATTCATGATCTTAAAGGTCTTTTCCAGCTATGGTGATTCTGTGGCATGCTCCAGAAGTAAATCAAGGAGGTGTCGTTGCATCAGTCCCATAGAGTGTCCTGTCGCTGTTGGCCCTCCTGAGATCTCTGTAGGGTCTCTCGGTGTCACTCCAGATCCCATTGCTTTAGAACTAGGAGAGAACACACACCTCTGGTGAGCTGAAATTCCTGCAGGGTGGACTGGTGCTGGCAATGATACAGTGATTAAACAGACTGCTTGCCCTTAAATTACTCTTGTATAACTGATGTTCAACTAGCCTCAGTCATGCCAAATGACCATAATGGCCCACTAAATAGTATCACTCATTTCCTACTTTCAGCACCATCTTTTTGAATATTCCAAATGATGATTTGGTACTGCCAGTGTTTTCCGTGGCCTAAACATGGATCTGTTATAGATTATGATGATGGTGGTTGGTGTACTCCAAAAGCCAGTTTCTGTCTTTGTATGTTATGCTAAAAATAGAAGATTTATAAACCCATATGTATTTAAACTCTTCCCTCTCAGTATTCTCTCTCCCATTCTTTTGTATTTGTCTTTTTTTTGGTTGTCAAATGTCAATGGCATGTGCCAAAGAAAAACATCTATTTTATCTCTTCAGGTATTTTATGCTGTCTTGGACCAGATCTATCATGGGAAACATCCACTAGAAAAGTCAACCACAGAAATTTTAAAAGAAACACAGGAGAAAGTTTATGGATTGCCATATGTACCTAATACAGTGAGTAGAAACATATTGACTCTATAAGCTTCACCTTTTCTTTGCTAGCCTAGTAGTATCCCTACCTCTCCCTGCTCCTTGCCCCTCACTCATGTGCTTTTTGTTGTATTTCTGTGTTGAAAGATTTTTCTTTCTTTCAGCTGCTTTAGCCAGAGAGTAGGGTGTTGTACATTTTCAGCTAAAAATCAAAATTGAGCTAATGTATTGGTTTTGTGTAGTCTGGTCGTACTGAACTTGAAACTTATGTTTTCTTTTATTTTTTTAAGTCAGCGTGAAATAGGACTTGGAAGTGAGTTTTTCTCACTGTACTGCTGTGACCTTTGGCATATCACTTATTTAACCTTTCATGTGGTATCTGAAATTGTTAAAGCTTTGAGTTCTACTGAGCTCATGACTAATAGTGCAATTTGTTCTATACTTCATGTGACATCCCAAATTGCAGTTTGCAGAGATTTCCTAGCCCCAAACACTTCGGTCAGAATACCCAGATCCTTTCCCTGCTTTCTGCTCCTGGGGAACTGTACTTTCCTCCTTAGCAGAAATGTCATTTTTGTTCTGTGAGAAGGGTATTAAGATATATGTAATTCAGCACTCCTCATCAAAACTGCTCACTCTTCTTGCCTGGCAAAGACAGAGAAGTGAGAGCAAGATGTCTTCAGAGTGTGATGTCTGACTTGTCAGCATTTTTATAGATGTTTTACATTGCTCCTCCACAGCTATTAGATATCCAGTGAATGGAACAGCTCTGAAAGTTAGCCTGCATTTATTGTTCCATTTTAAGTATTTTTTAAATTTAGTTACTACCTTCAAAAGAGCATAATATCTCTTAATAATCTTAGCCTCAATATGAAGAAAGACATCAGGTGAACTTTTGAATTGCCAGAAAGTGTGTTCTTCAAATTTATATTGAATGTAGATTTAGTGTGCCAAGAACTGTAATGTAATTTAGATTTCAGTAAAACTTAGTGAAAAATTACATTAGGAGAATACCAGGGCTCTGCAGAGTAATTTAATGTCAGTAATTTGGCTCTTTGTCCTTTGCTGCTCTTTCTTGCAAACTTAAAATATGTTTGCAGTTTAATTTTTAATCTAGATGAAAAAAAAATCTTGGTTTTTTTTGTTTGTTTTATAAATGAAGAGAGTATGTTCCTTTCTTTAATTTCAGAACTAGGTATTGAAATACAAAATTAACTTAATCTGCCATTTGGTTAAGGGCTGGCAGAGAAAACAATGTGGTTTGATTATTTGAATTTTAGCTGCTCCCAATAGCTTGAGATTCAAGTATGGATTAATAAAGTCAGGCTTGTATATATTGGGAAAAAGTAATTATTTCTTAGTGGAGATCTTAACTGCATTAATGTGTCTGTCAGGGCTGAACATTATTGTCTCCTGATAAACCTTAATTCCCTCTTACTGCTCTTGACAGGCAAACTTAGTAAATATCCTCTGAATGTATTTGTGCTTCATTCTTATTGTACAGACCTGTTTTTTCTGAAGTAGAGCTACAGTGTGTATCTTAAGCAAAGTCTTTCTGAGGCCCAACTCAGATAATGGGACAATTTGTATGCATCTTTGTGTTACAGTACTTTAAAAATGAGGCACATAAACTACACGTAATGAGTAAATGTTGCTGTATCTCTGTAGTAATACCTATGTGAAAGTAAAACAGCATCCTCACCAAAGATTGTGTCATATATCTTTGGGAGAGATAATGGGAAGAAAATCCTTTCAAAGCCTGTATTTGCCATTCATACAAGATGAACCAGTGCTGGGGCAGTTGGCACTGCATGCAGTGGTATTTACACTGGCTGTGTTGACACAGACTGTGCCGAAGCTAGTGCCACATGCAAGGCAGAAAGGAAGAATGGAGCAGACTGTAGAGACGGAAGCACAGAAAAGCAGGACTCCACAAGACTTTGTTTTCCTGAAGAATGTAAACCTTGATTTTTGGCTGGCCATTGCTTATCTATTCGAAAGTACCACAGGGTTTGCTGCTGGCATCTGGAGGATGAAATTCTGCTGGGATTTCCCCTCTTTTACTGAATCCAGAAGCTGCTGACTGCCAGGCAGGGGGCAAGGAAATGTATTTGCCTGTTTTTGTAGTGTCTGGTGGTTTTGTTGCCAGAGATTTGTTACTGAGCTTGGAAAATGAATACAAACTTTGCACAGGCTGGATTCTTGAGTCTTTGTGATACCTTTAAAAAGCAATCAGTCTTTCCTTTGACACTTCTAGGAAAGCAAGATAAACCAAATAGTAATGATCACACATTTTCTTGGCATTTCTTCCTGTACTTGGTGCTAAAGTCTGTGAACTCTGGGGAATTTCATACTTTGCTTTTGCTCCGTACTGTTCTTCAAATCATAGCTTAATTCTCATCTCTTTTGAAGCCAGTTTCCATTTCCTATGGTCTGCCTTAAAATTGATAACACTGTCTGCTTTGAGAGTACATTCCTTGGTCTCCTCTACCTTTGTCTCCAGGATGCCCAGAGAGACTTTTAAAAATGTATCAGGTGACCCTTTGATCAACCTGAGACATGATCAAAGTTTCTTCCCATGATCTGTTTCTCAGTCCCCTGCCCGTCCCCCAAGTTCAGACTTGAAAAAAACTTTCCTTTGAGACAGTCATCAAAACTTAATGATATGGCATTGTTAGTCCTGTGCCAACCATAATAATTCCTATCTCCTGCTGTGGGTTTCGGTTCAATATCGTAACGAAAAATGAGACACAGGGTAAACAGGCTCTGCAGTGATAGTGGAGATTGCAACCTCCTGCAGTTACAGGAAAGAGCTCCCAATAATGAAGTGGTCTTACAATAAACACCAGCTGCTGAAATCATCCTACCTGAATTTTCTATGTGAAATACTGTAATGATTTGAGTTATTGATTCTTACTTTTAAAAAATTACCGTGGACTTGCATATTAATTATCTGTCTGGCATAATAACCTTGCTTCATTCTAAACTGGAAGTTTGGTGGGAGATGCTGGTATGAATTGAAACTGTGAGGAAAAATGGTTTTGAAGAGGGAGGAGGCAGAGTGAATCTGGGTTCTTTTTTGGGTCACTGCCAAACAGTCCCTTGGATATTTTTTTAAATTACTTGGCTTTCCAGTAAGCTATTCTTTCAGAAACAGAAGAATTTTTTTGTGTGCTGCCTGAATACTGAGTGCAGTGTTGGAATTAACCCACGTGCATCTTTATAATTACGTCTGATGTTGGCCTTTTGATATTTTTTGGAACACTAAATAATTTGCTATATACCTTTCTTGCTCTAGCATGTTAAGTATATTACCATGTTCAGAAGGGCCACCTCTACCAGTGGCCTAAAATTTTACATCAGGTTACAGTTTTAAATATGTCTTTGTGCTTTTGTCCAGAGTGCAGATTTCTTTGGCAGCATGAGAACTTCTTAATGGCCTATGGTTGCTAGTGATTTGAGAGACCAAAACACCTGTGAGACCAGATATGTTAGCTAGCCAAGTTTGCCAACAGAAGACAAGGCAGACATTGTTCTAGATACCCTAGAGGGAAGAAGAGCATGAAAAATGGTGTATCAACCAATGTGGTTGCTTGTCTTCTTCCTGCAGCTGGGGAGACTCTGCCCCGACAGGGATTCTGACCTCAGAAGGCTTCAACTAGGTCGTTGTCTTAACTTGCTAGTTAATATTGTGTCTGTCATGTTCCTGACAAAGGAAATCAATGGAAAAGATGCAACCTATCATTTGGAGTTCTTTCTCAGGGAGGGTGTTGGGCACTAGAGGAAGATGTGGCTTGCTGTGGGTGTTGAGAACACAAGGAGTTTTTAAGAGGGCACGTAAAAAGGTATCTGGGAATGCTGGTCAGCTGAACAGGAGTTGGTGTCACTAGATGCAGAGAACCAGCTTCTCTGCAGAGAAAAAAATAGTATCTGCAACACACATTGCCACCATGTGCCCACCCCCCTTTCTCTTTTGTTGAGCAATACCTGAGAGCAAAAGAATCATAGAATCATTTCAGCTGGAAAAGATAATCCAGCCCAACCATTATCTAACTCTACCAAGTCTGGTGCCAAACCATGTCCCTTAGCACCACAACTATTCATCTTTTAAACACCTCCCGGGATGATTATTTGATCATCTCCTTGGGGAGCCTATTCCACTGTTTGAGAACCCTTTCAGTGAATAAGTTTCTTTAGTATCCAATCTAAACCTCCCCTGGTGTAATTTGAGGCCATTTGCTTTCCTCCTGTCATATTTTACTAGGGAGAAGAGACCAACACTCACCTCACAACTTCCTGAAGTAGCTGTAAAGAGCAATAAAGTCTCACATCAGCTTCCTTTTCTCCAGGCTAAACAACCCCAGTTCCCTCAGCCCCTCCTCATAAGACCCTTCACCAGCCCTTCTTTGGAAATGCTTCAGCAATGTCTTTCTTGTAGTGAGGGCCCCAAAACTGAATCCAGTATTCTAGGTGTGGCCTCACCAGTGCTGAGTACCGGGGGAAAGTTGCTTACCTGGTCCTGCTTGTCACACCATTCCTGGTAGAGACCAGGATTCTGTTCGTCTTGGCCACCTGAATACACTGCTGGCACATATGCAGCTGGCTGTCAACCAACACTCCCAGGTCCTTTTCTACCGGGCAGCTTTCCAACCTACCAAGCTTGTAGAGTTGCCTGGGGTTGAACAGCTGTGTGCCTCTTTTGCCTTCTTAGGAGCCTTTTCTTAAGAGCTTGAAAGTGACCTGACCTTATGCTTAATTGTCTTAGGTAAGCCAAAGGCCAAAAATGGAGACAATGTGATTTCTGAAGTTCTGTATCACAGTCTTGTACTCATTGTGATCACTCTTGGTGTTAGAAATTGTTTTAACAGTCCTGTTCCTCAGCCTACTGAAGGCTGGCTGGCTGTTTTGAGTGAAATATCTTGCTATTGAATCTGGCATCTGTGTCATTTTGGCATCTTGTTATCTTTGGATTTCTTGTTAGGTCTTTGGAGTGGCTACTAATGTGTAGTTCTAACTCCAGTCCTGTTTAACATTTCATGTGAATATCAGTAACACCATATAAGAGAGTAGAGAGTCAGACTGGGCAAGCAATGAGGCAGCTGTCTTAAAATAAATAAGTGATAACCCTTAACCTCTGAAGGTAAAAGTGGTTTTGGAATTCTGAAAACTTTACTCAAGTGGTGAATATAAATCTTAAAAATATTGGTAAGGAAGGCTAAGTAGTGGCTGCCAATTACATTTTAAACTGCGATTTCATTTCACATTTATCTAAAATCTTCCCAAATTTGTCTTAGGTTTATTAAGTTAAACTAATGTAACCTTAGAACCTAAGCAAAACTGAAAGCTAGGTTAAAGGAAATGAAAAAAACAGCTAAAAAGTAGAGTTGGTGCTGTTGGCAAACAGCTTTTAAATTACCACTACTGGGTTGAGGACGAGGGAATAAAATTTATGGTGCTAATAAATAAGATGCTGAAAGAAACACCAGTACACCTGAATATCTGAGAAAAGGAGGTTATTAGAAAAAGAGAAGCCATAAAGTGTGACAAACAGAAAGCAGGATAAGCTCCAATGAGCCCAAAGTAGAGTTGTGGAAATTCAGAGCAGCTTAAAAACCAAAACAATGTCAATAATGATTTAAAACTATGTGTCAGAAAGAGGAAAGATGCCAGTTATTTGCTGTAATTGGACAATATTTAAATATGATGATTTTGTAGTTAGTGGAGAGACTGAACCAAAGGTACACACTATCCTGATTAAAAAAAAAAAATCGGTAATAAGGGCCTAAGCCTTTTAAAGACCTCATTAAAATCATAAAAAATAGAAGTGATGATATGACTAGAGATAATTCCTGAAAGACTACACACATTCAGAACAAGAAGGCTAGAAATACTGAGTTGCAAAATGCACGTAGTGAAGGTAATAAAGTTCCATCACTACTGATGAAGCAAGAGAGTGGGATAGAAAACAACAACAAATGTTAGAGAACACAGAAATCTAACATGGCTATACCCTAGTATTAAAAAAAAAAGTTAATTTTTATTAAGTAGTAAGAAATGTATAAGGAATTAACACATAATTTTTGAGATGGATAGAAACACAATTTAGATATTAAGGAATATTAAGGAAAGAGGGAATAATTCGATTAGGTGTAGTCAGGTTGTCAGAACATTTAAGTTTGTCAAAGCAATCACTGGCCTGGAGGAATTATCACTCACAAGCTCATGAAAAAGTGGTAGTGTTAGTAGGATGACTACTCTTCTACAGGGAGATCTGATCACTCAGACTTCTCTGTTAAGAATTAGTAGAACTAGTTATTAAGCATCTTTTAAGTACCTTGAGAATAATAATGTCAGCAAAAGAACTGTGGTTTTGTTAAGAACCATCTGAGATGGAAAAATCTACTTTTCTTTTTAAGAAATTGATTGAATTTGGGAATAGCATAATCTATGTCTACGAAGCTTTCTGGCACTTGAAAGTTGTAATTCTCTAAGCAAACTGTGGAGTTATGGCTGAGGCAACATGTAAAAAACATGCTGACAGAGGTGAAAGCTTGGTTTCAGACTGAGACATTTTAAGTTGAAGTCATCAACAGTCTGTCCAGGAATTGCAGAAGTTCTGTGCTTTCGTTTAATGATTTGATGAGGATTTATAATATTTATAGAAGCTCCTTCAATTGACAAAGATGACAGAAATAATGAAAATGGAGCAGAGATTTTGAATCATTGTAAGTCAAGTAAGTGGGGAAAAGATCAGCTTGGCTAAACGGGGAACTCCTCATGAAGCTCAGGAGGACAAATAAACTGTCTGATCTCTGGAAGCAAGGTCAGACTTTGTGGGAAGATTACAGAGTTGTGGTTTGTATATGCAAAGAGAAGTCATGAAACGTCAAAGCTCAGTTAGAGCTGAAACTCGCCAGTGTTGTTTCTGATAAACAGGGTTTTTTAAAGTATGTCAGTAGCAAGAGGAAGTCTAAAGAAAAAATTGTTGCAGATGGTCATCTGACTAATAGGGATGAAGAAAAAGTGGAGACATTTGAGGCAGACCTCACGCTGCCCAGTCCCCTGAGCTGGAAGACCACAAGTGTGGGAACAATGACTTTCCATTTGTGGACATTGAAATTATAAGGGACCAGCTGTATCAGCTGATTGTTCACAAATCCATGGGGCCTGATGGGATTCATCACAGAGTTCTGAAGGAGCAAGACCCTTCTCTATCATCTGCCAAAAGTCTTGGGAGTCTGGGGAGGTTTCTGGTGAGTGGGAGTTGTCAAATGTTATTCCAGTTTACAAAAAGGGCATCAAAGAAGACCCAGTGTACTACAGACCTGTTAGTCTAACCTCAGTTCCTGGAAAAAAATGTGGAGAAGGCTATACTGGGTACTACTGAAAGGCATTTAAAGAATAATGTAATCATCAAGCATGGTGAACATGAGTTCACAAAATATAAGTCCAGCTTAACTAATTTGACATCCTATGCTAGGGCCACTCCCTAATGGATAATGGGAAGACAGGGGATGTAGTTTTTCTGGATTTTAGTAAAGCTTTTCATACCGTCCCTTATGCTATTCTTCTGCACAAATGTTCCAAGTATGGGATCAGTGGTTTTACAGTGTCCTGGGTGAAGAACTGGCTGAAGGGCAGAGCTCAAACCGTTGTACTGAATAGGGCTACATCTGACTGGCAACTGGTCAGCAGCAGCATGCCTCAGTGTTTAGTTCTAGGGCCACTTCTGTCCAATGTATTTATCAAGGATCTGGATGCAGGATTTGAATGCACTGTTAGCAAGTTCGTTGATACCACACTGGGAGTACTGATGACTCTCAAAGGCCATGATTCCTTGCAGAGAGATCTAGATAGATTGGATTATTGGGCTATGATTAATGAGATTAAATGTAACTTCATTTACAGTGGAGTAACGCCAGGAACAAGTATAAATTGGAGATCAGCCCTACAAAAAGGAATCTGGAGGTGCTGCTTGACAGCAGGTTCAGTAGGAGTCAGTAGTGTGCCCTGGCAGGCAAGAGGGCAAACCACATCCTGGATGGCATCAGGCATAGCATTACCAGGTGGTCAAAAGAAGCGATTGTCTCATTGAATTCAGCACTGGTGTGACCTCACCCCGATTCCCATCTGCAGTTCTGGGTTCTACAACTCAAGAAGGATGTGAAGGTCCTTGATTGCATTCAGAGGAGGGTAGCAAGGCAGGTGAGAGGGCTGGAGGGAATGTCCTATGAGGAGTGGCCTAGGTTTATGGGCTTTTCTGGTTTGGAGAAGAGGAGGCTGAGGGGAACATCATTGCTTTTCTGAGAAGGAGAAGTGGATGGGGATATGCTGATCTCTTCTCCCTGGTATCCAGTGACAGGACATAGGGAAATGGTTCAGAGCTGTGCATGGCAGGTTTAAAGTGGCCCTTCCAACCCTCTACCATTCTATGATTATGATTAGAAAGCATTTCTTTACTGAGAAGGTGGTCAAACACTGGAACAGCCTTCCCAAGGAGGTGAGCAATGCCCTGTGCCTGTCAGTGTTGAACAGTTGTTTTGATACTGCCCTTAACAACATGCTTTAACCTTTGTTGTGCTCTTAATTTGGCAGTTGGACTGGATGATTGTTGTAGATCCCTTCCAACTGAAATAAGAGCATGCTTTTATTCATGGGATGCTGCTGAAGAAAGTATAATCTGTTTTTAAAATTTATTTTAGTATTTGGCATTGAGTACTTAGCACTGTGTAGTGTTGTGTCCTGTGGTAGTTGTCTGTCTTAAAAAGATGTAGAAAAACTGGAATAAATACAGAGACAATTTTGGGAAACTTGGACCTGTAAGGAAAGTTGAGGAAATGGGATTTATTTGGCTAGCAGAGAGGAAATGAGTGGGCACACTAGTATGTTCTGATTTTTTTTTTTTTTAATGAAAAAACAATGTAATTGGACTGTGATAATTTGTTTCTTATGAGTGAGCAGATAATAGTTGGGAAGAATGGTTTAATTTACAGCACATGTGATTCTGATTAGTACCTAATGTTTTCAACAGATAAAGGGAAAAGCTGACAAGAGTTTAAGACAGACACCCAGTAGGTCTAGGATCTCCCTTGTAGGGAATTTTAAAGAAACCACTGTTGTGGATCACAGAGACATAAATTTCATAGTAAAAGCAGAGAGCCTTAATAGAATATTGGTTTTACGCTTTTCCTCTCTCTTTGGTTACTTGAAGAGGCATTGATGTTGCTCATATTCCACTTTTTTGGAGTGTTTTGAAGAGAGATGAAGTCATATGTCATTACTCAAACTCTTGAAGTTTGTGTAACCCCTTCAAAGTAATCGTTTTTACCTTGCCGTGTTGGAAGACAAAGTTATTTACACAAAGTGCAAATCCCTGGATTAGTTTTCATATGAGTCTTCTTTAAAGTATACTACAAAATCAAGCTGAAGAGTCTGCATCTGAAGAAAAGATTAATAAAGGAGTGCATAGTGAACTCTGGGGAAGTGAATAGTTCTATAAATAATTAATAGCTAAAAGCCATTTCAAAAAGATTGGTGCCCTGCTGAGGTCAGTATTAAAGTAGATGTTGGGACTTTCAAAAGCTCTTAAAGTCACCCTTCATGGTTTGTTTAGGTTTCTGTCCTTCTGGAGTTGAGTTCATTTTATGATAAAGAAAATACTGATAGCAAATACTGTGAAGATATGGTTTCTGGTGGTAATATGACACTATTCACTGGGCAACTATCTACAGCAGCAGAGTGTTTACAGATATCATAAGATATCTGCACTTTTAAGGAAATTCTTTTTTGCATGGGTTAGTCCTATGAAACTCAAATGCACTTCAGAGATAGTGTACTAGAATATTTTAAGGAACAGTGCAGGAAGTGGTTGCATACATCTCCTGGTAACATTTTAAATAGCTGTATGTGCTTTATATATATCTTTTATAGATATATGTATATATATATATATTAGATATACAAAATCACAGACTGCTTTGTTTTAGTTTTACATAATTCTGTTCTCACAGGTCACAAGTCCTTTTTTCCCCCCAGGACTGTGGATGGTGATAGATAGAAATGAATCTGCCATTGCCATAAACAGTGCCTGAAATGAATGCTCTTCAAATGCAGTGTGAGATTGTCCTCTCTATGAACACCTTGTGGTCAACACAAAAGAACAAGGAAGGATCTATTATCACTCTTGCCTAACAGGAAGTGGCAGTTACACTGAGAGGGGGGAAAAAGTGTTTTCTTCAAGTTATTACTGCAGTTTGTCACAGATTCAGGATTTGTATCATGATCCCCTAAATCCCTGTCTGGAATGGCTCTGGCAAGAGTTAGTAAATGAGCATTAATTTTAGCTTCTAGTGTAGATACAGGGAATTTACATGATTAAGTTGTACTGGCAAATACGTTTTGCAGTTACAACGTTGCTTAATATATTTCTGGTTTTTAATAAGAGCTTTTTTTAAAGCAGTGTTCGTGAAGGTTTTTGGTTTTTTTTGTGTGTGTTTTGTTTAAAGGAACATGTCATTGGTAAAGTAGACTAAAACCCTTGGGTTTTCAGTGTGAGTCTGTACCCAAAGGAAACTGTGATGATCTGATTCTAGTTTTCTCTGGCTTATGAATGTTTAAGGCAGGAATAGAAATTGTTAATTGGTGATAGAGTTATGTGTGTGTGTGTGTTGCATGTGCATGTATCTATGTGTAGTTGTGTTACAATGTGAAGGCCCTGTTTGGAAATCAATTGTATATTTCTTATGTTTTACCTCCAAGACTAGTTATAATATGTACAAGTAACACTGCCTCTCAGCGTGTCAGACAAGGTCAAAGGACACAATATAGAATCAATTTTCATATCTCTGTGTCTTTTAATCCAAGTTTGAAGAATTGCAGAGCAATGCAGATCATACATAGAGCTTTCTGATATTTGTATTCTTTGTTTATCTCCCATGTCCCCTTTCCACCAGTCACTTCATGGGGAGGAGGGAAGAGAGTGAAGAATGAATAGTTTTAAATTATTTTGCTGTAAGCAGCTCAAAAGCATCAATAGGCTATAAATAAAAATTAATTATTTCTCTTTAAGTAATTCAAAGACCATATGGTACCTATCTAGAATCACCTAAGTGGTTAATCGCATGTTAAATTCCTTTCCTCTTCTCTAGTGTAAACAACTGCAAAAATATTTACATTCCCTGCTGTGCTAGATTTATTTATCATTTTATAATAAACACACAGAAGTGTTATAAATTGAAATCTTAATCTCTTGCTTGACTTGCTTTCTAAAATGTTAGCAATGTCTTTGGGTTGGTTTACTTTGTGTGCTCTCCCACTCTGAACAGAAATGCACGACACTGAAAACAAGAAAGCTAAGAAAGTCAGAGGTGCAGCACAAAAGCTTTCTGTTATTCTAAACAAGGTTAGAGAGTGCAGTAAGGGAAGTGGCTTTAAAACTCTTTATTGGATTTTCTTATTGTTGTGAAATTCCAGAATGATGATGATGTAATTCTATAAAACTTAAAGGGGCTCAGGCAAAAAACACAGAAAACAAGTTGACTGAGAAAGCCACTGCATACCTATAGAGCAAGTTGTTCCTGTCAGTCAGTGAGTGCTCTAGCTTTTCCCCAGAGATAGACAGTAAAAACACTGCAAACTCTCTGCTCCACAACTCATTGAACTGTCTTCAGTTGGAGAATGAATTGAGGACATCTTCAAAGCACAGTGTAAACTTGAACAAACTAATACAATAAGGAAAAAAACAAACTGATTTGTTTCAGAACAAGGGAGTGAATTCTTTAAGCTGCAAAGTGTATGTGAAAATAATTTTCTGGATTTGTAAAGTAAATGAGTGGTCTAAACAGAAAAGTGGGAGAATGATTTCTGCTGTGCGACTATTTGGCCTCTCCAAAATAAGCACACGCAGCGACAGAGCTCATGCTTTGGAGGCTGGTGGCCACAACCCAAGCTTCTGCTAACAGTCCTGGGCTGCTCACTCCCATTACTGGGTAGGGACAAGAAAAAAAAGAGGAGCAATACCAGCAAGCTTCTCAGCATGTCTAATGGCAGACTCAGTTCTTTTGGGAAAGGGAGCAGTTCAGAGAAGGGCATTTAATCGAAGCAGATTAGCACACTAATTCTGGGAGTCACTGTAAATGAATGAATGAGACTGAAATTGTGATGGCTGGATGCTGTTACGGTTCTGTGCTCTTGGATTTTGAGGAAAGTGATCTGGGTAAAAGCATGAAAATGCAAGGTGGAGTCAAAGAGAAAAGGTAAGACCAGATGTCCTGCTCATCAGATAATGGAACTTTTAATTTTGCTAAAAGCACTTTCTCCCTCTCAAATTTTAAAATGATACCTGCACAGCTAGTCTATCAGAATGAGTAACTTGTTAAGCTAAACGTGGAGCAAATGAAAGCATCTGCACCCTACAGTAAATTCACCATTTTTCTGTGCTGAAAAGTGCTTTCATAGTTCTTGACCTGTAAGCTGCAGTCCTTGAAGTTCCGCCTTCAGCTGCTGCCATCTGAGTTGCTGACACAGGGCCAAGAAAACATTGCCTGTGCTAACTTTCATTGTGCTTATTTGCATGCCAGAGCAGCATTGTCCTGGATTTCCACTACCCCTGATGAACCTTGATCTCATCAGAGGGAAATACCCTATACTGATTTCCTTGCTCAGTGCTGTTCTCCTCTGGCTCTCCATTTACTGAACCTTGGAACTTCTTCATGACTCACAGGAGTTTTCCACCCATGCTGGTAGCTAAATTCAAGGTCATTAGGAACAACAACTACAAGTTAGTGTCAGACCCAGGGGTTCTCCACCCAGTAGCCCCTGAAGGAGATAAGTTGGCTGCTTCTCAGTTGGTTGTCGTGCCAGAATAAGAATTTAATTAAGAAGGGGGAGAGCATCAAATAGCATCTCCATCAAATACTGTTCCTTGTGGAAACTATTCAACAATGTGCTCGTTGATATAATTAGTACTGTAGCACTCATTTTGTAATTAAAAGTCTGGGTTTTGTCTTAAGATGCAAAGCAAGGTGGACGTAAATATACCTTGAAATAGCTGAAGTCTCAGCAGAAACTGTTGGAAGAACACTTTGAAAAGTTGAAGCACTAGTCAAGAATTTCTTTAATGGTTTGTTTTTCTTTATTTCCAAAAGGTAGAGAAGAGTTTTGTAATACTGTGGAGTAATTAGTGGAGCTCCATGAAACCATGATTTCCCACACTGAAACAAAAGCTAGGTTAGTATATATTAAGCTACCTGTAGGTCTTTCCTGTTAGTTTTGTCTGATGAATCACATGTAAATTTTTATGTCACATTATTTTGGTGATGGTCTTAACAATTCTAAATTTAGAATTCAAATAATTGAATCATAAATTAGTTTATGTAGTCTTCCAAACTGTTTAGTTTAACTGATCCTCAGATATTGTTAGAATGAATGAAGTGGTTAAACTTTTAAATAGAAATTGTAATAAATAACTCAGATATCTTCTAAAGAAGCAGCCCTATCCTCTCCAAAGAGAACTGGATAAATACTTCTGTCCTCTGACTATGAAGGAAGCCTATGTGACTAGTTTGGGCAAGACACCTATTTTTGTGTAGCCAAAGTAAAATGAGCTGAATCTTACCCTAAGAATGAATCTTACAAGGGCTTTAAAAAAAAAAAATCCTGATAAAGTGTATGAATACAAAAGCTTCAGTGAGGTATTTTTGTTTGTTACACGATGGGATGGAAAATCACTGCACATGGAATTTGGGAAATTATCTTCAGACATGGTTATAAAAGAAGATTGATAATGTTGGTTGAAAAAAGGCCCCTTTAATAACAGCAATGGATCAGTCACACACCTTTATTTCACTCTGTTGTGCTGGATAAAAAGCAGGCATGAACATGACCTGTGGATGGCATATTATCATAACCCATGGGCTATGCTGTAAAATGCACTGTTTTATAAACTCCTGGAATGAGTTCATGGAACTTTCTGAAGTAGGTGGTTACTCACAGTCTTCATTAACTTTCTAGTTGCTTACCAAAAATATAACATTTAATAAGGAGAGTGCCCTAGTTCTACATGTCTAGCCCTGACCCTTTCCAAAAGTGAAATTAAGATGTCTTTTTTTTTTTTTTTAATATATGGAGAAATCATTCATCACTGGAAACAATACAAGGAATCAAGTTATTTTACATCTATCTTCATTAAAATTGATTTTTGTGCTAAAGGCTGAACCTTACAGTTTGAAATAATACATTTATAGTGATTTGTTTGGGGTTTTTATCAATCATAAAACTTTTAAAAGGAATATCAGCATATATATTCCTGAGCTTTTGGAACATTTTATTGCCTAGATTGTAATCTCTCATCTGTGTAAAGTAAGGATGAGTTTTATAATCTCATCTGTATGAAGTAGCATGAGTTTTTTTTAATGCAGACAGGTAGCTCCTTGTGAATTAGGGTAAGAGGATGTTTCTTAATGTTTAAGTGTTTGTTTAGAGGTTGCTAAATCCAGTTTTGAGAAGTTAATTGCTAGAATCAGAAAATGTACTTGAGTAGTGTAATATGTACTAGGTGATGGTGAAATATTGAAGATTAGAAGTTTGTGATCAGAAGCTTTGCATGAGGATTGATAAAATAGTGACATGGAATTGTAGAATATAGAATGGTATGGGTTGGAAGAGACCTTAAAGATCACCCGGTTCCAACCCCACTGCGGTGGGCAGGGAAGGAGCACCTTCTACAAGACCAGGTTGCTCAAAGCCCCATCCAGCCTTGCCTTGAACAGCTTCTGGAATGATGGTGTGCTAGAGTTATTCATGCTCTAGAGTGAGGAAAATCTGTACTGGTTAAAAAACCCACACCAAAACCTCCAATTAAAAAAACAAAATAATACAGGCTTCAAACTTCACTAGGGAACAGTAGTGTTTATGATCTGATAGATACTATTTGCAATGGGAAGACAGTTGCAGTTTGAGAATGATAGTCATAAAACTTGAGCTATCTAAAAGTATGTTCTTTATCCCAATGAAGGAAGAGAGACTCATCTATACTTTTTCAGTCCTAGGAATCTTATCTTCAGATGGATTTAGTCATCCTCTACCTTTATTTTCTATTTTGGATACTGCCCTGCTGCCAATAAATTTTTGAATTCTCAACTTCATTATGTATGAGAGCCTCTCCAAATGCAGGGATAGGGATGAGCAGTGTTTGCCTTTGGTCTTCCCTTTTCTCTTTTGAAAGCAACCAATGTCAAGTTTAAGTATATTAGCAAAGGTAAGGTCAGCCAAAATGTCTTCTGTTTGAGGCCTGTTTTAGATGCAGACTGAAACAAGAGTTTGGTCTTGGGCAGGTTGCTGAGAAGATGGTTTTTTCTCCTATCATACCTAGAATCATAGAATGGTTTGGGTTGGAAGTGACCTCCAAAGGTTATCTAGTCCAACCCCCTCTGCAGTAAGCAGGGGCATCCTCAACTAGATTAGGTTGCCCAGACACTTGTCGAGTCTCACCTTGAATATCTCCAGGGATAAGACTGCAACTACATCCCTGGACAACCTGTTTCAGTGTTCCACTGCCCTCATGGTAAAGAACTTGTTCCTAACATCCAAAATGAATCTATTCTTCTCTAGTTTGAACCTGTTGCCCCTTGTCCTATCACTGCAGGCCTTTGTAAACAGTCTCTCTCCATCCTTCTTGTAGGTCCCCATAAGGTACTGGAAGGTCATTATTAGGTCTCCCTGGAGTCTTCTCTTCTGCAAGCTGAACTTGTGATACAGAGTTTCAGTAAGCCTGATAAATGGAATAGTTGACCATCCCTAAAAATGACCTGGTTTAGGTACAGACCGTTAAATGCAAGAGCGATTTGAACGATTCAATGTAATTTACACTGTTGAAGACATGCTGTCCTGGTTACAGCTTCTTTCTGATACAGAAGAGTATTTCAACCTCTTCTATGTCAAGCTCATAGGAAATTTTTTTTTGTGTTTGTTTGTAGCAGAATAAGCAACTTTGATTTTTCACTGTAATTATCTGTTTGGAAATTATTTGAACTTCTAAATATCCACAGGAAAATTGAAGACTGGACACATTTTTTCATCTACTCTATCTTTGCTATTCCTACTCTAAAATAGTCATGAGTGCTACCAGTAGAGGCTTGATTGCTCACCCATGGACACCTGTCTTAGGGTGGAGATAACCATCTGGTTAAAAATAACTTTTGAAGGGGTAAATTACAGCTGAGAGCTTTGTTTGTAGGTGTTGCTTAGAAAAGGAAGCTGAAGACTTTGTTTCTCATCAGGTGTTCACAGGGAACTAAGAATATGGGCCACTGTTTGCTACCTTTTTTATGGTAAAAGGACATTAAAAGCCATATACTTCCTTTTTCCATTCTCTCAGCTGATAATTTTTTTAACATAGACATACATCTTTGACTTGGCTAATGGAGAATAAGGTGATGGTCAACACTTTCTTGAATAAAGAAATATAGTTTATTTCAGCTGTCAAAAACAGGAAATTGTTACAGTGTGACAAAGAATCACAGTCAAGTAGTTCTGGAAAGTTGCTGAAATATATGCATTTTAAAATGTGCAGACAAATCTGTGAACTGTGGTATTGCACATGGATGTAATTCGTCTGAGTCTCGATTTTTTTGGTGTATAGCAAGCTCTATTTTTTAATAGTACTAATTGCAATTTAATAATTAATTAAATGCAATTGTTTGTGGCAGAAATATATAAACTGAACTTTTCCAAATGTGACATATGACACTTATCCACGTGGAAAATGATAAAATGTGGTGTTACTGTTAATAAGGTAATTGTAGTTTTATTTCCAGACCAATAGAACAACACAACTATTATCACTATTACCAGATTGGTTTGGGTTTTTGGGGGTGTGGTGGTTTTTTTTGTTTGGTTGGTTGGTTTTTGCTGCTTGGTTTTTCTCTCCTTCTTACCCTATTTATATTTTTTATATATATAGTACTTAGGATTTCTGGTGGTTGGGGTTTTTTTCTCTTTTTTATTTTTTTTTTAAACTGTTGGTTCTTTAATAGTATCAGATTTCTTCCATCATACATCAGAAATACCAAACAATTTAAAGGATCTCAAAGATGACTTCTGTTCTGGCTTTTGTTTGTTTCCTCCTTATAGGCCTGGCAGCTGCGATTCAGTCATCTTGTGGGCTATGGTGCCAAATACTACTCCTACCTCATGTCTAGGGCTGTTGCCTCCATGGTGTGGAAACAGTGTTTTGCTCAAGACCCATTTGATAGGTAAATCCAGTGAAAATACTAAGTAGAATGAAATGTTGTGTTACTTGCTTCTGAAAAACATGAAATGGGGCCATGTAGATTGATGGGGTTTTTTTAATGACAATCAATTCTTAGCCATCTTCTTAATTTTTGAAAAGATTATAAAACCATGTATAACCATAGGTATAAAGTGTATTTTGGGACACGTTCATTGGTGCAAAAAAAATTCATGTCAAATGTTTTAAAATACAGGTGTGCCAGTTGGGAGGCACTGACATCCATATTTAGATGTAATTATACAGCTTGATTTTCATGGATGCCTAATTACTTGTAATTTTCTGTTGAAATCAAAGCAATTGCAGGTGTTAAACAAGCTTCATGTCACCAGCTTCAAAGCTGAGTGCAGCTATCTGACTCATTTTGCTTTGTGAAATTAAAAAGTAAATTGTAAGCTCACAAAATCTTAATTATTCTTATACCTCAGGAGAATGTTAAGAGCGTTGTAACAGAGCAGCTTTTCTCCTTGGAGCAATGAAGGCTGAAATGTTGTTTGCAAATTAACTTCTATAAGCACCAACACCTATTCATATGTATGAAATTTGTCTAGTTCAGTTACTCATAGTGTAATTTTAAATGTAATTGGAATTTAAGGAGTCAACATGGAGTCAAGGCACTCATTGTTTCAGGGTGGAAAATTTCATTTGATCTCTGTCTCTTGAGTTCCACAGAGATTGTAGAAGCAAATCTGAAAACTGAAGAGGTTGTGTTTGCAGCTGGCTCTAACATCTGTGTTTCTCCAGGGCAATGGGTGAGCGTTATCGCAGAGAGATGCTGGCACACGGTGGTGGAAAAGAGCCCATACTTATGGTTCAAGGTAAAAAAAAAAAATCAGAACTGTATTATTCCCTATTTGGTCTTTTTATTTTAATTCTGATTTTCACTAGGTTTGTGAAAGAAAATGCGTTCATTTGTTTAGTGAAGTGGACTGGTCGTCAACTTTGTGTCATGGTCAGTAGAGCTTGTGATAAACAGAATAACCACCAGGTAGCTTGGAAGGAGTGTTGGAAGGAGTTGTATTACAAGGCTGTCTAAAGAATTTAGAATAAGAATATCTCATAATTGAAGAACATTGACGATACTATTTTTTGATACAACCCCCCCCTAACTTCTACATACCTAGAATTCATAATGTGGTTATATTTTATACAGAATTTCAACTTGTTTTGGCCATGTCATTTTAGCATCATCAAAACGGCTTTGGTTGCATCAGTGTGTTGAATATACATTCTCATTAAAAGGAAGTCTGAATGTTGTAATGAAATATGGTGCTTTATTCCACTTGATGCCATATTTGCCTTTTTAAATCTGAAAAATAACTTCTAAAAATAATTCATAGTGATAGCAAAAAACCCACAATTCATGTGTTTAAAAAAAATCATGAGAATGAAACAAGTTTGAGAAACTGCTGACTCATATCTACCAAGGAGAATCAGGATAAAGAAGTTTTACTCTGTAATGCTGCTATATTTAAAGTTTTTTTGCATTACAGTCACTCTTCCTGGTATGAGCACTTGCTAAGTCCTAATAGGGCATCTTTTGGTTTGAGATTCTAGGATGAATGTTAATTCATTGGCCTTTCTTCACTCCTGTTTGGTAGTCTGGAAGTTATAGTGGTTTGTTCTACAGCTAAGGAAGACAATGGTAATGTGTTGGTATTTCATCATGAGATTGGCACAGTTTCATAACTAGAACATTTCAGTTCTTTGACCCTTCTGCTTATATTTGAGGCCATAACCTCTGCTGTCCTTAGAGTCGTCATATATTAAGCAACTATATATTCTCCAGATTAATATATTTATATTTCTGATCTACAAGGTGTTTTTTTTTTTCATTCAGGATGACTTGCAAACTTGCCCTGCTTTGCTGTGATTTACAAAAAATGGCAGGTGTTTTGACAGAAATACAGAATCACAGAAGGATGGAGGTTGGAAGGAACCTCTGGAGTTCACCTGGTCTAACCATCCTGCCTCCAGTAGGGCCATCTAGATAGAGCTGGTAGTCCAGGACCATGTGCAGATAGATGGCTTTTAAATATCGCCAAGGATAGAGACTTCATCACCTCTAGTGTCACCCTGTGCCAGCGCTCAGTCATCCTTACAGGGAAAAAATGTGTCTTGATCATCAGAGAGAACCTCCCATGTTTCAGTTTGTGCCCACTATATGTCTAATATGTCATTGAGCACCAATGACAAGAGCCTGGCTCCAGTGTCTTTTCACCCTCCCTTATTTATGTTCATTAATAAGATCCCCTTGAGCCATCTCTTTTCTACGCTGTACAGTCCCTGCTCTCTCAGCCTTTCTTCACAGGAGAGATGCTCCAGTTCCTCAGCCTTCTCTTTGTATTAAGAATCCCAGCACCAGACACAGCACTCCAGGTGTGCCCTCTCCAGTGCTGAGTAGAGGGGAAGAATCACCACCTCAAGCTGCAGGCAATACTTGGCCTAATGCAGTCCAGGATTGCATTCACCTTCTTTGCAGCAAGGGCGCATTGCTGGTTCATGTTCAAGTTGGTGTCCACCAGGAGCCCCAGGTCCTTTTTGTCCCAACTCTTTTCTTGCTAGGTAGATCCCAGCATATACTGGTGCCTGGGCTTGTTCTTCCCCGGTTGCAGGACTTTGCACTTCTCTTTGCTGGACTTTGTTTCATCATCCTGATTATTCATGAAAATATTAAATAGGACTGGACCCAGTGTTGACCCCTGGGGTACATCGCCAGTTACTGGTATCCAACTAGACTTTATGGCACTAATTGACACCTCCTGGGCCCAGCCATTCAACTAGTTTTTAATCCACCTCACTGTCTGATAATTCAGCCCATATATCTTCATCTTCTCTGTGTGGATCTTACTGGAGATAGCATCAAAAACTTCTCCCAGTGACCATGATGGGTCAAAGATTATGGAAATTCATCTTGTGATACTGGCTTGTGGGTGCATCCCATCAGGACCTGTGATCTTCCACATGCCCAGTTTGCTTAGGTGTTCTCTGATGTGATAGTATTCCATCAAGGGTACATCTTTTTTGCTTCGAGTTAGCTCCCTGGCCACTTCTGTATTCCGAATTTTATGTTTATACTCAGTATTTCTTTAATATTACTTTTAGAGATTTTAAAACATATTAAAGATCATAAAAATAACTAGAATTCATCAGTAGATTCCTTGCCTTTCTATATTGTGAACGTTCATTTGTAGACAGTGCAAAACTTAAACAAGCATACTTGAATGACTTCCTGAAAAATGAAATTGAGGTGACTCAGGTCTTTTGACAAGTGAATTTGATTGCCGTTGGGACTATTTGAGGTTAAATCACTGAACACACATAATGGAAAAGCTTCTTAGATGCTATGCTTAAATTGCTCTGTGTTTATTGCAAAAATTGAGAATTCAAGGAGAAAATTAAAAGCAGTTATTTGTTCTTTAATTTGTTTAGATTTCATCAGCTTCTGATTCCTTTTGCTGCTTTTTTTCCCCTTTTCATTATGGATGTTCCAGCATGCTTGAGTTCCACCTTTTCTTGGTTTTCGTCAGTCACAAAGCTGTGCTCCCATTGCAGATGAACAAGCAGATTTCTGAGTTGATTCCACCAAACTTAGAAGCTTGTTGATTTTACTCTTCAGGTGAGCAGTTCAGATGCTGTGCTCACTAGTGCCACATTTAAAAAACCTTAAGTTCCATGAGCATGGGGTTTTTTTTTAATATATACATAAAGAAATGTGCTTATACAAGTCTGACTTCTGGATGCACGTACATAGCCTCACCCCTGAAGTTCTTCCGTATCTCATTGTGAAGTTAGCCATATTCATTGCCTGATAACAGATAACTTTACAAGTGCATTTCATTTATGCAGTTTCTTTGTTAAGCTTTTCTTCTCAGAAGCTATCTATTGTCTTTCTTTTGTGTTTGGATATGACCTTAGCTTTTCATCTTTCTCCCGCATGATTCCATAGATGTACTGATTAGGGAAGAGAAAGGATCTGACCTGCCATTCAGTGGAGTTCTAACAAGATTCCTGTTTGGACTAGTCTTTAATTAGAAAACACAATATATGAGGTTTTTTTTTGTTTGTTTGGATTTGATTCTCTTGGCTTTTCTTTACGTTTAAATAACACAAACAAAACAACACAAAGGCTTTGTGAAACCTTTTTTAACATTTTTCTGAAGTGACCCCTTTGATCTTACCCCTTTGATAATCTACAAAACAGAGAAATAGCCACAAATATGGATAGCAGGAGCCATTAAAAGAATGAGTGAACAATGCATTGCTTCAGAGGCTTTTTTCTTTTTTCCTCCTTAGGAAATAATTTGAGAAAAATTTGATTCCTTTTTCATTTTGAGTTGGCTTCGTGACTCTTGCAGACGCTCTTCTTCCTAGGACTATGTGGCATTAGAGATTCCACATTTCTTTTAAAGATACATAACCCAGCTGTCCCTTCCAGGTCCAGTTGTGTGCTGGTTGCAGGCCTGAACAAGATCCAGGTGTGCACCATCCCTCTCTCTCTCCCTTGGCACTCCTTGACTGGAAAGAAACGCAGGTGCCTAGGCAGAAAGTGAACTGCATTGTGAAAAGTACTGGGTTGGATGATCTGAGAGCACAGAACATATCCTGGAGTGTGCTTCTCCTGCAGTTTTGGTGCAATCACATTTGCCCTTTGGGTCTCTGCAGAAGTCCTCATGCATAATCCATGTGAAGTTGTGCTCTTGGTGTGTCAGTGCTGTATGATACTGCACACAGGCAGAGGCAGCTGTGTGCATACATGGTAATCAACTGAGTGAACATGCATGCATTTGCTCCAGTGCACCTTAAAAATTTATTTTCTATGCTCCGAGTTGTAATTCATGGAATAATTACAATTTGAAGAGGCTGTTAAAATGTTCAGATAACAATTGTATGTCTTTCTGTATAAGAAATAGGCATAAATCCTAAAAGGTAATGTGAATGGCAACATATGTTAACTCAAACTATACAGACCCAAAATAATTAGTGTTTCAAAGGGGCAGAGGCCAGATTTTGCCACAGGCTTTATTCTTCTCTCAGTGTTCAGTGATTGTAGGTTACAGCTAACCATCTCTCAAAAGGGTGTGGTTAACCACAGTGCTGTAATGTGAAAGAAAACTTCAAAGCAGAGAAGATAAGTTATGTAGTTGCCTTAGGCTTGGGAGAGACTGAGCTGAAATAGGAGTTGGGCTGAATGTATAAAACACACACCTAGATTTTAAAACTGCAATCATCAGACCTTGTGGACATCTTACTAAATCATGTAGACTGAAGTGCTGAGTACTTAGAATATATCAAAGCTCATCTTGCTTTGATATATTTTAATGGAGTTTAAAGGGAGATGACCATTTTTAAAGCATCTGTGCAGAGTAAGAGATTAAAACACAGACATACCATCAGTGTCCGTTTCTTTTGGAGCTGTCTAAAATCTGTAGTTATTTATTTCAGAAGAGTATGATCATTTCACTACAGTAGGAGTTTTTCAGCAGTGATCTCAGTTACTCACTCTTCATCCTTCCTTTGCAAGAGCAGATTTTGCCAGTGTCTGCCTTTGATGTCAATGATGGGAAAATAGGAGTGCAGTAGACCACAAATGCAAGAAATCTGAAAGCTGTTTGTATAATCAAAAGTTGGAACTACTGCGTAGGAGGTCATATGACATCAAAATTGCCAGGACAATTTTTATTTCTTCTAAACATTTAAAACAAACCATGTGGAGTCTAAATGAAAGCAATTTGTAATGAGTTTCAAGGGGGGTTTGGTAAAACCTGTATTCAGCTGCACTAAAACATGTCCAAGTATACTGTAGCTAATTAATGTTTATTTTATTCATTTTGTAACATCCAGGATTGGAACGTTTCTGTTGTCATTTGCCATTTTTTATGTAAGAGGCAAATTAAATTTACTTGTAGGTAATCCCAGCATCAGTCTGTTCTCTTTCCTTACCCCTAATCATTGCACTGTTAGCTTTTCTTCTTTTGCTGTGTAATGATAGTAAGTTTTAAGAATTGTCCACAGCAGAATAAATTTTAGTGCAACAAAAGAATTGGATAAACATCACCCAGGCTGGCTGTTTTTTATAAAGTCAGTGTTGGAAAGCAGGGGTTGTATTATGAAGCTTGGGGAGTGGTGGTGATGTCTATCATGGCCAATTTTATATACTGCCTATGCAGCAGTACAGCCACCCCTCCGTATTGATACCTGATAGAAAAGGACATATTTACTATGGAAAAATGGTTCTTTTGTAGACCCATGCCTTAAATATTGGAATGAAGGAATAATTTCACCAACCTGAGATTTTTTTATGCCTCAACTAGTTATCCAGTTTTCCTTTCTGGAATACAGGGGAAAGTAGGTTCATTATGGGTACAACTCACCTCATCATAAATTAGACTTCTGTAAAAGGTCAGCTCAGTAACACCTGCGAAGGTCTTCCTTCTGTTCAGTCTCTAGAAATAGAGCCCCAGTTAGTTCAGATGTAAATGTCTGAGGCAGAATTAGGCCAAAAAAGAGGCAAAACTAATCGCACTGTTGGGACTGGACAGCTCCAATTGAGTTCAAGACCAAACTCCAGCAGTCATGCATGATACTACATATTTCAGTGGGCTGCCATCCATGTCACCTTCTTAAGGCATTCTTTCCAATTCTGGTAGAACTGCAGGAAAATAGTTTAAACTGGAACTTTTCCAAGGCTGTTAGGGAGCAAATATACATCCCCTGGACAGGAACCTGAGAGAGGGAGTCTGCAAGAAGACACAACTCTGGGGAGTGTAGATAAGCAGCTGGTGTCTGGAGACGTCTGTTTTTCAGCCCAGCGTGTAGCAAGCCATTTTTCATTGTGAACTAGAAGTAATTCCATGGTACTTGTACTAATGTTAAAGTAGATGAGACATTTACTAGGTATTTCAATAGATTAATTCTGTTCTCTTTAATTTTGAAAATGGCTTAATGCAAACTTCATTTAACAGCATTTCAGCCAACCTGAAACAATATTTGTTTTCCTTTTAGTGCTCAGTATTAATCTACTGGGCCATGGCAGTTTGTGTTGACACTCGCAATGTGTTTAATTCAGATAGAAGGGAGATTTTGTGAGGTCTTAGCAAGAACATTCTTTATGGTTGCTCACACAAAATTACCTTGAGCTGATCTGTTTCCTGGTGGGTTTTGAATAATTGTGTTGTAGTAAAAGATTGCAGTTTTCTAGCAGCATGCACTTACAATTTCCACTAAAGGCAAGTATTGTTGAGGATGTGAAAGAAAATGAAACTATGTTCAGTAGGTACGCCGATCAGAAAGGGTAGAACAAGGTTATATTTACCTTGGCAGCTGTCAGAAAGAACAGATCACTTCAAAGAAGTACAAAGATTAAATTTTACATTATTTGGCAGCTGTAATGTTTTTGGTATTTTTTTTTCTGGTACAAGTAATGCAGTAAATTTCCATATATAGTCTCAAAAATGTTAACAACAACGAAAAGACCAACAGTAATGTAGCGTTAAGTACAAAGAGACATCTGAAAATAATTTACAGGCTATATCTTCATGCTTTCTAAAAAACTGAAATTCTGGGGAGGAAGGTGTGAGACTTTTAGCCACTCTGCTTATAGTATTACTTGACAAAGTGCTTGAGCGTGATTGTTCATTATGCTGATTTGCCTCTCTGTTATTCTGTAGCCATATGCTACAGCTGACAGTTGCACTAATTAAAATCCCTAATGGAAGGTAAGTCCTGCTACTGTAGAAAAGCAAATCTAAAACTGCAGGGCACTGAAAATACTTTTGTTTGGGTATATTTCATGCCTTGTGAAAAATTTCAGCGATATTTCACACAGAACTTTAAATGCTCAATTAAATGCTTTAAAGGTGTGTACCACTTTGAGAAAATAGGTTGTTTTTTCTGGCACTGTTACACCTGAGACTCAGCAGATAAGGATTTAGATACCTGCTCAATCACAGATTTATCCCAGTCATTTGGAAATGACTGAGTTGCTTCAAAATGTGTGTAATTCCCTGCATAAGCAAGATTGTGATGATAACAATCAGTTGACTGTCTTGAAACTTGTCAATTTTGTGATAATGTGGAACAGGTAGCTTGAAAAAAATTAAGTAATCTGTATATATCATAATTGCACTTATTTCCAGATGGTGAAACACCATAGCTGTTACTGTCATACTGTGACATTGGAAGTTAGCAATAAATGTTACTATTGACAAAGCTTTCTAGGTCATAGTACTGAAGAGTCTGTTGTCTTGGTTTTGTAGGTATGCTTCAGAAGTCACCTTCAGTCGAAGATTTTGTGGATGCCCTTGTCTCAGACTTAGACCAGGATTTTGAAACATTTATCAGGGACTCATGAAAATGTTCAATGGAACCACATTCTTCTATGGAAGATTGCATATGTCTTCTTAATTTTGGATAAAATATTGTTGTGATTGGTTTTGCTTCTCAGTGAACACTTGTAAAAATTCAACTATTCATGTTGGTGGGAGAGTTAATAAATAATTTCATTGAATCACCTGGTTTCATTTATGAAGGTGTTGACTTTCTGTTCCATAGAAGCTTAAGCATGGAATTTGAGACAAATCCTCTAGCATGTACTGTTAGAAAATTTTATCTTGTTGGAACAGCTGATTAAGTGGGAATTAAACTCACCTTCAGGGTGAGTGGAGTGGTATGAGTGGTCTTCTGGCATGCACGTTGGGTTCAGTATTAGGGCATAGCTGTTGAGTGTATAATCTGGAACTGTTAGCATGGGTCTTCGCCACATGCTCATGGATACTTTTTTAAACTCATTTTAACCCTATTCCTTGTGGGAGTTCTTCATTGGGGGAAAAGCAAGTTGTGTTTGCAGCAGAAGGGAAATTGGAAAGGAAGATGAAGTGGAAAACTAGGAACTGTATTTGGCACAGCGAACAAAAAGAGGGAGAAGAAAAAAAATTAATCATACAGGTATGTGATGGGAAATGTTAGGGTGTGGAGGAAAGCAATACCTTGCAACACAAGAAAAGACAGACAAAAGAGTAAAGCAAGTAACCTTACATATGTTTGATAGCAGGGGATAGCCATGGAAGGCAGCCATGCTTTTGTAGCTGTGAGAAACCAATGGGTGTATGTGTGGCCATATTTGTAAGTCAGAATAGCATCTTTTGTTACATGAAGGTATTCTTGAGGTTTGGAACGGAATAGCGAACCTTAAAGCTAAATACAAAAGATGAACCCGTTCATTGTGTCAAGTACATAAAATGGCTGAGAAAGGAATGGAATTTACAAGGTGCCATAAAACTGGTCTTGCTGTTGAATTAGTAGCTTTTTAAATAGCCAACAGAGTTTGGTGGTTTTTGGGTTTTTTTTAAGTTCCTAGGCTTATCTTTTGCAGGTCTTTCACTAAGCTTCAGTGTTCAGGGGTCAGCAGTTGTTTTCAGAGGAATATTCTCCCACTAACTGGGTCCTTTTGTCCTTTTATCTGTTATCTCTCTGTGTGTTTGCTTTTACTAACCAGTGGTGGTTTAGTTTTGCCCACTTTAATTAAGGGCTTTACTGGGTGAAATCTATCTTGTTTTGGTGAATATGGATTTACAGGCATTTTGATGATTACATCGCAGAGAACAATTACTATGGAAACATGTTGGCTATGTTGCAGCATAGATTCATCCTGAATCTGGTCCTTGCATGTTTGTTCACATGGAGTTTCCTTTTCATAGTGAGTGAATGAGTATTGGGGAACTGTTTCAAGTTCCAAGTTTATGAGGGCAGGTTTTGGAGTGGGATACAAAACCATTCAAAACAAAAATGTTTTTCCAGGATAGACTGGAGCATTATATAGTAGGTGATTAATAAATGAAATATTATCAGTAGGGTTTTTTTTTTCCTCTGGAAGTAAATTATGACAAAGGTATTTGAATGCACATTGTTTTTAGAAAAGTTACTGATTTTTCTGTAGACATGGTCTTGTCTTTTAGAGCTTGTTTAAAAAGGTATCAGAAGTGTCCTGCTCAGCAAAAATGTGGTGAAAGAAGCAAGAGAGGAAGAGAACCAAGGCTTAGAGATGGGGACAAATAACTGGAAAAGAAGTAAAGAATAAAGATGAGAAGGCTCACCCAGAAAAAGTGGATGTTTGAGAAGGGATGAATAAGAATGAGAGCTGATCGAACGACAGGCTCCTGTTTTTAGCAGAATTCGTGCTGTCAGGTATTGTTTGATATTTTGCTGTCTTTTTTTCACTTTGTTTTTGCCTGGTGGGAATTTGTCTTCTATGAATAGCACTGCCATTCTGTTAGTACTGGGTTTAGGTATTTTTTGATTAAACACTGGGAGGCATATTTTCAGGCACGTACCACACGAAACCTTCTGTGTCGTACTTCTGACTGACTACATTCTGTATCTGGTCCCTACTAGGAGAGAGTGAATGGTTTCATTTAACAAACGAGGTGGATGTTTTGCTGAAGTGGTTAATACACCACAAAAACTAAACAAATGTAAATTTAGATGTGAGTAAAAGCACACTGTGAAGATGGGAAGTTCTCAGAAAGATACAATCGATCGTGAACATGAATTTAACAACCCTTTGTAGAATATTAAATGGAAGTATGTTTTAAAGGGAATTCAAGGGTGTTGCTAAGAGAGCCTTGTGTTCTCTGTTGCCTGGTTTTTGTATTGGAGCAAACTACCCATAGTGTTTATCTGGAGTTGGCACATGTTGAAAGACTCATTGTGACAAAAAAGAACTTAGCAAAAGGAAATCCTAGTGCTGACACGGCCCTGGGAGCACTATAGTAAAGAAAATAAAGCATCATAATTGGCAGAATAAGCACAGCTTTTAAAATTAAAAGATTACCCCAGGATTTTAATTTGAAAGAAATTAGAGTGGTGTTGGTTCTAGAGTGTAGATACTTTATCAAAATATTTGTAGTAGTCACACTGTTTTATGCCCGTGGCTGCTATTACTTCCTTAATTCACTGTCTCATTTGATGCTTCTGTAAACAACAGTCTTTTCAAGTTTTTATCAGAGTGGCGTCAAGCAACATCATCCTAATACTGAAATCAGATACAGACAAAGCAAGGAAGAAAATCTTGTCTTTTGCCAGAGCAGTGGACTGTGGGTTATTGTCACAGATTCGTAGCTCATGGGACATTTGGCAAAGGGAGCTTGCAGAAAAACAAATACAGCTCAGAACAGCAGCTTCAGGGGTTTTTTCCGTGTGTGAAGAAACTCTGTGGACTCCACTAATTTTTGTTTTATGAAATAACCTTAGAGGATTGAACAGTAGACATGATTAAGCCTCTTGAGAATGTATTATATCACTACTACGATGCTTACTACAGAAAGGGAAATATTATTCTAAATTAGTTCTTTTCTCTTTTTTGGTAGTTTCTAAAAATGCTTCCAGCTGTTCAAATGTGTATTGCTTTTTCCTTTCTATTTTTTTTCTTATTGGGAGACTTCTATTTTCCAGCAAATATGTGTACTTTCAGTAATGTGAGACCTCTCTTGTGACCAGCAGTGTAACTCTTCATAAATGTAAAAACCACTGTAATCCTTTTCCAGCATTCCATATTTTCCCACTGGGCCTGCTGAGCCAGCTATCCGAAAGTTGGTTTTATAATGCTGTAACTCAGCATCATGCTTTTAGTCTGAAATTGACCTATGTTTTGGATTTTAGCTGCTATAGAAAATAAATAGTGAACATCTTCAAAAGAAATTACACCCTTATGCAATCCTGAAATAATAACACATAATTAAGACACATCAGGAAAACACACACGGATTACGTTTGATAGTCTCAGGTGTCAGATGCCTTTTTTTTTATGTTTGATGTGATTATTTCTCTGATTCATTTAAGATAGACTGAAAGATTGCTTAAGATAGACTGAAAGATTGCTTTCTGGTGACATAAATGCAAGTGGTGCTGCATGGAGTTTTCTAAACACCTTACCAACAAAGATACAGAGTAGAAAGGAGCTGTTAATTGAATGAGCCAGGGAAGAGAAAGGAAATAGGGCAGGGAAGAATTGAATATAGATTAGAAACCAGGCATGAAAAAGGGTTGATACAAAAGCAAAATGACCTCCAAGTTAAAAACTTGGGAGGAATGAAAGAGGGGTTTCTGTCCAAAGCAGTAGGTCTAAAATGGAAATTACAACCCTGTCAGTAACAGAAAAGGAAGAGGTGTTAAAAATATTTCTGTTTTGTCTTTTGTGGAAGAATTCATATCATATGTTGGTACAATGCTTTCTACAGATACTAAACAGCAGCTTGGAGAATAGGTCAGGCTTAAAATCAGTGTGCAGAAATAAAAACTGTATCAAAATAATGATACTGAGGTGGAAATGAATGATCACTATACCGACAATTTTACTGGCTCAGAAGACAGGCTTTTCAATTTAACAGAAGATTAAAATACCTTAATTGTGATACAGGAGCAGAGATTTGAGAGGTTGAACACTAGTCTGAAAACAAGTCTTTAACAGGAGGTGCTAGCTCAAAGTTGGCATTAGGCAAATTTGCCCCCTTTTTTGGTTTTTTTTTTTTTTTTTTTGACATCAGGGAGAACAGCACTGGGACATGCATGAAGGACAGTGCTAGAAATGTACTTCAAAACCAGACTATTTTCTCAAAAATATATTCAGACTAATTCAGAGAAGACCTGTGTCCTTCATTACACTAGAGGACAGCTGTCTTTTCTGGCCTTAGGAGCTATGAAGAGAGTGTGTTTGGAAAGAGGTTTGGCCAAGAGGGTAGCAAGTCCCTGCTTGCTGGGTAACTGTCCTGCTGACAGCTTCATGGCTAGGGAGGAGTTCTTGAGTGGAGAACTGGAAAAGTGATGTGAACCAAAGTGCCTTTTTTGTTTGCTGTTAAGTGGGAGGCACTGTGCATCTGCTATTTCAGATTGCTTCTGGGCAAAGTACTGGAGGCTTTCTGTTCCCAGAGCCAGGGATTTCTTTACATGCCGTTGGGAACGAGTTCAAGTGAGTGCTTTACCCTGACAGGCTTGAAGTACACCAAAAGGGGAGCCTTATATTAAAATTAGACCTAAACAACTGAGAATTGAAAATGAATGATTGCAGAAAGCAAGCACACGTATTTCCCTGTGAGAAGGACCGTGGGAGAGCAGCTAGTGTGCTCGAGAAGGAGAGGGCAGGAGATAGAAGATAAGGAAGTATAAATCAGCACCAGCAGGACCGCCTGTCGGCTCTTCTGATCTTCCCCAGGCTGGGATTTGTTTACCTTTTAAGTCTGCTGTGGCTGCTCTTCAGCAGGAGCACCACAGCTTGCCAGAGCTGTGCATTTGTAGGAAATGGTTATGGCTTGTTCAGAGGAAGCATCCAAGAAATCTGTTAAAGACAAAATGCTTAAACCAGAGGCAAAGTGCTGATACAGATCTGACAGGATGACTAGTCAGTGCTCTGCTGGGGTGCAAATTTAAACAACAGAGAAGAGGGACTGGGATGCATCTTGCTAGGCAGCTGCCTCTGAGCCTGTAGCCTCTAAGGCAACTTGCAGATGGCTAAGGCTTGCCATTCCAGCTTCCTTCACAATGAAGAAACAGGCGCCTTCAAAATGGGATATATCCTACCTGTCATAGGATGGGATGAACCAGCTCTTGCACTTGTCTTTTGCTGCTCCACTGACTATAGAGTGAGCACGGATAGCTGGAATAGAAGTGTCAGGAATATAGTTCTAAATTCAGAACACCTCAAAGCACCCAGCTTACTCTTTTTTTTTTTTTTTATGTTACCATTTTTCAGTAGTCAAGTGCTATAATTGCTTGCTTTTACTGCCTGTCATATATGGCTACATTCATGGCAGTATCATGTAGTACAACATTAGAATAGTTGTAGATGATGTTTGTAATTATTCTTCAAGACATCTTGGGTTTTATGAAGTGGCTTTTGGCAGTTGTCTCTCTGTCTACTTACAGCCCGCTTACTTTACTCCTTAGACATCTCCTAATGCCCCCCTTCTACTGCTTTTACATCTGCAGTGGGGAATGACCCAGGGGGATAGAAGAAGGCAATTTGGGCTGTGGCTCTGACCTGGTGGTCGTGATCATGTCAGAGGAGAAGCAAACTGGCAGCATGGTAAGTTCCTCCCATCCTACTCACAGTTGCTGCTGCTCATGTCTGCATAGCCTGAAGTGTGTCTCATGCAGGGGTGACCTTATTGCTCTCTACAACTACCTGAAAGGAGGTTGTAGCCAGGAGGGGGTTGGTCTCTTCTCCCAGGCAACCAGCACCAGAACAAGAGGACACAGTCTCAAGCTGTGCCAGGGGAAGTTTAGGCTCGAGGTGAGGAGAAAGTTCTTCACAGAAAGAGTGATCTGCCATTGGAATGTGTTACCCAGGGAGGTGGTGGAGTCACCGTCCCTGCAGGTGTTCAAAAAAGGATTGGACGTGGCACTTGAAGCCATGGTTTAGTTAGTCATGAGGTGCTGGGTGATGGGTTGGACTTGATGATCTCTGAGGTCTTTTCCAACCTTGTTAATTCCATAAGCAGCATTTCGCACCTGCCTTCCCCATGTTGTGGAAGATGAGTATTGGGAGAGCTGGGCCTTGAAGAAATGCCCCAAATGTAACCCACCAAGAAAGGGAAGCATGGCCAAAATAGGGCAAGTCGGGATGGATGAGCCCCTTTAAGGTTGCATGCCGCAGGGCAGCATCCCAAAATACACTCTAAGAAATTGCACCTCTTAAAAAAATAGTAATTTATCAAATAGATGTTTGATATTGGCTTGTCCTCTAAACATGGTCAGAAGCCTGCTTTTGGCTGTTGTTTGCAGCTACCCTTCATGTAAGGGTTGAACAAAATGAACAAGCTCATTTTGCTCCTCCACCATACTCACAACAAGTTAGCATGGCAGCTGTCAAAAATGAAGTCTTGTTTATTAACATAGCCTTCTGAAGTAGTCACAGAGGCTCAATCATAGTCTGCTTTCAGTGTTCAAAAGACATATGAAAGAAAAATGTCTAAAGGGGTTGCTGTTGTTATGTTTTGCACACTCCTATCACAGGATGTTAGCGGTTGTAAGGGACCTCTGGAGAACATCGAGTCCATCCCCCCTGCCAGAGCAGGACCATAGAATCTAGTGCAGGTTGCACAAGAACACATTCAGATGGGGCTTGAAAGTGCTCAGAGGAGACTCCACAGCCTCTCTGGGAAGCCTCTTCCCATACTCTGTGACCCTTAGAGTAAAGAAGTTTTTCCTCATGTTAAGGTGGAACTTCCTGTGCTGTAGTTTACATCCATTGCCTGTTGTCCTATCACAGGGCACAAGTGAGAAGAGGCTGTCTTGACACCCAGCCCTCATATATTTATAAACATTCATTAAATCCCTTCTCAGTCTCCTCCAGACTAAAAAAGCCCCAGGTGTCTCAGCCAGCCCTGTTTTTCTTCCTTAGGAAGGTGGAATCTATTTAACTCACTTTGCAGCCCTCTCTACAGAGCCGAATCCTCATCCCGGATAAATTTCCATAGCTCAAATGAAGTTATTAAAGACCTCTGTTATTATACCTGTTGAATGATTTTACCCTAAGGTCGTTTGACAGCCCTCCTAGCTCTTGGTAGCTGAGCCCCAGGATCTGCTCTGGGCAGCCATAACCTGCATGGAGGCAATTTACTGATGGCCTGGGAGGAAATTAGTATCTTCAGTTTTGAACAGCTGATAATGCTGGAGTCCAGAAGTGATAGCATTTCTTCACGTGGATTTTAGAAATAAACAAGGCAGCAAAGTTTCCTTAGATGTCTTGGCTTACAATGCTTCTCTTGACATACAGATGTCTTCAGTTGTCTATGGTTTAGTTCCAAGAAAAATACATTTGTAACAAAATTATTTTATAAGGGAGCCCTGAGGGAATGCAAGTGATATAGCAACTTTCATAACATACAAAAACTCCTATAAAGCTCTTTATGTGTGTTTATCAAAATGATTCATGCTAGCCTTCGTAAATCCCATTCATTACAAGTGAGAGTCTTAAGTTACAGTTAGCTGTCTCTTGATATTTGAACAAAGAGCACACACTGTGATGGTGGGGTAGAAAAATCCCCTAAGAACTGGAGATGAAGTTTCGTGCTGCAAGGAAGAGGCAGTGCTGTTAGGATCTGTAATCCACCTCAGCTGTCAGGGAACAGGTAAGTTCTGATCAGACCTGATTCCTCACCATCCTGACAAACATTCTTCCTGTTTTCCTGTAAGTTAAATTTGTTGTCTTGCCCTGATGCCTGCTCGACAAACGTGTCCTTCATGCACTGAGAAGAGCCAAGTGTCTGTAGCTTTTGCTCTTGCTGAACCTATTTGACTTTGAAGGCCTTTTTCAAAACAATGCTGAATTGCTGGCGGTGTTTTTCCCTAAATAGGGATTTAGATAACTTGTTCTACTTAATCAAATTAGTTATCTTTGATTCAATCTGGTGTTTAAGCCAAATTCCCAGGACAAGGTTGCTTTAGTAGTTTGTTCAGTTTGTAATTGCTGTTTTCCAAGAAAGTCTGCTTTTATTTTTTTCTCTTTTGTGTGAAAAACTGATGTAGGCTGGACGAGTACAGGGAAATAGCTAATTAGACATTCAGTTTCTTTGTGAGCTTTTCTGTTTTCCATGCCTTTCACTTGGTCTGTCAGAACATACTTCTTAGCTGGTCTGAAGTCTGTGCCTTGCTGGCTTTACTCTCTTGTTTGTTTGTTTGTTTGTTTTCTTCCCTGCTTTATGTTTGTTTCTCCTCCCATTTTGCATCTTTCACTTTATCTGTTTCATTTTGGGGGGGGAGAAAAAAAAACGAGACACTTCACAAGATAAAGGGATCAGTAAAAGCTATGCTCTTTTTATAACTTGTTCTCTGTGTGTTGGGATGCTGTCCAACTGAAAACACTGCAAATCCCAGTCACTGCAGATCTGAATGGGTTACACCAAAGTGAAGGGCAGGATCATTTAAAATAAACTGTGAACCCCTAAGCTTTTCTCTTACTTTTTCATTATTCACCTCAGGTTTTCAGCTGTAAACTTGAGGCTGTGCACCTTGTATTGACATTAGAACTGGGGAAGGTGACAGTTTGAGCTCACAGTGTCCTTGGCCAGAGCCCCCTTTGGTGCTTCAGCTCTGGGTAAGAAAAGGCATCAGTGCTTTCAATCAACCAAGGCATGCACATGTGTATGCTTTGTTACCTCTGGTCTTCTGAAACAGTGTCTATGGGGCAGTTAATGTGGGGTTTCTGTGATTCTTGAGATGCTTTGTTGAAAGAGAGCTCCCTGGATAGCATATTTATGAAGACCTGAGACAACAATCACAGTATGTACATGGAAACAGGAGTCATGCAAAGTTTGTCTGACATCTCAGTGTTTTATTTAGTCTCCGTCTAAATATTAGGGCAAATGATGGGGTGGATGAATAGCTTTGGTTTTCTGCATGTGGGAGAAAAGTCCTCCTTATACCAAATCATCTGAGCCAGCTTTAGGCCCTCACTTTTAGACTGCTGCTACTTCTCACCACCATCCACTGACCTGTAAACTTTAAGTAATTAATCTTTTAGATTAGATTTGGCTTAGTTTTCTTTCTTTGCTTTCAGAACCCCTTCAGGAAAGGCATATGTCAGTTGTTGGAAATCCCCCAGATAATTTAACCCCACTTATGTTAACTTACCCTACAGAGGAATCACAGAATGTTAGGGGTTGGAAGGAACCTCAAAAGATATTGAGACCAAGCCCCCTGCCAGAGCAGGATCACCTATAGAAGATCATACAGGGACACATCCAGACAGGTCTTGAATATCTCCAGAGAGGGAGACTCCTCAACCTCCCTGGGCAAGCCTGTTCCAGTGTTCTGTTACCCTCTCAGTGAAAAAAATGTTTCCATGGAACTTCCTATGCCTCAACTTCCATCCCTTGCCCCTTGTGCTGTCCTTGGGCATCACCAAGAAGAGCCTGGCTCCATCCTCTTGGCACTCACCCTTTACAAATTTATAAACATGAATGAGGTTATCCCTTAGTCTCCTCTTCTCCAAGCTGAAGAGCCTCAGCTCCCTCAGTCTCTCCTCATACAGAAGATGTTTCACTCCATTAATCCTTTTTTGTGGCTCTGTGGTGGACTTTCTCAAGCAGTTCCCTGTCCTTCTTGAACTGAGGGGCCCAGAACTGGCCTCACCAGGGCAGAGTAGAGGGGGAGAAGAACCTCTCTTGACCTACTAACCATATGCCTTCTAATACACCCCGTAACGGCATTGGCCTTCTTGGCCACAAGAGCACATGGCTGGCTCATAGTCTGCCTTCCATCCACTAAAACCCCCAGGTCCTTTCCCCCTTCACTGCTCTCCAACAGCTCAGTCCTCAACCTCTACTGATACATGGGGTTGTTCTTTCCCAGGTGCAAGAATCCCGTCTGGATTCAGGACACTGCTCTCCAGCCCTGCCATCCTGTTAGTGAGGCTAATGCTGGGAGAGAAAAAAAACCTGTCTCTGTGTGCAACTCATCCTCCTGCCTCTTATTTGCCTTTTTTCTACCCATGCCACTAATACCACAGCCTCCTGTGCATTGCTTTATACAGATGCTAACAGAAAGATAGGCAGGACTCTGGCAGGAACCACATGCATCTGTCTGTCACCTTCTGCATGCATTAGTACTGCTCTAATGCTGTAATTGCTATTAAAAACACTGAACAAGCAATGTAGAGAATAAAAAAGACATTTTAACTGGGAATCTGATTTCCAGAAATACTGGGGACATTCAGTTCAGAAGTACTGCGGAGAACCAGGAGATGAGTGTCTTAGGTATTGTAATGGGACTCCAGAATGCCCTAGCTTTCACTTGGGTTTTAATGATGAGGATTATAATTGATGCACAATTGTGAAGATATTGCAGGTGCTGTTATATAACTGTTTGATTTTTTTTTAATTAAGATCTATGGTTGATGGAATGAAATATAGTCTCATTTTTATTTCAAAGTATCTTCTCTCTCCCCTCTGTCTCTCCCCTCTGTTTCTCCCCGCCGTCTCTTCCCTCTCCCCCCCCGCCGTCTCTTTCCTCTCCCCCCCCGCCGTCTCTTCCCTCTCCCCCCCGCCGTCTCTTCCCTCTCCCCCCCCGCCGTCTCTTCCCTCTCCCCCCCGCCGTCTCTTCCCTCTCCCCCCCGCCGTCTCTTTCCTCTCCCCCCCGCCGTCTCTTTCCTCTCCCCCCCCGCCGTCTCTTTCCTCTCCCCCCCCGCCGTCTCTTTCCTCTCCCCCCCCGCCGTCTCCTCCCTCTCCCCCCCCGCCGTCTCCTCCCTCTCCCCCCCCGCCGTCTCCTCCCTCTCTCCCCCCCCGCCGTCTCTTCCCTCTCTCCCCCCCCGCCGTCTCTTCCCTCTCTCCCCCCCCGCCGTCTCTTCCCTCTCTCCCCCCCCCGCCGTCTCTTCCCTCTCTCCCCCCCCCGCCGTCTCTTCCCTCTCTCCCCCCCCGCCGTCTCTTCCCTCTCTCCCCCCCCCGCCGTCTCTTCCCTCTCTCCCCCCCCGCCGTCTCTTCCCTCTCCCCCCCCCGCCGTCTCTTCCCTCTCCCCGCCCTGTCTCTTCCCTCTCCCCCCCTTCCCTCTCTCCCTGCCCCGTCTCTTCCCTCTCTCCCCCCCTTCCCTCTCTCCCCCTCTCTCTCTCTCCTCATGTGCTTGTGGTACTATGCATTTTAAAAATTCGTTTTGATAGATGTTTGATTACATTATATTTGGAGAATAAATCTTATGAGGAGGGACTGAAGGAACTGGGGCTGTTTAGTTTGGGAAAGAGGAGGCTGAGGGGAGACCTCATTGCTGTCTACAGCTACCTGAAAGGACATTGTGGAGAGGCTGGTGCTGGTCTACGCTCACAGGTAGTTAGTGATAGAACAAGAGGGAACAGCCTCAAGCTACAACTGGATAGGTTTAGACTGCACATTAGGAATTTTTTTTTTCTTTCACAGAAAGAGTGGTCAGGCATTGGAATGTGCTGCCCAGGGAGGTGGTTGAGTCACCAACCCTGGATGTGTGTAAAGGTCATTTAAATGTGGTGCTTGGGGATAGGGTTCAGGGGTGGGTGAACTTAGTAGAGTAGGGTTACCAGTTGCAGTTGGTGATCCTGAGGGTCTTTTCCAACTTGAATGTTTCTGTGATTCCCTTCTTAACTTCTGTTAAATACTGAGGAGTGCTTGAGTGACTTCAGAGCCCAAGGAGCTGCTAATGCCTGAGCTAGGTCTACAGGTGGGACTTTGAAAATGCTACCCAAAGTGACAAACTTGAGTATGTCTTAGAAGTCAAAATGTATGAGCATTTGCCCCTTAGGACAGACCCAGTGTTGACACAGCTGCCATCACACCCTTATTATTTTTGCTGCTCTTGTAGCACCACTCTGTGCCTTGTTGACAGTCCCAAGGGATTCACAAACTCCAAACTTGTCTTGATAGTTGCTTGCCCTTCTCCCACTTTGCTTGGCTGTTGTGTACATGTGATCTCCTAAACACAGAGAAGAATGTAAAGGATAAGGTGTTGCAGACATGCCTTGTAGACGCAGCCTGAATGAGCAGCTTGGCTGGCTGCAGTATGCTGCTAGCATGCTGTGGTCCACATCAGACCAGGAGGTGTCCCATCTGTTAGACTGCACACAGCAGATGAGTACAAATGTGTCTAATAGTATTTCTGTAGGGGCAATATACGCAGGCAATGAGATGCAGTGGCTAAGCCAAGTTTTTCTCCTCCAATCCCCAGTGAAGGCAGCATTTTCCTGCAGATCTGCATCATTTGTCCAAAGGCTGTCTGCTAGACCACTGCCAACAGGCTGACAGCACCTGCCTGTGGGATCGAGATGTGGTTTCAGCTGCACAGGTGGCCAACAAATTACTGTCCATGGATGAATCTTTGAGCAACTGAACTGTGAATAAAATAGTTTGCAGTGAAAGGAGGCACTGGTTCTGGCAGTGACCACTGCTTGGATAAAGGTAGGTGTTAATATGCCTGGAGGTCATTTGGGGCTATTAGTAGTCCTGGAACAACCTTTTGCAGGGCACGTGGCAGCCAAACTGCTATTTTCCCACTGTTCAGGAGCACTGAGGTGTTTGGCAGCAGCTGTGGCCTCTACATCTTGCTCCACTTCGAGAGTCATCATCAGTGGGGCTGCTGAAACACTATCCCTCCTACAGGGACTGGAAGATGATCATAAGAAGCTGGGTACTGGCGATGTGGAGGGCCAAACAGCAATAATCAGTGGATTTTCTAAGAGAGAGCTGTACCTGGCAGATTGATTTGTGTCCAGCATGGTAGAGGCTGGACCTGTTCTCAGTGCTCAGCAGTGCACCTGTAGTGTTAATGCCCCAAGTCTGTTAATGTCTTCCATGGCATTTCCTGTTGGCCAGAGTCTGGTCTGCCTCTTCTCTGTCTCCCAAAATCCACACACAGGAGAGACACCCAGTGTGAGTGCTCTGACCTCCTGTGTCCTGACCTGCAGTAGTGAGTGGCACTCCAAAACAGCCCTTCCCCAATCTTGCCTTCAGGATATGCACAGATGTGTTTGGTGGTCCTGTAGCTTGTCACTTGGTCCAACATGGCAGAAACCCAGGGGACCAAATGGTAAAAGGTGTGGAAGACCAGTAGGGAGCTGGAGGGGAAGTGACTGGAGCAGCGGTGTGCTGGAAGCCCTGAATATGGGAGAGTGAGGGAACAGGATAACTAAACCACATCAATGTTTTAGGGCCAAATGGGCTAAGTCAGGGTGAGTGACTGGCTTCGCAGAAGCAAGTGTAGCAGGGAGGGAGGCTGTGTGTTGGAGTAAGGACAGAAGCAAAGGGAGAAGAGTGTATCAAAAGCTTGTGTCATGACATGGCCTTGAAACAAGAGCTAGGAAGGTGGGGCAAGTGCTGGAAACCAAAGTATTGAGGGCAGGAGATTTGCAGTAGTGCCCAGAATGAGTAAGGACTCTTGGAAATGATGACTGCAGGAGGAAATGAGAATTAACAGTCCTGGGCTGCTGCTCCTGGTTACTGGAAGGTCTCTACTTTTATGTTTTAATGCATGCAAAATCTTCTGTGCCTGTACAGAACAGTGTCCAACAAAATGTATTCATTTTAAGATAACGTCTTTTCTTCTGTTTAAGGCATGGTCTAGGTGGGTCAAGGCCAAAGAACAACTGTCTAGGATCACGTGAGATAAAGCTAGGAAAGTCCCCATCCCAAGCTTTTCCTTTGAGTGTGTCCTACCACAGCTTCATTACCTTCAAGGCAGATCTGCAAAGTGCTTCTGTGAAGCCCCATGCAAAGTCTATATGTATCTGTAATCCGTGGCTGGCAGTTGGAAATCTGGGCTAATTTACTAAGAGGTGTGTGTCTTTGAGGGGGTTTCCTAGCTTCTGCATATCCTTTTGAGCTGGTCAAAGGTGTAGGGAAAGCATCCAAACATTTCTAGTAGGAAAGGTAGTAACTGGGATTGACTTAAATTTGTTATAATGTCCAATAAAAATATATCTGCTTAGTGCAAAAAAGCATAGGGAAAATGGTGCATGATTCTGAAGTGAGCGTGCTTCTTCACAGTAACCCTGACATCCCGAATGATAAATGTTGTTGGCTTGCATAGCTGGAAGTTTGCAGTATTTAAATTGTAATTACAAGCCTGAACTGTTTGCTACAGAGTGGTGTAGTGAGATCAGGCAGCAAAGGAGTAGGCAATTAGAGGTCCATTACAGCAAGCTGATCCTGGTAGAGATGTAGTGGTCACGATGAACATGCTTGTTGCAGGCAGGCACTCTATCAGCTGTCATTCTGAATTCAGAAATGAAGTGTGTCTCATGGTTGGTTTGAACTAAAACTTACACAGCACAGCTGTGTTCATTCAAGAAGGACGTGTGTCTTAGCCTCAAAGGAAGGAGTTTAACCCTGCTGAGGCCAGCCAGGAATATGTTGAGATCTTTTATTTTGACTGGAGGCATGCAAATCACCTGCATACCTGAGTCAGAGTTACTGAAAAACTGCTTTTGGAAGGATTTTTAGAGAGTGAACCCTCTGACATTGTCCTCATGTGTTCCTAGATGGCATGATACAAATTTTACTGTTTTCTAGGATCTGTTTACCTTCTTTAGCTCTTGTTTGAGCAGTGTTGTACGTTCTGCATCACAACTTGTCTGCTCCTCCTCTTTGTATTCGCTGATGCATCTATTTCAGTTTCCCATGCCTTCCACTCCTCAGTGCTGCGCTCAGTTGGGCACCAGCTCCCAGGCTGCACCAGCTGAGCTTGTCCTGCTCTCTGCCTAGTGGGAATCCCCACCCTTCCCTCATTCAGATCAAACACCCTCCCTACCATCTGCTTCTCTGCAGCAATGTGGCTCTTGGCTGAGGTCTATGCCAGTACCCTCACAAGTGCAGAGCAGCATCTCCTGCCTGCCAACAGCTTCCTTGGGTGCCTGAACCCATGCTGAGCCATGGCACAACTCCTGGTGGACTAATTCAGTCTCTGAACAAATGCCATGGAGCTGTCTGGGGAAAAGGGAATCTATGCTGTGACAGAGAAAAGCAGAAGCTCAGGCCTTGCTTTGTGCTGATGGACCCCGCACCACCTCGGTTTTCATGTGCAGCAATGCTGCATGCAGCCACGGTGCAGCCAGGAGGTGAGGCTGTGCTCTTCACTCAGATCTGCATCAAACATGTATGAAAAATGAAGAGAGGACTGAGGCATGTGGGTCTGCAGACCACACCTGGGATGCATGCTGCAATCAGTAGGTTAAGGGGCAGGTAGCATCATTTGATTTCTCTGTTCAGCACACTGATTGACAGATGTGCTCTTCTTCAGCCTTTGAAGGTGCCTTGGTTAGAAAAGTGTTCACTATCCTGCCCATTAGTGCTCCCTGTGCTCACAAATATTTAAAAGGAAAGGGAACATGACAGATACATAGTGAGTCCCAGGACCAGTTCTAGCAAAACCAGAACTAGGTTTTGACTTGCTCATGTCCCAGCCCTCCTAGGACAGATGTGCTCTCCAGTACAGACCACTTACTGCAGCAAGTTACTGCAAAAGTTTTTGTTCTTTAGCATTGCTGAAACCAAACATGGCAAATTAGTCTCTAGTTGCAGCAAATTCAGGGGTGAGGCTAAGCTCAAGTGATTTATACATCCTTAGAGACTCTGTAAAGTTCTTCCTATTTCACCAGTATTTAGACCCACACTTGCTCTATATGCATCTGTGCCCTTCCTCTACTCATCAGCTCTAAATTTAGCCCACTCCATCTAGTCCATTTAGTCCACTCACGAGGCTGGTGAGAGGCCTCGAACACAAACCCTATGAGGAGAGGCTGAGGGAGCTGGGGTTGTTTAGCCTGGAGAAGAGGAGGCTCAGGGGAGACCTCATTGCTGTCTACAACTACCTGAAGGGAGGTTGCAGCCAGGAGGGGGTTGGTCTCTTCTCCCAGGCAACCAGCACCAGAACAAGAGGACACAGTCTCAAGCTGCACCAGGGGAGGTTTAGGCTGGAGGTGAGGAGAAAGTTCTTCACAGAGAGAGTTGTTAGCCATTGGAATGTGCTGCCCAGGGAGGTGGTGGAGTCACCATCCCTGGAGGTGTTCAAGAGGGGATTGGACATGGCACTTGGTGACATGGTTTAGTAGTCATGAGGTCTTGGGTGACAGGTTGGACTTTGATGATCCTTGAGGTCTTTTCCAACCTTATTGATTCTGTGATTCTGTAAATGAGAATATAGGATTTACAAGGCCAGTCTCAGCATCATCTTCTCCTCTTCATACATCATCTTCTCCTCTTGGGTCTTTTCCGGGGCACTCTTCAGTTTCTCCATTGGGCAATGTACCAGCAGGGACTTCTTTAGCCTGGCTTGAGCTCAGGGCTCTGCAGAAAGCTGTCTCAGCCAGTGTAAGCATGTCGGCACCCTCTGTGGATCTTACAAAGAGATGATGGGTCCTCTGCTGTGATCCTGCAACAAAAAGCTGTTACCAAAAAATTCCTATCGAGAATGGTATTGGAAGATCTTGCAGCATGATGGTTGCAGCATTTTTGAAAGCCCCTTGTAGGCCCTTGTAATTTTCCCTCTCCTCTACTTCCTTTGCTTATATACAAGAACAGAGATATTCTTGGATACATTTGCATATGTTGTGTTACATCTTCCAGGTTCCTGGTATTAAATCCACAATTGTATTTTCATGTGGCAATGGGGGAGCAGGTCAGCTAGTGGAGGCAGAAGAATGGAGGTTAAAAAAAAAAAAGGCAAAGGAATCCCTGAAAATCACAGCAGGGATAAATAAGGCAGAAGAGCAGAGAAGACCATAAACCAGGAGGAGATGGGGCAAGAGCTAGAGATACTCCTTTCCTGATTGGAAAGAGCCTTTGGTGCCAGTTGGGTGTTACTATTTGTGACACTGTGCAGGGGGTGGGGAGGGCAAACCCTTCTGCACTGTAATGAGGGGTAAGCACTGAATGTCTACCTCACCAAATCAAAATGTTGTGCATACTAAGAAGGTAAAATGCCTGGTATGCTTGAGGGGCAGGGCCATGAGAAGAGTTTTCCTTCCTACTTGTCTTCCTGTGCAGCCCTAGATGATTTAGCTAACCTTTTCATACACAAATGGAAAGTTTTCTGGATGGCTCTCCTGTGTAATTCTTTATGCAGTTGGGTTTTTTTTTTCCTCTTGTTTCTGTCTCCTTTTAATGTGTGTGTTTTGTTTGATCTACCCATAAGCTGTGATTTCATAACAGATTTGTAAAGAGTGGGTTGCTGGTGTGGGTTGGGGTTGCTCTGGTCAAAGAGGTGGTTTGATTTTTTTTTTTTTTGTTTTGTTTTGTTTTCCTGGCTCACTTCCTGGGCTGGAGGACAGAGCAGCAAATAGAAACACTGGAAATGTCATGAATCAGCATCTGAATCCTGGGCTGTCTTCTGGGTGGCATTAGGGGAACTGCAGGGGAACTGCATTTCTTTTCCATGAGAAAATTAAATTAGAGTCTTAATGGGCAGTTCTGAAAAATGCAACGTAAGCAAAACTGTAACAGTTTTTTGGTGGTTGTGCTCTTTTGATTGTTGTTTTTAGTTGGTTGGTTGGGTTTTGTTGTTTTTTGGTTTTGTTTGGTTTGGGTTTTTTGGTTTTGTTTTGCTTTGTTTGCTTCTTTGCTGTTTGTTTGTTTTGGTGGAAAAAAAAGAAAAAAGAGAAAGAAAAAAGGAAAAAAGAGGTAATTGGGATAAGAACAGAGATTATCTTACACTTAAACCCTCCACCTCTTGAAGCATGAAGTATAACAAGGCCAAACTGCAAGGTAAAGTCTGCTCCCCAAGATCAGGTAAGAATTACAGGAGAGCTTACTTCAGAGCTGCAGCAGCTGTAGACCTTTTACTAGATGCAGCTTGTGCAAGCAAACATTAGAAAGCTGATCCAAGAAGGTCTTGAGCCTTAAATTTTTAGTTATTTTTGGTTTCTCTGTTGCATGATAGTTTCTTGTTACTTAACGCTTTCAGTTCCCACGGTCACAACACTGATACGTCTGCAGAAGGTGCAGTATTGTCATCTTTAGGTGGGTTTAGGCTTCAGATTACTTTTACAGCTAACCTTTGCACAGCTGGGAGGCTTGCAGAGGGAAGGCAGCTGTAACAGGCTGCAGTGTGCTGGACATATCAGCGATGCCCCCTGCTCTCCTCTGGCTTCTGCTGGTGTGGCTATTCTCCCACTGCCCCCAGTTCACCTACTGCAGAAAGGCAATAAAAAGACTTCTCTAGGAAAAGAAAGCATCTGGCTGTAAATGCAACAAGACCTCCTCAGTGGAACTCTGTGTGTTAGGAAACATCAACATCATCTGGCAGACAGATATGTTCAGGAATCCCTATCACAGCACTTGCCAACACCTTGAATAAACTCCAGTGCTATCTATTTGTTGTTGAAAGCCATGGGAAAAGTAATTTATAGCATTCTTGAGCTCTTCCCTGCAGATCACATAGCCTGTTTGAACTAACAAGAGAGAGGGCTGGACCTAGAGCCCTTACTTCTAACCTATTAGTAAGTATTTTTTATGTAAAGGGTTTAGAGTTTCTTCTCCCTGAATCCATCTGTCCTGCTAGTTAAAAACAGTGCAAGAAAGTAACTCTGAGGCAGTTCTTGACCATACAAATGGAATCCTCCTTGATTAACCTCCAATGTTCAAAATATCTTTTAAAGCTACATCTTAAATTAGTTTTGAGGGTTTTGGTTTATGGAGGGTTTAACATGGAGGGTAGCTGCATAAACACTTCTAGAGTTTGCCACGGAGTGAAAATCTTTTAAGCAAGGAATTATCATTTTGTATTCTCAAATACCAAACCCAAGCAAACAAACAAAACCAGACAGACCCCTCAAAAAAAAAAAAAAAAAGGTGATGAATTTTGTCTAGTTGTAACTGCAAGTGTTATTTGGTACAATATGCTGTGTCTGTTTTGGTATCTCACTCTGAAAGACATTCTTACTTTTGCATGGGTGTGGTGTCCCCTTTTATTGCTGACCATCCTAAGGAATAAGGTTTAATAAAGCTGAAGCTGTGATAAATGAAGACAACTATTGTGTCCAACAATATAAACCAGCATCAGGCTGGACAGCAACAGAGAGAACTAAATGGCCTGGTATTTGCTGTTGAATTTTCTTAGGTAAAAGTCAGCTACCATATATTGCAGGAGTCAAATGTAGATATACAAGAAAATGAGGATGATTAGGGGACTTGAGCATATCCCCTACAAAGAGAGACTGAGAGACCTGGAGCTGTTTAGTCTTGAGAAAAGAAGACTGAGAGGAGATCTCATCAATGTCTATAAATATCTGAGAGGTGGCTGTCAAGTGGAGGGGGCCAAGCTCTTTTCAGTGGTGCACAGTAATAAGACAAGAAACAATGATACAAATTTGAACATAGAAGAGTTCACCTCAATATGAGGAGAAACTTCTTTACGGTGAGGGTGACAGAGCACTGGAACAGGCTCCCCAGGGGGGTTGTGAAGTCTCCTTCTCTGGAGACTTTCAAAACCCACCTGGATGCATTCCTGTGCAGACTACCCTAAGTGATCCTGCTCTGGCAGGGGGGGGGGGTTGGACCTGATGATCTCTTCCAACCTCTCATGTTCTGTGATTCTGTGATTTTGCAGTGTATGAAAAATTTGGTGGCACAAATGAGGTTATTCTGCTGATTCTAGATCTTCCTCATTTTACTTCAGCCAGATGAGTTCACATGAGTTTTAAGTGACCATGAAGTTTGAGAAGGTAGCTGTAGACTTTGGCTTTTAAGACATGATTAAGTTTTGATGTAATGATCGCTTTTGCTATTTTTGGTTACGCTAATAGCCAGACGTTTTATTATTATTGTTATTCTTTCCATAACAAATAACCTCCACCTGTTTTGGTCAATATTGCTTTTTAAACACCCACTGTATTGAAGCAGGCACATGTACAGAGCATCTCCATTCCTGCTGAAATGCCCCAGCAGCTAAAAACCCTTTGAGCTGCCACTGCACTCTGATCTCCTCTGATAGAGCCAGCCAGGACCTTCAGATACTACTGACACCAGCAGAGAAATCGCATTTCCTCAGTGAGTATTCCAGTGTGTTACTGCTGCTTGAAAGAGTCCAACACAGAGGCATGAAAATGATTAAGGGAGTGGAGCATCTTCCTTACGAGGAGAGACTGAGGGAGCTGGGTCCCTTTAGCTTGGAGAGGAGACTAAGGGATAACCTCATTCATGTTTATAAATACATAAAGGCTGAGTGCCAAGAGGATGGAGTCGGGGTCTTCTCAGTGATGCCCAATGACAGGACAAGGGGCAATGGGTGGAAATTGAGGCATAGGAACTTCCATGGAAACAGGAGGAAAATGTTTTCACTATGAGGGTGATGGAACACTGGAACAGGCTTGCCCAGGGGGGTTGAGGAGTCTCCCTCTCTGGAGATATTCAAGACCTGTCTGGATGTGTCCCTGTGTGATTTTTTTATAGGTGATACTGCTCTGGCGGGGGGCTTGGTCTCAATGATCTTTCAAGGTCCCTTCCAACCCCTAACATTCTGTGATTCTGTGACTTGCAACTCTAAAAGTCCTGGAAAGAAGCCACAGAACACTGACTGCAGGTCCTTATCTATGTATCTATGTATCTATCTATCTATGTATCTATCTATGTATCTATCTATCTATCTATCTATCTATCTATCTATCTATCTATCTATCTATTTTTAAGGCTTCAACGTTGATGCATGAAATGTGTACAGCACTTGAATTTTTGGACTGAAAGGCATTAAATAAAAATTAAATAAATCCTTTACTACTTAAAAAAAATTGTCAATTAATTTTGTAACCTCTGCCACATGCTGAATAAATGCTTGCACAGTGTAAAGGCCTCACAGAAATTGGCCTGTGGTTTTCTGTAATTTCCTCATGTTTAATAATTTAGGAATAAAATTACTAACTGGCCCACTTCAGGTTGCATGCAAGATGATTGGTTCTTTTAAATTTGGCTATTCTTTTATTCTACTGTAGAATATATCTTCATGGACACATACATTCTGTACTTAGGAAATAGTTATCATCATGTTCCAATGAACTGATACAGACCTTAGGCAAATCAGGGTGATTTCTTGAATTCCAATGGTTTATTTTTCCCCCCAAGACATAGTCCTCTTGAACTGATGATTACAGAGTAGATTTTGTTATATTATTGTACTGGTTTTAGGGCTATGCCTTTAAAAATTTTCACAGATCTTGAGCAGAAAGTAGTATACTTAGAATGTCTGCATGCTGAAGGGCAGGTGAATTGTTCATCCACAAACTGAGACTGGTACCTGAGCAGAAGAAATGGAAAAATTCCATGAAGATTGAGGTTCAGGTAAAAGCACTTTCTAAAAGCTGCCCTTTTTCTGTGTGTGTGTGCTTTTCCACCAATGCTTTAGAAAAATGTCATTTAGAACATTTCAACAAGCCAAATCTCCCTTTGTCAGGTCAACAACAACAAAAAGTTAAATCCAACTGTGATAAGGAAGGATTTAGAAAACTAAATTATGGTGAAAAAAATAATCTCAGTCAACTGATTGTGCTGTTGAAGCCATGGCACTTGCTAGAAGCTTCAGTATGCCTTCAATCAGCCACCCTCTCTATCAGTATGCTATTAGAAAACATTTCCTCTGATCCCATCATTGATTGCTGTTGTGGAAACCAGCAGGGTCACTAGCAAATCCACCCACTATTATTTTTGTCCTATTGAAAGTACTACCTTATCAGAGGGAATCAAAATGGCTCACGTGCAATGTGAAGAGCAAGTGGCTTTTACCATCACTCACACCAAAACTAAGTATGGATTAAATTGCACCCTGCCAGCACAAAGTGTGCATTGTGTGGCTTTGCTCTGCAGTACCCAACCTCATCTTGCTCCATGCCTGATGAAACACTGCATACTCCCTTCAGTGCCCTTTTCTTAAAACGGGCAAAACAAAGCAGCAGTGTCTGCACTGGAATGTGCTGCAGGTAGTGATCTAAACCTCCATCACCACAGTCAGCCAGAGGATTAATTTAATGCATGAAGGTTGTTGCTTGGAGGGACTTCACAGGAATGCAAACCAAAGGCCCTCAAAGAGCCCACAACAAAGGGAAAAGCCATATGAGCTCAGACTCCTGGTAGGATGAGGAACATTGGATTAAGAGCTTGGTCTACCTTGTGGAAAAGGCAAGCAGCTTTTTGTACTGAAAAGCAATGCAAGCAGGGAAAACATTTGGGGGGGGTGTTTTCTTCTTTTAACCTCTAGAAAGATGTTTGGCTAGAAAATGGTAGCCTTGCTACTGACATTTATATGGTAACAACTGATAGGCTCAAATGTGTATGCAAGGTTTATGATCACACACATGATGTGTTTTGAGTTGTATTTTGTTTCCCTCCCCACCCCCAATTAATTTTTTTTTCCTTTATTTTTAATTTTTGTCAGAGGAACAATCTTGCAATCTGAGCTGTGCCAAGAGTCATGAAGCTACCATTAAGGACACCAAGTGAACTATCAAGCATGCCAGGTCCTGCTCTGCAGACCTAGAAGCATTTAAGTGAACCAGAAGGATGATTGGGTGGGCTGGGGGTGTGGAGTGCTGCCATTTTTGACAGTCTCAACAGGAGACAAGTAGAAGACTACTCAGGAGTGCAGCACATGGCCATGGCTGTACAATGAAGCCTTGCTGTTTTGAGAAGGTGCTCCCTGGGTAAGCTCTGAATTGCATACTTAAAAAGACTGGAGAAGTAACAGCTATACAGAGACAAGAACCAGTGTGAAAGCTGCTGGTCTGAACTAGCAACAGGGCAGCTTTCAATTTCTCTCAAACTTTCCCATAAAAGCTACTAGTGCTACACACTCCCCCACACAAACTACCTAGTTTGTTTCACCTACCATCCTTACCTGGATTCAGTTTCCAGTCAGGGCTTCATATGGCTTTACCAAAAGAAGTCACATAATTATATGCAATTACCAAATTACTCCTCAGTCCTCTGCTCAAACCACACCACCCCTTCCTTAGTCATTTAAATGGTACAGCATCCCATTGGAGTAATATTTTCCTGGGCTTTTTTGATATATAAACCTCCTGGTCCAGGTTTGAAAAACATCCTGAATAATCAGAGATCTTCTCTCCAACTATTCTCTAATTCCCTCTTTTTCAGCCAAGGTTTGCAACCACTATTGGCTGCTGCAGTGCAACACCAGTGCAGGCTCTGTTAGTACTAATCAAGGGTCAGGAGGAGGGCATCCTTTTCTGTTTCACAACTATTCTCATTACTTACTTATCTATCTTGTCTTAAACAGTCTTCTGTGTGGAGTATTTGGTTTTCTTTTCAAAGGCAGCAATCTGTAGTGCTTACCAGCTTTTTTTTTTTTTTTTTTTCCCTTGAGAAGCAAACTTCTGAACAGGTTTTAAAGCATTATGATTTTAAAGATAGATATTAACTTACTGCTTTGTCGAGGTGGTTGTGGTTTTAAGACTGGATGTCTTAACCGTGGAGTTGAAAGTCCTCCAAGCACCAGAGAGGTGCAGAGAGGTGGACACCAGAAAAAGTGTAATCTTTCTTATTTAATTCCCATGATCCTGCACCTTCTTTATAAACAGGCATTTCTGTCAGTTCTGCCCTTTTCCCCCTCTCTTTTCCCCATGTGCTAAGCTGGTATCTCTCTGGTATTTATGGGCGTGTTGAGGGTTTTGGCCTGACTAATTTTTGCTGTGTCATTCAGGCTTGGATAGAGAGGTATGGAGTGGGGGGGTGCTGAGGTTTGGGGTTTTGGCCTGGCTGGGGGCGGGAGGAGGTTTAGGATGATGTTGGCCTAGTGAGGTCTTGGTAAAGCCCAGGCTGGAGAGAACTGGGCTGAGGCAGAGTATGAATTTGTGCATTTTGTATGTTTTTGTACTGTTGCATGTAGTTGTGAATAGTACTTCCATTTAAATTTCCAATTCTTGCCAATCTTTACTTCTTGGGAAGGGGTAAAATAGCTTCTGTCTGCTCAAACCCATGACAAAGGTCTTCCAGCCTGAAGAACAATGCTAAACAGCAGGCATCTGAAGAATAAGATGTAACAAATTAGACCATAATTTCAATCCAGTTAAAAGGTTATGGAATTTAAAAAACACTAAAAATTGCTCACTAACTTTGCCTTGAATGCTATCATTAATTTGTGGCCTGTGGCCAGCAGGTCAAGGGAGGTGATTCTCCCTCTCTACTCAGCTCTGGTGAGACCCCACCTGAAGTACTGCGTCCAGTTCTGGAGCCCCTATTACAAGAGGGATATGGACATGCTGGAACATGTCCAGAGAAGGGCCACCAGGATGATCAGAGGGCTGGAGCACCTCTCCTATGAGGACAGACTGAAAGAATTGGGGCTGTTCAGTCTGGAGAAGACAAGGCTCTGAGGTGACTTTATTGTGGCCTTCCAGTATCTGAAGGGAGCCTACAAGAAAGCTGGGGAGGTATTTTTTTAGGCTATCAGGTAGTGATAGGACTAGGGGGAATGGAGTAAAGCTGGAAGTGGGGAGATTCAGACTGGACGTGAGGAAGAAGTTCTTCCCCATGCGAGTGGTGAGAGCCTGGAATGGGTTGCCCAGGGAGGTGGTTGAGGCCCCATCCCTGGAGGTGTTTAAGGCCAGGCTGGATGAGGCTCTGGCCAGCCTGATGGAGTGTGAGGTGTCCCTGCCCATGGCAGGGGGGTTGGAACTAGATGATCCTTGTGGTCCCTTCAACCCTGACTGATTCTATGATTCTGTGATTAATTTGACATCAAACCAAGAGTGGTTCATAGAACATTTTATTCACAAGTAGAAAAAGTATTACAAAACAATTTGTACAAGATTTTAATTTACATTCCTTAAAGGAGTATTTAAAACAGCACTACAAGTCCCTAGACATGATACATGGGCAGTCTAAATGCAGTGGTAGTGTACGCTTGCTATTGGCATGTACAACATTGCTTGCCACAGGCAATATAAAAAAGACCAATTTGGTTAAATTAAGGAAAAAAAATATATACACAATATACACAGATATTTAAAAAGCATTCTTTAAATTTTCTCCTCCCCATTTGCTCTCAAGGTATCTGTCACACATTTAAAGAAAGGAGTATTTTTCTCTAGAGTTGCCAGACAAACCCAATGATTCAAAGTGTAAATTCTCTGGAAAAACATACTTGCTGTGGCAGATACTGGCAAAACTTTTGAACATAGCCTTTTAAAGAACTGTTATTAATGAAGAACTGTTATTAATGAAAAGTTAAATCTCTGCATGCTCTAAAAATATCTTGCCCTATAGTGAAATGAACATTGGAATTTTTTTTCATTTACAAAGTAGATACAACAAAGCACACATCTTCTCATGCACATGTAGTGAAAAATAGCATTTTGTCACTTCTTAAATGCATGAAATTATCCAAAGACATTATTCTAAGCTATTATTGAATATATACTTCAAAAGTACTTAGCTGAGTTATTCTACTCCCTGTGTAACTGTGTATTATTATGCCAGTGACCAAATGGTGGTTATGTACTGCTTTAAACCAAACCAAACCAAACCAAACCAAACCTTCTGTAATTTCTTCACTTTCTTTGGTTTGAATTTGGTAACTGTTATTCATGATTTTTGCACACATGAATAATCTCACTGGTTGTATCTGAAGTGCCTTACTGGCTTGGCTGCCTATACTGGCTTTAGCTCTTCTTGTACAGGTGCAGCCTTCTACTGGGTACTTCAAAGCAAATCCTTTTTCCATGATGGAATATATGAATACTGTCCCACCATTCCCATTGCCACACAAACCATGTGTGGAAAGATGAGTAAGGTTTATTGCAAATTTGCATCTGTTTTGCTGATTGCTTTTGCCAAGGCACACTGGGTACTTTAAAGAATAATTGCTAGAACCCACCACTGACAAGTTTGAGCCTGTTGAGTGTAATGAATCAGTAGAGGTTACTGGGATTGCACAGAAGTGAAAACTATTTTAGGGATAAAACTGGCTGCAGAACAAATGGTATTATGGGATGTGGTGGAATTAACTGAAGTTAATTTTTTTTTTTTTTTAATCTTAACAGCAATGAGGGCAGAGAGTTGATAATTTCCTAGGCATACAGGCAGCTCTGAGGATTCAGTTTAGAGGTATTTTCTTAAAAAAATATTAATTAATTTTTATATTTTGTGTGGAAAAAATAATCAATTTAGACAATCTACAGTGAGAAGGGCAGAGTGACATAAATGAAAAGACCCACCAAATGGATAAGCCAGGTCACCACTCAGCTTGACCCTGATAAAGAATGCATTACTAAAATATATTAGTAATAGTCTCATTGTATGACTACTTGCATGGCACACCTGCTATAGTTTTTGGTGTGCCAGCTGATTACATTTATTTCAACATACAAAAATCACATGCTAGAACAAGTGCTGTATTCCAATACTGAGGCTACCAATTAAAGACAATGTCCCTATCTATATGTCTGACTTTCATGAAACTAAATCTAATTTCAAGCTAATCTCCTGCTATGCTTAACAAAACAATGCCCCCTCCCACAGATGTCAGAACTGGATGGAGAGGACTTCAATCATAGATACTGTAACATGCAAATTCTGTACCTCCTCCAACTAGCTTATTGACTATAACATAATATATAATAAAAGCTTCAGAGGATCAATAGATGATCCTTGCATAAATAGAAATGCTTTTTTTTTTTTTAATGTCCTTCAACAGCAGGAAACTGAGTTAAAATTAGAACCAGCCAAAAAGAAATCCAAATGCATGCATAAATCTGCAAGCAGAATAACTGGCTTGTCTCACACCTTCTGACAAGTGTAGTGGTATTGAAAATAGCCACCTAAACACACTGAAGTATTTGTATTTCTGGATGTAGTTATATACACACTCTGATGGAGTTTTTGAGAATCTGAGGGAATAAAAAGTTCTTTTTGTTAAAAGAGATGCAAAAGGTAATAAATCCATTTTCATGGTTCTCCCAGGATGCTCCTTGAAGTTTCACTTTACAGCTGTTATGGCTCAGATGCAGCTGCTCAGAAGGTGTGAAATGATGCCTTTTTTTTCTTCTATTCCAGCTGATATTGAAACCATGCAACATTTAAGACCAGACTATGCTTGCTGAGGAACAGCAGAGGAGCATCAGGGAAGCATTCGGCTTTAGTGTTGAGCAAAATAGCTTCCTAAAAGAAAGTGATAAACAGTGGTTACATAAACTCTGTGTCCACTTCTGTACTTGGCTCAACACTAAAAACATACAGCTATGCTTACTGCTTGTTGTAACAACTCACCGAAACCTGAAGACTGTACCTGTGTTAAAATACTCATTAAAAACCCTTATATTTATGTGCACAGAAATAAAAACATGCAGCCTTCTGGTTTTATTACATTATTATTTACTTTTCAATACAATGAAAGTATGGCCCTGTGGAAGACTGTATGTTCTTCAAGACCATCCTCCCCAAGTATTTCAAGAAGATAAGAAAGATGAAGGGCAAACTCAAGAAAATCAGGTGGACTGAGAGGAAATAATTTTCTTGTATTTGTGCAGTTGGTGAGAATTAAGCCCAAAAATACGTCTCTGCTAAGCCTCTCCCTCCAATGTCTCCATCAAGAGCTGCAGCATATATAATGGTGCAGTGTGGAGTATGAATAGGGACAAATTGTACAAAATTAATCAGCAAGGTCTATTAAAATAAAAAAAAAACCTAAACTAAAACCAACCAAAGCCTCCCAAAACAACCCCAAACCTAACCACCCAAACCATCTTGCTTATTCAGAATTATACACAATTCTGTATGTTAATACATAATAAAAAAAAGCTATCAAAGAATACAGGAGTTTGAAACGTAGAAAGGATTTCTAAACACACACACACACACGACTCAGTCATAAAACGTACAATTCATATATAGTAACAAGTTGAGTGAGATGCAAGTTAATTTTTATAGTGGTATTTTGAAATTCTGTGTCTCCTTTCATCTAGAAAAACTGCTGAAAACATCCCCTAAAAAATTAAGGCTTAAATTACAAAGCTATTGCAGTTCTGTATTTTCAGACTGTACATATTTTTTGTCAAATTTAATTACTTTCCTTCTCATTTAAGAATGGTATGAAAATGGCATGCAAACCAAATGGAAGAGGATCAAAGGAAGGTAGTTTTATTTCTACAGATGACAAAAAAATTTTATTAATTACAGATAGCATAGTTTTCTTAATTAAATTTGGTGTATTATTTATTATTAGTATTAGTGGCAACTGCTTCTGTTCCTGCCTCTGTGTACCTGCACAGGAGGCTACTGCAGCTTTCCAGCCACAGCCTGCACAACCCTTGAGCAACAATAGCAGTATACATGCCACACTTTGGGATCCTTTCACAGATTGGCTAACTGTTGCTGCAAGTTATTTCCAATAGTAGAATATGTCAGTTTAAAACCACAGACCACAGCTAATATTAAAATAGATACAATGATGAAGCAGTAGCCAAGTGACTTTTTGTGATGGTTAGAGTGTTTATCTCCTCATCTCATTTTGACCTCAGACCTGCATTTTGTCTGAATATTTATAGATCATATTATATTTTATGGTCAAACTTATGGAATGTTTCATCCTATGACATGGGAATACGAATGGCCTTAAGAAGCATTTGAAAGTCTCTGTTCTGTTTCAGCCACTGCTGTAGGAACTTCGCAGAAAAGGCTTTGCAAATATTTTTGGACTAACACTTCCATATCTTTTAAGCTTTGTTCACAATGAGCAAAGTCAAGTCCTCGGTTTTTCCCTCATAAATAGGGACCAGCTTCACATAAGAGCTTGGTCATAAGGCTATTAAACTGAGATGTTTTTTTTTTCCTGCAGAAATGTAATGAAAACACCCCCCAACCTGATTAATGCTGCCTGGTGTTCAGACTTACCCCTGTATTCTGGTTCACATTTTCTCAACATTACAGTTTGATTAATTACACCTTTCAAATTCAGTCAATTATTTCAAAATGTGAAACCACTGGATCTCTTGTACAGTTTTTATTTCAGCAATAGCTAGATGTAACCTATGGAGAAACAAAACCCTTCAACTCTTTTTTTAATCTAGCTCTATGTGACTTAAGTGCACATTCTTGCACCTTTGCAGTTATGTTTTTTACCTCTTTACATCAGTCTGTAGAGTCATCTGCTGTTTCATTAGGCTTTGGCTTCAGCTGGGTTTCAGCAGCCACTGAGTTCTGAAGTGATGAACCTTCTATGCATGTTCTACGTTTGGGGATTTCAAAGGAGTTTGCAATGCTCCCTTCAAGAGACTTCACTGAAATAAGTACTTCACTTAGATCGTGGTTATTATCCAACTCAGCAGGGGCTGGATTTTCAGTCTCAGGGGTGCAGGGTTTTGCAGATCCCACAGCCAGTTCTGAATACGATCCATAGAAAGAAACACTGTCACAGCAAGCTGAGTTTTGCATAAGAGGCCAAGCATCTGAAATGTCTCCACAGGTAGAGTGTGAAAGAGAACCAAGAAAGGCAGGAATCATTTCTCCAACAGAATCAGAAGCCCTGCAAAAGGATAAAAATCACATAGTTTCAAAAGCATTCCAGAATATATTATCAATATTATAATTATTGTCATTAATTAATAACTATTGGTATTTCAGGACAGTTTAACAGGGTTGTATCAGCGTTATGTATGTCTAGAGGTACCCTGTACAAAAAAGTTATTTTCAAGAGCAATAGAGTTTGTTTCTCATCTGGAAATGAAGAAAGTTGTGGAGAACGTTACTAAAGGTAAAGAGGATGTTTAGAGCCCTTCACACTGTGAATTGAGGGGTTTAGAAAACATGAACTACAGCTGGGGCTATCATCTAAAAAAACAGAAACATGATAAACAACATGATAGTACCATTCAGATACAAAGACAGTTTCAAAGGGGAATGAATTTAATAGTTCTCGATGCATAATAGGAGCATTAAACCCAAGATGTAACAAGCTTAAACTGCAGCAAGAAATATGTTTGAGAGGACTGTGGAATCTAATAGATGTGAAAGTAAAGAGTTCAGACTGGGAGAAGAGAATAGACAAGAAGACTCCTTCTACCTCTCTGATTTCATACTGAACATGCATTCACTTCAGATTTTTCAGTTTGTCAGTCTAGCCTTCAAAATGTGAAAAGAAGTTTTTCTTGTATTCTCTTCCACATGGCATATTAATCACAGAATTCACAGAATGTTAGGGGTTGGAAGGGACCTCCAGAGATCATGGAGTCAAACCCCCCTTCCCCACAAAGCAGGATCACCTAATGCAGGCTGCACAGGAACACATCCAGGGGAGTTTTGAAGTCTCCAGGGAAGCAGACTCCACAACCTCTCTGGGCAACCTGTGCCAGTGCTCTGTCACCCTCACCATAAAGAAGTGTCTCCTCATGTTGAGGTGGAACCTCCTGTGTTCTAGGTTGTACCCATTGTTCCTTGTCCTATCACTGGGCACCACTGAAGAAAGGCTATTGCCTTCATCTTGATACCCACCCCTCAGATATTTATAGCTGTTGATGCGATCTCTCAGCCTTCTCAAGACTAAACAGCCCCAATTCTCTCAGTCTTTTTTCATAGGAGAGATGTTCCAGTCCTGCAATTATCCTCGTAGCTCTCCACTGGCCTCTCTCCAGCAGATCCCTGTCTCTCTTGAACTGGGGAGCCCAAAGCTGGACACAGTGCTCCAGGTGTGGTCTAACCAGGGCAGAGTAGAACCTCCCTAGACCTGCTGGACAGTTTTCTTAATGCACCCCAGGATGCCATTGGCTCTCTTAGCCACAAGGGCACACTGTGTCTACCAGGACTCCAAGGACTTTCTCCATGGAGCTGCTTTCCAGCAGGATTACCCCTAGTCTGTACTGCTACCCGGTATTATTCCTCTCCAGATGCAGCACTCTGCACTTGTCCTTATTGAACAAAGGACAAGGATTTTTAATTCCCAAAACAATTATTTTTATTTTATGGGGAAATGGAAGACAGTGGAAGTAGAAGCTCAGTATTGTCTAACTCAAATGTATCGAAGGTGCACAATGATACTGACAGGTCTGAGCATACTATACATGTCTATGTCTATTAAAAATCCAGTAATGCCTTGGTATATTAAAGTCAGAAACAAGTATTAAAAGATATACAAAAGGTATACGTTTTATTTCCAAAGATTGTCTACAGATGCATAAAACTGTAAAGGCCTCATTAAATCTGATACACAGAGACAATTCGTGTGACGAGACCCGTTCCGCATCAACATAACCTGTAACAGATTTTAAGTCACCTTACGTACTTCCAAAACATGATGCTTTAACAGCTTTGATGTACACACAGAGCATTTTAATAGATGAGGCCAAAAGTCAGGACATTGCACCACAATTGAAGGAAATACACTCTTTTGGCAAAGGAATTGAAGCAAACTATTTCTACTGGAAGGAACCACGGTATCTTTGATGTCCACATAGCACGGATATGACTTTTAAAGCTTTAACCAAAAGATTCCTCACAAAGTACACAACTCTCCATCTGTCAGCCTTGGTGGTATAAAAGGATAACTCAAGCTTATTGGCATTTGAACAAGTTATACAAAATTTAGGTAATTTTTATCTTGCATTTAGTCACCTTGCATAAACAATACCTATGAAGAAGCTGCCTTTACATTTTTAGTTACATTTGACCATAAAAACAAACCAGCAGGAGACCTATTTAAACCTCCTATGGAAAATAATTCTATAGCTAAAAGAAATAAATACATCCTGTGTTAAAAGCTGTAGAAGGGAAACTCTGAAGGATACCATACAACTCTATTTTTATTCAGTGGATTGGGAGGAACTAATAGTCACAATGTGGTAGAAATTATGAAATAGTAAATATTTCAAATCTCACAGTTATCAAGAGCTTCTAAAGAAAGAAAACCTCATGCCACTTCACCCCAGATTCACAGGTTTATGCAGCACCTTGCTAACCCACAGCAGAAAAGGCTACAGTTCAAAATCCTTCATTCCACTTCAAACAGCTATCGTATCTTCATTTGACTACATAAGAAATATTTAATGTTTGACAGACATTGAGAAAACTAAGTTACCTTTCATTAAGAGTAGTCTGTGAGTGGAAAGCACAACTGTGACTGCTGTGCTCCATGCTGCAGGTTTCATCACAACACAGCGATGGAATCAAGTGAACTGGTCCTAAGGAATAGAAATGATTTTAACAGTGCTAAAACTCTGTGTAAGCTTAGGCTCTGTACTCTTTCAACTTTGAATATTAATTTGCCAGTTACATTAAAATATATGGATTGAGGAAAGAGATTTCTTATTGCAAAACCTGAGTTCTTTAATTTATTACTTTGAAATGGAACTATACTTATAAAAGACATAGTGTTCCTCCAGGAGCAATACAGATGCCACACATGAATGTCTACTTTGTAAATTAATTTACTTTTTAATTAGATACATGCGAGAGGAAGTACTACATTCTGAGTTAACATTAGGAAGGCATTTAAGCCTGTGCTCTTTTATGTATTTCTTAATGTCATAAATACATCTGCTTTGATACCACTCCACAAAATCTCAGTGACTTGAATTTTCAAGTTCTAATTTTTAGAGTTCATATCATGTTCTTAGATGCCATCTGGTAAACCCCTTAGATCAACTTAAGCCAGATGCAGTGCTCTTTTTATCAGAAAGTGAGACAGACATTTAAATATAGTTTTTAAGTGAAGGGTCAATGGAATGAAAACAAAAAAAAAGTTAAACATAACTAAAGAGCTACTTAGAAATTCTATGTGCTTATTGAGTAATTTAGCCAAGGACAAAAGGTATTTTGACAATGTTGGTTCTGTAGTTAAAGTTAAATGTTGCAACTCAAGTGTTAGATGAACATTCATCATGCCATAAAGTCACTTTTAAGTAGACCTAACATACCACATGTCTGTGATGTGCTTCTCTGGCACTGGCAGCAAGTTCTGTGGTTATATTCATTAAGCTGTGGTCTATCAAAACAGGACAATTCGGAGCCATTGTAGTGAATGTCTTGTGACCTCAGAGACCCTTTGGACAAAATGGATAAAAACCATACATAAGTAAATTAAACTTTTTCTTGTTCAGAGCCTCCTGCCTTCATAGAATGCATAAATATCATAGTATACAGTATTTCCATACATTTTCCAACTGAAAGATCCACAATGATCATGTGGTTCATATAATGCAAACCACACACTTTGTAACAAGCCCTACAACAGCTGGTTCAACTACAGCCTCTTGTAGGGAGATATCTGCTCTTATTTTGATGATGATTTCATTACATTTTCTCAGTATTTCCCATCTGAAATTTTCCACATTCAGCTTTCAGCCACTGGGATTTTGTTTGAGTTATCTTAAAGACAGCAGTCTTCGTTATAAATGGGAACTAGAGTGCTTTTGACTTTTGCTTTATTTAAATTAAGGGTCAGAAAAATGTTTATTTATAAACAATGTCTGAGTTACATTTCTGAGCTGTTACAGATTACTTTTTAAAATCTGTAACTCTAACTCGCCTGGGCATTTAATTAATCTTGAATATGCCCATCAAACCAAAATTGTTAATGACAGATCTGCTATGTATAATGGCCACATTAATTATCTTGATGAGCTAAGTTGTTTCACAGTGGCCTGTGATGTGCAGATCCTCCAAGCTGGTAATTTCATATTGTCACTGCAACTCTGTAATGACATCCCATCTTGGATCTAAATGGTCCACATTTATCTGTTCAGCATCCAGCAGAGTACGACACAGAGTTAATGCAGCTGGATTATTTCTGGACATCTACACAGCATATTCTCAGCAAGAAGCTGGAACATCCACACTGAACTGGCAAAAATGTATAGATATGTAGTCTTGGCCTTCTGCTAACATGTTCACCTCAATGGTAAACTTGCTTGAATGCTGTAGAAATTCCATTTGTTTACCAACAGAAGGATTTGCAAAACTAATACTGGTATATGAATATTAGCAGTAACTGGAAACTTACAGCTTGGTTTCTTCTCCATAAACTGCCTCTTGCAATAGATAACACAAAGAATAAGAAGAGCCAAGAGCACTGTTGCAAGTGCACTGCATATAACAGCTGCTAGAGCAGTGTCTCGAGGACTGGAAGCAGTTGATGGAATCTTTACAAGGTTTACCTTGGTGGTACCTGAAATGAAATTAAATAAAAATTGAGGCAAACTGAAAACATTTCAGGAATATACAACCATGTAAATGAAAATCTGGGAAACAGAAGATGTTTGCACTACAGGAACATAAAAAAAAAAAAAAAAGATAAAAGGATGTTCCATCTGCTAATGCATAAACATAAGTTGTACATACAAAGAGAAAAAAATTAAAGCATATTGCAAAATGAGTGGTAACATGTGGAGATGCACAAACATATTCTGACTGTCCACAAGAATGGAATCGGATCTTCACCAGGAAAACAAAGACCTCTCAATTTTTAAAGATGTCAGATGATTTTAATATGGAGAGCATTTCCTAGTGGATAGTTGAGAAAGCTATCCACTAGAGGGAGTCACACATACATGAACTTCCTTTCATAAGGAAAATTTCTGAGAACTGAGACACCCACAGAAGTCCAAATGCTATCGAAGGTAGCATTTTACTTGGTTGTGCATGTCATAACACTATGGTCATTTCTAGGATCAATCCTAGGACTTCAGTTGTGCTACTTTGCTTTTTTATCCAGAGTTAATTTTTTTAACAGAGCCAATATCTCTAGGAGAAACTCAGCAGATTGACTTTACATCCATATCAGTAATGGCCTAAGCAATGTTTCAAGCCTTGACAAACACTTGTTACTTATACATAGAAAGTGAAAAAGTCTCCAAAATGTAACACCATTTATTGAAACTACCTTAGGTTACAAATGGTCTTTAAAAATTAATCTCATATAATCATTTAGGTTGAAAAAGACCCTGAACTGTTCACATAGCACTGCCAAGTCCACCACTAAACCACAGCCCCAAACACCACATTTAAGTCTTTCAAATACCTCTAAGGATGGCGACTCAAGCCTTTTTCCTGGGCAGCCTATTCCAATGTTTGACAACACTTATGGTGAAGAAACTTTTCCTAATATTCAATCTAAAACTCCCCTGGCATCCTCTCATTCTATCACTTGTTACTTGGGAGAAGCAACAAAACAGTAAATATTTCTCTGACATCAATTTGGAAATAAAACAAAGACTAAAACCAACCCACAAACCATATTAAATTATAAGTTAAACATGCCTATTTCCCTGTGAAAGTCACTGTTAAAAACCTAAAGAATATAATTCCTAAGAAATGGTCCACATAGTCAGAATTGGGAGAAATAAATCCAAGGGAAAAAAAAAAAGACACACAAATGTATTTAATAAAGACTGTTTATGTAAATTTTAATATAATATAGTTGCTAGTAAGCAGAGGAATATTAAAAAAAAATAAGTGGAGAGGTCAGATCATGGCTGTTGTTCAGAGGAAAGAATGTTTAGTTGTTGATTTCCTGATTTCAATGTGAAGGAAAACAAAAGCATGAAAAAAAGGCATCATTGTACTTACACCTGCCTGACTAAAGATTATCTTCAACCTCTAGTATTATGTGGTATCAAAAGTGTAGAAAGCAGAGTTATAGCAGATCTTTTTTATATGCTTTAGCTTGTCAAATTTGACAGAGTGGGGCTACTGGAAAGAGTCCAATGAAGTGCCACAAAGACGACTGCGGAATTGGAGCTTCTCCCCTGTGAGAAAATGCTGAGAGAGCAGGGACTGCTCAGTTTGGAGAAGAGAAGGTTCAAGAGGCTATCTCACCAATGGGTATAAATCCTTGAAGGGAGGATGTGCAATGGGCACAAACTGAAACATGAAGATTCCCTCTGGAGATCAGATCAGGAGCATCACTCAACTGTGAAGGTGACTGAGTTCTGGCACAGACTGACCAGAGTGTTTGTGTACTCTCCCTCCTTGGAGATACTTAGAACTTGTCAGGACGTGATCCTTGGCAACGAGCTCCATCCAGATGATTCTGCTCAAGAAGGGGTTTGAACCAGATAATCTTTATAGGTCCCTTCCTACCTAAACTATTCTGTGATTCTGAATTATTAAAATACAGTAGATTTCAAAATTCAAGTCAATAAAGAAATCTCCTACATGAAGTAGAAATACATTTTCACAGAATACATCTGGTTGGAAGAGACCTTCAAGATTATAGAACGATCTGGGTTGGAATGGACCTCCAGAGGTCATCTAGTCCAACCTCCTCTGCAGTCAGCAGGGGCATCCTCAACCAGATCAGGTTGCCCAGGGCCTCGTTGAGCCTCACCTCGAATATCTCCAGGGAAGAGGCCTCAACCAGCTCCCTAGGCAACCTGTTCCACAACCCTCATAGTAAAGAATCTGTTCCTAACATCCAATCTATATCTGCCCTTCTCTGGTTTGAAGCCATGGCCCCTTGTCCTGTCACTTCAGGCCTTTGTAACAGTCTCTCTTCATCCCTTGTGTAGGCCTCCTTAACGTACTCGAAGGCTGCTATTACATCTCCCTGGAGCCTCCTCTTCTCCAGGCTGAACAACCCCAGCTCCCTCAGCCTATCCTCATAGCAGAGGATTCTTTTTGTGTCCTTCCTCTGGACCCGCTCCATCAGATTCACGTCCTTCCTATATTGAGGGCTCCAGAGGTGGACGCAGTACTCCAGGTGAGGTCTCATCTGAGCAGAGTGAAGTGGCAGAATTCACCTCTCTGGATACGCTAGATCATTCAGTCCAACCCTCAACCCAGCACTGAAGGGTCAACACTAAACCATGTTCCTGAGCACCAGGTCCTCATACCACTTGAACGCCTGTCCTTGTAGTGAACTGTTACCATTTTCACTATCATAGCAGAGAGTCTATTATTCGTGTCACACATAACATGAAAAAAAATTCCAGTTCAGGGTCTCAGGTACTTTCCTCTTAAGTAATTATTACCTGTCCCTCTGTTTGTTTTTGTACAATTCATACTACTCAAAGAGCTAAGTTCTATGAACACTTTACCAGATCTTCATTGTTATTTGAAAGAAAAAGCAACCACTGTCATAATCTTTTTCTTAGAACTTGGCAGCAGCACTGCAATCTTCCACTGAAAACTTTTCACTCTGTTTCTGAATTCTTGCAGCTGTAGTTTGAAGTTTACCGTTTTAGCAGACTGCAGAAATTGCTGCATTGTATGTAAAGTTACAGGATGAGATTCTCTGAGAAGCAGTAAAATTATATTGAAAAAAGCTGTCCATACAGCAACGTGTGCTGGCTTTAGTGTGAAAACCAAGAACTATGCTTTGATATCTGGTTTTCAGTTTTGGTCAACTGCTTGATCTAATCTTTGGGAGGTTAAATATAGTCTGGACAAACGCTTAAAAATAAGACGATAAAAAGCAGATCAGAATATCTTCAAACATGTTTCATGTAATTATCTGTATGAATGCACCTACCTAAAAAGTACTAAAAAGTTACCAGGAATTAGGCCTCCATAATTAGTAGGGAAAAAAAAGAATTACTCTTTAAAGCAAAAATTAACAAAAGCACTGGAGGTAAAGCTGCTACATTTTTGGCTCTTCATTTTCTCACAAAAAATGTATGATTACATATTATGGGAAATCATAACTTAAATATTTCTTTATCAACCCATCATCAACCACCAAACTGGAAATACAGTGTTTTATTTTACACTAGGATGGCAAAACAAAACCAAAACCAAACAAACAAACCAACCAACCAAACAAACAAACAAAAAAATTTGAGCCATCTAGTTATTTAAGATTCGTTTGAGTTAATGAATTATTTAGTCCTTAAGTAAGCAATTTCTGTTCCTCAGAACGTCTACCACTTATCTTTACCTTCAAAGAACTTTTTGGAATAGATGCTGTGGGCAGTCCATGGTAGTGCAGCTCTGATGATAATGATTGTGATCTTCCCTGCAGACACCAACATTTCAGAAGCAGAATGCTATTGCAGAAGTGGCATTGCTGACCTCTGCTTTCAGTGCTACTCAGACACACATGCATTTTCATAAACTGTCTTCTCAGGCTCACAGATCAATGGTCCCATTTCAGCGAAACAAGAAGGAGCATTTTAAACTTTCAACTTGTTTTTACCTCTATTAAATGATTACATGATTAAACATTAAATATTAAATACTGTGACCTGGATGGGACACACTAAGAAAGGAGGAAGGAAGTGCACACCATTTTATGATTTTGGAAAGCATGTGCATATTATGCATCACAAAAATTAAAAAAGCAAAAATTATTTAAGAAATAGTTGCAATATACTCTGGAAATGTGCTAGCACTATAGAATAATTACCCAAAATACCAAGATGTCACTTTTGTAATTTTGAGCAGCAAGTGTAATACACATTCTTCCCTCAATTACCCAACAGTGCATTATAACGTCAGTATATGCATAAAAGCAGGTAAAGTTTCTGTTAATCCAGGAGGTTTAAATAGCAGTAATTCAGATGACACTGAACATATGAATCCCAAATGCATCACCAGTAACTTTTGCCAAATAGAATAGTTGCTTTTTCAGACTATTACACCAAGCAACCAGAGAGCACTAAATGTAAAAGGACTTCCTTTATCACTTATTTCATACTTGGATTTTTTTTTCTTTTTCAGAACCATTACTACTTACAGTCATTACTAGAATCAGAATACCTACATGAAAGCTTTCTGCAGTAGACTAGCCATGTGAAAACAGAACTTACAACATTTTACATGTCTTCCCTGGATATAATAAATAATATAATAATGATACAACAATTTCGAAAGTTGAAGAGGATGAACAGTGGACTATGTTGGAGTTTTCTTACCACATGTTGGAGGTTTCTTACCACATGTTAATCCAAAGAGGGTTTGCAAAATAAAGCAAAGCTAATCAAACTCCATGGTAATATTGGACAGAGGGCCATCTTTTACAATCAGGATTGAAAATAACATATAAAATAAATCAAAATGTTAATTCCTGCAATATTGGCATTTCTGGTCATGAGAGAGGAAAGGAGCATTTTCCTACTCTAAAAAGTGTTTTCCCATTACCTTTATGCTGACGGGCGCAAGTCAGTGGTATCGACCTTAATTTGACATGAATTAAGGGCTCAGACATACCCTCAAGTTATGATAATTTAACAAGTTCCTGCCTGTCAGCTGAATTGCATTGGCTATCTGCATATGTGCTCTTAATCCATGGAAAATACAAGGTAATGTGACGTGTCTTGAAACTCCATTTCAAAAAAGCTTAAAAATTGTTTATGTTCATTTCAAATGAAAGAAGGCAGTATCTTTACCTACTCCTCATCAAACAAACGTATGTATTATGTATAAACATGATGTATGTACATATAGCACCAATACTAGATATATATATATGTGTAATAAATGTCTAATATGTAGTACCAAGAATTAACATCAATGTCAATTATGTTGTGCTGAGTATATTTGGGTCTTTACCGAGCAGCTGACTGCCTGTCTTCTGATCTTTCAAGTAAGAGGTAAGAAACTTTATTGAATATTGCTGTTGGGAGACTGTGGTAAACTGAGAGTCTCCCAGCATCTGTGAAAGGAAAGCCATTTGCATGCATGGCCTACACCCAAAAGTTCATCATGTCAAACCACATTTTGAAAAATGTACTCCAAATGCTGACTTTAAAACCTTAAGTTTCCAAGTCTGTGCCCTACAGTGTTTGGTTTTATTTTGCTGGGTTTGTTATTTTTTTAATAAATGTACCAGAAAGCCCTAAGGGTGAAAATGACTGTTCAAGTATTTATCCATTGTTTGGAAATCCTGAGAAATGTGCTTATAAATTAAAATCTCTGGAATTTTATTTGTTTCCAAGACCATTTCTCTTGTGCAGTGCATTTTCACAAGCTCCAACCACTGACAGCCTTTTGTATTTAAAATGGAAGAACAATTAAGTGTGCATGTGAATTTAAAATGTATATGAACTCCACGTTACTGGATACACACTGCTTTGTCTGGAAGGCACAGTCAGCCTCTGCAACATGTTTTTCTTTTAGTAATTGGTATTACTATGGTCATCTAAAAGGCAGTGATAAATAGGCACCAAAGTAACATTGTTTTATACACAAAACTTTCAGCTTTGACAACTGTCTAGCCATATTAAAATACATGAGAATAAAGCCCCAAAATCACTGAAACCCTCAAACAACCTAAAAAAACCCCAAAAAACTCTAAGAGTAAGCAAAAAATCAGAGGAAGTGGGACAAAATTCGTGTCACTGCTGAACTACCTATTCTTCCTCCCAAAATGTAATGGAACTGGTTATCAATATGAAAAGACAGTATGTCTCCTCCATATACCTGAAATACTTAGCATGACCTAGTGGCAAAAAAATATATACTGCTCTTAATCTGACTGTGGTGCTGTCTGCAATTACCTGACTTTTGCTTCCAGGAGCTCACTTTGCACCTCTGACAACTGAGGGTGTCTAACAACTATTTTGCAGAAAAATGCAGTTTCATTCCCAGGTGTTTTCATGTGTTAAACCAGTATCAGATGAAGTTTGTGTCAGAATATAAGAGACTGCTGGGTACAGGAAAAAAAACTCAAAACAAAACAACAACCCACAACAACTATTTGCATACTTCACTTTTAACCAAATTCTCTTCCAGACATGTTTTGGGAAAAAGTATTCTAGCATTTTCCTCTTCTTAAAATCCAACTATAGAATGCATCCACCCCACCCAGGCTATGAATTTCAACAGAAGATGAAAGTAGAAAGTATCTGGTTTGTATTCTGTATGTGCAAAGCCTCAAATCATCTTCAGGACTACTCAGTTATAGAACAAAGTATTCTGAGCCAATTAAGTCTGCTTATGTCAGTGTTCAGTTCTAAAATGCTTATACAAGACATTATACACACAAGCAGAAGATCTTGCACTGCCTAAATGCACAGCATTTTCAAGCAGGTAACTACTGCTACTACGTTTTCTAAAAGAGAGGGAGACTATATATCCTTTAGAATCTAATTATATATTCACTTAGTTAAATGACAGTGGCATGTATGCAAATATGAGCAGCATGTCTGAAGTTATTTCCCAAGTGCATGGTCTGAAGTATGCAAAAGTTAAAGGACTTCCCTTAAGGGAAGGGACTTTTTACAAAGGCTTGTAGTGACAGGACAAGAGGGAACAGATTTAAGCTTGACCAAGGTAGATTTAGACTGGATATTAGAAAGAAATTCTTTACAGCAAGGGTGGTGAGACACTGGAACAGGTTCCCAGGGGGATCATGGATGCCCTCTCCCTGTGGTGTTCAAAGCAAGGCTGGATGTAGCCCTGAACAATCTGGCCTGGCAGAGGGTGTCACTGCTCATGGTTGGGGGGTTGCAACGAGATGATCTTTAAGGTCCCTTCCAACCCAAACTATTATATGAATCTATAAAACTTAAGCCCTAAAACCTATGATTTTTAAATTCAGGGTTTCTAGCTGGGAAACTAGAGACCTGTAATACACCACACACTTGCTATACACTGGAAGTAAAAAATTACAGAAGAGAATCTGAAATATCTGTCAAACTGAGTAACACAGTGCCTAGAGTCACTGTGCTCAGGCCTACAGATGTAGAAATTTGGAGAAGAATACTGAAGTCTGTTTCTTCCAATATATTGCTCAGAGTGGCTGAGAGGGGCTTCCATCTTCTCTTAAAACACTCCTGAGAACAAAATGACTGTGGTAGTTTTTAGGCTATGCCTTTACATTTTTTTTCCCCAGATCCTGAACAGAAAGTAGTAAAATGTAAATAAACCACTATTGGGTGTAAAAATTACAATAATGATAATTCTAAACAACCCCATCGGAGACTTAAGCTAGTAATGTAAACAGTCTCTCTTCTTGCTTCCTCGGGCTGGGAGATACTAACTGGCTTTACTGACCTTGGCTGCATTGCTTTTGTTGTGACTGGTATTAACTTCTCTGCTCTGTTTCTTGTCCCTTTCATTCGGGGGATAAGGGGGAGGCACAGGGGGAGAAGCTCTTGCAGTTCCCCTGGTCTTTAACCAGGGGGGTTCTTGTGCTGTTTATTAATTTTAAGTACCTGTAAATATTGTAAATATTGTGTATTTTGTACATATTAATTGCATTTCATTGTAGATTGTAGTGTTGCTTGTAAATACAGCTTTCATTTGCTTCCAACTGAGCTGGTCTGGCAAATTTAAGGTTGGCAGGGGAATTTTCAACCCACCACAATGATCTTTAAAATTAAATTGAGGGGTCTGCAATAATGAACATGACTTATAACACCTTTTAGATGCCACTCTTGAAAAATGAGGTAATGATGAGGTTTCTGTCTTCTGTAACAAGCTTAAGAGACCCTTATCAAGAAGATAGAAGGTTCAATTGTCTCCCAAGCCACCTGGATGGAGGTTGTTTTAACCAGTAAAAGCTGCATTTTCTCTCTGGTGGAACTTATTCAGTCGTAGCCTTCAGTAGAAGCACTAAAGACCCCTCTTTGCACAGCAACAGTCACATGAAATGTATGATGCAGCAAAACTAAATACACCATACTCAGGTTTGCCCACCATTTTATTTCCTGTTGTTAATTATATTAAAATAGCACTGATTTAGGGTAAATTCTCCAGACACTGCAAATACTTCTGAATCTGTGGTTGTCGCTGGTTTTTTAATATTTTTTGTGTGTTTTTTGTTTTTGTTTTTTTGGGGTGGGGGGTTGTTTGGTTGGTTGGGATTTTTTTTTTTTTTTGAGGTGGAGGTAGGTGACATGGTGGTTTGTTTGGTGGTGAGTTTGTTTGGGTTTTTTTTCCCCAAGAAACAACTAACTGTTAGCCATTTCCACATACTGTGGAGGCGGGGTGGGAGAGAGAGTGGGAAATACGTCTGTATTGTGGAAAACTGAGCCTATTTACTTAATTAAGACTGTTTCATAATACTTACACACAACTGGGCTGAATTATGGTTTTGAATTAAGGTTGCATAACCAACCCTACTAGTATTTTCTGATTTTTTTTTAAATGTTCAACTTTGCAACCTCAGCATCTTTTAAAAATGCTGGACATTTGTCAGCACCTTATTGCAATACTGCAAGTATCAAAGTAAATGCCATGATTTACTGGAAAGAAAGCTACCTGCTGTGCAACAGTAAGCATGCACATGCAAACTACATTAAAGATGAAAAAACTCTAGCTTTGAAGTCAGAAATAATAGCAGCTTACAAAAAGCAAGTTTTTTAAATCACCACTTAACGCTTTGGGGATAAAGTCATATAGAACAAAAAGCCACTGAGTACAACATCCTTGTTTTGTTATATTTTTTAATCTGAAACATAACATCTCCACTCTTTAACAGAAGTCAACAGAAATCAGTCATAGAATACAGAAGATATTCTGAAAAGTTAAGTTCTGTTAATGAGATTCATCTGACTGAAGCAAGTATCTGTTTCAGAAGGAGTCACCTGAAGTTTCTCTGCACAGGGAGAGGGGAGAAAGGTTCTTCTAGGGTGTAATTATTCTCTTTTTTCTTAAACACTTCCCCTGATCATTTCTCTCCAATGCATAGAGCAAGTGAGCCTAAGGTCAATAGCTTGTAGATGTAGCCACTATAGATATCAACAGTCATGAAGGTAGCAGCCTACTCTAGGTTAGTCAAGTACAGAGGGTTTGAATGTCTTCAAGTATTCTGACTTTAATTTCTGTTTCAGTTCGTTAATTGTATAACAGACAATGCACTTTACATTACTTCTGTTACAAAGATATGTCAACAACTGCAAAATTGCTTTGCATTGGCAGAATCAAAGAAAAGCCCAGCAATAATTTGTAACTCACATTCCATGTGGAATATAAAATAGTGTGTAGCAAGTAAGCTCAGACATAGAATTAAAGACTTTGCCTATCCTATATTTTAAATGAAGAAAGGATCTATGGGAAATAACATATGCAACAAGGTAAATAAAACCTGTATCAGAGTGACTATATAAGAAGGAATCTAAGTAGGGTCACAGGCCTCAATTTGGGCACATTGTAACTTTGACCAGTTTTCTCAGAAGGTTGCTTCAGTTTGCAAGAAAAAAATTAAAGAATTTTTAAATTGTTTTATTTATCAGGAGTAGATAACTAAAAATAATCCACACTAAAATCTCAATTCTCCTCCTTGAAATTAATTAGCAAACAGGTAATGGGAAGATCAAGTTTTGGGAAGACAGAACCATCCAATGTTGAATTTGCAGTCTTCATCTAACCTGATACTGGCATCCAGATGAAATGAACTTCAGAAACCTGAAGGTCTATAGTCAGAGCTATTCACTTTGGCCTCCCTTTCTAAAACAAGAGCCAGAAACAGAAATCTCCAGAGAAGGAATTAATCAGAAATGGCTTGAGACACTGCTTAGTATTAGTCATTGAAGCTTACTTACCTGGCTAGCCAGAAAATCTTGCGGTACCTAATTCTTTCCACTGATTGCCAGTGGGAGTTTGGGCTGACAACTGTGAAGTATCAACTTTTATATGCCTAAATTAGGGTGAATTAAGTCAATCCTAAGTTTCTATATGCAGATATGGTAACTATAAATCACATTCAGTAGCATGTATATAACAATTGCACTACTGGACTTAAAATCAAAATTCACTAAAACTGATAGATACATCCCTTTATTTAAGAAAGCTGCAGCAGCTAATCTTTTTAGAAACAGCCTATACCTCAAAAGACACATGTACTTGCCACCCAAAATACCATGTAAGTTCACTCTATGATCTTTGTAAAAAAGACATGGCTAGCAGTGCATGGGTTTTGTACAAGTGAAGCAGTAAGAGAGTGAGAATGTAAGGCCTATCACCCAAAAAAATTCAAGGCAAGCAGAGAAGAGGACAACTGGAAGGACACAAGTGATCAGCAGGAACATACTGGAAATGGGTTAAGATGCAATAGCCTTAAAACAGAATTCTGTGGTTTATACTTTTTTTTTCTTCTGGTGGTTGTTGTTGTTAAACAAGAAAAATATTTAAGAGGAACACAGAATAACTATTCTGTAGCCAAGCAACACAGCCAATAGTATCTACCAGCACAAAACAGAATAAACAAAAATGAAATAAAAAAATTAAAACCAAAACAACCACACACTATTGTGCATTTGGTTCATACTATTTAATACTCACACATCAGTCACAAATTGGGACTTTCTGTACCCAAAAGCCATAGCAGTCAGCATGTAGGCACCAAAACTGTTGAAGTGGTGCCAATGCAACCATTCCCGCCATTGTAGGAGATAAATGTAAACTAGGATTTTCAGTCTGAATACAGAGCAAAAGCAGGTTACTAAATTCATACATTTCAAACAGTCACATGCTTCTGTAATTAGAAAATATCAACAACATCTAAAATAAATAAAAAAAACAAACAGTACAAAGCTGTAACTCCTACTATTACTTTATGGTTTGGGGAGATAGACTGGCGGAAAAAAGTTAACTGGAGAAATGTTTTGCAGCTTTATTACAATATATGCAGTGCTGGAATAATTTGGATCAGCCTAACGGCCAAGTTAAAACCAGAACTTTGCAAATCCACTTTGTACAACAAACAGATAATTACTTAGAGACACTGCAAGATTGGGCTAAAGGGCCAGCCACATTACTAAGTACACAAAAAAAAAAAACACCAAACCCATAGGAAGTAATACTTATTCAGTACAGGTCAATAATTAGCCCCTTCTCTGTAACTCAGGAATTTCAAGTTCACTTTAATCTAGTGTAATTGAGCTAACCAGCTCTTACATTAAAAAGTAATCATTAAGTTAAATTTCTTGCAGACATTCTGTACCTAAAACAAACACGCAGTACGCCTCTGGCAAAGAAGGATACTAATTATAGGATTGACTCACAAGATGAAAGGTTGCACAAGTTACTACTAGAAACAAAAGTATGGTAAACTGGTTTAAAAAAACAAAACAACATGTTAGAATTCTCATACTCGGCAGTTAAGATGAAAATTTCACTTTCTAACTGTACTTAACAGTGTCAAGAAGCAAAACTAAATATGCTTGTAAACTTCATATTTTAGATGAACAAACTAGAAGTGAGTACTGCAATTATAAACTTCATCATGCTATAATTGAGGAGTCTTTTAACCTAATGATGCAAGGTCTTCACAATGAATTTTTGCTACATGAAAACACAAAATCAAAGCATTTTGCTCACTTTCAGCTTTCTTTTCCTATATAAAATACACTCTTAAAATGGATATTTAAGGATTTGTTTCATAGTCAGGCGCTGAATCACTAACATCACTCTTACTGCAACAATTCATTCCCTGAACTAAAAGGAATTGTAAAAGAAACACATCACCCAAGGCTCCAGACATCTGTGAGGAAGGATATACAAAGTTCAAAAGTAGTTTTATATTTCAAACTGAAGCTTTCATTGGGATTAGCAGATAGGGTTGCCAGCTGTGAGTTAGAACAAGAATACAAATTCTGCCCTGCATGTTATTGTGTACTGATTAGATACAACCTTCTGAATGCCAGATGGGCACCACTTATGTAAACTATTAATAGTTGCATGAACTTGTGCTGTGAATTCATGAAATAAATGAAATTTGATCCAATTCATTTTAAAGCCACAAACTGAAAAGGCCACCTTAATTTCAAGCTATAAATATTTTCAAAGAGATTTATTTTAGAATATTGGGTTCTCTCTGAAACATATCAATACATGCTTTAGTAGATAATTAGTGCAATTCTCATGCCCAATGTCTCTCAGCTCTGTCAAATATCACCTCAACTTCAGAGCATCTACTTAAAACTTTGAGTTTGTGATCATACGTATTTATTAATTTTTCAGACATTATAAACCAATATTCCCATACCTAATATATTCTATGATTTTCATTTGTATGATGGAAGCCATTTACATTCACTCACTCTGAAAATGTAACATCTAAGTAGGAACTGCTAATAATAATCTTCCAGATTTTATGTTACAAAATATGATTTTTTTTTTAAAGTTTCATACTTAATGTTCACATTTTCCTGTTCCCCTGCCAATCATAATAACTGAACACTTTCAAGAGGTCCAGAAATTACCATTATTTTCCTTTCTCTAGATTTTCTGCTGAAGAATGTGTGGTAGTAGCTTATGCTACCCCATTCTCAGTAAATACACTATTAGATCACTTGGTTTTGCAAAATCAGAAAATCCCTTGTCTGAGGTTTTTGTTACTCTGTCAGCACAAATAGAAATTAGTCATAAGGGTTAAAAGGATTTAAACCAGATGATACATGACAACATTATACATTATAACTGCATTCACAGAAAACCAAACTGAAGATGACACAATTCTAATCTTAGCATGTATCTCAAGAAGTGTCATCTTTAAAACACCAAGTTCTGTAATAACATTTGAATTTACAATTCTGAAATTATTTTTGGCAGCCAGAACACCTACAGGCCACTGGCAGCATTCAATATCTTTCAAATATGTAATAGTTAAAAATTATTAAAGGCAAATTCTCTGTTCTCAGAAACCTTGCCTTCAGTGGCCAGGAAGGAAAAGTGGATTTCCCTCTGCAAAAGGATACTGAACTACCAGGAAGGAAAATTCTTTCACCAATCCAGAGACTCATATGACACAGGCACGCTCAATGACAACCAAACACTCTGCTAGTTGTGCAGTCAACAAACTCAGTTCAGTTCAATAGAGGTAAATCTAGAACTTAAATGACAGGGTACGTGTGACCGTGAGCAAGAACATGCTTCTCATCAATAGCCTCAGGCATGGCTATGGGGTCAACTGGCACAAGGGAGGGACATGAGCCCTCCAGTTCTGGAAGAAGAAATCCTATGGCAGCATCCCACCTTTGCTTGCACGAAGTAACAGCAAGAAAGAGCCAGAAGGGGTTGCTTTGGGTTGGTGTTTTCGCTCTGTTGGAAGAGCTACAGCATACCTTAAGTCATCAGCCACCAAAAGAAGCAGTGATATTCTCTGACAGTAGAGACAGTAAACCAACTCATTAAAAAGTACAAATGTCTTGATTGGCATGTTGAGATGAAATGAATATTCTACCTCCCTATTTGTCACTTACTAGCATCAACATCTTTTTTGCACAAAATCTATATATATGACTGCCCTTAAATCAAAAGGAAATGGTATTATTTACAGATTCACATAAAATCCCTAAGCTTTACTTCTACCAGGACAAAGAGAAGTTACAATACTGTTCATTTACTGAAAGATGGATGTTTTTTCACTGTTGGTGTATCAGTTTGGGCACCCTTCTTCCACTAAGTCCTACCTCAGGCAGATTTCACACTCTTCACTGTGGAACTTTCTATCTATGTTTTGATCCAGAAGACAGTTTCACAATCCATCTTACACAGCCTTAATTATGACAACACAAGTGAACTCAATCTAACAAACCCTGTTTTGCCAAGGAAAAACCTCATACTATAATAATCATATGTAATAAAAGGAAAACTTTAATAATTTCCATGGAAAATGACACAAAGAGGTAGTAAAAACACATCCTCTGTAGAGTCTCCAGAAAGAAATGCTATCAAAAAATATGCAAAAATCCAAATTTTGTTTGGCTTTGCATGGCTACTGCAAAGTCTATGTTAGGGAACCATACCTTGAACTTACATGTGCCACATAAATACTTATTTGTATCTCAAGGGCATTTTGTATTTTTAAAGTATATTCACGTTTTTCATTACAGAAGGAGAAACACAATCATAATCAAAGAATGGGAAAAAAAAGACAGTCATTTTCTCAATGAAAAGGTATGAAGCACACACAAGTTAATATAGCAGAAAGATCTTCTAATGATTCTTTTCTGCAGATTCATTTCCTGATGTACAGGGTTACTCACTACAGTGCAGAAAGCAGTGTATTAAAATTATAAGCCATATTTTAGAATGTATTCCTGATTCTCCACTTGAATTTATCAAGTGTTATCCCATTATTCATCAATCAGTTTCTGGAAAACTATGGCAACTTTGTTTCCTGCCAATCATATTTTTCTTTTGGAGGAGGCAGCTGATCAGAGGTAAGCTTTCTGCTTAAGTTTTTCTTCTTTTTTTGGATATGCATTGATTTTTCCTAAGCTTTGCAGAGACTATATAGAGCTGTATTCAACTTTAAGTTTTCATTGGATGAACAGACCTCCTCTAGGATGGTGAGTCTTAACACATCTAGCAATGCATGGGTAGCAAGAAGCAAAACAGAGGATGGCCCATTATTAGAGACTAAATAGCAGAATAACTGAAACAGGAAGTCTGACCTAGTCACCTGTACTTCACATAAACACATAAAGCAGGAAGTAGGTAGCAAAATTTGGTTGATTAATTAGTCACTTCAATGGAAATTCACTAATTTACTGCTTAAGTTTTACTTCAAAATACAACTCAAATAATCAACTAATTGAACGAATTTTTATGCAAGAACAAAAGCATTATTAGCATACTTTCATTAGCATATCCAAACAACAAAGACAGCAAACATGCTGTTCCCCTCTTTTTGAAAAGTTACGAGCATTAAATTGGAATTTAACTATCACTTGTAGTTGCAGTCAGAATGGAAGAATAATGAACATTTATGAATGATGTCTTTATCTTAAGAACAATCGAGCTGTATGCAAACTTATTAATTTGATAAGGCATAAATTGAGGATCACAAAAGGCACAGGCTCTGCAGTGCTAGGCACTGTGCCATCTAGGTTGCATACATTGTGCTGGAAAGCCTACTTGCAATGGAAGAATCAAAAAGTAAGGACAAGAAGCCAAACATACAGGTAGCATAAGGGAATTCTGGACTTGAAGTTATGAAGAAAAAGACTCCCAGTCAATATCCCAGCCTGCTCTGTTGAATTTTGCATTAGAAGGCACTATAGAACAGATTGTCCAGAAATGATTAGCTTGTAGATGCTGATGGTTTCAGTGCCAGGTGGGCACCTCCTTGCAATCCTGCAATGGTGCAAATGTTTTGGGATGACCACTGAAGAGTACAGAGAGCTTTTTAGGTGTCTTAGATGTGATAGAGAATGGGGATTGTATTCTCCAATTAGGTACCTCTTGCGAGCATCCTGCCTAGTCCATGCATATGTATTTCCTTCCATGGCAGTCAGGGGAAAGCAGGTGAACCAGCCACCTGGACCCATAATCAGTGGAACACTCCTGAAGAATATAGTCAATATATGGATGTAGGTCCCTTGGGCTTTTAAGCATTTCCACAGGTAGCTGTCAAGGAGGACAGTTGGTGATGCAATTTTGCAATCAGGATCCTGAGCCCATTTGGATATACAAGACTTCTAAATAATTCAAAGGCTAATGTTGCTTATGCTAAGCATATTTCTAAAGCATTCACTATTATCCTAGTTCCTTTACTTTGTAGCTTCAACTAGGTGACTTGAAATTTACTTAGTGAAACAAAATTTCACTGTGCAAAGATGTTTAAGTTAGATTTGAGGTAGCACAACATAATTACTCTGCTTACTGTTATTACAAGAACTTCAATGAAGATCAGGAAATTTCAAGAACTCAACTGCTAAAGTAGTTCAGATTACTATTCTTCTAAAGACTCAAAAGATAAATCTTTCATAACAGAGGACATGCTACACTGAGCACTGAATCAATTTATCAGAACAGCTCTCACACCTACAGTTTACAGTACTAAGCTGTATTATGATAGAAAATCTTTGTGAAAAAACAAATTTTCCTCTTAAGAAGTAAACTGCATTTAAGTATACTGCAAGGAAGCAGACAAAAGTCTAACAGTATAGACTGACTGCAAGCCCTGAGACCTTTTGCTCCCAAAATTTTGTTTCCTTGGAATAGTGTCTGGCTACACAGAAATTCTGTTGGGTTTAGAAGTAGCATCTCCTTGCAATGTCATTTCAGCATGTTAAATTTTCTTCTATGGAAAATTAATTTGTTCCCTTCCCCTTGCATTGTGTTTTGGTGCACATTTTTTTTTTCCAGAGCAGAGGGAACAGTGGTGATAGAAATGAAAAAAACACTTTTGACCAGTTCTGTCTAGTAAATATAAAACAATTAGTGATAACAACCTACATAATGAAGTCTTTCTACAGACACAGGCACAGAAATGAGAGGTACAGACAACATGAGTTAGTGAAAATAAGTTGGGGATGTGTATGTTAAAGAAGACTCTACCCTGAGCTAGGCAAGTTGAAAGTTTTGGTATGTGATTAAACAATGCAATGAATATGAATAATAACTCTCAAACACTACAGCTAATTGTAGTGGTAACATCTCTGTTATTAAAAGAAGGAAAAATCTGCCGCCCTCTTTGCTTGCAATCTTTTGTTTTAAGAGGGGAGCCCAACATGTAAAGCAAATTCAGAACAGGAAGAAAAGGAGCTGTTTAGATCATACATGACTCTTTTCTCAAAGATGCTTCTGGGTCAGAAGCATCACAATTATCAAGGACACAGACTTGAAAACACTTAGGTTTTTCTAAGTTAAGGCTCTCTGATCTATGAGGAATAAAATAAATAAAATGCAAAATTTAATTTTATAAGACATGAATAGCAATTCTCATCTCTCTGAAAAACCTAGTCTGTTTCAGCCTTCCTGAAGGTAAGTTACTCTATCATCAAGTCACATAGGAAAAACACCAGACTGACTTTCTAGATTTTCACAAAAGGGAACATTTTAGTTATGAGAAAACGGAATGCTGATGTCCCTGCAATGAAACAGTGCTGATACTTGTAACTCAGTGATGCTATTAGCTGTACCTAATTAGCTATCACTCCTCAGGACTTTTGAGAAAAGCTTATACAATACTCCAGCTGTTTTTGGTTACAGTGTCCCACACAGCAAAAAGGATTATGAGAGATGCTGTAAGATAACTCCAAATCAGAAAAAAAAAAAAAAAAACACAAAAAAAAAAAAAAAAAAACCACCTGCCTTAAGATGGACATATACATTGAATAGAACCAAGTAATTCAGATTGGTTTCACTGGTTACATACTTTCAGCTGCCAGTTGCCTCATATGCACTTAAGGAGCCTACCTTCAAAGGCTGCTTTGCATTAGTAGTATTCTGTATAAAGCAATTAAACACAAATTACAGAAAATCTTAATGGCTGGAAGAACATTGTGGAGTCTGAGAGCTTTTTAAATCACAAAATTCTGTAAACAAAAAGAAGAAAGCAATATGAGTAAATTAAAATTTCACTATGTAAACAGAAGAACTAACATGGAGTGGAATATCTGCTAAAAATTACTCTCAAATTAAACTGCTACGTTTAATGAAAGAATGTAAAAAAAAAAAATCTAGCAAAGCTAAAGCAGTGAGAATTTTTCTCTTTTTAACACTAGGCAAGAGTATTTTACAGAATGCCTATGCAGCTAGAAAGCCTCCAGCCACCTTCTTACTTTTAATCATGTATTTTGTCACCCTACAATATTCCACTGCAGACTGTAATTTCTACTTTTTTTTAATCTTTCTTCTGAAGTACAGTCCTTGCATACACCAAACACCTATTACACTCACATGAAAGTTTACAAAATTACAGATCCTAATCTTGCAAATGTAAATAAGTAGAAGTAAAATTCGGTATAAATCCGTACTAGCTACTTTAAACACCAGGAAGAAGGAAATACCATCAAATTTTATTCTTTAAATAGCACCTTTCATTAGTGAAACTACACACCTTGTAGATTTAAAGACTGAGACTCAGTTGCAGTTTAGAACACATTTAATTCTCATAAAAACAATTCTGTCAATATATGGAAGCAAACTAATAAATCTACAGAAGAAAACTGTAAATACAGCTTTGTGATCAGTCCTAGTGAAGGTAGTCAAAGTGTTGTAGAAATTCCTGAAAGACACAGAATTTAAACCAGAGAAGATGCGGATGCCTCTCAAGAAAATGCAACGTTTTCACCATGATCTACTATATGTATTTTGTCTCAACAAGCTGCAGTCTTTACTTTTATCCTTTATCTCAGTAAAAACTGTTTCTTTTCTAGTTCAAGACATTCTTTATATTTGAAACCACTCTCACTGAAATCAGCATCTCAAAACATGGAAAAAAAAAACGTAGCAATTTTACACCTGAGTACGGGTTTATTTCAAATGCACATTATAATCAAACTGTAGATATTTCCACTGCTGTGACTTATTCAACAAAACATTTCTGCTTCATTGAAGCAAAGAATGCATTTATTTCCTGGAACATGTAGAGGCTAGTTTCCCAAGCTCGATATGGGATTGTATCCTGGCCCCGTACAGTCCTCCCGTTCCCTCCACCTCCCCCCACAGCTTCCCATGATCCTTGCTTTATGTCATGAACAAACAGAATGAGTTTGGCTGGGCATACTGTGCTATTATTATCATAAAAATCACCCCCAAACCCCAGAAATATCAGTGCAGGAAAAAAAATATCAAACAAAAAAAGATTAAAAAAAAATGAAGACAAGGCTGTTCCTTTGGTGGCAACTTGGCTGTAAAATACTCTTGGCAGCTAGGTGTTCGTTTCCTCTCTTCCTTGACTCTCACAATTTATTCCAATTTAGCTGTTTGTACAGCCAAACTGTAGACTGAATTTGTGCATATCAGAGGAATGTCACTGACTGTAGATGGGTTTAGAAAGAATAGTAATGTGGAGGTGCTAGGAACTACTCTCTAATACAGCTCAAAAAAGTTCAGTGTCACAGGTTCTTCTGCTTAGTAGAAAGACTGTCCAGAGGCTAACGGATTCTGGTGACTCTGATGCTGTTCTGTATTTTGAATTGAACAATACACCACCACTTGTAGGAACAGCTGACATAGACAAACTGATATAACAAATCTACAACATTGATTTTAATATGCCATCTTATGACAAAAAAAAAAAAAAGAAGAATGGTTCTTAATGGTTTTTGTTGTTGATTTGGGATTTTTTGTTTGTTTGGGGGATTTTTGGTTTTTGTTAGTTGTTTTTTTTCTATTTGCCAAGTTAGCCTAACTGAAAACACAATGCTTGCTCAAATAAAGCTTTAGTATTTTGGAAAAATCTAATCTTTACCCCCAGCCTTTCCCACCTCTCTCTTTCACGTGTGTCGTTACCACAAGTGTTTTGGGGATTAATGAACTCATCAGATTGGAAAATAACCTAAAGAAGAAAGGTTTTTTTGGTTTGTTTTTTTTTTTAAGATAAATAAATAAATATCATAGATAGATTCGCAGTCTGCCTCACTGCAGAGTTTCATTAATAGTTTAAGCATAACCACTGGGGCAGCACAACAGTGGCCTGAGCAGGCAGGAGAGTGAACTCTGCAAGTATAAATTGATGCTGAGAAAAACTGCACCATATCTACACGACTCTTTCTCTGTTGAACAGATGCCAGTGTGGGACACTACCGAAATTACATTTTTCATTGGTTGGATTTCCCAATTCAAAGGACTCGTTTTCTGTCATTCAGCTGAGAAACAAAAGCCTTCAGGTGAGAAAAGTGAACATTTAAGAAACATGCTTTAATTTCTAATGTAATGTCTAGATGCTGACCCTATATACAGGATTGATATTTGCAGCTTATTTGAACTAAGAAAATTAAAATTTAACTATATCATTGTATATTTAATTTTCTGACATCCTAAAAACACACAGAAGTTATTGTGTCCCTTTTAAAGTTTACACAAAGGTGATAGTAATTCTCCTGACCTCCAATACTCTCTTTACTTGTTCATTATAGAATCCTTTTAACTTTGCCTCTAGCACTTCACAAACTCACTTTTTCATGAGTAAATATTTAAACCAGATCTGTTTTAAAACGTCTACAGAAAGAAAGAAGATAAAAGCAAGTATTTAGATTTATAGCTAACCAGGTAATAATCAACTGCTACTAGTGCTGAAAGAACTTCATCTATGTCTCAGCTTTAACATGAACCCTCAGTCCAGGTAGGGGGGTTGTGTGCCTCTGTGCCCTTTTGGTAGTATTCTTAAGCAAACAAAAGATTGCCACACACCTCGCAGGACAATTAATTCATTGAAACAGGACATTTAATTTTTTCCTTTTCATCTGTAATATGTTAGCTGCGCTAATATTTGACTTTCTGCTTCACAGTGGAAAGAAAAAAAGGATAAGAAAGGCAGAGAATTAAAACTTAGTCCTCTGTTCACCGAGAACTTGCCCCATACACCTAATGGTTTGTCTGCATTTAACTTCAAGTAACGCAGTCTTAAACTTCTTAACTATAAAAATATATTCATTCTTGAAATAAGTAGCAAACATTTTCAGCATTAGATAAAAAAGGTTGCTTTCACCATTATTTATATTACCTTCTAACATCATGGTTTTGACTGAAGCCTTAAAACTATGATCTCACCTAATGATGTTAAGTAAAACTCAAACAGATTTCAGTCCATTTACCTACTGTTGTAGGAATAACTTCCTAGGCTGCCTTGAAGCAGGCATGTACACCCTTCTAAACTGACACATCTTATGCTACAGACCTGAAGAATCAAATATATGGATTTGAACAAAAGCCTTCTGAAAACCACATTGACATAAGGCAATCCTACTTCACAGTAGGATTTTGTTATTTAATTAGTATGTAAATAAAGAACATTTTAATGATTTCAAACATTTTAGCATTGCTTCTGTAAAAGGTGTAAATACTTGCCAGTTCTCAGAACCTGACAACAGAAATTCGAAAACAAGCAATTGTTAACACTTCTGTTTTTTAGACAAAGGCTTTGTCACAGTCATGAGATTAGGGAACAAAAAAATTCTCTAATCTGGATTTACCATTGTGCCAGAGAAAATGCTCTTTTCCATGAGGCACTACTGCCCACTTAAAATTAGTAGCAGCTTCCTAACAGCTCAATTTAGTATCTAAACTTAGCCTCACTTACAAAAGCCAAATCACTGTAAACCAAACAATTCCAAGTTATTTCAGAAGACTTAGTAACCATTCTTTCACCATCTTTCAAAGACCAACATCTGTGATTTCAGAAAAGATGGAAATACATGAATCACTAACTACAGTCAAAGTGGAAAGATAAAGGAGGCAATTTTTTCTTCCCTGTCTTTGATTGTGCAAGAGAGCAGAAATCATGCTGGAACAGCAGGCTTTCTTAGACGGGAACAAACAAGAAAGATGGGAAAATGCATAAAATTAAGAAGCAAATCACAGAATAATACTGTTGCACTTTGGATTTCACTGACTTTTTTTGAAGAACATAATACTTAAATTGATAACTCTATTAAAAAGTGTATATATGAAGTTGCCTGGCTTCAAACTCTGTCTAGAAATACCTTCTGCAGCTCAGAGGTACATAATGGAGCTCTCTCAAACTGTAAAACAAATGCAGAGAAACCCAAATTTATAAAAGGTTTCGCTATTAACAATATTGTGTGACAAATCTGGATTTGTAAACTTATGTTCCAGAGGACATTAAAACTAGGATAGAATTCAACCAGAGAAGTTTGGCTCATTTGAAAAATGACTATCTAAGCAATTCCTGACATGCTGAAAAACCTTATTTCATTAAAATTACTAAAATATAAAACTTTCTAGAAGTTTGATTTTCATACCCAATAGCATATTTGCTGTATTTATTTAGTCTTCCTTTTTAAAATCATGCTAAGAGACAGCATGTCCTTATTAAAGTAGCATGACGCATTTCAGAAACTTGACGATTCCTTCTTTCTATGAACATGTGTTTGTGTTTGGAATAAGGGAAAAGCAGCCCTCCCAAAACATAACTTCACAGTTGCAGAAACAAACAAGTAAACACAAGGTTTTTTCTCCAGATCATGTTGGATCCCTTCTGTTTTTCATATTATAAAAGTAGACAGAAATAAATGCAAGAATAATTTGCTCCCTTATTGAGTTAAAATTTTGATAGGGTGTAGACCATCAGCAGTCTTGGAAGTAGTAAAAAGGCTTCTGTAGTAGTGAAATGAAGAGATTCTCTCCTTTTACAGAGATTCTTGTCCTCTCATTGGCCAAAAACAGAGAAAGTGATTATTCATTTCCTTCTTATTGTATATAGTTCTATAAAGATATTTATCTATACTGTTCTCTCTCACTGTAACCTTAGTTAAAAAGTTATTTTTAAATGTATCAACAAATTTCTTCTCTTGGGTGTCAGGAAAGAATTCATACTCAATGAGACCTACTTGATAGTAGTTAGAGGGTCTAGGAAGGCTACCTCTCTTCTGGCATTAACACAAAACAGAAATTAAAATTAATATGACAACATTGGAAGTGGACTTGAGGCTCCCTTATCATATGTTATGACAGGAATGTTTACCCTCAAGTGACTGGTCATATGAGAAAACTTTGCAGTGGGACCTGCTGAACTGTATTAACAAAACCATTTACTAATAAGAAAATAAGCCTTTAAAAGAATCCTTCATAACTGTAATTTTTTTGCCAAGCTTTCAAGTTAAAACAGAAGACATTCTATAATTTAAAAAAAAATTAAAAAAAAAAAAGAGAGAAGAAGTGAATCCCTCTTCAACAGAAAGAAAAGAGCACTTACAGTGAGGTTCATAGGGAGGAGGAGGATCACCACAAGGAACACACTCCATGTCTTGAAAGCCTCCAAGCTTGGTCTTCCTATAAAACCTAGAACATAAATGAATGCAAACACAGTTAATCAAACCCAATTATTTTTCCTCACAACCTTAATTAGGTGTTTTAACAAAATCCTCTGTACTGCAAACTTTTTTTTTGTCATTCTGTGCCCCAATGCAAACCATCAGGTAGTAGAAGAAAATAAAAGTAAACAAAAGTACATTAGATATTAATAGAACTCTAGATCTAAAGTAAATTAAAGAAAAGTTCTAAATCTGTTAGTCCAAATGCAGTCAGTATAACCTTATATTCACATAAGAAATACATACTTCTGGAGATTTCTGGCAGAAATCAATATCCTGTTTTTCATTTACATTATGCAAGCTTAAATGTTTAAAAAATTCAAAAGCAAACTGATAAATCGACACAACCCTCCTGAAAGAAACAAGATATTACAAGGCAATTATCACCACTAAATATATATAATGGGTCAGATCCATTTCTAGTTAAAATCCCTAAGATACCCTCTAGCTCAGAGGAAAAAAAAAAAGAGGGGGAGAAAACAAACCAAACCAAAGTTGTCAGATGCTGTGTGGCAAAATCTTTGGAAAATACAATTATTTTGGTATTTTTGTAGAACACCAAAACCATAAAAGTGGTGTTTCAGAACTGTTTTAACAAACCAACTTTGACTTTTCCTTCTCCAGGAAGACCTTCACTACCAACCAAAATTACAAGGTCTATAGACTGCGAATGCAAATTAAAAAAGTGACCACATAAAACCCAATCCACATTACCCAATTCTCCACTTTATTTTCATATTCTCACTTAGATGTGTCTGCTTTAAAAATTCCACATAGTGAGAATTTCAAAGCATGAAAAAATGGATATTGCAAACAAAAGTATCAGTTAGATGGTCTAGATAAGTAATAGCAATGGGAGGACATAAGCAATATTGGTGAACAATAAAAGAAAACAAAAGCTAACCAGTCAGCTACTCATTCTTAAATAAAATAATGCAAAACCATTAAAAAAAAAAAAAAAGCAATCTTATCCAAAGAAACTTTCTATTCTCAAGATTGTTCAAGAAATTTACTATTAAGTACTATTTACTTTACAATACTATTTACTATTGAAGAGCTTACTGCCTACAGCCACAGAGAGAAGCCTACACTCCTAAACCAAGGAACAAGAGCCATACCAAATGAAAAAGTGGAACTTTAAAGTGTTACAATTCAAATTTGTGCAAGTATGACATCCTCTACAGAACTTCTCTACAACAGCTCGCTAATCAAGAGATCTCGTCTGTCATTCAGCCACCAGTACTAAGCCAGAATCAATAGCTGTGGTTTGCTCAAGATGAGTGTGTGAATTGTCTTCTGTAGTTCAATTTTACTGATGTTCAGTTATGAATACTGAAATGCCATTACACAATGAAGACTATCAGCTTTCCACCTGCTCAAGAAACCCACTCTTTAACAATGTGAACAGAAAGATTCATAGACTGAAGACTTACTGCATTAAATGTGTTATGATTTGGTTTTAGTTGACATGCTCACTGTAGTGTTTTGAAGCTGAACAATAGGGAACGGAATGTTGGAAACCCACGCAAAACAAACGTGATTGTGGAGAGGCAAAACATCAGCTAAACCATTTGGTTTGTCTAGCTAATATCCTCCACTTGCTTAGGCAGCATCTAAACTGATGGACAGGTACAAGTGGTGGTGTGTTCTACAGTTCTATTTCTCAAAACATCCAGATCCAATGATCTGTGACTCCCCTACCCATGACTTCCTGTTCTCATGTTTCCAACTTTCCTGACACGAAATGCAGGTCGTGGTAATAGTTCTCATTTTAACACATATTCAACAAATGTATCTAGAGTACCTTCTAAGAATTCCCAGGTCCTTCAGTTTAGATTTACTCTTAATTCATGTTTTATTCTGGCTTGGTTTTTGTTAGTTTTTTCTAAGTTTAGCTTGTATTATTTAATATCACAAGAAGAAAATTTTCTTACTACTGACAGCCAAATAAGCTCTACAATACATATATATCACTATGCAGTAAGAGCATGAATCAATCCACCATGTGGCTGCATGTAGTATCAAAAGTGGCTGTAAAACCTAATGCCTGGGGCTGCACCTGTATAACTTCCACTAACATTAGTTACTAAAGCTTTACTAAGTTCTTTTAAATTCTGAGTTAAAATAACTGTAGGAGCTTCAACAGCCTTCATGTATTTGATAGCTGGTATTAACAAAAATATAAAAAAATACAGTAACATGACTGAGAAATATACAGGAAACAAATGTATGAACTTTTAAACATCTCTGAAATACATACTCTGAAAATACTAAGGCTGTAACACCTGCAAATCAGTTCTCATAACCAGCTCTACCAATTAAAACTACCACTCTGTAATTCAAAATAGCATCAGAAATGCCTTTTAATAAATCCACAGCAGGTATATAGAATAGTAGAACCTGGCTACAATGTAAAGAATGCCTTTTGGAGATCTTAACACTTCATACTACAGAGAATATTAGCAACAGAGAACTGGGAAGACTGGACAACAAACTAAGGTCTTGATTTCTAACAGCAGTTTCAGTGAGTCTCCCCACCATTATAATTTATTCCAAAATAATTATGTATGATTCTCAGCCAGGATCATGCTCTACAATTCTACCAATACGATGAAGAAAATTCAACATCATAATTGACTATCACTAGTTTTTAGACCAAAAGTAGCGGTGGTCAATTAAACTCTTGAATTTTCTTCATCATATTGTAAAAAACAAAACAAGGAAATAATGTGATCAGTCTTCAAGAAGATAACTGTTTTCAAATGTTTAATACTTTATAACAATGAAATAAGTCAGCAGTAACACTCAATATTTTTGAAGTGTTTTGCTCAGACACTGCATTGAAAATACTCTCCTAAATCAGGCAGGTAATTATCAAACCATTTTTATAGATGAAATAATTAAGACTGCAATTTTAAAAATTACATGCTCAGATCATACACTAAATTGTTGGCAAGGCCAAGATTAGAATGTAAAACCTTCATATATACATAAAGGATACAAACATTTATCTGGAAAACATGAACAAGCAAACAGCAATGCAAATTAGTTTTTAATTTGTTCAAGCTGTCATCTTCAGAAAAGGACTTACCCTGGTAAACAGTCTCCACATAGTGCATTGCTGGTGGCAGAACAGTTGGCCTTCTGAAACCGGTTAACTAATGCACAATCCAGACAAGGCTTGCACTTCTGAAAGCCCCAATCTTCCTTGAATCTGTTTGGCCTGCATGTCATGCACTGTGCATCCTCCCCATATCCAAAGCCGCATTCCTGTAGGGATTAACAAGCAGTAGCAAGCTATTCAGCCACTGAAAGCGTGAACAAGAAGAGAATGTTGGGATAAAATGAAGACCTAGTGTAATTATTACCGAGAGTAGATCTTTCTAGAGACAAAAGCCATCCTTTCAGCAAGTTCAAATGTGTCTTCCACTGCTAATAATCTCCCTTACTTGTATAACTAATACTTAGTCATCCACTTTATTCATGAAACCACTGTGCATTTGAATGATAAAGGGCTTCAAGGACTCCCACAGTTTCATTATTGCTAGCTTATGGCAGAATTATTGAGCTGTCTGTTTTTAAATTAGGTCAGTCATGTGAAAGTGCAGAAACTGGGACAAGTGAAGTATAAAGGCACTTACTCAGTTACAAAAACAGCAAAGCAGCACTTTGATATTAAGGTTCATAGCTAAAGTGAACAAAGTTAATTGCCAAAGAGAGTGAACCGATCTTCAAAGGCTTAGAATTTCTGTTACCAAATAAAACAGAGCTGGTTAATGACCATTAGCTAGGCATGAAACATTGCTTAGCCACTAAGAATTTCAGAAACTCAATCTGCTCCACTTCTAACAGTTCTAAAAGTGCTGGAAAAGTTTAATAGCTCTGTAGAACACAGGGAATCATGGTATTTTACTACACAAGGAGTATGATTATTGGTTATTTACCCCAAATTTAGCTCTTTGAAGAAAGTATTTCCATTCATTTGCAAAAAGACATCTAATACACCTGACAGGTTGCAAAGAGAAATACTTCAGTCAATAATATGTAATAGTTCAGGGACTAAATTCTACAAAATGGCTATCAAGAACTATGAATTTATTTCAGTTTTATGTCACTATTTCTTACAGCTGAAGTTACTAGGAGTTGTTATTCCATTTTCTTATCTGAATAGTAGAATAAGATTTCTGCAGAACTTTTTAGTTAGATTTGATGCATTAGTGACACTACAACACACAAGAGGAATACAATAAATTGCTGGGAAAGACATCCTGGGAGAAGAGTAGGTGGGAAAAGCACAATGTGGGCACCTCCTTCTCCAGTATGCAGCCTCAGTGGAAGATCAAGGCATCTTCCCAGTGGGAAAACTAGGAAATCTTTAACTGGGGCAACCTAAGTGAGGGTTTCCACCAATTACTCCCACTAAACATACATATTTGATGCATATAAATAACTTTTTCCAGTCACCCACCTAAGCAAATCTGCTGCAGTAAAGAAAAGACTTTCTCAGTGCAAAACCTTGGAAAACATCTATGGAATAAACTTTGTGATTGGGTTGTCTAATATGTATTTCATAGTGCCTCTAACTTGCAGTAATAAAGTAACAATAAACAACATCAGATGCATTTTTCTAGCCATTCTAAAAATTTTCAATTACTTTTTTTTGCTTGTTAAGAGTATCTTCACTGACTTCTCAAGAAGACCAAGTACTTAAGTACACAGAAAATCTACAATTCTTAAGAAAGCAACAGCAAAAATGTGTTCTGTGTCTCTAGATCCAGGTAATTTAAAATACATTTTAATTGTCATTGCTGTTGGATTTTTTAGGTATGTTGTTTTTTGGGTTTTAGCTGAAATGTAGTTTCCTACTATTGACTATTATTCAGATTAAGGAGCACTCAGGCAAATCGTTGCACTTAGTAATAACTGAACAACAACAACAAAAAGGAGCATATTACAGTTTCATGCACACACGCTCTTCCTGTGAGATCCTGACCCTGACAAAGCTGGTAGACAAAAGGAGATAAATATTTCTTTCTTTTTTTTTCTTAAACTTATTTCAGCCACAGAACATGCTTTACCATTTTAAAACTACCAGTTTCTGCTATGAATCAATGCCGAAACAATGAACTTTCTAGCAGTTCTATTTTATGACACTTAGAAGTATTGTGTCTACTTTTACACTCCACTTATGCAACTCTGAGACTGTATACAAAATTACATAATTACCACAGGTAACTGTAACCAGATTGACTTCTGCTCAGACATTTTGCTCTTTCTAGGTCTAAATAAACTTTTTCATTTAATTTCATTATTCCTTAGCATAGTCTAAAATATCTACTCTTTACTCTATTTAAATCATCCAAACAGTAGTGTTAAAGGTTATATTACATAGCTCATTAAGGCCATGTATATTCAGATCTTTTGATAAATCACTTGGAATTAGTCCCTCCAAAGTCCTAGTAAACTTTCAAATATAAGGCTTAAATTAACTTAATTATAAGTTCTCCTTTCCAGACTACCTTTGAAGTTTCTGATCAAAACCAAACAAACATCAGGAAATAAAGTTAGAATTAAATGCCTTCAACTCATTGGCCCAAACTACCAAAGCTTGAGCAATTTGCTTCTAGCTTTCAGGTCTGTTTTGCTATAGTTGGATGCATGAACACATTTTAGAGGTCCTTTGTAACATGGAATTATTTACTTTAAAGTTATAAACACGGTGTATGAAATACAAAGAAATCTTTGGCCCAAAGAATTTAGTCTCCAGTCTTTTCAAAGATGACTTCCAAGTCCTTCCTAGAAATTCTGCAGATGTAATCCATAACAACTTCAACTTCATGTATGTGCTTTTTATGTTCACATAAAATTTGAGGTAGCTGGCTGCCTGGCAGGTGCAAATAAATAGTTAAACTTGTAAAACAGGCAGAACTTCAAATATTTCTGTACTCATAAGTAACCACATTCTGAAAGATACGATTTAGACCCTTTGAAATCTTGGACTTTAGAATTTAGCAATCCAGCAAAGATATAAACCATCGACTGTTCATGTGCAAAACTGATGTGTATCAGTTTTCTTGGTGCTCTATTTACTAAGTTGTCATTATACAGCTGATGAAATCTGAATAGTTCCCAACTCCTCTCACCCCTTCCATCCTCCCACTCATAGTTTTAAAAGACAGCTCATCTCCTGTGGCAGTTCACTTCAGGACTGCAGAAGAGAAAACTTACAATCTCAATTTGTTACATTTAAAAAAAAAACAACAACATTTTGTGCAGAAAAAAAAGCATGAGTAAATATATATACTTGTATCTCCTACAGTGTAGTATACTACAGAGTGCAAGCTCTTAAAACCACAATACTGATTCAGAAAATTAATTTTTAAAACCTCTCCAAATTCAAATGCACTTCTACCTCCTGGACACTTGTCCAGCTTTCACTATCAAGGTATTGTGACATCTCATTAGCTTTAATGTATGCATCCCCAGCACAACTTTGTTTAGAAGTGGGTTTCACTAAGGCATCAAAGGAGATGACTGGTCAAGGCCACCTAGGAAACTGCAGTAAATTAACTCACAATTTAGTTTCAAGATAAAAAATATTAAATGCATGCAATACTACAGACACCTCTGAAAGGATTACCTTGGCAGCATTAACATTTTCTTTCCATGTATACTAGCCAAACACTGAAGCAGACAGAATGCCCAAACGTATAGCAGACTATAGAGAGTAATAGAGTTAGGTGGTATGGTTTTTCCCTAAAAGTTGAATGCAACACAGAAAATAAATGAGCACTAAATTAGATTTTAAATATTTTTTCAATTAAAATAACCTCAAATTTAATAAAAAAAATGCTGTCTGGCATTATTAAGATCATAATCTGCAAGTACATTTTAGAATTTGTTTCTGGCTCCACTGATTATCCACAACTTAAATGTCCCTAGACAGTACAGCACAGAGAGGTTCCACTCAGGCTCTGATGTTTACAAGAATATTTGTATCTTCTCAAGAAAAAACTCTCAAGTTGATGTTAGGTCACGTAACAGGTTGCAACAGTACACTGGTGCAGGGAAACATAGTTTTTAGTAATACCTTTGAATATATAGCACTCAGTTTTAGCTTCCAAAGCACCATAAGGCTGTGAATCTGTCTCATATAAACCTCAATGATCAGCTGTATCTATCGGCAGAAGTCTGATCAGGACAGGCTGCTACAGCATGCTGCAAGCATGTCTGACCTAACTGCTGTGGCAAAGTGCAAAGTTAGTTTCAGAAGTTTTATGCTCAGCGTTTAAGATTTAACATGCCTACATGCAGCTGCTCCAGCTTCCAGGAGACTGACACAGAAACGTGTTAGCCTCTCTTGAGCAAGAGATAGAGCAGGTTTCCTCACAGCAATCTCACTTGCTTTGAAGTTATAGTGACTACTAAACATGGTAGCATAAACTCTCAGTAACTTCACTGGGACATGTCAGACAGCACTTCAGCGTTCATGTTCTGTATGAGGACTGTTACATTTAGTAGTACCTTCTAATAGTACCTCCTGTTTACTTCACAACTTCTGTTCTGAGCCCAGATGCAGGTCTCCATCATACACCTGGTGCAAGAAGCGATTTATAATACACAGTCCAGCCTTAGCAACCATCAAGCTTCCTCCATCTCACAGAAGAAGTCTCTTGGTGACAGTATTTATCATCATGTATTTGGTGGCAATACTGGCTTAAGGCACTCCGTTTCATCTCTGCATTTTCTTTCTTGTCATACATTGTTTTCAACGGTATTGACACAGCTGGTTATGTGGTTGAGCTATAAATCTGACCATGGGACTGATCCAGGTTAAAATTTATTTGTTTGATAGTACACCCTAAAGACTACTGTATCAGCATTGCTGCACAGGTAGGGCATTGTGGGAAAATATTATTATTGCCACAACTGTCATTTCCATGTTTCTGAGCTACAGCCTCAAATGTTGACATAAACAGCCTAGAATTGTAGTTAAAGTTCAGACTTGCAATATAAGCTTGATTTGGGTTTAAAAAAAAAAAAACAAAACTAGGATAGCTGAAAAGCAATCTGTATCTAAGCATCATTAAGCTACAGAGAGTGACAATTTATTTATTAATTTTAAAAAGCAAGCATATTATTGTGAAATAACTGTACTACAACATTTACAGGAAAAGGCTGAACCCCAAACTATCTCCGTTTACTTTTTCTGCATTAATTGTGATTTACACACATTTAAATTATATATGAGGTTTGACTGATACAGAAACACATTACTATTAATACAGGACAAAAAAGGCTCTTATTATTAAGCCACACTAATGACTACTCAGGCACTGGCAGCTTGAAGCCACTTAGGGAATGAAAGATATTAAACCACTTGCTTAACTACAAGATCCTTTGCTTCCCTCTAAATGAATGAGAGATGAAATAATATGAAACGAGCCCTATGAAGCAAACAATACCTTCTGAACTCATATAATCATTTTAGTCTCCTACCACAGAAGAAAGCACTGTTTAAAAAACCCCCAACAAAAAACAGACAAAACACAACTCTAAACAAACCCCCACATGCTCCAAAGCAAGCAGTGGTTCAAAGGCTTTGCAAACATTATGAAGGACATGTTTATGAGAAGGAAAGGTTATATATAGATTTTTCTTCTTAAAAAAAATGGACAAATAGAAGCAAAGAGGAGAAACAGCTTTCACTCCCTTTGCCATCAATGCTGAGTTATTGATACAATAACGAAGTTGGCTTGCTTATGATGGCAATATGTTGAAAGTACTTTATAGAAAATGCAATCAACATAAGTGATCAATGGACTTTAGTGCTAAGTTAATGCAACATCTGCAGTGCTTATGTTAGAACAGTTGACAGGGAATCAGAAAAATTGAGGGTGTACTATTTTTTCTTATTTTAAGGACGAAATAATTACTTCACAAACATGCTTGAAAAAGTGAGCCCCACTAAACTGCAACAGCAAAAGCTGAAAAGAATAATCTAGAGTTGGAAGTAGTTACATGAAATAAGGCTTGGGGTTTTGTTGTTGTGGCAGTTTTGTTTGTTTCATGCTATAAAGGTGTCTGCTTATCTTTGCTGACAGGAAGTTCAAGCCAATAGACTGAGCACTAGTTTCCAACTAAAACACTTGTCATAGAATTATGGAATGGCCCAAGTTGGAAGGAACCTTGAGAGAACATCTGGTCCAACCTTTCATGGGACAGAGAGCTGAGCCGATCTGATCCAGCACCTTGTTTAATTGCATTCTAAAATCCTCCAGGGACAGGGGCTCTACCACGTTCCTGGGGAGGTTTTCCAGTGAATAGTTCATTGTAGAGTTCACTGTAAATAATTTCTTTATCATATAGAGATTAAACTTGTCTCCTGGTACAACTTCCATCTGTTGCCCCTTGTCTTGTCTATGTGTTGCACTGTGAAAAGCAAGCCTCCATCCCTCTGTTGGACTCTGTGGCCTCTGTATACTCCGCCAAAAACTTCCTGCAGTACCATAGGGGCAAGTTAATTTCTGAGGGTGTCATGTATTGAATAAGAAAAGGCAACAGCATCTCCCTAACTCAGAAAGTTATTGTGAAGTGCTCACATATTATAGCAACAAAGGTCATATATATAACTTCATAGTTGTAAAAAAGTATATATACACATACACACACCCCACCCCTACTCTGCAAAGGTAGTATTTTGTTCTGCACATTTATCCATACTGTTCATGCAAGTCTGTGGTATTTCTGAGTGTATTTGGTGACATGGGAACAGAATGGACTGTTACATAGAAACTGATTTAATTGGGTTTTAACCATACTTTAAGTCACCTGTGCAGCCTGTATTAAGATTCTTAAGCCTAAGATTTACATGTCACTGTCTTTCCTTAAGTGTTTGCTTAACTGGGTTTTATAAATCCACAATAAAAATACTACTGAAATTTAAAAAACAAAACAAAACACAAACCCAAACAAACATATAACAATTAAGTGACATTTTGGTTTTGATGTACATAATGCACTGACAAAGGCAAAAGGAAGAAAGTACATGTACAAATGTACTAAATCCTCTAAACTAGTTGCTGGTCAATTCAGTGGCAATATATTTAATTCATTGTACCCATCTGTACCATAGTATTTATCTTCATTTTTATCTTGAGAACTTCAAATTTCCTTGCACAGTGTTTCTATGAAACACTACTCTACTATGAACAGTACTTAGTTTTTGAAAGGAACACAGTTCCTATTTGTGTATAGTCAGTAATAACAAGACAGAAATCTACATGTCTAGATAACCAAGGTGAAGTAATTTCTCATAAATAAGAGTGAAGCAAGAGCTCTATGGTCCTTGACAATGGATCTGCCTGCTTCAGCTTCCTCAGCAGTGTAAGTTCTACCTGAACTGAGTTTCAAGAGAATGAAACAGGGACATATTTACATCAGCCACTTATACAGTACACTGATGTATGATCCCATAGCTGGCCTTCTGCATTCAACAATACAGGCTGAGTTTTTTTGTTAGTAACATAAAAAGGAAACCTTTCAGTCTACTGCTTAAAACACTTTGAGGTGAGAACCGAACAGAAATGGAAATTGGACACATTATTTGTTATTATTTGTTATTCAAGTACAGCATAATTACATCATTGCTTTCTCACATGTTGAAGGAAAAAAAAACATCAAGCAAATAAAACTCCCTCTGTGCTGCAAATCACTTCAAGTGTATCATTAAATCCTTTTTTCCTTAGCATTCTGACCTTTGACTTAACATGCTTTGTTGCTTCAAGCTGTAGTTCAGCAAGGCTACACTCAACTGCATTTCATTAACAGCCAAAGCATCACATCCTTTGCCATGATTCAGACAACTGCACCTCTATTTATAAAGGAAATTATGCTTCCATACACAATTATGTTTGAGCAAAATCTAGTTATTTCAGTTCTAGTGTAGCAGCAAAAAATAGTATTTGAAAGCCTCTTAATTCTGAGAGATGTAATTTCCCATACATTGAAATGAACCAAGCATTCATATTTTCAGGAAAACTAGTTCTAAAAATGAGAAATATCAGACTATGAATAAAAATAGTTGAAACAAAAACATACTATGAAGAGTGTACTATTGCAAGCTACAACCTTCCTATTTTAGTTTAGCATTTCTTTACTAAATTGAAAATGTGTTGATTGATGGCATTAATTTTTATGCTTTTGGTTTTTTGACAACTAGGTAAGCAGGCTACATCAGTGCATATAATACTGCTTTAATAGGACCTCTGTTACAGACTGACATATTTATAAGTGCCTTCATAAATTAAAACACCTCCCAGAACCTTTTCAATCCTCAAATTTAAGACCAATCTGAAAACAGCCAACCAAAAAACCAAACCAACAAAACACACACAATAAAACATCCAAACAAAACCACATCCATGCTGTTAGTCATTGTCAAATCTCTACTTCAACCATGTTGTTTGTATGACTAAACCCTAACTAATACTGCCTGACACAGAAAGCAATCCCCATAAAAGTGTGAAACTAACCATTACTGTTAACACACTGAAAACCAGCTACATGGGGTGGAGAGACAGGGAAAAACGTGTCACTCAGTTTCACTAAATCCCTTCAAACCACCCACAAACCACAATACTTCTGCATTTTTTTCAAGAGCTGAATATAGTAAGAAATACAATGCCACAGACAAAGCTTCTTTTTCCCTGTTGTTTAAACACACGTACACACCAGACTTTGTAATGTTTAGTTTTTAAAAAAAATGCAACACTGAATTCCCTCTTAGATATGCATAACATGCCTACAAAAGCAACCCTGAAAATTAAATGTCACTCCTCTTAAATAATATTCTAAATTCTGTCTTTTTCATCCTTTTTACTCTATCAGTAACAAAACCAGAGATTGCCCTTCTATATGCAAAGGCATTGGGCATTGCAGCTAGCTCTCTGGTGTCTTAGGGTCCTAACTATCAGGGATCAATTAGACTGCACTGTTATGTCTAGGCCACAGTTTTACACTCTAACAATGGGCAAGATGTAGATATAGTAGCTGGGGAATGAAGAAAGAGTTGAATGCTTATGCATGAGACCTGTCAGATCTGTTCACCAATCATGATATCACTCTCTTTTTTGCCTGACCCATCTTCATACCTGTAGCATGACACACGTGCTCCCACAAAACGTTCAGTGTCACCGTGATGCATAACTCATTCTGTTGTTTCTCCCACCTCCAATAACTGAGTTAGTGAATCCCTCATGAAGTTCAACAACACCAAGTGCAAGGTCCTACACCTGGCTGGGGCAATCCCAAGCACAAATATAGGCTGGGCAAGGAGTGGCTCAAGAATTGTCTCAAGGAGAAGGACTTGAGGGTGGCAGTTGACAAAAAATTCAATATGAGCTGGAAATGTGTGCTTGCAGCCCAGAAGGCCAACCATATGCTGGACTGCATCAAAAGAAGTGTGACCAGCAGGACAAGGGAGGTGAGACTCTCCCTCTACTCTGCTCTCATGAGACCCAACCTGGAGTACTGTGTCCAGTTCTGGTGTCCCAAAAAGAAGAAGGCCATTGAACTGCTGGAGAAGGTCCAGAGGAGGGCCATAAAGATGATTAGAGGGCTGGAGCACCTCCCCTATGGGGACAAGCCACAACAGCTGGGACTGTTTGACCTGGAGAAAATAAGGCTCTGGGGAGACCTTACAGCATCCTTCCAGTACCTGAAGGGGGCCTACAGGAAAGCTGGGAAGGTCCTTTCCAACCTAAACCATTCTATGATTCTACAAATCCTACCATATACCTTCTTCCCTCCCATTTCAATATCTTCCTTCAATGTTTTCTGCTCTTGTTCATACACAGCACCTACTTTCTCCATGCTGAAGGCAACTAACATCCCTTTTGTGACTTGCATTCAGACTTGGAATTTTGCTGGAAATTTTGCCAAGTCAACTTTATAGTACTACTGTATCCCAGTTCATAACCTCAATCACCATTCACCTTGAATAATTCATTTCTGCACTCCTAAAAACCATACTAGTTCCAAAACTTTTACAGGGATTTGAAGGAGGTGCATGTCTAAAATACAGAACATTTATATAAGACTCAATAATCATCTTTCTTTATACACAATATTAATAAGGATTTCTCATGTGCTGTCTATATATTACCTCGTATTTTTCCGGCCTCAACCTTCTCGGTTACTTCACATAGCATAAAGATATGGATTAGGTTCATAACATTTTTAGTAAGTTGTAAAACAAAAAAATTGAGCCTCATTTGAATCCAGGTTCCCAACACAAAGTGCTCCAACCACTGAGTTAATGAAAACAGAACAATTATCTGTCATCCAGTCACCCTAAGGAAACCTTAGTTCTCACTTGAATCCTATTCTGTGTTTGTGCTTAAGCCCTAACTTTTATTCTAAACCATTCTGTTAAGACAAGTTATTGCATAGATGTTTAAACATAATACATAGTGGCAATGCCACCTAGAATACAGAACTGATTTTGAAAGTTTGCATTGTAAGAATCAAGCCTTCCCTGCCATTTCAGGGGTCTCCAGCAATCGCTATTTTGAAACTTGTACTCTCCTTTACACAGTGAGGTTATTCAGTCTTAATTCCCTGTAGTGCTTTTCCCCTCATTGTAGCACTACCTTTAAAAAAAAAAAATCATTTTAATTTGAACATCCCATACTCAGATCTTCTGATGGTACTGCCTACTGTATTAATGGCATTGTCATTTTCTGAGTGGAGCATTTTACACAAAGAAAACCAGAAAATATGATACTTGAAAAACTGTAGAAAGGTCAAATAGCCCTTCCCCCAACCCCATAAAAAGAAATTTCCAACTAAGTATAGTTATCTATTATAAAATGATACATAAGAATAATATATAAGTAAATGCCTTTATTGGAAACAAAGTAAAACTCAAGAGAGCATTATTTGCTTACCTTCGAGAGTTCCATTCCAGGTCCACACTGCTTGCAGAGGATACAGTTTCCACTGTGGTCCCTAAATTCTTGCTCTCTGCAATCTCCTGTCTCACAAATTACCCTAGTTAGCTTAAAAAGAAAAGAAAGGAAAAGGTAAACATATTGAAGTAATCTATAATTACATACAATTTACATAAACTCTAAATCCAAGAAATAAATTCAAATAACTTTCTTAAGAATAACTTTCAGCGTTATCAAAAACAAATTATGGCAGTGAAAAGTAATTTAATTCCAAATATGGATAAATTGCCTGAATTGTAAAGGTTATCAGTGCTCAGTGACTTGTAAGAATGTTTCAATTCTTAGACGACTTGTTTGATATTTGGCTCTTGTGGAATGTTAAAACATTTAATTGTTTTAACATGAGTTTAAGTTCCTTCACCTTAAACAACACTATGAGAAATGCACATGATCATTTACTAAAGCTACAATTTTCACAGTGGTAAGCTACATAACATTGCATTGTATTGTTGTTTCATTTATTTGTGGTCTTGTAATTTTTCTAGTGACACTATTACAACTGAATACAATCAATTTCTTTAAACATAAATATTTAAATATTTTAAAATAATCACTCAACCTTTTTGGATACTTAAAAAAACCCAACAAACAACACAACAAAACCAAACCCACACCTGTAGGAATACTATTTATTCTAAACTTCACTATCACTTCATATTGAAAGAGACAAATGGAAGACAATCTAATTTCCACCTTCAAAGGCATTTAAGTACATTTTCTGACCAAATCAGAAACTAAGGTTATGAGAAATATCATAAGCCTTAAACACCTCCAGGGATGGGGCCTCAATCCATTCCAGGCTCTCACCACTCTCATGGGGAAGAACTTCTTCCTCACGTCCAGTCTGAATCTCCCCACTTCCAGCTTCATTCCATTCCCCCTAGTCCAATCACTACCTGATAGCCTAAAAAGTCCCTCCCCAGCTTTCTTGTAGGCCCCCTTCAGATACGGGAAGGCCACAATAAGGTCATCTCAGAGCCTTCTCTTCTCCAGACTGAACAGCCCCAACTCTTTCAGTCTGTCCTCATAGGAGAGGTGCTCCAGCCCTCTGATCAACCCTCATGGCCCTTCTCTGGACATGAGACACTTCTGATAGCTATGAGGCATTAATTACCCTTAGCTCTAGAGCTTGCCTCTGCAAGCCAGAGCTGAAGTACACTTAGTAGGCAGCATAATCGTGTGCTATACTATGTTCAGTTGATAAACTGAATGTTCCAAACCCCTAAGCTACTATATTCACCTGTACTCTTTCCTAGTCCTTCTTCCATGAAGGAGCTCACAAGGTAAAATTTTTTCAATTGCATGAGAGGAGTGGCAAGAATTATACAGCTCACTTTTAAAATTGATAAAATGCATATGTAATTCTGCATATTTAGTTTAACACTTTCAGTGTTAGCAGTAATATGTAAGCCAAAAGGCAACATTACTGTGTCCAATATAATCTTAAAAACATGTATCCTGAGGAAAAAAGAAAAACTTTTAACTTACCAAATATGCTAGTAAAATTATAAGCTTCTTCATTTTATCTTCTCCTTGTAATCCTTTAGCATCCATTTCTTACAATCAAGCTTTTCTTTCTAGGAAAATAAAAATAAATAAAATAATAATAACAATAATAAAGCCGCCGTGATATTTTGCAGTGTTGTTTAAACAGCACAAGTCACATGTCTACAACATTTAAAGTCATTCTACATGTTGAACTATGGATCTGTTACTGCCATTGAAATTTTTCAGATGGATTCCTGAACGCTAAACAAACACATGCTTTAAAAAATGTTTTGCAGAAGACAAGGCAATGCACACAAAGTCTCTATAGCCTTATGTCATAAGAGACAGCTATCAATCTGGATCACAGAATATCAGCATTTGTGAATCCCAAATCCTTCACATATCTTTCCCGTTTGCTAGACGCCCAACTGATCAACAGACAAAAATCAGTTTCTTCACATATACCACATATCAGCCAAGACACAGTTGATCATGAGAATGTTCCTTCTGTATTGCAACATGGAGCAGAACGGACTTGCCTAGCAGTTAAAATAACCTCTTTTACATCATTCTGCAGTGAATTGGAGGCATATGCAGGATGTACTTCTACCACTTACCTACAGGATATTAACTTGTAAAGATGTGTTATCATGATTGTTTACGATCTGCTAGGCAAAGACTATTACAGAAGACATTTCCAACAGCATAACCAAATCCCATCCTACCTCGAACAATTTTTATCTCAGAAAGAAGAAAGACCATCCATAAAGCCTTTCACAGAAGTCAGTGCCTTTTAAAAGAAGAGGTAACAAACAAGTGATTTAAAATATATAAAATGGGGAACTATTTGAAACTGCCATGGAAAGGAAGTTTTCATTTGAGATTTGGGGTTTTGGTTTGGTTTTTGGTTTTTTTTTGTATTATTAAAATCAATGAACTGTACCCCCCAATCATTAAGAATATTGTGCTTGGGCAACAGAATTTTTTTTCTGTTTACTTTCCTTTTGTTTATTTGAGGTTTTGTGTTTATTTCTAGTGTCTTACTGTTTGGCTTTGTTAGTTATGTGGAAATGCAAGCGTAACTTTTAGTTCAGAAATATAAACTATGTAGCAGCAATAAGAAGAAAAGAATAAATCAACCCAGCCTACATAACATTCCATTTGAATTTGATTCCATTCCACATATATGACAGTAATAAAATGTCATTGCTTTCAGCCAGGTGAGAAAAACACTCATAGAATTGCTTCAGTTGGGAAAGATCTCTAAGATCATCAAGGCCAACTGTCCACCTAACATCACCATGGTCATTAAACCATGCCCCAAAAAGCCACGTCTACATTTTTTTTAACACCTCCAGGGACTGTGACTCCACCACCTCCCTGGGCAGCCTATTCCAACACCTGACCAATCTTCCAGTAAAGAAATTTTTCCTAATATCCAACCTGAAGTTTCCCTGGCAAACTTCCCATTTCCTCACATTTTGTCACTTGATCATAGAATCACGGAATTGCCTGATTGGGAAAGCCCCAAGATCATTTAGTCCAACCAAACCTAATATTTCCCTGTACACAACTCTGAGACCATGTCCCTCAGCTCCTCATCCAAACATCTTTTAAACACCTCCAGAGATGATGACTCCACCACTTCCCTGGGCAGTCCGTTCCACTGCCCAATGACCAAATTTCAGTGAAGAAATTTTTCTTAATATCTAATCTAAACCTCCCCTGGAGCAGCTTAACATCCTTTCCTCTCATCCTATCATTTGTTACCTGGGAGAAGAGGCTGGTCCCCATCTCATTATGACCTTTCAGGTAGTTGTAGGAAGCAATGAGATCTCCTTTCAACCTCTTCTTCTCCAGACTAAGCAACCCCAACTCTCTCAGCCACTCCTCATAGGACTTGTGTTCAAGACCCCTCACCAGTCTCAGTACCTTTTACTGGACATGTTCCAGCATCTCAATGTCCTTCTTGCAGTGAGGGGCCCAAAACTGAGCACAGTATTCAAGGTGCAACCTCACCAGTGCTGAGCACAGGAGTAAGAGCACTTCCCTAATCCTGCTGGCCACACTATTTCTGATACAAGCCAGGTTGCTGTTGGCCTTCTTGGCCACCTCTGAGCACACTGCTGGCTCAGGCATCTAAAGGTCCTTTTCTGCCAAGCAGCTTTCCAGCCACTCTCCCTCAAGTCTGTAGAGTTACATGGGGTTGTTGTGAGCAAAGGGCAGGACCCAGCATTTAGCCTTGTTAAACCTCGTATGATTGACCTCAGCCCACTGGTCCAAGCTGTCCAGATTCCTCCGCAAAGCCTTTCCACCTTTGAGCATATCAACACTCCCATCCAATTTGGTGTTATCTACAAACTTACTAAGGGTGCGTTCAAATCCTTCTTCCAGATATTGATAAAGATGTTAAACAGAACTGCCCCAGTACTGAGCCCTGGGGAACACCACTTGTGACTGGCTGCCGACTGGATTTAACTCCATTCACCACCACTCTTTGGGTCTAGCCATCCAGCCAGTTTTTCACTCAGTGAAGCATCTACCCGTCCAAGCCATGAACAGTCAGTTTCTCCAGGAGGATGTGGGAGACAGTGTCAAAGGCTTTAAAGTCCAGGTGAACAACATTCACAGATTTTCCCTCATCCACTCAGGAGGTACCCTATTGTAGGAGGCAACTGTGCCCTTCATGAACCCATGGTAACTGGGCCTGGTTGTCTGCAGGTGCTGCATAATGGCACTCAGGATGATATGCTCTGTTACCTTCCCTGGCACTGAGGTCAGACTGACAGGTCTGCAGTTACCCAGATCCTCCTTCCATCACATTTGCCAATCTCCAGTTGGCCAGGACCTCCCCATGACTGCTGTTAAATGATGAAAAGTGTCTTGGTGAGCACTTCTGGCTGTTCTCTCAGTACCCCCATGTGAGTGCCATCCACCCCCATAGACTTGTGCATGTCTAAGTGGTGCAGCAGATCACTGACAAACTCATCTTACATTATAGGGGCTTCATTCTGCTCCCCATCCCTATCTTCCAGTTCAGGGTGCTGGGTAACCAGCAAACAACTGGTTTGGCTACTAAAGATGGTATTAAGTACATCAGACTTTTCCTCATCCTTTACCACTATGTTCCCCCCTGCATCCAACGTAGGACAGAGATTCTCCTTAGAACTCCTTTTGCTGCTAATATATTTCTAGAAGGATTTCCTGTTCTCTTTAACAAAATCAAAATAATTTGCAACTCGGCTTCAGTACTCCCAATCTTCACCCTGCATAGCCTCACAACAACATTGGAGTCCTCCAGAGTGGCCTGCCTCTTATTCCAATGACCAGAAACTCTTCTTCTTCCCCTAAGCAGCAACCAAACGTCTCTATTATGTCAGGCCAGCCTTCTTCCTCAACATCTTGTCTTTTGGTACACAGGGACAGCCTGTTCCTGAGGTTTAATGTTTAAAACATTTCTGGTCTACTTCAGTGCTTAAGGACTTCATTGCACTGCTTTAAAAGACCAAGTAAGTAGCTTTTATCATTTAACAGTAGAAGAAACTGACTGAGAGGATGGAACTCAAGCCATAAGGAAAGTAGCATAGAAAAGCAGTAAAAATAGCTGCAAAACGCTTTACAACATGGAAATATAGCAAGCATAAGACATTTCAAAAAATATACAATGAGCATTAACTAAAATTAACATACCATTTCACTGCATGAATTCTAATCAATAATAAGAAAGCATATTTCAGTGGTACTATTGATATCTTAAGATAAATTGTATTTTAAAGTGTAAAAAGAGCTAAAGTCTGCTGAGAAGAACAGAAGAGGCAAAGAGGAACATCAGCAACCACTCTCCAGGAAAGCCAAGATTACATATTTATGGTTATTTCTCACTTAGTGATGGTAATAGTCTATGGGCCACTGGCAATTATCAGATTACTTGCATGTCAATGGGTAAAAATGAAGATACACTGTCAAGTAATACAAATACATACAGATATAATATTTGACATTCCTTGCTTTTTAGAGTCGGTGGGGGGGGGGGGAAGACAGAGGAAAACGAAATTGAAAAATTTCATAATGTCTTCTAGATAAATCAAATACAACAATCTTATGAAAAAAGTACTGTAAAACAAATAGGAAAATGGAAAAGAGTCAACAAACTAAAAGTTAGCAAATGCACAAGGTTGGCATGAGAGGCTGACAATGCTAGTGCAGGGAAAGAGGGCATGTAAGATCCAAAGCATACAAGAACAAAACAGTTTCTAGTAATAGCAGAAATCAAATAGTGGACAGAGACAGTAAAAATACTGTTAAGGGAAGTCAGAAGTTTCAAGAAACATTTTCTCATCTACGTTTGGAAAGAAACAAGAGAGCCGAAAACATACATACAACATATCTTGTGGCTACATAGTAACTGAACATTTGCCAAGTAAAAACTGATTAGTCAACACACAAATTTGCAATTCAGTAAGCTTGAAAAGCTATCAAGAAAGATTTAAGCTTGCTGCTGGTCAATTTTTATACTTTGGAATGCTGCAGAAATTCATGAGTGGTAATATTATGAAAAGATTTTGAAAGAACTAACAATAGTAATAAAATACACATCTCTGCACAGTATTATAGAAAAACAGTACTGCAAAACAAACGTATTTCAGAGAAGACAAAATAATGAAACTAAAAGTCTAAAAGACAAATGACAAACTGTTTATATTAATTCAAAGAATCATGCTAAACCAAAAAGGATTTCTGAGAAAAATCCCCATTGATTCTTGACTTTATATAATGATATTGAGTGGAAAATTAAATATTTATATGCTTTCTTAAATGCTATAGGAAACAAATCTTTAGGTAGGTGTGCAAAAGAAATAAAGCTGTTAATATAACCAAGATGCTTAGAACTGAATGTCAAGTAACTATTTCAAGTTGTATGCATTTACAGTTACTATATTCCTTAATATTATTGTTAATAAAACAAAACACATCACAGTTCTAATTTAATTCTGACCATCTATATTTAAAATATAGGATTTAAATTTTAAAAATAGGATTCTTTAAAAGGTTAAAAGTATAATTTATTTCAAATTTTAAGATTTAGTTTTACTGCTGAAAACAGATGTGTGACATATCAAAAAATAATTTAGTATCATCATAATTGTATATTTTTGTATATACTGATGAACTGTACTAATGATCTAAAATATTGAGCTGAGGCATAATCTAAACAGTCTGTATTTTTTATGAGCACATCATCTGAGCAATGAAAAAATAGAGAAAATTAAGAACACCCTGATTAACTGGGCAGCAGATTCAGTACTTGCCATATTATGCCAATAAAACTATAGTAGCTTTATGTAATGAACTCACATTCACCCTATACACTTTTTCCAGTATGCAATAACCTGAAGATTTAATGTAGAGGAAAAAAAAATAGCATATAATCAATTTATTAAAATCAATATTGAAATAGAGCTAATGATGTATTTTTATACTTGTAATACTCTGGATTTACATTTGAAATAAGAAAAAAAACCAAGCAGTGTTAAAAATATTGCTGATTATGTTGACAGCTCATCTTTCAGTTTTGGAGTTGCCATATCTGTTACAAGATGATCTTATAGCATGTAGCTCAAAGATTTTTAGAACATAGAAAGCAGAAGGAGAAGCATGATGTACTGAAACACATTTTGTTGACTTAGGTGCAGAAATTTTATTGCACCTGTGAAATATTTTCTATTTATAAGAAAATCTACTGCCTTTATAATACTCTTGCCAAATGCAACACCCTCAAACATCAGGAGTTCTAAAACAGAAAATTTCTAAAATCAAATGGTTTAGAACTGGCATCAATCTATCACATATTTCTCCAACTCATCTCCACATTTTACTGAGCTTCAAATTTGTTGATTGATCATGAGGTGCACGATGCAGTTACTTAGATTTAGGTTTACAATGTAATATGAGATATCTTCTAGCTAATTTTAAAATCAACAAATTCTCCAAAATAAGTTATAGTAGGTAGGCCTTAAACTTCAGTGCACTCCAGTAGGTTTGGTAGCATCAAAATACGTTCAGCTCATTTCAGTAGACATGTATGAATGCCTGTGCTATTGTATCATAAAATTATATTTATTGTCCCAATTCCTACCAAAAAAACCTTGAAAGGCCATACACTGGCTATAACACATAAGAAAGACATGAACTGGCGTACATAAATAAACAAAACCCCCCAAAACAACCGCTCCCCCCAAAAAAAAAAACAAACCCAAACCCAAACCACCCACACTTACAAGTGCCACCAAAAAAAAAAAACCAAACCTTTTTCTTTACATTTTGGTAAAAATAATGCAAATGGTTAAGGCAGATTAATAACTCATTGTATTTGAAAGCAAGTCTTGACAGAGACTAACTGTGCCAGTTGCTTGTTTCCTGTTTCTGTCTCCAGTTTGTTAAAAGCCCTGCTTAAAAAGCAGACACTGCAGCACTTAATAATAGGTTGCCATTGGGTAAATTTGTTCTCTCAATATCAAGTGGCATTACACTGATGTCTGTTGGACACATGCCATTCACCTCATATGCATTCAAGTAAGAAGTAGCTACAAGAAGGTTTTGCCTCTAAAATATGTGCAACTAAACATAAGTTCAATACATTTAAAGATTTATTGTTCTTCCTCAGATACTGGTATTTACAAGGCTGAGTCACATTATCCTCAATTTTATTAAATGAAATAAAGCTGTGGACAGTTCTTTTGAGGCCAGTAACCATTCCAAACAAACCTTTTTAGGTTAACAGTAATATCAATGCCCAAAACTCAGGGAAAAACAGTCATCATTGGTAATGTACTGAACTCATGATACAGAACTTCCATTAAGAAATGTGGTTGCATAGTTATAAGGTTGTGGGGCCAATTCTGCATATGCATAAAGAGAGCAATAAGAAACAATAAATTAGGAACATGTAATAAATGTATTGTGAAATTAAGAACATCCAGCCTTCTGGGGTTCTAGAATCTGCTGTTCTCCATAATTTACTCCTGTGTTTACTTGCTTGCCCCAGCAACAGTCATTCTATTTCAGTGTCAATCTGTTAGAAAAACATTTCTTCCTTCTCTTCAAAAAAATAGTTTCACCATGAAAGATCAGCTCAAGACTCAAGGCATCATGAGGCCTACTAGCAGGTTTTTCATACATGTTAAGCATCACAACTTTGAAGTCGCTATCATTCATCTTCTAAGCAAAACTTTAGGAGTGAAGGATTCCAACATGGAATTCACTTAACTTTTCTAGACCTTACAAGTTTATCATATTTGATTTGACGTTTATACTTGACAATCACTTTTCATCCTCTGCAACTCTGGCAAAGAGTACTCCGAGAAGTTCTAGAAGAAAGAGGGATGAAAATATAATCATCTTATCTTGCCAACAGAGGTCTCTGGCATCCAGTTAATAAAATCTCAGCTCCCTTCTTCCCCACCCCATTTCCCCACCTGCAGCTGTCAACTGCATGCAATAAAATGACAAGGAGTGGCAGATGGCTTTAGCAGAGTCAGTGCCTCACGGGCAAGAAACAAGAGAAGGGAAAGTACTTACGCTGCTGCAATGACAAAGACAAAGGGAACGAGTTAGGGACAAGAACTTCCACTGCAGAGCTACATATTGTTATTCCATCTCATACTTCTAGAACATCTTCCCTTTGTATCTTGCCCTTTGTGAAGTAAATGAGGTCTTGTCTGACCACATTTGCTTCAATCGCTCGGAGAAGGACTACGTGCAGAAAAAAATTTAAATAATACTGTCAGCTAGGTAGCACTCATCCCATTAAATATTGTATTGAATAAATCTATTTTTTTCAGAAGCTACCATACATTCAGTAGTACAAAATTAGGTAACTATAAATTTATTTCTAGTTTTGTAAAGATACATATAGCAGATTAAAGTCAGAACATGGCTGGTGGTAGAAAATATTTATATCTATTTTAAGGGCTGAAGCAGGAGAGAAAAGAAATTTACACATAGCCAGGAAATATTTGTGCTCCTTCCAAGTACCATATGCTTTGAGTTATGTTAGCTGAAGTACCTGACTTCACAGGAATGGTGATAACACCCTGAAGAAGCATATCTGCAGTGTCTTCACTATCACAAACAGCATTAACAGGATACATTATATTCCAGTGTGTCCAGGAAAGTATACTATCAGCAGAGCTTGAGAATGAACTCTAATAATTCATCCCTGGTGTTCCTACTTATAAACAACGTTCCAAATTCATGCTGGCAAAACACCGTAAAATAGTTCATCACCCATGTTCTTTAACATATTCAGACTAACATTAATTAGAAACTATAGTAAAATACTATAATAATGGTTCAATGTGGTGACGTTTTTTCTACACTTAAAAGTTTTCAGAGGATCATAAACTCTTATTTACACAAGAACTCCTAATCCCATTGAAGTTGGTGAGACTATCCATTAAAAAAAAAAAAGGAACAAATCTGTACTTCAGCATCAAACCATGGTAAAAAAACATCGCTCCTTTTGTTTAATACATCTCACTCAACTTCTAGGAGACAGTAGTTTGAAGATGGAACATCAGCACAGAGCTGCATTTGTACATATTTGTGCTTAGAGAGGTGAATAAGCAATACAATATAATGAGAATGCCACTCTCATATTTATATTTCATTTACGCCAAAGTACACTAACAGCTATGTTTCAAAGTAGTTTTTAATAATCACAAAGCATTGGGCTGGTTAATACAGTAACTACTGCAATGATGCAATGCCCTTGTGTTAGAAGCCACCCTTTAGCAATTTTGGACAGCATACAATGTCTTAAAAAGTACAGACATGAGTTACTTTCACTCTCACTATTCTCTTTTATTTAGCTTGAAACCTCAAGCTGTGGAAACAGAAAAAAAAATTTATTGCCTCCTTAACTGACAATTCAAATGTCTTAATACTGAATTAATAAAGAAGTTTACTTTCATTTAAAAAAAAAAAGAAAGAAAGAAAACCAAACCAAAACAACAACAAAAAAACCCCCACCAAACCAACCTTTGCTTATATGGCCAAAAGCTTCCAGGTAGCATACCTAACTTGGTTTACATCAGATGGTGAAAGGGCACTTGAAAGACATTATACAGAAGTTAAAAAAAAAACCCTACCTACAAAGTAAATTCATTTCCCTCTTTTGCTCAGATTAAATGTTACTAGACCCTGTTTGTTAATTTGACAAAAGCATTCATTTAAAGTAGTTCTAAGTATAATCACATCACAGGTATTATCAAGATTTTTCATGAATATCAGGTAAAGCTTTCATTTCAAGGTCAGATTAATGGAGAGAGACATAAGGAAGGGAAGTCAAACGACCAAAAGTTTTTCTAACAGAACCATAATTGTGGCTTTTCAACCTCTAACCACCCAAGTGAAAAAGTTACCAGCTCCTGCTCCTTCAACTCCAGCTCCAAAATTGTTTGAAGCAAACAGCAAGTTATTTATGCAATAGACACAAGAAGGACTTGTGAACAAGAAAGCCCAGTTCTCAATGGCTTTTTGTTCGCCTCACTCTGGGGCGCGGAGTTACCCTCGGATTGTCGAGACCTGCAGAACCCAGCAGCATCAGCTGCCACCTTTTTGCTGCGCGGTGCCCTTCATGTGGGATCATCCCACTGTGGGATGACTCGGGGCAGAGGGGCCGATTAGTGAGCGGCAGAGCCTAACCCATCTCGGGGAAGAAGGGATCCAGCGGGGCCCTCCACTCCGCTTTCTCTCCTCTTCGCCCCCACAGCCTGCGCTCTCAGCGGAGGGTCATTCCCATCATCTTCCCGTCCGGCCGCAGCGGGCCCTACGCGCAACAGGAGGGCAGAGCGGGCCGGTACCAAGCGTCCAGCTGGACTGCGGGTACTCCGTACTCTCGGGTCAGCGCTCAGGCTAGCCCTTGCCCCAATGGGTGACGAAGGAAAACTGCGCGGAGCCCCGGGGACTCCGCTGTTCACTCTCAACAGCCGCTCCGCGCACGCTCGCCTCAGCACCTCCGTCCTGCCCGCAGAAGGGGACGAAGAGCACCCCTCTGAGGAAAAGGAAGGGCCAGACACGTTCCGAGGCTGAGGGGATTGGTCCCCTCTGATCTCCCACGCACCCACCTGCCACGCCGCGAGCCGCTGGCGGCCGCTGGGGCTGAGCGCCGCCCGCCACTGACGAGCACTAACGCCGCAACCCACTCCCTCCTTCACCTCCTCTCCCTCCAGCTTCTCCCGTCCCGTCACCCTGGCAACACCGCGCCGCTCCCCTCCCTCCTCCGCCGGAGGGGCCGGGCTCAGGTGACCGGAGGCAGCCAATCAGCAGCACCGCGGCCCACGTGCCCCATGGCGAGGAGGCGCGCGCCGGCGGAGGCAGGCGTGGCAGGGAGAGGCGGTGTGGCCGAGGTCGTCAGGCCTGGCGCCTTGTGAGGGGTGGGTTGTCTGCTTTCCTCCCGCTTCGGTCTGCTTCCTAGCGGGACAAGAGTGCCTGGTGGCCTGTGCCTTGTACTAGTGCTGCAAACCAGAGTGAATCACAAGCGAGGCACCCTTGTGCCAGGATGATAGCTGAGGCTTTGCGCACCTAGGTGTTCGCTGCAGGCTGCAGCTGCCAGAGTGTCTCCAGAGCCCCCGTGTGCTTTAGGGATTGCAGCCTTGGTGTTCCTGATCTCTCCCAGTAGGAGCCCTAGCTTAGAAGTGCTTATGGCCGCCAAGCCCCGGACCGTTGACTGTTGCGAATAGGACTGGGCAAAGCATTTTGCAGCAGGTGTAGGAGTCCTGGTAGCTCACCAACATCTTCCCCACCTATCCTGCGCAAAGAACATGATGGATGCCCCTTGATAATGGACTGTGAAATTCTCTACAAAGTAGTTCAGTAGGTTTGGGGTTTTTTTTTCTAGCTCAAAATCTGAAATATTTTTACATTCTGCAGGTGACAAGTTACCCAGCTATGAGTGTAGTGTCAATACCAAATTCAAGTTCAGACATCCAGCTCTTCACAGAGATTAAACTTTTTTATGTTCACTCTAAGGGGTATAGTTTACTGCTACATACTGTGATGTAAATTACGAGCTTCCCTGAAGTTAGTGATGCTCCAACACTGGTGAAACCAGTCTTGGAGTCCTTGGTGAAAGAACTGCTACTGCAGGGGGTTGAGGTCATCAGTTTTACTTTTCTAATGAAAAGGTTAATGATAGGACTACAGTCTAAACAATCGTATGGATACACTGGGAGTGGAGGTTCTAAAGAGATTGAACTAACGGATATAGATGGCAGTAAAACATTTTAAAATAAACAGAAACTTTGGGAACTTCTCACAGAGATAAAGTTTTGGAGTTCACCAGCTGCACGGACTTTTCTAAAAACAAGTAGTGCTTGTTGAAATACAGTGAGTTGTCTGGAAAGAGAGAAATGATTGCTGCAAAATGAGTTGTTTCCAAATTTATTTTTTTTTAATAATTAAGTCAGAATTTAAAGGCATTTTCATTTAATTGTCTTTAAATGGGCATGCAAAGAGCTTTGCTTCAGGATGCTTGCCAGAAGGAGCTCTGTAAGGGTCTGGAATTTCAGTGGGGAACAGCAAGCTAGAGTACAACGGCAGCACATCTGTTGCGAATGGCAGCTGCTGCACAGTACCGGGCATACAACATCCTCTTGCTATTTGCAGACAACTGGTTTGTATGTTATCTGTTTTCTGTACACATCAGTGAAATGTATTGCATAAGTTTTTCTTAGCGGATTCATCGTGTGTGTTTCAGATACCCATTTTAATATAGACAAGCTAATGTTAGACAAGTGCATTAAAACATCCCACAGATCTTAAAGTGTTGGCTAAACACTGAGGATTACCATATAAAGAAACATTAAGGCTCTCATCAGACAGGGGGTTACTATGCCAATGAATTAAGATCAGCAAGACATCCATAACACTGAAACTTAAACATTCAGCCCCTGTTGCAGGATGTGAAATATTTCCTCTAAACGTAAAATGGATGAGTTATTGCTGTTCATCACTGAAAGATACTGAAAACTGCAGGGTTTCTTTTGATTTAAATCATGATGCTTCTTAGTTGTTAGAGCAACTAGTATAGATGTAAGTGTAGAGATTCTCACTACAGTGAACAAGAAAGAATTATTTGGGAAGTAGTTTCAGCTGACCCCTTTGATAAGACTAAATTACGTGACATATCTGATATGGAAGCAGAAATTGTACAGCAGTAGGAAGTTGTTATCTGCATATCTCAGATGCTAACACAGTTCCCCCAGTCAGCTGTGAGACAGATCTACTCTTGTTATGACAGCTGTTGGAAACTGATGTCAGTATAACTGTGCAATGTCTTTTGATAGTCTTAACTATTACAAACGTTAAAATATGTTTATGATATTATCTAAGATGCACTGTTTGGAAATGGCTCTAGTTATAACCAGAAATTGTTCAAGATATATTAATAAATAATTATATACTTGTGAGTTTCCTAGTCAAATTTGCTTGAGAAAGCATTGTGAACTTTTTCTTTATGAAGACTTAAGCCTGAGGATTAATTAATGTTTATACAGCACTTTGTAAAAGCAAAGTTGCAAGTGCCAAGTATTGTTATTATTTAATCTTTAAAAGTCAGATCAATGAAAGACTAAACTGTCAGAGAACTGCTATTTAAAATAACAAAAATCCTGAAAATCCTCTCCCTCCCATACTTAAATATATCCAACTGTGCTTTTATTTCAGTCTCACTTATATGCAGACAAGCAAAGATATTTTTCACTTTAAATGGGTTAACACCCATCTGTGCTTAAGTATGTGGGAAGACTACTTAGAATCCTAGGGACTTTCTGCAAAATGAAAAGAATTTTTGTTTCTGAAATGCATTTCTAGGGCCTAAATATTGCAAATATTTATATATGAGAGTCCTACTTAATCTACCTAATTAACTGGTGTTACTTCTGTGCACAGCCTTATCCGTTTGTGTGATGGGTCAGATCTGTATAGTGATAGTTGAATTATATTAGATTCACAAAGCTATTTTGACTTCTGAGGAAAGAGAAGCCTTACATGGTTTTAAAAAATCTAATTCTCTTTCTACTTTTCTGCAAACAGAGGTTTAGAAAGTTTTCCTCAGGAAATAAATGTACATGTTGGAAAACTAGCAACAAGTAAGAGAGGACTGGAAAGGTGGAGAAGCTAATTAGTGAAGTGTAGGGTTAATAAATAAATAGACCCTTCTTTTCAGTGTTACAGAAAAATGTTTTAGTACATCATTGTCATTTAAGGAAAAATACTAAATTCTGTTTTATCTATGCCTTAAAAATACTCATCCTTGAAAGCTATACACACATTATTCATGCAGAGCTAATTACTTTCCTTATAATGTAATTGAGTTGTTAAGTCAGAATATGAATTAATTGGTGGTATAGAAAAGTAAATGATACCGAGTCAGGCCTTGTTAATCTATGTCTGGCATATTATCTGTTGATATTCAGTAAACTTAAAATTTATATATACAAATATACTCTTAATTAGAAGAAACAAAGTTTACAGCATGACTCATGAAAGCTGACTACATTTATCTGGAAGTGTTGATAACTTAATCTTATTCAGATGCAAGCCAACTGTTAAAAATTGAGTTTGCATGTTGCTATGGTGGATACTAAAATATGAACATCTTGAGGGCCCTGTGGACAGATAAACCTGTTTAAAATAGCTTTCAAACAATATGTAACAGCTATCAGTTTTGCTGACTTTTAGTTGTAATTTGTTAGTAAACAGCTGTAGTTAAAATTTGTGTACACTTACATTTGGATATAAGAATATAGATATAAGGTCAGTATTTCAGAAGAACTCACCATCCACAATTAAGACTAGATTTTCAAAGAGCTCCATGTCTGGAATGCTGAACTTCTTTGCAAGTCTGTACCAAATTATGAGTTCTGAGTTCTTCTGAAAATCTAAATTATATTTTCATACCTACAGAATAAGCTTGAGTTTTTTTTAATAGACTGGTTCCAGCTGCAGGCACAGAACACTCATGGATTTGTCCCAAACTCATCTGAAAATCTGGCCCTTTAAAACTGCAGCTGTATAGTAAATAATCCTTAATCTTCTGATGATGGTTCCTTTATAATGAATTTCTGGAGTAGATGTCTTAAATTTTCCTAGGCACAGTCCATGTTCATAAATATAAATTTGAAGAACAGAATAAAAATTACTGTAAATAGAAACTATCACTGGAATAGGAGCAAAACTCCTATGAAGTTCAGCAAACTCAGGTGTTTGCTGTAGACAAGTTTAAGATTTCTTTAATATCTGTATTAAAATGCCTTAAAGGAAACTTCTGTCATGAGGGTAAAATATTAGTTTCTTTTCATATGGCACAGTTGAAATACAACAATTATCCTTTTGTATATAAGGATATCATGGTATACACTTATTTCTAATAACTTATGTAAGATGATACTTTTTCATATCAAGTATGGAACTATTAGGGTTAAAATTGTTGCTTGAAGAAAAACACAGTTTATTAAACACACAGAGCAAAATATAGTATGCACACTGTGTAGTAAATATGGTTGGTCTTAGAAAATAAATACTCCCTTAAGTCATGTAATATTTGCATTTGAATATAACTTTACAAAACTATAGACAGTAGGAATGAGCATTGCACATCAAAATCTTATAAACCCACCCAAACAGAGGAAAAAAAAATTTTGCTCCAGTTTTCAATTGTCTCTGTCTTCTAGTCTATTCTCAATATAGTGCTGCCTAAGAGTTGCAAATAAAAATTGCTGCATAAATTATATATAATCTTTTGAACTTTATGCACATAGTGATGTGTAGTATTATTGTTTACGTGGACTTTATAATTTCCTAAAGTCTTGCAACACAAAACTGCAGAAAAAAAGGACAAAATCCAGTACCTGTTATCTGATGAAGTTTTCCAGTGCCCGGTCTTTCTGCAGCTTGATTTCACACTGCCTGAGCTTGTGTATTAAAGGCTTTTACCTCCTTAAAAAAAAAAAAAGAAAGAAAAAAAAAAAGGAAAAAAAAGTATGTCAGCACAAGCCCAGACGAAACTCCAAATCCGGGAAAATAAAATTAACCATGCAGATCAAAGGCAGACGAGCACTGAGACCAAATGCCTGTAATCTGATCAGTGATCAGTTGCCATACATCAAAGGCAGTGCTTTGGAGAGGAAAAAGAGCTCCTTTTCCAGCAGGTAGTTGCACTCTTAAATTCTGCCTTTCAGTACTCCGTTTCTTTTGTTGAAAATCGATCACTAGCTTCCCCCCCCCCCTTCTTTCCTTTCTTGTGCTGGGAGAATGCACACAGTTCTGAAATGCTTAGAGTTGAGTGGCTGGATCTGTAGCTTTTGAGTTCCCAAGCTGTGTTGTGGATTGTGTGTTGGAAGCTTTCCCCAGTGCCAGCGGGTTCCGCTTTATCCCTTTCATCTCGCTGAGCTGCAGATCCCATGACATCATTCAATGCTGTGGGACTGGTTAGAGAGCTATAGTACAGCCTGTGGGGGAATACAGCTAAAGAGCAACAAGAGTTTGCATGATTTTCTAATCAGGTTACTCCATTGTAACAAACCCAAGGCTCACTTCAAAGTTTTCATTAGACTGAAGTTTCCTCCCAAGAAGGAGAACAGTGTGGATATAAGGTTTTCTTTAAAAGGTGCTTTATATTTTTGTCTGCAATGGGAAGTTACAATTTTCCATAAAGTTCTGGAAGTCAGACATGTAGGTCAGTTTGCTAGGCAGCTGTAATACATGATAGAAAACTATTTTTGCTTGTCTCTTTATTGAGGCTGGGAGAGGAGGAAATTGTGTATTTTGTGCACTGGAACTGTTTTTTGCACTGGCAAAACCAAGCACAATGGAACATGCTCTTAGTCTGGGGTTCATGTCCTCCCTGCTACTTACTGCGTGGCCTTTTGCAAATCATTCTATTTGAGCCTGACTCATCTGTGGCTCATGGTTCCTTTACGTAAGGGTGCTGTAAAGCTCCCATAAGTAACTCACTGAAAGTTTTCAGTGCAAAGCCATTTTTTAGCTGGAGTAGATTTGAAATGGTCACCATTGTGCTGTCAGGAGAAAGAGGCTTTTGGGGGGAGTAAAAGTATATTGACAGACATTCTCTGTGCTGGTGCAGTTCATAGATTCAAGAATTGTTGGAAAGTCTTGTGCAGCCCTGGGAAGCAGGGGAATCTTCAAGGGTGCTGTGACTTGCACTTTTGATGCAGAGGAAATGCAAAAGAAATGTACAACTGCATTTCATTTTCTGTCATCTGATGCAAGCTTAGCTTTTGGCACAGAGATTAATTCAGCCCTCTGTATTTCAGCTGTTAATAAAACATACAAATATCAAGCAGGACAGCTTTTGGGATAATCAGCCATATCGAAGATATCACTGAAGTTCTCATAACATACCCTGTGCTTTGAGTGTACCACATGTGCAGATGAAAGTGATACAAGCCTGTCAGCTATAGATTCCTGCACACTGAGTAACCAAGAATTCATTTAAAAGGCAGAAATAAAGAGAGGAAATATGCTAGTCATGGTTGCCTTGATTATGAAAACCAAAAGCAAATAATCAGTAGATAATGGGTATCAGAGAGTCAAGTGCGAGAGTGAAAAAATAACTATCTTGTTGAGATTCCTCACTCCATGCCCCGTTTTCAGGCTGCAGCCTCCTCCCTCCTGCCGCCGGCCACTGCCAGCGACAGTGTGTGTGTGTCCTCCTGCAGCCGGGGGACCTGCCGGGCCCTTCCTGCCCAGCCAGCCTGCGGCTGTTGCCCATTGCCCGGCTCTCCCGCCCGGGCTCGGGCTGCTCAGGAGATGCTCCTGCGGCTCTCGGTGGGTGAGGGAGCCTTCTGCTGGCTGGTTGATGTACTGTGGGCAGCAGCAGGCCAGTAGTGAACACTGTGCTTCATAGGGATGGTGATTCACATTCCCAGAAAGCTTTGATACATCACTTTTAGGGGGTGATAAAGAATAGAATAGAATTTTGTTGCTAGTTGGGCATAATTTAAATATAGTTTTGGATTATCTATCGAGGCAGTGCTTTGGGGGATGTTATGGTAGTTGAGATAGAGGAGAGGTGGTGCAAAGGAATATCATGCAGGTAATGGATCTGACTTTCAGGAATACACTGCTGGAAAAATATGTAAACTGTAAGTTTTCCCTCTTGCTCTGTTTTACAATTCCATCTTTTACAAATAAAAGGCTGCTTACTTTGATTTTAATTTTAACTTGTGCTCTTCTGGCATACAACTTCTCTCTTCTCACTGGAAGATTCTTTTGGTAATGGGCCATTTGCTGCTTCCATGGTAAAACTAGAAATGCTTATGATGAAATAAAATTTATGGATGTACAGAACTGAAGGAGCCCTTTTCTGTTAATTTCAGAGATGCTTTTCTTTAAGAACAATACTGTTCACAGAAAGCACCTTCTAGTTCTCTGGATTTTAAGTAACAGTCCTAATGGACTGTTACAGGTCTTTGATCTTTCTTTTGTACATATGAAAAAGAGAAGCAAGGTTAATTATTACCGATTTAACCTTCTAAAGCTTAAGCATTACATTTTGCATTTATGACACTCTTCACTGTGAAGCCTGGCAGCCTGAAGAATCTGATATTTCCTATTCTGAGGCTTCCCCAAAAGTTCATCAGAAGTGTATAATAAGAACAAGTTGTCTATATAATTCAGTATTTTTCCAAAGGCTGATAATAATTTTTATGCTTACATAAAATTAGGATGATACGTATATATTGTGATTTGTATAAGGCACAGAACAGAGGTACCAGAGCCAGAAACAGAACCTATGTAACCTGACACTGCACTTACACCTTATGATCATCAGCTCATGCTTTCTCTTGTAATCACTAATCCAGCAAATCATTCAAGCAAAAGTGGTCTGATTAAAATCCATTAGACTACTCAATAGATGTTTGATTCTAGTCACCAAAATTACAGGGGTAGGATCTGACCTAAAAATACATAAACTGAGTATCCAGATTGCACTGGTATCTAAGAAGAATATTCTGTATGAAACCATACAGAGGGGTGTGTTGGAAGTCCTGCAGAGGGAGATGCTATCTTCCTAATTTATTGTTAAACTTTTCTAAACACAGTAAGAATCTTCCTTGAGAAATATTTAGTGGCTTTACCGTTCTCTTTTTTATTATGTGAGGACCTCAAGATCTTAAGGAGGTTGCTTCATTTTTCTCCATAAGGTTAGGCAAGAATTAGACAAGTTTCAAGTTTGGCAGGCTAGATCCTACTTTAGAAATTTTTAGGTAAACAGAATGAAGCCCAGGGCTCCTATTCATACCAAAACTGCTTCAATGGGTCAAAGCCATCAAAGATCGTCGGTTGATAGAAATGAGAGTTTTCTGGAGATGTTTTTCAAATACAACTAAATCTTAAGAAAAATTCTTTGTGGAAGAAACACTCAAACCTCTCAAACAACTGACAGTGCTTATACAAACCCTTGCCCCGTGTTTAACAAAGCTTTTCTAGTATTCAAGTTGTGCCTAACATACTTGAGTCATATAGATCAAATGATTTACCATGTGTCCTGGGTTCAGCTAGGATAGGGTTAATTTTCTTCAGAAGGAGCTGGGAGGCACCATGCCCAGGATGGCCAGTTGAACAGCCAGTGGGACCATAAACCTCGTGCCTATATAAAGGGGAGGGTGGGACTGGGGCAGGCCTTGGCAGTGCTTGTCTGGCAGTGGGTTTTGGTGCAGCAAAGTGTGGTCTGCATGGGATGACTGAGCTGCATTTTATATTACTTCTTTGCTATTGTTGTTATTTCTGTTGTTTGTTTGTTCTTTGTAGCACTCTGTGAAACTCCCCTTATCTCAACCTGCAGGGTTTTTGCATTTTTCTCCCAATTTCTCCTTCTTATCCTACTGGGGAGAGGGGGTGGGAGGAGCAGCCAATTGTGTGAGCAGCTGCATGGGGCTCAGCTGCATCTGGGCCTAAAACCATAACACATGCTGCTTTATATACATGCTATCTGCCACACTTCATTGTACATCTTTGGCCACCTTTCCTCTATTTCAGTCCATAGGAGCTCCAACAGACATTCAGAGAAGTCATGAATCATCATAGGAAATGCAGTGCCAGCATTACAGCCTGCTTACTGGCCATGCAGCCATTTTTCTGTGCTAGCCACAGCCTTTCTAAGTGTGGCAGAGATTCTGGCTATCCTATTACAAATGTCATACCAGCAGCATCAGTGCAGTTGCAAGCTTTAGTCGTGCACATCTAGTGGGGCAGCTGTCCCTGATGATCAGCAATGAGCTGTTGATTTATAGACGTGGAATACCATTTCCAGAGCCTTTTGTGGCAGGTCACCACTGTCTCTGAATCTCTAGTTGTCAACATAGACCTCAGTTGTAGTCAGAAGTGTTGACCATCACCCTTTTCAAGTGTTAGGGGAATATTGTTCCATGGGGTTAGTCAGTCCTGTGGTCAGGAGAGGTGCTTTAGAATACCCAAATCCGTCCTACTCCATAATCTGCATTGCCATCCTGATGAAAGCTGACACCCTGTTTCACATGGGTGTTGTTAGGCCAGGTATTGCTGATAGCTACTCTGACTCTCTGCTACAGTGCTTGCAGGCTAAGAACTTCAACTGCAGCACCTTTAGACAGAAAAATGAAGACCCTTCGGCATTTCCTGAAAGACTGGCTTACTGTTATCACAGAGTATGTTATCATCAGATTTACCATAAACTGCAACACTGTGCACAGTTATTGCAGAGCAACTTGTTCTAGCTAGTTAACACTAGCTTCCTTTCAGCCAGTCATCTGTTCTGCAATGGGTGGTCTTTGATCCCATGACTTAGGCAGAGAAAACAATTCTGGTTTGCGTGTCTTTGGTCCTTAATTTTTATTGCTATTTACCTGGGTAAGGTTTTTGGTTGGTTGGTTTTGGTGTTTTGTTTGGGTTTTTTCGTTTTTTTAAATCTCCTGTGGCTCTTCATAGGACCCAGCTGTGACTGGTTCCCTTATGAGTACCCTAAGATGTAAGCAAAATGGAGATTTTTAGTTCTTGGCTCACCAGTAGAATCACTCTCAGGGAAGCCTCAAGGGTGTTCCTGCATCAGATAGTATGGAAGGTTGGGAATTTGGCTTTGAGGTTTTCCTGAAGGATAATGTAGATGCACCCTGTAGGAAGTATTAGTTAATTCACCTGTCACTGGCAGTCAGAAATTGTTTTTATTTTGTTGTGGTTTTATTCCTGGTTCTATCACATGGGTATGACTGGAGGCAAGTTACTTTTTCTCACTGGGTTAGAAACTGGGTGTCAATTATAGTAAAATGAAATCAAAGGAGCAATGGTGGTCTATGCCACATGGCCATCCAGTCCTTCCCCTGTAAAAGTATTTGAGATAACGCAAAACAATTCTCTATGAATTCTAAAACAAAATAATCGGGTTCTGAAACTTCAAAAGTTTCTGTATTTAAAGCATTATTGAAGAATAATAGTAAGCATCTTAGGAGCAATAGTGTGCTTTTCACTTTACTGTGCAGTGAAGTTTCACAGTCCTTAGCTGTCCTCACACACATCTGAGAAGTGAATCAACGGAAGAGTTGTCTCTTTGTAATTTTCCCTCATTGTTCCACTGAATGAAAACGTAAAGTTTCCTCCCTCTTCTACATTGAGTTTTTCACTCGTACAGAAATGGTCCACTGTGATTTTCTACCTGTTAGGACAAATGAAGCTCTGCACTACCATGCAAACTTTAATAACTTAGCATTCTTTTCAGTGGTGCTGGTGTGTCACTGAAGTGACTTCCCCCAAGGCTATTTGAGCTTGAGCAGCAATACTGTTCATGTAGCTAGAACTGGAGATTGGATGGTCCACGAGGATGATCAGAGGGCTGGAGCACCTCTCCTATGAGGAGAGACTGAAAGAATTGGGGCTGTTCAGTCTGGAGAAGAGAAGGCTCCGAGGTGACCTTATTGTGGCCTTCCAGTATCTGAAGGGGGCCTACAAGAAAGCTGGGGAGGGACTTTTTAAGCTATCAGGTAGTGATAGGACTAGGGGCAATGGAATAAAGCTGGAAGTGGGGAGATTCAGACTGGATGTAAGGAAGAAGTTCTTCAGCATGAGAGTGGTGAGAGCCTGGAATGGGTTGTCCAGGGAGGTGGTTGAGGCCCCATCCCTGGAGGTGTTTAAGGCCAGGCTGGATGAGGCTCTGGCCAACCTGATGTAGTGTGAGGTGTCCCTGCCCATGGCAGGGGAGTTGGAACTGGATGATCCTTGTGGTCCCTTCCAACCCTGACTGATTCTATGATTCTATGTAGAAATGTAGTAGTCAAGACTCTCAGCTAATACTTGTAGTTTCCTGTGAGTTAAATTAGTATAGACCTGGTAACAATATAATTCCATTTTTCCTGGTTTGTTGTTACTTTAGCACCTGGGAGCTCACTTCAGCAGTTCATGTAAAATCTTGTGATGCCTGTATCAAACTTTATGCTCCAAAGTACACATCCTGCAAGAACAAATTCACATTTCTGAGCAAACTCGGCTGCATATGGAGTGACTGCAAACGGTGGATACTTATCCTAAGTGCCTGGAATTAGTCAGTCAAAAGTGATAATTGTCTTCAAAAGTATAAAAAGGGGGGTAGAGAGTTGAGGTTTCTTTAATTTCATCCCTGCAGCAAAGTGCTTGTCTGTCCATATCTTTAAGCAGGAGACAGTCAATAGGACTTAAGCATATGTATATTTCTGAATTGGGGCCTAGACCATGTGTTATTTGTGGAGATTCAAACATAAAGAAAAAAGTCCTCAGAAGATGATGTAGTAACTGACTTAAAGATCAGCAGTAGTGTAATTTTTAGATGAGTTTCACCTCCTAGAGAAAAGTAGATTTATTCGAAGAAAGACAAGAAGATGTACAGATTGTCACCACTCTTGAATATGCAGCTTTGATAAATAGCACTGTCATTAAGAAGACATTTGAACAGAATCAATCTCAAAACAAAAAGCAAGTAGATCTAATCCCTAAGCAACTGTCTGCAGCCCCAGTTGCAATACATCACTTTTCACATATTCTATGAAAGAGTTGACAGATTTTATTATTTTCTTTAACTTTTTTTTTCCCCAGGTTATAGATGATAAAGTATACTGTCCCTGCATTATACTGTATATAAGAAACCAGCCATATTAGCCACAGCCATAAAAATGACAAAAGAATAAGGAAGAAGATAAACAAAAGAGTGCATGTTATAAAAAGGACCAGGTTCAGCTGATACATGCTGCCAGCTTTTTTAAAGCAGATGTTCTTCTTCTGACACTCATCTGGTTTTAGTCTGGAGTTCTGTATCTGGTTTGACACACATTTCCTAGTTCATGATTTGTAAAGCTTTTGTATATTTTCTCTAAATGCGTTGTTGCACTTTTCCTCACCTTAAAACTCATCATGCTCTTCCAAAAAACAAAGAGCTATGAAAACAACCTTAAACCAACAGACTATAAAGACTACACAAAGATGACTCAGGAAAAGCAATCATGGGTTCTAATAATACCTTCAAAGTAATAATGTAAGTGATGAAAGGACAGCTTTAAGATTTGGTTGGAAAGAGTTCTGAAAATCTAACAGATTTTTTTAATCAAGAAAATACTGTGACAGCAATTTATCTTAGGATTGTCAGGATTGGTGGCTATCAACTAATACACATAATTCCTTACTGAAACACCACAGAAAAATCATTTCTTAGAAGTCTATTTATTCTGTGGAACATGACCTTGATGACAGCATTTTATTTCTTGATTTATTTCTGTGTGATGTGCGTGGTCTCAAAATGTCAAGCTATAGAAACGTGGCTCCATTGGCATATGAAATATTCCAGCTTCTGACCTATTCTAAATCCTTTGGTGTCAAACTCATACTTTTATCATGGAGTGATGTGAACTTTATAGAATAGCTAAAAATACGAGAAATGTGATAATGCCCCTATTGTCCTGCAACTTAACATGATTCTGTATGAAGCAATTCCTGCCTTTGTTTATCCTGGACTTGGTGACTTGTTTCATTTGATACCCACAAGTTCTTATAATAAAATAAGCAGGAAGAATTTGTTCCATACCAAGATTTCAATTTTAAGTTTTCAGTAATCTTTCCTTTTGCACCCTTGAAAATACCATTATGAAACTACTGTCTTATTTGGCACTTAGTGTTATTACCTAGCAATTGAAGGGGTCTGTAAGATGAGACACTGAATCACAGATAGAATCATTCAGGTTGGAAAAGAGCCCTGGGATCATCAAGTCCAACCATTGACCCTACTCTAAAAGTTCACCCCTAAACCATATCCTCAAGCAGCGCATCTAAACAACCTTTAAACACATCCAGGGATGGTGAATCAACCACCTCCCTGAGCAGCCTATTTCAATGTCTGACCACTCTTTTCTGTGAAAGAATTTTTCCTAATGTCCAGTCTAAAGCCTACCTTCTTGCTGTTTGAGGCCTTTCTCTTTGTTCTATCACTAATTACCAACATCTCTAAAACATATTTTCAGGCCTCCTCTTCTTCAAACTAAATTGCCCCAGCTCCTTCAGTTGCTCTTCATAGGACTTATATTCTCCTGTCCCTTCACCAGCTTCGTTGCCCTCCTCTTCACTCTCTCCAGCAGCTCAACGTCTCTCCTGTACTGAGGTGCCCAAAACTGGACACAATAGTCGAAGTGTTACCTCACCAGTGCCTATTACAGGGGGACAATCATATCTTGGATGTTCCACCTGATCACAGCAAATGCAGGTACTATGTCTTATGCCCCATTGGACTCCTGTCCAATTGCATGTTCATGCAGCAATATTCATAGATTGATAGATTCATAGTATGGTTTGGGTTGGAAGGGACCTTCAAGATCATCTAGTTCCAAACTCTCTGCAATGGGCAGGGACACCCTCCACTAGACCAAGTTGCTCAAGGCTTCATCCAAACTGGCCTCGAACGCCTCCAGGGAGGGGCCATGTATGACATCCATCTCAACCTGTTCCAGTGTCTCACCACCCTTACTGTAAAGAATTTCTTCCTAATATCCACTCTAAATCTACCCTCCTCAAGCTTAAATACATTCTGACTCATGCTATTACAACAAGCCCTTCTAAAAAGTCCCTTCCCAGCTTTCCTGTCAAGGTCCTTCTGCAGAGCCCTCTGTGGTGGTTTGAAACTGTCTTTTTAATTTTTCCTTGCAAAGTTCAGAACAGAGAAAGTGAAAGAATGTAAATAAGTCACTATTGGGTGTAAGAAAGCAAAATAACGATTGTTCTAAACACTTCCATTGGATAGATAGAAATGTTTAAGAACTATTACCCAAAACAAAGTAGGCATTCTGCACATTCTGTGTTCGGCAGTGGGGGCAGTTGCTGGGCTGTCTGGCTGCTGTTTCTTCTTCTCTTCTGGCTGAAGATAACACACTGACCTTGGTAGCTAAGTTAACAACTTTCTGCTTAACTAACTCTGCTTCTCTGTCCAGGGGAGTCAGGGGGGGAAGCTCCTGGGAGAGGGAGGCCCCCTTTGGGAGGGTCCCCTTGGGGGAAGCAAAGGGAGATCGATTGTGCTTTTTCTGTTGATTGTATATATTTGTGAATGTTGTGAATTTTGTATATTTGTACATATTCATTGCATTTCATTGTAGATTTTAGACTCTGCTTGTAAATACAGCTTTTCATTTGCTTCCAGACTGGGCTAGCCTGGTTATTGTCGGTGGGGGGGGAATTTCAGCTCACACCGACACACTTTTTATTTTTGGCGCCCAACGTGGGGCTCGATTGCTTGTATGATTTATTCCTGCTCAGATTAGGAAGCAAAATGAAGCTGTTTTGGGTTCTGAGTCATTCTATTTTATCTATTATCAGTGTGATTGTCTACAGATGGGCCATTTCTTGCATGATAGACAAGATTGTGAGATATGTGGCATATAAGTCGTTTCTTTGGGTTAAGAACAAGTTACTGAATGTTGGTGAATTCTGTTGTAGTCTTATTGGGCTTAGAAGATATGGTAACTCAACTATGAATCTGCTAGCAGACACATTTGAGTTTGTTACTCCTCTTACAACTACAGAGGGTCCTTGGAACCAGTGGTACCCTAGATATCTTGTGCTAGCCTTAATTTTGTTGTTTCTTGGAATAATCATATGGCTGCTGATAGCACTGTGTCAAGAAAGACGTAAGGCTACTCACTCTTCCAACCTGCGTAGATGTAAGAAGAAACATAGGAAAGCTCAGAGAGGTTTGGAATTGGTTTCTGATTCTGATTACGGTGACCAGGAAATCACAGTTCAGGTTTGTGAGAAAGCTGCCGATAGTTTTGACTCAGAGCCAGCAGCAGTAGCTGCGGGACCTTTGCCAGAATCTGAGATAACAGACTCGGGTACACAGGCAGACATAGTTACACAGACAGACTCGGCGACACAGACAGACTCGATTACACAGGCAGAGAGGGGTACACGGGCAGACAGGGGTACACAAACAGACACAGTTGCACAGAGAGAAATGGATGTGCAGACAGACATAGTTACACAGAGAGAAATGGATGTGCAGACAGACATAGTTACACAGAGAGAAATGGTTGTGCAGGCAGACATAGTTACGCAGAGAGAAATGGCTGCGCAGACAGACATAGTTACACAGAGAGAAATGGTTGTGCAGGCAGACATAGTTACACAGAGAGAAATGGTTGTGCAGGCAGACATAGTTACACAGAGAGAAATGGATGTGCAGACAGACATAGTTACACAGAGAGAAATGGTTGTGCAGGCAGACATAGTTACGCAGAGAGAAATGGCTGCGCAGACAGACATAGCTGTGCAGGCAGACGCCATTAACGAGGCACAGTCTCCTCCTCCTCCCTCTGCTGCCCAGACAGACGCAGCAGTGTCTGCAGGATCTCAAAGCACACCTCCTACCAACCCTGCACAGACTCCCTCTGCTCCTGCTAACCCTGCACAAAATTCCTCTACTCCCTCCAACTCTGCTGTGAATGTGAAAGCCAATCCAGTAAATTTGGTGGCCACTGTAAGCAGAAAGCGCAAAGGAGCTGCAGGAGGAGATGCAGATGCTGCAGGAAATGGTGCAGATGGAGATGAGGGTCCTTCTACTCAGGGTCCCTCTGTTAAGAAAGATCCTTCTGGTGAGGAAGAGAAGGTTAGCCTTAAAACTCTGGCAGACCTCTTGAGACCCCACATGGATGATGGAGATGTAGACCCTGCTGAATTAGCAACTGCAGGCAGTGCCTCTGAACTCAAGGAAATTCAACGGAGGATTAAAATAGGATTATGGGGACAGCGACCTCAGGATGATGATGATGATGATGATGATGAGGATGACATACAGTCAGCTAATGCACCCAGACAGGAAATTAGACATGTGAGGAAGGATTACATCAGAGGAGATAATGAGCCAGTCCTGTCTTGGCTAGCCAGGTGTTTTGATATGGGAGCCCCAGCATTGGTGGTAGGTGACAAGTCGGCCTCTCAGTTGGGGATGCTCTCAAAGGATACAGGCATAGACAGGCATCTAGGCAAGTGCATTGGTAAAGCTTCTCTGTGGGCACGCCTCCTACTGGCAGTCTCGCTGAGGTACCCCAGCAGAGATGATTTACCATGGAACCCTAAGCCTTGGACCACAATAGCTGAGGGAATCAAGCGTCTGAGAGAGTTTGCTGTGAGAGAAGTAATGTATGGAGATCATAAGACTCTGAATCCTGATGAAATTCCTGTTGGAACAGGCCTTGCCAAAAAGCTCATTAAGCTTGCTCCTCCTAATTATGCTACTATTCTGGCAAGCAGGATTGTGGCAAGAAATTATGGTGGAGTGCCTCCCACTGTTGGCTATTTCACTGACCAAATGAGGCAATTGGAGGATAGTCTTGCACGTACTTCTTTGGTTTCAGCCATTGAAACTTTGTCTGGAGAAATGAAGAATTGCATGAAAGAGCTGAAGGAGGAATTTAAAACCTCCATATCCAACTTGATGAAGGGGGATGATTCTGATTCCTCTTCCTCCAGATGGATACAAGTTTCAGCTGTTAGGAACAGACGTGCTCCAAGGAGGCCATTCCAGAACAGGTCAAACCAAAACAGACAGCAGAGGCAATCATGTGGCAGCATCTGGATAACTCTACGTGATCAGTTTGGTGAGAACATGAACAGATGGGATGGTCAACCAACTTCTGATCTTTTCAAGAGGTTACGGGAGCTGCAGAGGGGCAGATCCCGAGGTAGCAATACCAGGAGGGTAGCTGTCGCTTCCTCAGTTTCCCAGAACAACTCTGATAGCTCCAACAGTGATCCTAATTCTGGTGCTGGACGTTGTGCCAGCTGTACATGTGGATGTAATCCCCACCATTAGGGGTGCCCTGCCTTCCGCCAGGGGGAGGTAAGGGATAATGGAGATAACAGAATCTATTGGGATGTGTACATCCAGTGGCCTGGCACTTCAAAATTTCAGAAGTACAGGGCCTTGGTTGACACAGGAGCTCAGTGCACCATAATACCATCAAATTATCAAGGGGGAGAATCTATAACTATTCAGGGAGTCACTGGTGGATCTCAAGAGTTGTTTAAGATAGAGGTTGACATAAGTTTAACTGGGAAGCAGTGGAAGAAACATACTATTGTAACAGGTCCTAATGCACCTTGTATTTTGGGAATTGATTTTCTGAGAGAAGGGCGTTTTAAAGACCCTAAGGGTTACAAATGGGCTTTTGGAATAGCAACTGTAGAAATTGATGGAGGAAAATTGAAGTTGTCTATCAGACCTGAGCTTTCAGATGAATCTGCAGTTGTGGGACAACATGAGATAGAGGATGTAAAGCTGCCGGTTGCTTCTCAAACTGTGCATCACAGACAATACAGAACCAACCGTGACTCTTTGGTGCCCATTCAAAACTTGATTCGTCAGCTGGAGAATCAGAAGGTCATCAGCAAAACTCATTCACCTTTCAACAGTCCAATCTGGCCTGTGAGAAAGCAGAATGGAGAGTGGCGTCTGACAGTTGATTTCCGTGCCTTGAATGAAGTAACTCCACCCATGAGTGCAGCTGTACCAGACATGATGGAACTCCAATATGAGCTGGAATCCAAGCAGGCCAAATGGTATGCTACCATAGACATTGCTAATGCTTTCTTCTCTATTCCCATAGCAGAGGAATGCAGGCCTCAGTTTGCTTTCACCTGGAGAGGCATTCAGTACACATTCAATCGTTTGCCCCAGGGGTGGATTCACAGTTCAACCATCTGCCATGCAGTGATCCATGATGCTTTGGAGAAAGGTGGAGCTCCAGAACACATTCAGTTCATCGATGACATCATCGTCTGGGGTGAGACTGCTGAAGAAGTCTTCGAGAAAGGTAACAAAATCCTTGACATTCTCTTGCAAGCTGGTTTCGCTATCAAGCGAGACAAGGTGAAAGGACCTGCCAGAGAAATCCAGTTTCTGGGAGTGCGGTGGCAAGATGGTCGCCGTCACATCCCAATGGATGTGATAAACAGAGTCTCCACCATGGCAAATCCCATCAACAAGAAAGAAACTCTGCGCTTCCTAGGCATAGTGGGATTTTGGAGACTGCACATTCCTGGATACAGTCAGATTGTGAAACCTCTATATGATGTGACTCGAAAGAGAAACAGTTTCCAATGGGGTCCTGAGCAACAAGCAGCCTTTGACCAGATCAAGCGAGAGGTAGTCCAAGCGATGGGTCTGGGACCTGTCCGAACTGGTCCAGACATTAAGAACATTCTGTACACGGCCGCGAGTGACAATGGTCCAACCTGGTGCTTATGGCAAAGAGCTCCAGGGGAGACACGAGGACGTCCTCTTGGTTTCTGGGGTCGTGGCTACAGAGGCTCAGAGGCAAACTACACTCCAACAGAGAAAGAGATTTTAGCTGCTTATGAAGGAGTGAAAGCTGCTTCTGAAGTGATCGGAACTGAGTCACAACTTCTTCTAGCTCCTAGATTGCCAGTTCTGAATTGGATGTTCAAAGGCAAAGGTTCTTCACCACATCATGCAACAGATGCTACCTGGTCTAAGTGGATGGCTCTGATAACACAGCGAGCTCGAATGGGAAATCTCGAAAGGCCTGGTTTGGTGGAGGTGATCACAAACTGGCCAGAAGGCACAAGCTGTGCTAAACCTCCAGAGGAGAGAGTAACTCGTGCTGAGGAAGCTCCTCCTTACAGTGATCTGTCTGATGATGAAAAGAGATATGCTTTGTTCACAGACGGTTCCTGTCGTCTTGTTGGGAACAAGCGGAGATGGAAATCTGCAGTGTGGAGTCCAACGCGCAGAGTTGCAGAAGCGAGAGATGGAGAAGGAGAATCCAGTCAATTTGCAGAGGTAAAAGCTGTCCAGCTAGCTCTTAACATAGCTGAACGTGAGAGATGGCCAAAGCTTTATCTCTACACCGACTCGTGGATGGTAGCCAATGCCTTGTGGGGTTGGCTGAAAGACTGGAAGAAGAATGGCTGGCAGAGGAAAGGAAAGCCAATCTGGGCTGCAGATCTGTGGCAAGACATTGCTGCTCGCATTGAGAGAATCCCAGTGAAAGTGAGACACATCGATGCTCACATTCCTAAGAGCAAAGCTACTGAAGAACAACAACACAACCATCAGGCAGATCTAGCTGCAAGAGTTTCCCAGGTGGACACAAACTCTGATCCTGATCCTGATCTTGACTGGAAACACCGAGGTGAGCTGTTCTTAGCTCGGTGGGCCCATGACTCGTCAGGACATCAAGGCAGAGATGCAACCTACCGATGGGCTCGTGACAGATCCATTGACATTTCCATGGATGCTATCACACAAGTCATCCATGACTGTGACATTTGTGCTGCTATTAAGCAGGCAAAGCGGATCAAGCCCTTGTGGTACGGTGACCGATGGTCCAAGTACAAGTATGGTGAAGCCTGGCAGATTGACTACATCACTCTACCTCGTTCTCCATCTGGTAAGCAGTATGTGCTGACTATGGTAGAGGCAAGCACTGGATGGCTGGAAACTTATCCAGTTCCTCATGCAACTGCACGTAACACCATTCTTGGTCTGGAAAGACAAATCCTGTGGAGACACGGAACTCCAGAGAGGATTGAGTCAGACAATGGAACTCATTTCAAGAACAATCTTGTAAAAAACTGGGCCAAAGAGCACGGCATCGAGTGGATATTCCACATTCCCTACTATGCACCAGCTGCAGGGAAGATCGAACGCTACAACGGTTTGCTGAAAACCACTCTCAAAGCCATGGGGGGTGGATCTTTGAAAAACTGGGAGAAACATTTAGCACAAGCAACCTGGTTGGTGAATAGTAGAGGTTCAGTGAATCGAGCTGGACCTGCCCAATCAGATTTGTTGCGAAAGGAAGAAGGTGATAGAGTTCCTGTTATCAGAGAAAAGAATCTGTTAGGCAAAACTGTTTGGGTATTTTCTCCTTCAGGAGAGGCCAAACCTGTCCGAGGGGTGGTTTCTGCTGAAGGTCCTGGTCACACCTATTGGGTGATGCAAGAAAATGGTGAAATTCAGTGTATTCCACAAAGAAATCTAACTTTGGCTGAAAGAGGTTAAATTCAGAGTGTTGCGCAGATACAGCATCGCGCCCAAGAGGAGAGTTCATGAGATCTACGGTGCACGAACCCTGAGAGCCCTGAGTCACCTGAGAGTCCCTGTTCCTTCCTTCGCTCCATCTGCGAGGAAACAAGCTGTTTGCTGTTTTTCCTGTGATTTGACTCTTTTGAATCATCTACATCTGAGATAGCCGGAATGGACTATGGTCTTTATTCACCTATTGTTGTAGATATTATTTTAGATTAGATAAATGATAGTAGCAGCCAATGGAATTGTTTAGAAGGGGTGGACTGTGGTGGTTTGAAACTGTCTTTTTAATTTTTCCTTGCAAAGTTCAGAACAGAGAAAGTGAAAGAATGTAAATAAGTCACTATTGGGTGTAAGAAAGCAAAATAACGATTGTTCTAAACACTTCCATTGGATAGATAGAAATGTTTAAGAACTATTACCCAAAACAAAGTAGGCATTCTGCACATTCTGCGTTCGGCAGTGGGGGCAGTTGCTGGGCTGTCTGGCTGCTGTTTCTTCTTCTCTTCTGGCTGAAGATAACACGTACTGACCTTGGCAGCTAAGTTAACAACTTTCTGCTCTAACTAAACTCTGCTTCTCTGTCCAGGGGAGTCGGGGGGGAAGCTCCTGGGAGAGGGAGGCCCCCTTTGGGAGGGTCCCCTTGGGGGGAAGCAAAGGGAGATCGATTGTGCTTTTTCTGTTGATTGTATATATTTGTGAATGTTGTGAATTTTGTATATTTGTACATATTCATTGCATTTCATTGTAGATTTTAGACTCTGCTTGTAAATACAGCTTTTCATTTGCTTCCAGACTGGGCTAGCCTGGTTTTAGTCGGTGGGGGGGGAATTTCAGCTCACACCGACACACCCTCCTACCCTCTAACAGATCAACACCTGCTCCCAGCTTGGTTTCATCTGCAAACTTACTGATGATGGACTCAATCCCCTCATCCAGATCATTAATAAAGATTGAACAGGCTTGGGCCCAACACTGATCCCTGGGGGACACCACTAGTGACAGACTGCCAGCTGGATGTGGCACCATTCACCACCACTCTCTGGGCTCAGCCCTCCAGCCAGTTCCTAACCCAGCACAGAGTGCTCCTGTCCAAGCCATGGGCTGACAGCTTGGCCAGGAGTTTGCTATGGGGGATGGTGTCAAAGGCTTTGCTGAAGTCCAGGTAGACTACATCCACAGCCTTCCCCACATCCACCAGGTGGTCACCTGGTCATAGAAGGAGATCAGGATGGTCAGGCAGGACCTGCCTCTCCTAAATCTGTGCTGGCTGGGCCTGATCCCTTGGCCAGCCTGTAGGTGCTGTGTGATTGCACTCAAGATGTCCTGCTCCGTAGTCTTGCCTGGCACTGAGGTCAGGCTGACAGGCCTGTAATTCCCTGGCTCCTCCTTCCAGCCCTTCTTGTGGATGGGTATCATACTGGCCAGCTTCCAGTCATCTGGGACCTCACCAGTGAGCCAGGACTGTTGAAAAATGATAGTGGCTTGGTGAGATCATCTGCCAGTTATCTCATTACCCTAGGATGGATCCCATCCAGTCCCATGGACTTGTGGGGATCCAAGTGGCTCAGCAGGTCTCTAACTGCTTCCTCCTGGATTACAGGGGTACTATACTGCTCCCTGACTCCATCTGCCAGCTCAGGAGGCCAGTTGTCCTGAAGACAACCTATCCTACTATTGGAGACTGAGGCAAAGAATGCGTTTAGTACCTCTGCCTTTTCCTCGTCTTTTGTTACTATATTCCCCTCCATGTCCAATAAGGAATGGAGGTTGTCCTTGCCCCTCCTTTTGCCACTAATTGTCCTTAAAAAAAGGGAACTTGTCATCTGCAAGTTCCCTCAGGACGTGTGGGTGAACATCATCTGGCACCATGGACTTGTGCACCTTCATGTTCTTTAGATGGTCTCAAACCTGATCTTCTCTTACAGTAGGCAGATCTTTGTCTTCCTACTCCTACCTTTGTTTTCTGGAGTTTGGGTAGTGAACACTGATGCAAAGTAGTCATTGAGCACCTCAACCTTTTCCATATCCCTTGTGACTAGGCCTCCTTTTTCCTTTCAGAGAAGCCCCACATCTTCACTAGTCTTCTTTTTGTCACTGATGTACCTGAAGAAATTCTTCTTGTTCTCTTCTATGTCTCTAGCCAAGTTTAAATCTATCTACACTTTTGTTTTCCTAATGTGATCCATGGATGTTCAGACTTCTTTGTAGTCCTCCCATGTGGCTGGTTCTTGCTTCCATTGCTTATAGACTCTACTTTTTTGCCCAGGTAAGTCCGGGAGCACCTTGTTCATCTCTGCCAGCCTCCTAGCATTCTTGCCTGCCTTCTTCCACTTTATTGGGATGCGCTGCTCCTAGGTTTAGAGGAGATGGTCCCTGAATATTGACCAGCTTTCTTGGGCCCCTCTTCCCATGACACTGTGCCAAGAAGATCCCTGAAGAGGATGAAGTCTAATCTCTTGAAATCCAGGGTAGTGAACTTGCTTTGCACCCTCTTTGATGCCTTGAGGATCTTGGTCACCCTTCACTGGTTTCTGATCTCTCACCAGCCCCTCCTTGTTGGCCCTCAAGGACAAGGTGCAGCATAGAACTTTTCCTTGTGGGTTCTTTTACCACTTGGAGGAGGAAATTATCATCAATGAATTCCAGGAACCTGTGCCGATCTGAAAGAAAATAATCTGGAAGCAACAGACATAGGTAGGTATAAATATATGGAGATATCAAAGGGATCAGCGTCCTGTGCGGGAAGTGTCAGCAGGTCAAAGATAGCAGCCTGGCAGCCTGCTGCAAAAGGAAAACTCTATTATTTGGGGGTCTGGAGATTTTGTAAGCAGGAGCTGTGTGGAGATGCAGTCTACAAAAGGTTGCAGAATGGGAATGAATCTGTACTGTAATGATGGGTTACCTACTGAGCACCAAGTGTTTGCAGAAATTGTAGGTGCCACTACTATAACAGTGTAACAGTTTGCAGCAATCACTCCTCCTGAACCTGTAGCATCTGGCCTTACACTGCCCCTGCTTTTCACTTGCAACCTAGAAGAGGTGTTGCTTGCACAGCCTCCCTTCTCCAGCAGAAAGAGCAGAAGCTGGAAGCTCTTTGTGTTCTCACATCATTTTCTCTGAAACACTTGTTTCTTCTCAGAGCAGACTGAAATATTCAGTAGAGAATCTGTATGTCCTAAAGGAGAAGAGGATGACATAATGTGGCACTGTGAGACAGGAGAGCCGAAGGAGGTGAATGCAGAGGAGATCTCAGTGCTCTAAGAACCGGTCTGCTTTGCAGAACTTATTTTCAGTCACAGAATCAATCATAAAATACCAGGTTGGAAGGGAACTCAAGGACCATCTGATCCAGCCTTTCTTAGCAAAAGCAGAGTCTAGACAAGATGGCTCAGCACCCTGCCCAGCCAAATCTTAAAAGTATCCAATGTCGGGAAATCCACCATTTCTCTGGGGAGATTATTCCAATGGCTGACAGTTCTCATTGTGAAAATTTTCCTCCTGTGGCCCATTGAAATGTCCCCAGGAGTTATTTGTGCCCGTTACTCCTCATCCCTTCCATGTGACTCATTGTGAAACGAGTCTCCTTCCATCCTTTCATCCTTCCATCATTTAAATACTGGAACATGGTGATAAGCTTTCCCCAAAGCTTTCTTTTCTCAAGGCTGAACAAACCCATTTCTCTCAGTGTTTCTTCATATGACAGCCTTCCCAATCCTTTGATCATCTTCTTGGCCCTTCTCTGGACCCTCTCCAGTCTGTCCACAGGTTTTTTTATATAGCAGGGAACAAAACTAAACACAGCATTCCAGGAGAAGAGGTTCAGACAAAAGTGGCTACTCTGGAATGGCACTATTTGTGCAAAAGGTTTGGTAAGTTTGAAACACTTTAGGACTTCATGATACTTGTTTGATACTGGTATCAGTGAAAGATTCAAAAAGGATCACTTACCACTACTACAGGAAAAGGAAATATGTGAAGGGATCTCTGGGAATGGTTTGTCTTTATTTCCTTCCAATCTTTGCCAAATTTATTTACTTAAAGTGAAGAAGGCTTGGTATTTCATCAAATTCAGTGTGTCTGTCCCCAATACAGTGTTTGTTTAGATAAGGAAAACAGAATTAGTCAAACCAGTTGTAAGTACCTGCTCTGCGTAGATATATCATACTCATGTTCTGGTAAACTGCAGCTCTACTGACTTTGGCAACCCCAGTTATGCAGTAGGCTTCCTGCAGCTGTAGTTTTTGGTCTGAAGTGCCAAACAAAATTGTGCCCCTATTCAAATTTCTTCACAGAGTCTTATGGAAGAACCTGCCTGAACTCTCCTTTCACATGCTGTAAAGTGTAACATGCCAGCATCCTAAGTTAAATAAAGCATGTAAGGTTATGCTGAGTCTTAGTTTGCTGCATGACCTGAGTTAGAGCCATTGGCCAAGAGCAGCATGTTTCTTGCAGTCTCTCAGTATGAGGCAGAAGGGCCAGAAATGACAGCAAGAACTTCAGCTTCACCTCTGGAGGCAATGAATGGCTGATGGGAGAACATGCAGACTGTGTGTGAACTTGGCATTATATCAACACCAGGTGCTGATTTTAATAGCTATGTGATCTTCTGTGCTAAACAGTAATTGGAAGCAGGTTTGCTGATACCAAGTTGTCAGACTACATGCAAGCTGCCATCAGTTCTGTCGTGCTGAACAGGGGTGTCAAGCACTACCTGGAGATATTTTGGTTGGAGAAGGAAGGACTGTGTTGCTGGACAGTTATGAGACAAATATTCTTGTGATTTATCCAACTTGTGTGAGCGCTACTAATGAACAAGCACCTGACTGGGACAAGGGAACAGCTACTACAATCAGTTGTATATCTGTAGCTTTTGTTTCCCTTCCTAGCTGCACTTGGTAAATATACATGAATAATTCAAAAAGACAGAATGGTTATTCTTTCATTTTATGCATCTTCATAAGTCACAGGAAACAACAAGCAAGCACTCTTACATTGGTAAGGATGCAATGGGAGGGCATTGGATATCTCTGAGACCTGCAGACAAAGGCACAGAACAACTGTTCATTGTCAGTTCAGAAAGCACAACTTTTTTCTAGTACTCTACCTCACAAAGCTGTATGCTGTGCCTGGTAGAAGATCTAATTACTCAAAGCCTAGTTGCTTGATGGTGTTGGAATTTTGGCTGACTGAAAACAGAAAGGTTTTGTTCTGTAAACCTCTCTGAATAGTGCTGTGCTCAGTACTGTTCATGCTATTCATCCTGTCAGGAAAGAGCTTTGGCCAGCAATGTGTTCAAGATACGGTTTGATGACAGGTGTGGCTTCAGGAACTCTCAGGACACCACTACTGTCTGGAGCAGTGGAAGGTGCTTTTTCTGAAGATATAGAGAGGGGATAGATGGATGTATCAAATACTAGTAATTGAGGCATTGTTATATAGTTGCAAATAAACTCCTGTTTCCTAGGCTCTTTTGGTTGATGGGAGTGTGCAGACACAGGCCAAAAGCCATTATGCAGCAAGCTCAGTTTCATGAAATCTATCTTTTCTTGATGATAGCCCTCTCATTATTTTAAGAACGAATGCCAGTGGAAGATGTTAAATTGCTGGAGGAGACCTCTAGCGCAGAGGAAGTCGATGGTCAGAAATGACAGGTGAACACAAATGAGCATGTGTTGAAATGTGCATGAAGATGATGATAACCTGCAGTTAAGAGGTATGCTGTGGTATTTAGGAAAATGCACAGAGGTTTACAGAATAGTGCCACATTTTCATGCCAAATTTATAGCAGAGCAACCTTGAAAAATACCTGTAAAACCTTGAACAGTGCTCCATTTATTCAGAGAAATAATTGCAATTAGTAAGTGCTATAATAAAGGCTTTAAATTCTGCAACAAGAAGTGAAAGATTTGGATGTATTAAGAATCACTCAGGATCCTTAGTGGTGTAAATTGCAGTGTATGTTATTTGTCCTGTGATTTGCTGCAACTTTTTCAGATTGCTTTAAAAGCTTATTTTTTAGGCATCTGTGGAAAAGTGACTGAATTTTCAGCAGTTCTGGGCTGTACTAACATGCTGTGTAGATTAGCTCTGCACATCTGCTGTTCTTTCAGCCCTACTAGTTCAGATGTTGCTGGCCAAGACCACATCGTGATTTTGTGGGGGTTCTGGCTCCTTTGGTGGGGAACAGCTTTGCCTGCATGTCATGCTCAGCAGGAAGATCATCCTCCCACCCCAAGCCACAACCTATGCACGGTTCCTGAGGGCCTGTCCACATGGTCTGGTGTCACCCCTGAGTCATTGGATCAGTGAGCACTGACTGTCTTTGGTTTGGGCTGTCTGGTGGGACAGTGGTCCTCTCTGAGTCAAGGAGCAGATGCTGCCTTTCATCTTGTAAAAAGGCATTATGCAGCATATTATGTGCTGCTTGGTTGCTTTTGCCTAACGCATAGGGACCAGCACGTTGCACTGCTTTGGACTGGAACTGAATCAGTATAAATAATTGCTCTATTTACTGAGTCTTAATTCACAGAAAATCACTTTAACACTGTACAAGCCTTGCTATTTTGATATTTGCAGCTTTGATGTGTCTCTTCGTCGTGCATGCTTTGAAAATAGAAATGCATGTTAGAGTAAGACTGTACAGAAGAAGAGTATATGCTGAACATTTTGGGAACCACTAATCTCTCTGGTTTAAAAGGCTTTGATATCTACCTTTTAATTAAGGATCTGCAAATAGCAATTTTCAGCCCTATTTCACAAGAAATATAGCTCTGTTCAAAGCTGTCTTTTTATGGCATGATGTGATTACCTCAGCTACTCTTTACAGCTAGGCTCTTTATCTTCTTGCTGAAACGATGCAGAAACTTTTTCTGAAAGACAAGGTACTGTGGATATGATTCTCATTTTTCTGTTGTTATATCTTCATCTTTTGTTAATAGTATTTTGCACTTCCAATAAGTGACTTAATTTAACCACTGCCTTCTGCAGAAGCTCAGGATTAAACTCTAAATGTTATTTACCTACCCTTAATTATAAAAATACATCAGGTTAGTTTGTAATTAAAGATAATGATAATGTTGTTGGATGCCTCGTGGGAAGATGTTTAAATATTCTATGACCAGGGAGATACAGAAAGGAGGGTAGCAAAGATAGGAGGTGGGGTGTTTTTTTCCCCCCCTCTGTCTGCTGGAATGGAGAACAAAGATAAACCCCTGGCAAATTTGGAATGTAAATCAAATGCAGGAAGACAGTAGCAGTTGTGGATCTACTGCATGCAAGAGAAGGAAGGGGAACACTGAAAAGCACAAAGAACTCATGCAGATTTTGAGGCCTACCTTCAGGAGGTCACCAGTCCTAGCTAACTGCTTGTGTTCTCCTGATGGAGATGACAGAAAGGGGCATCAGGAGATTCTAGCCAGATCTATCTCTTAACTTAAAATGGGGTTATGAAGGTGCCAGACTTCACACAAAAGTAGCCAAGACTTTGTTGTAGGTCTCCTTCAAAGGACTCTTCTTTCAAAGAGGTGTAACAGACCATTGGAGCTCCTAATTTGTTAAGCCACTATTGCTTTATCAGCACTCTTAAGTAGAACGGGGCACTGCTTGGATGACATCTTCGCATCCTCATGAGTGAAGTCAGTATCTTCTATAGACAAATGCCTGCATGTCAGGAAGACTGCTAATACATTGGAGTCTTGCCAAGCTCAAATATCTCTTGAAGAGATTGTTTTTTGTCTGATAGTCAAGTATAGTGAAGTTTTCATATATCTTTGATAATTATGTCATTACAGGAGGGAAGGAATAAAGAAAAGGAGGGCCAGTGTAGTACTACTCATTCATAACTAAATATTACTGTGTTGACAAGTCAATATATCCCCTTAAAATATAAGTGAAAAGTGTACCTTGAACATTACTGTTGTTTCAAACTATGAATGTTCAGAAATGTAGTTAGCTTGGATGTACTTCAGGAAGTTTTAAATTCCATCCCATAAACACTCTGCTTGGGGATGACTTTCCTTCCCTACCTAGTTAGAGGACGATAAACCTGAACTTGTATTTTGAAGTTTGCAACTTTTTCATTTCCTTCCTCTTCATATGTGTGTTTATTAGTAACAACCCCATGCAGAAATTATTCCGTCCTTGTGTTCTGTTTACATTTGAAGTATGCTGATGTTTGTGGGTGACAACACAAGAAGGAGAGAATGAGAGAAAAGAAGGTCTTTTACACATCTGTAAAGAAAGAATTAAAATCAGTCTGTTCTGTCTGCTTGGGTTTAGAAAGCAATTTGATGAACTTGTGGATAACTTTTGCTGAGTTTGAAAAACTCGATTTTTTTTTTTTAAATCTGTTACAGCATGGTTTTATCTACAGATTCTAACTATTTTAGAAGGCAGTAATGTTTATTGCTGATATTACATTTAAACTCTTATTTGTAATACTCTCTGCATTGTTTTTAAGACATTTTTGACAGAGATGTGGCTGGTCCTTTGTGAATTTCTGGTAGGGAAAATGGGGCCGTTAGTCATAACTGCCTACATTCTTTAAGTTCCCTGAATACAAGGAACCAGAAAACTGGCTCTAGAGAGATTGGAAAGGGCAAAGGAATGCAAGTAACACCTTATCAGAAAAAGTCAGAGCCTTTCCTTTGGTGAGGGTTTGCCCCAGCAGAATCAGCTAGAAATGCTTTTGGGGCTTGTGCTTTTGGGGCTTATGCTTTTGGGGATTCCTGTGAGGCTACACCATAAGTCTGCCATCCTCAGAACAGGAAAGCTGCACCATAAGCAATAACAGCCTGTGGACAGTCCCTTTACCATATAAAACATTCTTTAATATTATAACAAGGGAGGTTAGGCGTATGTTGCCGTTGGGAGGTGTATTTGTAGTACATGAGGGTATCCTGAGATGACTTTCATCTAACTAACAGCAAGATCAGGTAGCCATAACAGTGGGTCTTGAGCAGCACTGCCTTTACATCATGCTATATGAGGATATGTGAGTACTTGGTCTTATATGTTTTGCTGAAGTCAGTGCTGCCACACCTTTATTGATGTTTCTCAAACTGGAGAGATTAAAGCTCTCCTGACTCTGCTTATGTAGCCTATAATTGCACCTCACTGCATTGAAAGCATACCTAACACTGCAAAAATTATTGCACTGAAGTTTTAAAAAGGAGAGGAGTAAATAGTCGTCATTCTGTGTGTAGCATAGCCACAAACCCACTTTTTAATGGCTGTGTTGGCTTAGCCAATGCTTATTCAGTGTTATATGGCAGACAACTTAAGCACAGGCCCACCCCTTTTCTCTCTGGCAGTTACAAAGAGCCTTATGCATATGTCAGTGAATTGCTGTAAGGGACAGAAATACCCTGAGAAGTTTAGACACAGGCCACAAAGTCTTACCATGTATTTCCAGCTGAACCATTTCCACCAATAAGAAGGAGTTTGCTGCAGGCATTGCAGAGACCCATTTCCTCTTTATGCTATGGTGAGGGTAAGGCCAGCTTCAATTGCCACAAAGTCTACTGTGTAAAGTGCCAGTATTTGCCTTTAATGCTTGTGGTGTGTCCTCCAAGTAATTAAAAATTCCTTTGTGACCGTTAATCACATTTCACATGTCAAATTGTTGCTGTTGCTGCAGGTTTATCTAACAGTGACAGCTATAGTAACTGTAATGGGTTAAATCTATTTGAAGCCAGTGGTTTGGACATTTTGACTTATTATAATAACAGCAGCTGCTAGATTTTAGTGTTATGACATACTTTGACTTACATTATTTTGTTTTGTTGAACTTTGCATTTACAACAGGCATTAGCAACTACCACGACTTAGCAGAGACACCACAAATTCTCTCATCTCTCAGCCTCTGTGTAAGGATATCCTCTTTCAAAATTAGAGGGAAATGAACATGTTTGGGTAAGCTGTCTGAAAGACTAAGAGGTATCTTACAGATATTCCTCAGTAAGTAGCAGAAAGACAGAACAGAATAAAGAAAACTGTGGTACAAGATGGCAAAGAAAGATGTTGCAAAAAGCTTTTGGGCTAAAAGCTGTCTGGTGCAGGATTTGCAGCTATAGTTCCCGCTGCTTGAACGATGATGTGTCAGGAAACCAAGACCTTGCCCATTTTTCATATCAATGAAATACCCAGATCTACTTGAAAAATTCTTAATATGAAAAAAAAAAGTGGGCAACTGTCAGAACCAGTTAGTAGGTATAGCAACATTGTATGCTGAAAACAATATGAAGCATATTCCTTTTTTTATATTTGGGAATCATTTTCAGTGCAATAGGGAGAGAAGGAAGAAAGGAATCTTCTTCTATGACAAGGTGAAGAGAAGGCTCTGGAGGGACCTTATAGTTGCCTTCTAACACCTGAAGAGATCCTACAGGAAGGATGGAGAGGGACTTTTCTTAAGGGTGTCTAGTGATAGGACAAGAGGGAATGGTTTTAAGCTGAGGGAGAGTCGGTTTAGACTGGATCTTAGGAAGAAATTCTTCAGTATAAGGCTGGTGAGACACTGGAACAGGTTGCCCAGAGAGGCTGTGGATGCCTTCTCCCTGGGGATCAAGGCCAACTTGGGTGAAGCCTTAATTAGTGGAGTCTAGTTGAGAGGTGTCCCTGCTTGTGGTGGGGAGGTTGGAGTAGATGATCTCTGAGGTCCCTTCCAAACTAGGCCATTCTATGAATCTATGATTTTGTTAGTTTTGCACATAGCATAGAAGTTGGAAACATAGTGACTTAAATAAAGGGTAATTAAGTTCAACATCTAATTTTTAAAGTTATCTTGCTGTCTTTTTTGATCATTTACTTGGAAAAAGAAAATTCTGACATTTGAAGACTCCATCTACTTGCAAAAATACATAAAAGTTCTGCAAACAAGTTCTGGACTTGTTTGAATTTTGCTGGAGGACTTCTTTTGCAAGTATATGGAGTCTTCAAATTATACTGTGAACTCTCCACCGTATTCACAAGGATAGGACTGCAGAGTTTTTTCAGAGAGTTCCTTTTCCTGACTTCTATCTATTCACTGTGTGTAAACAAGTGATAATGAGAACAAACTCTCCTTCCATTTTTTTTAGTACTCTCACTCTTCCTTTCTCATTGAATTGGTCTTCATACGCCCTGATGCTGACGATGTCCTGCTGGGGTGGCACAGCCCACAGCCTCCTGCAGGGCATTAGCTGGTGTCAGATGCTTCAAAACAAAAAAGTGAAGCTTTTTAAAAGATCACAATGGGGGGGAAAAAAAGTACATAAAAATCCTCACAAAAATTTCTGAAAACCACAAGTTGACTTGTACTTGACATCAGAACAGTTGTACAGTTCACAGGTAAACCCATGAAATCTGTCTAATATAGAATCTCCAGATATTTTCATTAAATGCAGGGATTATGTCTGGGGGCTTCTTTTGTAAAAAAAAAAAAATCACTTCCTGAAACAAGATACAGTATGCTGTAAATTCTGACTTAATTTTGATCCCTTGGTTTACTACTGTCTCCCCCCCCCCCCCCCCCCCCCCCCCCGCCACCCCCAAAATGTAACCAAAATAGGAATTCTTATTTAGGTTAAATGCTTCTGTTCATAAATGAGAGCCAGTGAAAGACACAGACTGAAAACAAAACAAAATGAAGATGCTTATGTTTATTTATCAGATGACACTGAAAAAGGCAACACATATGTTGGAAAATAAAAGTATATATTATAAGTGTTTTAAATTTAGTGAGTTAGGACACTTTAAAGTATTTGAGTTACAAAAGGTAGACAGCAGGGAATTTTTCTTTTTTTTTGTCATTGTTGCCATAATATACTGAAGTAAACAGAAGTATCACTACACTAGAAAGAAAATTTTATTTACCTGCTTTAAATTTTAGATTTCCTAATGTAAATTTTTACTTCAAAATATTATATGTTCAGTGTACTGAAGCATGTTTTCACTTGCTGCCTGGTAAGTAACTACTCCCCTGTAGGAGGGCAGGAGAGAAGATACCAAGAGCAGAATTAGAGGGCTCTTCAATCAGTATGAACAGTCAAACCCGTTCCCATGTTTTAAGCCTTGTACTTCCTGATAGATTTCAAAGTCTGTTTTGTTCTGCCCACCCATAGTGTAAAATGTGCTCTTACTCGTTAAAATTTCTGAATATTACAATTGATTTGTGTGATTTATGTTCTCTAAGTGCTGCTGTCTGTTGGATGTCATTTGTTTGGCAGAAATCTGTAGCTACCTGTCATGGCATAAATACAGTTTTCTACAATATCTTATGTTGTACAGCCTTATATAAGCTGAAGATATGTCATGGTTCTAGGCTTTATCTTTATATTTTAATTTACTATTCCAAGTCTTGTGCCAAAATAATTTCCTGCAACTTTTGTCTATCTTGATGCAAATAATTGTAGTTCTCCCTTTTACATGTATCCTGCCTCTTTTGCATGCATATATAATTTGGTAGAAGGTAGAAGTGTGTATAATGCTCCATGCATACACCTACCTTTTAAGAATATTTTATATGCACATGCAGCTGCTCTAAGCTCAGTAATCTTAGGCAGGTTTTTCTGGGTTATAAAAATGCCCTAGATTTCTCCTTGGTTAGGAAATGTGTGTGAAAGTCTCCTAAAAAAGTTTGTGAAGGTGAGTAATCTTTATTTGCTGTTCTGCTATTTCAGAGACTCCCTCAAAAGCTGGGCAGATGTCCCATATCCTCCCTCATTCATTGTGAATCACTGTTTCTGTTTATTCCGGGGTCCAGACAGGTGCCAACCCTGCAGAAATGTGCCAGCCAGCTCAGATACTAGAAACAGTCTGAATGTGCAGCCTGGCACAGGGAACAGGACAAATTAGCCTGGACTGAGCTCTGCGCTGCCGTCCTATGTTTCTATTGGGGTCCAAAGAAATTATCTGCAAGAAAGATGGATTATCTTTATTTTACATAGCAGTCTGCAGTGCTGGTGTACCACTATCTGTTGAGGTACAAGGGCATGCCATCTCTGTGAAAAGGAGAACGATGTGCAGCTCCTCTGCATCTTTTTTATGTGATGCCTCTAGGACTATGGAGGAAGCTCAGCACGCTCCCTTGGTCTTGACTTTTGCTGTGTCGGCCACCTGTGACAGTGACGCATTCTTCTGTGAATGTCTGAGAGAGGGGTTAGTGGCAGAGAGACTTTCCAATGTCTCCTTTCCAGAGGAGGCAAGGAATGCTTTGGGTGTGGAGTGACAACGGCCACATGCGAGTAGTTGCCTGAAGGCATTGAGGTGGTGCAATAGTTTATGTATTTTAGAAGAACATGTTCATTTAATGAGACCTTGGCTAGCCTGATATTAATAGTGGTTTCATTTCTCTTACCTTTTCCCACCCTACCAAAGAGCAGTGATTAAGAACTATTTTTTTTGGTTTATTGCTTTTTAATTTTGCTCCTTGAAGTGGTGAAACTGGATAAGATACATGAAATGCATGATGATGCCTGCACTTTACGGCTCCTTAGTTCTCCAAAGCTGCACTGAAGCTAAAAGAATCAGAACCAAAAACTACGTTGGCCCTTTGAAACCATATTTGTACAAATACTTCCATATATTGCAGAGACTGGGGTGAGAAAGCTTGTATCCTCTCAGATGCAACTTGCAAGCAACTTTTTATGCCGAGGCATGCAGCTGTCAGCAGTGCTGTCCTGGCATGGGACAGACAAATAATGTGGCCTCTGGTTGCAGGAGGGAGTGAAGAAACAGAAGATGGGGAGACCCAATACCAGTAGGAAATGTAACACCAAGCCCTGTGCTCTGTGCTCCCCCGGGTTATGGCAGGATAGATGAATTCTCATTGCACTATTACCACTTTCATCCTCTGAACTATGCCTGGAGATTCCCCTGCTCTATAGATCTCAGGGTATGCAGTATGTGTCATCTGACCTTTGCTCCTGTGAAGATTTTAAATGCTTACAGGAAAAGGATAGCCATCCTGATGGCAAGTCCTTAAAATACTATCACACAGAGGAATAAAAAGCTGTCTTGTTGTGTCCTCTTGAAACGCACAACACATTTTCCTTTTGATCGTATATTAATAACACCACGTTTTCATTTGTTTCACTGCTCTAAGTCATGTCCTGAGAAAACAATTTTAATTTGGTTGCCCAAAATATCAAATCTGTTCAAAGGAAAATATTCTTGAGCACAGCTTCCTTGAAACTAGCATTTGTGACTATGGGATGGTAAAATGTCAAATGCACATGTGCACATACAAATATGTGCATGCTTGCAGAGAAAAAGTGCCATGTGGCAGGATATTGCTATAATTTATTTCTCTGTATACCTGTCACATTGTTCTGCTTATAAATGTTTGTGCCAATTTCAAAAAGAAAAAACTTGTGTCTGATTTTTAATTTTTTTTATTTTTTTTTTTAAATCTTGAGGAGACATAGAAAAACATCAAGAATGAGAGAGAAAAGTAATATTACAATAGGTGAGCACACTGGGTGTGAGATGCAAGCAGTTAACAGAAGACTGTTAATCTATTTCCAAAGTAATAGAAATGCTGAAAAGTAAAATAATGATCATAGAACAAGAGCACACATCCCTGTTGATACAAAAATAGCAAAAAGAGCCAATCTGTTCTTACTGGCATGCAAACAGCAAATAGAACTTCCTGATTAAATACAAAAGCAATTATGGTAATAATGCTTCAAATTGGTGAGCTTTTTTAGGTGAGGATTCTCAGTTTTACAAAGGAATAGGTCAGAAGTAGTCTCATATGAACATCATTGGAGGATAAAAGCCTTCATATCAAAAATATCCATTCAAAATCTGTTGGCAGATACTGAAAACAGGACCAGATGTGTAGATTTAGAGCAACTGCTAGTCCTTGCTGGGGTGATAATTTACAGACAGGATTTGTTGTGGAATTCACCCCTCAATGCAGAATTGTTGTCTCCGTTCTGAGGGTGTGTCCACACTTGTGAAGGTACTGGAATGTATTGAAATAATTATTCCAGAATAATTTGGTAAATTTCCAGAGAACCTCCCAGCCCTATTTTTCAAATGTTTCTGGCCCTGATGTTTGAGAAAATATGTGGCTTCATTTGTATGGTTGTATGGAAATAGAGTTGTCTTCCTGAGGTCACAGAGAGAGCCAGAAATAATAATGTTGAGAGATGGGATCTGCCTTGTACCAGGCTTGTTTAAACTTAAAAAGGCAAGTCCACAGAGTGGTAAAGATGAAATACAGATTGAAAGATGGAATAAATACTATTCACTGTCAGATAGCACAGAAACAGCATTACTGAATGTATACTTCACCTTCTTCTTAAAGCAGTAACCTGAATTTTAAGGCTCCATGAAGCAGATTTCTAGCAATTTACACTCATGCACTGCAAAATTTGGAGTCCTTCCTGAAGAAAAAAAGAAAAAAAGTGCCAGTGTTCTGTAGAGTACACGAAGGCTCCAACAGAAGCAACACATTATGAGCTGCACTTCTTGAGGCCTCAGTAGGAAGATTGTCTTGCTTTATAAAGCTACATATGCTTTCACACACTGCTGTAGCTTTTTATAAGAACCTTATACCCTACAAACACTCATGCATGAATAACTCTTGATAAAAGTGACATACTCATGCAGGGTCAGTTAGGTATGGGGAGAAACACTGGCCGACTCAACAGAGTGCCTCAGGATGTGGACTTTATATTATATTGGCATCACATAGTCCCCAGAAATTAATTTATCTTCCACTTCAATGATGTAATTTGTTTTATTTTAAACATCTGCACATATGGGAGAAGTTATCAAAAAATTGTAGTGTAGGGAGGTGGGAATAGTGATTTACTAGTAGAATCGATTGTAATCTGTGGGATGGAAAATCTGTAAAAGCATCCATTTCCTCTTTCTCACATCATGTTCTCTTCTATAAACTCTCTCATGTTCACTCTGCTTACTTCTTTTTTTTAAACTCTTAATTTTTATAACACACTTGATTTAGATTTTTGAATGCTGTCCCTACGTTCATTCTTTTCTCTTTGACTTACATATTTTTTTCAGATAGATAAGTAAAAGATAATCCATCCTTCAAATACTAGGTGTACCATTGTTTTATTTAGGTGTATTTTGTTTTATTCTTTAAAAATCAGTGCTAGAGTCTTGTGGTGTGTTTGCTTCCTTCTATTAATTGTGTACATATTGATCTCAAGTGTGTGCAATACTGTAATGAAAACCTTTTTGTGAAAAGTTGAAATTCAATTCACATACAAATATATGAATATTCAAAATATTTTTTTTTTCCTAAGGGACATTAGCTTGTACATGCCTTCAGAAATGCCATTTGCTCAGTACTGTCAGCATCAAATAGCTCCTGCTGAATGTTGGGCTAATCAATTCTTGTAGGCAGGATTCATCTCACTTACCTTCAGCTATCCAATGCTGGAGGCTAGAAGAGTTATTTACATTTTCTTAGTAGCCTGAGGAGACAAATAAGGGCATTCACAGAGGGTTGCATCCTGCTTTCAACAGGACACCTGAAGCAGATCGGTGTCTTGGCCTCCAGTGGTACTGATCTTTGTCTGCTGCTTGTGTGTGGGGTGTAGGGTTGACCAGTGGAGACACCTAAGGCACCAAACTCCCAAATAGATTTAATTAGGTGAAATTAATATACCCTGAGAGTCTAAACCAGTCTAATGAGCCTTTGAAAGTACTGGTACTTGAAAATAAGTCCAAGATAGCCCCAAACCAATGAACTATAAATCAGACACAGAGAGAAGAGAATTACATGTCTGAAGGATATCACCAGGAAAAATATTGTCTCTGCAGTATATTTTCCAAATACTGCTATCATGCTTACAGAGAAGCTGGCCATAAGCATACAGTACCTGTTTAACTATTTAGCCCCTCTAATAATAATAATCTCTTATGACAAATTTGAATTCTTTTGTTCAACTTCTTCTATTCAAAAGAGTTCAGTGAGACCAGAGGCCATCATTTATTTACTTACTCATTTTCATAGGAGTTGTTCTGATTTGGTTATTCCGATTTCATGAGAATAAAAAAATTCTCATGAAATAAACACTATTTTTTAAGTGACATTTGCTAAGTGAAGTTTTGGCCTCTATTTGCCAAGCTCAGTTGTTCTGGTTCGGGGTTTGGTTTTGGTTTTCTTTGTTTGTTTGTTTTCAACTAACAACTTTTGGTCATCAGGCAAAACAGCTAGTTCACTTATTTAAAATTCTTCAAAAACCTGGGAATGAAGCAATCCAGTCCACGTTTTAAGGGACACTGAAGTCAGAGATAGTCCTTTTGCTGATTTCATTAGACTTTACTTGAGGGTCTAAGTGATTGGTTTGTCTTAACTTGTTCCTGTCTAAAGTATTTAAAATTCATGGAATTAGCAGAAAGTTATTGCGGGGATTTTTATGTTCTTGTTTCTAAATATAAAATTGCTTTGATGTACAAATATTAAAAAAATATAATCTAGAATAGTCTACAGACTATGCTATGAAAAAGTGGTACTTTTCATTTCAAAACCCCAAGATGCACTAGTTAAAGACAGTTTTGATGTATTTCAGATGTCAAAGTTTTCAGAAGTCCCAATGAATTATAAGACAAATGTGATTTATTTGCAGCCCTGATTATCTTAATAGATGAAGATAAAAGGAGATTAAAAACCTGTAATAGACTCAGATATATAAAGCTCACTTCGACTTCTTCTGGGGGAAATAAAAAAGAAATACCTTTAAACACTGAAAGGGTGCATTTGCCCATGCTATTAGGTCTATCTGAATATTTAGCATCAAGATGGTCTGTGCAAGAGACAACATAAAAGTGATTCTCGGTGCTCTTACGTGAAACTTGATTTTGACAGCGAAATACCTGGGGAAGAAGTAAATGATGATAGGGACAGTTCATGAATTCATGATCATGTGAATGCTTTGGGAAATTTACTATAAAGAAACGTTTGAGCACCCTGTAATGTCCATATGCTGAAAGGAGTACTTAGGCCATAATTACAGGAGGGCGCCTTGGCAAGGAGACACTCTGGAGAAGGTCTGAGTATCATGATGAGATGCCATGAACATCTATGCTGAGTGAGTCTGTGTGGATAGGCTCTGTGGGGCCTTTATGTGTGGTTGTAGAAATAGTGATCTGAAAACAACAGGCTGAAGAAAGAAAAATTACATGCTGAGAAGTAGCGTGTTAAAGTCTATCAGGAGCCTCAGGCATGACCCTCTGCTCCTGCATAAACCATCACGACCCACCTCCCAGTTGCTGCTCCAGCCTTGCAGCAAGGACTGATTGCAAACATGTCTGAATACTTGAATGGACCATTGTCACCTATTAATAAGAACAGCTTGATGCTACTAGTAGTAGCAGTTAAATTCATAAATGGTGTCCTGATAGACATTGGTGTTGTCATGTGTCTCCCTGTCTTGGTCCACTATGCAGGAAGCTTTCAAGAGGGTTTCCATCTTCGGATGTGTGAATGAGGGAATATAGACTAAAAGTTCAGGCTGAAATACTGACCCTGGCTCCAGATGGTTGTAGAACTCAGAGGAAAGAAAAAAATGCCAGGGTCCCATTTCTACATGTCAAGAAGGTGAAGGGCTGTGGACCAGAGTCCGCAAAAACTTGCCTTGGGGTGAGAAAGTCAACAAACGTGTAAGCACCTATATCAAAACCAGAAACTCATTGTGAAGAGGCTTTTTGAACTCTAAACCAAACTAGGCTTTAATAACATCCAGTTGGTGCAGGATGAAACAGATAAATGTAAACTACAAATAAAGCACACATTTTAATAGAGATGTTAATTAAATTCTGGAACAGTTTATCACAAGTTGTGGTAGATTTACCATCACTGGAATCATTTAAATTAAGTTCATATGTGTATCTAGAGGTCTCCTCCAGTTGAAAGGGAAGTTAATTCAAGGCAGTCCTGTGGCCATCATTATCCAGAGAGTTAGGTTAGATGATCTCAGTAGTTTCTGGCCTGGTTAAATGTTAATCTAACAAAAACCACTTTGTCTGCATAGAATGAGATAAATTAGCTATAATCAGAAACAAATAATGCATTGCAACCATTTCAAACAAAAAGTAGCCTCAGAGAGGGAGCAGGGGCTGGGCAGGTGGCTGGGGATCTTGCAAGAGAGACAGTTAAAGATGTAAAAGGAACCAGGTATGTAAAATAGCAAATTAAATAGCATGAAAATGGAAAGCACTGAAAATATTTATCTTCTGAGAAAAATCCATCATTTTAAAAATGTGTATAAAAATGATTGGAAAGAAGAGTATAAATCTAAATACAAGACACAAGAAGATAGAATGCTCAGAGATTATGTGTGATATGTGGTAATGGGAAAAAATCAGTATATTAATATTCAAAAGCATAGTCTCTCTGAGCAAAGTGAAAATGAGTTGCATTAGCGTTGAGACACATAGAGGACTAAATGATGTATAGAGTGGCAATGATCTTTTGCTCAACACAGATCACTGATGTCTATAAATTATTACAAATGGTGTTTACAGAGGAATAACAGATAAAGGTAACATGTTTTTAAAATCTGATAGAATTCCTGAATGGTTCCTTAGCCAATCGGCATAATATGTAATACTTTTCAGTGCATTTGTACTTGGTTAGATTGTAAGGTCATGCAACCCTTGAATTATCTTGTGTGCCATGTTTTTATTTTTAATGACGTGTTTTCATAGAAATGTATTTTAATACATTTTCTTACATCAACCTATATATATTAGAGTATCTTGTAATGGCCTTATTCTGATTTAGCAGCTTGCTTCCCAGTGATTGCCATTAACATAACAGTTATCAGTCACAAGGGCATGCAGAGCTGGCATAGCAATGAACTAAGGCATCCTAAGCTGTTTTAAAAGTGTCTGTAACCAAGGAGACTGCAAAAATACCCCAAAGCAGTACTCCAAAGTAGCACAAAGACTCATGTTTGCTGTATAATTGGTTACTTGCACTGTTCTGTAAAAGAGCTGCTTATGATCCTGGGCTGTACTTGACACTCATGGAGAGTTTGGTTTAGTCCATCTTACTGGCACCAGGCTTGCATGTGGGAACCCCTGCTTGTAGCTGGGTCATGACTCCAAGTTGCCCATCTGACCCCACATCTTCTGGGGGGGGTTGGGGATTCACTTGGGGAAATAATTTTCAGTCTGTATCTTGGAACATACTCGAGGTGTCCCAAGACAAAGTGAGAACGAGGACATCCTATATCTGGAGGTTGCAAAGGAATCATTCTCCAACCCACACTTCTGTGGAAGAAGTTTACAGCAACTCAGATGCAAAGCTGGAATTTTCTTTTTTCTAATATAATTGTTGTGTCTTTACATTAATTTATAGGAAAGTTTTAACTGTAGCACCACTTAGCAAACCTTCACAGTTGGATTTTAATCCAGGCTCTGGATCAAAGGCACTTCTGCTTTGCAAAGGAGAGCAAAATATGTCTTTGCATAGCAGGCAGACTGGTAGATTGCACCCTGCTGTGGCAGGAAACATAGCCCCAGGAGATGACCAGCCTGCCTGTTAACTGAGGATGTGTAGTTTGGTTTTGGTTTTGTTTTGTTTTGTTTTGTTTTGTTTTTTCTTTTGTTTTGTTTTGTTTTTTCATGAGACTCCCATGCAGCAGCAGGGACTCAAGCTCTGAAAGTGGTCTGTGGCTCCTGCAGCTGCATCACCTCTGCGGAGAGGTGGCAGCTAGGGAGGGTTGTGACTGGTTGTCACTGCCACTTCCCTCTTCGTGCCTCAGCCATGCTCTGCCTCAAGGCATGTGCAGCTTCTTTCTCCTAGAGAAATCAGACAGGACTGCAAGTTAAACAAGCTCAAATCAGGGTTAATTCCACTGGTCTTCACTTCAGCCTTGTGCATTAGCAGACAGCATGTGGTGGTCAAAAAAGCTACCAGGGGACCTCTGTAGCTTGAAGAAGTGTGTTCCCCTTGCAGTGAAGATCCTGAGGACACAGAACAGCCTGAGTGGCACCTGTCCTTGTGGTTTTGCTATATGTAGAGTTAGACTTGATCAGATGTGATACTGAGGGTTAATCTGGCCACTAAGAAGCCTTGGGATAAAGGGAGCAGAAAAGTGGCTGATATTAATTTCCTGCTCCCACATCTTGTCTGTACCAAATGTGACCATAGTACAGCCTAGTTTTATACTGAGACAAACACACGCCTTGTCTCTTCTATGACCTCCAGATTGTATTTTAGCAAATGTTATGGACTCATCCCACAAAACCTTGTTGTTTTGTAGTGGTCATTTGTGCCTGCAGGTAATACCTCAATAATTTATTTTCTCCCAAAGATTGTGGTTTTGGACTCAGGAGTATCAGTGACTCAGTGGCCTCAACTTCTCTCAGTGATTCTTCAGGGACAACAGCATAACTAACAGCAAAACACATGCAAAATGAGAGGGCAGAGCATAACCTGGGGAGCAAGCAGGGCAAGTGCACAAAAATGTTGATTCCTTTTAAAATGCAGATTAAAACAGACATGCAAAGGGTTAAGTATTATACAGTGATAACTATTTCACAATTGCAGCTTTTTGTGTGAGAACATATCAGAGGGGGAAAAAAGTAAAAACCATTCATTTAAAAACCTGTTTTCTTTATCCTTTGCCTTTGTGCTAGTTTTCAGGGCATAATGAAAATACCCTTTAAAGTTCTGAGGTTTTAAAATTAAGTAATTAAAAAGAATTATAAACACAAAAAGTCAGGCACTTTAAAACATGTGAAACTAGATGACATTTTTATTTGCATCTCACTCAGTTTGATGTTTTGGGGTTTTTTTTTCATCAAATGGGTCTGGGAAAAAAATCCGCAAAGACCTTTTCTGCATACTGGCAACAAACAAGTTAAAAAGAGACTGCATTGTGGAAGGGAGGGCTGAAAGAAAAAAAAAGAAAACTGAAAAGCTGAAAGAAGGGAACATCTTTTCAGTGTGCATTCTGATCTGCAAATGTTGATGCAGATGCCAAGTTTCTTCTAATTCAGAGCTTCACATCTGAGTCTTTTATAGATGCATTGTTAAGCTCTTAAAGAGGATCGTATTTTCTTACCTGGACTGCAGAGGTGAAGTTAACATTCACTGTATTTTTCATTACAACTTATATTTTTCGCATTACACTCCACAGATTCTTTATTAATTCCATCTCTACTTTTGCTACAAGTTTTTATACATGGTGACAGGATTTGCAGCTGCAGTAGTTCACTCAGACATACTAAATGTACCTTCTGCAGTCATAACATTATATAAATCTCATCACTGAATGGCATAATTTGAATTGGTTCCGCCCCCCCCCCCCCCCAAAAAAAAAAGAAGATGAAACAGTAAGAGATCTTGATCTAAGAAGAAATAACAGTATGAACAAAAATGCAAACAAAAATTGTGAAAGAACTTGGGAAATCCAAACTTTAAGTCTGTCTCACTGTGGTCAAGATGTGGATGCATGGATGAGTCACCACAGTGGTGTTATCCCTATGGCTGGAGCTGGTTTCTTCTGCTTCCTGCAGAAAGCTCTCTGTGTACCAAGAGGGAAGAGAAGAACATGTGGAAATGGTCTGTGAAGTTCGGAGAACAGGAGAACAGGCTTTCACAAGAAAAGGTGAGAATTGAGTGCTTTGTGCTCCACAGTTTGCTCCAGATGATGCAGTTTCTAAAAAAAAAAAAAAAAATCTATAAGGGTTATAAAAAAAAACTATAAGGGTTATAAAAATCAGAAGTGGGTTTCCCTTCATAAACTAAGCAATGTAAATTCCCTGGGAGAAATCTGTGTCAAGAACACAGCAGTTTATTCTTCCCCAGTCTGGGTTTTCTTTAGCTCTCACTGACTTTGTCCTACAATATTCTGTCAAAAAACCTGTGAAATCTTAGTGCTGTCAATTGTCAGCCTAATTTGGGATAAAATAATTCATGCATGCATTTTTCACCACCTCCTAGCAAACGAACTTGTTTCCAGATGTCAAAGGCAGCTATTTGCCCCGCTATTTAATGCGTCCAAAAATTATCATGAAATCTTTATTAAAACATGTAACTACCATTCTGGGAAATGTTCAGCTCCCTTTCACCACCTTGCTAACAATTTATAAATGGTTTTGAGTGAAGGCAGTGCATGACAGGTTGGAGAGTGTCATATAACAGGGAAATAGCCATGTGTCTGAGAGGGAGATTGAATTCAGCTCTCAGAAGTTTTTGCTGCAGTTTCTATTCCAGTTCAAAACAATGAAATAAGAGATTAAGGGCTAAAATTAAATCTAATTAAATTAAAATTAAATAGTGTTTGTGCTTGTTTATTTTCTGTGTCCTAAAGCTTGTGAGATACTTTGTAATCAGAAGTGCATCGTCTCATGTTAGAGTGGCAACTGAGTCTTCAGATGAATAAACAGCAGCTTTACTTTTTTATCTTTTAATCTTGCTCTTGACTAGTACCTGGAAGTTCCACCATAAAATGAGTAATAGAGGAAAAAAATGTGGGGAAAACACACAAATGAAAAGATGTTTCAGCATATTTTCTAGGTTTGGCTCACGTTGTTTCTTATTATGAATAATTCATTGTCTCTGTTTTTGATCAGATTTAAGACACAGTTTTAAGGTCTGCAGCATGGAAATCATGTGAACATATCTGAGCTAGCTTTTTGTAGATATTGCATTCAGTTTGTAATTTATGTTTTTCTCGTGTCCTAAAAGCAGAAGAGGCATCTTTTCCCTGATTCACCTCTGCTGACCCATGAGGTAGAAATTACACCTACTCGTGCCAGCATGGGCCAAGTGAGCCCTGCAGGGATTCACCTGAGTGCTTCTACTGCCTTCCCACCTCCACAATTTCTGGATGAGTGGAGCATCCGTATTTGGTGAAAGCTCCTTAAAATCCCTCCACTGAATAAAGAACAGGGGAAAGGCCTAAGCCTTTTGCACTCCAGCCACCCCACTTATGACCTTGTCATAGCCAGTCCTGCTATTGTAGAGGATCTCATGAGAGATGGTTGCTCTCCAGCAAGGTTGAGTCAGTCTCCAGGTGTCCCTAAGCAGGTTAAATCTAGGCAGAGATTCTCAGAGAGCTGTAACTAGTTGCCTATAGTCTGCTCGGTTTCACTGATGGTCAGTGAAGCAGGAAGTCTGTCCCAGTATGTCCATTCCAGGTATTAATCCTTTTGCACAAAAGATGGGACAAGAGAATCCAACATTATAATGAAACTAAAACAACTAGGTTTTTTGTTTGTTTGTTTGTTTGTCTTAACAAAAGGACATCCATATACATTTTTGTTTCTGATCATGGAAACACCTAATTGACCAGACGTAGTCTGTGGGTGAGGCTTATCCTGTGAGAAAAGTGTGTTCAAATGCTTTTGGACTCGTGGAAACAGAGAAGATGGGTCTCACATCTCTTCAGGAGTGCATCAGTAATTTTATTACATGATACAATGGATGTAACAGCATCATTTACATAAACACATAAATACAGAACAGCTTAATTTTGCAAAAGCCATGTAGCTGTGGGCTTTTTTTGCTAAAGTCCTTATTCTGTGTAACACTTGGATAGTCTCTTCAGCAGAGGTGTGCAATTTAAAAGCGTGAGATAGGACCATGGGACAAGGGACATACTTATACAATACCAAATAGAAAACAAAGAAATCTAAAAGATCTCATAATTTTTGGAGTAGTCCTGTGGTGTACTGTTATTGTGCAGAAGGCATCATTTGGGTGATATTTTAGAGATTTTGTAGTGGTTTTGAGATAGCATGTCAAGGAGTCTCTTAAAGCCATGCTGGTTGAGTCTGAATCGGAGTTGGCTAGGAGCAGACCCTGCAGCAGGGTGCTTCACTGTCAGGCCCCCAGGGAGGACATTGAGACCTGCACTTCTCTCTGCGTTTCTTGATGGTCCATTTAATTGGCTATGCAGTCAGTGCACTGCCGTGTAAAGATCCCACTTGTAGATGATTCACACTCCAACAGGTAGTGTGCACACTTCAGCATCTTACTTTAGATTATGAATTTGATTCATGCCCCAGCACCTAAACATTTGTGAGGCATCATGCCATAGTGGTTCTCCAAGCACTGTGCTCTTCTCCCAAGTTTGACATTGATGGGTATTAAAATGACATAGGCACAACAGAACTGCTGAAGACACTAATGAAGTGTATTATGACCAGTCCTGTATAGCTGAGTTAGTGCCCTTGCCAATATGATTTTTCCTTTAAGTCAGTTGTTAATATTTCTTCATGTTATGTTGGACAAATGTTCTTCTCACAAGTGTGGGCAACTTTTACCTCAGGCACAGGGGCTATATATTAATTGCAGCAATAAAACCATAAGCTGAGAAGCCTAATACTGTCATTAGGTATAACCCATTTGATTTTACTTTTTTTTTTTTTACAGAACCTGTATTACAATTTTTAAAGCCTGAGGGCTGAATCACAATATAGAGTATCTAGTTTCGTATACCAGATAAGTGCTTAGAAAAGATTAAAATCAATTAAGCTATTGTAAAGTTTTAAAGTTCAAAGAGTTTGAGATCTGTAAAAAATGTTTAGATGTAATCTTAACGCAAAGACTTAGGCACTTACGGCTTCATTTGGAAATGCGGTCTACAGCACGAGGTATTTCGTCCTGTCAGTCTTGGCTTGGGATCCAGTACAGTAGTGTATTACCAGGAGATCTTATAAACCTCAATGCTGAATTGCAGGAACCTCGTAGCTGAAGTGGCATTGCAGCAAAGACCCCTTTTACTTTCATTTCATCATCTTAGTCCATGAAGAGATTGAAATATTATATCATAAAAGCATCTGATAAGGATTGGTTTTTGTTTGGTTTTTTTCTTGGAAGCTTCTGCTCCACTTAAGTCCAAGGAACAACATGTCAGGGAGCACATAGACCTCAAATATTCCTACAGCAATATTAGAAGCACAGCACAGAGACTTTAGAGGAAAGTAGCCTGCAGCTCAGCATTTGCAGACTTAGACCTTCACTTCTGCTGTTTCAGTCTGCCAGGCAAGCTGTGCAGCTGTGGGGATCCCTGACTTCACAGAAACACACACCCCAAATGTCACTGCTTGAGTCTGTAGCATCATGCAGCAAGCTAAGAAGCAGGGTTCAGACTGTTCTGGTAAGCCTGTGAGCTGCTTTGAACAGAAGATCCTGCAGACACTTTTCCTGCAATCTTTTCGTCTAACACAGGATGATATATATGTATCTATATACCTATATATATCTCCATCTGTGCCACAACTGAATTTCATCCATAAAGACTAGAGAAAGAAATAATGGTTTACAGGTTTATATCTGTATTCATCTTGAGAGAATTTGTGTTCATGAAAAAGAAAGAAGCTAAGGCTTTGTCTCAGAGCTAGCTGTGCTAAATTCATTGGGAAAATAGTCCTGAGAGACTGAGAAGGAATGTATTTACATAGATACGGAGAATGGAAAACTACAGACCTTTATGATGTGCCTATATTGGCAAACGTGAGCTCTTGTGTCTCTGAGTTTGCAAGACAAGGACCAGCTCAAGACTAACAACCATGCAAACATGTTAGTGTAGTATGAGCTGCTTAATACTGCTTCCCAGCAAAAATTATTACTTTAAACTCAGGGCTCTGATAATACAGAGAGCTTCAAGGTTTGCCAGGCTTGGGAGATGGGTAGAGCAGCTGTGCAGCTGTTGATACCAAACTGCACAGACAAACTCACAAGCCCTCAGTACAGCTGCAGGAAAAGTGTTGGGATCAGCTTTACTTTGATTATTATTTTATGTCTACTTAAAAAAAAAAAATCCCTCATTATTATATCTGTACTCCTAGCCCAATGTGTACCTCAGGGGATGCTCCCAGCTCTCTGGGATGTCAAGAGGCAGAGAGAACCTTGAGCAGCCAGACAGTCAGGTTTCATGCATGGTTTGAGAGCTCAGAGAAGATGTGCCTACAGCTGAACACCATGTGCTGCAAAGCCCAGCACCCTTTTATCTTTACTTGCACAGAATCAGCTGGCATGAAGCCATAAGGAATTCTGGGAATGAAGGCAAAACTACAAAAATGTACAAATGAAACCATAAAATTTGTTTTTTTTTTTTCTTTTATAATAGTTCTTAAAATCCATTTGTTATAGCAGCCTTCTTCCCATTATTTTTAATCTCCACTCTTCTTTCCCACAGCTGTTGCCTGATTTCTTGTCTTGCTTGTATTCTCTAATGTAGGGCATAAGAAGAGCTCGTGCTTTTCTTTTTCTGAGGCTCCCAGTATTAGGTGGTAAACTTGTCAGGGCATACTCATTTCATGCAAGAAAGCTTTGCTTCTGTGTTTGCAAAGTAGTACTTAAGAGAGTTTATTATTAATAACAGTAAATTACTCTACATTTTCTTATCAGATAATATGAGATCAAGTAGCTGTCAAGACATGTTGGACAGATATCTACAAAAACAATGATATCTAAAGATCCACAACAAAAAGGAAAAATTTGGAAGGTCTTCAGTCAGCTACTAGCAGCTGCAAATTTTGCTTTGGATGAAATAATGAACCCATCTAAGGGTCTCTCTGAAAACAGTCTCACCGAGTTATACTTGTCAGAAATTGTATTTGGCTCCTCACTTTGATATAATCCCAGGACTGGAACAAGCACATAGAACTGGTTAAGTCAGCAAGACATCTAGGTAAGGTTAGAGCATGTAAACAAATAATAATAATAAAAAAGTAGTGACCTTATATGCAGCTGATTTGCAAAAAGTCAGACACTTGAGATGCTGGTGAAGTTGCTTTAGTATCACTTACTTAAATCTCTCACTCATTATTTGTATTCAAATTTTACACTATATAATATGATGTGCAAGATAAACCTCCAATCTAAAATCAACCATTGCCCTTAAGGCCATGATACAAGTGCTTCTATTCCTATAGTATTTTATTAACTATTATATTCCTCTTGTTTCATAGTCTAGATTTCTGTGATGAAAATGAGTGACTGTATTGGTGATTAATAATAAAGAAACTTGTGAGGAAAAATGGGATTAGTATAGTTGCAAACAGTGAAACAGAGGCAGATTTTTAACATAGAACACTTTATATTTGCCTTTTGGATTCCTCTTCCTTTTTGTTTATTTGAGGATACTTTTGTGCATTAAGAGAATTAACGTTTTCTGCACAAATACGACTATTTAAGGGAGCACATATTTTATTACATAAAGATGGATTTGCTTTAACTATTATTTGCTTTTTTATTTTTGGAGACAATTGTGTCATCTTATATGACAATTTTTTTTTTTACTTGAAAGCTTTAACCCTTTGTTGAGAAAACCATTACATAGTCATACTGCAGTCAGGATATTCTACTTCACTGTTGTTTTAGGAATGCAACTTTTATACTGATATTAATTTGGAAGTATTTGTATATATTTACTTATTTTTGCCACAGTTACTGCTTGAAGGTACATTCATCAGCCATAAATTAGGGACATCAATACAATACAGATGGTGTATGTTAGCTGAGGGAAATAACTATGGGCTGTTCATATAGTGAAAGATGAAAAATTGTCATGCCTTTGTGTATGTACACTTGTGTGTGATGTACATACGGGTGGCAACCTCTTTGCATCTTCTTGTATGCATGCCTCATTGTTTGGGTTGCAATAAAACCTTTCTGAATGCTGAACCAAATGGGCTTCATTAGGCTAGTAGACAAGGTGTTTCCCAAAGTTAAAGGCTCTAATGCGCATATTTTATATATTCCAGATCTTCATTTGCCATGATGAAAGGAGCTCATGCCCTGCATGCCCTTTACACATGGTAAGTGATCAGGGAGGTCTCATCTGGCTTTGGCTGGCACACAGTTCTCGTTTGCTTGCTGATAAAACAACTGACACATTGAATATATGCCACAAGAACCACCAAGTCAGAGAATATGGAAGACTTTGCACTTTAGATGGCCACAAAGTTCTCCTATTTACAGCATTAAAACCTGCATGTTTTGTCCTTTTCCAATAAGTATTAAGCTTCGAAAACAATATTCAGAAACTAGCTAAGAGGCTACTACCAGGTCAGTCAGGGCTAGTGTGTTCAAAAGGGTTCTGAGATGTGTTGTCTAAATGAATAAACATCAGTTTGCATTGTGGAATGGGTGGCAGGCCAAGTTAATCAATAATTTAATCACCAGTGACCCATTTTGCTTACTTCTAGTTGAAAGGGAATTTTTGTGTTCTTGCATAAATTATCACTTATTCAGCTTTTCACAGATGGATTTAAATGATGCTTTTCCTGCCTTGAGGATGAGATGAACTTAATCCAATATTATAAATGAAAAACAGGTGTCCAGACACACATTCCTTTCTTCATAGCTTGCATTGCATTTATTTACCTAGAATAATTCCTAACCCAAAAATTTGCTGCCAAAAGTTTAACTTACCTTCACCTAAGATGAGTGCAGCTGATGCGATTGCTGCAGCAACAGAAAACAACTGTTAGCAATGATTTTTTAAAGTTGCAAGCCCTTGTGTCAAGGCCAATGTTCACATGTTGTAGTTATTATTACACTGCATTATTACTGGGAAGGCAGCTGGCTGGAGCTCCAGAAATAGTACAGGTTTAAAGTGAAGAAGAAATTCTCATTTGTCGCTAAAAATAGGCCATCGTCCAGTATGAAATTTGAAACTGCCAGATTTTATGCTTTTGAATTCCTGTTGGAGTTCTCTTCAGACAGTTTTAATAGGAACCCATTGAAACTGGATGCTGGCTGAAGAGTTTCTTTGCTTGAAAGCCTATGTTTCACTTGGAGATGTTTCAGTTAAGAAAAGAAGCTGGGTGAGAACAGGTGGTGCAACATTCAGCTTTTTATAAGCATTCTGGATTTATGTGGTGTGTGGCATCATACTCACCACCACAGTCAGGTGTGTAGCAGAGAAGCATGCATTACCTATCCCTGAGAGATTAAGCTTGTATTTTATCTTCTCTTTTAATTTCAGACAGTAAGATATGCTCTAGAGATGCCCTAATACTTTGCAACAAATTCTTATGCATGTATTAATTATAATACTGAACGGAGACCTAAGAGAAATCAGTGTGTTTATGTCTCAACTTCCAACAAAGAAGTTAGGATTCTCTTCTTACTCCGAAATGATAGCAAGCAACATGGACAGTTACAATGGTAACATTAATATCTCCACTATGCAGGTGAGAAACCTATGTGCAGAAAAACATAAAATTATTGTCCCAGAAGCATTAAGCCTATGTCTAGACACCATAACTTGGGAAACATTTGAGTTTTTGACTCAGCATGTGCACAAAGTCCATGTCTGGATCATATTTGGGGGTGAAACGCATATGCATACCAGCCATCCTTTCCCAGATCCTTCATTTCCACGGGAAGGACATAGGCTGTAGCTAGTGAGCCCAAAGATGCCCAGTCAGGTCAGTCAGGGAGTTGGATGCAGACAATGGAGTGTTTTGGCAGTTACATGTGTTTCAGGCAGAGCCACAACCCCCTCCCCACCCAAACCCAACAAACAAACCCCAACCTTTTCAATGCTCATGCTAGTTCTTAGATGCAAATCTGTCTTCTGTGGACCCAAACATCTAGCAGGATCCAAATGTTCAAATGGTTCTCAGTGCACAGGAACAGTTTTTAAATACAGTGACAGGGAAATAGTTGGAATAGTTCCACTATTGTCCAGAGATGTTTTCTGGATCCTGGGAACAGCACTTCCATGCAGCCCCTCTTTTCAGTATGCAGACACACAGAGTAGATTCATGAGCGTTTTGTGAATGCGTGATGCTAGTCTTACAAAATAAAATGTCAGCTGCATCGTGGGTGGGCTGCTGATGAACTGCTAGATGTTTAAAACTTCTTGAGTCTATTAAAGAAGAAAATGAAAGGACATTTCAAACTGAGAATCCTGCCTGTGAGCAGTGTCGTCCTTTAATGCTACAGTAGTAGCCCTGACCATTTAAGGATATAAGCAAGATATGGTTTACGAATAGAGGTAATGTGGTCTACCTTATCCAAATACGGTCTATATTACCTCTACCTACAAATACTGTCTTCATGTATTTATTTCTGATCTGCACCAGTTTTAGCATAATGATCTGTACCTTTTCCTAAGAGTTTTCACAATAAAGCTACTGCCTGATGTAGAATATTTTATGCAAGGTTTTGTGAACATTTGAAGCCAAAGCTGTGTCATTATTTGAAGTTTAATGTTAGTTGCATCTTAAACTTCAATATGGCTATCGGTTTTGTGCCTACTCAACTAATCCCATCTTCAGAGAGCACATTAATTTAAAAACACTTCTTGAAACATATAAATTCACAGATGTTAATGATTACACGTTTCCCCTTAATGCTTGAAAGCCAGAAAAGGCCAAATTCTGCTGTAATTTGTGCTGCTGTGATGAGATTTGGATTAATGTAATGAAATTTTAAAAACCCCAAAAACATATTCAGAGACTTGTTGCTTTTTGCAGGCAAGGGGGCACTTCTGGAAACATCCATTTTGGAGAAGGAAGTCCTATACTTTAGGTGATAAGGCAGCAGGAGGGTCACTCCCAGATACAAAGTCAAAGGTGTCAAGAAGGGGATAGAAAGCATGTTCTAGACAAGATCCAGCACATGGGTGTTGGAAGCACTGCCTGCATGTTGTGGAAGAAAGGGGGGGGAAAATGGCAGGTGAAAACCACATCGATACCTAAATTCAACAGCAGTGGTTATGTTTGCTTACTACACACATTCTGCTACCAAAACTTCAGCTATGTCCTCTGTCTCTATTTGTATAATTTCATGAGTTTCCATGGATGAATTTTTGCTGTTAAGTACATTTTAAACAATACAGTTTTTCCATTTCTATAATAATTCTGGCATCAATCCTCATAAGGTAGGACACTGCAATATGAAAAACAAATATGAAAAAAACCCTCTATATAAATATGTGTGATTATAAAGGGTTTAATAACAAGTAGAAAGGAATGCCTTATGAAGAAATCTTTTATACACTTTTCTTTCTTCAAAGCTGATGTAAACATATATGTGGATTCAAGTTCTTTCTACATGATTGCTAAGATTTTTTTAAAAGGCTAGGCTTCAAAACCCCAATTTATGGTTGTATATAAGCCCTCGGTTGCACTTTCATTCAGATTAGAAAGACCCACTAGATACTACAGTTTTAAAGATTCTAATTTAAATGTTTCAGTACAAATCTGCCAGACTCAAGGCATCTGCTTCTGGGTTTGGTTTTGATTCTTTTTTACTTTCTCTCTCCCCCCTTCCCCCCCCCAGTCTCTGCAGTAGGGTCAGTTACACACAGGCATTCTTCCTGTCTCTCTGATAGCAAAACAAAAATCTGGTGCCCTGGTTAAAGGTGTAAGGTATCAAGCTGGCACTTCATACAGTTTATACTGCGTGACTGAGGTCCAACACAAGTCCATGCAGCCACTGTACTAGTGCCCTTTGGGAAGGGCACTCCTCACCCACTCCTCTGTGGTGACAGTTACACAACGAACATGATTCCTACCTCACCACACAGTAGTTTTGCAGTGATGGCTACTGTCCAAATGCCTGATATACTTAGCATCAGAAAGTAATTCAAATTCTTTTAGATCATGTCTTTGGTCTGGAAATTTATTCTCCTCCTCACTCACTCTTTAATGACAGGATAACATTTTTGCCTTTTAATCAGTCACTTACAAGGTTACTTCATTCCCCCCCTCTAGGTCATCTAAGTGCTAAAGCATAAGCATTTATAAGCAGCTGCATGCAAATACATGCACTCTGCTTTGTGTATGGCAGCACAGTGCTGAGGTGTGTTACCAAGGCATTGTACTTTCATATTCGGGCAACTTCAGCAGTTTCACTTGGTAACAATGCTCTATATGTACAAAACATTTGCTATTTGGGAATTAAACACGATTTTTAGAAAGCTTAGGAAAACATTTAAGTCTACTGGTCTGTATTCTTACAATGTCCTAATTAGAAGTCACAGAATTTTGGAGGCTGGAAGTAAATGGCATTCAGTCATGACAAGGCACTACATGAGTTTTATGCAAGTTTTATGCAAGCTAAAGCTGTTCACCTGATGCAGCAATTATCTTGAATTACCAGGCTGAAGATGTTTTACCATGCTTTGAGACAGAATTTGATGGGTGAAGAATGCCACAGGCACCTGGAGTCATTGCTGCAGTTGGTGCAAACAGGCTTTAAGAGGCTTGGGCTACAGAGACTCTTTACAACTTTGACATCTGCCTAAGTTGATCTCACAGTAGGACTGGGCCCAAAATGACCTGCTTCTCATATTATGCAGTATCACTGCAGGCAAAGGAAGCTGAGAAACCAGATTTTCAGACACTACAAAGGGCACTATTGTGTGAAGACTCTGAGGGTATTGAAGGGAGCGGTCTCATCCTGTACGGCATTTTTGCAGGTGCTTAATTTCAAAGATGAGAATAACCATACTGATGTTAATGAATCACTTAAGAACTTAAAATTAAATGCATGCTTTGTTGGATTAAGGCTGGGGCACAGTCTTACCAAATTTAGCCCTTGGTTCTTTCTAACTGTACAACCTGTTCCTTGTCATTCCTTTCTGCAATGCTGATTAAGTTGCAATGAGTTGGACTCTCACATGGCTTTGATTTTTTTTTTCTTTTTACAAAAGATGCATGACAATCATTGAGATGCTGCATTGACCAAAACTAACAAGGTGGCCAATTCCCTGCTACCTGCATCAGCCTTTCATGTTGATGAATGTTGCACAGATACGTGTTGCTTTCACTACCATGAATCATTATTCATATTAACAATTTGGCTGGAACACACCCATGCCTGAAGTCATCTGGATGCCTACTAAAAGCAGCTCAGAATATGCTTCAGTGAAAGCATATGGAAAGTGCTGTGTGAAAAGAAGGTGCAATTCACGTCCATTTGCTCAGGGTCTCTGCTGGCACCTAGACGTTTGCACTTACAATTTTTAAAGTAACTTTGGAGAGAAGTGACAGTAGTTGGGTTTATCTGAAATCTCATCAGAGTCAGAATATTTTTCTGAGTTATTCTGAATATTCAGCCAATGCCTTTTTTTTTCTGTTTCTAGTTTTGTTGGCTTTTAAAACTGGCTCTCTGAAATAAAGAATAATTTTTAAAAAACCCTTCAGTCTTTGAAACAGTAATATAAAGCTGCAAAGATGAGACTACAAGGCAGAAATTTGCAGGTGCCAGTGTTTTAACTACCTTCTAGTGTAAAAGAACTCCAAACACAATTACACACTTAGGTGGACAAACTACGAGCAGACTCTGCTCTCTGCTGGATCTGACCCTGGAGCTGCTTCTTACTCTCGGTAGGAGCGCATTCATTGAAGGGGGGGGGAAATAATAGTGAATCAAGCCTCATAGCCAGGTGCTTAATTTTAGACACCTTATCTGACTAAGTGGCGTGGTCAAGACGCCGCTGTGACCGATGCGGTGCCAAGCTCCATTCTGCAGCCGCGCCTCCAGTGCGGGTAGGCGGGGTGAAGCCGTGCTCAGCGCTGCCAGCCCCGCACAGCGCGGCAGCCCCTATTGCGGAGCTGGGAGGACCTCTCGTGGTGGAGATGGGGTCCGGTTTTCCTTGACACGTACAGCGGAATTCTGCCCACTAGTGAAGCTGAGTGGAAGTGAAAAGCAAGAAGTAATTAATGCGGTGGTTACTACTCGATGCCAGTGCTGGCATAACCATGGGGACCTGGCTGTATTTTTAAAGACATGCTGCATGAAAATGCAGACTCTTCTGAGTAATTGCTGCCTAGATTAATTGTATATATTTAATTTTCAGTCATTTTGGTGACACACAGTCCCACCAGAAGAGATTTTTCCATTCCAGTTTGAGGGACATGCTCTTTTGTCCTTCCTCAGATGGGAATGCTGCAATTCTTTATCTCTTTCTGTAGTGTTAGTTTTGTGGAGTTAACAAACTTATATGGTTTTATGCTTCTATAATTTTATATTGCACTTTGGATTTATTTTTACTCAAAAATACCTCAAGTATGGACTTGAAGAACAACACTTGAAATAATTAGAACAGAACAGCTCATTTGAAAGTGGCCTACAATGACCATCTAGTCCAACTGCCAAATACTTGATTTTTTAAATGTTAATTTAATTGTATTTATGTATTTATTTATTTTAAAATTATTAACACTGCATTTGGTCTGGGAATAAAATTCTTTAGCCATAACCAGAACTATCCTCGAGGTAATCCAAGAGCAATATCACATATAAATACAGACTCACATGCTACTCAAGTTATTAATTATCATCTAGAATATCTTACAGAAATGCACCTACCTGCAGGTCTGTCTTCGAGGCAGATAACCCAGATTCCCATTTAAGCTTCCTAATGGAGAGATAAAGGGGCTCTCATCATTCTTTTTTGACTTGTTTGCTTATGCAAGAGCAAAATAAAGGTGCAGTGTTTTTGTTTGGGTTGGTTGTGGTATTTTTGGTTTGTTGTGGAGTTTCATTTGGTTGGGTTTGCTTGTTTACTTCTTTGTTTGTTTTTTTTTTAAATCGAGAGCTACTCATAAAAAGGGATGAAGAAGCTTCTTCTCAGCTTCCAAATAAATTGTTTCAGCCCTCTTGCCAAATCACAGCTGCAGTGCTGAGGTTGGACAGAAGGCAGGTACAAGGTACATCAGGAGGTGGCTCTGCACACATGACAGAAGAGAAGTGGAATTGTTGCTGTGATGTCTGTTCATAAGGAAATTTTTCACTGTGAGAGTGACAGAACACTGGAACAGGCTGCCCAGTGGGGTGTGGAGTCTCCTTCTCTGGAGATATTCAACACCCGTCTGGATAAGTTCCTGTGTGATCTACTTCAAGTGATCCTGCTCTGGCAGGGGTGTTGGACTAGATGACCTTTCAGGGTCTCTTCCAACCTCTAACATCCTGTGATTCTGTGAATTTTAATGGACTGGAGTGACACATTTTCAAGAGGATGGACATGGAGCATCAAGGAATCACATAACTGCAGGACAATTTCAGCAGAGGGGACCACAGGAGGCCTCTGATCCAACTTTCTCTCACAGCAGGGTCAGCTTTGAGGTCAGACCACACTGACTAGTCAGGGCTTGAAAACCTCCAGAGATAAAAAGTGGTTTATAGGCAATGTATGCTTGTGCTTGGGTGTCCTCATGGGGAAAAACTTTCTGGTTGTGATGGTTTAATCTGTGCTGACAACTAAGCACCACACACTCAGTTCCCCAAATAGGATGGGTGGAAGAATCTGAAGGGTAAAAGCGAGAAAGCAGCTCGTGGACTGAAATAAAACCAGCAGAATTATTAAAAAGTATTAAAAAAAAAATATAGGTTCATCCCCTCTATCCACCCAAACAACAAAGAGATAGGTGATTAAAGTCCGTGAAAAAAACCCAAATTATTCAAATGAATGCAATTTCCCACCACCAACAAACTGATGTCCAGCTAGATCCCAAGCAGCATCCTCCTTGCCAACTTCCATCCCCAGTTTTATTGCTCAGTACAATGCCATACGGTCTGGGACATCCCTTTGGTCAGCTGAGGTCAGCTGTCTCAGCTGTGTCTCCTCCCAGCTTCTTGTGCACCACTGTACTTGCTGGTGGGGAAGCCTGAGAGGCAGAAAAAGTCTTGACTCAGCGTAAGCATTGCTGAAAACAGTGAAACACTACATCAGTGAAGCACTGATGAAAACATTCATGTCTTACCAATACTATTTTCAGCACAAATTCAAACAGCCTGGTACAAGCTACTGTGAAGAAATGTAACTGTATCCCAGCCCAAACCAGCACACCAGTTTTAACCTCTTTAACCTAAAAGAGGTTTTAATCTCTTTAACATATACCTGCCGTTTCTCATCATGCACTGCCATGAAAGAGCTTGTCTCCTGTCTCCTCACTGACCTCCTCCTAGACAATGGGGAGCTGCTGTTAGGTCACCTGGAGCCATCTCTGTGCAGGCTGAACAAGCCCATTCCTCCAGCTTCAATTCATGGGGCTGGTGCTCCAACTGTCACCAACTTGGTGGCCTCAGCTGAACTGGATGCAGACAGTCAGTGTTTCTCCCATATTCAGGGCCCCAAATTTGGATGCGGTAATCTAGCTGTGGTCTAATGACCAAGGGATTTCCCTTGGCTCTGTCTTTGCCCATGTTCACACAGCCCAGGAAGCTCTTGGCCTTCATTGCTGCCAGGGTCAATCCTGGTTCATGCTCAGCTTGCTGTCCACCATCCCCCAGGGTCTTCTCCATAAAGTTGCCCCCAGATAGGCAGAATCAGCCTGTGCTGCCGTGGGAAGCTTTACAGCAGATGAACTTCATAGTTGTTCTTGAACTTCATAAGGTTGGACTGTTCCTCCAGCTTGTCTAGGTCTTCCAAATGGCCTGCCCTCAAGTGTATTCACTAATCCCTCCAGATTTGCTCAGTCTGCAAAATTTAGTTAGAAATAGATCCATACATGTAGGCAATGGTTATGGTTACATGATTTTTTTGCAGACCAACACAAGCTCACTTTTTCCCTGCTCCACATGTTTATGTGGCCATCCAGACTAAGCTAATATAGTTTGCCTCTCAGCAGATCTTAATAGCTTGGGATCAGGATTGTGCTAATCACAGCTAAATAGCTTTTGGTTCAGAGCACAAGAAAATTGAGCTGTGTCTGCTCCAGCATCCTGTGTGAGTGTAACATGCAAGTCCACCAAAGTGCAAGTTCCTTTAGCTCTGATGGAGCTCGTGAGTGAGGAACTGGCAAGCCTGCAAGATACAATAAAATGATAAAGTGGATCTCAATCCAGTGATTGCAAGAAAACTGGAAGTGAGAATATTAATTAATCTGAAGTCACAAACAAGATGCCAAAAAGAAATCATTACCTATCACTGAAACTGAGGACTAGTTATCCTAATTCCAGATAGACCCAGAAAACTAAAGTGACTAAAGAAAAAACCCAGAGACATAAAGGGAATCCATACATTTATCATTCTGCTCACCCTCACCTTGCAACCACAATAGTTTATAATAAAGAGTGGGCATTATTAAAAAGTCAGCAGCTGATGTTGCAGACAGTCAAAAATCTAAAAAATAATGAAAGCACCACCCTTTAAATTCCATGTTCTTATGGAGTAGCTAGAAACACAGTGCAGTGCTTCTAGAGGAGACTTAGAAACAACTCTGGTACAAACCCCTCAGGCATGAGAAGTACCTTTGAAGGAAGGGAAATATCAGAGCAACTTTTAGAGATGATGGCCTGTGAAATCAGATTTTCTTTGTATACCTGCCTTAGGTGACTAACAGAAAGGAAGCTTTTGGGTCTGACGTTTCTGATGAGATGGGTCTGCTAGGCTCACTTTGGGTCAAATCACAGAATCACAGAATTAATCAGGTTGGAAAAGACCTTCATGATCATCAACTCCAACCTATCACTCAACACCATCTAATCAACTAAATCAAGGCACTAAGTGCCTCATCCAGTCTTATTTTAAATACTTCCAGGGACGGTGACTCCACCACCTCCTAGGCAGCCCATTCCAATGGGCAATCACTTTTCCTGTGAAGAATTTCTTCCTAACATCCAGCCTAAACCTCCCCTGGTGCAGCATGAGACTGTGTCCTCTCGTTCTGTCACTGGTTGCCTGGGAGAAGAGACCAACTCCCTCCTGGCTACAACCTCCCTTCAGGTAGTTGTAGACAGCAATGAGGTCACCCCTGAGCCTCCTCCTCTCCAGGCTAAACAGTCCCAGCTCCCTCAGCCTCTCCTCACAGGGCTTGTGCTCCAGACCTCTCACCAGCCTCGTTGCCCTTCTCTGGACACGTTCAAGCAACTCAACACCTTTCTTGAACTGAGGGGCCCAGAGGGGCTGTTTAGGAAACATCATGAGGCAGCTGTAAAGTGCACCTGAGTACTATTGGGCTTGAGGACTGTGACAGCATCAGAGATATGTGTGAGAACTCCATGTAACATCTAATCCTTTAAGAGAGTCTACACTTCCTGGTAAATGAAAAATATTCCTTGACAATGGAAAGGAGACAGAATACCATCACTGCAAGGTTATCAGGAAAACCAGTTCACTAATCAGGATCCTCTCATTATGTCTATGCACGCTTGACATGCACATTGCAGCCAGTTCCTGTCTGTTTCTGTATGTGTGCCTGAGTGGCAAGACTGAACATGTGGTAGATGCAGAGGAACCTGGGGCAGCTCCAATTTGGGAGCAGCAATACTGTGGCCAGACTGTGCTACACTCTGTGTATTCCTGGAAGAGGTCAACACACAACTTCTACCAATAGGTAGAAGATGAGAAAAAAAGTGAGGCTGGATTGCAGCAAAATCCTAAGACAAATCCTGCTTAGGTCTGAGACATTTCTGTAGGCATGGAGAGAAGTGGTTTTCACCCACCTGGGGAACGACCTCCTGCAGTGATTTCTCTGGGCCCTCTAACTGATTTCAGGGTAAGGAAAAGGGAAGATGGAGTAAAGGTGGGAGAAGAGCCCCATTTTTTACTTAACTAGTATGACATAGTGGTGGTCAGGAATGAAAGGCCATGGACTTGTAAGTAGAGCCTAAACACAAAAAAACATGAGAGAAACTAAAAAGTGACAGTGTACTCACTGTGCCAGACAAAAGCAGCTAAGGGAAGATTTTGCCCATGAATGAGTTGTCTGATAAACCAATACACTGGGGCATGACAGAGATGAAATATGAAGTAAAAGGCAAAGCTGGTGTAACAGCGTGAGAGCTGAAATTCCCCCACACCAACAATAACCAGGCTAGCTCAGTCTGGAAGCAAATGAAAGCTGTATTTACAACCAAATCTACAATCTATGATGAAATGCAATGAATATGTACAAATGTACACTATTCACAACATTTACAGATATATACAATCAACAGAAAAGCACAACCAAGCCCCCTTTGCTTCCCCTAAGGGGCCTCCCCCCCAACCAGAAGGAATCCCCCCAGACCCCTCTGGCAGAAGGCAGAGAGTCAAGAAGCAGAGAGGCTGTTAGACTTAGCTTGTCAAGGTCAGTGTGTTATCTTCAGCCAGAAAAGAAGAAGAAACCAGCAGAAGCCCATCAAGCAAGCTGAGAACTCAGACTGAGACTGCCCCAACTCCCCAACCTTGTTTTGAGTAGTAGTTCTTAAACATTTCTATCTCTCCAATGGATGTGTTTAGACTAATCATTATTTTGCTTTCTTACACCCAATAGTGACTTATTTACATTCCTTTACTTTTTCTGCTTGAACTTTGTGAATCTGTTCTTTGCATCTTTTCAACATCCTGCTTAATCAGGATCAAATCAGAATCATGTTGAATCCTGCAAACAGCTCTCACTCACTGATAACTTCACCTTTTCTCTCTCCTGTAGATCACAATTTCTTCCTTCATTTCTATACCAGAAGATAATGGTACTCAACAACCTTAATGATAATGATTATCAAATTATTTAGTAGATTTTTGATAGAAATATATTTGTAAATAAAATACATAAAATTACATTCTATATAATATAATAGACAATATATGTATGTTTTTTATATAGTTTTATTATTATTTATCATTAGTAGTTGTTAATAATTAATGCTCTTTCCTCTGACTGCAGGATGGAGGCAGGGTGCAGGCTTGTTGACGCTGCAGTCTGACTCATGCTACCAAGACTGTCTTCAAAACGCAGTTCAACACCCCTCATTTCACACAGCCATCTCCTGTTCTGCCATGATCCTCAGAGAGCAGGCACAAGAGCAGATTGAGAGATCTCTGAAAGCTTTACTTCTGTCTGTTGAGGTGTCTGGAAGTTGTGATATATGGGTCTTTTAATCTTTCTCTCCTGAACGTGTTTCTTTGGCATTTAAATCATAGCAAATAATGTGTTAGACATGACTCTGCTCAGACTGTAGAACTAAAGCTGTCTCATGCCTGTCTTGAACTCTGTGTGCTATCATGTTTAAGAAGGCATTGGCTACCATTGCTTAGGTGAAACACCCTGTTGTGTAGGAAAATATCCTTTCAGAAATAAACCAAGACTGAAAGTGATGCAGATCTGAGCTGATTACTGAGGAACAACCTGCCAAAGCACAGAACTAATTCTACAGTTTTTCAAACACTTTTCATAAATCTCTTTCATGGCAAACAAAGAAAATAAACCAATATCAGGAAACGATCAATCAGTTATTTGCATCTATGTTCACCACAACAGGGTGCAGGGAAATCTCCATGCTGGCATCCTTCCAGTTGGAAACTACCCAGAGTATCTGTCTTGAAGTGAAGTATGTGTAGAACATTAGGTAGAATGAAGAGTAACAATTTAACAGGGCCATTTAAAAAAATAACTTAATTTAAGAATTCAGGAATGAAATAACTGACTGATTGTCCATGCTTGTAATTTTTGCTTCAAAATGCCTTTGGTTCCCATAGGGCCAGAAAGCAGCTGAGACCATTTTCAGATAGAGTTCCAGGAGGCAGATGAGGAACTACAGGTTGTTATGCCAAATATTTGTACAGGACACCTTCACAAGAATAACATTAGTGGACATATAAAAAACTATCACACTGGGCAAAAGCCAACACGAAATTTTTAAGAGCAAGTCATACATCTCATGCTTACTGAAACTGAGAGAATCAGCAGGCAGGTATATTGGCAATCCTCTCTACCTAGATTTCCAAAGGCATTTGAGTTGACTGCCAAAGGTTTTTAAGGTATTTTATATGGTCACAGGATAAGATCACATGGATATGTTACATATCACATGGAAGTGTTTAAAATAAGACTGGATGAGGAACTTGGTGCCATGGTTTAGTTGATTAGATGGTGTTGGACTAGGTGGGTTGGACTTGATGATCTCAAAGATCTTTTCCAACCTGGTTAATTCTTTGATATCTGTATAGCTGGTTAAAATACAGGAAATAAAAAGTAGCAGTAAAATGGTCAGCAGACATATATGAATATGTATATATATATAGTGCACGGTGTACATGTGTATCCTACACCATTCCTAAGAAGCAGTGTAGATGCAATGCTGTTTTACACTGACAGTTTGAGCACTACAGTCCAGCTACCTTCTGTGTCATGACTTCAGCCTCTTGTATCTGCTTCTACAAAGCTGGTTTATCATAGTCCCACCTCACTGGGGAGCCTGAACTGAGGTCTCTGCCAGTGCATCTTTATGGCCTTTTTGCCCTTAATGCAGTTTTGTCCCTCCATCAGTGTTGCTGGTATCAATCACAGAAAAAAGCCAATCTCCTGAATTTGAAGGCTTGGTGTCAAAGCAATCTCTTCACATCAGCTGCTCCTCACCTGCCTCGAGGAAGCACAGAGTGCTGCAATGCACTGCAGCAGTTAATACATCTGCTACCCTGTGCAAATGGGGTCAGTCAGGCTGCATAGCTTTGGCTGGGATGTAGGCCATGGGCTGAGAAAGCTGGCAATTACATTTTAGTTAGAGGGTGAATACATCTCACCACTGCTTTAATTTCCCTGCTTGGAATTCGTACTTGATAATCCATTTTTCTCATGACCCCTCCCTCCCAGACGAAACATGAAGTTTTCCATTATCATGGTCGTACAAATGCAACAAACCATATTTTTCTTATGATTCCATGAATATTTGAAATATGTATATATATTACAATGATGAAAAGCGTAGTTAATAAAAAAGAAGCATGCCCATCTAATCTGAGCCTAAATTAAATTCTCAAAGAACTATAAAATTCCACACCATTGGTGGTGCTAACACTAATGGCCTGGGTTGGCAACATATTAATCACTCCATCTCTACAAGACTATGCTGGTATTTTAATCACCCAAACACTAATAGCCTGGCCTTGCTGGCATTATAATCATTATGGCACTAACAGTCTGGGCAAGATGGTATTTTAATTATCCTGGATCACAGCTTTGAAATGCTAATTTTTAACATTTCTGTCCTTTTATCAAGGTTAATAAGAGGTCTACTGCAGCTGTGATCAATTACAAAATGAAGAAATCACTATTTTAACTTAAAAAAAGAATAAGACTTGAAAGTCTCAACACTCACAGTACTGGACACTTTTCACTTAGATTGATTCTTTCCCATCTTCCTTTTTTTTTTTAAACTTTTTTTCCCCTGCAGCACCTTTAAACCACATATGAGTCATTTGGGACAGCTGGAGTAGGATGTGCTGAAGTGTTTGCTGCTCTAAGTATTACAAGGATTTTACTACAATATCCAACTAATTTAGTCCCAGATGTTTAACCTCATACAATAAACCCCCTCTCACTATTGTTGATATTTTAAGAAATAAAATCAGATTGTCAACAATTTGGCTTATCTTTATATGTCACTAATTATATATCTGTTGAACTTCCATTGACTTCAAAGAGCCCACGTCATCTTTACTGTTAGATAGTGCAGGTCATAAACAGATGGATTTCACAGGATGGTTTTATGGCCAAGCTTCGTCTTTATCCCCTTTAATTTGAGTTCAGGTATGCTGGGGGCTGGGAAGACACATAAAACAGGAAATTGTTGGATTTCCTCCAACAGCTGAGGAGTGTGATCTTGCAGTGCCTGAAAAAAAAGAAATATCAAATTGTCAAGGAATTAGAACAAACTCTAAAAATTAACTGCGGTTAAGATTTTGAATTTTGTTTCATATTTCTCCTAGCAGCTGGGTCACCTCTTCTAGTATTTTCCATAAAGGTAGTCAAAGCTCCCTTATAACTTCCGAACTGGGTTCATAACAAATTCAATACATTTGAGGAAGATTTCAAGCTCCCCTATTCTGGTGATGCCTGTGAGCTGCATGTGGATGCTGAAACCATTTGTTTGGCCTGGAGCATTGCAACGGCACAGTGCATTGCAGGGGTACATGTGTTTCTGCTGCCCCTAGCCTGGTGCTGCCCAGTGAGAGCCCAACTCTGCCCACCCTGCTATGACCACTGTGCTGAATGGCAGCCAGCACCCAAGGGGCAGCAGGGGATGTGGCTTTGCGCCTCTCCCTCCATGGGCACTGCACAGAGGCTGCCAACAGTGGGAATGTTGTGTGAGAGGATGTGTCCCATTTGGGGAAGGGGGAGGTGAAATAAAAGAGGCAGAGAAGTAAGAGGAATGTTTCTTGCTGAGGGAGGAAGTGGGTGAACTTTATAAGGTATGAGCCTTGTGGGCAATGCATTTGAGTATCTGGCTGTACTTCACCCATGTCAGTGCCCATAAAAGTCATACCAAACTTGGCAGCAGCAATGAACTTTCTAATTTCACTTGGTTTTCACAGCTGTGATGGTGAATTCATCAATCAAATACTTATTTTTGCTTTTGTTTTAAACTGCCCCTGGAGAATAAATTCTCCCTTCACCTGCTTCCCACATGGAAAGCTCAGCTGCTCTTTCAGGCTACTTCCAGACGCAGGATTGCTGTCAGCTGACATTCTTCCATAAGAAGACAGCTAATGCAAGCAGTTTCCAAACTATTTTTTTGCTCTAGGAAGGGAATGTTAAAGGATCACTCTTCATGCCTGCTGCTTGAAAAGGATTTGAGAGAATACTTTTAAAGCGTTCCTTTTTCAGTGTCCTATTCCCCACTGCTTCCATCCTTGTGAAGCTTCCTGTGTCATCTGTGGTTTCATTCCTACTCCCCTGTATGGATTTTTTTTTTTTCCTGCTTTTAGGGTCTGACATTGAAAAGCAGGGCTGATGCCACCATACTGATCTATGTGGTCAGCAAAGCCTCAGGCAATTGCAGCTGACACACATGCCCTGCTCAGGAAGTGAGGTATTGTTCTTGGAGTGCCATCACATTGGAGCAAATGCTATAGGCAGATAGACTTATAAGCAACACGACAGCTGTGTGAGATCGTTGTGCTGCAGGATCTTATCCAGTGGAGCAATGTTTTGGAGACTGGCACTGCATGTTTTCCTGGCAAAACAGTCTGCCTGGTTACAATGTCCTTTTGTTTACTTGAACTCAGAGAGGATTTCTTACTGTGGCTGTGGTGAACTGGTAAAGCTGAGATGTGACGACCAGAAAAATGTGGTTTGCTTGATCTTTGTGCTACAAAAAGCAAGACTGTAGGATCAGTTTAGGTGCTTACATATTCTCTGTACATCTTGACCTTTCATGAGCAGGCCTCTAAATATAAGGAATTGGCCTCCTCTGGTAGGTTGCTTGTGATAGCATGAATAATTTCACTTGCTATCAGATGTACTTTAACATGAAACAAGCTTCAAGCTTCTTTTCCTTGGAAGATTAATATATCCTTTTACACAATACTGCAGATGCCTCTTAGTGTTTGCATTGTTATTTTAATCTTCAACTTGAGAGGTCAGCCTCAGCTACTTGGCAGGAAAAGAGTTGTTGGGGTTTTTTTTGGGTTTTTAGTTTTTGGTTTTTTTTTTTTTTTTTATCCAAATGCATCAGAGTCACAGTAAAGTCCAGGAGTTCTCTAGGAAGGAGTCCTCTGTCTGTACACAGCTATAATAGCACTGTGCTTTGTTTTCCTGTCAGTATTTGTTTTCTCCAACTCTGCAGGTGCTACCTAGTAGAAAAGACACTTCTAATGCATCTTCTCTACAGCCAAAGACTATGCAGGGAAAAGAGAGCTCCAGACTTCCTAGAAATCCCAATTTTCATACTTTCAGCCTGTCCTGAAGTTCTTGTGAAGTGCTATGCTAGTATAGTATTTTAAATGAAGACTGACAGGGGTTGGAAAGATGCATTTCTGACTGTGCATTCCTGGACCATGGGGAAGGACAGCACCCTCCACTGACACATATGGGATTCAAAGCACCAGGATTAACAAGATTAGGAGAGCTTTCAAAGGAAAAGTTTCTTGGTTTTACTTGAAGGACAACCTCACAGGTTAATTTACAGGGTGACTAAGGTAAGAGAATGAAAAATTTAGAAATCATAGAATGGCTTAGGTTTGAAGGGACCTTAGTGATCTAGTCCAACCTCCTTTACATGGGCAAGGATGCCTCTCAACTAGAGTTGGCTGCTCCAGGCCTCATCCAAACTGGCCTTGAACACCTCCAGGGAGGAGGCATACACAACCTCCCTGGGCAGCCTATTCCGGAATCCCACCACCCTTGTACTGAAAAACTTCTTCCTAAAATCCAGTCTAAACCTAATCTCCCTCAGTTTAAAACCATTCCTTTTTGTCCTGTCTCTAGACACTCTTATGAAAAGTCCCTCTCCAGCCTTCCTGTAGCATCCCTTCAGGTGTTGGAAGGCAGCTATAAGGTCTCCCTGAAGTCTTCTCTTCTCCAGGCTGAACATCCCCAGCTCCCTCAGTTTATCCTCATAGCAGAGGTTCCAGCCCTTGGATCATTTTTGTGGCCCTCCTCTGGGCTCACTCCAAGAGCGTCCTTCTTATGATGGGGACACCAGAACTGGATGCGATATTTGAGGTGAGGATCTCACAAGAGCAGAGTAAATGCCTTGAACAGTCTGATCTTTATTTTAATTAAAGGCTGTATCTGAGATACTCAGTTTTTGAGATCCTCAATTCTTCTGAGGTCTGCTTTATGCAGAATTGATGACATGAACAGGAATATGAATGTGAAAAACATAAGGAGATAAATTTTAGTGTAAAAGTGCTAAGAGCTACATGTGACAATTTGAAAAAAAAGAAAACTCAGGACTGAAAACATCAGCATGGACAAAATTAATCTAAGGCAATCCTGAAGAGCATGAGCATAGTATTCTGTTGGTGAAAAGAGGTAGAAGCATAACAGTAAGGGTGTTTACTAAAGTTGCTATACAGACAGAAGTTTTCAGAGGAGACTTCTTCAAATCGTAGACACTTTAAATAACAACATTCTTTGACACAGCAGAATAGTTCAGGTATGAAAGAAATAGGTAGAAATTTTGTTATTTCTATTGTATAAGCTGGAAGAAACGCAGAAAGTGAAGAAATAACAGAGCAAAATATCAGGAAGTAAATTTGAATTAAACAGAACAAACCACAGAACTGGATCTGTTACAGGAAATATTTACTTCAAATCCATGTTATCCCTTGAGTAGCATCTCTTAAAAATGTGCTAGTCTGCCTCACTGTCTTGCTACCCCTTCTGCTTTCAACAACTACCTCGTGTCTGCAGTTTGGGTTGTGCTCCTGAAACCTGAGGTTAAGTCAGGACCCTATCTCTTTAAAAAAAAAAAAAAAAAGAAAAAAAGAAAAGAAACCACACACAAAGAAAGAAAAAAACCCAGGCTGGGAAGGGGGAGCTAAAGCCTCTGCTGCATTGGGCTGTTTGGATACGTCTGGGCTGCAGCAGTGGTCACGCATCTCTCTGCAGCTTGCTGATTTTGCAACAAAGGGAGGGGACGGATCGTTTTGCAGTCCAGATGCTGTCAAACACAAGCAACCAATGGAAGAAATGGCACAATGAGCAGACAAGCATGTGGAAGCAGTTTATGAAGAAATAGTTAAATACTGAGCTTTGTCCCGGCGGATGCTGTAAGTACGAGCTCGATAGCAGATCCCGTGGTTGCTGCAGTTGTTTGTGGGGGATGTTTTATGGCTATCCTCATGCTTTTATCACTCACAGGTGGAGAGAGCATTAACCGTGGCTCGTTTGATGGTGTATTTCGGGAAATAACTGTATTGTCTGAGTGTCTACAGGATTTCTGGGTGACTCACAAGCTGCAGTGCACTGGCAGGGTGGGTGAAGCACAGGACTTTGCACATGAGCTTCTTCTCCTTTCCTGATGGCTCGTCTGGGCTCTGCTTTATAGATGTGCTAGGAGATTGCTGCAGTACCATCACCCCCCCACCCCGTGCAAAGGCCTCTCTCTGAATTTCAGCATTGCACTCAAGCACCAGGATCCACAATACAATTTTTCATGCTACAATGCTTGACTTAATTTTTAAAAAATCCTGGAGTTACTTGTTACACAAACTTTCTTCATGCCAAGTGCTCTATTCTTAGTTTTTCTTGTGTGTGCAGATGTAGAAAGCTTATGAAATTCCAATAGTGTTTTGTGTTACCACTGGGAGACTGGTTCTTAAGGCAGCTCTCTCAAAGAGAGTGCCAAGTATGATTTACCGCTGAAAGGAATGAATATTTTCCTATCTTGGGTCAGTTTCTAGCTGAAGCAGATATGTGTATTTTTAAATGTACGTTTTTAAATGTAAAAATTTGTTCTTCTGGAAAGACAGTGGCTTGTTCTTTGGCAAGTAGTTAAATTCTTTTTATTCTGCTTATGGCCTAATACAACCTAAAAAAAAAAATGAAAAAAGCAAAGCTAGAGCAAGTTTACTGCACTGTGTTTCTCGGCAAACCTTTGAATAATCAGGCAAAGATTTTTATTGCAGCTAAAAGTATGCATGTCAGCAGAGTGAAAAACTAAGCAATTATTATTTTCCTTATTATTATATGAGAATATTAATTTACCTCTCATCTTTCTAAGTACTGTATAAGGCCATGGTGATTTGCTCTAAATCAAAGAATATTATCTATTTGATAGCCTCTGCAGTTATACCTCAGTACTTACCCAGCTGCTGCAGAAGTGACTGGGAGATCTCACTCTGCAAGGGAGGTAACAGCAGGGTAGTTGTGATGAGCAGCCTGTGATGGTGTGTTAAGGAGGATGAGTAGTTGGTGCAAGGAGTAGTATTCTTTTATGACCTGGCAGAACTGCAGCTCCTGATGCCAGTGGCTGCAAGTAACTACACATGCCCAGCACCAAGCAACATGTCTGGTTGGAGACAGAATTTCCAAAAATTAAGAGAGTAGTCATTTGCATTGTTATGTAAGGGTTGTAAGAATACAAAAAGAATACAAACCCCCAATCCCACATAGAGAATTTCTGTTCCCATACTGAAAATGTGCAGAACTGTGACATAATTCCATTAGATAAAATTGTTTTATAGGCTGCCTCCTGCTGTGTGAAGACAGAGGGGAAAAGTTCAGCTCCTGTGTGCATCATTGTTTTCAGCAGAACTACACCAGGGTGAATCTGACATTTTGGGGGCCAGTAGAGGACCTTTTCTTTCTCTGTCCCTCTTGTTTAATTGATTTCCTTCTTCTCAAATGTGCATTTTTTTATGGCTTCTGGGGCAACAGGCCCAGATTCGTAGAAAAATAATATGAAGGATCTAAGATGCCTAATTTAGGACCATGGTTGCCTGTGGCTCCCTGTAAAGTCAATGGAAACAGGAGCACTTCCAGGAGAACTGATATACCACCCCCCTGAAATTAGCTAGTGGTCACTGTACTTTGCAACGTTTACGAGCTGCTTGGACCCTGCTCTCAAAAGCATGGTTTCTAAAATACTGTACGAGTTTTTATGTTGAAATATACAAAACTCTGTGTTCTTACAATCCAAAATAGTATTTTCTCAAAGCATTTTAACAGTGTCTAGCTGCCCAGTTTATATGAATCCTTTAAATAACTGGAATGGGAAAAAATGCATGTCAGATTTTGAAGCACTTGATCTTTTGGAAGACTTAATCTTTTTAGAAATAAGTTTTAATTAGTTCAACAGTATTTTTTTTTGTTATACACACAATTATTAAGCAATTATTTCTGCCTCAGCTAAGAAATACAACAAATTGCACATTCATTTGGTGCAATAGGTTTTATGAAATTCAGATTTTTATTTTTTCTAATAAGTGTGTATTTCGTGGATATGTTCACATTTTATCAGTCTTGAACTAAATCATTGAATGGGGTGGTCTAGTTCATTAGCCTTTTTCTTCTTTTTGACTGGCTTAATAGAAGATAATAACTGCTTGGAATTTTTAGCAAATATACTGTCATTTGTGATGGGGATACGACAGAACTGCATGAGGAAGGAAGGTTTCATAGTGCCCAGGAAGAACTACATGTGTTTGTGCATAAAGAAATGTGCAACTGTGAAAGGCAGACTAGAAATAAACGTCTGAGTTGTCTTCCCTAAACTTACCATAAGAAACTGTCTCCAACCAGGTGAAACCAAAATAAGGCAGCATCTGGTAGGTGATGATTACACTCAGAACACCATGAGGCAGGTGTTTTGAGCTCTTCTAGTGATCTCTCAGGAGGGCATGAATGTGCCCAGTCTCTCTCAGTGGTAAGGTTTAGCCTCTTCTTTCTTACAGGAGAATGATACTGCTGGTTGCATATCCTAATCACCAACTATTTATGATAAGACAGCTGGTTGAAAATAGTAAAGCTCAGAGCTTTAACATTCTGGTCTTCCACAAAGGAGGAAATAACAATACTAGTATTTAAATTACCCATTTTAGTTAATGTTTCAGTGAAGCAAAATTTCACAACTCGAACCTTGTTTTAGGACAGGCTAATTCACTTGTCTGTCTCTTCATTATTGATACATGGTGGACCTTTGCAGCCTTAAGAGGAAAATTATTGTCAGGTTTTAACTGATGTAAGATGAGATCCTGGAGAACATGATAGTAGCTTCAAGTGGTCTGATGTGCTTTACAAGCAGGCACCAGCTGTCACTGAGTCCTGTTCCATAAAAACATTTGCACAATGAAAGAAATCAGTAGTGCCAGGAGATGCCTGGATAGAAGGGGAGTTGCATTACTGTGCTCTCAGTCATTTCTTAGGCTACCTACGATTTTCCCACAAAATGCTCCATGTAAACCTTCCTCTTCATTTTTTTTTTCCCTCCATCCTTATTGCTATTTTTCTCTGCTCCAGGCCAATTCCTTATTGCTATTTTTCTCTGCTCCAGGCCAATTCCTACATGAATTATGACATCTGATCAACTCTCAGGAGGTTTTTTTGTAAAAGCAGTGTCACTGGCCTGCTCCTGCCCTCCAGCAGTGTCTTGTGTTTCTCCTGTTCTCCAGAGGCGAACTTGGAGGCCCTGGCCATATCTGTGCCACTAAGTAAGAGAGCTAGGGAAGAAAAATGTTCTTGGGCTCTTAGGTCTCTCCTTTGTGCTCAGAGGTGCGGTCAAGCTCAGGCTTGCATTAGACTAGGAACAGCATGTGTTGAGCCAGGCTCTCTGTCTAGAGCAGTCTGCAGATGAGAAATGGAGCAGGCTGTGCATTAGAGAGTGATTTTTGCACTGGACAGTGATGTGGAGTCTCTTTCCAGATACTAAGTAGTAATTTTCACCTAATTTCCTTCTTGTAGATATAGGACTGGCATTGGAAACACTTCCCTAACTTCTGGGATATGCCTGTGTTATTCCAGCAGTCCATGCAGTATCTCAGCCTAACAATGTTGGTCCACAACTACAGCAAATTAGGTATAAGAGTTGAAGGACTTTATGTGCTTTCTTGTTTCCTTTGGTTACTTCTGTCAATGCTATACACATCTCATTAAATCATATTGGTTATTTGATGTTTATACAATGTATGTATATGTACATGGGGATTTCCCCCAAAGAGCAGTAGTGATGTGGAAAGCTCATTACTTAGGGGTATATACAGTTATATACAACAAATTATTTGGTTGCATATGCTAGAGAGCACTCCCCTACTGCAGAAAAATGGATCATTAGATCTGAAAGAGCTTTTTCACCTCTTTCATGAAACCACAGAACCTGACTTATTTCAGTTTCTCATTAACTGTGACAAAGATGATGTCAGATAAATTGTGTGTCCTGTCTTACAAATAATAAATGAGAAGGATCATGTGTCCTCTTTCTCTAATGGATCAGTGTTATAGATGGATGGAAAAGGCACCAACTCGCTGTATGCAACTTAATGGAGTAACAAAATTGCTCAGGGTCAGTTGAGTATATTGATCCCAGGGGCTCCTGCTTGCCCTTTTATCTTAATCTCTGGCATCTCTCTCACCATGTTGTAAAAATACCACTTTAAGAGGAATAACAATAAGTTCTTAAAGCTTTATAAAAAACCCTTAGGTATAACAAAACGAAATGGTCACCACCCTGAACTCTGTAATATAAAAGCAATCTTCCAAATACCCTTTCAGTGGAGCTTCATTTATTGATTGTTGATTTTACAACTCCAATCAGAAATGTGCTTCTCATTTATTTCTTTCTATTGCAGTCCTTGTAGAGAGAGCTTTGTTGTTATAAGCTGCTCATTAATCATAATTTTCACTAATAAGGTGCTGTTTAATCAAGTAGTTCGAGACACTCAGCAAACACTCATGAATACAGCTTTATGACATCCCTGTTGCTTAATATAACTGCTTGTGAATGATGCTTATCATATGCTGAAATGTCTGTATTTGCTCCCTTGGCCATTTTCTTTCAGTGCTAGACCACCTTTTTAGCATTTTTAATTAGGAAAAGAGAGCATTGAAATAGCAGTTTAGAAGGTAATACTAGAATTAAATAAGTTGTGAAGCAATAGAACAGAAGGAAGAGATGTCTAATCATGGGCACACCAAATCTTGGCAGAGTTCTTCAAAGAATAATTTTCAACAACAGTTGCTGACGTGAATGGCACCTGCTAAATAAACAGGGTACTACTCACTGCCTTCACATTGGTTTGCAGCATCAGCAAAGGAGTTAAGTTCTCAGCCTGTCAAAGACTCTCTCCCCACTGTCTTGGCATGCTGTATCGAGCCAAGCCTTTGTGTTAATCTCCTTGCTTCTGCAACATTTGACATTCCTAGATGAAAATTTTCAGCATAGCATGTCCCAATTTAGGGACAAGCCCTTCTACTTGTGAAAAAGAAATTCATACAGATAAATCATCTGCTTCAAAGCATAGTGGTCATAAACAGAAAATGCCATAACATTTGTCATCAGTTTTGGCTGGCGAATGGCATAGAGATCAAAATATTTCTGGTTGTGTCTGTCAAACTGTATCCATACTTGTATAACTATGTAGTGATCATAAAAGATGTTTCCTTCTGCTTTTATAAAAATTGACTTGAAGGAACAGAAGATGACAAGAAATACCTTTTCTTTTTTTATTAACATCAGTAGCTGAAAATAAACTTCAACCTTGCAACAAACGCTTCAGAAGTATTTATCTGCTGGTTTGAGCAGCACCCTTCACCAGGTAGACAAACAACACTCTTCAGAGCTTGTCTAACTTTTTAGTCTGTTTCTGCTTCCTATACATTGTAGGAAAAATCAACTGACTTCTAGGCAGAATTGTTCTGGAGAAAAAAGATGGCCTGGAAGATATTCTGTACTTCTTTGCTTGCCATGAGTTGTGGAGGCATTAAGAGGCAGGATTAAGTGTGTAATAGTGACTTTATGTGTGGTAGTTTGAGGCTATGCCTTTATGATTTTTCACAGATTTCAAGCAGAAAGCAGAAAAATGTAAATAAATCACTATTGGGTGTAAAAAGGAAAATAATAATTATTCTAAACAATTGCATCGGAGGGATAGCTCCTGTACTGGCTGTACGGCTCATGTCTAGCCTGATTCTGACCTTGAGCACATGTGAGTCAGCATCTATCTGAAACGCTGGATTCTGCACAGAGGATGGAGTACTGCTGGACAGAAGTGTAAACTGGGAGTGGATGGAGAACAGCCCTGTAGAAAGGGATCTAGGGCTGCTGACTGGCAGCAGGCTTTGTAGGACTCAGCAGTGTGCCCTGGCAGCCAAGAGGGCAAACCATATCCTGGGGTGTGTGAAACACAGCATAACCAGCCTGTCAAAAGAGGTGATTGTCTTGCTGTGTTCAGTCTTGGCCTCTCCTGAAGTACTGTGTGCAGTTCTGGGCCCCACAATTTAAGAAGGATATGAAGGTCCTTGAATGCATCCATAGGGGGGCAACAAAGCTGATGAAAGGGCTGGAAGGAATGTCCTGTGAGGAGTGGCTAAGGACTGTGGGTTTTCCTAGTTTGGGAAAAAAGGAGGCTGAGAAGCAACCTCATTGCTCTCCACAGCTTCCTGAGGAGGGGAGGTAGAGAGGGAGATGCTGAGATCTGCTCCCTGCTATCTAGTGATAGGATGCATGTGAGAGGTTCAGAGCTGCACTGGAGGAGGTTTAGACTTGACATTAAGAAGCATTTGTTTACCAAGAGTGGTCAAACATGGGTATAGGCTCCTTAGGTGATTGATGCCCTAGGCCTGGCAGTATGTAAGAGGTATTTGGACAATGCTCTTAATAACGTGCTTTAACTTTTGCTCAGCCCTGAAGTGGTCAGGCAGTTGAACTAGATGATTGTTGTAGATCCTTCCAACTGAAATAGTCTATCCTATTCTATTTAGACTGGGGACCATGGGGCAGAGGGCTCTAGCAAAGTAGACAGTCTAGTGCTGCTTAAGTTTCCAAGATGGAAAGGCAGACAGTGTCCAACTGATCTAAAGGCTATATACATTTCTGTAAATGTCTTTTATGAGCAGCATGGGAACTCTTCTTAACCCTTCTGCTCTGTCATATAACTGCCACTGACTTTATCTTACTGCATAAAGTGAATTTTCAGTGTGTCCCAGGTCTTAAAGTCTCCTCTTCTGTATGTTGTAGTTACAGTCTTGTGCTGCTGACACCAACTTGGATGCTGTTGTGCAAAAATTTTCCAGTCTTGCCACTAAGTAAGGCAACCATGCTCTGTGCTTTTATTGATTCCTCTCTTTTCCTAAGCATCAAGCATGAGCTGCCTATCCTTAATTTCAACGCCTTTGCAGCCCTCATGCATGCTCTTCTCCAGTACTGTGAAGCTGACCTCCCTTTTTGGCTGGCTAGTAATGAGTCTCTAATGTTTTTTTCAGATGAACCTCTCAGTATTTTCTCCCACAAAAGTTCAGAGGTTGTTACGTGCTGATCTGAATCAAGTGAGGATGATGATGAGGCACTGTGTAACATGTGGCTGAAACTACAACATATAATGTGACCCTATGTCCTTACCAGCTGGTGCTAATGGGAAGAAAGGAAATTGTAGTTGCCTGTATCTCCTCCCTGACTTTCATTACTGTCCTCTTCCAAAAATATCTGAAAGAACTCCAGTGTGGTAATAAAATATTTAAAATGGACACTCTGTCAGCTCCCTCAGTGTTATGGCAACACGATGCCCTGCTAATAGGTACTACAGGCTCTGTTTCTAGGACTGTGATTCTGGGGTTAGTACTGGGGTGTTGCAACTGTTGTTACTAGAAGTTTGAGAACTGTTGTAAAGAGCTTTCTGAGACACCAGACAAGCCTCCACGCTTCAAGAAAGCCATTTTTCTAGTCAAGTACTGTGACAACCAAACACATGACAGTCAAGACCTAGTTGTAAGATGCTCTAAGTCTGATGCTGCCTGGTTGACCCAATGGCCACAGTCTTTGATGGTTTAGTCTCTGAGGCTGAGATGGCTAAACTTCAGAGCTTTTCAGAGTAAAGCTGGAAATGAGGAGGGCTTCATCTGCCTTCCCTAAGGGGGTCCTGGATATTACTGGAGTTTATATACGCTTTTCCCTAGGCCTGGACCAGTCTGGTCCAAAATTGTACTTCTTCCTTACAGGTCTAATGCCTTTTTTTTTTTTTTTTTTTTTTTTTTTTTTGGGTGGCTGTTATGTGTCTGCAGGCTGGTTCCTGATTGTGTGATTCCTTCTGATAGTTGCAGATTGAGTCCCTTTATTCTAGACTTGATACTGTTACACAACTGTAACAAACAAACAGCTATTACAAAATGTTTTGCTCCCTGCCCTGAATCACACAGTCCTGCAGTATGTCTGGGTAAAAGGCAAAGTGGATGTGTTTTGCTTTTCTACTTTTAATTGGGCAGTCTTGTGGCAATGCTTGGCTACAAGCAAGAACAACATCAACAGGGAAATTCCCTGACAGCTAACTGAATAACAAAGTGAGCTTCTGTTTTGGGAGACTAAACCAAAACAATTTCTGCCTTAATGTATCCATTCATTTCTTTAGACCATACGTTTAGCAAATCTGTGATGTATCTGTGAGCTTTCTTTAAATTAACACTTTGCTGACGCTACGTTGACAACACAAAAGTATTCCCAAACCATAAATAGAAGATAATTTCATTTTATCCAGTTCTGTTGGAGAAATTAGGAGTGGACACAGTGGCCTGGGGATTTTAGCAGCTCTCAAAGAAGCGTTCTCCTTAATAGTGTTCCTGTCCTCAATTATTATTGCAAAGAAGCTTTTTTCATGTGGAATTACTTGAAAGCTTCTGTGGAGGTAATCTTGATACCATCATGAGCCTGCCAAGTCATCCTCTTCTTCAGGAGTCGTGAGGTATGCAGGCAGCTCTGGTTTGAAGGATCTTTGGGTATGACAAGTGTGTATTGCTGACACGATAGCATCTGACTGAGCTGGAATCTTGTCCATCATACCAGGGACCTTCACAGCAGTTTTGGACTGCAGATTGTGGGCAGTGTACCACTTCATCTGCATCTCTTACTCTGCAGCAACTTCCACATGATTTCTGGGCATAATTTGAGATATGTCCTTTTTAGTTAGAAAGTCTCATTCACAACCTATAACAAAGATCATGTAACAGAGGCAAGTAACATTTCCATTTATTTTTAGTGCTCAATATGAGGACCAAGATGACACGGATAGCAGATAAACAGGCAGAAACTGAAATTGCATAACTGAGGTAGGAATTAAAGTTAACTCACTCTAGTTGGGAAAAACCTAGATTATCGCTGTCCAAGAAATCTGCAACACAAAATTGCAGTTTTAGTAAGAAATATTTTTAATAAATCAGATGTTAATCCTGTAAGTCTGAGAAAGTCATCCAAGCAACTGCGGAGCCTTTGTGCAATATCAAAAGTGTGCAAGGTTTTAGAAATGAGAGACTAATTAAATACATGAAAGTAAAGGCAAAATGAGTTAAAATAAAACAAAATCCACGCAGTCAACCTAATACCTTCTATTGAAAAATTATCTTCCAGAGAAAGAAAATGGCATAAATCTCATCTCCCAAAGTTTAGAAACACTGACCATGTTGAGAACTAACAATTAAGGAGGAAAAGATGGAAATTATTACAATAATGGTAGATACAGAACCAGCTGTATGGCAAACGATAATAAGAAGCTAATTAGAGTTCCACGAAGACATGACTTGAAACCACAGGGACAGCCATGGAAGTCTCTAAGCAGAAGCTAAGAGAAACTGGCCTCTTTAGCCAAGGAGAATCAAAGAGAAAGTAGCAGAGAAAAGGTGAGATTATTCTTAGTAAATCTATTAGGTTAACGAACACAGGAAAAGCAGGAATTCTATTTAACCTGTTAGATCCTGTGGGCACAAAAATATATAGGTATGAATTATCCCAGAATAAATTGAGCCTAAAGCAGGAGAAAATTAATCAGAAAAGCAAAGTTCTCAGGCAGCCCTCCAGAAGGTGATGCAAACAGAGAAGTGTCAGATTTGGAGACTGATCAGCTTACTTAAAAAAAAAAAAAGACTCTCACAGTCTATGACATCAGAGCACTGCTCTCTTCCAGGAGATCCCTTCCAACTTCACAGACTTCCTCTGTGCATGGCCGAGTGCTGGAAATCACTTGGGACATCTAAGCTGACAGTATTTAAATTTGTGTATGTGGAAAATGGCAGCTGGGAATAGGTGGGGAGAAGCTTCCAGCTCTGAAATTCACATCTACTGTCTTATCTAAGAACAACTGAGTGCACTAGCCCATGAAGCATATTACCAGCCACTGTGTTCACTCCTAATTTCTCCAACAGAACTGGATAAAATGAAATTATCTTCTATTTATGGTTTGGGAATACTTTTGTGTTGTCAACATAGTGTCAGCAAAGCATTATTTTAAAGAAAGCTCACAGATATATCTCAGAATTACTAAATGTATGGTCTAACTAAGAAATGAATGGATACATTAAGGTAAAAATTGTTTTGATGTAGTCTCCCAAAACAAAAGCTCACTTTGTTATTCAGTTAGCTGTCAGGGAATTTCAGTGTTGATGTTGTTGTTACAGAACACTACAGTGTTTCTGTAACTATATGTTTGAAATTTCCTTGTCAGGCTTTGGTCAGTCAAATGGCAGATTTCTGAGTTATAGGTCTGAGAATTTCAATCTACTTCAAACCTTGAAGGAGGAGGTGCTACAAAACACATCCATACAATAAATAAATACATTTATGTGTATCTGATACACATTAGAGTTCTGTGGCTAACAATCTTGCCGGAATCCAAGTTATCTGTAAACAAAAGAGGAAACTTCACACAGAATCAGAGAATCAACCAGGTTGGAAGAGATCTCCAAGATCATCTATATAATTAAAGAAAAACCAACCAACCAACTAAAAAAAAAAACACCAAGCAAAACACCCAACCACAAAAAAACAAGACTTGAAACAGTTTTGCTTCTCAAGACTTTCTAATTACTGTGATAAGCAATTCTTTCCAATCTTCTCTGCAATGATAAGAATAATAATGACAAAGACCCTGAAATGTCTTTAGAAGATGGGAAGTCTAAGACCACAACTGCTCTTAACAGCAGGCTAACATCCTTCCTTCCTGACCATCTGTGCTGCAAGGTGATCAGAGAGGAAGTTGCTAGGCCAGAGGAGGTAGCAAGGACAGATAGGATGACTGAGGTTACACAGTGTTCAGGGAACCATAATGCCTAAACAATTCATTTTACTGATTAAATACAATTTTTTAAAAGATCTGAATCCATCTGCTCCTAATTTAATTGTTGAAGTAAGATCAGTAGGAAGATTTGAATGCAGCTAAACCCTTCACTTGAAGGTAAAATAACAATTATTTATAAAATGTTGTGTGAAAGATAACTTTCCAGTGATATGTGATAATTATTTGGAGTTTGATTTGCTTAATAGATAAGAAATTTCCTAAGTATATATATTTTTTGTTTGCTTGTTTTAGACATTTGAACATAGTTTAAGACTTAATTATTTGTGGTAGTCTAAAACATACAGAAGTTGTATTTTGATTCTGTATGCTTGAGCCTGAAATGCTATAAGGTAGGAGGCAAAATAGTTGAATTTAAATACCAAGATTAGGTATTCAGAATTTATGTCATAACTGACTTTATGGTAAATATATATCCTTCCTAAGCTCATCTTTAAAATAAGTTTATTTAATGTTTCACCTGAAGTGCATTTCTCCAAAGTGCACTTCAGAGACATTCTTACGCTTCATGTATCTGCTGTAATGGTCTCCTGTGTGCAGAACTGTGAAGTACCTTTACATAACCATGAAGGATGTTTGGTTTTCCTCTTATTCCAGCTACTAGTAATTCGTAAAACAATAATCAAGGTAAGTGATTTCCAGGTTACTCTTGAAGAGAAATACTCACAGGAGATATTTTTGGAGCTAAAAGAATCAGGTTAGCAATCCAAATAAAATCTAATTAAAAACAAAGAGAAGGATATCTGTGAAAGTATTCACTATCCTCTTGGGAATTGTATTTCCAGAACACCTGACTAACTACTTTAACTTCCAGCCTGGTATCACTTACAGAGACAGACTTCAACAAAAATGACTGCTGTCATAATTATTCTGAAATGTTCGTATTTTCTGTACAATGGCTCAGTTCATATCCTGTCCTCCTGGTTTCTCACCAGGGACTCATGAGACTGGCATCCCACTGTTAGGTAATTCATAAATTCTTGGATTGACAAGTCTACACAGACCAGTATGTTGCTATGGTGGACAGTACAGACTAGATGAGACTAGGAATTATATAGTGGCTTTAATGTTCAGCTCAGACTTAGTGTACCCCACTTTAGAGCAAGCAGAACTTATCAATTAAGATGGATATCTCTAAAAGGCATGTATTGTGCAACCAAGCCATAACTCTTACTCCAGCTATTTTTTTTTCTCTCTCCTTAACAGCCCCATTGTTCATATGTTTGTGACTGCAGAGCTATTTAGGTTTCTGTATTATGGTTCAGAGACAGCCTAAGTTTTACATTTGATTGGAAAAGCCATTGAATGTTTCAGAACTAACTCTAAGCACAAATGGTTCTCCTTCTGCTTGTCTGTCTGTGTGGCAACTGCTACTTTCAGTTTCAGAGTGGTGTTAACATCTCCAAGTTTCGGGAGAGCAGCAGTGAGTTTTTTAACCACAAGGCTCTTCCCCCCCCCCCCCCTTTTTTTTTTTTTTAAATCCTTTTGCCCAGCTGCTATGTATTGTTGAGAAATCACTTTGAAACACTTGCATTGAGTATTTAATTTTACTTCATCAGAATGCGACGGAAGTATTTTTAGTTCAACCATGCAGTCCCAGATGTTACCATAAGATCATTTGAGTAGCATAGAATCACCCTGTTAGTCATATTGTTACAAAGCATTTTCAGAGCTTTAATATTGGTGCAGGTAGTCAGACTTTGAGTCACCTTTTCCATAAATGAAATATTGCAAGTATTGTGTTAACCACATTTACTTCATGTTTCCTTTGTTCCTTTGAGATAGAAGCAGAAAAAGTTGGCATTAGTGATTTCAATTAACTTACTGTTAATTTCCTTACTTTCCTGAATAAGTAATTCCTTACTTTCTTAATAAGTATTGTACATTTTTTTTGGTCCTTGAGAAGAATTTTCTCTATTCCGTGCTTAAGGTTAGTGTTCATCTTAGCTAACATGCAGCATTGAGCTGTGAGGAGATACTGGCTTCATCTTGAGAAGCACAGAGCAGTCCACTCTACTTACTGGGGCACTGGATCATTACTGCATCTGACTTTAGAATAAGCAGCTGCTCCTTTTGCTCAGGTAACTCTGAACTGTTTTCCAGTATGTGTTCCAGTATCCATGCTGTATCTCCTGCTTACCATTATGGCCTGACTTGACTGCTGCTGGAGGCTGTAATCTCTCTTTTCATAAGAAGTTTTCACAATTAATAAATTTCAGTGACTGTCAGGTGACCACTGCACCATGAAGCAATGATCAGGAGAGGGGATTTGCTCATCTGGTGAGAACTATGTAACCTTGCTGCAGATAACAGCCCTTAGTGTTTTGTTGGCCTTCTGGACTCTGCTGTGTGTTTTGAAAAGCAATGTATTTGTGCTCTCATCCACACTCCTGATAGTGCAGCTTTGTTTTCTAGCCCTTGTGGTTTGAGTATGTATTAAAACTGTCTAAAAGTAAACCAGTTGCAATTAACTCCTATAACACCTTCATAAGTCACACTTTTCCTAAATACCTGCTTGGGTACCTGGGTCATGCAGTGGAGGTTAAATACATTCCCAGATCTGTGAGTAGCTTGTTAGTCTTCTGTATTTTTTTCTGCACTCATTCCCCATGTGGCATACAGTCACCAAGTCAGGTTCAGCTGGGAATTTTCTTTGTTTATAAAATTTCCTGCTGTTCTAGGAACCTGTGACAATTATGGAGTTGCTGACCAGTGATTATAAGTCTCAGAGTATTGCTGCTCTTTCTGTTGGTTGTGTGGCTTGGAAGGGGTAGGTACAAACAACAATAACTGGTCCAGAAAACCCAATGACTACAAAATCTGCTCCACTTTTCATCTGTTAAATACTTTTATCCTTGTATATGTGTGTCATGTTTCATCAAAAAAGCAATGATTCTACTGTGTCAAATGCACCAATATCACCACACTCTAGAAAAAGAATCACATTTGTACAGCTACAGTCAATTTATCCATTATATAAAAATCAACAAGTGCAGCATTTTTATTCATTATAATATTAATAGCATTAATAATATAATATTCATGGTATTAATCTGGAGACTTTCAAAACCCACCTGGATGCATTCCTGTGTGGACTACCCTAAGTCATCCTGCTTTGGCAGGGGGGTTGGACTCGATAATCTCTGTAGGTGCCTTCCAACTGCTAATGTACTGTGATACTATCAATAGTATAACTAATATTGAAGTGTTGGCATTTTTGAAAGCTTTTAGTTTACTTTTAACCTTAAAATTGTATGTGATAAATCATGAAAGTTCATGTAGTGTAAAGCAGTGTAAATGCAAAGCCATATATTTAGCTGCTGCCACTGATTTGTATCTGCTGATGGCCTGAATTGCTCGTTTCAGTTTCACTGTATCACAGTGTCTCAGAGGTTGGAAGGGACCTCAAGAGATCATCAGGTCCAACAGCCCTGCCAGAGCAGGATCTCTTAGGGTAGTCCACACAGGAACGCATCCAGGTGGGTTTTGAAAGTCTCCAGAGAAGGAGACTCCACAACCCCCCTGGGGAGCCTCTTCCAGTGCTCTGTCACCCTCACTGTAAAGAAGTTTCTCCTCATGTTGAGGTGAAATCTTCTATGTTCTAGTTTGAACCCATTGTTCCTTGTCCTATCACTGTGTACCACTGAAAAGAGCCTGGCCCCTTCCTCCTGAAACCCACCCCTCACATATTTATAGACACTGATCAGATCCCCTCTCAGTCTTCTCCTCTCTTCCAGTTTAAATGGTTTCAAGCTGCACCAGGGGAGGTTTAGGCTGCATGTTAGAAAATATTTTTTCACTGAAAGGGTTATCAAACAATGGAATGGTCTGCCCAGGGCAGTGGTGGAGTCACTGACCCTGGAGGTGTTTAAGCAGCGTGTGGACCTGGCTCTTAGGGACATGGTTTAGTGTTGACCCTTCAGTGCTGGGTTGAGGGTTGAACTGGATGATCTTTGAGATCTCTTCCAACTGGATGTATTCTGTGATTGTGAGTTTGCTACACCAAAACTCTCTAGACAATAAACATATTCAAGACATACCTACTTTACTTCCAGCATTTCTAGCTTGATAGTACATTATTATGTTACACTGTATCAGATCCATCTCAAATTTCTGCAGAGCAGCTGTCTCCGAGAAGCAGCTCTATATATTTGTGTGGTACCTGCAGTCGTGTGATAGCCTTGCATTTAATTTAACCTTTGATAAAAATGCCTTTTGAACCCAGCTAAGTATATTTGCTGCTTTACTCTGCTCTGGTAAGACCTCACCTGAAGTACTACTGTGTCCAGCTCTGGAAGCCTCAGTACAGGAAGGACATGGACCTGATGGAGTGAGTCCAGAGGAGGGCCACAAAAATGATCAGGGGGTTGGAGCACCTCTGCTACAATGACAGGCTGAGGGAGTTGGGGTTGTTCAGCCTGGAGAAGAGGAGGCTCTGGGGAGACCTAATAGCAGCCTTCCAGTACCTGAAGGGGACCTACATGAAGGATGGAGAGAGACTGTTTACAAAGGACTGTAGTGGTAGGACGAGGGGCAACGGTTTCAAACTCGAGAAGAGTAGATTTAGATTGGATGTTAGGAACAAGTTTTTACCATGAGGATGGTGGAACACTGGAATGGGTTGCCCAGGGAGGTGGTTGAGGCCCCATCCCTGGAAATATTCAAGGCTTGACAGGGCTCTGGGCAACCTGATCTAGTTGAGAATGCCCCTGTTGACTGTGGAGGGGGTTGGACTAGATGTCCTTTAGAGGTACCTTCCAACCCAAACCATTCTATGATTGTATGATTCTGTGGTTAACAGAAACAATTTGTACATCAATGATGTCTGTCTTATCAAAATTTTGATACCTGGTCTTTCTTTCTCTCCCCCGCCTCCGCTCCTTCAATGTTTACCATCTGATTCTGGCCTGTGCACTAGTCCTTGTTGTATTTGCACAGTGTGGTCTAGATTAATTCAGACTGCTGCTATTCCATGGAGTGGGATTTTAATTATGAGCATTAAACACGTCATACGCTCCTGCCAATAAATCCAGGAGAAAGCAGAATTTAGTTAAACAGTGGAACCATTCTGTATTTATACTGGCCTACAGGAGATTACGTATTAACCCTGAGATGATCCCATACTACTTGATCGGAGATTAGACCTTAGGCATATTTGGTGTTCAGCTTGTTCTGCCTCTCTTAACACTCATTTGTCAGCCAGATATTCTTCCTTTTTTCTCTTTTAAAGGGCTCTTTCCCTCATGCTAACAGGTTTAGAAAAAATGCAGTTTTTTAGTTTGCGTCACAAGGCAAACTAAAAAACCATTTGTTTTTTACCATTTTGCTGGTAAAAACATTGTTGGCAGAAACAAAACTATGTCATATGCATGAGATGAGTTGTACTTTTTTAGGATATCAGGTAGTGACAGTACTAGGGGGAATGGAATAAAGCTGGGAGTGGGGAGATTCAGGCTGGATGTGAGCAAGAAGTTCTTCCCCATGAGAGTGGTGAGAGCCTGGAATGGGTTGTCCAGGGAGGTGGTTGGGGCCCCATCCCTGGAGGTGTTTTAAGGCCAGCCTGATGTAGTGTGAGGTGTCCCTGCCCACGGCAGAGGGGTTGGAACTAGATGATCCTTGTGGTCCCTTCCAACCCTGACTGATTCTATGATTCAGTTTACAGTTATTAAGAAAGCATTTTGAGAGGACGGTGAAATGTCCTAAAACAAAAGAAGTGCTTAACCCCCATGGACTCTTTGTACATGTGATACTGAAAGAAGTTGTGATTACTGTGAGGAGCTGGTGCAGCAGCATATCCTTGAAGAGAAATCCTAAGTACAGCCAAGATTAGCCATGCATATGGATGGGGTATCTTTGGCTGTGAATGTCTGCTATGCTGCAGCTCTGGTCAGTTCAGCTTGCTCCTATTCTTGAGGATATATTCACAGATTCATAGAATGGTTTAGGTTAGAAGGGACCTTGAAGATCACCTAGTTCCAACCTCCCTACCATGAGCATTGACACCTTCCACAAGACATATACCTCCTGTTGTGGTCTTGTTTATTCCAACAGAAATCAACATAAGCAATGATGGGTTTATGATCAAATTGTGCTTTTGAACAGTGTAGAACATAAATTGAAGATTAGCTACTGTGGTGTTTGTCTGCAGATTTTTCTTGTCTAAACTTTAGATTGCTCTCAGTCATTCTGATGGGTTTTGCATGCTTCCCATGCTGTTGGATGAGCTATTAACAGTTTTGATTTAGTTGTTATTGTTGAGGGAAGAAACTTTCGTGTATATGCAGTTTAGACTCTGCATAGTAAATGTGAAATTTAGACTGATCCCAGTATTAAAAGGATGGATGAGGAGTGAACAGATAGATTGCCAGATAACCACTATTGGTTTTCACACTAGAAATTTCTGGAAGAATAATATATATATATATGTATGTACCTCCCTGATTTGCAGGAAAAATTCAGTATTTCCATACCTATGCCTGTGGTTTCATACCTACAACTAATGACAGGTATCCACAAAGCTGTTTTTACAAACTGACTACTAAACCTCCTCCACCAAAATTAAAGACAGACATAAAATCCACCAGCAAAGGTGTTTTGGTGTAAAAGCTAATAAATCCCACAGTAGAAAATTGGCATAGGCAATGGTTGTCACTGTTGGGTTTTTTTTTTTGTCCCAGGAGAGATATTTATTATTATGTGTATACTAATAAATTCAGTGACAGAATATTCTTGGGTACTGCAGCTCAATATCATATAAAGCTACATGGTAACCTGTATGAGCACCTCAGACACTGAAGAAGTGTAAGCTCAGGAAGTTAGCATGCCAGGGTCAGTCTGTATCTGGTATCTGACAGCCACATTGGCTCTCTTTCTTACCATGGGAGACAACACGGAGATGACCGTGTCAAAATCTTTCTAGGATTGCAATGTGATCTGGTAGCAAACTGACAACACCATTTGGTCACATCCATGCTGGCAAGACCAAGATCCTTCGAGGAGTATCAGAATGATTTGCTGGTGTAGAGATGTCAGTTCATGCTGTGATAAAATTTGCTTTTCTGCTAAGCAAATTAGGTATTGAATCAATAATTTTTAAGCTGCTTTCAAGTATTTTGGATCTATCCATTTTCTGGACAAGTTGTCACTGTCAAAAATCCTAGAAGATATTATTTTCCTAGAGTGTGTTAGTACCAAGAGCAAGTAACATATAAATTCTTTTGAAACAAGAGGCTTAGATAATGTATTTAGATAGAGTCTTCTGAGCATGTGAGTCCAGCTCAGTCTATATGCAAAATCATGCACAAAGTTGCAATGAATTAAAAAGCTTCCCCACAGCAATGTAATAAACAACAATCTTTGAAAGGCCAAACCTAGAAATAGAATGCAGCCTGAGAAAGTGTGTCACTCACTAATTATGGAGAAGCTGGCTCTTAAAGTCATAATTAACTTTCTATTATTAGACTATTTTTTACTTCCCCAAGACAAATGAAGCTGCCCAAATAACTTTAAACATTTTTCATGTGTGATTTTACTAATGATAGAAACGTTAGGTGGAACTTTTTAGGGAAACTATTTGCTGGCTTGGTCTTCCAGCTATGGAATGCCAAGACCCCCTTGAGCCTGGCTTTGTACTGCAGCCAAAATGCCTTTCTTTGGTGCTCCACTCCCAGTTGCAACCCATTATGCAGCAGGACTGCAATGGTTTTAGTCTCTGTGGAATCATTCATACCTGGGCAAAAGAGGATGGGTTTGTGTGGCTGTTTGCTTAATTCTGTATTAATAAAGTATGACTTAAAAGACTTTTACTTGGGTCATGTGTAGATATACAGCTTGGCATGGTTGAGTCACCATCCCTTTAAACATAAAGGTCATTTAGATGTGGTGCTTGGGGATATGGTCTAGGGGTGAACTTTTTAGCGTAAGGTTAATGGTTGGATTTGATGATCCCAAGGGTCTTTTCCAGCCTGAATGATTCTGTGATATATTGAAGCCATTTAATAACACATTATGCAAAGTTACATTTTCCATGCTGCTTTTCATGGTAGACTGAAGAATTCCTCTTCAGTTTATATGTTTGATATTTAATATACTGAGTAGGTAAATTCTTAAGCATTTAAAAAAAAATCAAGCCATGAATTCTACCCTTCTTTCATCTATACCATTTGTATTTCAGTAGCATACTTATATAGTAAACTAATTCACCTTTTGTAATTTAGCCACAGTTGTTTCCCTTTCTGGGTCAGGAAAGAATGTCTCTGCATTAGTATCTGAAGAGGGACAAACACAACTGCACATTTTGAAAAGACTTGCCAACACTGTCAGAGGCCCAGACAAGGATTTATATTTGCACAGATGCAGAATAATAATGGAATACCACTGCTGTTCTCCCAGCTCTCTCAAACATAACTTCTTTGGGTAATAACATGTATATTGAATGAAATGTTTTCTGCTGCTTAACAGCATATGCCTTGCTTCACTTACACATTATTTTGGTGCTACAAAAATTCTTTGCATCAGCCTGAAGGAAATAGTTCCCAAAATGATTGTGGTGGGTTGAAATTCCCCCCTGCCCTGCCCACCCTCTCCCCCCCAAATATTAACTTTACCAGACTAGCTCAGTTTGCTGCTTGAAATCTGTAACAAATTTTAAAGGCATAGCCTCAAACTACCACAATGATATGCAGCATAGGGTAGATTTTGACCTATATAGCTGGGAGTGAGGATTAGCTGGGATGACTTTGGATCCTCCCTATGGGAAGTCATTGCAAGCTAGTTAATCTCTTCCCCTAGCTGCAAGCCATTTGAGTAGGACAAAATCCTTCTCCAAAAATGTTTTGTCCACCCTGTTATTTACTCTTATGGCTGCAATATATATCCTAGAGCCTTTTTTTATTTTGTGTTTTGTTTTTTGTTTAAAGCAGATACTGATGTAAAGAAAGAAACTGAAAACTTGTCCCCTTACTCAGCATACTACAACTACATGTGTTCATTATTGTACTGATGTTATGTGCTAGAGGGGAAGCAGGAAACTCCTAACTGCTCTTTTTCAGTCCTCCAGTTCTCCATGTGCTTGCAAGTACTGTAATGCACAAGGCAGTTTATAATTAGATACATGACTCACTTAATACTAGTAACCTCAACTATGCCCTCAGAGGAAATTACTTTTCCATACCCTGCAGTTCAATTCTGTTTTGTATTAATGTCCCAATCCTTTTCTCTTGTGTTTCTTCTTCCAGAACTTCTGAGCTGATGTTAAGAATTGTCTTCTAGCAGGTGTGAGGGAGAACTCAAGTCAGAATTTAGCCCTCACAAATACTCTTCTGACTGTGCCTGTTCCAGAAAAAAAGGAAGATACAGCAGAAACAGCAGCTTCCATAACTCCACTCTTTCTCCAGAAGATAAATAGAAACCAATTGCACAAGAATATAGCCTGAATTCAGTTAAATAAACTGTACAAGACCTCCTTGATTTTTGAGACCTGTCCTATCAAGTCAGTTCCTGATTATATGAGAATAAACTTCTGTGGACAATTAAGGAAGTGGCTTTAAAAGAATACTGGAGAAGTAGCAGATGATGAGGCACACAGACATCTTTGGTTCAGGGATGGAGTGAATATTGAGTTGAGTTTCACATGGTTGGGCTTTCCTGTGTCCACTGGAGAGATGATGATCCACCAAGCAATGAAGATTAAAAATTAATTTCCTAATTTATAAATCCAGTATCTGCTTCATGTTCCTATTGGGAGGATATCAAAGAAAAAGAGACAATGGAGATCCAAGATAAGAACAGGTAAAAAATAATAGTTAACACCTGAATAATTAACTCTGATAGGCTGACATGTTCTTGCTGAAATTGTCATGATCAGTAAGTGAAAGATGGAGTCTGAAACTTGCCTAGTGTTTGTTCAGTATTGGTACTTTTAAAGGGGAAATTGATTTCTTATGTTACAAATTCATACACAGGTGCCAGGTTCTGCTGCATTTGCTTAGGAATTGTATCTGTGAAATTAATGAGAACTGCTTGAAGAAATTAATCACTCCTATGAGGGATGGATTCATACTCTAACTTTCCTTTTACTTGTACAGCCTACTTTCACTGTATGATTTTCTTTTTTTCAAGTAAGTGAAAGAGAATTTACTTTTCTGCGTTTGTCTAACGTTGAATTCAAGATACTGTTTTACTGGGAAGAATGTATGATCTCACTAACAGCTAAGAAACAAAGCAAGTTCCTTATATGAAGAGTGTCTAAACAAATCTCCTGAGATAAGTGCTTGTTTTGATGTTGTGATTACCAGTGTTCTTCTCTGCTCTCAGTGTGCCTGCAGGAAGATTATAGCCCCCACCACCCTCAGCCTTGCAATCTGCAGAATCCCCACTGATGTCCAGCTCTATAACATACAGCCTCTGTTTTTTACCATGTGATAAGAAGTTGAGCTGTGCATTGTCTTAGAAAGCTGTTGTTAGCAACAGCCAATTATTTTCAGGGTCTGTGCCACTGGCTTCCTATATGTAATCTTGTGAAAATTCACAGAATGTATGTATTTCTATTGCTAGGTGACTGTGGGATAGAAAATGTTGGGGTTTGTGTCTCCCTTTTTACTAGATTAACTAGGCTTTTGTAATGCAAATTTTGTACATCTGGGAATCTCTGGGATACGCTTGGAAATCTAAGAAATTATTTGAGCAGCAGCTCTTCTGTAATCCAGTATGACATGAAGGTTATCTTCTAAAGACCTCGTCTGATAGTCAATTTAGTTAGCACCAAGGAGTGAAATGAGACCAGAGATGAAACTACTGAACTGCCATGGACAAGAGCTGGAAAATATGGATTGTCCTTGATTGAGCTGCAGGGCCAATAGTCAAGCTGGAGACTGTGCATTGGACAGAGGAGGGATTGAATAAATCAGGCCTAAAAGTTGTAGCCAAAGAGACTACAAGCTGACTAGACTCATGTCTAGTCTTTTACATGTGGATGGCTCAATCTGTGGGTTTTTTTTGCAGTGATTGTTATTTATGGAGCCAACAATTTAAAATTCTCTGTTTCAGTATTGACAATTTTGGATACTATCAAATGATGGCTGTTCCACCAAGATCAGAAATGACAGATATCATGTCATGTCAGTTATGCAGTGATTTTTTTTTTTTTTTTTTGCTCCTTTGGTTCCATGAAGTGTATGGATTTTTTTTTAAATGAAATTCTTACTTAAATGAAGTTTCCATTAGACAATGTAGTGATATTGCAGAATCCTCATTAGATTTGTTTTTTCTTTTAATTTCAGTATTAGTCATACCAGTCATAAAAAATTATAGATCTTAAAGATTTTGGTAGAGTATTTTACTTGAACTTCAATACAATACTGATATTGAGCCTAGCTAAATTTAATGGTATTCAAGTGTAAATTTTGAAATCTGTGTGCAAAATTAGGGCTTTAGATGCCTAACCTGAAGCTTGGCATTAGCAGACCCTTGTGCCTGTGTGGTGTCACACCAAATTAGCTTGCTTCACAAATTTTGGTGTATGCCCTTCCTCCAGCAAGTCATTATTACACTGCAAATAGATGTTTTCTGGAGCAGAGACAAGCTTTTATGCCTTTTTTTTTTTTTTTTTGTAAACTGTCTGTAATGACAAGACTGTGCTCCCAATTGAAGCTTCATGGAATTTGTGCAATATAAAGACAATAGCTGAAGTACAGACTTACAGTCCAGGTTTTGACTTAACTTTTAATTATATATATTTGCTACTATTACTTTAATGGCAATAGGTATGCCGTTCCCTCAACTTCCCATCCTCATTCCTCTATCAACACAGAGATGCCATACAAATATTAAACAAAAACAAACAAAAAAAAGTCTTTTGGAGCTAATTACCAAGAACTTATTTCCCAGAATGGCTCCATTGATTGCACTGTAGATCTTAATTTTTTAAGCACATGCTGCCATTAATCTGATCGTTATGCATACACAAAAATCTTAGGGTACTGAAGTGCTTTAAACTGTTCCATGACTCAGTGACTGCACTGCAGCACTTGCAGTGCTGATGCTCAGGTGGGATACAGTCATACTACAGCTTTAGTTGTCACAACCCATCAGCTGCTAACCCAGTCTTCACCAACTGTGAAAAACCCTTTGCTGCTGCAAATGTTTTTCTTTTTATTTTTTTTCAATGTGGCCACTTCTGTTCAAGATAGGAACAAGCAGGCTAATTGAAGTGAAGTTAATACAGGCTTAGTTAACTTAGCATTTAAATCATACCCATATTTCAGTATTTTGCGTAGATTATAATAGACATTACATCTAATCAGCTCTGTAAGTGTGTAAATATGTATGCATCATAAATAAGCTTATAGTCTGTGCATTTAAAAATCTGCTCTGTGGCCTTTACAGGTGTCCTGTTTCCCACTTCTCTTCTCTTAACCTTTGCAGAAAACTCCCTTTATTTCTACGTTTCCTGTTTTTTTTTTTGTTTTTTTTTTTGTGTGTCCAAATACAGAGAGATAGCCAAGGGAAATATCCAATCTGTTCTGTCATACTAACAAAGATGTAAGCAGTGATGATGGCATTTTGAAATATTCCCTGCCCCTTGCTAGTGGAAGTTTTACCATCCACTTCACTGAGAGCAGTTAGGGCATCTTTGTCTTATCCTTGCTGAAGCTACAGGCTAGCACACTGTCTATGCTGAACCTATCAGAGCTGCCTTGTGCTTTGTGTCTCAGCTCTGTCAAAATGAGACAGATTAACTCAAACAATTCAAATAGTGTGAGTTTGCTAAATTGAGTAATACCATGTTAGAAATTCCACCAGTAGATTGGGGAGTGACATGCAGTGGGTGTGCAGGAGGCTGAGAGCACTTGATGTCCTATGTAGGACAGGACATGAAAACACAGCCTGTGATTCCCAGTGAACAATTCTGCAACTTCTGTGTATAAGCCAATGCTTGGAGCACTATTTACTTGCAGCTATTACAGTTGTGTGACTGAATTTGTCATGTAACCCAGGAATACTTTTCACTTCTCTCTGTCTTCCTATAAGAGGATGTCCTATGTTGTTTCTTCCCCTTTTGCTTCCTTTCTTTCACTAGGCCTTTTACTTACAGCTCATGTTTCTTCGGTGCCTCTCCATCCTTCTGTTGTCAGCAGGATAAAGTGTTGCTTTTATTTCTGTATGAAAACCTGTTATGAAAGCAGAACTGATACACATCTGAAAGGATATTACTGAGTATAATCCACTCTGTAATGTACAGATACTTGCAGGGGTGCTTGAAGTTGTAGCTTTTAATTATTTAAGAAAATTACATGTCTTGTATTTCATCCTGTTTGATATTCTAATTTTCTCCAGATCCATAGGGCTCTCTTCAATGAGGCCTAGAAAATAGGAAACTTTGGAGCATGATTAGATGCAGTATTCAGAAGCAAGAGGGATGTGCAATGCATCTGTAATTTGGGGCTGCTGATCTCATTATGGCCATTAAGTGGATTTTCCTCACTTTTGTAGAAAGATAATAGCTTTATTAAGTATTCTAGAAGGAAAATAAGAAAAATGTCTTAAGGTAGTATGGAAAAAACACCAAACAACCTTTTGCAAGCTGATTACCCTGTGTCCTAAATGGAGGCAGAAAACCTAGGCCTGTACTCATTATGGTATTTAGGAACCTACATTAAGCACTGAAATAAATTTGCAAATTTAGGCTCTGCTTTTTTGATGTTTCAAGGTTAAAGTAGATGTTCTAAATCTGGTCCTTCTACTGGTACCAAAGGTCAAAGGAAAACACCACCACTGCTTATTAAAAATGTATGCCATCACCAGGCACCAGTACAGATTAGGGGTTGTCTGATGGAAAGCAGCTCCAAAGAAAAAGACCTTGGAGTCCTAGTGGACAGTAAGTTATCTATGGGACAAAAATGTGCCCTTGTGGTCATAAAGGCAAATGCTATCCCGGGGTGTGTTAGTAAAAGTGTGTCCATCAGGTCTAGGGAGATTTTCCTCCCCCCTCTACTCTGCCCTGGTTAGACCCAACCAGAAATCCTGTGTCTGCTTTTGGGCTCCCCAATTCAAGAAAGACAGGGATCTGCTGGAGAGGGTCCAATGAAGAGCTGTGAGGATGATTAAGGGACTAGAACATCTCTCCTATAAAGAAATGCTGAGAGAACTGGGACTGTTCAGTCTGGAGAGGAGAAGGCTGAGAGAGGATCTTACTCATGTCTATGAATATGTGGGGAGTGGGTGTCAAGAGGAAGGGAGACAGGCTCTTTTCCCTGCAATAGGACAAGGAATGATGGATACAAGCTAGAACATAGGAATTTCACCTCAACATGAGGAGAAACTGCTTTACTGTGAGGGTGACAGAGCACTGGAACAGGCTGCCCAGAGAGATTGCGGAGTCTCCTTCTCTGGAGACTTTCAAAACCCACCTGGATGTGTTCCTGTGTGGCCTGCCCTAGGTGATCCTGCTTTGACAGGGTGGTTGGACCTAATGATCTCGAGAGGTCCTTTCCAACTGCTCACATTCTATGATTCTTGCCACACTGTAGCCCCTCCTAATGAAATTCTCTAAAAACAAACTTAGGAGTTTATCACTGTTTTGGTTTTAATCTTTTCCATAATTTGAAATGCCAAGCATTTTATGTTGGTAATTTGTTATTTGTAGCATCTGGAATAGCAATCCCTGTGATTCTTAGTGATTTTTGGAATAATTATTACTGTCCTAGTTATGAGTAAGGGCAGGTGTTTTTTTGAGGACATAATTTAAAGTAGCCTTTTCCTAGAGATAATTCTAAGAGGATAATTTACTTCAGCATTGGAGAAGATGCTGAAATTTTATCTGTACCTTCTGGCTCAGCTCTATATTTGAACAGAATGAACTGAAACAAGTTTTATAGGTCTCTTAAGTACTTTCCATTAGCATTTGCTTAGTGCCATCAAGGAACTGACTTGAACTTTAAAGCAAGTAACTATGAGATCTCAATTATTATATGGAAATAAATGGCTTTTCCTGGCCTTTGTGACCTTAAATGTCTTGTTTGTTTTTAGTACTAATTCAAAAATATCCCGGTCATTTGATATTTAACATTTAGAAACACACCTTGCAAAAGGAGTAAGATAATACTTTCCTCCAGTTCTTTGACTAAGGATATTTTGCTTAGAAGCTGCCTACCATGGTTCATGTGTCCAAGTAACAGAATCAATTTTAAACTCATTGCACCAATCTATAATAAAATTGTTTCAGCAGATTACTTAAATTGTGTGAATTTTAGGACAAAGCTAGACATTTTGTTTGAATCAGATGCTTCACAGGCCAGATGGGTCATTTGTACTAGATTAGACTATGTCCATTTCAGTGATTCCTTTTAAGAAAAAAAAAAAGTTTTCTGTGAATGGAGCTATTCAAATAGAATAGAAACTTTCCAGTAAAGGGTGGCTTTCCAATGACTAACACATTTGTCATCACCTAATGGTAAGTTTATTCTCAAACTTCTTCAAAAGGCATTAGTAAGCAAGGATAAAGCAAGTTCCTGGGCAGTGACTACAGACCAACACAAGCTGTAATCTTCAGCTAATATGAAGTATATACAGTGTAATATTTAGAACATCTATTAGAAACACTTCAAGGAATTGACTTAAAAATGAAGTTAAACCATGTCATAGGAAGTTTTGTTTTCATGTTTGGCATGCACTGTCTCAAACCTAGGTATGGTTGTTGAGTCACTGCTATTTGCCTGCCAGCACTGCAGAATGTTATTTGCTGAACTGGAAGCTGCTGTATTGCAGGGAGTTTCCTTTTGCATTAAGGACCTAATTATGTATTTCTTATCACACCACACACTCCTTCTGGAGACCTACTCCATCCTTCTAAGTACACTGATAAGGAAGGAAGGGGCTTGAATCCATCTTTCTGCTACTGCACACTTAAACAATTGGAAATATGATTCTACAACACAAAATTATCTGTTTTCAAGGAAATGTCACTATGGTTTTCATTTCATTTTATAAGAACACTTTAATGTTGCAGAGATGGTTTCCATTTATATAAATTGCATGCTCCTTCATGTAAGGGTTATATGATGTTATTCTGAAACAAACAGAACACTTGTTTATAGCCACAGGAGAATTCTCCATATGTATGTTTAAATCCAAATGCTATTCTGCTTGGAAAAATGGTTATAAAAATGTTATAATGTGAAAGTCTAGTTTTTTGTTGGGTTTTTTTCTTTTTTCTTTTTCTTTTTTTTTTTTTTTTTAATCTCAAGCAGTCCCAGTTATTTTAGTTACAAATTGTATTTTTTTTTTCTAACTGCCATGGCTAAAAAATTCTCCCCTGGCCAGGTCAGATTTGGTGGTTTTTTTTTTTTTTTTTTGTTGTTGTTGTTGGTTGGGCTTTTTTTGTTTGAGTTTGTTTTTGTTTTTAACCTTAATAGTAGTTCTACACAGGAAACATATATGTGATACCTGTAACTTCAGCAGGATTACAGAGTTTCTGTAGTTCTATTTTCCAAAAGAATAAGCAGGATTAAAAATAAGAATTTTTTTCTTTTTTACTGCAATAATCTATGGACTGGAACATGTACTCCTTTCTGGTCAGACTGTGATTTCTACATAGTCACTTTTCTAGGATATTTTTATTTATATATCAGAAAAAAATAGAGTTTACAAAAGTCACTGTCACAAACTGTACAAATGAAGGATTTTGTTAATGGATAACAGGATATGCTTGGAAGTAATTACTCTGAGGGTGGTGGAACACTGGAACAGGTTGCCCAGGGAGGTGGTGAAGACCCCATCCCTCGAGATACTCAAGACCATGCTTGATGGGGCTCTGAGCAACCTGATCAGTTGGGAATGTCCCTGCTTACTGCAAGAGGATTGGACTAGCTGACCTCTAGAGGTCTCTTCCAAACCAATGTATTCTATAATTCTATATGCATAAACCACTTTGTCATAAAAATATTATATTCTACTTTCCTTGCCAGATGAATGGCCAAGATGTTCCTGATAGAAATCAGCATTGCAATTAATTCTCTAGGAGCATTTCCATGCCAATTAAATTTCTGCAAAGAGGTTTCTACTGAAACTGCACTTGGAATATTTCAATTTTTTTTTTTTTTTGGTGGAGTTTGAGAAGAGCTTATCTTCCCCCATTCTTTGGGTCTAGTATCAGTGTTTGTTTTTCATATCTTTGTTACTGAAATCAGTGCTTTCTCTTGGTAGGAAGCTATGCCATGCAAGTGGTAACTTGAAATGCTGGCATCACTGAAACCAGTGGGAGTCTTGCTTATTAGCATCAATAGCAACATCTAGCCAATAAATAAAATGGGATGGGGCCCCAGGGAAGGGGTCAAAACTCTAAGGGTAAGTGGCATAGCACCGCTCATGTCTAAAAAAATCTTTGTTACTAAACCAAAATGTCCTTGTCCACTCTGCCTGTGGAGAGTTGTCCCTTTATCTCCAGTTCTTCGCAACTCTTCCCCAACTACTATAGAGGTCACATATTAGAATCTGTGGTACACAGAGTTTTTTTTCTTTCTAATATTAATGATAATTTATCACAGGACATAATTTGGGAGTATTGTGTTGTGATGTGATAGGGGTTGGGGAACTTCAGCCAACCACTGACAGGACTGTCTGTGCCCCTACTGTAAGAGATGTTAGGCACTGAGAAGTGGCTGTTAGGTGAAATAGCCGTTTCTCTCCAGGGTCCTGTTCAAACAGTTGTGTATACTTCATAAAATGCTGAATCACTCCTTCTTCCTGGAGAAGAAGAAATTGGATTTTGCCAGTGTGCCTTGGTGGTTCAACTGGAGACTATTTTAAGTAGCTGACACAGGCAGAACTATATCAGGTTTTAACTCCTTCCATCTTGACCAGTCATTCACACTTGTGTCCCTCATGGCACACTCTTCTGGAGGTAGTATATTCCTTTGGTATCAAGGCATAAAAAGATAAACAAGAGATTGGAAGGCAGCCTTCTCATTCCTTTGGACATAGTATGAAAAAATTTGTGATGACAAACTATTAAGGGGATGTAACAAAACCGGAAGTTAAAAAGATGAAATAATAGAAAAAATAATACACAATTGATACACAATGCAATTGCTCACCATCTGCAGACCTATGCCTACTACATCCCTGAGCAGCAGGCCAAGTCCCCGCAGTTTTATTTTTCAACATGATGTCACATAGAATGGAAAATCCCTTTGGCCAGTTTGGGTCAGCTATCATGGCTGTGTCCACTCCCAGCTTCTTGTACACCCTTATCCCACTCACTGGCAATGCAGTATGAGAAGCTGAATATTGCCTCACTTAGTGTAATCACTGCTCAGGAGCAACTAAGCCATCAGTGTGTTAGCAACACTATTCTCATCCTAAATCCAAAACGCACCACTATACTGGTTACTGGGAAGAATATCCAGCTGAAACCAGGATATGTCTTCCATGGAAACTGCTATTTGTTTCCGTCAAGTAGCAGTTTTAAGTCCCTGTCAGTGAGTAAAGTCATAAATGTTTTAGTCAAGCACTGGAACTGAGGACCTGTTGGATTGAGTTGGAATTACTGGCCTCTGCTCAAAGAGGATCACCAATATTAGATCAAGTCAGTCATGGCCAAGCCTTGAAAATATTCCAATATGAAGAGCATCTATAGACAACTCATGCCCGTATTGTGCTACTCTCATAGTGGCAAGCCTTCCTCCCAAGCTGCACTTTGCTGCCACTGCCCCTTGCTAGTCTTACATTACTAAGAAGAGTTTGGTTCCTTTGCTTTTCATAACTGCCTTTCGGATACTAGTAGAATGTTACTATGTTGTGCCTTAGTCTCTTCCTCATCAGACTAAACAAGCCCAACTCCCTATCTTCTTCTCCTTGTAGGTCTTGTGAATTGGGTCCCTGACTGTTAGTAGTCCTCTGCTGGGATCTGCGACTGAAAAATACCAAAACCTCCCATTCTGGTCACGATATCCTAGATCTAGCCTCATCAGCACTGAGCAGAGACTCACTTTTATCTGCTGGTTGGCCTTATAGCACAGGGTTGCCTCATATTCAGCCTGCTATCCATCAAATCCATTGAAACAGGCCTGCTTTTTAGCCTTTCACTGATACACAGCCCATGGTCCCAGGTGCAAAATTTTGCACACATGAACCTTGGAGGTTTGGAATTTTCTGTGCCCCCACCCCTGCCCAAGGTCCCCTTAGTTCATTGGGATCTCAGGTAGACCAAAGCTCTGTTTTCAGGACAGAAAGCACTTTGCTTAAGTCTTAAATGGCACAAGGACTTACTATACACTATATAGATCATGATAAAGCAAGTGACTGAAAGAAGCGCAGAAAAATGACGTTTCCTTGTGTTCTGCATCCCTGAGAAACATGGGGTTTATCAGCTGTAACGTTGTGCACTCCGGGTGGTGCCTGGACGCTGGGAATTGTGAAACGCCGTCGTGCTGCTCTGCTGGCCTGCCCTGCTGGAGGAGGAATTTAGTCTGGATCTCAGCGTTAATTCCGGGTCTGGCAGCCTCGTGCTATACGTGCACCGTCGGCAAGCCAAACTGCATCCTTCCCTCGCCCAAAGAGACCAGCCTCGCTCACTCGAGGGCCCTGGAAGGCAGCTGGAGCGACTAGTCCTGTGAATCCAGCACAGGGCCGAAGGAAGCCTTCCCCAGCTCCGCGGAGCCGGCAATCCCCGTCTGCGGAACCTACTTGCGCGGACGCAGAGCCGGGGACCGCAGTTGGGCCACAACTGTCACCCGCCGCGGGAGACCGGTTGAGGGGCCGGGCCGGGCGCACCTCCACCCGCAGCTACTGCCGCTGCTTTCAGGACGTCTTCTCCCCCTGCTTCCTCCTCTCTCTTCTTCCGCGGCGCAGATCTCGGAGCGCAGCCCCGCCTGCTCGCTGCCTTGGGCAGCCCCACCCCTTCCCCGTGTTGGGAGCGGCGGCGGCAGCCGGGGCAGGAGCTAACGGTCCTTTGTGTGCCGCGGCGGGCATGTGAGTGGTGGCGGGGCGGCACGGGAGGGAAGGCCAGAGGCGTGTGGCACTGCAGGAGCGGTTCTGCCCGCAAGCCCAGCGGCTCCTTCCAGCCCAGAGATGGAGATATGCGCTGGCCCGCCCACCTTTGTACCCTCGTGGGCTCCTGCGCCTGTCTTGGGCCTCTGGGGTACCTGAAGGGGAGAGCCGAACAGGCGGCGGGTTGGCATCGGGGCAGGGCGCTGTGTGACTCTCCTTAGTTGGTGTCTGTCGTTGCCGCAGGCTGGCCCGGGTGACCGTCCTCCATGACTGCCTGGGCTGCAGGACCTTCGAGCTGCCGCCTTCCGCGGCTGTGGGGGACGTGAAGGCGCGGATTGAGGCGGAAGCCGGCTTCCCCCACACCGAGCAGCGGCTGTGGCACCGTGGGAGGCAGGTAAGGGGGTGCGGCACAGCGGGGGCGCCTCTGCTTATCTGGTGGCCTCGCACAGCGCCGTGATGCGAAAGTACCCACCCGGCTGTTTTTTGCGACTTACCAGGTCTCTGCTGTGCGGGCAGCACAGTGTGCGTATCCCTAGGCGTGTCTCCCGTGGGAAGGCAAGGAGGTCGTTTGGAGAAGCAGCTACATCTCTTGCTTCTCTTGATGGTGCCAGCTTTTATCATGCAACTTTTCCTGTCGTTTTCTGACATAACCCATGTATTTTATTTCTTTGGGGAGGAGCAGAAGGTTGACTTGAGAGTGCTGATCTGCTTGATCTGGTTTCTGTTCTTGAAGTGATTTTCTACCTGCTGTCCAGTTGCAACGGCAGAGTTGACATCACTGTGACAGGAAGCTCTTACACGTTTAAAATTGAGGTCTGGGTACAGGGAAGGGAATCGAATGAATGACCTTGTTCTGTGAAAGCATCAACCTGGGGTCACTGTTTTCAGTACTGCTTGGTGTGCTTTTAGCCACGCTGTTAGGAATTTAGAGATATTGGTGGTACGGGATGAGTAGAGACAAGGGAAAAGAGGAAAACTTGGACGTTAGGCTTGAATAGGGCAAGGAGATTTGCAAGTGAATAAAGGAAAAGAGAAGGCTATAGGGAGACCTTAGTATGGCCTTTCAGTATACAAAGGGCACTTACAAAAAAGTTGGAGAGAGACTTTATACCTGGGCCTGTACTGACAGGACAAAGGTTTTAAACTGAAAGATTTGACATAAAAGATTTTTTACAGTGGGGGTGATGGGACACTGAACAGCTTGCCCAGAGAAGTTGTGCATACCCCATCACTGGAAGTTTTCAAAGTCAGGTTGGATTGAGCTTTGAGTAACCTGATCTAGTGGAAGATGTCCCTGCCCATGGCACGGAGGGGTTGGACTAGATGATTTTCGAATCACAGAATCATTCAGGCCAGAAAGGACTTCCGAGATCATCAAGTCTAGCCATTTTGCCCACTGCACCAAGTCTACCACTACACCATGTTCCCAAGCTCCAGATCTATATGGCTTTTAAACATGTCCAGGCATGGCGATTCAAGCACCTCCCTGGGCAGCCTGTTCCAGTGCCTGACAACCTTTTCAATTAAAATTTTTTTCCTAATGTCCAGCCTAAACCTTCGCTGGTGCATCTTGAGGCCATTCCTTCTCATTCTATCACTAGTTTCTTGTGAGAAGAGGCCAGTGCCTACCTCTCTACAACCTCCTTTCAGGGAGTTGTAGAGAGCAATAAGGTGTCTCCTCAGCTTCCTTTTTTGTAGACTAAACAGCTCCAGTTCCCTCAGCCGCTCCTCAGGGGACTTGTTCTCCAGGCCCTTCACCAGCTTAGCAGCCCTTCTCTGTACCTGCTCCAGTGCCTTGATGTCCTTCTTGTATTGCAGTGCCCAGAACTGAACACAGTACTTCAAGTGCGGCCTCACCAATGCTGAGTACAGAGGGACAATCACCTCCTTGGTCCTGCTGGCCATGCTATTTCTAATACAGGCTAGGATGCTGTTGGCCCTCTTGACCACCTGGGCACACTGTGGCTCATATTCATCCTCCTGTCAATCAGTATCCCCAGGTCCTTTTCTGCCATGCAGCTCTAGCCGTTCTTCCCCAAGCTTGTAGCATTGCATGGGGTTGTTGTGGCCCAGGTACAGGACTCAGCACTTGGCCTTGTTGAAGCTGGTACAGTTGACCTCAGCTCATTGGTCCAACCTATCCAGGTCCCTCTGTAGAGTCTCCCTTCTCTCAAGCAGATCAACACTCCCACCTAATTTTGTGTCATCTGCAAATTAACCGAGGGTGCGCTCGATCCCTTCATCCAAGTCATTGATACAGAAGTTGAACAGGACTGGTCCCAATACCGAGCCTTGGAGAACACCACTTGTGGCTGGCCTCTAGGTGGATTTAACTCCATTGACCACTACTCTCTGGGCTCGGTCAGCCAGCCAGTGCTTAAAGGAAAGGGTCCTTTCCAACCCATTCCATGATGCTAGGAAAGAACTAGATGCTAATAGTTGTGTTGATTAAGGCACTTTTAAGAACCTACATGGAGAACAGAAATACTCCTTGAGTGCTCAGGTTTGAAAAAAACTACCCATGTGCTTTATCTTTCATTTTTGTGCCTGGTTTTATGTGTGCTTCGATTTTGTTCTCTCCAGGCCTTCCAGTTTTGGGAAGAAGTTCTTTATATTAATTTACAAAATTCATCTTGAAGCTAAGAACTTAGCAGTACTGAGAACAGTCAATAAGCAAACTGTAATAGCTATTCTGATTTAAAAAAAATAATATTGATCTAGAATACATATGGGAATGTTTGTACTGTAGCAGTTTTAAAAATCCTTTGTAGACTTTTGAACTCCTCTATACTGGTATATATATATACTGAGGTAGTAGAATATTCATCAGTAAATATTTTTTCCATTAAAGCTGCTACATGTAATTTATAGATATTAAGTAAAATCCAGTATCTCTTTCTTTCATAGTTCCTTACAGTGTTAAACTATTAATTTGAATCTGTTCAATTTCCTAGTTTCCTCTTTTGTTTTGGTACAAAAATCCTACTTGAGAAAATTTGCATGTTCTATCCCTTTAATACTTGGAGATGAGTTACAGTATTCTGTTTACTTTTTACCTTTGTGAGTCCTGAGGAGGTAGTATACCCAGTGTAAGCTATTTTACATGAGACATGACCAGCTCAAATATAACATTTCTGTAGGAACTTAAATAAACTCACTGTCACTGTAAGTACTATTAATACTGGCGTAAGTAAAAAGGAATATTTTCTTTTTAATGTTTTTAAATTATGGTCACATACTGTTGGACTAGAATTAGCTGTGGCTTGTTAAATGTAGGTAGATGGTAAGCATCTATGTCTAAGCACTGACTAACTTCTTTCTGGTGTTTAGTTTTTACCTGTCGAAGTGAGGAAGTATTCTTGAACTTTGTTATAAACCAACACTAATATAATTTATCATAATTAATTTTCAATGGCATTTACTATAAATGGAAACTAATTTGAATTAGTTAAGTTTCTAATTAGCACAGAGCAACTTCTAATTCCATATATCTTGCTGTGCTAGGCATGATAACATCACAGAATCACAGAATGGTGGGGGTTGGAAGGGACCTTCAGAGATCCTCTAATCTGAACCCCTTTGCTAACGAAGGTATGCCTAGATCAGATTGCACAGGAATACGTCTAGGTAGGTTTTGAAACCTTCAGAGAAGGAGACTCCACAATATCTTTAGGCAGCCTGTTCTAGTGCTCCATCAACCTCAAAGTAAAGTAGTTTTTCCATAAGTTCAAGTGAAATCTCCTGTGTTCCAGTTTGTAGCTATTGCTCTTTGTCTTATCACTGGCCACTTCTGAAAAGAGCCCAGTCCCATCCTCAGGACTTCCACCCTTTAGATTATTTATATGCATTTATAAGATTCCCTGTTGGTCTTCCTTTTCCAGGCTAAAGAGCCCCAGGTCTCTCAGCCTCCCTTTGTAAGACAAATGTTCCAGTTCCATAACTGTCTTTGCGGTATTCAGTTGTAGTTCATGTAGTTCCATGGCCCTCTCTCCAGTAGTTTCCTGTCCCTCTTGAACTGGGGAGCCCAGAACTGGACACAGTACTTCAGGTGTGGCCTCACTGTGGCAGAGTAGAGGGGGAGGAGAACCTCCCTTTATCTGCTTGCCACACTCTTATACACCCCAGAATACTGTTGGCCTTCTTGGCAGCAAGGGCACATTGCTGGCTTATTGTGAACTTGTTCTCCAGCGCTCCCAGATCCTTCTCCTCAGAGCTACTTTCCAGGAGATCAACCCCTAACGTGTACTGATTGATGAAGTTATTCCTCCCCAGGTACTGGACTCTACACTTGCAATTGATGGACTTCATGAGGGTAACCTCTGCCCAACTCTGTAGCCTGTCCAGGTCTCGCTGAATGGCCACACAGACTTTTGGTGTGTCAGTCCCTCCTCTCAGTTTGGTATCATCGGCAATCTTACTAAGGTTGTTGATGAGTATCTTGAACAAGACTGGACCCCTGGGAAACGCTGGTAGTCACAGGCTTCCAACTGTACTCTGCATCACTGATCACAACCTGCTGTGCTCTGTCATTCAGACAGTTCTCAACCCACCTCACTCTCTGCTCAGCTAACCCATACTTCCTAAGCTTACCTATGAAGATGTTATAGGAGACAGTGTCAAAAGCCTTGCCGGGGCCAAGGTATACATCATCCACTGCTCTCTCCTCAGCCACTCAGATGGTCACACCATCATAGAAGGCTATCAGATTGGTCAAGCATGGTGAATCCATGCTGACTGATCCAGATAACCTTTTTTTCCTCCACGTGCTTAGAGATGACTTCCAGAATGAGCTGTTCCATCACCTTTTCAGGGATGGAGGTGAGGCTGACTGACCTGTAGTTTCCTGGATCCGCCTTTTTGCCCCTTTTGAAGATTAGAGTGACATTGTTTTTTTTTTCCAGTCCTCAGGCATCTCCTCTGTTCTCCATGACCTTTGAAAAGAAGAAGCCCTTCTTGTTATTTTTTTAACATCCTGTGCCAGTTTCTGTTCCAAGAGGGCCTCAGATTTCCTTGTAACATCCCTACATAGTCTGGCAGTGTTCCTATATTCCTTCCAAGTGGCTAGTCCCTTTTCCCACATACTGTGATCTTCCTTCTTCCATTTTTTCCAGAGGCTCCTTGCTTATCCATGCAATTTTCTTGCCTCCCTTACTGGATTTCTTACTCATGGGTATGTACCAATCTTGAACTTGGATGAGGTGGTGCTTGAATACCAATCAGCTCTCTTCATCTGCCCAACCTTCTAGAACCCTAACCCACAGAATTCTTTCAAATAGATCTCTGAAGAGGTCAAAGTTGGCTTTTCTGAAGTCCAGAGTTGCAATCCCACTTACTACCCTGCTACTTCTGTGCATGATCCTGAACTCTACCATCTCATGGTCACTGCAGCCAAAACTGCCTCCAGCTTTTGGATCCCCAACCAGATCTTCTTTGTTTGTTAGCACAAGGTCCAGCAGTGCACCTCTCATAGTGTCCTCCACTGCGTGTGTCAAAATGTTATCATCAATGCATAGGCGGAACCTCCTGGACTGTTTGTGCCCTGCTATGTTGTCTTTCCAGCAAGTATCGGGGTGGTCAAAGTCTCCTATGATAATCAGGGCATGTGATCACAAGGCTGCTTTAAGCTTTGTGTAGAAGGCCTCCTCAGTTTCCTCTTCTGGATCAGGTGGCCTACAGTAAACACCCACTACAGTATCACCTATATAAGCCTGTTCCTTAATTCTTACTCACACATTTTCAACTCGGTTCTTCTTTTGTGCCTAGGCAGAGCTCAATGCATTCCAGTTACTCTCTCACATAAAGAGCAGCTCCACCACCTTGCTTTGCTGGCCTGCCTTTCTTGAAAAGTACATAGTCATCCATTGCAGCACTTCAGTCATGAGAGTCATCCCACCACGTTTCTGTGGTGGTGACTAAGTCATAGCCAATCTGATGTAATGGTGTCTAGCTCCTGCTTTTTGTGGCCCATGCTGAGTGCATTGGTATAGGTCCGTTGGAGCTGGGCTGTTGATTTCACCCCCAATATTGATGTGCCCACCCCTAGGTTCATCTCCAGTGAGCCTGGTTTTATCCCCTTCCTGCTTGAAACTTAGTTTAAAGCCTTCTTGATGGGCCCTGCCAACTCATGGGCGAGAATCCATTTTCTCCTTTGATATAGCTGGGCAGTTAGTCACCAACAGGACCTGTGCCTTGTAAACCTCCCTGTGATGAAAGGAACCAAAATCCTACTGATGGCACCAGCCTCTGAGTCATGTAATTAATCAGATGTGTTTTCCTGTTCTTTTCTTCCCTACCACTCAAGGGATTGAGGAAAACACTACCTGTGCTCCTGATCCTTCAGTCAATTTCCACAGTGCCCTGAAGTCCATTTTGATTACTTGTGGACTTCTCTCTGCAGCCTCATCACTGCCAACATGCATAACCAACAGTGGGCATACCAGACTGGGGAGTTTCTTACTAACATGTCTAACCCAGACTCCAGGGAGGCAGCAGGATTCCCTGTGGGATGGGTCTGGTGGTCTGGTCAGCAGATCGTATCCTCAGTGCCCCACAAAACTTGAATCACAGGAGAACCATTAGGTGCTATGATTACTAAATAGGTTTCCTAATGGCTGCTAGGGAACTTGCTGATTAGTCTGGCTCAGTTTCTCTGTGTTGTTCCCAGAGAATCCATAGATCTCCATGTAGAGGTAATAGGGAGATGAGGCTGTTGAATTCTTCAGGGGTGTTTCTGTGACATACTTTTATCTCTACATATTTTGCATTACTAGTTGCTTCCAACTGATACTCCCATGAAATTGCATAACTGTATGTATTTTTTGGAGTGCATAAACCATGTACTTCCTGGATATGTTTATTTTCTTTATGGGCACACACCTTAAAATAATGACTGCTTTAGTTGTGTGCTTTCAGAAGTACCCAGAATGTGTAGTTTTTCAGATGTACATATGGGAGGTCATGGCTTACATTATATACTATTATAGGCATGTTTTCCACCTGATTTGTTCATGGCCATTTTTGCTGTCCTGTTACTTCATCCAAGGAATATTGTTAGGCAAAGGAGCCCATCCTATACCTCAAGGACTCAAACAAATACTAAATGTTTCAGAGTATTTATATACTTTTAGATAAACCCAGATTTCGTATAATAAATATGAAACTATAGTAAATTATGCTGCAGAATGTTTGGATCAAGATCTGTCTTATTTTTTTATTTCAGTTATCAGATGGTACTAAGATTGTGGATCTACATAAGTCTCAAAATCAAGTTTTTCTGGAGCTTCAGTCAAAAGGATTGAAAGGAGGAGGTATGAAAAGATCAAAGCATTTTCTAACACGATCTGGAGTTAGTTGCAAATATTCTTTTCTTTAAATGAGAAAGAGTTATTTTTCTTGTAAGTTCCAGGTATTCCTTCACCTGTTCTTCGTGTTCTGCTCCAGGAATGTTAAACTTAGCTTTTTAAGAGCCTTGATGTAGCTGTTGGTAGGGATCATTACTGGCTATAAAAAAAATTAGACCCACTGCTAGTCTAGAATACTGCCCTGCTACTTAAAAAGTAGTAGTCCTTTAGAAGCTGCTACACTGGAACATTATTTTTTTTCTAAACTCCCAGTAATAATTTAGTAGTTTTTTTTTTCATATGTGTCTGAAATTAAATGCACAGTAGCCTCATGCACAGATTTTTTTTTTTTTTTTTGTAGGTCGCTTTGGACAAACAACTCCACCACTTGTTGATTTTCTTAAGGATATTTTAAGAAGGTACCCAGAAGGAGGACAGATTCTTAAGGTATACACCAAATGGTATATTTAGGAGTTACTTATTATGCATGACGTAATGCCATTAGTTTAATGCTTTGCAGCAAATCTGACTGTTGTTACACCTCATAAGATATTCATTCTAGTACAGGAGTTACATTTCCACTTTGGTGGAGGAATTGTGGGTTTGTGGGGTTTTCTTTGTGTTTAATATGTCTGAGTTTGCTTGTCACAAATTACATTATAATTTATAAAAAAAAACAGATAAAATGAAGATGTTTGAATTAAATCAGGGAGTTCATGATGTATGTTGAGTGAATGAGTTGTCAGAAATCTTTATTTAGCTTTTTACTTTATTCATCTCTTCTATAAGTTATGGTAGAACCATGTAATAGTATATAAAATCTTTGGAAGGCATTATCTTAATATAAGATTGGGATAAGCCGGAGCATTTAATACAAGATTTTGCTGTGGAATTTCTTGGTAGCTAAATTTATATTCCTCAGTGAACTATGACAGTGTCACAAAGTTTCATCATTAGGTTATGAACGCTTTTAAGATGAGAATCTTTGAATGGAATTTGGGAGATTTGACTTAGAGTGATAAAAATAAATCAGTTTTGTATGTTCAGAAAATGATTCTCAGTCAAGAAAGTGCTTCTTGTAATGAAGGAGTTCCACAGGATTTTCTGAACTGAGGTTAGTGTTCTTTATGATGTTATATCATTGGTCTGGGTGACTTCAAAGTATGCAGCAGTAGGGCTTGTTATGTTGCTGTAATAAAAATGTATATTTTATATATTTTATAATTAATATCTTGGGTGGTGTATCTTCAAACACCACTGTAACTTATGTACAAAATATATTCACAGGTTCAATTATTCGGTTGTGAGTTTTACACTTCACATATAGAGACAGTTAAATGGTTTAAGCACAGATCTAACGTTTCCAATAGAGCAGTTCAGATTGGAAACACAGGTGCTGTGATCTGTGGTTTCCCACAAATGGGATTCAGTAGCAGACTGGCTGGGTTATCACGACTTGCTCCTCTGTCTGGTATCTTCCCAGATGCTGTGGCTATAATTCGAGCAGTCCTTGGCTTGGAGAGGGCTAAGGGGCCTCTCTCTTGTCATGCCCAGTTCACAGTCTGGAGCTTTCCCTTGGTTCAGAGAGGACTCTAGGGGACCTCTCTCATGTGTGCACCCTCACTGGGCTGCTGCCTCTTCTGGGATTCAATTCCCTTAGAGCTCTTCTCTTTCTGCCTTGGTCCAGGTTCAAGGCCTGAATCTGCTAGAGCAGATTCTTAGCTGTTACTTGAACAGCATTTCACTCTTGTTGCTGTCTGGGTGAGAACAAGGCAAGCTGTCTGACTTCTTGGCTGGTTTAAATTACGTCCCAAGACAATTAATGCCCTTTGGTAACACAGAACCCTGTTAACTGGACCTATGGGTTGGGGCATACCCAAACACGGCCAGGGGCACACACAGTTCACAGCTGTGCTACAAAGTTAATTACACGTGGTACATGTTTATCTGGACCCCAGGAAGTGTCCAGGGTTGCACACTCACAGGTGTTTACAATGTTAATCACGTGTTATACCTTTGCCTTGGCCATCTGGACCCCAGGAACTGTCCAGGTGAGCATATTTGCAGGTGCTTAGCTCATTGTCAGGGAGTGTTAGGTGTTTGGGGTTTGACCCTTCAGGACAGTTGCAGTGCTCCATGCTTGAATGTTACATGTACAAACCTAAGAATGAAAATGGCAGCATTAATTTTCAGTAACTAGGATAGTGAACTGGTAGAATGGAGTTCACCTCACCTTACTTTAGACATGGCCACAGCATCTCTCCTTTGAAGAATGGCTTGAGAGAGTTGGGGTTATTCAGCCTGGAGAAAAGAAGGCTCAGGGTCATCTGTCGACCTTGCAACATATGAAAGGTGCTTACAAAAAAGATGGAGAGAGACTTGATACCAAGGCCTGTACTGACAGGACAGGGGGCAGTGGTTTTAAACTGAAAAAGGGTGGATTTAGATTGGACACAAGAAGAAATGTTTTACAGTGAGGGTGGAGAGACACTGGAATAGGTTGCCCAGAGAGGTCATGGGTGCCCCATCATTGGAAATGCTTAAAGTCATGTTGGCTGGAGCTTTAAGTGACCTGATCTGGTGGAAGATGTACCCTGTCTGTGGTAGGGGGGTGTTGAACTAGATGATCTTTGAACGTTCTTTCCAACACAAGTGTTTGTTTCTATGATCTTAAAAATACAGATAATTCTAACTTTGTCAAGTCCTGCAAGGGGAAAAGGCAGGTTCCTGTAGAAGATTTTTCTAATTTATTGTAGGTTCCCATGCTGTTGTCTGGAAGTGCCAGGTTTCTTTTCTGTTTTCTGAAGAGCATTGGAGATAATTAGTTCAGCAGGATATTAAACTTCTCATCCAGAATACTTCATCACATGGATGTTAGGAAATGAACTTCCTTAGGAAGTGGGAATACTAGGTTGTAATAAAGGGGTTTGGTAAAGACATATACATATGTATATATCTATCCATATATATAAAACACAAATATAAATGGTGACAGATGATGATGGTTCCTGCTGCCTCTTTCTTTACAACCATGGAAGTAGGGGTGAGTGCTTAAGATAAGCATATCTCAAACTATTTTGGTAAACTTCACCCTGGCTATGTTCTGAGCAGTGTCTGTTCATAGGACAAGTGCTAAGATGCATTTAAATCATGAAGGGCTCATACCTTCTTAACCATGCAACCCCACATTTTCATCCCAACATAAAAAAATAACATAACATCCTTAGAAATCAGATAGCTAAATCTAAAAGTAGAAATGTTCCTCTTTTTGTGGTTTACAATTTAGAGTTAACAGGCTGTTAGGGAGAGATTACTACCAGGAATTTTGCTGATCTGTTAAAATTGATTTAACTGTTCAGATTCTTCAAATACAGTGCTGTTACAGCTGAATGTAGCAGTTGTTCCATGTGCCATGGCATGAATGCAAGTCTCTGACTATATGAAGGTTTCCATACTACTTATTTAATATTTCTAGAGGCCTTGGCTGTCTTTTATATCTTCCTGAATGACTGCCACGATTATTCTTTTAGAAGAAGAGTTACGTGGTTTTTTTGTAATTAAATACCTTGCGGAGATTACACAGAATCACAGAATGTTAGAGGTTGGAAGGGACTTCAAGAGATCATCAGGTCCAACCCCCCTGCCAGAGCAGGATCTCTTAGGGTAGTCTGCATAGGAATGCATCCAGGTGGGTTTTGAAAGTTTCCAGAGAAGGAGACTCCACAACCCCCCTGGGCAGCCTCTTCCCGTGCTCTGTCACCCTCACTGTAAAGAAGTTTCTCCTCATGTTGAGGTGAAATCTTCTATGTTCTAGTTTGAACCCATTGCTCCTTGTCTTATCACTGTGAAACACCAAAAAGAGCCTGGCCCCCTCCTCCTGACACCCACCCCTCAGATATTTATAGACATTGATCAGATCCCCTCTCAGTCTTCTCTTCTCCAGACTAAACAGCCCCAGGGATCTCAGTCTCTCTTCATAGGGGAGATGCTCAAGTCCCCTAATCATCCTTGTGGCTCTCCGTTGGATTCTCTCCAGCAGGTCTCTGTCTCTCTTGAACTGGGGAGCCCAAAAGTGGACACTGTATTCCAGGTGTGGTCTCAGCAGGGCAGAGTAGAGAGGTAGAAGAACTTCCCTCGACCTGCTGGACACACCTTTCTTGATACATCCCAGGATCCCATTGGCTCTCTTGGCCACAAGAGCACATTGTTGTTCCATGGAGAACTTGCTGTCCACCAGCACTCCAAGGTCTTTCTCTGTGGAGCTGCTTTCCAGTAGGGCAACCCCTAACTATACTGGTGCCTGTTGTTATTTCTCCCCAGATGTAGGACCTTGCACTTGTCCTTACTAAACCTCATGAGGTTTGATGGGTTTCATTCAATAGGTGAGCTCTGTTTGTTCATGATGTAGTGAGTTATTGGTCAGAACTATTTTGCAACCCTTGGCTGAACTGGTGTTGGAAGCGAGCACCATGGCTCTTGAATGGTTGCTTCATACTGTAACATGTTAAACAGAATTGTGTTGATCACAGAATCACAGAATCACTGAGTGACTTTGACAACTTGTTGCCTCACTGTTGCCATACAGCTGTTGTGTGTGCATAACAGTAAACTTCAATATTAAAAGAAAGAATGCTTTTTTCTGCCTTCTTGCATTGTTTTGAGACTGATTTGAGATAGTATAGTTATAGTAGTAACTGCTTAGTAGTGTATTTCTCAGCTTTGTAGCTACCTGTGTTTGGTATTTTTGGTATTTATGGTGTTTTCATTAATATTCCTTTTATAATGATACCTATTTTCATTCAGGTAAACTGGATAAAATTATTTTGTTTGAAACATGAAAAGAATTACTCTTAAAACATTTTTTTATTACTTTTCTGCTGTTTAAGTTGGAGGGCCATTGCTACAATATATAAAACATTAATACTGTAATAATAATTCTTTGGGGTTTGGATTTTTCTTTTTTTTTTTTTTTTTTGCTGCTCCAGGAATTGATACAGAATGCAGAAGATGCTGGTGCCACAGAGGTTAGATTTTTATATGATGAAACTCAGTATGGAACTGAAACTCTGTGGTCAAAGGACATGGCACAATATCAGGGTAAGTACAATATTTATTAATCTTGGCAATTATTCTTCAATGTGCATGTGTTACATGTGTTGTTCTCCTTGTTGTATGGAGATGACCACCTTACTAGGGGCATATTTTGTCTATGTTATAATGCCATAATTGTTTTCCAGAGCTGATATTTGCTGTTGAAGGCCTTACGCTGTCTTCTTGCATGTTGCCAGCAGCAGCTTTCCAACTGCTTTCAGTTAATGCTGTTTGAGACAGCCTTCATATTCTGCTTTATTCTAAGTCACTTCTCCCACAATGACTGTGATGCTGTGACTTACTTCCCTGAGTTCAGTCAGCATCTCAAAGTACAAGAAAGGATTTTTATTAGAGCAAGTGAACAAGGTTTAATTATGAAGACATAGGGTAAAAGAATGCTTGGAATATTAAGACAGTAATTCAGATTTTCTACATACTAACCTCTACCTTTTGAGAACTATTTCCAGCTCTTAATGTAAAGATGACCCTAGCCCCTTACATTTCATCATTGTCAGGGTAGTTCTCTTTTCTTCCCCATGTCTTATCTCTCACCCTTATACCAAACTCCATGCTGCCTGCAAATGTAGTTTCTTGTAAATTTTTTTTGTATCATCTATTATGGCTTTGTGTGATAGAGGTCAGTTATCTATTTATCAAACAGGTTTGCATAATCATCCCAAAAGGCATTCAGTCATGATTTGAAGATTTCAGTGATGGATGATCCACTTCTTGTTTCTAGCTTTTTTTTAGTTGTTAATCAGCCTCATTATGTCTGCTAATTTGAATTTGTCTGTCTTACTTTCTAGATGTGGGTTGTTGTGGCATCTTGCTATGTATTCCCTTCCAGTTGAGGTATTAATAGACTGTGATTAGTACATCTTTCAAACATCTTTTTGATAGACTGAACTGATTGAGTTTAAGCCTTGTGCCCCAGGACACTTCTTTCAGAAGTTTTGTTGTTTTCTGCTTTCTGTCCAGCTTTTCAGAATAATTGTTTAAAAATGTGCACGTCACAACTAGATCCCAAAGAGAACATAAATCTTTTAAGTACCATATACAGAGGTAAATCCATCTCCTCACTTCTGCTTTTGCTGCTACTCTGTATCTCCCTTTCATCACTAAGCATCATTTGATGTTGACTTGAGACATAGCTTCCTCATTAAATTTGTATATGCATACTTTAAAGAAATACTTCCCTCAGTTCTGTGAGTTAATTTGCTAGGTACTTTTAACACTAAATGGCTTTCTTCTGTCATCTTTGTAACACTCACCTATTTATTATAGGGCCAGCATTTTATGCATACAATGATGCGATTTTTACCCCTGAGGACTGGCATGGTATACAGGAAATAGCAAGAAGTAGGAAGAAAGATGATCCCCTGAAAGTTGGAAGATTTGGAATTGGCTTTAATTCAGTTTATCATATAACAGGTACTCTCAGTAGATATTTTAAAATTAACATGTTGATGTTTCAAGTTATTTCATTATTTTAGATATTCCTCAAATGTTTAATATTTTCTCTATAGTGCATTTTAAAATTAGCTTTTTGGCTAAGTTTCCTTAAACATTTTCATTGTCCTAAAATTATGAGATATCCTTTGGATTTTGAAGGTTTCTGAGGGGGTTTGTTTCTTCTAGTAACATTTATGTACTTAATCCCTTCTGTTGAAATGAACACTCCTACTTCAGTTAGGCACCACTCTTCATATTAATAATATAGGACAGATACATGGGTAAAAATGTGAAAGCTCTGTGCAGGTTCTTTGCATGATAAGCAGTGATTTTTATCTGATGTGAGAAAGGATATTCTCTAAGTGAGGTATATGCAAATTTACATTTGAGAGACATAGTACATGCCCTTTCACAAACTGGTAATATTCAGTCTTGAAGTTTACTACACTGGCAAAATGTTTTACTGCTATACTCTAATGTAAATAGTGCATACAGTCTACATAGTTGTAATAGTACAGGATAAGAGTCAAGGTTTTGCTGAAATAACATTTTAAATTGTGAAGTCAGTTTGTAAGACAGAATGTTTTGTGTTTTTTTTTTCCCACAATATTTTACCTATTAGAGCAAGAATAAAATCTTAGTTAATATGTTCAGTGGTTTGATAATTCTGGGAATTTTTTCTTTTAAATATACAAGATTAGTTCTTACAAGCCTTCAGGATCTGCAGAGAATTAACATAATAGATTATGTTTTTAGTAAATTGCTTCTTTCTCCCTAAAAATATTGGAAATATACATAGCTGAAAAAACTTATTTCCATTGTTCAATGTTTGCTAGAATTCAAATAGTCAAATTGATCCGTTATGTATTTAATAGCAGGATAGGACTATGCTTGTTTCTTCCTGTCAATAAACATTGAATTATTCGATGTTATCAGAATCATAGAATCGTTGAGACTGGAAAAGACCTTTAAGATCGTCAGGTCCAAGCATTGGCTTAGTACTATCAAGTCTACCACTAAACCATGTCCCTACATGCCACATCTACATGTCTTTTAAATATCTCCAGCCACTTCCCTGGGCGTTATAATTGGTTCATCACAGTTTTATAATAGTTGTTTTTTCTTGCTCTTTTAAAATTTGTTCTTTAAGACTGCATTTGAAAAATATATTGGTTTAGTATTGTTAATAGTTGTATTTTTTCGTGTATACAGACGTCCCTAGTATTTTCAGCGGTGACCAGATTGGAATGCTTGATCCTCATCAAACTCTTTTTGGACCTCATGAATCAGGGCAGTGTTGGAATCTAAAAGAAGATAGCAAGGAAATCAATGAACTTACAGACCAGTTTGCACCATTCATTGGTGTATTTGGCAGCACAAAGGAAACCTTTAAGAATGGAAACTTTCCTGGCACCTTTTTTCGTTTCCCACTTCGTCTGCAGCCTTCTCAACTGAGCAGCAATGTTTACGACAAACAGAAGGTTTTGGAGCTGTTTGAATCTTTCAGAGCAGATGCAGACACAGTATTGCTCTTTTTGAAGAGTGTTCAAGATGTTTCGTTGCATGTTAGGGAAGCTGATGGAACTGAGAAGCTAATTTTTAGAGTAACTGCTAGTGAGAACAAGGCCTTGAAGCATGAAAGACCTAATTCTATCAAAATCTTAGGGACTGCAATAAGTCAGTATTGTAAGGGAGTTCCAAGCAATAGCATAACATGTGTGACATACCATGTAAATATAGTTGTAGAAGATGAGAGTGTTAAGGATGCACAGAAAACATCTTGGTTAGTATGTAATTGTGTAGGTGGTCGAGGAATGTGTACTGAACTGGATTGTTTAGCTGATGACTTGAAATTTGTTCCTACTATTGGAATAGCCATGTCCTTATCATCTAATGGGGATGGAAAAGAAGCTGCAGCAGAGTTTTCAGGAAGAGCATTTTGTTTTCTGCCTTTGCCTCCAGGTGAAGAAAGCAAAACTGGACTCCCAGTTCATGTTAGTGGTTTCTTTGGACTCACAGACAATAGGAGAAGTATCAAGTGGCGAGAGTTGGATCAATGGAGAGACCCAGCAGCTTTGTGGAATGATCTGCTTGTAGTAAATGTAATGCCAAAGGCATATACCACCCTTATTTTGGAAGCTATTAAGCGAATGGAGACTGAGAAGAATTCAGATTTTCCTTTGTCAGCTGAAAGAATTTATAGGTTATGGCCTGATGAGAACAAAATCAGGGTGCCCTGGAAACCAATTGTAGTACCTCTCTTTAAAGAGCTGCTCCAGAATACAGTTATTTACTCAGTGAGTAATCAGTGGATAAAAGTGGAACAGGTGTACTTTTCTGAAATGGATGAGGATTTGGAGTACACACAGGCTGTTCTCAACTACCTCCAGAATTCAGGGAAACAGATTGCCAAGGTACCAGAAAATATTGCTAGTGCAGTGCATCTTACTATTTCCACTGCTAAAGCTGTGAAAAAAGTGACTCCTGCTGTAGTACGACAAATACTAAGGAAATCTGGACACAGTGGACCTGCTGAAGAAAAGCTTCATCTTCTAGAATTTGTGCTTTCTGATGGAGTCTACAGTGAACTAATTGGATTGGAGCTTTTGCCGTTACAGAATGGAAATTTTATTCCCTTTTCCTCATCAGTGTCAGAACAAGATGTAGTTTACATAACCTCAGAAGAGTTTCCCAGGTATATTTTAAATAAGTTTTTAAAAAATGTAGTTCAAATGTTAGAACAGGGCTTCAGTTTCACTTTGTTGAACCTCATACCGATGGCCTTGGTCCATCGATCCAGGCTGTCCAGATCTCCCTGTAGACCCTGCCTACTTTTGAGCAGACCAACACTCCCACCCAGCTTGGTGCTGTCTGCAAACTTAGTGAAGGTGCCCTTGACACCCTCATCCACAAAAATAGATAAAAATTTTCTAATCCAAGTTTTTCTATCAAAACAAAAATTGCTTATACCATCTTTGAAAAAAGTAATTGGAATAATTGCTTTCTTACTGCTTCTAAATACATGATTTTCTCATTTACAAGAAAATGCCTACTGATAGCCCTGTTCTGCATATATAAGCAAATGCTTTGCATGTGACTTTTACCATGATGATTACTATGCTGATAATGTCTGTGCAGCAACAGAAATAAATTAGATATTTGCTAAAATTTGAGATATATATATATATATTATTTATTATAATTTTTTTTAAATGATGTGTTAGGTCGCTCTTCCCTGGCCTGGAAGGAAAGCTGCTTTCTGATGACCTGAAGCCAGAGATTCTTAGTGCTTTGAAGGAAGCTGCCAAAAGCCGAGGTAATGTGTCTTTTGTAATCTCAAATTGTGAAATGGATGTCTAATGATTGGACACACTAGTTCTAAACCCAGGTTTGAAGTGATGTCTCTTTTGAAACTGAGTTATCATTAAAATACAATAGCCTACTGTTTGAACTGGAAATGACGCAAAGGAAAATTATAAATGAACAAAAAGGAAAAGGCAAGGGAAGCAGGGTGAAAATTCACAATAGAAGAATCAATACACGGTAAAGCATGTGTTCAGGGTTCTTTTCCTGAAATAGTAGTCCTTGCATAAGACAATCTGAATTCTATTTTACGTTTGTAGTATTTGCATATGCAACAGTTATACTTTGTGTTGTAGATCATGTTTGATCTCACAATCACAAGTCTTCACATCATTGCATGTTTCTAAAACCAGATGAAACCTGCTTAAACATCTAGCCTCAAGCTTCATACAATTTCATAAAGTGTTTCCTGAGTCTTAATTCATATTTTATGTTCGTGTCAACATGGACCTACTGACATGCTTTTGGTCTTGATGAAAAGACTTGTTGAAGAAGTTTGCTGTATCTCTAGAGAAGATGATTCTATGTGTAACTACCTTCACAATGAAATATTTTTACCTCTTTTCTACTTGGAGGTTGTCTGTCTTTACCTTTCCTACCTTGTGTTTCATTATGCATTTGATTGGCAAATAAGAAGTCTGAGCCTCAGAAGTCTTTTCACGTAAACACAATTTGAAACCAAGTCACTCTTCAGTGTATTTTTCAATGCTGTGAGTATATGGCGAGCAGTTCTTTAATGTCTAGAAAATGTAATTTTCAGAAAAAGATTCTTGTCTCCTTCCTTTTAAATTGCTCAATTCATCAGAATTCTTTCTGAGACTGAAGACATTAGAACCAGACATAGAATGCTATAAATCATTGTCTTGATTTGCTTTTCTTGATACCCTTTATCATAGTCTTCATTCTGTCAGTCACAGTATCTCTTTCTTCAGTCTGCATTCTGACCTTTTTTTCCCCTTGAATCCTTTGTATATTCACTGTTTATTATTCTTCCTGGTCAGATTAATTTTGAGGCAAGATGATAGCTACTGTTGAAAGTAGTGACTATTTTAAATTGTGTATCCAAACAGTGAATATTCTTAATTTGGGATAGAAACACAAAGAACTATTGTTTACTCTTGTAATTGCTGGGACTTTAAAAGAACAGAAATACATAGGGATCAAGACAGCCATAGTGAGATTAGGTGGATGGAAGATAGTATGAAAGACAGTAATGTTAGCTTTGAAAAATGCCAGTTCCTTGTGATGATATCTTAAATTGACTTTTGAGACATACTGTCCTGGGCAGTTTCCCTCAAGTGAATGTCACAAAGCAATCCAAAAGCATGCTTAAATTAAAAAAAAAAACAACAAAACCACAACACAAAAACCACCAGAGCAAAACAACTTAAACAAAACACAGGTTTAACAGACTATATGCTTGAACACATCTTAAGCAGCTCTTCTAAAACATTCTTCCACTTCTAGCTTGGTCCCTGAGCTGCAACAAAGTCTTGTCTAGTCTTTTTACTTCCTGGGAAGACTTTTGTTCACATTTAAGGTCCTGCCTCTGTCTTTTTCTTCCTCTGGGGGTTTCTTTGAATGCCTTTTCATCTAAGGAGTTGTACTTGGTTGGTAGTATGCCTCTTACCGAATATAAGAACATATTTTCGAAAATAGTATGATGAGTATAAGTCTTCCAAAACTTCTGGAAATGCTTAAGGACTTTTAGTTAATCCTTTGCAACATTGTGGCCTGCTTTTCTCTCCATTCTACCTCCTAAATTGTTCTTCATTCTAAGACTTTGCATACTTTTAAAGTACAAACTGCAGTACCTTACAAGTTATACATTATTGTAAATAGTATTAGAGAGATTTTGGTCAGATTTTGAAATCTTACCTGTCAAGAATTTTACTTATATAGCTTTAGAAATTCATAGAATGGTTTGGGTTGGAAGGGACCTTAAAGATCATCTAATGTGGCAAGGTCACGTTCCACTACACCAAGGTGCTCAAAGCCCCTTTCCAGCCTAGCCTTGAACACTTGAAAGGAAGGGGTATCCACAACTTCTCTGGGCAGCCTGTTCCAGTGCCTCATCACCTTCATAGTGAAACATTTCTTCTGTACGTCTAATCTGAATCTATGGGGTTTTTTTTGGTTTAAAGCCATCACTTGTGAGAAATGTTCCCTACGCAGTTGCAGAAATACAGTTTTTTGGGTATTATTTCTTTGAGAAGATGGTATGCAAGTTTTTTTATTGTATTGTACAAAGACAACCAGATCTTACTTTTTTTCCTCTCCTAAAATGTGTACGGTATTTTTCTAGTTAATATCTGCTTCTTTATTTAGTGTGTTCATGTGTAACTCATGGGATGTTTTCTAAAAGTGGATTTGGTTATATTCTAGCCCAACAGCTTCTCTGGGGATTTTCAGGTATGGTTATTAACTGAAGATGTATGGGTTTGGATTGAAGCTTGATATTTGTGTGAATTTGGTGATTCTCATTGCTCCAGCTTTCTTACAAATAAAACTTGCCAAATAGAGCTGCCAAAAGATAGCTGCCAGAGATAACAGTGAAAGGAATTCTAAAACCAGTTGAGGGAAAAATGCATTTTGTTGAAGAAAACCTTGTACCTATATTACATGGAAATTTTGAATATTTTCCTTGGTTTATATTTTAATCCAACTTAGAAAGATTTCAAGTGTTTTAAGATCACTTGTACAGATTTTAAAACAGTATTTCTAAAGTTCTGTGCTTAAATAAAGGGATTTAAGCTTAGCTTTTAAGTAACTTCTTATCTTTCTGGTCCACTGATGCATGTATTTCTCACTTGCACCAGGCTGCGGTGTTTACCTCTGTTTTCTATTTCATAGAACTAACAGAATGCATAGCTCTGTAGGAAAAAGCATAGCTCTTGATTTTTTTTTTCTTTTTTTCCTGAAGAATGTCTTACAACTGATTTCCAATAGAGCAAGGACAGTAGATAGTCTCTTTAATTGAACTGCTGCTTTTGAGGAAATGGCAGTGGTTATCTAGATGAAAGAAATCTGAAATTCAAATAGAAGTCTTGCTTCCATTTTTGTCAGTTTTTAATGTCATTGGGAGTTAGTGTTTATTTTTATATTCTGTACAATTTTCTTAGCCCCAGACATTCTGTAGATTTTAAATACAAGCTGTCTTAATGATGATTAAGACATGAGTGTTAGCACATATTTCTTTTAGTGAGGACTCTGTTAAGAATAAAAGCATTTAGTTTCAGCACTCCTTGCACAACTGAGTTTTCTTGGTTGTCAGTTTTAGCATACAATCATCTTCACTGAGCTGCTCTTTGCTGCGTCTAATAAATGATCTTTCAAATCTGTTTGAGTCTTTGCAATTATAAGATTAGAATCTTATTTAGCGCTAGGCAAATAAGTAGTGTAAAGAATCAAACAACAAACCCCGTAAATGTTTGAACATGCTACTTTGTCAGTAAATCTGTAGTTGCTAAGTATGCCTGAAAACTCTTGTGTCAAACTAACGAATGCAATACATTTCCAATTTCCAATTTGTTTTTATGTTTATACTAATATGGAATGTATTAGCTTTTAATTACCTCCTAAAAGCAAGGGTAGTTGGTGTCTGCAGTCTATTTAACACTTTTTTTTCCACAAAATAAAAGGCAAGCCACAAGTTAGTTTTTTTTTTTCCCCTTCCCTTGCTTCCCCCTCCCTAACTAAACCCACTTTCTTATGTAGCTCTGCTCTGTGATTTTCATGGCTTTACTCTTTTGCTATGATTTCAGGAAGGCCCTGCACTCAGCTACAGCTTCTGAACCCAGAAAGGTTTGCCCGTCTCATTAAAGAAGTTATGAATACTGTGTGGCCTGGCAGAGACATGGTGGTACAGTGGTGTCCAGGTTTGGAAGAGAAAAATCACCCATCAGTTTCCTGGCTTAAGATGGTCTGGAAGAACCTGTATATACATTTTTCTGATGACTTGAGTGTGTTTGATGACATGCCGCTTATCCCCAAGACGCTGCTGGAGGAAAACCAAACATCAGTGGAACTGATTAGATTTAGGAATCCTTCACCTATCATTCTGGAAGATGAATCTGAGACTCAGCTCCCGGAATGTTTAGCTGATATTATTCAGAGAGTTGGTGGAGTTGTACTCAAGAAGCTGGATATTTCTATCCAACATCCACTTATAAAAAAATACGTGCATCCACCATTACCAAGTGCTGTTTTACAAATAATGGAAAAAATGTCCTTGCAGAAACTATGCAACCAGGTTGCATCATTTCCGTCGACACATAAAGATGCTCTTAGGGCGTTCTTAGCTAGGTTAACTGATGCAAGTGAAAAAGAGAGAGAAATTATTCAGGAATTGCTAATATTCAAAAAAATCGAAAAATCATCTGATGAAAGTGTCCCTGTTTTTACTGGGCTAAAAGGTAGTAAGGTATTACACCATACTGCTAAAATTCCTCCTGGTCTAAGGTTTTCTGTTCCAGTAATTGAAAGCAGTGATGAAGCTACTATTTGCTTAGCTAACCTGCTAAAAATAGAACAACTAAAGAGCACAGATTGCTTGAAGCTTGTTATACAAGATATAAGAAGTGATTTTTATTCACATGATGAAACAACAGAGATAATGCAATGGGTTCTTGAAAATCTGACTTTTCTGAAAAATGAGAATACAGAAGTGATAGACTGGCTGACACCACTGAAGTTTATTAAGATTTCACAGGAAAAGATAGTGTCAGCAAATGAACTCTTTGATCCTGAGGTAGAACTTCTGCAAAATTTATTTTATGCTGAGGAGGAAATTTGCTTCCCTCCTGTTATTTTCACATCTTCAGATATTCTTCATTCTCTGAGACAAATAGGCTTAAAAAATGAGGCCAATCTTGAGGAAAGTGATATTATGAGAGTAGCAAATAAAATTGAAAGTTTGCATGCTAACTCTAACTCAAGTCATGATTTACTATTAAGAAAAGCTAGAACTCTCTTGATGATTTTGAACAAAAATCATGCACTGATTCACTCATCTGAAACAAAAGCTGCTCTGAAAAAAATAAAGTGGATTCCCGCATGTAAAGAAAGACCTCCAAATTACCCAGGATCCTTAGTTTGGAAAGGAGATCATTGTAATCTGTGTTCACCACCAGAAATGTGTGATATATCTCATGCAATCTTAGTTGGTTCCTCAGTTCCTCTTGTGGAAAATGTGCAGTTGGATACAGAAAAAGCACTCGGCATCCCAACCAAGCCCAGCATAAAAGCAGTCTTAAAACATTTCAAAGTAGTGGTTGATTGGCACAGTTCTAAAACCTTCAGTGATGAGGACTATTACCAATTTCAGCATATCTTGCTTGAGATATATGGATTTATGCATGACCATTTAGAAGAAGGTAAAGAAGCTTTTAAAGCCCTGAAATTTCCCTGGGTTTGGACAGGTAAAACATTTTGTTCCCTCACACAAGCAGTAATAAAGTCAGTACCTGATCTTGATCTCCAACCTTACCTACATTATGTGCCAAAAACTATGGCGAAGTTTCAGCAGTTGTTTAAAGGCTGTGGTTCAATCGAGCAGTTAACACCAGACCACGTTTCTATGGTCATTCAGAAAATATATCTAAAGAGTGAGCAGTGTCTCTCAGAACAAGAGAGTAAGCAAAATCTTCACATCATGCTGAGCATCATAAGATGGCTGTACAGCAATCAGATTCCTGCGAGCCTGCATACACCCATGCCACTATACAGTGGCAAACTTCCTTATAAACTTGCAATGAAGCCAATTCATGAGTGCTGTTATTGTGATATCAAAGTTGATGACTTAAATGATTTGCTAGAAGATTCTGTTGAACCAATAATTCTGGTTCATGAAGACATACCAATGAAAACTGCCGAGTGGTTAAATGTCCCATGCCTTAGCACAAGATTGATTAACCCAGAAAATATGGGATTTGAGCAGTCTGGGCAAAGAGAGCCTCTGACTGTAAGAATTAAAAACATTTTGGAAGAATACCCTTCCATTTCAGATATCTTTAAAGAGCTTCTTCAAAACGCTGATGATGCTAATGCAACGGAATGTAATTTCCTGATTGACATGAGAAGAAATATGGATATAAGAGAGAATCTCCTGGATCCAGGAATGGCAGCATGTCATGGTCCAGCTTTGTGGTCATTCAACAATTCTGAATTTTCAGACTCTGACTTCTTAAATATAACTAGATTAGGAGAGTCTCTAAAAAGGAGTGAAGTTGACAAAGTAGGAAAATTTGGACTGGGATTCAATTCTGTGTATCATATCACTGATGTTCCTATTATTTTGAGTCGGGAATTCATGATTATGTTTGATCCAAATGTTAACCATATCAGTAAGCATATTAGAGATAAATCTAACCCTGGGATCAAAATCAACTGGAGTAAACAACAGAAGAGGCTGCGAAAATTTCCCAACCAGTTTAAGCCGTTTATAGGAGTTTTCGGTTGCCAGCTACCACTGACTGTAGAATCTCCTTACAGCTACAAAGGAACGCTTTTCCGACTGTCATTTAGAACTCAGCAGGAAGCTAAAGTGAGTGAAGTCAGCAGTGCTTCTTACAATACAGCAGACATTTACTCTCTTGTGGATGAATTCAGCATTTGTGGTCATAGACTGATAATATTTGCTCAGAGTGTAAATTCGATGGTATTGAAATACTTGAAAATTGAGGCAGATGATCCTGGGGTGGCACAAGATGTTGTCACTATCAAAAAAAATCTGTGTTCTTCCAAAGCCTTGACTGCACCAAATGCAAGTGTATTAAAGGAAGCAGCTAAACTCATGAAGGTCTGTAGTAGCAGTAATAAAAAGCTTCCTACTGAATCACCGAAGTCTTCATGTATCTTACAGATAGTAGTAGAAGAATTTCACCATGTATTTAGACGGATTGCTGATTTACAGTCTCCACTTTTCAGAGGTACGGAAGATGATCCAGCTTCTTTCTTTGAAATGGCTAAATCGGGACAGACAAAAAGATCAGGTGATGAATTGCCACAGAAAACAGTAGATTCAACAACATGGCTTATATGTTCTTGCATGGACATTGGAGATGCTTTAAAATTTTCATTACATGAAAGTGGACGAAGACTAGGTCTTGTTCCCTGTGGTGGAGTAGGAGTGTTGCTGTCTGAAACCCAGGATCAAAGGTGGATTGTGAAACCCAATTGCAACACCATAGGTGAAGTATTCTGCTATTTACCTCTAAGAATAAAAACAGGCTTACCTCTTCATATAAATGGCTGCTTTGCAGTTACTTCAAATCGAAAAGAGATCTGGAAAACAGACACAAAAGGAAGATGGAATACAGTATTCATGAGGAATGTCATTGTAAAAGCCTACATAGAAGCACTTTGTGTTCTACGTGACATGGCAATCAATGGCGAGCTAGTTGACTACAGTTATTGTGCAGTGTGGCCAGATCCTGATTCAGTTCATGATGATTTTTCTGTTATTTGTCAAGGGTTTTATGAAGACATAGCTCATATGAAAGGCAAAGAAGGGATCAAAGTGTTTTCTGATGGTTTCTCTTGGGTTTCCATGAAGAATGTAAGGTTTTTAGATGACTCTATACTGAAAAGACCAGATGTTGGACCAGCAGCCTTTAAGATCTTTGTGAAGTACCTTAAGAAAACTGGTTCCAAAAATCTCTGTGCTGTAGATCTCCCGTCCTGGGTAAAGACAGGATTCGAAGAAGCAGGATGCAAATACATCTTAATGGAGAACACTTTCTCTGAGAAACAGTTCTTTTCTGAAGTATTTTTCCCTAATGTTCAGGAGATTGACGCAGAGCTGCGTGATCCTTTGATGCGTTATGTTCTCAATGAAAAGCTTGAGGAGTTCTCAGGAATTCTTCGTGTTACTCCATGTATTCCCTCTTCATTGGATGGACACCCATTAGTTACACCATCAAGACTGATCCATCCTGAAGGAAGAGTTGCAAAGTTGTATGATGCTGAAGATGGACGATTTCCTTACGGCACCACTCAGGATTATCTTAACCCAGTTATTTTGGTTAAACTTGTTCAGCTGGGAATGGCTAAAGATGACATTTTATGGGAGGATCTGATAGAACGTGCAGAGTCAGTGGCCGAAATTAACAAGGTTGATCATGCTGCAGCTTGTCTCAGAAGCAGTATTATATTGAGCCTTGTCGACGAAAAACTAAAATCTGGGGACCCTAGAGCTAAAGAATTTGCAGCAAAATGTCAAACCATCCCATTCCTTCCTTTCCTTAGCAAGCCAGCAGGCTTCTCCCTGCACTGGAAAGGCAGTGATTTTCAGCCCGATGCACTCTTTTCTGCAGCTGATCTTTTTACTGCTGATCATCAAGATATAGTTTGCCTAATACAACCAATTCTTAATGAAAATTCCCACTCATTTAAAGGTTGTGGTTCTTTGTCATTAGCTGTGAAAGAGTTCTTGGGTTTACTGAAGAAACCAGATGTTAATTTGGTCATAAATCAGTTAGAAGAAGTTGCAAAGTCATTTGATGGAATCACATTATATCAAGAAAATATCACTAATGCTTGTTACAAGTACCTGCATGAGGCAATGTTACAGAATGAGTCGACAAAAGCCATGATAATTGAACAACTGACAAACTCTAGTTTTATTCTGGTTGAGAATGTGTATGTTGATCCAACAAAAATCTCTTTTCATTTGAATTTTGAAGCAGCACCCTATCTCTATCAGTTGCCCAATAAATACAAAAACAGTTTTCGTGAACTGTTTGAAAGTGTGGGTGTAAGACAGGCTTTTACAGTTGAGGATTTTGCTGTAGTTCTGGAATTAATAAATCAGGAAAGAGGGAACAAACAGCTAACAGAAGACAACTTTCAGCTTTGCAGGAGAATCATTAGTGAAGGAATATGGGGCCTCATTAGAGAGAAGAAGCAGGAATTTTGTGAGAAAAAGTATGGTGAGATTTTGTTACCTGATACTCGTCTTGCGCTTCTGCCTGCAAAATCTTTGTGTTACAATGACTGTCCATGGATTAAAGTCAAAGACACAACTGTTAAATACTGTCATGGTGACATTCCAAGAGAAGTTGCAGTAAAGCTTGGAGCAATACCAAAGCGCCATAAAGCTTTAGAAAGATATGCATCCAATATCTGTTTTACTACTCTTGGAACGGAATTTGGCCAGAAAGAAAAACTGACAAGCAGAATTAAAAGCATTCTTAATGCCTATCCGTCAGAAAAAGAAATGCTGAAAGAGCTCCTTCAGAATGCAGATGATGCAAAAGCTACAGAGGTCTGTTTTGTGTTTGATCCTAGGCAGCATCCTGCCGATAGAATATTTGATGAAAAATGGGCACCACTTCAAGGGCCAGCACTGTGTGTTTACAACAATCAGCCTTTTACAGAAGATGATATTCGAGGAATTCAGAACCTTGGAAAAGGTACAAAAGTAGGAAATCCCTGTAAAACTGGCCAATATGGTATAGGTTTCAATTCTGTTTATCACATTACTGATTGCCCTTCTTTCATATCTGGCAATGATATACTTTGTATTTTTGATCCCCATGCTAGATATGCACCAGGTGCAACATCAACAAGTCCTGGCCGCATGTTTAGAGATTTAGATGCAGATTTCAGAACACAGTTCTCAGATGTACTGGACCTCTACTTAGGAGACCACTTTAAGCTGGATAATTGCACAATGTTTAGATTTCCTCTTCGGAATGGAGAAATGGCAAAAGTATCAGAAATCTCCACAGTTCCATGCTCAGATAGAATGGTCCAAAATCTTTTAGATAAGCTGCGTACAGATGGAGCAGAACTCTTGATGTTTTTGAACCATATGGAAAAAATTTCTATTTGTGAGATAGAAAAAACAACAGGAGCACTGAATGTGTTGTATTCTGTGCAAGGCAAAATCACTGATGGAGACAGACTGAAACGAAAACAATTCCACGCATCTGTCATTGACAGTGTAACTAAAAAAAAGCAGCTAAGTGAAATACCTGTGCAACAGATTACCTACACAATGGATACTGAGGACTCTGAAGGAAATCTTACAACTTGGTTGATTTGTAACAGGTCAGGTTTTTCTGCCATGGAAAAGGTATCCAAAAGTGTGGTTTCAGCCCACAAGAATGAGGACATTACTCTTTTCCCACGTGGTGGGGTAGCAGCTTGCATTACTCATAATTACAAAAAACCCCACAGAGCGTTCTGTTTCTTACCATTGTCATTAGAAACTGGATTACCTTTTCATGTGAATGGACACTTTGCTCTGGATTCTGCAAGAAGAAATCTGTGGCGTGATGATAATGGTGTTGGAGTAAGAAGCGACTGGAACAGTAGCCTAATGACGGCGCTGATAGCACCGGCCTATGTTGAACTGCTGATTCAACTGAAGAAGCGGTATTTTCCAGGCACTGATCCTACAGTATCAGTGCTGCAAAACACACCTATTCATGCTGTGAAGGACACTTTAAAAAAGTTTTTATCCTTTTTTCCAGTTAATCGACTTGATATTCAGCCAGATTGGTATTGTTTAGTAAAGGCAGTTTACACCTGCATTTATGAAGATTTGAAGCGTCTTTTACCTGTTATGCGAGCTCCAAATATTGATGGTTCTGATTTGCATTCTGCTGTTATCATCACATGGGTTAACATGTCTACTGCGAACAAAGGCAGGCCATTCTTTGACAATTTACTACAAGATGAATTGCAGCATCTCAAAAATACAGAGTACAACATCACAACACGGAAGACAGTGGCTGAAAATGTTTACAGACTCAAGCATTTACTCTTAGAAATTGGATTCAATTTGGTTTACAACTGTGATGAAACTGCAAATCTTTACCACTGTTTGGTAGATGCAGATATTCCTGTCACCTATGTGACACCTGCTGATGTCCGATCATTTTTGATGACATTTTCTTTTCCAGACTCCAATTGCCACATTGGGAAGTTGCCCTGTCGTCTTCAGCAGACAAATTTGAAGCTCTTCCATAGTCTCAAACTTCTGGTTGACTACTGTTTTAAAGATGCAGAAGAAAATGAAATCCAGATTGAAGGCTTGCCACTCCTCATTACTCTTGACAATGTTTTGCAAATTTTTGATTCAAAACGACCCAAGTTCTTAACGACGTACCATGAACTAATTCCATCTCGCAAGGATCTCTTCATGAACACATTGTATTTGAGGTACAACAACATTTTATTTAGCAGTGAAGTAGCTAAAGTCTTTGATATCAAAAGTTTTGCTGAGTTGTTGTCATCTGTGTTGCCTAGAGAATATAAAACTCGTAGTTGCATGAAATGGAAGGAAAACTTTGCAAGTGAATCTTGGCTTAAAAATGCCTGGCATTTTATTAGTGAGTCTATAAATATTAAAGAAGAGCAAGAAGATACACAAGCAAAATTTGACGATGTTGTTGAAACTTTGAAGGACTGGACCTTGCTCCCAGGTGTAAGGTTTACTGTCTCAGCTAATCAGCTTGTTGTGCCAGAATGTGATGTTTTGCTGCCCCTCAGCATCATGCATATAGCTGTTTTTCCAAATGCTCAAAGTGATAAGGTTTTTCATGCTCTGATGAAAACTGGCTGTATTCAGCTGGCATTGAACAAAATTTGTTCCAAAGACAGTGCTTTAGTGCCTTTGTTGTCGGGATGTACAGCAAATATAGACAATCCTTCAAGCATTCTGAAAGCCATACAATATATGGTACAGACATCAACTTTCAGGACTGAAAAGTTAGCAGAAAGTGACTTTGAGGCTCTCTTAATGTACTTCAATTGCAATTTATGTCATTTGACATCTCAGGATGACATTAAAATTTTGAAGTCTCTTCCATGTTACAAATCAATCAGTGGCCGATACATCAGCATTTCAAAATATGGGACGTGTTACGTCCTCACAAAAAGCATCCCTTCGGTAGAAGTAGACAGATGGACACAGTCAACCTCATCGGCTTTTCTTGAAGAGAAGGTTCATTTGAAAGATTTGTATACCGTGCTTGGCTGTGTCTCTGTGGATGATCTTGAAGTGTACTTGAAACATCTTTTGCCAAAAATTGAAAGTCTGTCTTACGATGCAAAATTGGAACACTTGATCTACTTAAAGAATAGGCTAACTGGCATTGAAGAAACTTCAGAAATCAAAGAACAGCTGTTTGAAAAGCTTGAGAGCATTTTGGTCATTCATGATGCAAGCAATAGATTAAAACCTGCCAAATATTTCTATGACAGGACTGTGAAAGTCTTTGAAGTTATGCTTCATGAAAAATTCTTCATACCTCAAGATTTTTTTAAGAAACTAGAGCAACTTACAAAACCGAAAAATCAAGCTGCATTCCTTCCATCATGGGTAACGTTTCTTCGACATATCGGATTGAAATTCATCATTTCACAGCAGCAGTTACTACAGTTTGCTAAGGAGATCAGCATGCGAGCAAATACAGAAAGCTGGTCTAAAGAAACACTCCAGAATACTGTTGATGTCCTCCTTCATCACATATTTCAAGAAAGAACTGACCTTTTATCAGGTAATTTTCTGAAAGAACTGTCGTTAATTCCTTTTCTCTGCCCCGAGCGAGCTCCAGCAGAATTTGTGAGATTTCATCCTCAGTATCAAGAAGTCAATGGGACCCTTCCTCTTATACGATTCAATGGGGCACAGGTGAATCCTAAATTCAAACAGACTGATGTGTTGCAGTTACTGTGGACTTCATGTCCCATTCTTCCTGAGAAAGCAACACCTTTAAGCATCAAAGAGCAAGAAGGAAGTAGCCTTGGTGCGCAAGAACAACTTGAGCAGGTTTTAACTATGCTGAATGTTAATTTGGACCCTCCCCTGGACAAAGTTATCAATAACTGCAGAAACATATGCAATATAACAACTTTGGATGATGACATGGTGAAAACTAGGGCCAAGGTCCTAAGAAGTATTTATGAATTTCTTAGTACAGAGAAAAGGGAATTCCGTTTTCAGCTTCGAGGAGTTTCTTTCATAATGGTGGAAGAAGGTTGGAAGCTTCTTAGGCCTGAAGAAGTAGTAATAAACCTTGAGTATGAATCTGATTTTAAACCTTATCTTTACAAACTTCCTTTAGAACTTGGCACTTTCCATCAGTTGTTTAAACATTTGGGTACTGAAGATGTTATTTCAACAAAGCAGTATGTTGAAGTTCTGAGTCGCATATTCAAGAGCTCGGAAGGAAAGCAATTGGATCCTAATGAAATGCGCACAGTTAAGAGAGTAGTATCTGGCCTGTTCAAAAGTCTTCAGAATGATTCTGTCAAGGTTAGGAATGACCTGGAGAATATGAGGGACTTTGCTCTTTACCTTCCCAGTCAAGATGGTAGGTTAGTGAAGTCTAGTATCTTGGTTTTTGATGATGCACCCCACTACAAAAGCAGAATCCAAGGTAACATTGGTGTGCAAATGCTTGTTGATCTTAGCCAGTGTTACTTAGGCAAGGATCATGGTTTTCACACTAAATTGATAATGTTGTTCCCTCAGAAACTGAGACCTCGCTTACTTAGCAGTATCCTTGAAGAACAGTTGGATGAAGAGTCCCCCAAAGTTTGCCAGTTTGGAGCATTATGTTCTTTGCAGGGAAGGTTACAGTTACTGTTGTCCTCAGAACAATTTATCACAGGATTGATTAGGATTATGAAGCATGAAAATGACAATGCTTTTTTAGCTAATGAAGAAAAAGCAGTAAGGCTTTGCAAAGCTTTGCGAGAAGGCTTGAAAGTTTCCTGTTTTGAGAAGCTGCAAACAACGTTAAGAGTTAAAGGTTTTGCTCCTATTCCCCACAGCAAAAGTGAAACATTTGCTTTCCTGAAGAGATACGGAAATGCAGTAATACTGCTTTACATACAGCATTCTGACAGCAAAGACATAAATTTCCTGTTAGCTTTAGCAATGACCTTAAAATCTGCAACTGACAACCTGATTTCTGATACCTCATATTTAATTGCCATGCTGGGTTGTAATGATATTTACCGGATTGGTGAGAAGCTTGACAGTTTAGGAGTGAAGTATGACTCTTCTGAGCCATCAAAACTTGAACTACCAACACCTGGTACTCCTATACCTGCTGAAATTCACTACACACTTCTTATGGATCCAATGAATGTATTTTATCCTGGTGAATATGTTGGCTACCTTGTTGATGCCGAAGGTGGTGATATATATGGATCATATCAACCAACTTACACCTATGCAATCATTGTACAAGAAGTAGAAAGAGAAGATGGTGAAAGTCCCAGTTTTCTAGGGAAGATTTACCAGATTGATATTGGATATAGTGAATACAAAATAGTCAGCTCTCTTGACTTGTACAAATTTTCCAGACCAGAGGAAAGTTCTCAAAGCAGGGATAGCGCACCTTCTACCCCAACCAGTCCTACAGAATTTCCAGCACATGGACCAAGGACAATTCCGCCTCTCTTCATTGGCAGAGAGAGCCACAAAACAACGTCCTCAAAACATCACTCTCCAAAAAAGATAAAATCAAACTCATTGCCAGAAATATTAAGAGAAGTGACATCTGTAATTGAGCAAGCTTGGAAGCTTCCAGAATCAGAAAGAAAAAAGATAATTAGGAGGCTGTATCTTAAATGGCATCCAGATAAAAATGCAGAGAATCTTGATATAGCTAATGAAGTTTTCAAACATTTGCAGAATGAGATTAACAGGCTAGAAAAACAGGCCTTTATGGATCAAAATACGGACAGAGCCTCAAGAAGACCATTTTCGTCCTCTGCTTCTCGATTTCAGTCAGATAAGTTTTCATTTCAAAGATTTTATACTTCATGGAATCAAGAAGCAACAAGCCACAAATCTGAAAGGCAACAGTATAAAGAAAAGTGTCCATCTTCCACTGGGCCATCTCACACACAACGCTTTTTTGTCCCACCTACATTCAGGTCTGTTGGCAATCCTGTAGAGGCACGACGATGGCTTAGGCAGGCCCGAGCTAACTTTTCAGCTGCAAGAAATGACCTTCATAAAAATGCCAATGAATGGGTGTGCTTTAAGTGCTACCTTTCTACTAAACTAGCCTTGATTGCAGCTGACTACGCTGTGAAGGGCAAATCAGACAAAGATGTGAAACCAGCAGCCCTTGCACAAAAAATAGAGGAATACAGTCAGCAACTTGAGGGACTTACAAATGATGTTCAGACATTGGAAGCTTATGGAGTAGATAGCTTAAAAACTAGGTACCCTGACTTACTTCCTTTCCCACAGATTCCCAATGACAGATTTACTTCAGAAGTTGCTATGAGAGTGATGGAATGTACTGCTTGTATCATCATAAAACTTGAAAACTTCATACAACAAAAACTATAAATGATTTGAAGAGGTTAGGGAACTCTTTTGCCAAGAGCTTAGGGATTTCATGTGATGGGATACAAATGCAATTGTGCAGATTACTGAACATCCAAGAGGTTATGCAATATCAAGCAGTTTAGAAGTGTAGTGCGCAAAGGTGGATGGTACTGAAGTACTTAGAATTGAAATTGATTTAATTTATTTTTTTTTCTCTTAAACTGAGCCTGCTGTACAAGCAAACTGTAAAACATGAATATTTTTTAAAATTTGCAAGGAAACTGAGCTGCAAAAGTTAGCTGTATGTACACCGTTGTGATTAATTGGCATATTATTGAACTGCACTTTATATAACCAAAGCTTAGCTTTCTCTTAGATGAGGCGTGGATTATATTAGACTTCATTTAATATAATGTTTCCAAAACTGTCATATCAGTTTTCACTGTACTAATCATCAGACTGGACATACAATGAAATGGGAGATGGGATGGAAATTCAAATAATTTTGGAGGTATTGCTCCAAAGCTTTTCTGTATTCTCTTGTGATCCATGGACATTTGTGTCACTCACAGTAATACTCTTATCAGCTGGATCTGATTACAAATTTGCTGCAGCATCCCATTGTGAATACATAAAGGGTAGTTTAGTACCTGCGAACTGTTACATTAATTTTAATACTGAATAATAATGATACTTGATTCAACATGCAACTTCATGCTATGCATTGATTGTATTTACTGTACTATAAAATAATTATTTAATTTGTTTTTCTAGAGCCTGTCATCTTTTGTTTAATGAAAAATGCATGTCGATGATACAAAGTTGGTGAACATCATTTTATGGTGTTTTATGATTTCCTTTTTTTTTGTTTTTTTCTTGAACACCAAAACTCAGTTTTTGGGTGTCTAAATGCTTGAGGACTTTTTTTTTTTCCCCGTGTGTGTGCCTTTGTGTGTGTACATATATATATAATTTTTTTTTCCCCCCACGAACACTGAAAATAGTACCATTCAGTAGCCCATTCCTGGTGTGTACTGAGCACTGTATTTTTGTTGTTTTACACATTTAAAGGTGCTGCAATGTAATGCTCTTTTTATTTTGTTGTTCACTACAACCCTAGAGAAATCCGATTTCTTAGTTCACGCTCTTTCTTTTATAGTTTGTAATACTTTTGGTAATGTCATGCAATATGTTCAACATTAGCTATTTGTAAAAAAAAAAAAAAAAAGGTAAAAAAAATAATAAAAATACGGAAGAATAATACTCAGTGGAATGATTTGTCTTTGCTGGATCAGCCACATTTAACATAAACGTTACACATTTTCCAGTGATGTGCTATAACAGTTGTTTACTTGACAGCACAGTGAAACTGCAATTTGTCTTACAGAATACAAAGGAAAATAGACAACAGTGCAGGGCTGATACAGGTGCAATAGTGTTATAAAAAAAATCATGATGAAGGCTTCTTCAGTTTTGTGCAAATTATAAAGGGCTTGTTCTTTTCCAGATTGTAGTGGGAAAAGATGTGATGTTTGGAAAACAATACTGCTTCTCATTGTGAAGCCCTATTATTATTTCTGCTAGTACGTGCCATAATTTTAATAAGGAAAATGCAAACATATATTTCAGTTTGGTATGTTTTGGTTTTGTAAAGTAACTAAATTTACTTATTATTTCAGGCTTTCTTTTATATAGATGAACACACAACCTCTTTTCAATTTATTCTAAATAATTGTACAAATACTAACAAGGAATTTTTTTTTCTTGCAATGACAAACGTAAGAAATTGTACATTTTGCTTATTTTTTTCCGCCCAATAAATAGCATGTAAGTAAAACACAAATCCTAGTGTGCCATGAAACAAATCAGTTCAATTAATTCTCTCTGCTTTTTTAAAAATAGATTCCTTTGTGAGTCTTATTCATTTGACTTAGTGAACAAAGTATTATTCAGGTTAAGCAAAACACTGAAAAAATGAAACATTTCTCATATTTTTCAGTTTAAATGGCGCTAAAACAAGGTAGCATGGAAACATGCGAACAGGAGCAACGCTTTCCCAGTTTTAGATGAGATCTTGAGGATAGAAATCTAAGCACATAGATGTTTTTTAAGCAACTTATGTTGCCTTATGAATAAAATTACGGATCATATCTGCACTAGATATGCAGAACTACTAAACTATTTCGCTGTATTTTTATTTTGGTTTATTTTGCATATATTGTTGAGTGCTGACACTGCGAGAAAGAAAATCGTCCTAGTTCTTTGGGAGCTAATGGTCTTGAAGCAGTTTTACATCCTTAATCAAGGTGAGCAAGAAAATCTGAGTAAAAAAATTCTGTCATTCCTGGGTTGATACTATTGATCAGTTGCAATAAAATTTACATATGGATGTAGAGAGACAGTCAAGAGTGGTGTCTCAATTGGAAGTCTTTTTAATTGTTTGGGTTTTTTTTTTGTTTTTTTGTTTTTTTGTTTGTTTGTTTTTTTCTATTTGCTTGACTAGCCTAAATGAAGAGGCCAAGTAAGACCAGGAAATCATATTGTGATAGAACTGATTTCATAGGTGCCATTTTAATCCCTGTTAAATCTAAGGAACCGTGGTTGTTAACAAGCCCTGGCAGGTTTGTTACTAATCTCGTTGAAGCTTTAGGAGTTTTCTTCTCAAACAATGACATTAGCACCTGTTCTAAAAAGAAATAATTGCCTCTGTAATGATCAACAACAAAAGAATCTTTTTATTAAGGAATAAATTTTGTGTAGCCAGCTACGGAAAGAAAAAGCAATGGTTTGTTGTATAAAAAAGTGCAGTTTTGCAATATTTGTACTTAAATCACCATCAAGATACTATGGTGATTTGAAAAATAAAAAGTATTAGTATAGGCACTGCATCCATTTCATACTTGGGTTGCTTTAAATGAGGTTTCAATAAAATCTATTGTAATTGCTCCAATCAAAGTAAAGGGGGTTAGTACCGACTTTGAGATTTCCTATTGCTGGATCTGAACACTGTGAGGATGACTGGATTGGTATTGTGGAACAGGAGCAGAAATAATAGTTCAAAAATAATTAATTTGACAGCCCAAGTAGATGTTTTCATTTGAAGAAGACATACTCATTTTTGAGTGGAGGTATTTGTCACTGAGTTTTTAATCAAAATGTTATGTTTTTGGTTTGCTTTCTGGATGATTATTTCAGTAGCATTGGCATGATATTTTTGCTTACTGTCACCTGCTATAGATGGGATAAAGGAATTCTACACATCCAATGAAATTGTCAAGCATTTTCTGATTTGGGAAAGTAAATTTTTAGCTGTGGCTAAAAATTTAGGATTCTTGTTCACATTTTAAAAATAATGTAAATTTCACATTCTTAGCATCTTGGGAAGATCATTTTGTTCTAAAAATGAAAACATTCATTTAAGCTGTGTTTCACTGTGGTGGGTTTGAACACAAAAAGGAGAAGTAGACTTTTCAAAATGTATAAAGTTTATTCAAGAACTCAGTTTTCAGTTAATTCTTGCAATTTCTTTTTGCATAAACCTATATAAAGATAGACAAATGTCAGTACTAAAGGACTGTGAAATGGAAACAAAGAGGGTTGTGTTTGGGCAGTCACCAATAAAATTATACTACTGTTTTGATATTTTTACTTTTCCACTGTATAACGATCCTAACCAGTTAGAAGTACTGCTTTAAATAATTATTTTTTTGTGGAAAAAAAGCAAACAATACAGTTCACTATGTTGTGTAGTGGTGGGTTTTTTTCCTTCTCCGTTTTGGTAACACTTCTGAAAATAAACCAGAGAATTGCGTACTCTCCTGTGCCATAATTTTCTATTACTCTGTAGTTATTTACTGAAGCTTCATTCAAGTAGAAACAATAAATTTGAAGTATTAAAGACACATGGAAAGATATCTATATGGAGATATCAAAAATTATAATTTAGTGATACATGAACTGTATTGAGATTGTCAACAATTGAGATTATAGCATCAGATGACTACACTGTAGTAATTTTAGAATAAACTTTGTTTTTCCACTAACTACACCTAAAAGAAAACATCCTAAAAATGTTCTTCAGTGACAAGAAGTCACCATCCATGCTTTAGAAAACCTACACAACTTATATAATGCAACTATATTTTCATTGTCAGTTTTGCAGCATGATGAAAAGAAGAACAAAATTTAAAAAATTAGGAGGGAGAAGTTGGTCATTTGGATGATGGCAGAGCATGAGGACACAGCATACCTGTTCAGTTTTCTGTACTACTCTGAATCCGTTTGTGAACTGAGGCAAGTCCAAAAGGCTTATCCCCATAAGAAAAGGAGCAGTTACTGCAATGAGTAACTGAGGTTCCATAATGCTTAGTAAGGTTACTAGCCAGGGAACAGCACCCTGATTTGCCTAGATGTATACTATGGCTTCATGAAAATGATAACTAAACCAGACCAACTTCAGTGACAGTAGTTTAGGGGTTTGGTTACTCTTGTGATATGTGGAAAGTCTGTATTCAATCCCCTGCTCTGCATTAACTAGCAAATCACATTTGAAAATGTACTTCCAAAACAAAACCTTAAAATATATACATTAAAATGCTATGTTTCCATTGCCAGCAGATTGCAACTAATACACTTATTTACAGTGTCTAGCTAACATTGAGGGATTAGATTAGATAAGATTAGATCAAATGAGTGTTTTGATACCACATGGAAGTGGGCATATATTCCTTGATGTCAGAAACAGGTGTGATGACAATTCAAGTGCCTTTGAAACTAGATAGTGGCTGACACCAAGGCACTATGTGATAGCAGCCCCTACCTGGGTAATAGTATCAACTATATACAAAAAAGCATTCAAAGAATAAGAAAAACCCAAGAGCTTTAAACAACAAACTGTTAAATACAAATCCTGCTACCCAGAGGTGTGCAAACTATTTGTATTCAGTGCAACACTGTACAGGGAAATGAGTCTGCAGTTGTGTTTCTCTACAAGGTCAATAAATGGTTTGTCAGCTCTGGTGAGTATTTTGTATCCAAAGTCATAATATAAAAACCAGTAAAGAGTAGTTTTAATCTCTCTGCTTGTGATGGAATCCCATTCTGACAGGATCAGAAATATCAGTCAACAACTGCAGATGGAAATGAAATAGTCATCTCAATTGAATCATGTGGGCTGCAAAAAAGGATTTTTTTCCTACTGCCCAAACAGTTCCTTGTGTCAGACAATCTGGAGCCACATATATTTTTTGTTTGTGTTAGTAGTACAGCTGGCATAGCAAATTGCATTGTTGAGTTAGCATGTCCTAAAATATAAAAAGGTTTAAATGAGTATGAAGGTACAGGCAGTACAACAAACTATTGCTATTATAAAATATTCTAACATATTTCTCTTGTACAGTGAACAGATTTGGGGTGTAAATGACTCCTGGAGCTTTTTGTGTTAGTTATTTTTTTATGAATCTCAGTAATAAGCAAATCAGCATCTATGTTGCCAAACTAAATCAGAAAGCTATTAGCAAATTCACCCTTTTACACAGAACTTATACAAATACCACATATCTCATCTCTTGTGTTATTGCAAGAACAAAATTGCATAGACCATTTGCTGGCACTTTCTGAATTCCTTAAATAATGCTTTGTCTTAGCAAAGAGTTCAAGTAGTTCCCTCCATTTAATTTCATCCACTAATGCAGTGTTTACACGGTGTAAGAGAAAAAACCCACAGAGCTCAAAAATATTAAAAATGACACAATCATTTGACTGAATAATAAGTTCAGCAAGGAAACGCATTCCTTTTATTATTTTTTTATGCTTTCTGTAAGGCTGTTTTCAAAATGTTACTGACAGAACATGTAATGTGATTCAAGTCATTCTTCTGAAGTTGAAATGTCTTTTGTGCTCTTCTTCCCCTTTCACCCTGTAGTCCAGAATTGTAGCTACAGATTTGTTTTCTAAACTGAAGTACTTTGTTTTGGAAATTTCGAAAATTCTGCTTTCAGTAGCACTCTTAACAACAATACGAAACTCAGACCAGCGAGGGAGTGGGTGACCTTTTCTGGTGCCTCACTGGCAGACACGGCTGTATTCTTGGCAAGTGGAGCCCATGCCAGCCACTGACAAGTAGAGCTTTCCATCTGGACACACGCAGATTTCGTAGAGCCCCTGAGAAATACTGGATCCACCCCTGGTACCCTCGGGCAATTTGGGCAGTCGCACAGTTTCAGCATCAAGCAAAAGCTGCATGAGAGAAAGCAGGACAAATGGACTCATTAGAGAGAACAATGTAAGAGAGTACCATGAAGCAACTGGCCATCGTCTCAGCAGTGGTTTAAGAGTAGCCTTTCCAGCCACACATGGTATATACAAAGTTTAGGCTCTTGGCAGACACTGGAAAATGGGAAAGGGATAAGATGGTGCCCATTGCCTTCCTTAGAAAAACCTCATAAAGTTCAAGGAGGCCACATACAAGGTCCTGCACCTGGGTTGGGGCACTACCAAACATGGATGCAGGCTGGGTGATGAGTGGGTTGAGATCAGATCTCATAGAATCATAGAATCAACCAAGTTGGAAGAGACTTCCAAGATCATCCAGTCCAACCTATCACCCAGCCCTATCCAATCAACTAGACCATGGCACTAAGTGCCTCATCCAGTCTTCTCTTGAACATCTCCAGTGATGGCAACTCCACCACCTCCCTGGGCAGCCCACATTCCAATGGGCAATCACTCTCTCTGTGAAGAACTTCCTCCTAATATCCAGCCTATACCTCCCCTGGCAAAACTTGAGACTGTGTCCTCTTGTTCTGTCACTGGTTGCCTGGGAGAAGAGACTGACCCCCACCTGGCTACAACCTCCCTTCAGGTAGTTGTAGACAGCAATGAGGTCACCCCTGAGCCTCCTCTTCTCCAGGCTAAACAACCCCAGCTCCCTCAGCCTCTCCTCATAGGGCTAGACCTCTCACCAGCTTCGCCACCTTTCTCTGGACATGTTCCAGTACCTCAACATCTCTCTTGAATTGAGGAGCCCAGAACTGGACACAGTACTCAAGGTGTGGCCTGACCAGTGCTGAGTACAGGGGAAGAATAACCTCCCTTGTCCTGCTGGCTACACTATTCCTGATACAGGCCAGGATGCCATTGGCTCTCCTGGCCACCTGGGCACACTGCTGGCTCATGTTCAGCCTACTATCAACCAGCACTCCCAGGTCCCTCTCTGTCTGGCTGCTCTCCAGCCACTCTGTCCCCAGCCTATATGGGGTTGTTGTGGCCAAAGTGTAGAACCCTGCACTTAGCCTTGTTAAATCTCATCCTGTTGGCCTCTGCCTACCCATCCACCCTGTCAAGGTCCTTCTGCAGGGCCCTTCTACCCTCCAACAGATCAACACCTGCTCCTAACTTGGTGTCATCTGCAAACTTACTGATGATGGACTCAATTCCCTCATCCAGATCATCAGTAAAGATATTGAACAGGATTGAGCCCAGCACTGATCTCTGGGCGACACCACTAGTGACTGGCCGCCAACTGGATGTGGCACCATTCACCACCACTCTCTGGGCCCAGCCCTCTAGCAGTTCTTGACCCATTTCAGAGTGAATCTGTCCAAGCCATGAGCTGCCAGCTTTGCCAGGAGCTTGTTGTGGCAGACGGTGTCAAAGGCTTTGTTGACAGGGGGGAGAGAGCATAAGAAAGGCAGAGGAAGGTCATAACAATGACTAGGGCCTGGAGCACCTTCTCTGTGAGGACAAGCTGAGGGCATTGGGGTTCAGTCCAGAGAAGAGAAAGCTCTAGGAAGATGTTATACTAGCCTTGCAGTACTTAAAGGGGGTCTACAGAAAAGAAAGGGAGAGATTCATTATCAGGGAGCGTAGTGATAGGGCAAGGGCTAACTGTTTTAAACCAGAGGACACCAGATTTATATTAGATGTAAGGAAGAAGTTCTTCACTGAGAGGGTGGTGAGATACTACCCTGAGTGCTGAAGACCCACAGCCATGCCAGCTGGGTAAGGATGCACACACAGGTTGGTCTGGAGTTCCTTTACAGAAGAGCTAGCACTGTACAGCCTTGCAAATGGGATAAATAGGCTGCTGCATTTTGCATGCTCTCGCTGACAGGACAGCTCTTAAGGTCTGCAGTGCTGTACTTAGTACAGCAACTCTGGCGCTTAAGCATCTACTTCTGGGCCAAGGACCATGCTGGGGTACCTGGGGATCACTGTGCTAGTGAAGAACTCAATGCCATCAAAGTTTTATTAGAAAGCATTTCTCTAGGCTAACATTATACCAGTTGGTAGTATTATTTAATCTGACCCACAAATAAAAATCTTATTATTGGCACCATTCATTTTAATATCCTGTCTCCTAGAATCTGAGGAGTTAAATTAACAAAAATTGAAAACAACCTTGAAGTTATTAGCTATATTTTGGCAGCAAGCTCAACCATTGTTATGGAAACAGAAGGGCTTGTACTCACCACACCATCACTGCTATGTAGTTTGATATCCATCTGGGACAGAGCTTCAATATTGCCAGCCTGTGCTTTGATGTTAATTCCTCGTGGTGCATCCATGCTCAAAGATCGAGTTGGTGATTCCAACCTGAAAGCAGGAGCAGGACATCTGACATTTGCACATTCTCATATGTTCCTTGATTTTTGAAATAATACGTAAACTTTGAGCACACTTGAGATGCACACTTGAAGGATCTTGGCTAAAGTAATATAAAAGACGCAGAGTTTTGTTGTTTGTTTGGTTGGGTTTTCTTTTCTTTTCCTTCAGGCAGACTTGAAAAAGGAGGTAATGTTTGAAAACACCCCAGTATCCCAAATAAAAATCATAGATGAATTCATAACAAAATTATAGATTGTATTGGGTTGGAAGGGACGTCTAAAGGTCATCCAGTCCAAAACCCCTGCTTAAATAAGCAGGGACATCCCACTTAGATCATGTTGCTCAGAGCCCCATTAATCCTGACCTTGAGTGTCCCCAGGATTGGGGCCTCCATCACCTCCCTGAGCAACTTGTTCCAGTGTTCCACCACCCTAAAATTAAAAACTTAACACAAATGCAAGGCATTATTTCAAAGATAACCTCAGGTTATTTCAGTATAATGACAATTTATTCTCTAAACCCGAAACTCTTCTTTACATTCTTTAGTTTGAATTAATTTTCATACTGCAATCAATACAATTAGTGCAGTCTGAAGCTTGGACGCTGCTATCAGTCAGACTAAGACTTCATTCAGTGTATGTGTGGTGTTTAACTAGATGGCATGGGAAAGTCAAACCCCACTTTGGGATTTTCGTTTGAAACCCTCAGTGTAAGAGAATGCTGCAAACCCTAAAGTGCCACCAGATGGCAGGAACGTACTGTGTGAGCTGAGCACGGGTCAGCTGAGAAGGAATCAGCTTTGTTTTCTAAAGAGATAAGGCTTTGTTACTTCAGTATTTTGGTATCAGTTTCATGATAAGTAGCACAGATAGAAGTACTAATTAAAAATCGTGGGAAGGAATGAAAAAACCCAAGCTCAGCAACAAAACTAGTGATGATATTGCTTCTTTTGGTCATTATCTAGAACTGCTTTGTCTGGGGCAACTGGGAGCACCACAGAATCAGAGTTGATACCTACTGAGTTTTGTTCCTGAATATTGTCTCACCCTTCCTGATGACACCATCCTGAATTTTACACTGTCTGCCAATGCTGTTCCCTCTACTCATCCCTGGTGAGGCTGCATCTGGAATATTGTGTCCGGTTCTGGGCCACTCAGTTCAAGAAGGACAGGGAACTGCTTGAAAGAGTCCAGCACAAAGCCATAAAAATGATTAAGGGAGTGGAACATCTTCCTTACAAGGAGAGACTGAGGGAGCTGCAACTCTTTAGTTTAGAGAGGAAGGGACTGAGGGGTGACCTTATTAATGTTTATAAATACATAAAGGGTGAGTGCCAAGAGAATGGAGCCAGGCTCTTCTTGGTGATGCCCAATGACAGGACAAGGGAAGCTGAGGCATAGGAACTTCCATGTAAACACGAGGAAATTTTTTTTCACTCTGAGGGAGATAGAACACTGGAATAGGCTGCCCAGGGGAGGTTGTGTAGTCTCCCTCTCTGGAGATATTCAAGACCTGCCTGGATGAGTTCCTGTGTGCTCTGGTATAGGTGATCCCGCTCCAGCAGGGGGGTAGGACTGGATGGTCTCTCGAGGTCCCTTCCAGCCCCTAACATTCTGTGATTCTGTGATTAAACAGGTGGATATCAAGGCTAGAGGAAATTAATCAATTGCTTGTCTCAGTTTACTTTACAACCCATGTTACACTTTTCTATTCTGCAGGTTCACTGGAGGTGTATGAGATAATGTGGGCTTCATCCGCAAGGTAGAACTCAGACATGTGTCCCCATTCCTGAGTCTGCATTGTTCACCCACCATGTCTTCTGGGAATGGAGGTGGGGAGGGGTGGGGGTGGAGGTGGGTGTATCAGCACACACTCCTTGTGCTGCTACATGGTGTTGCTCGACAGCTGCAGATGTGAAGGACTGTGCCCTAGCAGGTCCTTTACGAGGTATCCATCAGGTAGTGAGTGCCAATCACTTGCTAAAGGGATGAAACGATTTTACACACAATCCTGATGTAGCTGTCTGATGGGTTTCATTTACTCAGCCTGCTTCACTTCTTCCTTTTTTTTTTGCAGTTACTTCATTAAAACTAAAATTTAAAAGAAGGCAGTTTGTGCTTGTGAGAAACATCAATTGTATCAGAATTCTAAAGAAGCTAAATCCAGCTGATATCTTAAAACCCAAACTCATGACTGAGCAGTCAAGCACAGTCACTGAAACTTCATTTTTTATCCCCAAATCAGAAAATAAGTCAGGCAATACTGACTTATCACTTCTGGCCAGAGGCAGCAGAAGATTCTATCTTCTTTCATCTTCAAAGGTCCTTTCCAAACCATTCCATAACTCCCTGTTTCTATGATCTGCCTCTCTCCAACAACTCCTGGGTTAGTTACTTTCAATTAGTTTAAACTCCAGACTGATCATTTCAATTCCTAACCAGAGATCATGGTTCCACAGTGGGACCATATCCATAAAACAGTTTGATGCCTTATCTCATGACTCAATGTCCCAGTTTGAGCTGGGTGCCTTAAGAAAGCCACAAAGTTGCAGTCCTCCAGAAGGTACAGAGTGTCCAGGAGGTGTACTGGAATGTGTAATACTTGTATTTCCTCCTGTAAGTCCTACATCACTGTGGTAGTTTTAGACTATGCCTTTAAAATTTTTTACAGATCTTGAGCAGAAAGTAGTACAAATGTAAATAAATCACTATTGAGTGTAAAAAGGAAAATAATGATTATTCTAAACAATTCCATTGGAGGGATATCTCCCATAACATTTGGTTCCCGAAACAATTTCTCTCTCTTCTCACTTCAGACTGGGAGATACTAACTTGCTTCTGCTCGACCTTGGCTGCATTGCTTTTATTTGGGCTAAGTTTAATATATCTCTGTTTCTTTCTTTCTTCTCTTTGTGCAGGAGGGTAAGGGGGAGGCAAGGAGAGACAAAACATTACAGCTTCCCTGGTCTTTGGCTGAGGGGGGTCCTTATGTTGTTTGTTAATTGTAAATACCTGTAAATATTGTAAATACTGTGTATTTGTCTATATTAATTGCATTTCATTGTAGATTGTAGTTTGGCTTGTAAATACAGCTTTCATTTGCTTCCAAACTGAGCTGGGCTGGCAAAGTTAATGTTGGGGGGGAATTTTCAACCCACCACAATCACAAACTTCTGTAATGATTATGCTGAGCACAAGTGCACAAGAAAGAGTGTGTTCCGCCTCAGACATCTAATATAGTGTTAGCAATCTTTATTAAGCAGTGTTTGTGATTTAATGACTTTTCTATGACTTTTTACTTTAGATCCTTAGATTTACAGTTTTATGAAAGGGAGCTCAGTTTTTCCCTGAGTGATTTATATGGGAGGTCTGCTTCAAGGGCATATTTGTTGATGCTTATTTGTATGCACTATACGATGAAAAATTAATCAAAGTTTGTATTTTCAATACTTAAAGATGAATATATTTTCATAAGTTAGTGTCAAGGTAGTTGAATATAGCTGTTGCTGTAGTTTGTTTTAGCAAAAAGCTATAAATATTGAAATATAGATTTTTTTTTTTTTAGTATTTTACCTATGTAAGTAATATACACATTTTCTTTTTAAGCTCTATTGACTATTAGAAGAAGGCAGACTATGTTAGATTTTTGAAGAGCATGTCAGACCTGGAGTATGAAAAACAAACACTAGAGAAATATTTCTTACTTTCTACCAAAATTAGTGCTGGCCTACGGACTTGGGGAGCATTTACAGATTTATGATGTGACTTATAATTTAAATTACATGGCAGGATTGCATTTGCTATATTAATCACAATCCTAAATTTCTGTTGCTTATAGAAGTCCTATTTCTAGATGAACTGATTAAGTCACTGGAGCTTCTTGGCAATGGAAACTGCAGTGAAGCTTAAGCAGTGATTTTTAAAGCTTTCTGGAACTGTGAGATTTTGGCAAAGGCACCATTCAGAAACGCTAATGATATATTGCTTCATACAACATGTAAAGGTTCATTGTGTCACGCCCAGGTGTACTAAAACAGGCACCTAGGGTAGAAATGATGTGGCTGAGTTGAACCCTAACTTTAAATGCCCCTTCTAAGTTCTCACTTTGTCCTTTCTTGTGACTTCCTCAACCTCTTAGAACCTGACCAAAAAGTCTCTTAAAATTCTTCAGTGGTCCCAGACCTGAGGCAATTCCAGTTTGTCAACGGTGGGCAGGTTTGGACTTTCGTATGCATAAGGATCCGGGGATCATAGAACTACCCTAGCTGAAATGTTAAGTCATAGAGATACTTAGAATTATAGAATCATAGAATCATTAGAGTTGGAAAGGACCTTTAAGATCATCAAGTCCAACTGTCAACCCGACACCACCATGCCCATCCAACCACGTCCTGAAATGTTATGTCTACATGTTTTTTAAACACCTCCAGGGATGGCAACTTTGCTGGTGCCCTGGGCAGTCTATTCCAATGCCTGTCCACTCTTTCAGTAAAGGAATTTTTCCTACTATCCAATCTGAATCTTCCATGGTGCAACTTGAGGCAATTTCCTCTCATCCTATTGCTAGTTACATGGTGGAAGTGACCGATTCCCACCTCAATACAACCTTCTTTGTATGAACTCAAGGTGTCTTAGAAAGATATGAACAGAGCACTGCAATTATCAACATTGGTGGTGTCCATAGAGCAAAACACCAACAAACCAAACCAAACCAAACCAAGAAAATCAGTGACTAGTGTATCTACTTAAACCAGATGATAGAGGAAGTTGCTCTGCACTGTGAATGGTTTAGGTCAGTCAGTCAGAAGATAATGGCTGATAAGGAAGTTTTAAAATCTGTTCCCTGGACAATAAAAGGAGGAATAATTAGGCTGGGCTGAGCCAAACATTGATGTGCATCTCTCTAAAGTCTTGGCAAAACAGAATTTGGTTTGCTTGTGAATGCCGGAGGGCTCTTGGAGACTGAGAGGGCAGAAATTGATTGGCTTAGAGTTTTTGGTAGTTTTACAGTGTGTGTTTGAATTTGGGTAGTAGAATAGTGATGGAATATATTGTTAACAATCACTTTTTTTTTTTTTTTATTACAGGCATATAAATTATATTTAACAGAACAGAGTGAGGATCTTTGTCATCTAGAGGAATTAATCTATGTAATGTGCTGTTATAAATGAGACATCTATCACAGCCTGTATCTCCTCTTGGAAGATGGATTCTGTACTTATGAGTAGCTTCTAGGTACTGTGATAGCTTCCAGGGATCCATTAGCAAGTGGTGGTTGCAAGAGAAATTGATCTAGGTGGCACAGTATTTAGTGCCAAAGACCTGACACCCTGACTATACATGTTCTGAGGTGTACTGTGGACTAGCTGTTGCCTGACCCTGAAGATTGGCTGCTTGGAAAGGTATTCTCCAGGATAGCATAGCTTTCAGTTTAATTTAATCCAAATATCATCCTGTTCCTGTAGACCAAACAGTTCCACGATGAGAACCAAGTTCTGGGTAGCTCAGGCAGTTGGGAGATTTCCCTCAAAAGCATGTGCCTAATTTGAATTAAGATGCTCCTTTAGACACATCCACAGAATGTGAAGCAGCAAAACCACACTTGCAGAGTAAATATTTTGACTTGATCTCCTTCACCCCAGTCCTACAGCCTGTAGGTTTGTTGGCAAAGCACAAGGAAACTGCAGTCAGTTAATGAAAGGCAGGGAAGGATGGGTGAGTAGGTGGTCCTTTCTAATATTTCATAGCTTCTCCAGTAGTCTACTGCAACTAAAGCAACTGATTACAAGGAAGATAATATTTTTATCTCTATCTTCTTACTTGTAGGAAGTCAACTATACTGCCTTGACTGGCTGCCAAGGAAATTGTATGCTGAGATGTGCAGAATAATTCATGAAGGACTGTGTGAAAGTCTCCTGAGGGAACCTGTACAGCATTCAGGCTCTGGATCTGAAACCATCCTAATAACCTAAAGGCTTGGAGATTCTCACCTTCTCTTACAAGCATGTTGCTAACTCATGGAGATATCAGATTAACAGAAATTGCTCAGCTGGCTGTTTAGGGAGTGACAGCCTGCTGCAGTTCTGGTAAAGAAGCTGATACTGCCTGTGATTGCTGCAGGAATATTGATCTCTTTTTTCATCATATTGTGGCAGGAGACAGAATGATGCTGATTTTTAAGCACCACAACGCATTGGAAAGTTGTCTAGTACTGCAAAAAGAGTACCATAGCCTTCTGGAGCTCAGGTTTCCTACTGCAACATGGGGCAGCTCAACCCTTAGAGGAGGACAGCTGTTGTGAATTTGGGGAATAGTTTATTTCTTCCTTCTGGCCACCTTTTGTCCTTTACATCTTACGAGTCAGCATCTCTCCTGAATTTAATAAGGACATAATTCCTCAGTATGACTTTAGATAAAAGTTCCCCAATGCATTCCTCCCAGCACCAACCTGAGTAAGACAAGGGTTACTTTAAGTGGAATGCACAGATAGATGGATGCTGCCTCTAAAACTGTGGTGCACCCAACAACTGGTGTGCCCATACATACATATAGCTAACATAATCTTTTGTTTTTTCCCTCATTTTGCCTTTTGGTTAAAATATCCTGTTCAATTTTATTATACAGAGAAGATTTTATGAAATATAAACCTAGCACTAAGGTTGTAAAGATATGGTAAGGGATTTAGCAGTGTATATTGTATTCAGTATCTGAGTTAAATATGTTCTTGTATCAGCAAACCACAACTGACTCAGCTTTAACTTTAAAAAAGTAGCCCTTGCACAAGGAGAAAAGAAAATGAAAATACACTGAGCTTGATTTATTTTACATTATATGAGATTATTTCACAGAAGTATGTTTGTTTAGATCCTTCCTAAGATACTGCTCTGATGTTCACCTGTATGGTATGTTTTCATTTGTGAAACTCTTTTAAACATTGAAAGAAGATGAGCTGGGTCCAGGCAGAACTTAAATGCTGGCTAGTTCATAATGCCTTTTCATTAAAAGATCTTCATAAAGCCTTCTGGTGTTGATTTTTATGAGAATTCACAAAACATACCAATCCATAACTTCCACTTCTCTAATATGCTTAGCCTTCTTCCCACAGTGCTTTAATATAATCAAAATAAAAGGATCCATGCAAAAGGGTCAAATAAATATATATAATTAAGAGGAAAGTCATTTGAGGGGGCAGAGCAGAGTGACAGATTCCATGCTCCTTTCTCCCTGTCATTTAGTCTTTGTAGGACTGAAGATGCTGCTTCACACTTGTTCCCAGGCATTGATATGGGAAATACAGTATTAGAGAAAATATTTAAGAATATGAAGAAAAAAAGAGAAGATATAGAAAATGCAACTCAGAGGTGCTGGAATAATGGTACTTGCTCCACAGGTGTGTATTTGTATATTGTTCACATTTCCCTCGAGTGTTCATGAAGATGCTAAAAATCAAACCTGATGACCTCATAAGGATGTCTCCTCCTCTTCATTCCTGCATACACAGTTGTTTGACCCACATCTCTGCACTTCTCAGAGTTCAAAAGCATTTTTTAAAAATGAACTGCTTTAACTAAACTGTTCCAAGGCCAAATAAAACCATTATAGTGAGTTCAACAGGTTTGACACTAACGACCCAGAGTATCTGCTCCTGCAAGTTCACATTCCTGGGAAAGCTAGTCCTATGCAGCTCTGCCTGTGCATGCATGTGTACTTCCAAGACTAGGCTCATTGGCTCATCTTTTTCTGAAATTATGAATACATATATCTTTTAATTCTTAACCTTATTTTCATGGAATTAGAAAATCACAGATAAGTTCAGGTTGGAAGGTACCTTTAAAGGTCATCTAGTCCAGCCAACCTGCAGTGACCAGGGACATCTTCAGCTAGATCAGGTTTCTCAGAGCCCTGTCCAACTTGACCCTGAACATTTCCAGGGGATTCTACCACCTCTCTGGGAAACCTGTTCCTTGTTTTATACTTTTACACGTTGTGGAGCAAAAGAAGAATGCAAAAGGTAAGAAATGAAGGGAGGAAAAAATCATGAGGAAGAAAGGGGAGAAAAAAGAATCTTTAACCTCTCGAGGAATTAATGTCTTGAAAGTAAAAAATGTGACCTAGAGGATTCTGTGGGCTTAATTGGCCTTGGTCCTCTGTAGGTGTCTGCTTTCAGCCCTGCTTTTTGAATGCATGTTGGTCTTTAAAAGGTAATAGCAGTACACTTGCCTTTTGATTAGTCTGGAAGCAGTCTAATTCACTGGCAATGCAGCTAGACATTATAAGAGAGTAAACCATAGGCAGTGCATTCCCTTGTTACAAAGGAAAAAAGAAGACTGTCAGCATTTATTCATAGGCCAGCCTGCAGAATTTCAAACTATATTCTCTCTTTATGAGGAAGTGGATTCCTGTTGACATGTGTTGAGCAAAACTAAGCTGCAGTTGTAGAGGTGGATAGTGAACAGCAGCCATACACTGATGCCGGCCATTTGCACCTATATTCACTTATCTCCCAGCAGCTTGACGTTGTGAGGTCAGGCAAGTGTGAATGTAGCAAAAAGAGTATCATTACCCAAAGCTACAGATCTTGGTGTTCTGCCTTGTGGCTTTAGGTTGTTTGCCAGCAGCAGCAGGTCCAAAGACAAAAAAGAACGAAACAATAAGACTGAGATCTCAGTCTTGGTATATGCCACATTTCTGCTTTGTTTTGTAAAATTGTTTTCTTTGGGATGGCTTCTAAAATTACATCATCTTGCAAACAGGAAACTTGAGTTTCACAGCATGTTCAAGTGACTGTGTATACTTGGAGCAACAATGTGCTCTTGTGGCCAAGAGAGCCAATGGGATCCTGGGATGCATCAAGAAGGGTGTGCCCAGCACGTCTAGGGAAGTTCTTCTACCTCTCTGCTCTGCCCTGCTGAGACCACACCTGGAATACTGTGTCCAGTTTTGGGCTCCCCAGTTCAAGAGAGACAGAGACCTGCTGGAGAGAATCCAACAGAGAGCCGCGAGGATGATTAGGGGACTTGAGCATCTCCCCTATGAAGAGAGACTGAGATCCCTGGGGCTGTTTAGTCTGGAGAAGAGAAGACTGAGAGGGGATCTGATCAGTGTCTATCAATATGTGAGGGGTGGGTGTCAGGAGGAGGGGGCCAGGCTCTTTTTGGTGGTACACAGTGATAGGGCAAGGAACAACGGATTCAAACTTGAACGTAGAAGATTTCACCTCAACATGAGGAGAAACTTCTTTCCAGTGAGGGTGACAGAGCACTGGAACAGGCTGCCCAGGGGGGTTTGTGGAGTCTCCTTCTCTAGAGATTTTCAAAATCAACCTGGATGCATTCCTGTGCAGACTATCCTAGGTGATCCTGCTTTGGCAGGGGGGTTGGACCTGCTGATCTCTTGAGGTCCCTTCCAACCTCTGATACACTGTGATACTGTGATATCTAAGGACACAGGAAGATTAGTATTGAACAGTAATCCCTGATAGCTCTTACTGAATGTCAAAACACGCAAAATACTAATGACTCATTAAATTTTCTTCCTGGTTCAGTTTCTGCACAGTAATGAAAAATATAGCAGATACTTAGCCAAGCCTTGGCACAAAATTCTGTTTTGACATAAATACTGCAAATCTTTCAAACTTTGACTGATTTTTCTTTTTAAAATGTCCCATTTTGCATCACACATATTGAACTCCTTCATTTAAAGGTGGAGTAATTACTTCCTACCTGGATGATGCTGTCCTCTATATTTCTTCCTTCTACTTTCATACTCTTAAGTCTGAGCTGCACTGCGTTAAACTAAATCAACTATAATGAAAAAAGTTTGACTGAATACCAGCATCCGTTTTCCCCTGTCAAGTCCATTAGTTGGCTAGTGGTTACACTACATCATCTGAAATTCTGTAGATTAGTTCAAAGAACCCATTTTCAAAGGGTTATTGCTCCTCGAGGCTGTCTGCATTAGGACATGCTAGTTCAGTAAGACTAACATCAATATCAACAGCTCCCTTACACTGAATCCCAAGTTAGTCTATTACTGATGCCACAATAACATGTAATATGCAAACCTGGGTGTTTTTAATGACTCAAAATTAAATAACAATGATTTAAAATGAAAAAGAACTTCTTTGCAGCTTCTTACAACTGCACCTGGCTGTTTCACTGCAGACACTTACAGGAACAGCAGCACAAGATACAGCTTAATATTAGAGCTGTACTTTCAACCTAAGTCTGCCAAGGCTAATACCTCTCCAAATTGAAGTTTTTTTGTGCCAATAACTAAAAAGAAGATCTTGTGAAAATACAGAAAAGTTCTCTGATAATACCTGAAAAAAAACAAATAGGGTACAAATGGATTCAGAGAAATGTGCTATGAGGGTGTCTGTTTAGAGGCAAGTGTACATACACAGGAACTGCATTAAAGAAAAATTATTTGTCTGGAAGGAAGCAGATGTACATAAAGCACATTTTAAAATAATTCTGAAGGTTTAAAACAAAATAATCTTTGGTCGCACTGTTGCAATTAAGAGCCTATAAAACAATGGAGCAATTTGTTGTAATTTGATTTTAAAAATCACTTTTTTTTTTCCTTAACACTTTATTGCTTAAATGGATTAATGAAAACGTCATCTTAGAAGGTCTGTCATTTTGTCTCCAATCACTTGGGAAAGCATCAAAATACGTTGGGCTTTACTGGCAGCTTTTAACATTTCTGACCTCTAAATTTGTAATGCCCTGAAAAATCCCAAAGTAAGAGCAGAACGACTGTGAGATAATTACAAAACTATGTAGTAGGCTCTGTTTTTTCTGGCAGCCATCTTTCATGAGACAATAATATTCTTCACCTTTACATACACACAATGACAGTCCTAATGTGTGAAGCATTAGCAGGTGTTACAAGAGAGTTACTAATAGCAGTACAGGACTTCTGTATGGTATGCATAATATTGCTGCAGGATTCTTAAAAAAAAAATTCCTTTCAGAATATAAAAATAAGATTAAGTCAATAATTTTGTTCTGATATCCACAAGGTGTAAATTGTTAATAATCTATCATTACTGGGCTTAAAAAATAAACAAACAAGTCTTTAATGGATTCTGTATGATCACAGGAATATATTTTAAACAGCCTCTGGATTTTCTGGAGGACACAGAGTTTGTTAGATTCTACTTCCAGACGTCTGTGTTGGTAAGGGCTAGGAGTACTCCATTACTCAAACACTCAATTCTAGGTTGAGTTCTCAACTCTGGAGGGGAAAAAAAAAGGACCCCTGAACCACTTTCCTATTTCCCTTTCTGCCAGCTCTTAGGAAGAAGTAGTCATACATGACACAGCTGGGTTTATTGTGCTTGGCTGGAATGAAGGGGAGCCACAGTGAAATTATAAAATACCACTAATACCAATGGAGTCAATATTCAATGAAGACGCACTTGGTGGGGAATGGAGAAACCAAGAAGCCAGATCACAAATACTCACATGGACATATTACAATCTTATAACTCAGACAGCTTGGATATGGGGTCAAGTCTGTTACTTGCTCTACTGCCGAATCAGTGTGTAAATTTTAAGTACTGAAACATCAGAGCTGCAGGACCCAAGAATGCAAGCTGGACTGCTTTCCTTTAATGACTTCTTTGTCATTAAAAACTCCATGAAAGAAAAGCACAAACAGTATAAAGCTTTCATCTTCTCCTGTGCTTCAGGCTGTGGCAAGCTGATGTTCCAAGATTAGAAGAAAGGAATGATTGTGTTGTTTACTTGATACGAATTTGCAGATTTTTAATCTCTAAGAAAGAAGTAAATTACAAGAAGACATCAGAGGTGAGTGGTGCAGAGCAGTACAGAAAGTCAGAAAACCCCTCAGAACAAGAATTTCTGGTGTCAGTGGAACAACCGTTGAAGATTATAATTATAAATCTAAATGCAGGCCTGGAAGTCTGATGCACAGCTATGAAAATTAGTATGAAGAAGTCTGAATGTGATGCAGAAGATATACTGAAGGTTTTGAAGGGGGATTCAGAAAATTGATAGTGATGAAAACATTAAGGTTGTATTTTGAAATTCTCAAAGTCTTTCATGAATGTAAGAGGGCTATGGATTTTCTCCAACTTAGAAATAAAAGACATTTCTTTTAGGTATACATGATGGTGTCATGACTTTCCTGAAAAGATAAACTTCTAGCACAGCCAAGGCCTCCAAGCTAATTATTAGCTTGGAAGGACTCATTTCCTTGTGCCTGATATCAAACAAGAGCCAGTAATTGGCAGCATTTGCTAATCTTAGTTAAAAGGTTATATAAACTATGATTAACAATTTAGATGAATTTATGGAATATAGGGCTACAAGTGGAAAAGCTTTACTCTGAGATTTGTTTCCCAGTACAGTATGTGTCCTTGTTTCTTATGATGATTTTTCATTTCTCCAGAGCTTAACCAAACAGGGCATAGTTGCTAAGTGAACAATTCCTCTAAAAAGATATAGTTGCCTATAGAAAGGGTTCTAGGAGATCCCATATGCAGCCTTCAAAATGTATGGAAAGAAATAGGCAGTGCTATGCCATTCTTAATATGATCTGTTTTAGATGTAACATGTCCTAACCGTACCTGTTCCCTTCTGTCAAGAGGTGATGAGATCTAATGCAGAAAGCTACACTCTAGATATCTAAACAAGTTGAACCAATTTCACCTGAACTTTCAGCCTGAGCAGTTGCAAACCCCAGAGGCCAGTATGTTTGTCTCTCTGAAAATGAATTGGCTGGGTGGGGGTTGTGGGAGGATCCCTTCCCATTTCAGTTGGATGAATGAATGGATGAATGAATGAATGAACAAATCAATGTCTCCGCTTGCAAAGAGAGGAATTATAAATCTGGATGAGCATCTGAAATGCATCTGCTTATTCTGGGCACACATAGGTCCTCTAGGTTTGGACACTGTTGTATGATCATAGCCTGACTATGTAAGAACAGAATGGTAAGCAGAAGTGTGTGCTGAATTACTAGCTGAATCACATGCATAAACACTGAAGTAATATTTTAGAATAGTCCAAACTGTTAGGCAGATAGAGATGAGGTAGGCTTTGTTTTTGTTTTTGTTTTTGTTTTTGTTTTTGTTTTTGTTTTTCTGTTTTTGTTTTTGGTTTTTTTTAACCCTACTCCATATGTATATATTTTTAAATAAATGTGTAGCAGAATATGGATTTTTTTAGCTTATCTTATGCTAAAAAAGATCAAGAATAAAGGGCAGATTCCTGAGGCACACCATTCCTTTTAAGTGGCATTCTTAAACCTTGGGAGTATTTGCTGTTCTTGAAGATGTGAGCTGGCATGTTCTTCATCATACTTTAATTTAAATAATTTTTTTTCTTATCATACTTCTATTTATTGAAATAGTTTGTGTTCCAAATTTGTTCTGTATTTATGTCCTGAATCTGAAATGAGTGCAAGAGATGACTCCAGTAAAGCTCAGAGATACAAGACTCTGGATTCAAGCGAGCTGTTCAGCATAAGCACAGCAGGCACTAACACTGCTTATGGCAGAAGGGTGATCTCTGTGCACAAGCACAATTACAAAACCAGATTTGAACAACAAATGTTCCCAGTTCCCAAGGTTTAGGTTAACAGTAATTATTTTATGTAAGAAATACAGAAGGAATGTTCAAAATTCTAGGACAAATGCACTTGCATGTTCTCTTAAAAACAGAATAAAAGAGTTTTGATGGTATTTTGAAAATACTATAAAAGCACCACTTATAATCTATTAAAAACATAGCAGGTATGATTATTACAGTATAATTATTCATTTACTAGCTCTCCATCCGTCTTAAATATTGAAGTGTTTTTCCTGTTTGTTGACTGTCACTCAATGCAGAGCTGTTCAAAGAACGAAGACTAAAGACAAGAAGTGAGATACGATTAAAATAGAAGCTTCTCTCAAGACTGACAGTTGTGATAAAGAGTGGTAAGCAGAGCTAATTCAAAAGAGGTCTCTCTGATGACCTCAATTTTATGATGTGCTGACTCTCCAGGTAATTAAAAATGACTAAGGCCCCACTGAATGTGATTGAATCTGGCACATCACAGATGTTTCCAGCAGGGCTATCTTTTTCAAATGACTTTAATGATATTATGAAGTAACTTACGGTATTATAAAATTTTACTTTCATATAATAGCACTATTTTCAGCACTGTTGTAAAAAAATGTGATTATTATTTTCATTATGAGTATCTTCATAGAATTATCTTTCAGGTTGAAAATTGCTATGCCTTTCTTCTACATAACTCAAGCAAATTTTTCTCTAATATGCAGAAGCATAGAAAGACTTAAAGTAACTGGAATTCTTTGGTACGTGTTGTACATAGTGTCCACTTGTTCAGTATGAAAAGAAGCATTCAGGTGAAGAGGGCTTTGCTGACAAGCAGGTCATACCCTTCCCCTCTTGTGATTCGTCATTACAGTGGCTGAGCATGCCACACTCTCATCAGATTCCTCACAGCTGATATATCTTGCCTGCACACCCAGGCTGAAGGAGAGGTAAAAGAGTGTTGCACATGTACATCATCTCTTGCAAGAATTACTGTTATCAGGCTTGATTCCCTTTCTTCTTCCATTGTTTGCGACATGCAGATCTTTATGGTAGGTGATGCTTGTTTCATGCCTAGCCTCCCAGCTTCCTTGATATACATGCAGACAGATATGTAAGTGAAAGCTAATGTAATGGATGCTCTAGCCAGCTCAACGTTACATCCTACACTAGTGACAGCAGAATCGGACTGACATATAGAGCTCCAGGTGGTCATCTGCAAGGTGTCTGTAACTACGACAATCATTAATGACGTTTTCACGATAGCTCAAGTTCTGGTGGAGTATGAGTAATCACTGATGGCAAGTTCACTCTAGCAATCTCACCGAGCAGTCTGACATTTTCAGGTAGCTAGGTCAACAGTGTAGGTGTAAAAATCATTACACTTTTGGTCTTTGCACTACTGACATAAGCAGCCATGGAAAATATGTGAATGACTGTTCCTTACAAGCAGCAGACGCAACACCTACTGATTTTAATGTGTTAAGTGGCATCTCTAAAAACCCGAGGCTTTAGGAAGACTATTAGCCACCTGACTGGCTTAAGTGATCTGTTACTGAGGTACCTATAACCCACTCGTTTCAGAGGCTAGCAGTCCTTCAAAACAGGAAACCTGTTGTAGCTGCTCAGGAGTGCATCTCTGACTGCCAACACATCCATGTGGCAACAGGCTCATTAGGAGACCTGAAGCTCTGTTTCCATTGGTCACCAAATGTCCTTCTTACCTCAGGAGGCAAAACATCTACTGTAAAAGCAAGACAGAGTCCTGCTGCAGACTCAGAATTATGATGATCTAATAAGCAGAGGTAAGTGTATCCCCTAAGGTCATACAGTCCATAGACAAAATATATATGATGGCAACGAGCACGATCTCCACAGGCTGCATGCTGCCAAGATGTTTCCAAGCGAAGACATTTCCAAGTGAAGACCTTTATTACGTTACACAAACAAGTTATATACGTCTCTTTAAGCAGAGCTGTCATGTCCTAATTGGCTATTAATTACTGACATGTGTTTAAGCGAAGTGTATAATAGGTTAAAATTAGCAAACAAGCCTTTTAACACATCCAACCAAATTCTGCCTAGTCTTTCTCTTCAGTTAAAAGATGTTTACCTTCTTTGCTAAGTCAAAGACTAAACACAGCCTTCTCAAAACTAGGCTCTCTCTTCCCAAAGGTAGCTCTCTCCCTACAATTATATATATGCCCTGCAGGTGAAGCATTATAATTTGTAAATTAAATTGCAATGAACAAGATTTTGTAAGAGAAAGCAGATTGTGCTGGGAAAATTCTTTTCACTTTAGGATTAATATTTTCAGGTAAAACCACTACTTAAAAGAAGTGTGTGGAAGCCCTTGCTAATAAGGTATTTTTAACTATCTAAATCAAAAATGCTTCTGAAAAGGTGATAGGCATGATGTCTTGTAACATCCAATCCTTCTAAACTATGCCTTTTCATAGATATAAGTCCATCAGGTGAAGGGAAAGAAATACTTTAAGCTCCCAAAAGAAACATTTACCTGAATGCCGTAAAGTGTACAAACACAAATTTATACCTAGAATATTAATGCCAGGGGTCATAAAAATTACATTGCAGAAGAAATATCTCACTAGTCAGGGAGCAGAGATGCTTTACAAATAGTGAATCATAACCATAGGCTTACTTTTCCATTCTGTAATTAATTCTCTTCTGACTGACTGGGCTTTTGATTTGCATAATGAATGTAAATAAAAATCACTGTACTTCAATTAGTCTGATGATATTTTTAGGCCTTTGGCATGTAAGCACTAGTATTACAAATATGATTAAGCAATGATTTAGCAAATGTTTTTACCCTGGTTGGCTTCTATGCAGCTCTTTCATAATTCTTACTCATATGACCATAAAACCCCTCAACTTCAGTTACCAGCCTTTGTCTTACTACACAATTTAACCCTTGAAAGCACTTCAAGTGTAAAAGGAAATCATATTATCAGTGATGAAGGATGAGGATAAAGGTAAGTCTTTCATAAAGAATCAGAGTTGTAGCAGCCAGAAGAAAAGTGGATTTGAAGGATGCCATAGAACAGACGTAAAAATTAAAGAGAACATTTATTCTGAATATATAGATAGGGAGTTCTACCAGCAATCCAACAGTACAGTAATTTATTTCAACCAAATATTTAGAAGGAATAGAAGAACCTAGAAAATCCTGATCTGGTTGGGGATGTCCCTGCTTACTGAGGGACTGCAGGGGGCTTGGACTTGATGACCTTTAGAGCTCCCTTCCAACCCAGTAGAGTCTATGATTCTAAGATGTATAATTATGACCTCAAATTATCCATATTCTATAGCATGTAAGTTACAAACAAGTAAATACACATTTTTATGTTTTTAAGCATTGGATATAGACATTTCATTAAAATATAAAGCAATGCTTCTTAAATTATATATTTAACATTCTAGTAAATGCCATATTATGTATTTGTTTAACATATATCTGTTTTCCTGGGATATATTGAAATCTTTTCAGAATACACTCATAAGCCATTAAATACACCCACATTCAGCTAACTTTATATATATATATATGTATATATATATATATATATATATATATATATATAATCATACTCTGCCAAAAGTTGACTGTCTGGAACAGTGACATCATTCCTGCTATAGTGTTGTTCAAACACAGGACCAACAGAATAACCTGGGTCACTTTTGAACTTGGATGTAAACCCTCAGTTGAAGAACTGGCAAAATGCAACAAACCAACAGTACTGGAAGTGATTTCCCACAGGATTTGTGCTCAGAAGGCACAGCTGCTGGCCGTTAGACACGTATATGGCAATCCAACGGAGAGCCACAAGGATGATAGGGGACTTGAGCATCTCCCCTATGAAGAGAGACTGAGATCCCTGGGGCTGTTTAGTTTGGAGAAGAGAAGACTGAGAGAGGATCTCATCAATGTCTATAAATATGTGAGGGGTGGGTGTCAGGAGGAGGGGGCCAGGCTCTTTTCAGTGGTACACCGTGATAAGGCAAGGAACAATGGGTTCAAACTAGAACAGAGAAGATTTCACCTCAACATGAGGAGAAACTTCTTTCCAGTGAGGGTGACAGAGCCCTGGAACAGGCTACCCAGGAGGGTTGTGGAGTCTCCTTCTCTAGAGACTTTCAAAATCCACCTGGATGTATTCCTGTGCAGGCTATCCTAGGTGATCCTGCTTTGGCAGGGGGTTGGACCTGATGATCTCTTGAGGTCCCTTGCAAACTCTGATATACTGTGATACTGTGAAATAGGAAAGCAAATCTGGTCCTCATTTCTCAGTAGTGAATTTGTTATGTATAGTATACAGTTAGTTAATAAATGGAAAGATGTCACTTCTGTAAGCACATTTCCTTTAAGTTTGGGAGATGTGAATACTCAGTTCAGAAACCTTGTTTTGAGATTTAGAACAGTTTTGCTCCTCTATTGCTTTCCCTTATATACCCCAAGCCATGGAGATCACAAGTAAATAGTACCAAAATGACAAAGCTATGTATGAGTTACATGGTATTCAAGGATATAAAAACATAGAAGGAATACAATAATATGCTAAATAATATTCTAAAATGCTGTAAGTTATCAGAAAAATGTGACTGGAAAAATGTCTAAAGAGAATCATTAGTTTTCACACAGAGATTGCTATTTGATAACTGGGGATATAAAAGGATATGTATGCTGGCATGAAACTGTGGATAACAGTGGAAGAGGCTACTCCCAGTACTTAACATGGAACCTGTGGAGAAGTTAGCTTTTAGGCAATTGCTATAGATGCCTGTCTACAGAAGCTAGTTCTATTAGTTGTTACAGGTTTATCACCTACATTTTGGGTCACAAGAAACGTGCCAGAACATGAGCTTCTATAATTCTGTTTAAATTTCTTCCTTTTGGGAAGCAAGGTACTTTTTTTTTTTTCCCATTAAAACTTTGTTGCTGTGCTGGTTTTAGGGCTATGCCTTTTAAAATTTTTCACAGATCTTGAGCCGAAAGTGGTAAGAATGTAAATAAATCACTATTGGGTGTAAGAAAGGAAAATAATGATTATTCTAAATTATTCCATTGGAAGGATAGCTCCCTTGAGAAAACAATGTTCAGTTCTGTTTAGGAGTGCAGGGCAGTTTGTTCTGCTCTCTTCCTGCTTTTTTCATTGGGAAGATTTCTACACACCTCTGCTGACCTTGACTTCTTAGTCTGGTATTAAGCTTATCTGCTTCTTCTCTCTCTATTTCCTTATTGCCAGGGGGGTCAGGAGGAGGGGGGGGGGTATTGGGGACAGGGCAGGGAAATCAGCTGTCCTGGTCTTTTTTTGGGCCAGGGGTTTTTTTTTGGCTGTTTTGTTAATTGTAAATATCTGTAAATATTGTACATACTGTATATATATGTATATATTAATTGTATTCCATTGCAGACTGTAGTTTTGCTTGTAAATATATCTCCTTTTGCTTCCAAACTGAGCTAGTCTGGTAAAGTTAATGCTTGGGGGGGAATTTCCAATCCACCACAGTTGTGATCCCTTTAGAGGTGGCAGCTAAATTCTATGGAACCCCAGGAGACCCGATTGAGGTAAATTCTCAACATGCCGAATACACACAAAAGTACAAGGTCACTTTCATGGAGAATCATGGAAGAGGCAACACTTTCTATAATTTCAATATAATATATAAATGTATAAAATAATATTTATAATGCTATATTACATATAATACAATCCTAATGATTTTGCTATTCAGCAAGGAATTATGAAGCAATTCATCCTGAGGACAATGAAACCTGTATCTATTATGTCTACTCACTAAACTATGAAATAGTTTAGCAGGAATAAAGAGCAGGATTGTGCCAATCTTTTTGTTGAATATCAATCTTGGCACAACCAAGTAATCCAGCAAGAAACAGCAGGTAAAGAGGAAATGACCTAGTGGTCAAGAAATTGATCTGGTTATTCTTCCAGGTGCCTTGAACACAAACCCTACAAGGAGAGGCTGAAGGAGCTGGGATTGTTTAGCCTGGAGAAGAGGAGGCTCAGGGGTGACCTCATTGCTGTCTACAACTACCTGAAGGGAGGTTGTAGCCAGGAGGGGGTTGGTCTCTTCTCCCAGGCAACCAGCACCAGAACAAGAGGACACAGTCTCAAGCTGAGCCAGGGGAGGTTTAGGCTGGAGGTGAGGAGAAAGTTCTTCATGGGGAGAGTTGTTAAACATTAGAATGTGCTGCCCAGGGAGGTAGTTGAGTCACCATCCCTGGAGGTGTTCAAGAGGGGATTGGACGTGGCACTTGGTGACATGGTTTAATAGTCACAAGGTCTTGGGTGACAGGTTGGACTTGATGATCCTTGAGGTCTTTTCCAACCTTTCTGTGACTCTGTGATTCTGTGACTCTGTGATTCTGTGATTTACTTTTAAAATCAAAACTGCAAACCTCTGCTCACCTCCTACTCTTGGCTGAACTCCCTAAACACAAGAAGAACTTGCTTGCTCTCCTGGGGTCTCATAACTGTGTGGGTACTTGACTGTGTCAGGAAACTGAATTGCAAAAAGTAGAGTTCAGACATATTTCTGTTCTCACTAATGACAACTGGTTAATTTCAAGCAGGTACCTTCTCAGTGGTGTTTGTCTGGGGAGGATATTTCCTAGATACATCTAAATCTTCCAATTGATTGTAAATATGCCATCGAGATGTTTGTGTCAGACATTTGTTACCAGTTTTTAGGTCTCCACTAGGTCCACAAAATCTCAACAAATTTTGTAAGGGGAAGCTATGTATCTTATATATATGTAAGAACTCCAGGAAAGGAATTTAGAAGTAGGCAGTGTTATTTTAAATCTAGGAAACCTTCAATTTTGAAATGTGTGTTTTGTTGTTACAATTCTCCCTACCAGCTGGAAGTAAGAGCAAGAACATCTCCTTCTCTTTAGGAGTGAGTCATGAATTCAATTTATTAGACTGAAAAGGACTCTATATGTTTCCTTCAAATTCCGGAATGAAAAGACAGTGACTGACCACAGTATAATTGCATTGCTCTCTCTCTATTACTTAGCTATAAAAAGATATGTTCTAACACACTTATCTCTTTGTTTCCACTAAAGCAGTCTATCTTGAACCTCAGCATTTAGACAGGAAAGCCAGCAGAATGTGTAATTCAGAAGGCCATTTGTGTCAGCTTTGTTTACAACCCTGCCCTAAATCTGAATGTCAGAGAATGAATGTGGCCTCTGTTCATAAGACACTGGCTGAAAAGTTATGAGCATTAACAGCTTTCCAGTCAGCTCCTTGCAACACGCAACTGCTTTTGATGTGGATGGATTTTCTTGAAACAGTCTTATCCTACATTTAATGCTGCATACCATGGCACTTGATATTGTATTCACACGGCTCAACACAACCACAGAAGGAAAAATAGCGGAAAAAATAGCTGAAGATTAGTAAAGGGTGAAAGTGTGGACATAAGGCTTGAGGAGAGCAATTAAGTTATATTACCTATAACTTGGTACTCACTACCTTAATCTGAAAAGGAAGCACCTTCAAATTTAAAATAGAAAAGTAGTACCTAAAATTGTATTTTAAATTTTCATACTGAAGAGCTTTCAGTAGCTGGATTCCTGTATTTAACAGTGTGGAATGAAATAGGGTATTTATAATGCATTACAAAATAGCTGTTAATTGGTGAAGTTGTCTGAGCTCCTTTACAACAAAATGCATGATTTTTTTTTTTACACTGATGTTTAAGATTACCCTTGAAAGTAAACTTTTTCCAGCATGAGCTTTGTAAAATTGGTCTTTGCCTACACCTTAACTTAGCATCTGCACTGCAGACAAATGCAGATCCTCCCCTAAAACCCTCCATGGAATCATTGCCATCTCTGCTTTCAGACTTGACACTCTTTACAGGTGGTAAAGACAGAAAAGAATTTAATAAAAATTAAAGGAATAAGGCATTTTGAACTGCTCTGGGTAAGGGCTTGTCAGGACATGAGTGAGTGGTGTACACATTGCACAGCTTCATGCCATGATATCCAGCTTTTTTTCCTTGGGTTAAGCTAACTCAGTTTCTAGCACACATGTTCAGGAGATCTGGATTTTATGACAAATACTGTCACTCACAAGTGTCAGTGTTGATTTGGCCGTGTGGGTACTCCCTTGACATTAATTATTAGCAAACACTGTAAATTCTGGAAGAATTTGTGCTTCCCACTATCATAAGTTAATTGAAGATGGAACTGAACGGGATTTTAACTATTACACTTGAGCTCTGCTAACATACAGCAATATTCTAGCTCAAAACATGTTCATAGCTGACCTGATAAAAATCACTGAAGAGATAAGCCATGAGGTAAAATCATCCATGCATGAGAACCTTATGAGCACTTTGAATTAATCTAAATGTTTTGCTCTAAATGATATCCCATTTCAAAAACAGATGAAAAATTTATAATAACAATAGTTGTACACAGTCTGAAGCAGTGTGGTTGTTTTTAAATGAAGTGCAGATAAGAACTTAAAATGTAACATAGCATAATGCATATAGGATAAACCTCTTTGCTTTAAGCCTGTTGTTAATTAATGGTGCATTTAAGCAAAGTGACAACCATAGAAAATAATTGATATGTATCCAATTAAAATTTACAGAGAGCTTCTTGATTTTGCAGTTACGAAATTTATCAACATTGAGATAATTGTAGGAAATAACAAATTTGCAACAAAATTATTCTACTCCTTAAAATGCAGGATCCTACATATTGGTCAAAGTCTTTCACAGCCAAATTCCAACATAGTAGAAACACATTTTTGAAAGCACATAAAAACTAATGCCTTGCCATCATTTGGTCTTCAAATACAAGTAGAAGGCATCTTACTCTAAGTAAATCTTAATCATCGAGGAGAAAATTCAAAGAAGTATCTCTATAGTCTCCCTCTCATTGGCTATTCTCAGTCTGAAAATTCATCAAGACACACAGTGTGCTTCAAAGCTTTAGTCATCTTCCACTACTCTAATAGTTTTCCCTAATGAAGAATTAAATCTAAGAAGTGAAATTATGACAGAAAATTAGCAAACTGGTATGAAAGGAAAGGTATGAAAGGAAAATATAACTGTTAAAGAGATCCTCTTTAATTTCAAATCTTTCTTTAAACTGGATTATAAAATGAAACATAACATGAGTTTATTATCCCATCATAACCAAAATATTATAAACTGATCTTGCATACTCAAAATTACATAGAATGAAGCACAAAGAAATGCTGTCCAAGAATTAAGGACCTCTGAAACTGAAATTACTGCTCTTTAGTCATACAGAGCTTTGCACATTTCCAAATTTTTCTTATTGGCCTCTTTCCTCAGACTGATACTAGTTTTTAAACATCTTGGCTAATTATAGGTCAATGACATGCTGTTTCAAATCTTAAAAGTAGAATTTTACAGATAAACTTTCAACAGTACATTATGTGGCCATCAGCAATAAATCATTCATAATGTATTTCAGAATTGCAGAACGATGTACAATTTTTCCTTCAAGACAATAATTTGTCATGTAAACCAGAAAAAAGTTAGTAGTAGTCCTATATGTGCTGTTGAAAAATCCTGGGTTCATAAAAATGTGAATAGCTATCACAAACAATATTCAGTTATTAAATTTATGTTTCTATGCTTAAATTCTTACCTAAGCTGTTTAAAAGCTTCTGCTTTCACAAGTGGTGTTTCTACAGAGTGTTCAAAAAGTGCTCCTTCAGGCCCTGGAAAAAAAGAAAAGAAGTACACTGTAAAAGTGTAATGTAAAAAAAAAAAAGCTATGGTTCTGTTATTGCAGTATCAGTTGAAGCAACACAATGCACAGGTGAAGTAAAAGTAAAAGTACAGGTGTAAATTCTTTAAAGGAAATCTAAAAAGTCTGAGGACAAAGAAATTTTAAACTACTTGGGACAGTAAAATAAGTAAATAAGATTTTTACAATGTAATTTCCACTAGAGTTAATATAGAGAATTAAAATCCCACAAAATCTTTGCAAATACTACAGACTTAAATGATCATATTTTTTTTCCCGACTATACTATACATAGCACAAATTATGGCATGTAGCTTCACCAAAGATTTTTCAGCAATTCTCAGGGCTAGCTTAGCTGCATTGTGTCATGGGATGAGGTATAATGAAGATAAGATACAAATGAATTCCCATTGTTAGATAAGCTGCATAGTTTCTTATAATGCCAGTTGTATGAAACTGCATAGTTCGAATTTTCATGCCTTGTTACAGTGCTGCCTATCATTAGATACAATGGCCACAGTGGTAGAATTAGACCTTGTGTCAATTTCTTGTTATCTAAATAATAGTGAGGATCTTGGAGCACTTACTACATTTCCACCTCATTTGAAGGTCTACAAGAAAGTTGTGCATTTGATAACACTGCTGGTCTGGAGAGAAAGACATAGCAATTATCACCTGGCTTCTTCTGGTTGTCTGAAAGAAGGCCTCACTACTTCTTCCTGATCAGGTGGTCAGCAGTGTACAACCCTCTCAACTACCCATGTTGATCTGTCCTCTAGTATTGATGCATAAGCTCTCAGAGGGCTTCTCATCCATTTCAGGAGGAGGTGGTGCATTTACACTGCTCTTGCACATAAAGGGCAACTCCCTCTTCAGCTTTCATAGGTTCACAGATTTATGGTTTGGGTTGGAAAGGATCTTAAAGATCATCTGGTTCCATCCCCTCTGTCACTAGACCGGGTTGCTCAAAGCCTCATCCAACCTGTCCTTGAACTTCTCCAGGGAGGGGGCATCCACAAACTCCCTGGGCAACCTGTTCTGGCGTCTCCCCACCCTCACTGTAAAGAATTTCTTTCTAATATCTAGACTAAATCTACCTTCCTCAAGCTTGAATCCATTCCCTCTCATCCTATCACTACAAGCCTTAACCTGTCTTACTTGAAGAGCCTCTCTTCCAGTGAAGTATTTTGAGCCTCATGTTTGCAAAGCACCTGCACGATCTGCATATTATGGTGTGGCACCATTGTAGATACAGTCCTCAGATTTAAAGCACTGAAACAGCTAGTACATACTGGAGCAACTCCAATAAATTTTCCTGCTATGTCTGTGTCTCACAGCCCTACTTTTTATTTAGTCCACTTGCTATAAACCACACAGTTTCAATTATTAGAAAGATTAGGGAATGAAATAATCATTTTTGTTAATATTTTGCAAAAGTAACATGAATGGCTACTCACAGAATGAAGAAATGGCATACCCTCTCTTAAGAGTAATAATTGGGAGTGAAAAAAGGTAAATGGAACCTCACAATTTAATCATGAATATCATGAATACAGTCTATTATCTGCTACTGCTGACAAAACAACAAATAGCAGACTTTAAAAGGAAAAGATGTCTTTCAAACTCAGCTGGTGAGGTTTGTCTCCACATTAGACATCATCAGCGTGGGCAGACTTTGAAAAGCTCTATTGTGTTCTGCCTGATTTTTATGCAATTCCTCTGTCATCTATAGAAATCCATACAATCACTACAGCACTACAGAACTTCTGGTGATATAAAAATGAAGAGTGTTTGTGTTTGAGAAAGAGCTTGGTAAGTTTAGAAAAGAAATTATATGATTTACTTATATGTCTATGAAAGGGATGTGAACTGGTAAATTAGATGATTTTAGCAAGGATTGGACTAGTTGCATTAAAGATGACCAGATATACACAGAGAGACATCAGAAAGAGAAGCCTGGCAAAACTTATTGGAGGAGGGAAGTGAAATCTATACAGAAAGAGATTTATGAGTGTAATCATGGTTGCTGAAGGCTTGTTTGAAATAAGGCAGATCCCTACTTCAGAGATCTGCTCCTATCTCTTGGTCAGGATGGCAGGTCTCTTGGTTTAAGCACCACTGTGGCTCTAAAACAAGGCAGAGAGTGTAAGAGAGACCCAAACACCCCTGGGAAGCCCAAATGTATTGCTAGTTGTCAGCCTGAACAAACTAGGAGTCTCTGAGTCAGCACTAAACCCCAGCAATTATATAATTTTAATTAAAAATAATCTTTCTGAATGCCTTTATAAAACAGCATTGTCATTGGGGCACTCCCTCCTCACTGGAAGAGATTGAAGCCCACGCACAGCAGTGAACAACTCTGGGGATCTCACCCTCTCATTCTTTTTTGAAGGTGAACCATGAAAGAGAATGAAATCGTGTTGCCAGAGGCAGAGCTTCACTTTGCTGACAGACATCAAAAGTGCTTGCTCCCAGCTGTCCCCTCACTCGGGGCACCTAACATCTTATATAGTACTACAGAGCACTGTCTGGGAAGTGACGCTGCAGAATTGAAGTCCTCTGGGCCAAGGAAAGAATTCAGCCCAGGTCTCCCACTTCCCAGAACAGACACTCTGCTCTGAAAGTGAAGTGTCAGTCTGTTCTCCCAAGTACCAAGTGACAGGATTAGAAGAAATGGCCTCAAGTAGCCAGAGGATGTTTAGATTGGATATTAGGAAATATTTATTCATTAAAGGGATGTTAAGCATTGGAACAGGCTGCCCAGGGAAGTGGTGGAGTCACTATCCTTGAAGACATTTAAAAGATGTGCAGGTGTGGTGCTTAGGAACATGCTTTTGTGGGGGACTTGGTAGCACTAGGTTAATGACTTGATCTTAAAGGTCCTCTCAAACCTAAATGATTCCATAAATCTAAGATTATATAAAGACAGGTAAGTGGTAGCAGACAGTATCACTTGCATGGAAATAGGGGCTACTGGAAGAAAGGCAACAGGAAACATCAGTATTAGTGCTCTAGATTGAGGGGGGAGAGGTGATGTAAGAGGGAACAGAAAGGCTTATCTGAATTTTCTAGAGCTGACATCTCAGCAACTTGCCTTCCTGGGAATAAAAACAACCCTTCATCATCAGTGTTAAGCTTGGACATCATGACACTAAAATAAATATAAAATAATCTCAGGGCATCTTTTTTTTTGACAGCCCTATATTAATTTCATTACCTACTATATTTTTTAAACTGTAATTTAATTTTTAAACTGTAGATGAATATTACTATATTTACTGTTTTATAGACTGTTTATGAAGACAAAATATTTAAACCTAAAATATACAAAATTGATACTAATTTTCTTAATGAGAGGATTGAATTTGGCAAGGTTCATTACCACCCACACACTCTGTCTTGCAAGGATTGTCTGCCTCTTCAAAATCTAACAGAATGTTTATTCATACCCCTAAATTGTCTCTTACTTAACTTACCTTCTGAACAAAAGCATTTAAATTAAACAATGAACATTGAACTTCAGCATTACCCACTCAAACTGAAAACCTTTTTACAGAACAGAGCACTAGAAAATTACCAACAATACTCAGCAAACACTTTAAGAGATTACGAAAGACAACAGAAGGATAAATAGTAAACTGAAAAAAGGGTGATACAATATGGTTTTCTATAAGGACACTGACTCCTTCTGCCCTTTTCTTCAAGAAGAGTGGAGGGTAAGCAACTGTATTTTATTACTTTCTTACCTACTTATCACCAAAATATCACCCAACACAACAGTTGTGATATATAAATTATAATTTGTATCTGTCAAAAAGTAAGTTTTTGTGCAGTAGTTGAGACCACTTTATATTTACTGAATGCTAATTATTTTTCTATTGTATATAATTTTATTTCCTTGAACCTATTTTAAAATAACAGAAGCATATAAAGGCAGGGATTGAAAAGGACCCCTGGAGATCATCTAGTTCAACCCAACTGCTTAATACAGGTATGTCTAGATCAGGTTGCACAGGAATGCACCCAGGTGGGTTTTGAAAGTCCCCAGAGGAGACTCCACATCTTCTCTGGGCAGCCTGTTCCACTTCTAAGTAAAGAATTTTCTCCTTAAGTTCAAGTGGAACCTCCTGTGTTCTAGTTGTACCCACTGCCTCTTGTCCTATCACTGGCCAGCACCGAGAAAGCCCAGCCCCATCCTCACCACTGCTACCTTTTAGATATTTACATGCACTGATCAAATCACCTCTCAGTCTTCTACAGGTGAAACAGTCCCAGGTCTTTGCCTCTCCTCATAAGAGAGATACTCTACTCCCTAATCATCTTTGTGGCTCTTCATTGGACCCTCCAATAGTTGCCTGTCTTTCTTGAACTGCGGAGACACGGTAGGGAAGAGTAGAGGGAAGGAGAACCTCTTTGATCTTCTGGCCACACTATTCTTAATGCACCCCAGAATACCATTGGCCTTCTTGGCCATGAGGCACATTACAGAATCACAGATTTAACCAAGTTGGAAAAGACCTTCAACATCATCAAGTCCAACCTATCACCCAACACCATCTAATCAACTAAACCATGGCACTAAGTGCCTCATCCAGTCTTACTTTAAACACTTACTTTAAACACTGACTCCACCACCTCCCTGGGCAGCCCGTTCTGCCCAGCTGGCAAAAATGCCACAGAGCAGCACAGAGTCACCATTGCTGGTTCATTGTGAACTTGTCCACCAGCACTCCCAGGTCCTTTTCTGCTGAGCTGCCTTCTGGCTGATTTCCAGCAGATCAATCCCTAACCCGTACTGATGCATGGGGTTATTCCTCCTCAGGTGCCCTTGTATTCAGCCACTCCTCCCAGTTTTGTATAATCACCAGACTTGCTGAGAATGCACTGTCTTCCTTCATCTACATTATGGATGAATATCATAGAATCATAGAATCAAGAAGGCTGGAAGAGATCTCAAGGATCATCGAGTCCAACCTGTCACCCTAAACCTCATGACCTTCTAAACCATGGCACCAAGTGCCACGTCCAATCCCCTCTTGGACACCTCCAGGGATGGTGACTCCACCACCTCCCTGGGCAGCACATTCCAATGGCCAACCACTCTCTCTGTGAAGAACTTTCTCCTCACCTCCAGCCTAAACCTCCCCTGGCTCAGCTTGAGACTGTGTCCTCTTGTTCTGGTGCTGGTTGCCTGGGAGAAGAGACCAAGCCCCTCCTGGCTACAACCTCCCTTCAGGTAGTTGGAGACAGCAATGAGGTCACCCCTGAGCCTCCTCTTCTCCAGGCTAAACAGTCCCAGCTCCCTCAGCCTCTCCTCATAGGCCTTGTGCTCAAGGCCTCTCAGCAGCCTCGTTGCCCTTCTCTGGACATGCTCCAGCAATTCAACATCTTTCCTAAACTGAGGGGCCCAGAACTGGACACAGTACTCAAGGTGTGGCCTAACCAGTGCCGTGTACAGGGGTACAATGACCTCCCTGCTCCTGCTGGTCAAACTATTCTTGATGCAGGCCAGGATGCCATTGGCTCTCTTGGCCACCTGGGCACACTGCTGGCTCATGTTCAGGCGGCTGTCAACCAGTACCCCCAGGTCCCTTTCTGCCTGGCTGCTCTCCAGCCACTCTGACCCCAGCCTGTAGCTCTGCATGGGGTTGTTGTGGCCGAAGTGCAGCACCCGGCACTTGGACTTGTTGAATGCCATCCTGTTGGACTCTGCCCATCTGTCCAGCCTGTCAAGGTCCCTCTGCAGAGCCCTTCTACCTTCTAACAGATAAACACCTGCTCCCATCTTGGTGTCATCTGCAAATTTACTGATGATGGACTCAATCCCCTCATCCAGATCATCAATAAAGATATTGAACAGGATGGGGCCCAGCACTGATCCCTGGGGGACACCACTAGTGACAGGCTGCCAGCTGGATGTGGCACCATTCACCACCACTCTCTGGGCACGGCCCTCCAGCCAGTTCCTAACCCAGCACAGAGTGCTCCTGTCCAAGCCACAGGCTGCCAGCTTGGCCAGGAGTTTGCTGTGGGGGATGGTGTCAAAGGCCTTGCTGAAGTCCAGGTAGACTACATCCACAGCCTTTCCTATGTCCACCAGGCTGGTCACCTGATCATAGAAGGAGATCAGGTTGGTGAGGCAGGACCTGCCCTTCCTAAACCCATGTTGGCTGGGCCTGATTCCTTGGCCATCCTTCAGGTGTGCAGTGATTGCCCCCAAGACAATCTGCTCCATGATTTTCCCTGGCACTGAGGTCAGGCTGACAGGCCTGTAGTTCCCAGGTTCTTCTGTCCGTCCCTTCTTGTGGATGGGTGTCACATTGGCCAGTTTCCAGTCTTCTGGGACCTCTCCAGTGAGCCAGGACTGGTGGAAAATGATGGAGAGAGGCTTGGCCAGCTCATCTGCCAGCTCTTTCAGCACCCTAGGATGAATCCCATCAGGTCCCATGGACTTGTGAATATCCAAGTGACTCAACAAGTCTCGAACTAATTCCACATGGATTTCAGGAGTACAACACTGCTCCTTGACCCCATCAACCAGTTCAGGAGGCCAGTTATCCTGAAGTCTTCCTGCCTTACTGTTGAAAATGGAGGCAAAGAAGGTATTTAGAATCTCAGCCTTCTCCTCACCCTTAGTTACAATGTTACCCTCCACGTCCAATAAAGAGTGGAGGCTCCTCTTGCCCTTCTTTTTAGCATTAATATATTTATAAAAATGCTTTTTGTTGTCCTTCACGGAAGCGGCCAGTTTAATTTCTAACTGTGCTTTTGCCTCTCTAATTTTTCTTCTACATGATCTAACAACATCCTTAAACATATCACTAGTTGCCTCCCCCCCTTTCCAAAGGTGATAAACCCTCTTTTTTTCCCTTAAATCCTTCAGGAGCTCCTTGCTCATCCAGGCCGGTCGTCTTCCCCGCCGGCTCGTCTTACGGCATGTGGGAACTGCCAGTTCCTGTGCCTTTAGGAGCTCCTGTTTGAAGTAGGTCCAACCATCCTGGACCCCTTTGTTCTTAAGGGCTGTTACCCAGGGAACTTTCTGAATAAGTTGCCTGAACAACCTGAAGTTTGCCCTCCGAAAGTCCAAAGTGAGGGTTCTGTTACTGCTCCTCCCTATTTCCCTGCATATTGAAAACTCCACTATCTCATGGTCGCTGCACCCTAGACAGCCTCCAACCATCACATCTCCCACCAGCCCTTCTCTATTTGAGAACAGCAGATCAAGCAGAGCCTTACCCCTGGTAGATGCACCTAAGAGCTGCATCAGGAAGTTGTCATCCATGCACTCTAGGAACCTTCTGGACTGTCTCCTCTCTGCTGAATTAAGTTCCCAGCAGATGTCTGGTAGGTTAAAGTCCCCCACAAGGACAAGGTCTGATGATCTTGAGACAGCTTCCAGCTGCTTATAGAATATCTCATCGGCCTCCTCGTCCTGGTTGGGTGGTCTATAACAGACTCCAACCAGGATGTCAGTTTTGTGCGGCCTCCCTCTGATTTTAACCCACAAGCATTCAACCCTTTCTTCTGCAACCTCAAGTTCTGAGGCATCAAAGGATTTCCTAATACACAGGGCCACCCCTCCTCCTCTTCTCCCTTGCCTGTCTCTCCTAAAGAGCTTATAACCCCCCAGTGTGGTACTCCAATTGTGAGAATCGTCCCACCATGTTTCTGTGATGGCAACTACATCATAGTTCTCCTGGTGAACCAAGAGTTCCAGTTCATCTTGTTTGTTGCCCATACTGCGTGCATTGGTGTACATGCACTTCAGCTGGGCTGCTGATTTCACCAGTTTATGTGGTCCTCCCTCCTCTCCAGGGAGACTGGTTTCCACGCCCACCCCCTTCAGACCTAGTTTAAAGCCCTCCCAATGAGTCCTGCCAAGCCCAGTGCCAGCACCCTCTTACCCTTATATATATTGAATAAGACTGGACCCAGTACTGACTTCTGGGGAAGACCACTAGCCATAGGCCTCCAACTAGACCCTGCACTGCTCTCCAGTCTTTGGATAGTCTTCTAGTTGTCAAGTTTGCAGGGCAGGCAAGGGAGTGAAAAATGGGACTTCTATGGTCAGGGACTCTAAGATAACTTGTGCAGGAAGATTAGAATCATAGAAGCATTGAGGTTGGAAAAGACCTTTAAGATCATCAAGTCCAACTGTCAACCCAACATCACCAAGCTCACATGTCCTCAAGTACCATGTCTACACATTTTTTGAATATCTCCAGGGATGGTGACTCCACCATTTCCCTGGGTAGCCTGGTCAATGCTTGACCACTCCTTCATTAAAGTAAGTTTTTCTTAATATTCAATCTAAACCTCCCCTGGTACAACTTGAGGGTATTCCTTCTCATCCTGCCACTTGCTTCATGAGAGAAGAGACTGACTCCCTTGGTTTTAGACTTTTTCATTATTCCAGAAATACCATAAATCACAGATATTTGCTCTCTGCTGTACTGTATTTTAGTTGAAAACTGTCAGGTTTTCTTACAAATTGTTACTGAGCTTTTCATGGCTCACATAAGAAACAAAATCAAATAGTTCAATATATTATAAATAAAAGCTATAAAATGTTCTTTGCACACTTTAAGCCTGAGGTATTCTGTTTCTTATGGCGTGAACGTTTCAAAATGCATTTCACATTGATCTTGTTCTCTATCTAAAATGTTTAAAATCTCAGTAAGCAAAGTATTAATAATTTATCCTTTGTGGTAATAGTATAATTTAAACCACAATTTAATAAATAAATTTGAAGCAAAGTAGGCATGAATCTCCTCTCACTTATATTAATTTTACACTGAAATAGCCTCACTGACTTTAATGGATTTGCTTTTGAACTGAACAACAGTGTAAAAGAGGAACAGTCAATGTGCCTTTCTACAGTATCTGCTAAAATAAACAATTATTCTTGCAGTGTAAAGGTTAATATTGGCCGAGTCAGAACACATATTTTAGCATAACAATTTCAGCTTGTGTATGAGTAATTTGTACTTACTTTGAGCAGAGATAGACCTTTCCCAAATCAGTTAACAATTATGTGGTTTTCCATATCTTTGTTAAACATGCTTTTCTATTAAAGTTTAGCATCCCTTGGGCAAATAATAATTATTTGATATGGTTTTCTGGTTAAACAAAGTTGCAATTTCAATTAGGTTAAAAAGTAAAAAACTTAAGATAAGACCCTCAGGCGTAAACAAAATTTATTAACACGTTTATTATGACTTAACTTTGGCTTTGAAACACTAATTGTATAGTTATCACCACATTTGTAGTTTTTCACAGTGAAATAATGCAAATATATCCATTCAAAATAAGACCTCAAGATTTTAGAGGACCAACAATTAGCAGAAGTTAAACATATTAGTTGCAATCAGGCTAAAAATATTAAAGATTGAATTGAAAGCAAGGTACAGGATAATTAAAATTTTTCCTTTCATGGCTCTTTCTGCTTAAAAAGAAATCAAACATTGGTGTATCTCTTTTAATGCCACCTTACACCTGGAAAATGAAGGTTGACTTTATCAGGTCATATGAAAGGAAACAGCTTTTCATGTGATTACTCATTTACAAAGTAAGGTGTCACTTTGGTGATTTGCAGAAAGAGCCTAAGACAAACGTGTCTTTTGACAGCAGGCATTTTAAATCTACTACGAATACCATCTTGTGACATATGTGTCAGACACAAAGCAGAAATATAGTGGTTTTCACTTTGAAAAAGAAAATTTTATGAAAATATCGGAGACAGACTAAGGAGTTTTCACACATAAAGCTCAATACCACTCAAACTGCAATATCTAGAAATGTTTTTCAGCCTCAGTGAAGAGTGTGCAGTGGGAACATGAAAATAGTCAGAAAAAATGCAGTAGTAAAGTTCCAATCACTTTAAAATAAAATACACACATACATAAATAAATATATATTACTATTTTGCTGTAAAAAGTTGAGATTATTTATTGAAAATGGTCAGAATATCTTCATATTTCTACTTTCTCATGAGGTAAAAACAGAACTCACATTCATACACAGTGATATATTTTTAAATGACATTTTCATTGTGCTTTGCTTGTGGCTATTGTTGGGCATTTCTTAAAGTGTTACAGACCTGTTACTCGAAGTTTATCAGTGCCAATGACAACCTCGTTTTCATCAACTGTGAAAAGTGGTTTGCCGTCCTTTGAGTTGATCTGAAACTGCTGGCCATGGAATTCTACCATTTTAGGACCTGTGAAACATAAGTAGAATAACAGAATAATTGCATCAGCTTTATTCAGTTTTCAACATAAACTGCTAATAATTGGAGTTGGAGTCTTAATAATTTAGTGACTCACTTAAGTACATAAGGATCATGAAGCACGCAGATATTCTAAAGAGAGCAAACCTGTAAATACTGAAATTGGGTAAGTCTAATTTGTTGTTCAAAATTATATGTGGAGTCATGCTTTCAAGTTGTATTTCCAGGAAATTTAAGCAATCCCTCAAGAATTGATCAAGACAACCATTCATGTTCTTGGTGTTTAAGCTGCTAAGAGTCTTTGATCAGTATGAGTCTATCTTTTTTAATATTTTTATTTTTTTAGCATAAATACTAATTACCGAAGTCTTTGCAGAATCTTCCCTTTTGATTAGAGAGGTTTGAATACTTGGAAATTACAACCATTCCATGTAAGAGCAGGATCACAGTATCACAGTATCACACTATATCAGAGGTTGGAAGGGACCTCAAAGAGATCATCAGGTCCAACTCCCTGCCAGAGCAGGATCTCTTAGGGTAGTCCGCACAGGAACGCATCCAGGCGGGTTTTGAAAGTCTCCAGAGAAGGAGACTCCACAACCCCCCTGGGCAGCCTGTTCCAGTGCTCTGTCACCCTCACTGTAAAGAAGTTTCTCCTCGTGTTGAGGTGAAATCTTCTACGTTCTAGTTTGAACCCATTGTTCCTTGTCCTATCACTGTGAACCACCGAAAAGAGCCTGGTCCCCTCCACTTGACACCCATCCCTCAGATATTTATAGACATTGATCAGATCCCCTCTCAGTCTTCTCTTCTCCAGACTAAACAGTCCCAGGAATCTCAGTCTCTCTTCTTAGGGGAGATGGATCTTCAGCTCTTTATAACAAATGTCGGTTTAGCTCCATATATCTAACAAATGTTACTGATTATATTCTTTGAAGAGTTTCAAACAGCTACGAAACTATTTGCAATTAAATCTGGTACTCCAAAAATTAAAATCTTTTTAAGAGTGTCTTTACATATTAGCAGACACTAAATTCAGTAAAACATCCTTTTCTACAGTAATGGCTTTGTAAAGCACATATAAATCAAACCCTTAGTATTCCCCTCACAACTCAATCGATTAAAAATTCTCATCACATCCGTTTGAATGCCTATTTGATAAAGTCATCATCTAAATATATGTTCAGAATTAAAATTACAGAAAATGGCCAAAGCAGTTATGACTCCTTCTCAGAAATTTTTAATAAAGGTAATTCACAGACTATCCATGGCACTAAGAGGCACTGAGCTGTTTCCTTCCTAGTAAGAGTCTGTCTTACCATGCCTACTTCCATACATGTTAAATATATTCCAGGCAGTAATTCTCACAAGAAATAGGATTTTTTTTTTTTTTTGCTTTTGTTGGATGGCATGAGGTGACAGATGATTGACACTGCTAAGAAATATATTCAGGTATTTCCTAAAGTCTGCATGGTAGCTCATGTGAGGAATACATACCATAACGAATATCAAATTGTTTATTGCTTCATTTAGCAGACAGAAAATTCTACTTTTAAGTGCCCATCAAGCACAGGAAGGGTTATAGAAGCCATAATGCCCTAAACTAGGGCAACAGTTCTAAGGCCTAAAACCCAATATTGAATCTACTTGGAAATGATCAGGATGGAGAGGTGAACTCTACAGTTCACAGTACTCTGTTGGACATGTGCACCCAGGCACAGCCTTACTGATTTCAATGTGGCTCTTCTCTGAAACTCCTCTGAAATGTGTGACAATACTTCCGAGAAGTGTATTGTGAAAAGTGGTGGGGTTGTTTGTTTGTTTGTTGTTGTTTTTTTAACTGTAAAAGTAGCAGTTCTGGGTAAGTGAGTCAAGGAGGCAAAGAGAGATCCCTATCAATACTTTCCTAGAAAACCTTGGTTAAGGTGTCATATGGTTAAGTAAGGAAATTGCCCATTTCTTTAATGTATGTAGATTCTTGTTTATTCAAACAAATCAAAAGCCTAAGTAAACTATCTGTTATCACCTTTACTGGTGCTGTAGGAGCCAGATCCTCATCCTTCCCATTCATCCAAACACTCACTCAGCACTGAGTGAGGGAAACACAAATCAAAGCCTGTGCTGTCTGACATGAAACAGCTTGGGTGATTCAGGCACGGTGAAGGTTTTTGCTGTAAGAGATATCGGAGTGATTCTTGATCCCCTTTGTTGAAGACTTTTACACTGCATAGAAAAGGAACGTACTGATTGGAATCTTTACTTTCTCTAGAGAACAGGAACCTAAGTCTCCAGCTTCCAGGGTCAACAAGGCAGCTATAGGACTGCTGGAGGAAAGTTGTGCTACACTTTTTCTTCTGATTCTGCTTGTTGTCAGACCTCATTCTAAAAAGCAAGCAACTAAAACATCTACTGGATTAGTTCCAACAGACAAAACAGAAATGGGAATGCGTTGTAGGCTCTGACAAAGGTAAGTACTTTCCAGTGCTGTCAATATTTCAGTAAGCCTGACATGCTGGAAGCAGGTATTTTTATATAGCTATAGAATATTTATTGATTAAAAGAATTTAACAACAGAGTGAAGATCCTGAAGACTTACATTTTAGATATATGCACTTTAAGGTAAAGTAGGTGCCCCAAGACCTCCCATAGTTTCAGTTCTAAGCTGTGATGTTGTATAGTGTGGGTAATCTTTAAAATATGAATTAGAAAGTGCTCTAAGTATATTTGAACAATTGTGCAAGCCTGCAAACAATATGTAGCAATATCTTTGAAGGATTCAGAACTATATGCTGCAGTTTATACATAATTGTTAATTATTTACATGTGATCACAGAAATACACTTTAATGTGTGAAGATACCATTTGCTTAGAGAGAATGTTATCTACTGATTTCCTTGGTACAAAGGCAGTCATCTTTGAAAATAAATTGGCAGGCTTCGATACCGGCACCTCTGCTCTTTCCTTCTCAGCACCTTGTGTGATGGTTTAAAACTGTCTTTTTAAGTTTTCTTTGCAAAGCTCAAGCAGAGAAAGCTAAAGAATGTAAATAAGTCACTATTGGGTGTAAGAAAGCAAAATAATGTTTGTGCTAAACACTTCCATTGGAGTGCTAGAAAAGTTTAAGAATCTCTACTCAAAACAGAGTTTGGGCAGTTAGAGTCTGAGTTCTCATCTTCCTTGCTGGGCTGTCTGGCTGCTGCTGCTGCTTCTTTTCTGGCTGAAGAAAACACACTGACCTTGGCAAGCTAATAGCCTCTCTGCTGCTTAACTCTCTGCCTTCTGCCAGGGGGGTCTGGAGGGATTTCTTCTGGTGTGTGGGGGGAGAGGCCCCTTGGGAGGTTCCTTCTTTGGGGGAAGCAAAGGGAGCTTGCTTGTGCTTTTCTGTTGATTGTATATATTTGTAAATGCTGTGAGTTGTGTATATTTGTACATATTCATTGTGTTTCGTCATAGATTGTAGATTTGCTTGTAAATACAGCTTTCATTTGCTTCCAGCCTGAGCTAGCCTGGTTACTGTCAGTGGGGGGGGATTTCAGCTCTCACACTGTTGCACCTTGGTAGACACAGAAGCCTCCATTGATAATAAAGCATTGGGGGTAAAAAAAGAGGATGTAGAAGTACCAGAGAAGCATGATGTGATAAGGGCCTATATTGATCTCTTCTAAGAGTACATTTATCTTCTTGATTCGATGATTTGCTGAATCTGCTTCACAAGCCATTTTGTCAAAGAAAGATTTTTCATGTTTCTCATAGTACGAACAGGAAAGAACTCAAACAGCACAGACTGATTAATGTAAATAATTTGTACATCTGCATATTGCCAGAATATTGACAGTTTATTAATTTGATTTATATGGCATGTAGATTAATTCACAGAGAAACGTGACATCACAAATTGATGATACAGCAGCTGCTTCAACTGCTTGAATTTAGGATGAATATATACATACTATGTGATATTTACATACCTTGGGTCAAATTCTATTTCCTCTACCTAAAAAAAATAAACATATACAAATACATGCGTGCAGACTGACTTCCTCATCTATCCTCTAAAAGGCAAATTTGAGGCATGATGTCCATACAAATATCATACTGATACAACTGGAGAGGTGATATATATCAGTTAAATTAAAGTACTACAGGCATGCATTAACTCCATTCCAACAGTGACAGGAACATGGCTGGGATTCAGTCTTTTTACTCCCAAATAACTGTTTTTTAATGTTAGACCACTATTCTTTTCATCTACCCATTTAATATCAGATTATTCCAGACAAGGCAGAATGCCTTTAATATGAGAAAATGGACTGAGTCCTACCTTAAAATAATGAGATAGGGGAAAACGAGAGAAAATTCTCCTTGGATAGATGAGTAACAAGAGGCAGAACAGGATTTGTAGAAAAGTGCTCACCCTGGCTGAGCAGGAAGTTTTAAGAAGCTAATGAATACATCTACACTGATAAATTGGAAAAAGCCATGGCAGATGAGACACAAGCACTGCCAATTTCTGCTAATCTGGCAGCATGCTACTTATCACTCTCTTGACCTGTGCCACACAGAGACCTCCCAGACAATGTCCCTGACTAGGGACTGTTTCTTACAGATGGGATCAATGACAATCTCCAGCTCTGGAGAGTTCAACACAAATGCCCCAGTAAAGTGGGACAAGGATTGTCCTAAAGATAATCCTCATTATCAAAGAATAGTATGGATAACAACCAATGTGTTTTAAATCTTCACAGGGAGTGGTGGGTTAACCAGATTCAAGCATTTGTTTTATTCATGTTAGAGATGAGACATCTCAGTACATGTGGAACAAATTTCAAAAGGCAATGATAGACTTTTAAAGAAATGTAAACATGAGTTAAAATTTTTTCCCAATGTCAATGAAATTGGAACACTGGCACAGGCTGCCCAGGGGGGTTGTGAAGTCTCCCTCTCTGGAGATATTGAAGACCTGCCTGGATGTGTTCCTGTGGGATCTGGTATAGGTGGTCCTGCTCTGCAGGAGGGTTGGACTAGATGATCCTTTGAGCTCCCTTCCAGCCCATGGCATCCTAGGATTCTGTGACATTTCTGTAACCAAAAGTGGTCATTAATTTCTCTTAGTTGTATTCCACAATACACATGCACTAGCTATGAATGCTAATTGTGTTGTGATCCTAGTAAGATTAATTTTCAGTTCACAGACAGCAGCCAAATTCAATATCTGAAACTTTAATCTCCTAATTCCTAAACGCATTTTGTTTACAACTCCAGTACATTAACTACATGTAAGTCAACTAATAATATATAATCATACTTGTTGATAAAATCCTTCAATTAAAAACCTAACACAGTTGAATGAAGGTTTATAGAGAGCATTTAAAGTGTTTTCCCATTGCTACCAGAAATGCCATAGGAATTCCCAGGTCAATTGGTTATCCTTGCTAATCAGGCAGAACAATTATTGCCCATTATTTCTTCACACTTCCTCCTGAAGTTCTGGTATAGAACCTGTGTGTGATCATCACATCACCTGTCTCTTGACATTGAGGATACACTTTTAAATGATGAAAAATTGTTCCAGAAACAGAAGATCTACTGTTTGCAAAGGAGCACACTGCTAAACAGTCTTTCTTTTTGTTTCTCTTGCTCACTGTTGACTTTCCTAGGAGGTTTTCCAACAAAGGAAGGTCTTTAGTTTAGTGAGTCCACTTCAGCCAAAAAGCATTTAAATAAAGTCCCTTCTACGGCTACCAAACCTTTGAATTCCAAGCCAATACAAATGTTGAAGTGCAAGGCAGCAAACAATCTTCTATGAAAAATAGGGCCTGCCATGAAATACACATCCACAAAGGCATAATGTCAATGTAATTGGTAACAAGTAGGCAGACCCTTCAAATCCAATTAGTTCTGCCAAGTACTAAGCACTTTCAGTGTCTGTAGATCTTTCAGAAGAAAAGGCTTTACAACAAGGAAATTATTTATTTTTTTCAGATCTTTTCTTACTCTCTTCTGCTATTCATCATTTCTGATAACTGATGGCTGTAACCTACTCTGTATGCTTAACTTTTTTCCTACCACCTAAAATCATTGAAAGGGAAATATAAGCTTTGGGGTTTTGCTATGCAATTTTTTAGTTAATTTTTATTATACTAAAGCATCTTGCTTAAAATAAGATCTCATTAAAAGTGTATTAAAAATGTAACACTCCCACAGATTCAGCTCTAGTTCTAGTAACACAATACCAATAAATATAAAGTCATTACTTTAGAAGTATAAAATCAGTCAGATTTTCATATGGAGTGGTATGGAATTACTTGCTGTTTTTTTTATTAGAATGAATGCATTATCACAGCGAATATGCAGCATATTGCATATATACATTTTACATCCATATCAAACTTCTCTCATCACCTTGAAAAATACATTCAATAAAAAAAATACATGCTATTAATAGAATACTTGCTTCTCTTGTTTCTTCTTTTTCTCTCAGTTCTCCTTTTATGCAATGTATGCAACAATTATACTCTCTCGGATCAAAGTAAGGATGCCTGACTGTCAGCAGTTCTTATACTTGTTCTTTATGGTTGAACACAAGTCTAGAGCTCTTTTAAAAATTGGTTCTGAATGATCATTGCAGACACTGATCTTATGACCTGGCAATTCAACCCAGTGCTAAGTATTTAGATGGTAGTACTTTCCCTTCTCAGAGTGATTTAGCTAACTAAGTGTTTTTCTCCATCTAGGCATTATCCTTATGAAAGTCTCTATTCAAAAAAAAAAAGCCCTAACTGAATTTTTCACCGAATCGTAGAACCACAGAAAACATCCAGTAGGAAGAGACCTCAAAGATCATCATATCCCACCTTTGACCAAGCTCTGAAGGGGCAACACTAAACCATGTCCCTAAGCGCCAGGTCCACACACTGCTTAAACACCTCCAGGGATGGTGACCACTGCCCTGGGCAGACCATTCCAATGTTTGATAACCCTCTCTGTGAAGACGTATTTCCTAGCATCCAACCTGAACCTCCCCTGGTGCAGCTTGAAACTATTTCTTCTAGTCCTGTTGCTTGCCACCAAGGAGAAGAGTGTGGTCCTCTCCTCACTACCTTCAGGTAGTTTTAGAGAGCGATGAGATCTCCCCTCAGCCTCTTCTTCTCTAGACTGAACAATGCCAGTGCCCTCAGATGCTCCTCTTAGTTCTTCTGCTCCAGGCCCTTCACCAGCCTCATTGCCCTTCTCTGAAAACACTCCAGAACTTCAATGTTCCTCTTGTAGTGAGGGACCCAGAACTGAACATGATACTTGAGGTGTGGCCTCACCAGTGCTGAGTACAGGAGGATGATCACCTCCCTGCTCCTGCTGGCCACAGTGTGTCTAATACAAGCCAGGATGCCATTGGCTTTCTTGACCACCTGGGCACACTGCTGATTTGTATTTAATCGACTATCAAACAGAACCCCCAGGTCTCTCTCACAGTCTCAGCTTTCCAACCACACATCCCCAAGTCTGTAGCTTACCATGGGGTTGTTGTGACCCAGGTGGAGACCCTGGCACTTGGCCTTGTTAAACGCCATACTATTAGCCTTGGCCCTTTGGTCTAACCTGTCCAGGCCCTGCTGCAAAGCCTCCCTACCCTCTAGCAGATCAACACAGCCACCCAGCTTGGTGTCATCTGCAAATTTACTGAGGGTGCACTCAATCCCCTCATTCAGATCACTGATAAAGATATTAAAGAGGATAGGCCCCAGTACTGAACCCTGGGGGATGCCACTAGTAACTGGGCACTAGACTTAACTCCATTCACCATCACTCTTTGGGCTCAGCCATCCAGACAGTTTTGTATCTAGTGCAGAGTGCACTTACCCAAGCCTTGAGACATGAGTTTCTGAAGGAGAATGCTGTAAAATGAAATATTGCATATAGAAGCCATGGCAGGAATAGAAGATCATGTTTCTCACACAGTGACTTTACAAAAAGGCTCACCTAAAGGTGACTTACAACTTCAAGCAACATGGTCCCCCAGACATGTAAGCTGAGAAGTACTAAAAGAGATAAAGCATCATAATTTTGAAATCCTGTATGCAGAGAGGACAGCTGATCTGAGCCTCTCATCTTTGAGCAAATACATTAACCACCCTATCCATGAGTGTATTTTCATGAGGTCAATGCCAACACTGTTTTCCAGAAGTATTCCATGCACAACTACTGGATCTGCTCAGAGGACAATATGAGAGGACCAACTGAACAGATGGGGCATGACTCAGGTTGCCAACATAGCTGCCTTGTGCCATGTAGCTTATTTTAGACAACAAAAGATTTCTACATTGAACTATAAAGTCTGAGATGGGATGTATAAGAAACCTGAGCTCATCCAGAACACCAGCCAATGACTGGGCAAGACAAAATCACAGAAGAATGCAAGTCAGGGGTCACCTCTAGAGCTTACCTAGTCCTACCTCCTACTCATAGCAGAGTCAACTTGATTGGAAGTTCGATGAATGTGCTCAGGGTCTTCTCCAGGTAGAATTGTAATATCTTTGAGGAAGGGGGTTTAACAACCTTCCTGGGCAACCTGTTCCCTTGGTTAACCATTCTAACAGTTATATTTCCCCTCACTTTTATGCAGGTGCATTTTGCCTCAATGTGACCTATGACCACTGACTCTTGTCCTTTTACTCTGCACTTGTGAGAATAGTCTGACCTCATCTTGTCTCTAGCCTCCTAGTAGCAGGCTGTTTACATTTGGCCTGTATCTGTAGAGTAACTATAGAAGTTACTGCATCACCTGATGACCTCTTGCCGGTGGAGAAGGGGCATAAGGAAAAGGAGAGAAGACCCACAGATTGAAACAAAACCAGATTTAATGAAATAGCCAAATTAATACCAGTGTCAATATAAGATATACAAAGTGATACTCAGCCAGCAGAAGTGTAGCAGTCACAATATCCAGGAAAGCAGCCCTCAAGAGCAGGAAATGGGTAAGCAAAACCCCAAAACAGAGCCTGAGCAAGAGGCTCCCCTCTTCTCAGCAGAATTCCTCCTTTGTACTGAGCACGATGCTCATGGTCTGGGACACACCTGTAAACCAACTCAAGTCATCTGTCCTGACTCACTCTAAACTGCTAATGGCCTGCAGCCTGAGATACTGTCCCAGCAAACCCAGGACACCGGCAGATGTTAAAAGCCACCTTTAAACCGTCTTTTCTGTAGGTTAAACAAACAGAATTTCTTCAGTCTCTTCATGTGCCTCTCCTTCCTGACCATCTTAATGGCTCCTTGTGTGAGTCTCCTCATGTCTCCTCATATCTCCTCGTATCTCCTCCTATCTCTCTCGTACTGGAGAGAGCTTACCACAAGTGGAGAGGTGAAGCCCCGTATGCTATTAGACCTCATTGCCACCAGGGTACACTGCAGATATACGTTCAAGTAGTTCACCAGGATGAGCTGTGGTTTGTCTTCACAGAATCACAGAAACGTTCAGGTTGGAAAAGACCCTCAGGATCACCAAGTCCAACCGACAACCCTATTCTACAAGGTTCACCCCTAAATCATATCCCCAAGCACCACATCCGAAAGACCTTTGAACACATCCAGAGTTGGTGACTCAACCACCTCCCTGTCTTCTGCAGACTTTTGCAAAGAGAGATCTAGATCCCTTTTTTGGCCACTGACTCAGATCAAGAGTCATGTTAGCTTTAAGAAGAAAGTACTATTACACTTGAAATGACTAGGATTTTAGATGTACTTGGTTATCCAAACTCTCCACTAGATCACAGTCACAATAATTTCAGTTATTTTAAGCTAACCTTTACAAATTAATCTACCATTAACCAATGCCAATAATTCAATCTTATTGCTTTAAAGGAAGGAAGTACAGGAACTGACCTCATCTTTAGCAACAACAATTATCTTCAAAATTATCATGCACAGGCTTATGTTAATGATTACTATACCAGAGGTACCAAAATATTTTGGGGACTGCAAATTTACAGAAGACTCTGAAAGTTGAGGTTAAAAAATATTTAATAAATACCCTTTTTTAAACTTACTTTTAATTCCTTCCATTAAAATAAAGAGAGAATGGGCCTAATAGGATGAGTAATTACTGCCGGATGAGAGACAGGAGTCCACTATCTGGCTCTTATTCCAATTAAAAAATTATTTCCCAGACATTAACCCTTTTTTTTTCCAGAGCTAAGTTCTGTAGACTTACATGCACATTGCTTTTCACTTCTTCTAGACACAGTTAGAAAAGAAGTGACAGTGAAGGGTTCAAATCCCCTTGGCCAGGTTAAATTTCCCCTTAACTGTGATGCTGGCATATTTGAGCAAGTTGGCAATACACATAACTCTAGAGCATGTTTAGAGTCTGCCTTAACTCAGCATTGCTGACCCTGAACATTATCACATATTTCTTCATAAAGATTATCATATCTGGGGAGAGGGTGTGTTAATCTTGCTATGGTAAGCACCTTACTATACATGGTACATAGAGATCAATGGTATTTCTTGCAGAAAAGGGTAGCTTTCATTTGAGCCTAAATATTAAACTGTAGATAGAATGACTAAATTACGAGTTAGCCAGCTTTAATTTAAATGTCTATTGATTACCACTCTACTTTCCTATGCTGTTTAGGTATTTTCAAAATTATATCCATTTAAATACACAATGGTCTCACAAAAGATGAATAGCATATGCATTTAATATAGGACAGAAACACATCTGCCATGGATTAAAAAAGGAAATTAGAAAAGAGGATTGGTTGACAAGTTTGCAGGATGTTTTACCAGCCACCTGTCATTCCCTAAATTTTGCCTGACCTGAGTCAAATAAATTTTACTTTTAAATAAAGCTAGAATGTATGTCTTGCCATGATTGGACTCAGGGGGAGCTACATTATTTATGCTTCCAGAAGTAAAAGTCCTTACTTTAATCCTCTTGGAACAAATATTTTAAGTTCTCAGTCATAGGAAGACTTAGAAGTTTCCAGTTAATCTTTCTATTAATTACTCCTATGTTGTATCTTTCCGTGTTATAACCCAGCTGGACAGCAATTAAAGTTGTGCCAATAATCATCTTCCTGCAGTACAAAGATCTTCAAGAAATACATCCTGGCTTTTATCTTAAAGATAAGAAAGAACTTATTTGGACAAAAAAGAAGTTTTTAATGAAAGCCTTCTGGGAAAAATAAAGAAGGAAAAACTAAATGATTTTACAATGTCATTAATTAAGTCAAGTTTATGAAACTGGCTTCAGGGTTTTCCCTGTAAAAACACCATCAAACTCTTCTTACATATATCATGCTTCATTAACACTGTTTTATTCCTGTTATGTCTCTGATGAAAAAATACCAAAATGAAATATCGAAAAGCTGATAAGAACACCAGAAATTATTTGACATCGGAAAGCAGTAGTTAAAAGATGGCAATTAATGCTAATGAAGCAATATATTAGGTACTGACACTTACATGTTTCCTTAGAATGTTGTTGCTGTTTGAAAAAAGAGGGGTGGGATAGCACTAATGCTCTCATTGTAGCAACTATTCAGATTAATGTGATGGACATGAAAAGAGTCTCTAGGAAGAATTTTAACTGTAATTCTGTTTTCAGACTACATAAGCCATTTTGACTACTGCTGTATTCCTATGCTTTCTGTGGTGCTGATTTAATGTGTCCAAGTATAGAACAGCTTCATCATACAGCTGTCTAAATAAATTCCCTCTAGCTTTAATACTTGAAACCAAACCCCTGACCTAAAGCTACTGATGTTACTGTTCCTTGGTGTAAAAGATTCAACTAGGAGGAGAACTAGAAGTTCAGTGTACCAGAATCTGTTCTCACAGACCTTGTGTGACTTTCCTCTTTGTGTTTTGTTTGTTTGTTTGTGGGTTTGTTTGTTTGTTTGGTTTTCCTCCTGATAAAGATGTATTACAAGCAGAACTTAGGATCTTTTGTATATTGAAGCCTTCTTACACGCTTGAAATTAAATTTCTTGAAATTAAAAAAGATATTTAAAAAAAACCCAGCCCTTTGCTTTTCAGCAAAGATAGTTAGAAACACGCTGCTCTTCATCCACTGTTTTAATATATGGCATTGGAACACCACTGCAAAATCTGACTGCACTATATTAATTTGTTGGCAGGCTGTATATGTAGGGATAAGTTTATTAGATGAAGCATCATTTACTGTTTGATACCAAGTATTTAATAATTGACTATATAGTCTATTTCTATATCATATATATTTGTTACCATTCAGTATTGAAAAAGTTCAATAATTTCTTACAATAAATTGTTTTACTATGTCTCAGGGTATAAATCAGAGGTGCCACATTTCTTTTTTAATCTAAGGTTGAATAAGGCTTTGAAATGATAAGAACAGGAGTCTTGGAGATGATGGCAGCTTTATCAGATTATCAAATATAGTTCTAGATATTTTAGTTATGAATGTTGATCAGCAAGCTGTGCTAATGACATCTGAAACTTACTCCTGATTTCAAACACAGGAGCTATTCTAATGAAAATAGTTACCATATGTTCTGTAGACATCCTTGCCTTAACTATAAGCATCTCTCTCCATGGCTTTCATAATTCCCTCTGACTCTCAATCTTGTGAGCCTTTCTCCATTTATTAGGTCATCAGTTTATAACTTTTATACAATCTAGATGTCTATAGCCCTACAGAGCAGATATTTTAAACTTTCTATTTATTTAAAGTATCACACTACACCTCACTTTCTGTACTGCTCTTTATTAATGTTCTCAGAAGAAGACTAAGTAGTGACTGGGAATGGGAAAAAATAAAACATTGTCTGAGATCTGTTGTCATTTTTGCCAGGTTTCATTTTCCTAATGTAAGACCTAAACACACTGGCTGGCAAAACAACTAAAGTATCTTTTCTTTCAGTAAAATATATTTTTTACACTGCTTCCAGCACTGAAGTTAACAGGAAAGGTACATTATGGTTGAATATCTTAGACTGTTCACTTATGAATCTCAGTTACATTAAAGGTGCTGAACACACATTTCAGTGCTGACATTTTTACCCCAACAAAGTTTATTAGTTGTTCATGCAGAAACATTGTCTGAGAAGTAATGCACTTTCATCTGCCAAAGGTATGTCGAGTTTCTATCTTGAAATATTCAGGCTCCTTATTTATTTCCATAGGGACAAAGTGCCCTAAGTATGTTATGTGTGTATTAAAACATGATGACAGAATTGAGTTCAGCAGCAATCAGAATAGCTCTTTTCACTGTCGTGCAAAACCACTTATTAACAATAAGGTCACTGTTCTGACAGGTGCCTTAGTTCAATACAGGACCAAGTAGTCATGAACATCTTTATAGCACACCTTTGCTATTAGCAGTTCTAGGCTTTTGGGCCACTGTGTGACATGATTTTACCTGTAAATTTCTCAGACATTGGCATGGATCAGGTTGGACAAATTAGAGTGCTGGTCAATGATCAGCTGTGCATTCTGCCCTTCCCAAAGGATCTATCACAGTATCACAGTATATCAGAGGTTGGAAGGGACCTCAAGAGATTATCAGGTCCAACCCTGCCTCCCAGAGTAGGATCACTTAAGGTAGTCCACACAGAGATGCATCCAGGTGGGTTTTGAAAGTCTCCAGAGAAGGACGCTCCACAACCCGCCCTGGGCAGCCTGTTCCAGTGCTCTGATCCTAAAATCAGATCTCCTAAGAGCTTCTTCTCAGGCAGGATTAGCACATGACCACAGTGCAGATACACATCTGATCCCATGACAAAGCAGACAGAATCAGCAGCTTATGTGCCATGTCACAAAAATTTTGACCATGTGGTCTGTTTGGTTTTGCTCATGTGGTCACTCTATGGTTAATTATTACAAATTATTTAATAACTTTACCAATAATATTCATACCCTTAATTATTATCAAAACGAGATTTGAATGCTGCTGTCAAGTTTTGAAAAATATTTAGCAGCATTTTCTTAAGAGGAATAATTCAGATCTTCATGAATAGCTGGAATTAAAAAAAAAAAAACATTGAAAGGCCAAATTGTATAATTATACATTCTTAATGGGAATAGCAGGCTCCTTGATGAGTTTCAAATGCTACTTTTTATTTTTATATTTGTTTGAAAACAGTGAAGCTTGCACAGTGTTTAATGAATTGATATGATAATTCTTCAAATGGGAATTTTTATAGAAGTGACACAGTCTTATCAGCACTGAAAATTGCTCATCGATGCTTATCTGAGCCCCAGTCTAGTAAATGACTTCAGCATATCCTCTCAGTTTTAGAAGAAACTAATTAATAAACTGATACTTTTTTCTCTAAAGTCAAATAAAGGTTGAAAAAAATTTAACAAACCTTAGGAAACCTGACATGTATCATTGCCATTCTTGCTTTAAAAATGTGCTTTTATTAAAGAGTCTTAGTCTGCTTATTCCTGCTGCCAATATTTATCACCTGATCCGCCTAGGTCTATTGATTTCACTCAGTAAACCAACGAATCTTACTGCTACCAAAGAGGGTAAAACATGTACATTTTTTGCATCCTTTTAAACGTATTAGTCTCTGGAATACTAGGAAATAAAGACATGCAGACCTCTCTCACCATGTTCTCCTGTCACATTTTCTTAGAAAATGATTTGCAGCTATCAATAGGTATTTACATAAGAAAAAGAGTAACTTCTTCAGTGACCTTTCTTCCGTAACTCTGCAATGAAGAAGTGCTTTGAATACTTACAGAGTTAATGTTTGACTGAGAAACTGAAAATATACTCTGGGTACTTACTGAGTAGCAGTTGGGTTATTAAAATATGGCCAGAAGAGTAAAATATAATCATGCGTTTAGTGCTTTATATCCTGGAAGCTCACTGAAAATATTCAATACAGTGTTTCCAAAACAGAGAACTAATCATCTAGACTTACCCACATTTAATCTGCCTGTGACTTCCCCATTTGAATTGCGAGCATTCACAGTCACATTGTGGGTAGACTGGAGAAGCAGTGATGAGTCCTGAAGTATGGAGAAAAAAGAGTAGATTCAGTAGAATAATTAGAACTTTTAACAATTTAAAACATTTAGTCTACTGTTTAAATGAGGTCGGTCACTGGAAGAGCTTTTCAGCTACAAAACCATCTGTGGATGTTATCAAATAACCTGGGCAGGTATTTTTGATTAGTTCAACCATATCAGACTTAAAATAAAAAAAAAAAGAAAAAAACTTCAGATGGACAAAATCTGTATTACTAGTCACATGAACATCATTTCAAACCATCACACTAATATTTTATCCTTTGGAAAAAAATGGTAAAGTACTAGATTTACTCATTTCAATACATAATTGAGGGTCCTAGAAGATTGCCACTTAACTGAAGTGTGAGTAACCCATTTTGAAAATTTCCACTGTTCTATCAATATGGTGAGAAACATGCATTTGTAGTCCATGAAGCCTGCATGCTTTGGCTTGATTTTGGCACCTGGCCCTGACTTTCCTGGCAAGGCAATTGGGTGGGTGATGGAGAAAGTGGCAAGTTGACTATATCAAAGCTGACTGTAATAGATGACAGTACAGATAAGAGTATCAGTTGAAATTAAATCATCTTCCTGTTTGTCACTTGGAAGTATGCCAGAAGTATATCAGCAGGCTGATCAGCATTAGCTACTTGTCCACTGACCTGCACCACGATTTGAGTCTAATGCACCCTGTGCTGTTCCACATCTGCTGTCCCAGTATAGAAAATCACATCTGAAGGTCACAAAGCAATGGCACTCATATTTGGCTTAACTCTCTCCATAAGTTGCATCACAGCTGGGGCATTTGCAGAGTAACCATTCTGTGCTACTTATGGAAGCCAGAACATGCTGAGAAGGTGCAACTGGTGTCTTCACTCATCCCTACCACACCTCACCATGATCTAATGGTTTACGCAAGGGCTAAACTGCCTGCTCCCCCCAACACAAAAGTGAGGGGAAAAGTAACACACAACTCAGAGCTGAGATACAGAGATAAGAGTTTAATATAACATGAGATATCATGAGCACCATGCATAATTACCTTAGCCAATAACCTAATTAATCTATAATACAAGGCATGTCTAATAATCTAATAATACACTGCATGATTACCTTATCTTAGCCTATTTGCAGAGGAAGTAGAGCGAAATACAGGGAAAACCCAGCATAGAACAGAAAGCCAAAACCAGCAGCCACCTGACTCCCACTCTTTCTGCTGCCATGCCTGCAGAGACCACACCCAAGAAGCAGCAACTGGAACAGGAAGCTGCTGATGACCAGGGTTAGTACAGGATAACCAGCTCATGACTCTGTATCCTCCACTCAAACTTAGAGGACTGTTGGAGCCTTCTGAAGCTTCTCCTTGTCTTGAAGAGCAGGTGAGTAACTGTTTTGACAGACCTAGCTGACCACTGTGCCCCATAAGACAGTAATGAAACTGGTTCACGGCAAGAGGTCATTTGAAGCGTCCCAAAAAGTTTGTGAAGTGGGCACTGAGTGGGTTCTAAAATTTTTCTTCAGTTTACCACCTGAATTGTCTTTAAATGGAGCTGATTTTCAGGGAGATCACACTGGCCACTGGCTTTACCTAATGTTAACTGTTATAAAATCATCTGGGTATTGTCACACGCATTTGGATCAGTAAATTGTACCTAACTGGTAGAGTTAAAAAGAGGGGAGAAAGTTTGCAGTGCAGGTGCTTTCATACTAAAGCATACTATGTATCTAATGGACAAGAACCCAGAATCAGGGAATACTTGATATGAAGAGGGTATTAGTAAGTTGCCTGGTTGTGACCTCAGAGGGCATACTCATTCCTAGATAAAAGAGTTTCTAACTACTGGAATGTTGTTAAAGATCAATCTTTTTCACATACATGGCTTCTAGTACTTTTTCTGGACTCAGGAGAGGCTCTGCAGCACATTGAAAGGCTAACCCCTGAAAATCACTCCCAGGTAAGTTCCCATTGTAATTTAACACTTACAGTATGAGATAACCTAAGAATTTTGAACATATATTATGTGAAGAATGTTACTACAAACACTTACCTAATAACAGTGGTCAAAGCAACACAGAGTTGAGAGTCCAACTTTCATTTAAAAAAAAAAAAACATATCATACAAGCAGGAAGATAGGTTATCTCAAAAGAAGTCATTAAGTGGGCAAAATAAATTAATCTCATTTTGCAAATTATATCAGGAAAAGAGAAAGCTATCAGAATTAACATGAATAACAAAAAGTCTGAAGAAAAAAGTAAGTTCATATTTATGGTAAGAAGTTAGTACGAAGTGGAAAAGGAAGTTCAGCAAAGGTCAGAAAAATATGTAACATGTTAGTACATGTGTGAAATGACCCACAAATCTAGGCATCTCATACATATGTTGTTAAACTAATTAAAATCTAGTCACATATTTATAAATTCTCATCTTGTATCTTGCTATGAATATGTATTAGCTAAGATGCAATAGTGTTGCCCACAACTCTGTGTTGGACTCATAATGAAGGAATAAACTTGTAACAGCCTCCGGAGATCATGCACAGCCAGTACATCTTCTGCTACATATTTTCTCAGCATTTTGGAGACCTCATTAGGTAAGAAAAGCTGTTAGGAGACTGCTGGGAGAAAACTATTAAGGCAAGGCAGAAAGCTGCTGTTATAGCTGTGAGTGCACCAAATTTCTAAGAAAAACTTAGAGAAAGAAATCATAACTTCACTAAGAATTAATATATGGATGGCACTCAGGAGATCAAGATACAGGCAATTAAGCCCTAGAGAGTTTAAATATTTCACAAAACAAGCAAATAAACAAAAAACCTCCAATGAGTTATTAGTTCATAGGGGGCAGAGACATGCAATAGCCTGGAGACTCTAATTAATCCATGCTACTAATGATCATGATTGGTCATTAAACAGCTAAGCTTATATTAGATGCTGCCATACCTCTTTCTTCCTGTATTGTTCTAAATGTGTTAAAAGCTGGAAGGAATATTAAAAGAGCACGAAAAGTAGCTTAACATTGCATAATAATTTTTTGGGGCAGAGGGAGTTCTTAAGCATTAGCTATGCTGATCTTAAATAACATATTTTGTTGGATAAACTACCTCAAGGGAAATTCACTTAAGCACATCAATGGTTTTCCCACTGCCTATGAGGCAGAAATACAGCTTAAGAAACAAAATGGAAATACAGATTTAATAATGGAATTTCACCATCTAAGTAAGAGGTGCTATTCTACTGGAAATGCTGCAGAGAGGAATCACATGAAGTTCAACATGGCCAAGTATAAGGTCCTGCACACAGGAGGAACCTTGCACCACTACAGGTTAGGGGTTGACCTGCTGGAAAGCAGCCCAGCAGTGGAGGACATTGGAGTCCTGGTGGAAAACAAGTTCACTGTGAGTCAGCAATGTGGATTTGTGGTCATGAAGGCCAGTGGTACCCTGGGATGCATTAAGAACAGTGTGAGCAGCAGGTTGAAGGAGCTTCCTCTCTCCCTCTACACTGCCCTGTGAGGCCATGTATGGTGCACTGCGTCCAGGTCTAGAGACAAGGAAATACTGAAGAGAGTCTAGTGGAGAGCTACAGATATGATTAGGGGACAAGAGCATCTCTCCATTTAGTCCTGTAGATTTAAAAACCATCAACATACAAAGATATCATACACTTAATATCATTGTCCTAGAAATGACAAAACCCAAACTTACTAAAGAAACTGTAACTTTTCCAATAGTATCTACTAATTTTAGAGATACGGAAACTGTGCTGTAATGGATGAATAAACAAAATGAACATTTTCAAAGGGAAGCCTACACTAAGCTCTGTAATGATAATGAAAAACTTTCTACACACTCTTAAAAATTTAGCATTACTTACATACAGTGACATTTCTAATTTCTTTTAGAGCTCCTTATCTCATGCCCAAAAGCAGAAATGTTAATTCTATCATAGCATCAGAACATTGACATAATGACCATCCTGTGATCCTTGTAAAGTAGGCAAAAATATCTGTGTATGTATGTACACACACATACACACATATATAGTTGCATGACAGATGCCTGGACTTGGCATGAATTCAGCTGTTCATAACTGCATGAGTTTCATTTTAGCATTATTGAAAAATTATCTGCTTACCACTCGAGAATGGATTTCTTTGGCATAAAGAGGGAATAAGAATTCTGATTCCCCTTCCAGACGAAGGCCTTCTTTTGTAACACGCAGGTGTCCCATTCCAGTCTGAGGAAAAGATGCAAGAGTTTTCCACACTTTGTTATTGTTGCTCTGTTTGGGTTTTCTTTTCATAAACAGAAATTTCCCAGAGCTCCCTGCCTCCAGTCTATTGATAAGGATGCCCATACTAATGCATTTAAAAACTTGAAAATTCCTTGTTTCTTTTTTTTCTGTAAGAAACCATAGCTTTCAAGAAAAGTTATTAAAGTGGGGGTTTTGTTTTGTTTTTGAGGGAAAAAGGCAATATTGCAGTTATTAACTTGAAGTGCATTTGTATTGGCTGTGCTCAATACAAATGCACTTTGTGCTTGCCTTCTAAAAATGTCAAGAACAATAAACTTTTACAAGAGTACTCACATAAAACAAACCTTATGTTAACATCTCAAGGTTTATTTTATCCATAATGTATTTTGCACGGAATGTAACATTTCTAAGCCCATTGAACAGACAAAGAGGGAACTTTATTTGCTCCTGCTTTCAGGAAATAATTCTTTTAAATTACTTTTTCATTCCTTGGCTTTTTTTTTTTTTTTTTTTTTTTTGGTATTCTCTAATTGTAAGTCAAGGCTGCATCTCTCACACTGCCCTCTTCCTTTCTCTCTACCACCTGCTCCTCAGTTTTTGTACCTTCTTCATTCTCTCTCAGTCTCCTAATTTTAGCCCAGTTGTGCTTCCCAGCCCAGATCTTATTTCATTATTTTTACATTCTCTCATCATTATCATAAAATTGGTAATGTGAAAAATGAGTGCAAAATTACCTCAGTAAGTACATGTGCGGTCTTGCAGGATTCAGTTGCAAGGTATTTCGCAGGCCTTTAGCCAAGATTTACTCCTACCCCTGCCATAAAACGTGAGGTAAAAGCTAGCAAAAGAATTGCAGCCTTACAGTTTGGCCACATGTGGAAATGTTTTGAGTAAACTGGCTCAAACTGCAAGGAGTAGGTGGGAGGGCTAAATAAAAAACAACTCCAAAAAGTATTTTCATTCCAAATACTTTTCAGATTGTTCTCATCATCATCAGAGAAGAGATATATAATAGGCCACTGATGACACATCAATAACCTGTTCCTCTAATGAATTATGGCTACTGATAAAAATTATAATATTTAGGGACTGTAATTGTTTTCAAATAGGCTATGCTCTAACCAGTGAGATTATATATTTTACATATATATGTATATATATCAAATGCAAAATAATGTGTCTAACTAGCTTTCAGTGATAATCTGTAGCTATTTTCCTTTAACAAGCTTGAAGAAAGACAAGGAGAGAAATATGCTTTGCTTAAATTCAGTAAAGTAAGAAATACTCATGTCAGCAATTCACTCCGCTGAAGAGTACAACTGTGATTCCTCCTGAGCAAGAATTTATTCCAGGAAAGAGGCTTTTGGAATAGCTATTTATGGAATCTGTTATTTGGGGTCAAATATTTTACTGCTTTGAAATATATAATGTACAGACTTTTGTCAGTGGAAGTAAATACAATTTTCAAATTCTTGACCATTGTAAAGCTTTTAAAAAAACCCTGGCACATACTGAGGCAAAACTAAAATAATACCTACGATGAGTCACCTTTCATAATCATAATTCACAGAATCACAGAATCAACCAGGTTGGAAGAAAACTGCAAGATCATCAAGTCCAACCAATCACCCAACCCTAACTAATCAACAAGACCATGGCACTAAATGCCTCATCCAGTCTTTCCTTAAACACCTCCAGGGACATTGACTAGCCTGCACAGCGAGATTTAGAAATAGGTTTTTCTAATGAAGACTACAGACAGTTTTTCCTAAGCTGTTGCACACAACAGAGATCAATCCAACACCATAAAACCACACAGGCTTTAAGACAAACACTTATGAAAGATTTGACATGAAATATTCTAAAGGAGTACCAATAACGATTTGCTCTCATTTAATTAGCTGAATTTAGGGTCTCATTATTTGCTCTGATCTCATGCCTCTTCCCATCAGGTTAAAGTAGATTATATTAACCATCAGGTTTAAACACAGTTTGTACATTTTTCTTGAAAATAACTAAATAAACTGTGTATTGTAAAGTGCATATAAAAAACGATAGTGACAAATCTGAAATTTAAGAAGGCAGAGGGAGAAGCAGCAATTAATTCTTGCTCTGAAGGAGATCAGGGAAAATTACCAAACTCCTGGGTGGTAATCTCTATCCTGCCTTTGGCTTTCCCAGGAAGAAATTTTTCATAGAGACAAAAGTACTGTAACTGATATTGAAATAAAAGATTATGCAGTTTACTCAGCACAGTCTTTCTAATCATTCAGATTTTCAGCAATGATTATTCTAAAACCACTATATACAGACAAAGGAATGCCTTTGACATCAAGAATAATATGCCATATGAAGAACTGAGCACATTAATTTATCTATGAATTCTTATTTTTCAGTAAATCCAGTCATATCACTCAGGATTACTTTGTATAAGTATGTCCTCAGGTATGTCCTATTTTCTTCATCAGCTATTTCATTTAAGCATTGACACAGAGCTCATATCCTAACGTATTTCAGTAAGAGCCTCATTATCCATTCTCACTGACTCCTGGGAAGCGCAAAAACGTACTGAAATTCAGACTTGGGTTACCTGCATAAGTGACTATCTGTGATGATTAACAGATAAACTGTGCAACATATATGAGAAAACAAAAATGTGGATCTCGTATAATGATCCTTACTTCTATTACCTTTGTGACTGTAAACAATTATTATTTCCTTAGTACCATGATATTTGAGCTTCCAAAATTGTAAAAGCACTGAGATATGCAGCATTGTGAGATGGAGAAATTCTATTACTCCTCTTTTATAATTGGCAAATTGAAGTTACATGGAATATAAAAGAGATGGATTTAGGATAAACAATTACCCTAATGCTCTGAGATCCGATTGTAAGTACCATAAAAAGGAAGAGTATAGTTACACATAATGTTCTCTCAGAAACTACTCTGCTTCTTACATTACCACTTTAAGTGAAGCCAATTATTATTTACTGAGTATTATGTCTTCCTCAGTGATGAACAACCTTGGTCCTTTCGGTTTCAAGGATTTGATTTGGTCCTCTTCAAATTATTGAATAAAAATATTCCTATCACCTTGAGGAAAGGCTCCAAATATCAGTTAGACACAGACTTTGACGCAGCTTTACAATAAGCGATTGATAAGGAAACAACAAAAAGTGCTCCATTAAACACAGGAAATGCATGGCAAGTCTATGATCTTGTCCTCATGCTCATGACTGTCACTGCTTGCATGTGCTGGTCCTGAGCTGTAAAACATTGTTGTGCATATAGCTCTAAGACTCTTATTTCCTACATCCTCAAAGCCCTCGGCAAGGCAAGGGCTGGGCTGTATGGAACTGTAAACACTAAGCTAATTGTTGCTGCAAGGAGTTAACTAGCATGGAAATTACTGGTAGCTGCCAAGCCCTTGTGCACTAAAGACGCAATTTAGCATCAGTGTTCACAAAGGTGTGACCAGTTTTAATTTCAAAACTGCTAGGCATATTCTAATTGGAGTAACAGGACATCTTCAAATATAGCAGAAACATTTTTCATAATTTGAAAATGCTCCTGAGGAGGTTAAGTGCTTGTAGAAACAGAGACAGAGCCTTCTAAAAAAAAAAAAAAACAACAACAAAAAACCCCCAAATAATGCTCTGAGTAGCTTCAAGCCTTGAAAAGCTCAACAAAAGGCTTTTTCAATTCAGAAATCATGGTCTAATGGATCTTTGACATCTCTTCAGTGAATTTGCTACATAGGGATACTCTAAACCACACAAAATGTGTAGCCACCACTGCTAGAATCATAGATAAAACTGATTATACTATGAAACATCTGGATGGGAGGACCATCTTGGATGGTTTATCATTCTCATGGATTCTAGACACAACAAATGTAAAATATTTTTCCTTTGAAATAAGGGGAAGAAGCTCCATTCTACACAAAACCAGCTGAGAATTACAGTAAGTCCAGAAGCTGTGGAAAGGCCTTTAAGTTTCTTTTGGAGGTCTGTAGGAGGACTGAGTTCTTCATTAGGACCAAAAAGTCATAAAAGCTAGGCTGGTGGCTGTGGCTGAATGGCCACCACCTTCTGGCTATGAATATCTGTTCTGAGGAAGATGGAGAAACAACTGAATAAATAAAATTTGACAACACTGATATGGCTAGTGCTAAAGGCCTGTCTTTTTATTGAATGCAAGGACTTTTCCTCTTTTGCCTTTTGTTACAGCTGTTGTGGCTCATGACCAAGAAAGTCACATGGAAAGATGCACATTGCACATTGCTATGGGGTTACGAGGCTTTGAAACATGCAGATGCAGCTCCAGGGCTCCTGCACTCCCAGTGACTTGCTGTCAAGTAGCTGAGCATCATGCTGGCTTACAGAGTCAGAAGACCATCAGATGACACATTTGGGATTTATCTCCCAAGCCCATATTGGATCTGATTTATCTCCAAGCTGATTGGAACTGATAATGATATTAACATCAGAGTAATGTGGGTGCAGAATTTCCATTCAGATAACACCTTTTCTTACAGGATACTTACATCCTATTTCTAGGCCAGCACAGGGAAAGACCTTGGCAGTTTCAGACCAAGATAGCGTTTGTTGTGCCCCAAAGCTAGTTCAATTAATGGCTTTATAGATCCAGCTTTCACTGCAGTACTTCTTGCAGCAATTACTATTTAGAGAACTTGCTTTGCAAACAAGAGTGTACTGTTTCATTGAGATAATAAGGCTGGGGATAGAGATTGTTAAAGAGCAATCAGCAAAACAGGATTGGTAATGAATCTGATGAAACTCTCTGTTTGACTTACAATATCTATTTTGGAGCTAAGTACGTGCTTGGTATAATAATGTTATTGATGCCTCATCTCATTTTCTCTTGCAAGGACCCTATTTCTTAGGCTCAGACAGAGAAGGTTATCCATCTTGTCTTCTTAGGTGACAGTGGAGTCTTTCTGTCACAGACACTAGTCAAATCAGAGCTCTTAGCAACAGCAAGCACTCCCGGTAGAGAGGTTAGTCTCACCTGGCTTAGGGCTGGATACAGACTAAAACCTCCCTTGTAGATACAGCTAGAAGGTGGGTATGTAACATTCCATGATCCAAAAAATGGGCATTTGATCTAAAAAAGATGGCCACTTTGAACTCAACAGTTTTGAAAGGCAATGGCTACAAATGATGTAAATCCATGATACCATTGACATTTTCTTAGTTTTGGGAAGATTTCTTTCATAAAATAGGATCGATATTTAAGATGCATACTTTCAAGATATTTTCCAGGTCCTCTTTGCCCTTATATATAGAATAACTGGCTTTCTTAAGTAAAGAAAGGTATGAACATGAGCCAGCAGTGTGCCCAGGCAGCCAGGAAAGCCAATGGCATCCTGGCCTGTATCAGGAATAGTGTAGCCAGCAGGACAAGGGAGGTTATTCTTCCCCTGTACTCAGCTCTGGTCAGGCCACTGTGTACTGTGTCCAGTTCTGGGCTCCTCAATTCAAGAGAGATATTGAGGTACTGGAACGTGTCCAGAGAAGGGCAACGAAGCTGGTGAGGGGCCTGGAACACAAACCCTATGAGGAGAGGCTGAGGGAGCTGGGCTTGTTTAGCCTGGTGAAGAGGAGGCTCAGGGGTGACCTCATTGCTGTCTACAGCTACCTGAAGGGAGGTTGTAGGCAGGTGGGGGTTGGTCTCTTCTCCCAGGCAATCAGCAGCACAAGAGGACACAGTCTCAAGTTGTGCCAGGGGAGGTATAGACTGGATATTAGAAGTTCTTCACAGAGAGAGTGATTGCCCATTGGAGTGGGCTGCCCAGGGAGGTGGTGGAGTTGCTGTCCCTGGAGATGTTCCAGAGAAGACTGGATGAGGCACTTAGTGCCATGGTCTAGTTGATTGGATAGGGCTGGGTGATCGGTTGGACTGGATGATTTTGGAGGTCTCTTCCAACCTGGTTGATTCTATGATCCTATGATAATTTCAACAGGTATTACTCAAGCAGAAAAAATAGCTTCTCAAAACAGATTCAGTTCCAGTTTCATTTCCTTGCTTGACAAGGACCAAATTCTGTCCCTGGTTCTGTACGGTATGGTTATTTCAAAGCTGAATAATATTTGGTTAATAAAAATGCCATTACATCTGGCATTACATTCCCTGTGACCAATGTACTCAACATCAGAAAAACAAGACTGCTGCTCCCACTGCTACATAATATTTATTTGGGAACTGAGTTTTTCTAAGTTGGCTAATTCACTTTATTATATTAACATCTGTAATCATGCAACTTAGCTAAAGAAATGGAATTAAGTAATTTCCTTTGATATGTAAAGGCTGGAGAAAGGATTTTCTTCAGAAAAACAGTTCATGATGTTTATTTTTTGAATTCCTCTAAGAAATCAGGGATATTTCCGCGGTGTATACGATTACACAGGCTATGTATTGATTCAGTACTGTAAATCCTATCATTTGTACCAGGGGATATTTCATCCTGTGGTCTCAATTCTCTACATTTGTGTCAGCATACACCTTGTGTAAGCACAAGCATCTCTACCCTGACAGAATAGTCAAAAAGAAAAAAATGTGAGATGAAAAAAGGAGAAGGATGTTGTATCTCTCACAATATACTCCTGAACATATCTCCAGCTCTGCGTGAAAGGAATTAATTAAATATTTTACCTTATGTTTTGTCTTGCAGCTATCATGCAGATTTATTTTAAACCAAAATTATCATATTTAATAGCAGCCACAGCAGTGTGTTGCAATTAAAAATAGATCATCTCCAATAACAACCCCACTTCATTTTGAATTACCCAGCCTTCTGCTCATCTTAGTATCACTGATTAAATAAAGTTTAAGAACAGAGGTTTGGTTATCTTGGGTAAATTCAATTCTCAAGATTGTCCAGGCCTCTCTGGATGACATCACATTCCCTTAGTGTGTAAACTGCAACACTGAGGCTGGTGTCATCTGGAAATTTAATGAAGGTCTAATGTTTCTTTTTTCCCAGTCATCAGAGACTTAACCTGACTTCTATGATTTTTTAAATATCATGGAGTTTGGCTTGGGAACTACATCAGCCAGTTCCCTCGGGAAGGATTTTGCCCCCCTTGTCTTTGACTTGTGGTCCATCAAGTCAGGAGGTATGAGGAGAGAGCCTGCTAATAGAGACTTGGGTAAAAAATTTGTTGAGTACCTCAGCGTTCTCCTTGTGTGTTGCTACTGGCTCACCATTCTTTCTCATCATGGGAGTTACACTTTCTACACTTCTACACTTTCTACCCTCCTTTTTGCACTTGACATATTTGTAGAAACCCTTCATGCTATTCTTTGTATCCCCTGCCAAGATCAGCTCAGGACATGTCCTTAGAGTCCCACACAGAAAAGTAGTAATTCAGGTATTCCAAGGAGTTACTGCTTGTATCTGGGCTCAGAAAAGAAGGTGGTACTTCAGACCATGACACCAGGACATTTGGGTTTCCTTTGGCATAGATTTTGCCAAGGGAAGCTTCGTTTAGGTTTCTTCACACAACTTAAAACTAGCAAAGCAGAATCTGTAGTCAAGCCCTTATGATCTCATGCATCCACAGTTCTCAAACTTGAGTATACACTAGAATCTCACTGTACTCAGATTTTAAGAAACTCTTTATCAATACTAGAAATTGTTTCAACAGTGAACTTAGATATTTTCATTTCAATGAGTGTTCTATAATGTGTGTAAGCATATATCACACCACCATATTTCTAGTCTTATTTTCTTTGGTAACAGATTTTCTGCAGTATCTCAATGCCTTTCTTATCAGCTGTTGCTCTTTGCATAAAACATGTAAACATTTATCATCTGATAGAGACAATGAGAATGACTGTGGCCTGGTTAGAGGCAAATTATATTTACTTAAACGTAAAATAGCAAAACACAGCTGTTCAAGACTATTCAGAGTAGAAACTAGGGAATATTGGTTTTCTGACATGAAAATATTTCAGTGAAAATTAGGATGAGAATTTGTGATCAAATATTTTATTTCATTTCTGTATGTACAAAATGGTAACATTATTAAAATGGAAGCTAGTTCCAAGAAGCACACATTGTTACTCATAAAACTCATGAAAAGGCTGTACAAATTCATTACTGTATGTCTTGGCCGTGAAGGAGAACTCTTGCTGTGAATAAGTGTTCTCTGCCCTACATTTTTATTGCTGTCTAGTCTGGTTTTAAATGTTCCAAATGACTGAGCATCTTCAATTTCATAAGTCATGCTATTACACAGTCTGGTAAATTTCACTGTCAGAAAGTGTTACTTGATTTTCAGTTATAATTTTGCTTTCTTAATCCATCACATTCCTAATTTCATATTTTTCACATTTCTGTAAGTATTTCCTTCCATCTTTGGTGCCCGAAATTGTCAAGTGCTTCAATAGTTGTTTACATAAGTATTTGATAACATGATCAGTTAATTTCTGTCAAAATACATGTAGTATTTATAAATCTAGAGCAGTATCCTTATCAACCGACTAATGTGTATATGTAGTAAGATTATCTAGTTTGCTTAGTAACATTTTCTTATCCATTGTTATTGTCTCATAGAAAACCATGAGAAATAATCTCAAAAATTTTAAAATAATTAATTATTTCCCCCCCCAATTTAATAATAAAATATTAATTGCCTGTTAGAACCTGAGAAAATTAGCAGAATGGTATGTCTGTGATAAAAAAGTTTCTGAGAAGAGATGAATGGTTAGAGCACTAACTAATTACAGGCCAAGAGAAGAAAACAGCTGTGAATAATATTTGGAAAACCCTACATTTGCTTGTCTAACTGTAGCAACTGTCCTATTGTTCCCAGTCCAGAAATATGTGTGTTTTAAAGAGAAACTGGAAGTAAAACCCACACTTTAGCCTAAACAGAATCACAGAATCATAGAATCAGTCAGGGTTGGAAGGGACCACAAGGATCATCTAGATCCAACCCCCCATGCCATGGGCAGGGACACCTCACACTACATCAGGCTGGCCAGAGCCTCATCCAGCCTGGCCTTAAACACCTCCGGGGATGGGGCCTCAACCACCTCCCTGGACAACCCATTCCAGGCTCTCACCACTCTCATGCTGAAGAACTTCTTCCTCATGTCCAGCCTGAATCTCCCCACTTCCAGCTTTATTCCATTCCCCCTAGTCCTATCACTACCTGATAGCCTAAAAAGTCCCTCCCCAGCTTTCTTGTAGGCCCCCTTCAGATACTGGAAGGCCACAAGGAGGTCACCTCAGAGCCTTCTCTTCTCCAGACTGAACAGCCCCAGCTCTTTCGGTCTGTCCTCATTGGAGAGGTGCTCCAGCCCTCTGATCATCCTGGTGGCCCTTCTCTGGACATGTTCCAGCATGTCCATATCCCTCTTGTAATAGGGGCTCCAGAACTGGACGCAGTACTCCAGGTGGGGTCTCACCAGAGTGGAGTAGAGGGGGAGAGTCACCTCCCTTGACCTGCTGACCACACTTCTCCAGATGCAGCCCAGGATCTGGTTGGCTTTCTGGGCTGCAAGTGCACCCTGCTGGCTCATGTTGAGCTTCTCATCCACCAACACCCCCAAGTCTCTCTCCTCAGGGCTGCTTTCCAGCCAGTCACTGCCCAGCTTGTATTTGTGCTTGGGATTGCTTCGACACAGATGCAAAACCCTGCACTTGGTCTTGTTGAACCTCATGAGGTCGGCTTGTGCCCACCTCTCCAGCCTGCCAAGGTCCCTCTGGATTGCATCCCTTCCCTCCATGGGAAACATGCTGAGATCTTCCCAGTTCTCATGACTTTATGCTCAGCTGAATTGCAGGCGACAGAGCAGGCTGAACATTTGTCCTGTACTTAGGAAGAACCATGCTTAGAATATGCATTGATGGACTGGACACTCTGTGCCTGGCCCTCCATATACTGCATTCATTCCTGTCATGATAAGTTGATCCACAGACTTTCCTCTTGTTACTGACTCATACCCAAGTAAGTTTTAATATGGATGGCAGGAGAACAGGGGACAGGGTGCAGATTTGAATCATGTTTGATGGGCAGTACATGTAAAACTATAAAGACCTGTCTGCCTCTCTTACTGACACAGTGCTTAAAATCTTTTTCAGAGAAAAACTTGTGCTTCATGCCAAATTCTGCACACTGGAGAAAGAAAGCAAATTATCCTGGGGAACACTCCTGTTTCATGACCATCTGTTCCTATCAGTGTCAAATACAACACAATTGCCTTGGCATTTCTTGTTCCAGGAGGACGTGATAGCTGTGGTATCCACTAAAACCCATGGAAACATGGGTTTCACAGAGTCACAGAATGGTAAGGGCTGGAAGGGACCTCTGGAGAACATCTGGTCCAACTCCCCTGATAAAGCATGTTCACCTAGATCAGGTTGCACAGTAATGTATTTCTTCAACAATGGCTACGAAAAGTTGGGAATAATCTTTGGGGCACCACTGTTCCTAACATTACAACAATTTAGCGTAACCTAAATGTTATCATAACTGAATTCAGCATTGGAAAAGGTAATCATCTGCTCAGGTGCATTTTTCACACCTCAGCTTTGGAGCGCTAGGATATCAATCTATGAAATTCAATAGCAACCTAAAAATTTTGGTCCAAGTCTTCACTGGTTACAATGTTGACACAACAGATCAGTATTATGGGTGAAGTTCTGAGGATGTGAGTACTCATTCTCTATGTGACAGTAGGGTAGGACAGCTAAAGATTGCTATATTCAGGAGAAAATGTGAAAACAGTCCCATGAACTTTGTTTTCTCTAAGGAATATAAAGATCATAGAAAAGTAAAAATGCAAAAAGAAAAAACAAACAAAACACTACCAAAACCAAAAAACAACTCAAATCACTGAGGCAGCAAAAGATTACTGTTGTGAAATCATATCAGTTGTGTAACAAACTGAGAAGCCAAACAGCTCTTGTTAATGCCTCCAACTGAGCAACTAATCTCTACACAGCTTTCAGATGCTCAGTGTTGTATAAAACAATGTTATGCAAATTAGCTAAACACTGTCCAACTTTTCAAAATTGATTTCCATTTATGCATCCTTCTAGAGTCTTGTCAATATGGAATTTATATGTTGGGAAATTAGTATAGGAGATAATTAAATATTTTAGGAATCAAATTCTGAAATATAGATCCTTGAAAGTCCTGGTCACTTGTCCAACAGATCTAGGTGTATCAAAACAGGTTGCCCAGGCAGCAGGTGGTTGGGACCCCATCTCTGGAGATATTGACAGGGGTCTGGGCAATGTGATCTAGTTGAGGATGCCCCTGCTTACTGCAGAGGGGTTGGACTGGATGAGCTTTGGATGTCTCTTCCAACCTAGACCATTCTATGATTCTTGCAGTTAGATTATCTGAATGTCATCAGACACAGTCAAAATCTTGTAAGTGATCATCTTGCCAATAGTCTACAGATACAAAGAGGGGCAATGTGAAGAGGTACTGATGCCCTCTTTAGTAAGAATAAATTGTTGCAGGACTTGTTTGTTGCACTCCCAGATTAAAACACTTCCATTTCCCAGGAAAACCTTTTCTCCTATCTTCTCCCAGAGATCCATGCTCTAACCAAAGGATGATAATACAGTTATGCTGTGAATTTTTTACTCCCTCTTTTTCTAGTTTGTTCTGCTTCATAGAAGTTCCTTAAACACTAATTGCAACAGAAGCTACAACAGAAGCTTCTGTCTCCAAGGTGAGTGCTGTAAACATCTGACTGCTAAAGTGTATGTTATCCCCAGCACAATAAAAGTCCAGCTTTTTCACATAAATCAAGACAGTTTCAATCAGAAAGGCTGAAAAATGTCCGATTCTATAGTCAATGCCACAATATGAATTTGGAAAAGAACAGTAAGACTAAGGAATATTCTTACATTCAGTACTTTTCTAGTTAAATATTTTAGGATCTGAGTTTTCATCATGGATTTCCCAGTGGGAGATCCTGTCTAACTAACCTGATAGCCTTCTATGAAATTATGACCAAGTGGGTAGATGAGGGAAGAGCAGTGGATGTCATGTATCTTGACTTCAGTATAGCTTTTGATACTGTTTCCCATAGCATCCTTATAGAAAAGCTCAGGAGATGTGGCATAGATGGCTGGTCAGTGAGGTGGATTGCAAACTGGCTCCACAACAGAGTTCAGAGGGTTGTCATCAGTGGCACAGAGTCAACTTGGAGGCCTGTCCCCAGTAGTGTCCCCCAGAGATCAGTAGTGGGTCCAGTTTTGTTCAATATCTTTATCAACGACCTGCATGAGGGGATTGAGAGTACCCTCAGCAATTTCACTGATGATACAAAACTGGGGGGGTTGGCTGACACCTGTCAGGCTGTGCTGCCATCCAACGTGACCTGGACAGGCTGGAGAGCTGGGTGCAGGCAAACCTCATGAGGTTTAATAAGGACAAGTGCAGGGTCCTGCATCTGGGGAGGAATAGCAACAGGTACCAGTACAGGTTAGGGGCTGCCCTGCTGGAAAGCAGCTCCACAGAGAAAGACCTTGGAGTGCTGGTGGACAGCAAGTTCTCCATGGAACAACAATGTGCTCTTGTGGCCAAGAGAGCCAATGGGATCCCAGGGTGCATCAAGAAAGATGTATCCAGCAGGTCTAGGGAAGTTCTTGTGCCTCTCTACTCTGCCCTGTTGAGACCACACCTGGAATACTGTGTCCAGTTTTGGGCTCCCCAGTTCAAGAGAGACAGAGACCTGCTGGAGAGAATCCAATGGAGAGCCACGAGGATGATTAGGGGACTTGAGCATCTCCTCTATGAAGAGAAACTGAGATCCCTGGGGCTATGTAGTCTGGAGAAGAGAAGACTGAGAGGGGATCTGATCAATGTGTATATCTGAGGAGTGGGTGTCAGGAGGAGGGGGCCAGGCTCTTTTTGGTGGTTCACAGTGATAAGACAAGGAGCAATGGGTTCAAACTAGAACATAGAAGATTTCACCTCAACATGAGGAGAAACTTCTTTACAGTGAGGGTGATGGAGCACTGGAACAGGCTGCCCAGGGAGGTTGTGGAGTCTCCTTCTCTGGAGATTTTCAGAACCCACCTGGATGTGTTCCTGTGCAGACTACCCTAAGAGATCCTGCTCTGGTAGGGGGGTTGGACCTGATGATCTCTTGAGGTCCCTTCCAACATCTGTGATACTGTGAAAGATTTGAGGATGCGTTACAGAAAGGGAAAATATTTTTTATCCTATAAAAGACGCTTTGATGCCTACTTAAAATTTTTGCCAGCTTTGAGTAGGCTGATGAAAGGGTTGTGCTATAGAACTATGCCAATCAAACAGCAAAGCACCAACACTACTGTGCACTATACTGCAGAACTGTTTGCCTAGTAAAACTACATGCTACAACCACATTTAGAATTTCCTTTGAGCATAAGCTCTCTTCTGAGCTCTACCATAAAAACACTTTTTAAAGATTCTCAGGTTTGTTTCTAAATACATTTATCAGCCTTAGCAAAACACACACCTCGTTGTTTTACACAGAAACAGTTAATATTTTACTAGCTATTAATAGTTAAGAGGGATTACATTTTATTGTATTTAAAAAAAAAACCCTAGGGCTGAATACTTTTAAAGTATTAGCTAAAAATACAATATCTGTTATTAATATTACACATTGTATGGAGTGCAATCTCTACATAATACACCGAGAACACATAATTAATAAATATAAATAGTGTTATCACAGTTGACAGGCTAATATTTGCCAAAAAAATGATGACTGTATAGGATAATATCTCACAATTGCTTTTAAACTCTCCCTAATAATGAGAATACGTAATTGGATATAAACTGATTTCCCAAATAGCAAATACTTGTCAAGCTTGGAAGTCAAGAACCATAAAAATCTATTTTCAAATGATAACCAAAAACTTGGAGTCATAAATGCTTAATTCCATCAGGAAAAGGGCTTGATGATATTGCTGGCAATTTCTATGACTGCTTACACTCGTTCTTTATAAAGAGTATTTCCATAGACACAGAAAAAGACTGAGTTACTTCAATGCATCACATGCAATTAGAATCTATACTCTTTCTAAGATTTTTTCTTAGAGGCTAACAGTGCTTCTCTGGATGGCATTTCTGGTATCTTCAAAGTTGCTTCTTGTCTTGACAGATACAGTCTATGAAAAAAATGCTCAGCCAAAAAAAACCTCTATTCTGAATGACCACAAACACATACATGTGTGCTTTGCACAAATGTCCTTGTAGCTGATATTTAGCTGAAATACAAATCTCTCTCTAAACCTATCCAAACTGAATGAAGGCATTACTGTTAAGTCCCTACTTAACCTAGTAGGAATACAGATTCTTTAATAGAGTATTAGAAAACACCTTACAAACTATGGCATTCATAGTCCAACCTGTGAAAGAATGTAAATCTGCACTACTTGAACTGTTATTCCACTTCTCTTGTTGCCAAGGCAGAAGGACACTGTCCCTCAGCAGATCACAGCATTTGGTGGTTTCCTCATAGATAACTAGTGGGAAATAGGAATTCTTAGAAGTGGAATTTCTAATGTTATTTTTTCAGTCCTGACCAATGTACTGATATGAGAGAAGAAATACCCAGTTTCATAAAAAGAAACCAAATCAACAGAAAATAATTTTAAAACTTCCTTAAAAATATAAACCTGAGCCACAGAGAAAAGAAAATATTCATGTTCTCTGTGATTCATGATGTGCAGTCAGTAAGTGCACATCTTCTGTATAAACTGAATAGCAGAAAAATTGTATGTGATCTAAGATGTTCTGCATTGCAATCTGTATGACAGTAACAGTGCAGAAAAGAACCTACATAGGGAAAGAACTTGATGGGAATTCAAGCACTAATAACTATATTAGTAAGTAGGTCTTAAAATTAACCTACTTTCTTTATAGAGAATGAATACAGAAATGCTCCTACAAAGATATAATAGCCTTCATTTAGTGACAGAGGTGTAATAATGATAGATAATGGGAACTTTAAAACAACACCTTCAGCAGCTGTAGCAATTTACTATTCTTGTTTTTCTTGTAACAAATCTATTCAATTCATCTGTGTATCATGACTGCATGTCAGGAACAAATTAGTTTAGCTTCTTTAGTCACTGATGCATTTTATTGCATTCTGACTAAAGCTACATCTTGCAGACTTCTGAAAGTTGCCCTTTCATCTACTACACGTAAAATTAAATTATAAATATTAAAATACACATGACAGTGTATGCTGAATAATATAGCTGCTTAGCATCAAGCAGGAAGTAGTAATAATTACCTCTGAGCTGTAATTAATTGGGCAAATAAATTGCTAAACTTAAGATGCTGATAAATAGGAGAAGGAAGCTAAGAAAAAGCAGCAACTGTCAGCAACATTTTAACACTAAGGAATTCCAGATGAGATAAAATTACAGCAAACATATTTATAAAATAGAAATTAAACAGTGACTATGAGAGAACAGTAAAATACATTCTCTTAGAACAAGTAGAACACACCTCAATATAAGGTATCATCAACCTCAGTTTTTCAGAGATTATTTCCAATACAGAAATTACAGACCAGGAAGTATGTTGAAAGATAGCTATATCTTATATACTTTCAATCAAAGTACAAATAAATAGTTGAGAACAAAAAAGAACTATCTATGACATATAGAAAAGCTGAGGTATCTACACAATAAGTGAAGCAGTGAGGCAGGGAAGAGAGGAGTATATGAAAAGAACGGAGAATTAAAGAGGACACTTACTGGGGAAAACCACATCACTTTAAGAATCCAAATTGTCAAAGAAAAATTCACAACTAGGATGATAAGCAGGAGGAGAACAAACAGGTAGAGGCAACGCTTCCTCCAGCCATAAATTCCAATTTTGTAGACATATTCATTCTTCGGCCTCTCTAGGCTAGTGCCCGGTGTTGTTGTAGTGTATTGTTCACGTACCATCTGCTATGTAAAGAAGAAAAGGGACTGATTAGTTGAGTTAAATTAAAATTACCTGTATAACCTGTAAGGAAAACATGAAGATATAGTTGTAATAAGAAGTTACTATAAACTAGAAACTTTCACCTGGAAAGCATTTTCATCATGTTGCATACAAATTACCCTTGCGTCTTGCTTTTTGGTATACACAATGTGATGTTTTAGTATATGAGCTGCATCAATTGCCATTTTCAGGAGGCTAAAATGTATTTTACTCTATGTAAGACAGCTACACTTTCTTCCCATTTTTCATAAGAACCTAATTCTCTCATAAGTAAATATTTCATAGTTTCATATCATAATCTGTGGCTTACAGAACAAAACTATTTTACTGGAAAAATAGTTACAAGCGTTAATGGTATCTTGTAAGCACAGGTTTAAAAACAATTCTGCATATTCTTTCCTCAATTCAGTAATAAAATGTGTTCTTTGTGTGGCAAAACTTAACTCTGTATCACTGAAATGCCAAAATATGTTAGGCTTCAGAATCTCTCTCTATATAAAAAAGAAATTATTTCTGAAAATGTAAGGGAAATGATGGTTTCTCAGTTTATCAGACATTCATACATAAAGGTATTAGCAATAAACCCAATACTCACTGGGTTTAAAAACCCTCCCTCACTTTTTATTGTTTTCAAAGAAGCATTGTTTGAATTTAAAGAAATCTTACCAGACTGCACTTCCTTAAACCATGAGGATGTTCACTAGAAACTTCTACCTTTGAAGCATAGAGATCACCAGCAATTTGAACCATTCATTAAACCTTGCAATTTCAGCCACAAGAATAAATACCAGCAGCTAAAGCTGCTTATCTAGAACAACAGTGGGCAACATTGGTCTCATTTCCACCAATATAAAACAGAGGAAAAAAAAAAAAAGCCCAACCACACTTGTCAAAAAGAAAAGAGTTCTCACATGTCCCATGAGCCATGTATATTTCACGAGTATCTTAGATCCAAGAACTGGTCAACTTTCCTACAATATAATGTTTCTAAATGAAAATACCTTCAGTCAGGTTTCACACAAGGTCTCCTCTCAATTCTCAGTTTACTCCTGGGAATGAGATCACTGTGCTCTGCTCACACAACTATCAAACACATGATTAAATTACATCCTTGCCCAGATGCTGAATTACTGTAAGTCATTAAAGAAGTTCAGGTCTCCTTCAGAGTCACCCTTTGTCTGTAGCAAGATTGTGGCTCTCAGTTCTAACCCTTGTCTTTAGAAAGATGTCAACATTTGTTCCTATAGCTTCTTACTGAGCTTACAACACAAGGAACACAATTTAAGTTTACATCTGGATACCAGTTCATGCATTATCTTTTTGCATATATACACTATTAATTTAATTTCTGCACTTCCATTAAATAATTTTTTTTTAATTTGCTGTTTATTTACATTAAGAATGAGACTTCATTATTGGCAGTTCATAATGTAACTGCACTACAGCTATTATGAGACAATATTCTACCTAATTTTTTGCTGCTTTCAGTCTCAGTTGCTCATGATACAGTGTACATAAATCTTTTAATCTGCTGAAAATACTGAAAATAGTATCATGATTATTAGTGAAGAATCAGATTCTGAAATCACTCAGCTTAACATTACTGCAAAACATTGTAGACTTACAAGATGTTAGTTAATATTCACCACATGCACTACATTTGTTTAAAACTATCACATGATATTTTTCAGTTGCATGTATTACTCAAGCACCTAATACTGATTATAGGATACTCTTCATACATGAGTTGCTGCTATTACTTTGCTTTTTCCTGATAATCATTGTACAATTGCTCATTATTTCCAATAATCATTGTATAACAAACCATATCACTCATATAGAAGTAGCCCATCTTAAACCTACTTTACCATGCTCTGCCAAGCAAGACAAACTGGCAGATTAATACATACAATGGATTTCATAAAATGCTTTGAAAAACCTTTATGCTTTCTTAGACACAGATTGCTCCTGAACACTCTTACAGGTTAGAACGCAGTACCTGTTACCTGGTGACACCAAGAGATACATTTTGAGAAATAACCCATGCAGTTCTTGCTCGGGTACAGTACAACTATATAATACCCTAATACTCAGAGTATCCTCTGAGTTTCTTACCGTTTCCTTCATTGCACACTCTTGCTAAGTATCAGTATAATAAGAAACCAGATACAGAAATAATTGCCATAGTAACAGAAGTCCCAGTTGAAAGGTCATTTCAATAGGTTGTGGGAAAATCAGAAACTGCCCACTATCATGGAGTTAGCTGACCCTTTCACAACAGATCTCTGGCTGTGATATCTAAGCTTTGCCTGTTTCTTGTGATGCTGATAGCTACAGCTTCAAGGTAAACACCCCTTGATAAAGAGTAAACGAATTTCTCAGATCTCCAAGTTTTTATGTTAACCTCATTACAGTGGTCTCTGAGGTCAGGATTCATCTCACATTGTTAGATACCAAAAATATAGCTGTCAGTATCTGAGCCAGTCAGATACTGGACTCCTTTTATCATCAATGGAAATAAATCTGCCTCTGCTGGGAATTATCTATCTGACTTACTTTAGATGTATATTTTAGACATCCAACAAACTGCACCTTGGATGTGTTTGAATTCTCTCCATAAAAAGAGAAATAAACCAAGCCTGGCACAAATTTTTCACATGTACAAAACCACATGTTTTGGACATAAGCATTTGGTCAAATTAATGCTAACCAGAATGATTTCCAGAAGCATGTAATTTAACAAGATAGGATTACTTTGATTCTTTTTCTCCTCTGTTCCATTTTTATCTTGTTGTAAAACGTTTATTGAGTGAGTTGAGGGATTTACACACAATGTATTATGTACTGCTGTTTAATGAGGCAAGGTCAAAATCCATTTTGCATTTCACCAAAAAACCCTATGAATTTAGTGATTGTTTTCAGCCCTTCAGAAATCTCACAGGAGTCATGTCCCAGCACAGCACTGTTCCCTGCAAAAATTATTATTAATTATTATTGTTACTACTTTTACTACTATTGCTACTATTACTATTATTTTCTGATAGAAAACAGTACTGTTGTTCTTGAGTATTATTAATACTGTTAAAAAATGCTTTGGTCCTATCAAATGGGTAATGATGGCTTAGACAACTGACTGCTTTGAAAAGGATTACATTTTTCTACTTAAGACAGTATTTCATGAAGACAGTTAGTGGCCCAATACCAAGTAATTACAGGGGAAATCCTTTAAGAATTAATAATGTTGGACTGTTTCTTCTGGGATAATCAACTTTCTGTATTATTTATAAGTTCATGAGTTGAAATAACATAGAAAACATAGAATAATAATAGAATAAATAACAGAAAACATCGAAAAATAATCATAGATGTGACTTCTGGAGAGGTCAGAAAGAAATTCTTTTGTAGGTTCAGGCTGTTTTAAGAAGCTGGACTGAAAGGAAAGCCTCAGACAGGCAGATCTCATAGTTAAATGGTGAAACCTGCCAGGATTCAAGAGACACTCGGAAAACAATAGGTATTTAGTACTGTGATGCAAAAATGTGATTGCTAAATGGAATAACCATGAAACTGTAGGCTGGCTGTGCAGGAGCACTGAAAAGGAAATAATTACATAGCACCTCAGTGTACATGAGTTGGAGAAGCAAAATGGACAATGACTTTGGAAACTGTTATCCTTATATTTTGCAAGGAGGCAGCACACAGTGACAAACTACAGACAGTAAGAACACTCCTGGCAACTTATAGTGGGGGTAAAATGGCTATTTAGTTTCAGGATGAAATTTCTAACACCATTCAAACGGGCCATGACAATACATATGATTTGGATCATGCCATCAATATCATAATAAAAGTAGAATTCCTTGATGTTCCTACTCAAGGCTCCATGCAATCAGATGGAATTAAGATTAAGCTCAACTACTCAAGTATTCCTTACAGATTTTTGTATACAATGGCCATAATCCATGAGAATGAGCTCTCCTCATGATAGTCTATTTGAAAGTATTTTCCAGTTGTCATCTTCTGTTTTACTGGGATCAACCAATTACTTCTTGCCCATTACTGATTTAAAAGAAATACTGAATGCTAATCAGCCACCAAAAGATTTGTCACAGATTTCAAATGAGAGATATCATGTGAGATTCTCATGTGTTCAGGTGTTACTTGTAAGGGTTGCACATAATGCCTGAAATTCATGCCTAGAAGAATACATATATGAACTACTGATAAAAGGGCTGTATGTATGTATGTTCTTTATGTGGTGTTACCAAAGATGTCCACTAAAAATACATACCCAAGACAGAACATTTCTTTGGATCTATTCTGTCTTTTTCATGCAAGACTTGAGAGACTGGCCTCCATGACTTGCACGATTCAGAGGTCCAGAAGATTTTTATATTAGTATCTAGATACTGAAAAACTGTCAATCAATAATGGTACTGTTGGATTTAGGTTAGTTTGGGCATCGACTTAAAAAAAAATCTGTTCTGATTGCTCTGGAATATTCAGTTAAGACAGCTGTGTTTTGAAGAAGGAATTTGCAAACTTATCAGTAAGCCTGCTTGGAAAAGCAAGCCTGAGTAGAAGCTTGTTAATCCTATTAGTTTCAGGAAATATTTACCTGTAAGATATATAATAGGACACTATTTCAATTAAAATAAGCAATCTCAGTTTATTTCAATAGCAAAAACGTGTTTTCACTGGGTTTGTTCATAAATGGCTGTCATTTTCTTAAATGTAAATAAAATTTGCCTTAATGCACAGTTCAGAACTTTATTCCTTGAGTAAGCTTTGTCATATTGTAATAAAGCAAGTAATAATAGGAATGAAATATTAGAAAGCACAATTTAAATATAATACTACTAAGGTGGCTAATACTAATAACCAACTATCATTCCATTGATAATGATATCTTTATTAGCATTTTATATTTTTGGACTGTTTCCAACTATGTTGAGATTTTCAGCAAAGGGACAAAAATTTTAGCACTCAAGAGAACCTTTGAAATCAGAGTTAAAAACTGGTAAGGTTTCATGAAGAAATTTGCACCACTGATGCTCATACTATACAGGTTGTTTTGACAAGGAACTTCAGTCATCAATGCTTCTACTCCTCTCTTTACATGGAAGTATATTCATTCACATGCAAGAAAATTCACAGTATGTGTAGGAATGAAAGAGGTGATAGTGTTACATTAAAACAGTTCAGTAGAAACATCATTGTAACCATTTAAAATAAATTCTTGTACAATTATAAACAAAATGTAAACTGAAATAAAACCACCTGTCAACTCAGGCAAGTCAGAACTACTTTTATGATCTACTTAACAGTATCCTCAGGGAACTCTGTGTTTGTCAGTGTTGTTTTCATATAACACATCAGGCTAGATGGGTATTATTATGTAGTATGAACATCAAAAGTACCTCAAGATTTCACATTTTGATAGCATTCAGACATGTATACTTTTGCCTTTGTGGAGGATGGAAGAAGCCCATTGATTAATAGGAAATAGGTGCAGTTGAAGGATTTTCACAACAGAAGAAAAAACATTGAGACAAACCTGTTACTCAAAGAAAAAATAGGAAAAAAAGGAAACATTTAGAATCCACATGGAAAAGCTTTCAAGACAAAATCAGACCGAAGGAAAATTTTACAATTCCTTTCCACCCTCCTTCATTCCAACATATTGTATTTAATCTTGCCTAACCTTGTTCTTTGTTGAGATTGTGTATTATGTAATGTATTACTGTTTGAATTGTAAACTAGTGTCATCAGCTAAAAAGAGATGGATCCCTGCAGTGTAATTTGTGGAAACCAGCAAAGATATTAATATAGCCTAGTTAACTGTTTGCATACCCTGCAGTGCAAATTTACATAATAACTCTGACACGGTCACAATTAACAGCTCTGCTCATTTTAAGTATCACTGCAATAGCTGAAAGGTAGCCACTGACACCACAGGATGAAGTGCTGTATTAAAAAATATTATTTGTCTAATATTTGTGTACTTTTGGTTCTCACAGTAAAAATGTTTCAAAAATTTTGTTTTCAATCCTTCAACTTACTTTATTTCCCCCCATTTAACAAATTCCTAAAACATAAATCAGAGCAGAAAAGATGTAATTTTCGTGATACTTCCTTCAAAATCAAAAGGCCAAGGGGAAAAAAAACCAGACAGATGTTTATAAACTATTTTTAACTTTTGCATGCCTTACTAACATTTGAAGGAGTCAGTTTCTGGTATGAAAATCCCACGACTTTCATGTAAAATGCTTTCATTAAAAAAAACAAATGTGAACTTTCTCTCTCTGAAATTCAGTCACCATTACAACTAAATTTCTTTGACTGACCTTGAGTACTGTAACGTGGAATAAAACACCAAAATCTCAGAGTTATTACATCCCTGAGGCTTCCAATGTACTTGTTACTCTTGTCTTGGTAGACAACAAGAATCTTTTCAAGAACACAAAGAACTTAGAATAACTGAGGTAGAAGTGATTGTGTGTGTCCCACCCACATCTTCACATTACAGATTTTAGAAATACATCTTTAAGAAGAGAGAAAATAGGAGTTTTCACTTAACAATGAAAGACTGAGATTCAGTAATGGAGTCAAGATCATTTAAGTGTTTACACAAAGGACAAGAAGTCCACCAGGAGAACAATAATGTATTGCAGTCAGTATCAGAACAGAAACTATTGCAGACTCTTCTCATTGTGAGGTTTATTTCTCTTAAACAGACAAAGTAGAAGGAGATTGCTTGACCTTCTTTTTTGTCCTCTACAGTATGACAGAAGACAGAGGTTTTTTATGGAACAATGGTGCATACCTGTGTTACTGGGTTCAATTGTTCATGAGATGATGACAGGTAGTCTTTGATTTATCATGCAACAGTTTTCCCACAAGAGAATCACAGAATCACAAAACACAAGTTGGCAGGAACCTCTGGAGATCATCTAGTTCTATTTCTTGCTCAAAGCTGGATTAACTTTGACTTTAGAATAGCTTACTTCTTGGAAATAAAAAGGTACAGACCTTGACAACAACATGAAAGAGATCTTGTGCATTGCTCAGAATTAAATCAGGAAATGACTCTTGCTTCCTGAGAAACTGCTCCCAAAACTAGTCATTTATGAGATTTAAAAATGTATTCTGAATGTTAGGCTTAATTATGACATTTCTACTACAAAGGTAAAAGGAAAAATAGAGTTTCCTCTGAAGCCTGCACTGAGCACTACAGCAAGTCACAGTCATTGTAATCACCCTGGTCAGGTCATTTGCAATATAGTTCTTGCTATTATCAATCACATTTATACAGTTTTTGTTATTATTATTATGTCTGTTTAGACTGCATATTTAAGTCCATGATCATATTAATATAACTGCTGAGTTGTTGACACAATTGCTTTATCAATCTACAGTAAACTTCTGTTAACATAGTACCATTTGCACATCTGATTCTCTTTCCCATATATTTTTAACTTGGTGTTACTCAAGACTATTCTCTGTCTATTATGTTTTCAGTGTGGCCATTCAGGTTCATATAGTTTCTTAGGTCCCTTAAAGCTAAGCATTTTAATTTTCCTATCTTGGTTTGAGGCTCTAGAAATATGCAGAACTTTCCTTTACTTCCCAGTCTTCTACCTCCAGTTCAAGGGAGATTCTGTTTGTTCACCATACCATGCTGGCAGGTTCTTTTTTAATCCTGCAGCTAGGGATGTATGCTTTTAATGACTTCCCTCTTCATATTGTTCCAAATGTCCTATTCAGCTTCCCTTCAACATGAAGTTTAAATAGCTCCAATCTTTTTACAGTGTCAGGTGCCTGGTTCCATTTCTGTTAAATAGTCCACAAATATCCCCAGCTCCTAATGAATTTGAGCCTCTTTCCTTACTCATGTTTTTTCTATATGGTCTTGCATGTGGCAGTAAAATTATTTTAAAGATTGCTACCAGGGATGTCCTGACCTTCAGTTACCCATATTTCAGCCTAAGATTTAACTGACACTTCTTTGATAGTTTTTTAGACTCTCACTAGCTTTAGCGCTTCCCTCAATTCCATGGTTGCAGTCTTCCACCCAATTTTTGGTCTAGTTGAATAGGCAATTTTCCACAAAATCCTGCTGCCTTCCCTGACCTATCAGCCACACAGAAAAATTTTCCTATGCTACCCAACTTAAAGTCAAGTTACCTGCTGAACACCAGGTGTAGCTACTTCTGATATATCTACTCCTGCCTTGCATGTGGAGCTGGAATTACTGGTGCTATAACTGCAGAGTCACAAACTATGCTGCTTTCTTCTGTCTTTGTTATAATTGTAGATATATGGCTCCTGCAGATCTGAAATCCACCTGCAGCAGCTAGATTTGTCAAGTGAAAAAAAGGAAAAAAGGATAAATTAGGCAGCTATGTATAAAGAAGAGTTTAAAATGCGATTCTGTTGCAGCCACAGAGGACTATTTTATTCCCATTCACTTGACTAAGATTCTAAGCTTAATGACAAGTTCTGCTTCTAGCATAAAAGACACTAATTTCCTGGACCTACAGAAAGTTTCATTATATTTAAATATTGCTACCATATATACAGATGAGAAATATACCAAATTAAATTTTCTTCAGCATGACCTTCACATGCTTTTCTTTCCCCCTTCTCTCCCCCAACCCAAGTCCAGGACTGTACTAATGAAGTTTGTTCTCTATCCCATGACATCACTTTGTTTAACAACCGTATATAGTCATATTCTTCCCAAAGTAGCCTTTTAGTGGGAATGGAAATTATTTCTTCAAACACAGACCGTAGTAGCTGTCTGTCTAGGAAACAATGAATGAATCAGCCAAAATAACACACTCAGAACTTCCCTGACAGCCACCTCTTTTTTCCTCCCCTCCTAATTTTCTTGGAAATTGAGTGGGTATGAGATTAAATCTCAGTAACATTTAAGCATGCACTAACATTACAGTGGGGACTCTGGTATCAGTAATAAGCGTTAAGCCTTGTAAGACTCCTTAGTATAACTTTCACTTCATCTTAAATGGAGAAGAAGGAAACCAGGGATCTACACATTTTCACTTCCCAACTACAGAACATGCTATACATTGTCACTGCCTCCCAGTCAGGAGTTCTCTGCTTGTGTAGCTTGCAGGGATTTATGATCTTTTGCAAACTGTCTGCTACCCCATGATACCTTTTAATAATATTTTGGAGAAGTACTGCTTACAGTTTACCCACTGCAACATCACTTGCTGCATCATTGGAGCAAATTTTATAAAACTGAAGTTAAGAGCTCTTGTCTTAAAGTATCTGCTCAGAAACTCAAAGGACCCTCGTGTAGTCCACTGAGACAGTGGTAGTCAAATTCAGGATAATGGTCAAGCCCAGAATCTAAAAATCTCCTTAGCTCAGGATCCAGCAATAGTTCAATTGAAAGTGTGAGTTCCAGTGAACTCTCAAGCGGGAAATTGCTTTCATATTTTCCAACATGTTTACAGACAACAGGTTTAGAAGTCATGTAAATGCTGACAGTGGTGGGCTCATAAAGACTGTCAAGTCCTCTGCCGTAACTTTCATCCTTCAGTCTTTGATTTGGTGCATTTTGTCCCTTACTCATAATGATGAAATAGGAAAGAATTAAGATTTCTGCTCAGGAAGGAAGGATGGTGCAAGGATGGTGTGACACAGACTGCAGAGTAAGAGGGAAAGGCAACTCCCATTGCTCATGCTGGGAAGAGATGCCTAAAGCACAGTGAAAGATATTCCCTTAGGTGTTGCGCCAGGGCTCTGGACTACCTGGTGAAGTTGAGGATGTCCCTGCTGACTGCAGGGGGGTTGGACTAGATGACCTTCAGAGGTCCCTTCCAACCCAGACCATTCTATGATTCTAAATACCTGCTCCAAAACTTGAGGCCTGAAAGTTAAAGATAGTCCATATACATTTAGTATTTTAGATGCTAAGAACTGTAGAGTTCTGCACCTTCCAAAAGTGCCTTCCAAATACTAGAATGAATCTTAAGAGGATGATTATCCATTTCTGTTTCATTTCTTTTTTTTTCATGTATGACTGGAAATAAGGATGAGGGGAAGTAAGAATGAAACATGAATGCAGAAAAAGCCAGTGTTTAAAAGAATCTTTCTTGGTAGTGTTAATAATCCTGTTTTCTGTAATTTAAAATCTCAAATGTATTCCTGAACAAAAAATAATACATCTTAGACTCTTTTAAAAAGTCCCACAGCAATAGTATTCTTAATCAATAAACAATGTATTTTGACACATTACAAAATAAGAACAATGAAAGCAAACTAAATGGATTGGAAGAATAAGTGAGTAACAGCATAGTTAAATACAACCCTAATGTTAAGAAGAACAGTTTAATTGCTTCTGCTTATATGTGTGCTGGTTTGGGGCCAGCCAGAACATCTCTTGCCCCGAAAGGGACAAAAGAATGACACACGCAAACGGATTGGAGAGTGATGGAAAGTTTAAGTGGAAAAGCAATTGGTGAAAATACAGAAAAAAACTACAAACTACAGAGCATAGTGGAAAAGAACATCCTAAAGCATAGAGAGTTCCCTACATAGTACCCAGAGGTTTCCCAATCCTTCCCCCCTCCCACCTGAGGGTCTACCCAAAACCCCCAGGGCTCTTTTCTTCCCCCCTCCCGCTGCTAGGCAAGTCTCAGGCTGGCCAGATCTGAGACTGCCCCCCCTCCATTCTCCTCCTGGCATTAGGCCTAGACAGGCCTAAGAGGCCTTGAGGATACTCCCCCGGCATTACCCAATAAGAGAGGACATCTCCCATGGGAGCAGAGAGGGAAGAAAGAGGAAGAGAATGACCCTGCAGATGGCTTTATAGGGCGCAGGATTTATGGGTAGAAATACATCATTTCCTGTGTCCACCCCTACTGGGTGAGTACCTGGGACACCAGAGGTGTATCTCATGCAGCAGTGGCAGGGGGCACCCAGCCCAAACTGCCACAATATGAACAAGACTTTAAATTATTAGCTTCAGCTTTGCAGCACCTCTCTTGAGCTAGTTGGAAGAAAGGAGCAACTTTAGACACAGAATGCTGAAAGCTGTCTTGCTCTTATGGAAAAGCTAGCAGAACTGTCTGTAAAATTTAATAAAAATCCAGTCTTTATGGAAAATAAGAACAGTGTGCATTTAGTGTACTGTGGGACTAAAAAGGACAATACAAAATTAAACACACAGAAATGACTTGAGGATCTAATAAGTTTTCCATATATAAATTATAAAATGTATTCTTTACAGGACTAGAAATTACACTGAAAGCTGAATACTGCATTCTGTCTTCTGATAATTTGATCCTTGCAGGTGTCAAAGAGCTTTTCTTCAGGCAAAATTGGAGGGTTTCCCTTCAGGTTGTCTGTCTTTGCAAGCAATAAAGTTTTACAACGCAATTCAGGTATTGTCTGACACTCAGAGAATCACAGAGAAGATAGCTGATAAATTTACAGAACTTTTACAATAATCAACTAGAAGTAGTTTTTGTTCACTATGTTTTTAATTCTTTTATTCAGTGACAGCTAAATGATTTTTTTATTCAGAATAGACATGCACATTACATTGCATGCAGATAAGGCCTCTCTGTTCAGTCTTTATCATAATAATTTATCGAAGAAGTTCAGCATTGAATTCTTGTTTGCAAGTAAGCTGATGAACAAAATTCTGGATAGAATATAAAACTATGAACAGAATTAGAACTAGTCATTCTGTGGTGATGTCTGGAGAAAAGTTGCAAGAGACTAATGTATAAACAGAAACCCAAAAGACTGGATGAAGTATTTCTCTCAGAGATGATAAAGTAACTGTCATTTTTGGGTTAAAAAATTAGTTATGTTCTAACAGATTTTTACAGGGTCATTGTGGTGAACCCTGGGCACCCTATGCCCAGAATTATGCCCCAGATATTGCCAAAACTTGTCCCAACATGTTATGGTCACATCTCCCCTTCCCCCTCCTTTCTGGAGTGGGTGCTCAGCCCAGAGATGATGAAACAAAAGGGCAGGCATCAGCCAGCCAGGATAAACAACCTACCCTGTCTTCTTTGGAGTAAACAACATCATGCATCCACCTGACGGGATGCTCATGCTATGTTTGTGCTCCTTCCAAGTTTGGGCATAATTCTAGCCACATGCTTGGTCATAGGCTAAAAGATCTAATCAAGGCTGACCATTGGCCCAATTCAAGGCTTGAGTAATGTATAAATATTCCCCAAATGGTAACCAAGTCACTCTTTGCGTAAGCTCTTGCTACTAAGCTCCTTGCTATTGCTTCAGCTATTAAGCTCCGTTCACTTGCAGGCATACTGCTGGCCTCTGCAGTCTGGAGAGAAGTCAGCAACCCAGGAAGAGCTGCCAAGCCTCAGGGTTACCCGCAAGCCTGCAAAGAGTCCTTCACTTCGCTTTATCACAGCTTAGCATCGTATCTCCCAGTCCCACCGGTAGGAAAAGCTGCCACCGTGCCTTAAAGGGATTGAGACCCCGTCGGTAAGATTTGCCATTACAGGCAGGGATCTAGCCTGAACCTCAGCAGTTCCAAGAGTCTGATACAACTATGAGCCACAGGCCTGCAAGCCAAAGCCCTTTGTGTGCCAGCTTGCAAAGGAGGAATTGTGCTCAGCCGCATCCTGTGTGACCAGGCAGTTGGGGGAAAAGGGAGGGCTCCACAGCCCTCTAAGCCAAAAGCTGACCCAGGGTGATTCAGAGCTGGGACCACCTGTGAGCATCCCATACAGTTTCACAAAGGACCATCCTGTGACCTTAGAAATGGGAATGCAGTCGCCACCGAGAGGAATCAGCCGCTCGCTCATTTTGAGCAGAGCAAGGGGAAAAGCCATGCTGCCCCCCATGCTCACTAGCAGCTCCAGGAGGGGACCACTGCCCTGAGAGAGCCTCCCAAGCCCATCCAGGGAACCTGCCCAACTGGCAGAAGTCTACACCTTACCCCACCCCTGGACAGCTGCCCCCACTGCTGTGTCTGGAAAGGGACCGCCCCAGGAGCCAGCCACAGCATCCACGGCACCAGCCGGGTCCCAGAGCCAGTGTTGGCAGGTAGCCTGCACAGCAGCAGCCTAGCAACTAGCTTAGCAAGTGAAACCGTATCTTTTCACTGTTCATGGGTTTAGCACCAGATACGGCTCTGTTTAAATCCCCGCGCTTAGCCTGTGTGGTATTGTAACCTATGCCTTACAAGCAGCCTCCACGGCAGTGCCCAGAGTTATAACTTGTGATCAAAATCGATTTAAGCCTCTTCAAAGGTTCCTTTGATTGCATGCCCTGACACAGTTTCCCTAGCTGTATAAGCAGCCACCAAGTGTCACCACCATCTGGTGGACAAGTGGTGGAATTGCAACCTCGGTTTTTAATTGAATAACATTTTGTAATTTTCTAATTGGGTTCAAAATTGTTATTGTACCAGTTTATGGGAGTATTTTTCACGACCATGCACTAGAATCTGCATATAAATATTGATAAATGGTTATTAACATTTTTAATATTAATAAATATATTTTAATATTTCATATTTTCTTAAGTAAGAAATTAATAACCTCTTCATTACAGTCATAATCCACATAGTTTGTCCAGCACTTTCTTCTATCACTGACCTTGGCCATTACTTATGTGAAGAACTTTCCTACTTTACGTCTACAACAGTAAACAGGAAGATTAAGGCTTGCGCTATGAATGTCCATTCTCTTGCTCTGAAAGAATGCATCTGGGATAGCTTGGCCTATACCACCTGGCACTCTGCCAGACATGGCCATGACCACTTCATGAGGATAGCATATAGGAAGGCTCCCAAAAGAGTACTCTGTTTTGCTGGGGATGAGGATTATTTAGGGATGAGAATTATTTATACAGGATGCAAGCCATGTAATGCCACTTGGTGAGGACTAGCCCCTTTTAGCACACACAGAACTCACTCAAAAGTAATCCCAAGAAAAACTTCTATCCAAATGAACATTATACTTATTTTCTACTTAATGAAACAAAACTATTTCTCCTTCATTGTTTTGTGTTAGTGAGAGTTTGTGATACTACTTAAGTGATCTTAAGTATATTGGACATAGTAAGGAGTATATAAGTATACTGGAATATAATAAGTATATTGGAATAATAAAGAGTTCTAAAACAGTAAGCAACAAAAATTTTCTTATACAGATAAAATTTAATGGACATTTCACTACTCCCCTTTGAAGAGATTACCAAAATTATAAAATCCCCATATGGTGAACAAGAATGCCCTCTGTTACACAGTTTCAAACCTACTTCTCAGAAAAATGTTCTTGCTTTTATAAAAGGGATTAATTCCATATTTCATACAGAAAAAGTTTTATCAACTTATTACAGTCTAGGAGAAGTGAACTGTTTTACATCATGTGGTAGCTCCACAAGGCCATCACAGGATGTCAGGGGTTGGAAGGGATCCAGAGAGATCATTGAGTCCAACCCCCTCCCCCCCATATAATATATCTACAATTTTTGTTTCCTTCTTAAATTGGCATGCAGGCATAAAAGATGCCATTCTAACTGACAAAAATTCTGCAACATTTGATATTTAAAGGTTCATTTTCCTTTCTTCCCTGCTACTGCCTTTTGAATCACTACTCCAAACTGTAAATTAGTTGAAAATTTTACCAAATGGAGAACATAATCACGCTCTTTAAAGATATATTTCTGGTTTGTATTAGCAATTGGATGTCTGGCAAACAATTTGAAGTTTCAGACATTTGAGGAAATTCAAATTCTTACTCTTGATTCTGTATTTTTATACCACAATCTGTTGTACCTGCAAAAGCAATACACTCAAACCTGGAAGAAAGTGACAAACAGAAATTGACACACGAGTCTGTCATTCATTTCCAGAACAGATCTATAGATCTATTCCTGTAGTGTCCAGTATACATTAAAATCTCTACTGTCCTCCACAGAAAATCTCTTTCACTTGGATTTACAGTATCATTGGCAGGTCCAGAAAACTACAGTACTCTGAAGACATTGCATTTGTTCTATAAGTAAAACTGGTTTATATTGCACACAAAAACATTCTTCTTTCTGAACCTGAGTGAATTCCACCTCTTCCTGATGACGGAGAGACTGAATGAACACAACATAGGAAACAAATGAGCAATTAGAAGTTCATGCACTACTGCACAGCTATGATCCCACTGGAGTTATAGAAATACATTGGACGGCCTGAATGACTGGAACTCAGCAATGAATGGATACAAGTACCCAGGAAATAAAGGCCAGGAAATCAAAAGAGGAAGAGGGGTGCATTGTGTGCAAAGGGCTGAGTCAAATGCATATAGTTTTGCTTTGAAATAGAATGGGAGACATTCAGGAGGTTATGAGAAAGATCAAAGGAGAGATTAAAGGACAAGTGGTTTTCTTCTAGGAGTCTGCTACAGATCAATTACAAGCAGGAGGATGGACTAAATGAATTCCAGAGGGCCCTGCCAATCTAAATAAATCTAGGATTCTGCAGTCTTTAGACCTGACCTTTTATCACCATTAGTTTGCTTTTTTTATTCTTGAGTTCTTTCAGAGGTCTTTGGTGAATATCTTCTGATTTTGAATATTGCAATATATTTAATCTACATGTCCCCTAAAGATAAGCTTTTTCTATAGTCCTTTCATTCTGAAACACATCCTTTGATGAGAATGGGATGGGGTTCTAGCAAGAAAGTGTTCCAGTTTCCTCAACAATTAATAGAAACATAAATAATTAATTTTGCATACTTCTTATATCCTTCACTTCTTTGATAATTTTTTTAGTCTGATCATCCATTTACCATACAAATCAACCTGGCAGGTTTCAGTGGATCTCATGTTTGAAGAAAGATTTATCATCACTTATGATGTTCCTTAAACATTTTTGCCCAGATGTATAGTTTTTAGATTTAATCCGTTAAGAGTGCGTGATCTTTTCTATTTTGTTCATTTGCACACAACTTCAGATTTGTGAAACACAACTTTCTGCTTCTAAATAGTTCCCTTAATTAGCTGATTGACCATGCTGAGTTAAATCTTTGCATTCTCTCTTTTTTTTTTTGATAGCATATATCCAACCTGTCATGCAAATATAATGGTCTTAAATATTTTCTGGGATACTTTAAGCTTACTTTTTGCCAAGAACCTTCATTCTTAATGCGGTTATTTTTGCAGCTGAGCACAAGTCAGGTGTGAATTTTTGTCTCGAAAGGTACACACTGAGTACATTTTACATGTTTGATATCCATAATGGAATATCTTAGTCTAAATTGGAAAGAGGGTAAACCAAAGATTAAATCTTAGATTAAGTTTTGCCAATATAAAATATTGATAATTTTATATTGCAATAACATCTTTCCATAACTTTAATAAATAATAGGTAATTTGTATTATGTTTAATTTCACAAAAAATATTTTGCCTATAAACTTTAGAGGTTATTTCTTTGTCCAAAAGACAAACAGAATTTGCTATGTGGTTTTGACCGCAATTCAAAGTGTTACAATGGAGCTGACCTGTTTCTAACATGCACCATTGTACCAATTATTTCTGAGAGTAGTAAAAAACCTGTCATTTCTAGATAAACATAGTGAAGTCATACTAATTTGAATTGAAATTATATCCCTTCATGGAAAGGGAAATAAAAAAAAAAAGAAATTAAAATTTTGAGAAATAGGAAGCTTGTATTAATAGTTCAAAGCATAATCTTAATACAACTCTTTTGCCTTACAAAGTATATAGTTTCTAATTTATTTCAAGACTATCTGTATAGCATACTGCTTATTTGAAAAGAACATCTAAGAACTCCTTGTAAGTCATCACATTCGGACTTCTATCATATTAGGTCAACAGTAATACTTCTAATCTGTGTGATTAAATAGAACTCTGGCTACTTTAGAGTGGTTTGCATGTCTCTGGGTATCATGGACACTAAGAGAAGTTGATTTGAGTGTTTGATCAAATGTATATATCATATCCTCTTTGTATTGCCAGTTCTGGGCTCCTCAGTTCAAGAGAGATGTTGAGATGCTGGAACATGTCCAGAGAAGGGCAACGAAGCTGGTGAGGGCTCTGGAGAACAAACCCCATGAGGAGAGGCTGAGGGAGCTGGGGTTGTTTAGCCTGGAGAAGAGGAGGCTCAGGGGTGACCTCATTGCTGTCTACAACTACTTGAAGGGAGGTTGTAGCCAGGTGGGGGTTGGTCTCTTCTCCCAGGCAACCAGCAGCAGAACGAGGGGACACAGTCTCAAGTTGTTGCAGGGGAGGTATAGGCTGGATGTCAGGAAGTTCTTCACAGAGAGAGTGATTGCCCATTGGAGTGGGCTGCCCAGGGAGGTGGTGGAGTTGCCGTCCCTGGAGATGTTCAAGAAAAGACTGGATGGGGCACTTAGTGCCATAGTCTAGTTGATTGGATAGGGCTGGGTGATTGGTTGGACTGGATGATCTTGGAGGTCTCTTCCAACCTGGTTGATTCTATGATACTATGATTAAATTTCTGCTCTCAATTCCTCTTTTATTTTTTTTTTTTTACTATGTTGCTTGGATGCTCTCAGTTCTTTTCAATTCTTCTTTTGACATCAATTTAAAGTATCTTGAGAAAAAAAACACCACAAAGCTTTACTTTAACACATATTAAAGCTAAACTTTACAGATAGGATCTGGTAATTTGTTGCTTTGAGTTGCATTGAAGATTAGGTTTCTGTGCACAAGATTTCATGTCTTAAGGATCTTTGAACTCAAATAAGAACTGGTTTTGTGGCCTTCAAATTTTATTCATGGCAGACAACACCAGGAATCTCAAAACACTGGTAGGCATACATTTTTTAAAAACATTTTTCTGATTTGCTGTGCTTTTTATGATTGTCCCCTGCTTGGAGAGAGCTTTTAGCAAAAGTCCTTTAACATATGCTCAATATTGTTTTCAGGAAGAGTATTTCATGTCCTCAGTGCTTGGAAGAGTTACTGTCTGTGAGAGGGAAAAGAAACAGCTCTTTTAGAATACATAAAGACATATGCAATGGCATCATCTTTTATCTTTTTCCTGTACTTGGTGCTGCTTTTATGAAAGTGCTCCTTCCAGAGAGCATGCTGTTATCTCTTTAGAGACAAACTTCCAGTTCATGCAGTGGACTCCAGCACAATTAGAACACAGGTAACAGCTTTCTGTGATGTTTCCCATGTTGGTTGAGGAAAATCTTTCAGTAAACCTTTAGAAAAGCTTTTCTAAATTATTTCACATAATAAATGGAGTTATACTGATATCTGCAGAGCTTTTGTTTTAATAGTGAAGTGAGAACACTCCAAAGAAATAAGGAAGAGAACTGGATGCAGAGGCTAGAGATGAAAATTAATCTTCACATCTTCCTTCCCTAATTTAAGTGAATGACTACAGATACGCTAAAAATATGAAATATGAATAATTTGACCATTCACCTAGAAAGTCACAACTGACTTTTTGTGAAGTCATATGAAACTAAACTAAAAATGCAAACTTCACTTTGCTTTTCAGTAGCAAGAGAAGCAAAATTCTTTCCTATGTATAACGTGTCTCATCATACACTTTAAATCTCTGCCCTTTTCTGAAAAATTTTAAATGTCACTGAACACTGACTGATATGCTTCTGTTGCACTGCAGTCCTGGTCCTAGCAGCTTTACTACTCAGTTTTATTTACACAGGGAAAAATCAGATTAATCTACATGTGTATTGGACACACAAGGAAATAATCCAAAGACATGTACAACAGAAGCCTTTTTTGGTGATGTTGACTTCAACTGTTTAGGCAGCAACAGACTCTAAGTCTCTTCAGCAGCTGTGACAAAGAAGTAATGCAATGCAAGAAACACAAAAGATGAAGAACACCACAAAACTTAAAAATACAGGTTTTGATCAGTATGCTACTTTCTTGGATTAAAGTCAACAAGAAAGACATAGTTGATCTTTCAATTAGCTGTAAAAACAAATGAAGCATAAACAAAATCCAGAAGCACGTGGTAAATATGTATCAATTTCAAAAACAGCTGAGAGCAAGATCTGTCATTTGACATAATATATATTCCTTGTCTTGCTCCCTATCCTACAGAAAGTTTGTCTCCACCTGCATAAAAGTCTATACTACATCCATCCATACTACATAAAATTTGGGTCTGCATGTCTTCTGGGTAAACTTTCACTTCTTTAGCCCTCAACTGCAACTGTCCTTCTGTAGAACAGGAATATATGCTAGAAGCCTTGGGGTGTAAGTGCAAGGTTTATTAGGATACTATTACAGGAACATGGCAGGAACCAAATCTGATGCAGCCTTGTCTGCCTCATCCATGCTGACTTTAGGGAGTATTCACCATACTCTCTCTCTTGTTTGGCACTGAGTCCAAACCTCCTCCACGTACTGAAATCCATCTTAAAATTTTCTTGTTCATTCTATGAAAACTTTTCACTCAGGCAAACAATAAGTACAACCTTTACTGCCAGTCTCACAAATATCCTCCTGTGACTTTCCAGCTCATAGGGAATGCTGATATTAAAGGAACACTCACTGTTATTTTTTTGGCTTGAAACTCTGAATCCATTAATCTCCTGCCTTGCATTTCCAAGTAAAATTCCAGTCCAACATTACAGTCAACTCTTACTGATTTATAGGAACTTTATATGTGTCCCAACAGAGACTTGAGAATACCACTAGATACCAGTCTCCCAGGACATATCTCATCTGGTAAACAATGATGACTATACTGAAAGTAGACATGAAATCTGAAACATTGCCAACTGAGTCAGCCAGTAAGACAACCACTAGTGTAATCAAGACCAGCAGGTAAATAATAATAAAAGGTATATTCAGGAGAATCTTTCTGAACAAATTCTGAGAATTGTTGCAGGACCAGAGCATCTCTGCAGATCATCTGGAACAGTGGACTGGAACAGACTTTTGGGTTCAGTTTGCCAAGTACAGCCTCAGTAATGCAGCCCAGTCTGTGGTCAGGATCCATAGCCCCAGCTGAGAGCTCTGATGACTCAGCTTCATTCCAGAGCATTTATTTTTTAAGAACCACTTCCATTTTAGTCTGCTTGCAGCACTTCAGAGTCACCAGAACACATTTTGTATTTACTTATTACTGCCTCTTGCTTCAATCTCCTTTTCCTCAAAACTGAGGAAATTGGGTGCAGTGGAACTTCGCAGGCTTGCCTCCTATCAGCAGCCATCAGTGACAGAGGCTGCAAGCCGCTCATAGCCGAGTTTAAAAGCTTTGAAATTCAAAGTAGGACTTCTGTGAAACTTTTAACTTGAAACAGAGGCTGATGTACACTACACGACCAGCCGTTTCTGAAAGCCACTAGTATCCACAACTAATAAGCCAACAATGCAAAAAAATCTGTGTACATTTTAGTATCTGCCTCCCACAGTACTAGAAAAAGCTGGGTTGAAGAAAGAGTACAAAGCCTCTTTTGCTCCACAGAGAACTGACCACACAGTATATAAACTAGAAGGAACTAAAGAGTTTTAACAGGCATTAGTACATCCCATTATTGAAAATACATACATACATGATTCTTACATACAGTCTTCAGGATATACAAATGCAGACACACAAATAAAAAAACCTTATTGTATGCCTTAGTGAAAAACATGGTTTATGGCTCATAGCAGCAATATCCAACACTTAATGCATATCATACTCCATTTTAAAAAATAGTGTTGTACTTTAGTTTATATTCCTCCTCACATTCCTATGCAAAAGTAGTACATCATCCACCACAGAAACTTAACCAACCACACCAACCACAGAATAAAGTTCAGCAGCTGTTTAACAGCTTTTGGCAGATATATAAAAAGGCTTAATAAGACAGGCCCAGGTAGCCAAAGTCATGGATGATTTAAATAGTGAGAATATTGCTACCCAAGCTGAAAATTTGACTAGGGTATTGAGTTAACCTGTTATCCAAACTGCCATGATGCTTTTAGATGAGTTCAATAAATAAAAAAACAACCCCACTCTATGTTGCTGTCTAAACAGTCTATCTCCCACTTGTTTCCCTCCCTCCTACAATAACTTTTGAGTTTCTTGGCCAATTCAAACCAAATTCAACCGACAAGTAGAGGTCTCAGAAATACTGTGTTCCTACAAATGATCCTAAATTGAGACAGAAGAGAGAAGAAGCCCTATTGATATCTTCAGTGAGAGACTGCAATGGGCAAGAAGACTTTATCAGAAAACTTGTACGAGAGGAAGATTTTGTAAATATCTTTGTTAAGGAAACCCTTCAGTTCAGTCACTACTCACTAAAAAATCTAAGACAGTCAACTTTTAGAAATAAGTCCACAGGAAATCTAACTTACTTAATGCCAAGTCATGAAGATCATTAGAAACTGTAAGAGGTCAAGACTTGGGATTTGTGCCTCGTGTAAACGGCATTACTTTCCACAGGAAGGTATAAATCTCACAACGCTATTCAAGTAAGAGAATCATTGTAAATCCAACTTTTCTGCACCTTTTTACTGAGGGTTGGGTTTGGAGGGTACACTACATTAATTTAATTAACTGTTCCTCCAAAATTCTTTTCACTTAAGCTTAAAACATACATTCTTGCATGAGCATTCTCAACACTAAGTATAGTCACACATACTTTTATAATTACAAAACTGTCACAGTAAGGATAAATATTGTATCTTCATGTTGTTATTAAAGCCTTATGATTAGGAATAAAAATTAATATATAACCTGCTTTTAATCGCTGAGTTTTCAGCCAGGAAAAAGTTGCATGTTGTTAGTAAAATTGTAAAGATTTAGAAAAGAGGTTTTAAAGGTTAGCTCTAATTCTAGGCTTAATTTAGATACGCTTGTTTTTAATTGAACTCCATCCAGTGGTTCTTACCCCTTGGTGGTATAGTAGGACTATTTGTTCTTCCTTATGTAATGGGAAGGAGATCTGTATCTAATATGTGAATACCAATTTTTTTTCCAGAAAATAGATGGATATTCATCTTAGCCAAAGTGTCACCAGTTGTAACTATGCATCACAACCAAAACTTCCAAATCCTAGCTCACTGTAAACTTTCAGAACACTATGGCAGAAAGCTACTGTAGTTCACTCATGTGGATTAGTAATTAGGATGTGGCTATACAGGTCAGAAGTAATCTCATCAGACACAGATAACATGACCCATACTGTTCAAGTTCCAGCTGGAATGGAACACCAATCAAGAAGCCAGCTGAACCAGCTAATGGGTATTCGATAACATGACGATGTCATGCCCACTGTATAAGGGAAGGGCTGGCTGGGGCAAAGGATGACAGGACTTGGATTTCAGACTGTAACCTGTGACACTGCCTGTTCCTGGCGTTTTCTCACTCATCTTCCACCTGTGGGCTTTTGTGCTTGCTTTTCCGCTTGCTGGCTGGCTGGCTGGCTGGTTTGCTGTCCTGCTCTCTGGAAAATCCAGTAATTTTTGTATTATTCCATTAAACTCTCCTTAACTCAAACCAAGGGACTTTTGCTTGTTTGTCTGTTTTTTTCTTTTACTCCCTATCCTCCTTACCATCCCAGTGTGAGCGTGGTGTGTCTGTGAGCTCATGAGAGCAGCTGTTTTAGAACTCAGCTGCTGGCTGAATCAAAGCCATAATACATACTTAGCTGGGCCCCCAGACAATGGGGAGATGCAGACACTTCAGGAATGTGATTTGTATCCTCCTGAAGCAGGAGGAGATTTAAGAGAAATATGGTGAAACCAACCATATTTCTATAAAAGGAGCCTAATTGCCTGGTGTTGATGCAGTCAAATCACATTCCTACACTTTGGCAACATCCTGTTTTAGGAACTTATGTGCTCGTTCTGGTGCATGGCTAAATATGCAGTGTGAGCACCTGTTGGTGGAGAGATGCCAAATATCACCCAACAGATCATCTGATAATGAGTAAGAAGCCCACTGATACCTAGTTTGCAATTTTGTCAGTGAAACTACCCAAGAGAAAATAAATTTGAATTCAAGATTACAAACTTCTAAAAGGAGTTCTGTGGACACATAGTTGGATGCTCTATACTAATTCAAGTATGCTTCACAGAAGTTAGAACTGATTTTGTAACAGTTCCTCAGATGGAAGGTTGTTATCACACCGCCAAGCCAAAAAAGAAACTTTCAGCAGAGAAGCATGGATTCATTCTTGACTAAATTTAACTTTCAGTGTGCAATAGATAAACTGAGAAAAGTTTAGAACTACAAACATCAGAGGTTTACTACTGCAAGTCAGATATTTCTATAAGTATGGTGGCAAGATATTTTAAAAGTACTAAAAGTTAGCTTCTTAAAATTACACATGTTGAAGTTTGAATTATGCAACTTAATACTGCATTTAACTGCAAACCAAGTATAATTAAACTACAAAAATAAAAAATAATAGTCTTATCTAGAACTGGACACTTAAGTTCAGGTCCTAAAATAAATCACGTAGGCGTCATCCTAAAATGAGGACAGAATCAGCCTGAAATACTGCACAGAAAATCAGATGGGGAAGAAGATCAACACAGTCATGTAACAAGTAGAGAATCATAGAATCATAAAATCATAGAATCATAGAATCAGTCAGGGTTGGAAGTGACCACAAGGATCATCTAGTTCCAACCCCCCTGCCACGGGCAGGGACACCTCACTAAAGTAAAGGACTAACAAAACTCCACTCAACTATTAACATGCTAATATTTTAATAGAGATGTAAAAAGAAGTTTTAAAAAAATTGTTACTTACCTTAGAGATCTGAAACAATGTGAATTTCTGAATAAACTACAGTCCTTTCTCAAGAGAGAATTGTCTAACTTTTCCACTACTTTCAAATCTGGAGTGGAAGATATTTTAGGCCTGGCCAAATATCACTGGAAGAAAATTTGTTCACATGTTTGGCTGTGTTTTGCATTCCACCCTGTTGCCTTGGCATACAGACGCAGCTAATTATAATCTGTGACATAAGCGGCCGGTTCTACTGCTAGAAGAGTTGTGTACTGACTCCAGGAACGAACTGCCCCACTGTAAGGCATAACCAATCCACAATGGCCCAACCTGTCACGTTACACCAACTGCTTTATTGAAATCTGAGAACACGCAGTGCTTCACAGATAGAATCTGTACATACAGACTGTTAATTTAGCTGCTAACAGCACACAACGGAACATTAGAAACAACGAAGATTTCTGCTTTCTTTTCTGAATCCACGTGTAGCATCCAACTGAATTTTAGCAGTTGTTTCCCTGAAAACTTTTAATTTTCATGCTAACATTATTCTAACTATAGTCTATACAGTCTCTCTAAAAAAGGAACTGCAGATATTACCATATATATATACAACACTACATATGAGTTTATACAAAAATGACACTAACAAGTATCAACATTTCCAAAAAGTTAAGCCATTATGGATATTCAGGAAAGCTGTCAGTAAATAGCAAGAGCTTTATATATAACAAAGTTGTATATATTACATAATTTAAGATGACATTACAGAAATTGTGAGACATCTATTTTAATTGCCATTTAAGCTTTGAGTTCCCAAGTGCAGAAACAAGAATTCCAGCCTGGCACTGCTGGCATTAGACTGACTATACAAACACTAACCAACAGACTTTCTGCTCAAGTGATGACATTTTAGAATCTGTGCTGGTAGCTTTCTGCAATTCAAAAAGCATTACAACATACATTTTTAAGATTTACAGAATAAAAGTTTTGGGCTATGTGAAGCATTGCAATCATCATCCACATATTTGGGCAATTTCACTTCTCAAAGCAGAATGATCTCTGGTTTTTTTTTTTTTTTTTGGCCATGCATTCACACTGTTATGCTTTAGAAGATGAAGCTCCTATTAGACATTTAACAGGTGCAGATCATAAATTTAGGACTGACACAAACCAAACTGATCACAGGCTTACAAGCTACTTTTTTCTCTTTATGAATTCTGTGGCCATTAATCCTTTATTAGACTTTGTTTACACATTCAAATGGAGAAGTTATCTTCTATAAATATTCTCACTCTATAAATGAATTAATTAACTGGTATCTGGCAAAAATGACAAATATCTGTCATAATGAAATATTTATCAGTCTCTTTAAAACAGTTTTTATATTTAATCTCATGGATTTATGAAAGCTAAACTGAGATGAAAGCATTTATACATTGTGTTAACACCAAAGCTTTTCTTTAATTGAAATTCCCTGTAAGTATTAAAGGAAGAATAGTTTTCAACGGTTCATTATTCAGTCCTTATTCAGGTGACTGGATACTATTGTCCGGGGATTTCCTGCAAGATCTTTTGTCCGTTCTTGGAGAAAAACAGAGCATCAGATAAAACTGAATAGACGATGCCCCCAAACCTCATATTTTTATGGTATTTCAACATATTTCCTTTTGCCATAATTGTAATTATAATTTCCTAATTTACAAAAACAGATTGATTAACAGAGTGTCCAGCTTTATGGACAGAACTTTTGTATTATTTTCTATCCATTATTTTGTGGCCTAGATTTATTGTGTTTTTCTTTGCTCTTCTACCTATCTGATAGCTGCAAAGTAGAAATTCTAAAAATGAAAAGAACAAATAAATACCTCAGTTAGTATCTTCTGAAGTTCTCATGAAGTAAGACTGAAGCAAGAGCAACTGTCAATGAGTTCTGTATCATCTGAAGGCAGCTGTCTTCCTATTTGAATACACATAATGGAAAGAGAAAAGAAAAGTTGTCATAAGAGCAACATATATTTGTGAATTGCACACCTTACTACTTTTACTGACAATCTCTTGAAAGCAATGGACTGAGATTAAAACTGTGGAACACAAACGTAACACTGGACACCCAATGCTTGTTTAGACTGCAAATGTTCATGACAGAACAGTTTACAGTAAATGAGAAATAAATATTACTCAAAAATCCATGTGAAAAATAATAAAATTTGTTGCAATGTTCAGAATCCATTTAATATTAGAATGTGTTAGTCTAATGCGCAATTACAGAGTTTCATTGCATTTGTACAAAAAACTAAGTCTTTTAGTTAAGCAATTATCTTGACAGTTTGAGAATGCTAATGTCCCATTCTTCACCAAAAACTGCCAACCTCCTTTTCAACTGGACTTTGAAAGTTAATGACTGATAACTTAGTCCTGTAAAGGTAACTAAGCAAACACATTTATCTTAGACATTATCAGAGCCCACTCATACCAGCACTTGACTAAAGAATTATTAAAAACAAAGAAAAAGATAGATACGTTGTGGTTATTGTGGTTTAAATGTTGTGGGTAAGAATTTTTAAGCAAAGGAGCATTTAAGGCAAAAGAAAAATATTCTAGCCCCTGTGGAAAACAGAGCTTATCTTAGAAACAAAGTACTACACAAGAATTTTACAATTGAGAGAAGAGAGTAGAAGAGAAAAAAGAAAAGAGAAGGGAAGAGGAAGAGAAGAAATTTCAGTCAAAAGGGACCTACAATAACCATCTAGTCCAACTACCTAACCAATTCAGGGCTGCATAAAAGTTAAAGCATGCTATTTAAGGCATTGCCCAAATGCCCCTGAATCACTGACGTGATCAGGCTTGATGCACCGACCACTCCTCTTGGAAGCTTGTTCTAGAGTTCTTTGTAGAAAGCAGCCCTGAGGAAAAGGACTGCTGAACAAGAAGCTGGACGTGAGCAGACAGTGCGTGCTTGCCGCCCAGAAGGCCAATTGCAGCCTGGGCTGCATCAAAAAATGTGTGGCCAGGAGATCCAGAGAGGTGATTCTGACACTTTGCTCGGCTCTGGTGAGACCTCACCTGGAGTACTGTGGACCCCGGACCTGATGGAGCAAGTCCAGAGGAGGGCCACAAAAATGATCCTCTGCTACAAGGATAGGCTGAGGGAGCTGGGGTTGTTGAGCCTGGAGAAGAGAGGGCTCCTGGGAGACCTAATAGCAGCCTTCCAGTACCTGAAGAGGGCCTACAAGAAGGATGGAGAGAGACTCTTTACAGAGGCCTGCAGTGATAGGACAAGGGACAATGGCTTCAAACTACAGAAGAGTAGATTTAGATTGGATGTTAGGAACCAGTTCTTTACTATGAGGATAGTGGAACACTGGAACAGGTTGCCCGGGGAGGTGGTGAGCATTCAAGGTGAGGCTCAACAGGGCTCTGGGCAACCTGATCTAGTTGAGGATGCCTCTGCTTACTGCAGGGGGAGTTGGACTAGATGACCTTCTGGAGTCCCTTCCAACCCAGGCCATTTTATGATTCTATGATTCTAAAGAAATGCTTTCTACTGTCAGGTTTAAAGCTTTCCTGACACAGGTCTTTAATTTTCCATGTTACATTTTCTCTGATTGTTTGTTAAAAGGCAGTATGTGTTTTTAGAGACTTATATACTGTAGTCAGGAAACAGAATCTTAGATGATACACGCAGTCAAAAGAATATCTGGCTAGTACTGGAATCATGCTCTCACTTCATTTGCAGCATTTTTCTCTTTGTGGCCTAAAACAAGTTAGTTAGTCACACTCTCTCCTCAGAAAAAAAGATATTCCAAGCCCCTTGTATCCCTGTAATTGCATTGCAAGAGACAGTTAATAATGAAGTGAACTAAGAATGGAAGTCAGAAAGGTCAAGCAGTACAGCAAAAGCAATTCACATTAATGATAAAATGGCACACACTTTGGAAAAAAGTGAAATTCACATGGAAATATATACCTAATAGAATAACCAAATGCAAAAAACCCCCATACCCACACACACACACAAATATTAGCTATCTGAATCACTGAATGCAAAAAGCAAAGCTAACCAAAGTCTCAAGCAATTAAAGCGGGAAGTAATTTTATTAACGGTCAGAAAACATAAAAAGTAATTAGTTATTAGACACCTCTAGACTTCCAAGGACTAAAGGAAAACATTCAAGTCTTCTTGATTCTTATTTTTGTGCATAATAATCACTTCTGAGCTTGAATAATAATGCAACAGAAAAATCAGCTTTACAAAGAAGTTTTTTTTTCCAGTTCTCCTGACTTCCTACTGCTGTTAAAGGCTGTAATATGATTTGAAACAAGAATTTGTTGTAAGCAGTTTTTTGACGTTTCCTTCCAAAGCATTTTGGATTGTCTATGTTTGATGTGCTTTTTAAACTTGTAAGGGATAGGACAGCAGGTCATGTATTGATAGACTGAGACCTTACCCACTCCTAAGAATAGGGCTATGGTGAATATATAAAAAGGGATGTCATCCTCTAAGCCTGAGTAAAACAGTGAGGCAAAGGAGGCCCTGATCTTTCACATATAAATAGAAAGAAACATTGGAAAGGTACTGTTGTGCCTTTTAAGGCCATAAAAGTGTGATTGTTTTAAATAGTTACTTAAACAAGGTGGAAAACACTCCAAGAGGAACCTTTTGGAATGTAAACACGGGATCCTCAAATATACAATGCTTTGTGTGACATCTGCCTAGACTAGTTCAATGCTATCTACAAGGAGGTTCAAACAAAGCTTTGAAACTCAGAATACTTATGTTTTATTGGAGTATGAACAAGGACTAACTAAATCAGGAGAAAATCTGAACATGACCACGCAAGACAAGATTTAAAAATTGACTTAGAAGTATCCAACTGTCCAGTGTGTCATTGTACAGCAGGCTGTGGGCCTACTGCCTGGTCACTTTAGCAGTATTTCAATCTTCAGCAATTACCTCTCCATTTCCTTGCTGCCACATTCTTCTATACCTTTTTTTTTTTTTTTTTTTTTCCCACATTCTGTCCCTTGGAGCCTCTTCCCAAGTATGTTCAGTGGCTCCAGAATGCGAATCGTTTTCACCTCCTGTTCACCTGCTCTGCTCACTCTCCCTTCAAATTAATGTAGGCACAAAATGGATTTATATAAAACAGATTCAAACTGTTAAAAGGTCAAGTCGTGAAAGTTTAGTGGGGTGTGTTAAATGGTATCTTGTGCTTGGACTGCATCTTCACACACTGATTAAAAACTATTTAAATTCTGTGGGTTTAATCCTTTAAAGAGGTTAAGCAGTGAGGCAGCACATGTGTACATTGTGCTCACTGCTCTACTCCGTGACAGCATGAGTCTAACAGATGAACTGGAACAGATCTAAGATGGGACAAATTGTTTTGCTAAGAGCAAACAAGCCCACTCAGGTTTGTAGACCATTTCAAAGAGTCAAGCTGAGGGGGAAAATACTGAAGTGTGCTACTTGTGTGCAGACTGGATGGTTCTGGGCAGCCTGGTCTAGATGAGGATGCCCCTGCTTACTGCAGAGGGGGTTGGACTAGATGACCTTTGGAGGTGCCTTATGATTCTATGACACAATGGAGAGACCTTGCTATAGCAGTATCTTAAAAAGGCAGAAGATGTTGCCTAACCTAATACTGGGGAGGAAAAAACCCACCAAACATTAAATATCAAAGCATATTTGGAATGATTTTGTCCTACTGTATGGCTGGTGCAATTCAAGAATTCCCCTAAGTATGAAATTCAACTCCTGCTGATTTGAGGAAGTTAATTGCTAGCTTTTTCTCAGGAAGAGAACCAGAAATATGTACTTTGGTTTATATGAAACTCTACAATATTCTCTACAGGAGAGTGGAGTAAAGTACTTTTTAATAGGTTCATAATTTTGCACATTGGGATTTTTATTTTAGGGTATGATTCACTGCGTACCTACTCACAGCTCCATCTGCAAGCACTCTGTGACAGGCAGAATATGGTTCTAATCCATACAGTATGTCAAATCACTTCTACAACAGATGTCAGTAGCACTGACATTCAACAGAGAATCATGTTTCATGTTCTTTGGTCATAACACTTCCCTTTATATCACTTGTCATTTACTAAAAACCCAAAAGCAAAACTCCAAACCCCACTAAATATCTGGAGTGTGATAGTCTTGTCTGTTCTGGGACATCTGAACCCTGAAGAATTCAAGTGAAACACATCGCTGTCATTCAGTATAGCTGACAGCATAAGAAAAAAAAAAAAAAAGATGAATGAGTGTCCTTCCATGGTAGAATTGGTTTAAAGGTCTTGGAAGATCTGCATCTGCACCCATATTCTCATACTGCATAAAGGTTTCTACAGATACAAACTCTAAAGGATATGATGAGTTCACCACTGTCTTCTTCTGTCTTCCTGTTTCTTTTACCTCCTTTAATTTTTCCGTTTCCTTCCCATTCTCACAGATGTATCAGAAGTATAGCCATCAAGAGATATAAAACCCCCCTGCCCATTTTTATAGAAACATAAAATCACAGAATTGTTTGGGTTGTAAGGGACCTTCAAGACAATCTAGTTTGAACCCCTCTGCCATGTACACAGACACCTTCCACTAGATCAGGTTCAAAGCTCCATCCAACCTGGCTTTGAACAGTTTTGGGGGAAATTCAGAGCTTCTCTGGGCAACCTGTTCCAGTGTCTCATTTTTTTTAATCATCAAATGTTTTTTTTTTCCCAGTAACATATTTAATTCTGTCATAATAAAGAAGGTGTATCTAATGTGCATTTGAAAGAAAAGCATACAAAAGCATCTAAAACTTCATTTAAATCCTCTGCTTCACTGTCTACTTCATTAGTCAGAATATATTTTTCATTTGATACCAGCATGCATCTTTCCATAAAGAAAAGAATCATGACAGCAAAAAAACAGTTAAGGCACAGAAGATAAACGTTTCCCTGTTCCAAAAGATTTAGAACAAAAGCCAAAATACTAAAATTACAGTCAGTTCTCTGACCAGGATGCTATAACAGAAACCATGGTCTCAGAGCTCATTCTCTGACAGACTTAATGCCCAGAAAGTTTTAGTGGATTGCAATATTACATCTGGAACAACTGACTAAAATTATTTCCATAGGCGGAACCTACATTAATTTAATTTCCTTAAAACTGCAGTCACCAATAACAGTGATAAAAAGATGGAGCTCTAGGTTAAATATTAAATGAAAAAATATACTGTTAATACAGTGCTTCTTCCCTGTTAAAGAACTGGAAAAAGTTATTGTGGGATAATCATACTACAGACTAGCATGTGTGCTCAAAGAGACTGAATGAGTAAGACTGGCTGTTTAGCTAGCATAAATGAAATTAATTATTCTTTTAATAATTAATTATAAATCTCAAACAGAATTTTCTTCATTTCTTTTGTACAGGTTCCACTTCTAAAATAATGAACTAAACAAAAGGAAACCAGAAAAAAAAAAGTGGAGGAGTTAACCTAAAGGTATATTTTAGCTAATCTAAATAGATCTTGCTCCAAGGAGAATGGAGATGCCAGTATAAATCAATAAATGAGCAAAAGAGAATCATATATACAAAATCAATATCCTTATTTTGTTTAGCAACAATGTAGACCAAAAAGAAGAGTCACAGAATCATAGAATCAGTCAGGGTTGGAAGGGACCACAAGGATCATCTAGATTCCAACCCCCATGCCATGGGCAGGGACACCTCACACTACATCAGGCTGGCCAGAGCCTCATCCAGCCTGGCCTTAAACACCTCCGGGGATGGGGCCTCAACCACCTCCCTGGACAACCCATTCCAGGCTCTCACCACTCTCATGCTGAAGAACTTCTTCCTCATGTCCAGTCTGAATCTCCCCACTTCCAGCTTTATTCCATTCCCCCTAGTCCTGTCACTACCTGATAGCCTAAAAAGTCCCTCCCCAGATTTCTTGTAGGCCCCCTTCAGATACTGGAAGGCCACAATAAGGTCACCTTGGAGCCTTCTCTTCTCCAGACTGAACAGCCCCAACTCTTTCAGTCTGTCCTCATAGGATCCAGCCCTCTGATCATCAAGATTTAAATATGTTCATTTTGCAGGACTGCTTGCGTTCACACATTCTGATAAGCATTCATTGTAAAAGACAAAATAATAGTTTCATCTATGTAAGAAAGTTACAGGAGTTTACATGACCTATTTGTAACCAATTTGTCTTTATATTTACACATACACAGAACTTTGGATTGCATCTGTTTAAACCAGAAGCTTTTTAATCTGAATTCATTACCAAAGATAACTTCTTTGGCTGTTGTTTTTTTTTTTTTTTTGTTTTGTTTTGTTGGTAGTGGGTTTTGTTTGTTTGTTTGTTTTTTTCTCAACAGAGAACCTGGAAACAGACAGGTAAGGCAGAATATAAATAGAAGACAGATTATAAACGAGCTATTCCTACTCATTTCTCTTTCTTCAAAGAGAATCCTTGCTTTCAGATCTGCTGTCTGTCCCTTCAGTAATTTTATAAGTTGCAGAAAACTCCAAAGTTTCTTCCAAAAGCAGGAAGGTTTTCATTTTATCACCTGTGAAATCTGACTTGCAGCTCTGTGGCCTTTGCAGCAATTTCTCCTCTTGACTATTCCTCTGGAGCTGTAGACTCATAGACCCCTGCTATATTTCTTTCTGCTTTTTTTATTTCTTGGTAAACTTGTGTTTTCTGGAGTATTTGTCAATGTCCTTAAGCAATGAACGACCTTCTCTGCTTCTATGAGGTCTTACCTGATTCAGTCACTCTTATTAATGGAGCACAGAAAGTAAGAAGAAAAAGCTCCCAAGTTAGGCAATCTGCCATACCCACCTATGTTTACATCAGCATTTTATGCACTAGGATGAATTAGCTATTGGACAAAAGGATATACCTTTCTTCAACAGTATACAACCATATTATGTGGTCTCTAAAATCAGATATAATTGCACTGTTACTGAATGAAATAATTTCTACAGACAGTGTAGAAAAAGCTTTTATCCTATACTAATAATCCCTTCTAGTTTTATTGGTAGCCAAGAAAAAGCCATGTTCCCAGTGCATTTCACTTTTCCTTTAAAACTCTGCTATAAAATACTGAATGAGCAATGATTTCCCATTTTACAAGTTTCCATTGTAAAACTGTTCTGAAATAGATTATTCTTAATGTTGTACTCAAGATCATACTACACCCTATGACTCATTAAAGGAATGTCAGGGAAGAAAGCCTCACCATTTTAAATACCAAATATGGGGGCCTGGGGAGGCAAAAGCACTATAAAACATACATAATTTTCTACAGTTTCCATTTTTCACTCTCCAACTGATTCTGAGTCCCTCACCTCTAAACTGCTAAGGTCAATTTAGACCTGTACCACACAGGTACAGAGGCAACCCATCAAATCAGTTCATAGAAAGAATTTGTCACCTTTAAGGCCTGGGCAAGCTTTGGTTAACAAAATGCAGCTGCATTAAAAAACATAATTTAATTGATGACTTCCAGAGTTCACTTTATGAAGACTCTCTACTGAACCATATTTAAGAATGCCAAACTCATGTACTTCATCCAGAGTCACTTTTCTAGATCAAGACAGTTGTCCTCACCAAGCAGAAAATAGAAGCTCAACACTTAGCTGACCCTTTCTCTGTTCTAGGAAGACAAAAAGGAGGCCAACAGCAAGGAAGCAGAAAAACACAAAAAACTTTTCTTGCCAACCATCATAATAAAATAGCAATTTGTGCTCTGACCTTCTCTGGAAGAAACTCAAACACCCTTTAAAGAGCAAAAGTAGAAGTACACAGCAAATAACTTTTAAGATCCCACTTTGAAGTTCTGAACTTGTATAAAAGTAGAGTCTTTGTAACAAAGGTTAAATCATTGCCCTTGATCCATCAGATCTTTTTTGAGCTATTATTCACTGCAAAGACTAAAAATAACAATTATCAATGTTAATAACATAACTTAAAAATCTGTTGGCCCTACTGAGATTTTAGCTTTGCCAAAATGAAGCAGAAAAATCAGGCACATGTGAAGTATATTTAATTAGGAACTTGTCATCTGGCAAAGGCAAGTAAATTATAGTACAGAAGAGGCTATGATCAACCAGGGAACAGACCACAAGTTATTTCTTATTTGATTGAAATGCGTAAATTAGGTATGGGAATAGTGTAATTATTTAGTATTTTGAAGGGTTATCTATAAGGCCAAGCTGTAGGCAACCACATCAAGCAGAGTACCCATTAGTAAAATGGTTAATTTAAAATTGACAGATATAAATCAGTAATTTTGGCAGTCTTTAAGAATGTGATGTCCTACCTTAGTAAGTAAAATTAGAACATACTTGGAAAATAAACAGCTGAATTAGTTCAAAACAGAAACAAAAGCATGCCTAACGTTCTTGTTGAGTGCTGTCTGGAGCAATGTTTACTTTAATTGAGTATCTCATTCTCACAAGTTTTTTTGGGGAAAAAAAAAGTCAAGTACTGAAACAGGCAACAAAACAAGGTAGGCTTTTACTTGACTGCTTTCATTGTGTGAAACAGGAGACAATTTGTTTAATTTTAGTAATAAACATCATCAACAAATACCTAAGTTCCTTCTTTAGTGAACTTGTGATCTGCAGCAGTTTCAGAATTAGCAATCAAAGTAACATTTAAAGTCCTTCTCCTTGTTATTTAGTCAACACATTTTACTTTATGTCTTTACTCCTTATATTCATCCAGCTTTCCAACAGCTATAGCGAGAACAGCTGCATGCTACTCCGTATGACCATCTCATTTTACTGTCTGGACAACTAGCTAGGCAGGCTGCTTTATCTTTAGCTGTGCAAACACCCAGTCCATCACCTGTTAGCAAACAGTTGCAGTACCAAACTGCAGTACCAAGCTGTCACAGATCAGCCTAGCGGGAAGCAACTTCAAGAAATTTACTGACCATTTCCTAAAATAAAGGTGTTTGACAGCATCTATTATGTTTTTCTAATCCCTCAGAGCAGATAAGCACCAAAGTCAGCACAGAAGTGTGCTGTCCTGCTCACCTACCATATGAAATGGAATGGAGCCTTTTAATTCACATGCCCAGCTTAACCACGACATATTTACCTGTAATGTTTGGAGTATTTTCTGAGTATTTTCTAAGTATCCTTGATGTTTCCTGAAATATTGATAGGAAGAGGCTTTAAAGGATAACCAGTAATACCTGAGTAGTCAGTGTCAAACCCTTCAGATTATCAGAATAAGCATGTATCTTTGTGGCTTTTAAATTGTAGTTGATAAGACTTTATGAATTGATTTTACTTGTCTCACAGGATACAAATTTGATACTGGGCTTGGCAAAAACATCAATATCAGACCACTTAATTTTTATATTCTCAGACAAGCTCTAGTACATACTTAATGTACTCTTCTTTCCTGATTAACTGCGCTTGATGTGCTTGGATTTTTAGCTTTTTCTGAAGTCAAGGGCATATTCGTTCACAATCAATAATTAGCAGTTTTCATTTAATACTCCCTGGATGCACTCTATATAATACCCACAAAAGAAGGAAAAAACCCCAAACAAACTAAAAAAAGTTGCATTTTAAAAGCAGACATATAGCCCAATACATACCTGGATGCATGTGACAATACATTTATAGATACCTCCTGAAATTTCCCCACAAGTCTCTGTTGATTGCCTCCAGAAAGAACAAGCGTAAGGGATGGTGGTTTTTTAGGCTACTGAAATAGTCCAGGAAGAAAAGTACTGGCCAATACTATATTCAGATTTGCTCCAGAGAATGGTACAGGAAGAGAAGCAGTATTTTGGGATAGTTGTGTACTCAAGTCAAGTTGGGATTGGCACTTTAACACCTGAGGCTAGAAGAGAAGTTGTCTCTAGCCATATTAATTTTCATTATGAGGTCCCTAAATATGTCCTTACCTGAAGACTGGGAAGTCAGGGAAGACAGAAAGAAAGTGTTGCATTTGTGACATTCAGCAACTAGCAGTATATAGGAATAATCTTCCTGCAGTGACATGGATAGCCAAGAAATTGTGAAAAAATGACAAATGACTCATCTTCAGGTTACATATTCAGAAGTTGTTTGGAAGGAGATGAATGAAAAAACGTTTGGACTGTTGCTGGGGAAGATGGTCAACCCTTGAGGAAGTCTGTAACCATGTTTCACGTGAAGGCAACAGGCCAGAAGGAACATTGAAAGATCATCTAGTCCAACCCCTCTGCCAGAGCAGAATCGCCTATACCAGATCACACTCATCCAGGCAGGTCTTGAACATCTCCAGAGAGGGAGACTACACAACCTCCCCCACCAGGCAGCCTGTTCCACTGTTCTGTCACCCTCACAGTGAAAAAATGTTTCCTCCTGTTTCCACAGAACTTCCTATGCCTTAACTTCCACCCATTGCCCCTTGTCCTGTCATTGGGCATCACCAAGAAGAGCCTGGCTCCATCCTCTTGGCACTCACCCTTTACATATTTATAAACATGAATGAGGTCATTCCTTAGTCTCCTATTCTCCAAGCTGAAGAGCCTCAGCTCCCTCAGTCTCTCCTCATAAGGAAGATGTTCCACTCCATTAATCCTTTTTGTGGCACTGCACAAAAATGTGCTCTTTAAAGCAGTTCCCTGTCCTTCTTGAACTGAGGGGTCCAGAACTGGACACAATACTCCAGATGCAGCCTCACCAGGGCAGAGTAGAGGAGAAGAAGAAACCACTCTTGACTTACTAACCACACCCCTTCTAATACACCTCATAATGGCATTAGCCTTTTTGGCCACAAGAGCACATGGCTGACTCATAGTCAACCTTCCATCCACTAGGACCCCAATGTCCTTTTCACCTTTGCTACTCTCCAACATTGAGAGAACAGGACAAGAGCAGGTCATGAAGCACTGTAAGGAAGTTTGACTTTATTCTCAGATCAACTAATGCAGGTAACCTTGCTGCCATAAGAGACAGACCCTGAAGAAAGAAGAAACATTCGGAGACTGCTGTTTTAGTAGGCAGTCTGCTATTGGCACAGAACACTTCCGCTCTTGATGTTTAACGTGGAAGTTACAGGTTAAGGAAAATGGCCTTTAAGATTCATACTGAACATTTTCTCGTACCATGCTCCCCAAGATGATACATGAAGTTAGTAAACCAATTTAATTACACAATGTAACATCTACAGGAGAGGCCTAAAAATAAAAAGAGATTCTTCTGCATTTTATTGTATCTCTTTGATCAAGTAGCATTTTATGCCCTTATATATTGCAAGGTTCTTGTACCCTTTCCTCATCCTTCACTGCAAGAGAACACATTAATATAACTCTCATTGCCAGTCAGTGGTCCTCTGGTGAATGCCAGCTGTCTTCTCAATGAAATTGGCAGTGGTCATCTTGTCGTTTTTTTCACTCATGTTCAAATAATATGAGTTAACTGTGTGGGCAGTCTTGAGTAGATACTTGATTAATTTTTAAACCATGGCTTAGAATAAGCAGATCATGTAAGGATCTATAACATCTATATATTTTGTTTGAACTGACAGGTATCAGGATAGAGATATATATATGAAATGGTCTGGACTAAGCATTGCATTGTGGTATGGATTTCAAAGAAACAAGCAATCAGTTTCTGATTATCTAGGTTAAATTTCCTTTGTTTCAGTAAAAAGGGTGAAATAATGAAAATGTCTATTTATAGAAATATCCTCTGAAATTTGAAGTATTCTGTTAGATTTTTCAAATAACACAGTCTGTCAATCCGTACTGCACATTGGCACTTCACACTCTAGGCCAGAAAGAACACCACAGATCACATAGTTTTAACATTCACAGACACATTAAGTAATTTTTAAACTAATTAGAAAACTTCAGTTATTACTCCAAATTACTCAGTGATAAAATTAATTTCTCAAGGCACAGCCTTGTAAAGATATGCATGTGAATTAGACTAAATCTTTTTTTTTTTATATACTTCCTAGACTGCAGTAAGATCATTCACAAACATAAATGTATGCATAAATTCAAATTTTCACATAACTGCAGCCCATTTAATTGTTTGGTCCGTATCTGCAAAACAGTTTTCAAAAATATACACCAAACATATTAGTATGGTTTTATGGATTATGTCACTGGCTTTTATTTGTTTTGTACCGTTATATCTATTTGTGGAATACTCTTAAAGTAAGCTTATACCTTAGACAGCTTGCTTTCTTTTCATGTGGAACAATGATTTGAATATGGTCTACACATTCTCAAATAGTTCCACATTGAATCTTCTTCTTATACTAGTAAAGATAAAGCAAGTAATTTGCATTTACAAATTATTTATGGTTTACCAAAAAAATGGAAGAAATACATCAGCATAATTAATATTTTTTTTTACAGCATGAGTGTTATACACCCATTTACAATAATAATAATTAAAAAAATCAACATAATAAACAAAAATTATTTTGGGCTACATAACTTTTAAAATATTGTATTAAGAAAATAAATAGGACAAGCAAAGACAGATTCATAATCCCACACATATCAAACAGTAAAATTAATATGCTTACTTATATTTCTCTATGAAAGATATAGCTAACTTGAAATAGTTTTTTTTTGAATGCTCTTACTGAAAATGCCACATAAAATCAACTGCTTGTTTTGTGTATGCCCAGGCAATAGGTCCAGAGGAGGAGAAAGAACCCAATTAGCAAGATGAGCTAAAAAAATGGCAAGACAAACAGATGGACACATGTGGCAGCTATTAGTGTGTCAAATTCTTACGAAGTTAAAAAACCAAAACCAACACCTTTATACTTATTTTGTATTCCCAAAAGATAACTAAGCATAAAGGAGCTGTGAATATTTTTCTTATCTTACTGAAACAGTAATTTTCAATTATCAGTGCAGTGAAGGTTCTGTGACATTCCCCTAGAACAAATAACCATGTAAAACTTTGTGATATATATTTAATGTTTGGCGTGGAAGAAACACTAAATGTCTGAAGGACATTTCCCTGGGGACAGTAGATTGCAATGCAGTACCTGTAATAATCAAAGAATTGTCAGGGTTGGAAGGGACCCCAAGGATCATCTAGTTCCAACACCCCTGCCATGGGCAGAGACACACTCCACTATACCAAGTGATAACAAGTCTCACATCTTGTTTCTAAGCGAATCCCATGCAATTAATTACAGTTTTTGGTTTCACCTGCTTCTGCAAGGATCCATAAATACTACTATTGTGCAAAAACATTCAACTCCCCTAATTAATGCTTTCCTGAATGTGAATAGTGAAGTTTCTCAGTGAGTTGGTTCCATCTCAGTTACCATACAACAGGTGACTTGCCTTTGGAAATACCTGTAACTTTTCATCTTCTTTTCAGCCACTGTGAAACTAATGTTCAGTCTTAAGAAAAAAGACAAGGATTGAATTTACGGCAGAATGTTTGCAGCCATTAGAAAATCCTGACTTCTACAGAAATGTTAAATCTTATCACAAATAACTCTACTAATAAAAATGTAAAGTATTATTTTGTCACTGAAATTAACAAAAGTCTGCCTAGATTGTTTGTGTTAATCTGGGTTAATAATAAGAAACAACAGTGGTTTGCATACACTTTGTAAAACCCACAATGTTTCAATAAGGAGAAGGAGAAGAGGAACATTGACTTTTTTAAGGAAGAAAGCTTATGAAGCCACTGAAATTTGACATAAAAAAAAACTCAAAAAAAAAAAGTTTTGCAAATTAGCATGCTTTGAGAAATTTACAAACTTCAAAGCAGTTAATCTAAAAATTTTCATAAATTACTCAAACTATAGCAATGAAAAGAATTTTTCCACTATAGAAGTTGCTGCATGTTTTTAATTTTCTTGATGGCACTTGCAAAATCAAGATGGAAGCAGAAAAGGATCCTATGAGGCAGTCACAGAATCTTTTGCCAACAGCCCAAAAGAATCAGAAAGAGCCCAAACAGAAAACTGTGGTTATGCCAGGTGTTCTGCTTGTAAAAAGGAACTGCAATCAACCTATGAAGTAGCAGCAGTAACTAGAAACCCCAGATTACGGCAGTAACTGTAGAAGCTCCAAAAGTTCCAGTGTACAACATCAATCCTATGCCAGAATTATCTCAGTGTCTTCACAACATGTTGCTAAAATCTAGGTCCCAGTATAGGAACAATTGAAGAAACACCAAGACCCTACACAGCTATGGTACTATGTATTACAACAAACCCAAACCAAACCAACCAACCAACTAAAAAACACAAAAAAACCAAAGTAGTCTCCTTAGAAAGGTATTTAAGTTCTTAGAAAAGCTTTTTTAAAAAACAAGTGAGTTAATTGAAGTTTCCCAAATTGTAAACAGAGTATTATCTTCCCCTGACCGTAAAAGAAATTTTACTTTCCACATTAAAATCTGATTTGGTGGGTAGCTATTGAACTACATTCGTTCACATCGTATTACTTTTCAACTGCTTCAACAAATTTACAAAAATGTACAAAAAATGTAGCAAAACTCCCCAATACTCACTATCTACCATGCATCTGTTGCTAAAGTAGATGATTTTACAGCTTTTTACTACAAGGCTTAACTCAAGACACAAAAATAAGCTCTCTTTTCATCAAGCTCCCGTCTGTGAAACTCTAATTCAGCATTACATATGGGAATTCTCCTATCAGTATTCATAAACACAGCACATTGTAGCTAGGCAAAGAAACAAAGCTTATCTCCAATTTCTTTTTTTTCATACCCTCATCCAACATCTTCCATAGCTTCTCAACTGAAAGGGCTGTTATATCTCCAGTCCCTTTTCCACCCTGATATTCTTGCTTAGTTGCATTTCTTAAGCTCCTTCTTGTGATGGCACTTTTCAAAACCAAGGGGGAAAATTCTTATCAGTAATGGTCTTCCTTCCTTTGATAATTCACAAGTACATTTTTTACAAAGGGTATATTTATCCTAGCCACAAAAGACTGAAGTCTTCCCTTGCAGGGTCCACTGCAGAAATGCTCTAATCTCTGCCCCACTAACACTACATAAGACAGAACATTACCATTTTTATATCACTACCACTTTCAATCATTTCCTTTCAGATGCAGAGCCTCATGCAGAAAAGACCTGTCTTTTCTATCCAACACACTAATAGACTAGAAAGTACCTTCTTTTCAGAGGCTCCCATAAGTATTCTAACAGCTGATGTATGCATTACCCAACCATCAGTTAAACAGTGTTTTGAAAAGTTCCATTATAAAAGTGACTCTAGAATTGGGTAATAGAGCAGTGTTTGAGATACGACTTTATAGTAAGATGTCTGAGGTGAGATGTTAAAGAACACAGCTACAGAGGTTACTCAAGTACTGGTAAACAGCTGGTATCATAACAGATCCAAATACTACAACATGTATGTTAAGACAAATTGCTCCACTGAAACAAGAACCCACTTCCCACCATGGAAATTAAAGAGTTTGGAAAATTATCTGTAAGGCTTCCATATGCAAAGGTAAAGTAAGAAAAACTTTTTGATGTTGTGTATTTGAAAATACAGAGCTAGCTTGAGAAGCATAAGGCCAAAAAAGAACACCACAAGGTGAATCTACTAGATTAATGTAATGGTGTTCTGGTGCAAGAAAGCAAGCATTGAGGAAACATGCTGAGGGACTTCCTGCCTTTCAAAAAGACAATGTGGCAGTTGGACTAGACAATTGTTTAAGGTCTCACCCAACATTTGCCACTCTACCACCTCATCACTCAGCACCAGAAGGTTCTTCTGAAGTTATTCAATCGATTCTAATTCTCACTTCTTTTGAAATGCCAAATCTGCAAATCATCTCTTTCCAGGTCTTTTTTTATGATAGTACAAGTCATGCGCATTGTGCAAGACCTGTGTTACATGAGCAGGTCTCAGCAGAGACTGTTGCAGATCTCCAAAGAAAATGTTTCCTCACTGCAAAAATTTAGCATATATTCCTGCTTTCTGAGGTTTTTTGTAAGTTTCAGTGATCTGTTCATCCTTTCAGTATTCTTCTACTTGTGCCATGGGTTCTTAGTTTCTTAAGCTTCTGGTTATGAAAACTCTTGAAAGCTTTCTATAGATCCAAGGAACCTATAATCAACAAGATAAGTCTTACTGATGTAATTTACCATGTGCAGGCATACATGATGTCATGCATCTAGAATAAATCTTAAACTGGAATTGCCCAAAAGGCTGATCTAAAGTTCAAAAGCAAAAGTATTTAGCCAGATTCCAAGTCAAAAGTATACAGTGCCATTTGTTTTACCTGGTTTTTCCATGACTACTTTGCCTTCATGACACATACTTCAGAAACTGAAGAATTCATCTCATTTTTTACTTCTCAGAACGCAACAACAAAACCAATGTCAAAGAGGTGCATCTAAAACTTTCACACGCATCAAAGAGTATTAATTACATATGGCAATGCTAAAGACTGAAAGAAGGCAAAGAAGCTTTTATTTTAGCTTCAAAATTTCTGAGATTTAAAGAACAAGTAAAGTGGCAGCAGCATTACAATGATGGTTAAAATTGTCAACTTTGATAGGAAGATTATTTGTCAGATTTTCCTAAGTCAAGTGAGAACCAATTTACAACTTAAATGTTCATTTTACATGGAATAGGTGCACACTAAAAAATAGAAAGGTTTTTAAAAAGAGGCACCTCAGAGTTGACAGAAAGGCAGAGGAAGCTTTTATAACAAACAAAATTCCATAGAACTGAAACAGCTTCTATTATTAATGTAAAAGAATATGCTACTATATTCAGGTAGAATGAATGAGCCAGTGGAAGGAGTTCTGAAATCTACATTGTCAATCCCATGCATGGTGGTTTAGGCACTCATCATTCTAGCAAAGATTTTGTGGATGTCTTCAGATTCTGAAGTAAAAAATGCAATAGAACTTGTTTTCAAGACAAGAGAAAGAAAAACACAGCTTCATAAAGGTTCTGGGTGGTTCTATTGAAAACAAAGTACTCTTAGAATGATTTAGAAATCCTGATACAGAAAAATGGAAAGAAACTTTCAAGATGTAAAACAGTCTCTAAACATTTATGAAAGTGGGATCATACATTTTTATCTAGGAAATACATCAGGTAGTTAAAATTGTAGGCTCTTCATTCATTGGCTATACCTTTTAAAAATTTCTTACTGTCTTTCAGTGTACATCGTTCTTCTTATGAAGATTTTTAACCTACTGTTCAGAATTTTCTTGCACATATGATGAAAGAAATGTTACTTACATTTATATTTCTTTGAAACGGGATGCTTTACTCACATTCACAATGAGTACATAACTTTTTGTGTACTGGTGTCTGCATCCAGATGTGGATGCCTCTATCAGCAGAAATATCAACAGCAGGAATATGTACAACCTTACTTTGTGCCATAAAATAAAAATAAAAAACAACCAAACAAAACACACCAAAAAAAAGACCCACAAAAACAAACAACCAACCCTCCCCCCTCAAAAAAACCAGCAGTGATTGTCATTGTATTCTCAATTCCTCCTAACCCCAAGTGTCCTAGTAGGAGGGCTTTGTAAGGAGAGGTAAAGAAAGGCTAGTGAATGTGCTTTTAAACAGTATATATGTACAGAGGAACATCTCAATGTCTTTATTTTCGGTACTTTCTAGATGTACTTTCACAATGCAAGAAAGCTCACAAAGCTCTGCCATATTCAGTAAGTTGACTTTAAAACCCTCTGAGGAAATCTACTCTGCCAAACAAACGCAGTGTCAGTCCTGCATTCCTTTGCAATAACAAACTGGTTATTAAGAATGTGAATGGAATTAACAACGGCCATTCTAAAAATAAACAGGTTTAATATCTTTTTAAAAAATTCCACTGACGTGTTTTGAACTCAGCATAGACTCAAACTGACAAAACCACTTGAGAACCTTTAAACCATTTGGACAGCCTCTCAACAAACACAGAAATACCTTTTTAATTCTTGGTAACAAAAACTGCTGTGGAAAATCATCAGAATGATCAAGTAATCATATCCTCCTTTTTGTTTTTTAAAACTCAAACACGGTAAGAAGAATTCCTCACACCATCACCTCACCTCTAAAGAACCCCCAAATAAACTCCTCCAAAAAACAAACCCATGAGGTTTGGGTGACAGAATCACATGTATTAACATCTTGATTTCAATTCCAGTGCAGCCTTGGAACGTTGAAAGGATCCTGAGAAATCCTGGCAAGAAAGTAATACTGAATACAAAGGATGAGACACAAAAGAGGTTACATATCTCTAACTCACCATGACACAGATGATAACCATGGCTTGTTGTGGTAGGACCATGACACGGCCCAGTACAAATCCAGACAGGCCTTAAGATATCTAGACAGAGTCCCTTTCTCTCCCCTCCTTCCTGCAAGAAAACAGGGCAACACGGGAAAAGGAACAAAGGGGACAGGCCTCCAGCCTGTCTGCTAAACAAGATGTTTATCTGGAGTAAGAGCACGTAAGCTGACCACGGCTCCCCCAGATACAAGGTCCTTGCTTCTGCCTTTTATGGTCATAGCCTGGCTGAACGCTTTCCATTGGGCAGCTACACGTTAGCTTCAGTGCCTCATTGGACCAATTGACCTCCGGCATTTGTATATATACAAGTGACTTGGTAGTCACCTTTGCCTTGCTCAAGCCTTGCTCAAGCTTGTTGAAGTCTCGTCTTGCTTCAAGCCTTGCCGCCTCGAGTAGCCCTGCCCTGCCTCAAGTGCCTGGTCCAGAGCCTGGGATAAAACCACAAGCCATAAAAGTGCAAGCCAGAGAAGCCACAAGCCTAGAAAGCCAGAGTCGCCAAGCCTGCTTCCCCTTGCCACCAGAATCATGCCATGCCTCAGTTTACTCAGGAACCACACAAGCGACCGTCGCCAAGAGCGTTGTTCACTGCCTGCAGTCCGCTGAAGCCAGACCAGCCTGGGACTGCGCGGTAAACCTTTCCTGCCGGCAATCTGCCGTGCTGCGCCTTACGAGAGCGCCCCAAAGCTAATGCAGCAGCATCCCTTACATGGGTGAAATTAGCTGTGAGTAACTCATTCACTGCCCTTTGGGTTTAACGGTTCTTATCGAGTCTCCTCCCTGCTGTAACTGAGTGCTACCTGCTCTCGGGGACTTTCTCTTTCCAAGTTGTTGCCTTCTAATTTGCATAGCATAGTTTGTATTTGCCCTGAGACTGCATAATCCTTTGTAAATATATCTTCCGACCGTACAACGATCCTTTTAACGAGTTTTGGCATATGTAATTAATAAAGGGTTACTATTTTAATTAATACCCGTTTGCCATATTGTTTATTAATTATTGTTGTGAGGGTAACTAACAAATAAGCTTCCCCTTGATCGCAAGATGGCTAAAACAGAAGTCTATGACATGCAGAAATTTTAAGTATTTCTAATCTGGATACAAGTATTATTAGTTTGTCTTGAACCCAAATGAGTACTACTGAACTACCATAAACAAAACTATAAAGTAATTGTACTGCAAAAAGTGTACTAAGACACTGTAATCAAAACGAGTATGCAGGTATTCCATAACACTGTCATCATGCAGCCAGATACAACACATAAATATTTTATGTAAATGTGAGCAACATGACCACCAAATAGACAAAGATATATGTAGATGCAGTAGGCCTCCAAGTAACAGTAAACAGGCAAAAAAGACTGCACAAGATATTAACAATACCAAGGATTGCAAATAGGCAGAACATCCCATCAAATCCACAAGAAGAAATGGGAAGACAAAAGAAAATAAAATAAGCAGTATCAGGAGATGATAAGACACCTTTTGCCACCTCTTTTGGGGTGAGAGGCAAATAGGATAAAAACATGAGGATTAAATACAGAAGAAAAGCCTGCTTCAGTTCTGGCTTCTCTCTTCAAAGGACTCTCAAAACTGATCACCTTGAATTCAATGACTCAAGCAAAATACCACAGTCGCCACTGCTAATTGTATGGCACCATCCCTGTGGTTTTATGAGTCACAGCTAACTTGGAATACAACTGCAAAAGACTCATATTTTTGTACATGTCATCATGATAATTTCACAGAAATAATAATAATGATAAGTACTAACAGCATAAACTGTGTTAATCAATTAATTTGGCAAAGTTGTGATTTTTTTTGTTTTATAATGACAGGTAGTCTGATTTGTCAACATTATACTCCATTATAACAGCCTGCAATTCCCTGATTTTATGTGTGTGTGTATATACATAGACACACACATTCATACACCCATGATTATACACATACATCCATTTGGCAACAATAATGACAACATATTCTCAGTGGTGGAATTAGAAAGCATGAATCTGAGGAATTCTTAACCAAGTTTCAGGTGGCCATGGAATCCCTGACATCCTAAAGTCACAGTTGTAGATACTGAAGTAGATTTCCCATTCACAACAATTCCAAAGCTATGCAATTCACAGCAAATAAAGCTCAGGTTTTCAAAATCCAGGTATCCTCTGCTTCAAAGCATCATGGGCTAACTCATGATGATGGGAAACAGTAACTCTGGGATGTAATAGCCGCTTTGGACTACTTAAGGAGACACGGTTTTCTTCTCAGACACCACAGCAGTATCCCTGTGTCCTGCACACACTCTGTGTTGTTCTTCCAGTAGATATTGGGGTAGTTAAATCCTCTATGAGTAACAGGTTGTGTAATTATATGGTTTCCTCCAGCTGTTTAAACTATGCAGAAATAAAAAAAGGGGCCAAACAAAACAAACAAACAAAAAAACCCAAAACCCACCAAACACAAAAACCAACTCATATATGTTTCTAGATATTTTAATTATTTGATCTTCAGACTGCAGGAATATATTCCTTACGTTTACATCACTAATTGTCTGCTATGCCACAGTTGTTAGTTCTGAATTGTCAGGCAAGTGAGACAGTATTTAATAAACATTGACATGAAAATACATAGAAAGGTAGCAATGCCCAGAACTTTGCAATACAAAAGTGTCCAAGTGAGAAGGATGAAGGACAAGAGAGATAGGCATGTAAATTGGATGAAAGCCAGACACAAAACCTCAAGAAACATCTACTCACATTTCTATGCACTGGTTAACTGTCCCAGAGTCAGTATGCTCTCCAGGCATGACCTGGTACAGGGATTGGTAAATTCATGCTGTTGGGCACAACTGGCATTTTAGGACAGAGTGAAGGACTTTTCTGCTAAGTAAAGGGAAATGGCACTCTACTGCTGATCTCAAGGGCCTAATCTGTTTTTTGGAAGATGTCTCAACAGCACAGCTTTTTGATTTACTCAAGCTAGACTACAAAAATACAAATGTCTGTTAGACCAATGATTCCCAGGCAGCAAACACAAACCAGTTCTTTTCTTCTTGCTTCTTCTTTCACCTGCAGAGTTTCAGAAAAAAAAAAGAAAAAAAACCCCGAAACAACACAAACAAAATAAAACTAAACCCAGAGCCACGACACCTAAAATTGATTCTGCCATCAATCTCCAGATCATAGACAGTCATTTACCACTAGCTGGCATGCAGTCCTAGTCAAACCAGTTTCCAAGTTATCTCATTTATGTATATCATCTGCAATGGAATGACTTCAGCCTAGATATCCACATGGAGAACTGCACCATTTGTTCCTTTGCTGTGGGTGCCAAGCCTGGGCAAGAAAGTCCTGCTACACAGGGCTGAAATGTCTCTGCTTCAACCAACTTTGATCACATTTCAGACCATGGCTCACCAAAATCCAATCTCTACGTGCTAGACCACCTACCAGGAAGGTGTTTTGGAAATTACTTTAGACTGAATTACAGTTTAACTTTGAGGGAATGGTAGAAAATTTACTGACCAAGGGAAGATCCTTTGACCAGAATCCAGGCCCTAGGACAAGAAGGAAGAACTGGGCCTGATTTTCTCTCACTGTTTTCACAGGGACTTCCTGGAGTACAAAAAGAGTAGAAACATGCCACAGTACAGAACTATTTCAGAGCAAAGAGCAGGCACATCAAATGCAATTATGCCTGTAGGCAGTGCGTACACTAAGAATTTAACCAGATTAAGACAGGAAGGCGGATAAATTCCTGGAAAAGAAATAATTTAAAACTCACATGTAAAGTCCTTGTATCCAGTTCTGATAATTCTTGAAATATGTATTACTAGAGGACAGGAGAATGTTCTGGGGAGTATAACTAAAATCTTTATGTTTCCTGTCCTGATATTCTTTCCTAGGCACTTGTTGTGAGCCACTGTCAAAGACAATCTACTGGACAAGAAGCTGTGATATTTCCAGAATGTATCATAAATACAGCACTGCAGATACTTGCATCCCACACACCTCTCAAAGTCCTGTTTTATGTTAACTTGAGAAAAGACATAATTCACTTCTGTCTCCAAGAGTTTGAGACTTAGTTGTTATCCCTGTACTGGCTTCAGTTATCAAGGAATAGCTATCACATCTAGTGGGGAACAGGGTGTCGAGTGGAACTCATCACAGTGTAGACTAGCATTCTGAGACTGATAAAGATGATGTCTCAGGAGTGGCAAAGAATGCTATGCTTCCTGTCCATGCCAGAAGGCATCCAAGTAATTAAAAGAAGTCCTACATATACATTGTACATTCAACTATAGAACCAGTCAGGGATTACACAAATTTTTGTTGGCAATCGATAAATCCCCATAGAGAGCTATGCACTGCAATTGCCAGAGTTATAAAAATCACATAGAGAAAGCCATATAAACAGACCCCATCTACTACCACAAGACAGACGGGAAGTGCCTGTGAACATATAAGCTTGGCTGGTTTTCATAGGGATGATTTGCTGGTGTGTTTTCTACAACTGACTATGAAAAGTCTCATATTCAACTTGGGTTGAAGTAATTCCTCCAGTACAAGCTGGCAGCTGACATACTCCAAAATAAGAGTATCTTTCTTTGTTCAACACAAGACAATCTATTCTGTTCAGTAGAGACAAGTATCCATAAAATGGAGGAATAGGTGTCAGCTATCTTGGGCTTCTACACATAAAAATTCTAGACCCAAGCCTGATCTTACCTCAACAGGACAATCTAGTTCAATTTTGTCAACGAAGAATCTGCTCATGCAAGGGCTGGCACCTGATGAAAGCACACAGGCAAAGAGAATTGTCCTTGGCAAGAGAGTACCCTCCAAACTTTGCAGTACAACATGATCACAGATGACAAATTGCAACACTTCATATTCACATATGCTGCTGTATCCAGTAAAAGAGGATAACCCTAAACTAAACACTCCATAATCCCAGCTTCACCCAAGGTGACAGTCACAGCAACATCACATCTATCTAGGCAATTACTGCAAACTAGTGGCTTCCATATACATGCTGATGACATCACAAGGCATTCAAGAGTTAGGCAGCTCAAAAACAAAGAAGCCTATGTTATGAAAGTCCAAAATGTTCTGGAGCAGCTGCTACACCATGGTGCACTCCTACTTAAAAGCAAAGACTCTCTGCAAAGACTCTCATGTTTGAAAAGAAAGAATATGAGCCAGACCCTACTAATCATCTCAAGAAATAGGTGTAGTCAGTAGCTATGCTTCTCTCTGAAGTATTTTTCTGATTATACTACAATGCTATATTCCCTCTTACTTATTCTCTGTTACACCTTAATCTTTTATTCTTTGCTGCACAATGATCCAGCATGAACAGACTGGCTTGAGAGTGAACCTATCTAATATTAATCTACTGTCTAGCTAGGGCAGATGAAGTGCTTCACTCCAAAAGTTAGTAACTTTTTGAATTGGTTTTCCCACATCTTTGTCCCTTTCTATAGCCTATGATCAAAAGGGTGTATAGTTAACTATACCTCTTTCTAGTTATATTAAAGAAAATTCATTACTCTCCAGTTTAAAATAACTCCTTTGCTTCTGTTTTGGAGAAAGAATTTTGGATTTCTAAACTATTCACAGCAGGTCATATTTAGCACAGGAAAATGCCTCCCAAGATATTCCCAGTAAGAAATATCCTTGAGAAAAGGGATGTATTGCTAGTCTTTGTGGACAGGTAAGCCCTTGTTAGGAGATTGCATTTGGTTTTATACATTATATACCTTTTGTACACAAAAAGTGTGATGTTACCCACAATACTTCCTTTCTTATAATCTAATATGAATTGCATTGTACTTGTTTTTACTCAGGTTGTAGCATGTAAATTGTAATTCTTTATGGTGCTCTTACTTAAGCATTTCCAGAACTTTAAGAAACATAACCCATAAAACCAACTTAAATTCTTAACATAAAATCCTGGAAACAGTCTCCAAAACACATTAATATGAAGAAATTTACATTCACTTGGCTCTGACCTATAGTTTTTCAGGATGACAGTTTAGACATGTGATATATTTACAAAGATCACCTATTCCCCTCTCAGAAGGACAACTTTCATGGCATTTAACCTGTCCTTGATGTCGGCTAATGTTTATTATGTCATTATTACCTATGTATGTATCCTGTACCATTTATTTCTCATAACACTTTAAACAGATTTTACAAATATCAATATCCCAAACCTAGTATTTACAAATATTATGATTTGTTATAAGACTGTGACTTTCAACAAACTCAACACGAGAGTTTGTCCTTTTACCTACACAACAGGAGATATCTGGTCTTACAATTTCTTGTAATGGGTGCTTGCTCATCAGCAGTGTATGAGTATAATTCACTTGATACTTAGCCTCTCTCAGCTACCATCTTTTCCAGAGAACTTTCAGTGTTGGGCTACATGATGATACCAGGCCAATCCACTTCTGGTGCCTTCTTCTTAGGATTCCTAGGACAGAAAGCAAGCAACACGCACTGTACTGGACAAACCCTTCTGGTAGCAGCACATTTTCCGTAGGGTGATTTTCAAAACACCAAAGACCCCACTTCCTGTCATAGTGGCAAATGCAATCTCATGTCAAAGGAAAGGCCATTAAATCTTCAGAAAAAGACAGTGGCTGGAAGTAGACAGACATCACAGAATGTCCCACAAGGTTTTTTTTCTGTATTGTCTGTAATGTCCCACAAAGGTTTTGGGGAAGAAAACAGAAGGGCAAATCCATTGTTTTTGATGAACAGCACTTCACTCCAAACTACTTGGAGCAGTCATACACATGAAAGTCTACAGTCAAGACTGAGTAAGCCTAATGTTTCTGAGGTGACAAAAAAAAGGTTAAAATGACCAACATTTTATTTTCAGCTTTGCAACAATATAAGGGAAAATTTTAGGCTTGAGAAACTTGGTAAATGTTCTCCCCTTGGACAGTTACTGTGACCTTGTTTGTTACTTATAAAGGAAAACAAAGATATGGGTTTTTTTTTCAGTTGAAATATTTTAACAGCCTGTTAGGATTGCTTTTGATGAGTAATTATATGCAAGGTCGAGCTGCTTTGGCATCACACAGTTCTGATAAGGTGCATCCATGCTAAAGCTACAAAAAACTGTGACCTTAATGTTACTATCAACTCAAGCTTGACATAAATGTGTAAAAGTTATTTCTGTAGCCAGAAAATATTGCACACCAAAATTTACCAGCCAGTCTAGCTGAGAATATGTAAATAAAACATTAAAAAAGTATCTAAGTGTGGTTTTATATATATACACATATATATGCAAGATTTTTTTATATAGACACATAACAAAAAGGGGTTGCTTGAAGCTTCCTCTCAGGTAACATTTACTATATTACAGGATTCCATCCTGCCATACCTTGCTACAGGCAAACAAGATAATAAGACGGACTTGTGATAAAACACAAAAGCTTTTATTTCAGTTATAAAAATGTTCACTCTACCATCTATCTGATGAAGTAAGCCTGTTAATTTTAATTACAATTTCAGCATGGCTAGTCATAAAAAAAGGAAAGGAAAAGGAAAAAAAAAAGAGTGGGATAAGTTAAAAAAAGGTAATTGGATTCTCAGTGATTGCAATATAGTCTGACACTTCTAAGTAACACTTATATCTTCTGCCAGTGAACAAAAGGTTACATGTAATGGTAAGTGTCTCCTGTCACTAAATAAGCTATGAGATTTATCTGCTTGGAAAGCTGGGCCCTATTTAGTCTGCTAGTTACAGAAGTTACAACTGTATCATTTTATTACAAAATTAGACACATAATCAGAATACAACTTCTCAGTAACACAGTGCTATGTATTTACATAAAATCTATGTTAGGTTTGTAATTAAAATGTAAGGGAAATATTCTGACAGGCTCAAGGCACTCCTAATGGCATGAAGTGGTATAAAGTCTTACTTAAGTATTTACTTCTATAGACAAAAGTGAACTATTCAAAAAACAGTTAAGCTACCAGAAGCACAGCTTTAATTGTATTTGCTTTGGAAAGAAGTACTAGTGCGTAGCACGTTTTCTTGCCTGTATGAAAAAAGTCCAAAGATCTTAGTGGGATAGACAACCGTTAAATGATGACAAAAGAGAATACATAAAATGTAGAACTATCAAACTCAGGTAAGACATTTTGTTCTCTGAGTTTTCTTGAGCTCTGGCTTACTGAAGAGTCGATAGCATAGTATGTGAACTATAGGAAATTAATACATAGTCTTTCTCATCACAGCATGGCACAAAATCTGTAATTCTAAGATTAGGGTTTCTTATGACAGTTGTGTATACTAAAATTAATCCGCAATGACCTCCTGAAACTTCTTAATAAGAAATCTTCATAAATGCTACGCAAAACTTCCTCTGAATTTTTCTCTTTCCAATTATTTGAGCTCTCTATGAAATTCTGCTACAAAGAACAGCCAGACAGCTTTTTAATGGGCTTTCAGAATTCAACTGCCTTATGCTCCCGCAATGAATAGGAAGAAAAAAATATTTATACTAAAGAGAAGCTATAAGATTGCTTTATAAGAGGTAAAAGACATGAAGACAAGGAAACAACATGCAAAAGAGAAACCGAGAAATAGGATGAGAGAAGAAAACAAAAGGACCTGAGAAATGGTGGCAAAGATGGAAGTGATCTGTTGCAGTAAAGCACACTGACAAGTAGCAACTGCAGATAATGAAACAGGACAATATACAGAGAAATAGGCAAAAATATATTAACAATAAAAAAGGAAAATGAAACAGCTAGGTGGAAGGATACATTCCCTCACACAATCTGAAACTCAACTCATAATTCTCAAATCTTTTTTTGTGTTTTGTAGAATAATAGACTTCCAGCAGATCCTTGTAAAACTGTTTCAATGGCCTAGTAATAACACACATAGTTGAGAGGACGACATGATAATGCCACCAGCATCTCTCAAATGATGTAGGGCTGTGCTGCATAGGTATAGATGATGACTGATAACTCACATGAGCAGACAACGAAACAGTTACAGTTTTTAAACTACCAAGACAATAAGGCATAAAAATAACAATGGCAATGACAGCCATTTAGCACTATCTAAGTGAAAGCTATTAAAATCTTTTATCCTTGAACAGAGAGTAACAGAAGTATCCCATCAGAATAGTCATATGTCCCATATTTCGTAAGTGGAAGGAAAGTGCCTGCTACCAACAATTATTGGAAGCTAAGAAGTTTTCACTTTCCTTAAGAACTGAAATGGTTTGAAACAGAAACTTGTTCATTTCCATGATTTTATAATGAACGGAGGCAATTACTGAAATTTCAACACCACTTGGCAAAATTTAGCAGTATTACTTAGAAATTGGAAAGCTACAAAAATTGTCTTGCTTATATAATAACTAAGACCATCAGAACTACCACTACGGTATTTAGCATCACTTATAGCATATTTAGCATCACTTACATAGCATATTAGCATCACTTCATTATAGTTCTTGACTGAATAGTGAATATTCTAGGACTCAGCTTCTGTTTCACAGTAGTTACTATTTTGCTCAGTTTGTAGAGGTAAGTTTACCTTCATCTATCTACAAAAAATGGAACTCTGCTTTCCCCTGAACACAAAAGCATTTTAAACTACTTCCGCTTTAATATTTTCTGCTGCATTAGCAACTGAGTTCATTTTTAACAAGTGTCATAAATGTTATTTTCATAGACAGCCATCATTAGTCAATTAAACATTTGGTCTTCATAGGTTTTTTTAGAAACATTATTTATAATGAAATCCTAAATAATGAAGAAAAAAGAAATTTAAAATTTTCCATTTTCAGCTGCTCTACTACCAAATCCAGTTTTATAGAATTTCTTACTAATTTCATAATACTCCAAGCATTTCTTAGTACAAGGCAGTTCCTGAGTTTAAAGTAGTTATCAGCACAGACGGAGGATATGTAGCATTAAAGCGTATTGGCAAATACGTATGTTCAGAAATGCAGAATTTGATTTTAGTTACTTAGCTTTGTGAACTGTTTCAAGAGTCATCTTCAAATAAAGTAATGTTTAATACTATGGTATAGCACATTAAAACTATGCCAGTAACAATAATAAAGACAGTGCATGCATCTTCCCATAACATTGTGCTTGTGATGTCTAACAGCTACATAGGCAGCACAGTCATAGCAATCACTAGAGATGCTGAAGCTCAAAACACCTGCATGTATCTGCACATATCTCTATGCAAATAGCTACCTTGAAGTCCTGATATGATTAATTACAATAATACACAGGCCACAGTAAGATCCCTAAGTCTTTTGGGACATACTGTCCACTTAGTATGATACAAAGAGATGTTAAAGGAGATTTATTTCACATACTCTAAAAGTATACCATTTCCCAGAACTGTTATCAGAAAAGTATTAAATTTTTAAAATCCATTAAATGTAGATGAATTAAACTGTTTTGAGTGTCTTTCAGACATTTTTATGTACTAGCGTTGTGTTTCCTATTATCAACACATAGTCTCAGTTCAAGATTCTCATTTGTTACTGTCAACTGATTCTAGAGAATAATGATACAGTGTAAGACTGTTTTACAAGAAAAAGAGATAATCTTTTTTTCCATTCAAATTATCCCATTTCCTTAATCTTCTGCGACTACTGAAGATATCACCAGTTGTTCCTATTTCTCATGCAGCACCAATTGCCTTCTTGGGACAAAAGCCTGGAGCATCTCCATTCTATCTCATGATTTATTTTCTCATTAAAGGCCTAGATTGTGAAAAAGCATAATTCATGCACTTAATGCTAAACGAGTTTACATCTAAAACTAACAGGAGAAAAGACATGACAGCACTTTCTTTAGAATAATGTCTGCATTAATAAGCTATTCAAAATGATGGGCAGAAAGATTGAATTCATTTTCAAGAGTTACACAAAGAAAGGCATGGCAGTCTCTGCAGTATTATCAAGATCAGGCAATTACGTGATGTCTGTTGCAGCTGACTGCAGAGCTAGTTTGCTACTAAAATCACCTAAATACCTTTTTACAATGAAGTCCTCAAAGTCATGGCTCTTACTGATACCAACTACAATTTCTTAGTCATGAAATTAATGTACACATGCTTATTTTGCTGTTGAAATTTTTCAAGAATCGTTTGAATTTGGAATTAAATAATAAAAAAAAAAAAGTACATGGACATATCTACCTGTCAGCAAAGCAGTTTCCTAATACATAAATAAATAAATGTAGTTTAGGTGCCTTCATGTATGTGAGGCATCTACACAGAGATACCAAATATGAGAGACTCCTGTGCTTCTACATCAGCAACTACTGGCACCAGTGCACCATAGGGCTCAGATATCCATCCTTGGTCAACTGAATTGCACCCTAACTGTCTGCTTTAAAAGAAGTCTTGGAACTGTTTTCCTGAAGTTTTCATCACCTACAAACACAAGCATAGTATTTAACAAATATACACATTATGCTGTTCCTCTGGTAAATAAGAAAGCTGACAGGAGAATTATTTATCAGAAAGAATGCTATTGCAGATCAAGCCCAAAGACTGTCTGTGATAATCTTTGAATTTTTCCAAAGAATAAAACCCAATCTGCTTATTGGAGACATGTCAATGTATTTGTAGCTTCCTGTAAGCAATATTAGTTCAATTGTCTTAACTTTTAAGGGGCAGAAAAACCACATGGTAGCTCAACCCACCAAGATAAATTCAGTCTCCAAGAAGCAGGCTTGTGCTGACTACTAAATCTGTATTATCCTTCTAGAACTTTTTACTACATGAATAAAAATGTAATTGCCAGAAAAAATTAATGAATCATAGACACAGCTTTCAGGTAAGCTTGTAGTGGACTCATCCAAAGCTGTATTCCTACAGCTCCATTAGGTATTCCAAAACCTCATGAAGCTGCAATTTAAATGAAAACAGGATTTTGTACATAGCCATAAAAATTATTTTAGTCTAGTCACTTCTGCTGTTAATTATGATTTTCTGCACACTATGCAAAAAGGCTCATTGAGTCCATACTCGTCATTTACACATTGAGTTGGAAGCTGCAGTACTCATGGTAAAGAGGCCTGACCCCAACTCTTGAGATTACATCTGAAAATGACAGTACAATTAATAAACCCTAATGATGGATAGATGAGAAGCAGATTTCACAGATAGCCACAACTCTTGGATATTTCCTTGAAGAGTTGATTTCTGGATAGGCATGGACCTTGAAGTAAGCCTGTCAGCCAAGAGCGGATGCAGCAAATATCTGCTGGAAACATGAGCTGGAAAAAAATGAGAACAATTTTCAATGCTTGTTCACCAGCTTGATGATAGGACTAAAAACCACATCAATCGACATCCATGTCCAAAAGTTATTATTGAATCAGTTTTGCATTCATCACAATTAAAATCTGGCATGCTCAAAGACATAGGTGCAGACACCAAGTATATAAGCCACCTGAGACAAGAACTTACTGGCATGCTTAGGCACGCTTGCATTTTTTCTTGGAACAGGGACTGAATAGGTTTGTAATTAGCATATTTTTGGACTCAGCTGAGCAAACAATACCAATAGATGCTGGGTTTGGGTTACTGACTTAAGTGGCTGCAAGTTAACCTATCATTCAGAGGAGAAGAAAAAGGGAAAGGGGAAAAAAAGGAAAGAGTAGCTCTATAAAGAAATCACCACAATTTAAGGTCCCTTCCAATCCAAACCATTGCATGATTCTACGATTTTATAATTTACTTTCAAAATATTCCCAAGAATTCAGGAAGCTTTGTGTAAGAGACATGCTGTGTTACATGGTAGTAGCAATTCTAAGAAAAAGTGTTAAGATACCTGCTGTGTCTTAAATAGATTACCACAAGATAATCCCAAAACTAAGAACAGTTTAGCAATCATTAGATTTAACTAGAATAGCATGACACTTATGGGAAGGGACAGAGTGAGGGATGTTTTCTTTTAGTGTAGGTATTTCATCTGCCTCAGATTTAAGATTAACCTTTGCTTATGGGAATAAGAAAGCAATGACAGTGAATATTTCCTTATTATCTATACATAGTTCCTTTGTTGCTCAAAGGCAAGTGTTTGAAAATATACAATCTATTTCTATTCTTATAAAAAGTCTCTAAGCAGGGATAAAAAAGGCAAGGTACAAGCTGAATGAATCATATTATATCATAATTATACAGTATTAAAAAGCCAATAACCCATGTTGATGGGTTACAGCAGACACTTCAGAAGCAGCATAATGACTTCCCCTAAAAAGGCAGGTCTGATAAGACCACTGTTTTGCTCTGAGCCATCAAACTTGTTGCTAAGCACACATCGTACACTAAAAAAAGGGTATTATTAAAGAAGAGAAAAAAAGATGTTTTCCCATAAATGTATACGTTTTCCTTGAAGCCTTGTTATTTTAGATGGAGGGGTAGGGGAAGGAAGCGTCACTGATGGTCTGAATTAAAAGTTTGCCTTTCATTTGAGAAGTCAAAATTCAAGATTTTAGTATCCTCAAGTTTGCTATAATCCTAAACAGGCAATGCTCAATATTAACACAAAACCAACTACACTTTCTAAAATGTAGTATCTTTAAATTACATTTTCGTCTTTTAATGTATGCCCTTACAACACATAACTGTGCAATACCATACATCTACAATACTTCACTTGAGATAATCTTTTGGAACAGGGAAAGTCCTTACTGATAATTTGGATAGATTCTTTGCAAAACTGGACTGAAATGTTCTGGTAATTCCATCCTTGAAAAAGCAACAACAAGGAAGTCTACTTATTCCTGAAACTACAACTTTTTTTGCACTTTTTAAGTGGCATTTAAACCAACTAGTACTACAACTTAACATCGTGACAATTAATATTTTAGTTCAAAGGAGTAATAAGTGATTCAGACCATCTAAATGTTGTGCTTTCTCTCTACAGACTGAACGAGAAGAGAGCATTCAATGTTCTTGAATTAAAACAGTACAGTAGAAGGTATCTGAACAAATTCCTTTGTGACAGATGTCCACTGTAGCTGAACTCAGCATCCATAGCATACAGCTAAACATAATGGTGGCTAAATTTTATGCATCGAGTCACTATCTTTTCTTCCAATAAAAAGAATGCTTATGAAAATAAAGTGACAAACACATCAACAATTGACAATTCCACCACTGGCATTATTTTCAAACTCTGTGCTTGAAAATAAAAACTCTCCACAATCTACCTCTGGACCATCACCACCTGATGTCTACCAATGAACTCACAATCCATCTGCTTTGAGGTCCTTTATCTATCTGTTAAAATATTCTGTTGAAATGAGTTTGACAGCTTAATTACTTAAAAATTTGTTTTATTGATGACTGATGATTTTACTGACTGTTATGACATGATAAGATATGGTGAATAACAAGCCCATCTTCACCTTTTTTCATACCACTCAATGTCATTGACTACTGTCACATTATCTTTTAGCACCTCTTTTACAGGATGAAGAGCTGTAATCTGTTTGATCATCAGTTGAATGTGGTGCAGCATCTTGACATGTTTCCTGCCTTTTTCTGAATTGTTCAGAAACTTGGGTTTCGTTTGTTTTTTGATTTTTGAGACAATAATTGTACCTATGGCATTTAAAATTAACAGAAACATATTGTGGTTGTTTATTATGATATATATTTTTATTTTGCTCATTTCTTAAGTCTACTAATTTGTAATATTCCTGTCACTTCTGTGATCATCACTGAACTATGAGCTCACAGTTTCAGAAAGTTATTTTCAGTAATTCCAATAAAAAATAACAAACAACTGAGGGCAAAAGCTAGCGCAAAGACCCTTTTAGAAGTTACTTAGCATCTACTGAAAACGAGTTACATGCCCAGTAAATAATACTGCTGTTCTAGGGCAACACTATCTTAATTAATTCACTATTATTCAGGTAAAGCTCTCACCTTCTTACTAGCTTTCTGCTTCAAATAATTTATGAGTTCATTGAACAGCACATGTTTCAGTTATCTCTTATCCCAACATCCCAATTGTAATATGTCTTATCTGGAGAAAAAAAAAAACACCAAAAAAACAACAACAAGAAAACCCCCACATTTATTCCCACTTTCTCTTCCCAGGTTTTTAAGTAGCTATTTGTCTTTGAGATAATCTTTTCTTCTAAAACGCACGCTCTCTGAAAAAATTCGGTACTGTATCGGAAATTCACTGGTACTTCTCCTGCATATGTTCTTTGTCAGAAGACAAAACCCAAACCATTACCTCCCACAAAACTATTCCAACACTGTTTATATTGTATCATAAGTCAAGGAAAAAGTGGGAATGCTAAAGCTTTTGACAAATAGACCAGGAATATACAAAAGGAGCCTAGCACCCTTTCATTGCCAGTCAGGTTTGGTACAAGCAACTTGGAAAGTCCAGTCCTCACATTTTGAAGCAGCTCTTTAAAAGCATACAGTCACTGTAGATATGTGATGCAGGAAAACAGCAGCAAGAAGCAACACCACCCTTTGTAGAATACAGAGAAAATGGAAGCAATAGGCAACATGACAAAAGACCTCTGTAGAGAATTTGAGCCTACAAATAGTGCCTTGTTAGAATGCACCAATCCTCCAAACCCCAGTGCAGAAAAACAGAGCATGAATTCCACCAGATCCGATTTTTCACAATCACTGGATTGTGGGTAGGAACTGCTAAGATTCATCTTTCACTGAGATTCAAGAGGTTTTTCAGACAGTTTCCATTGGCAAGACACAGTAAATGGTTTTCTGAAAAACGAACCTTCTTTCTACAGAACAGAAGGCTTCAGAATCCACTACCAGTTCAAGTAACAAGCAGGAAATGGCAGATCATCTTTGGAGTTCCACAATTGTTACTACTATAGATTTTCCAAGACTGGTTGCAACCTTCTTTCTCTTTATTTTGGGGAGTCTGTTTTTGAGAGTAGAGGGGAAGATTCCAGAAAATCATCCATCCGCCAGACCTTTGAATTTCAATTCTCTCTTCTTAGTGTTTGATTCAAATACTTGCAGGCTTTGAAACTAGCACCAGGAAAAGATTAAGTACTTTTTATTTATGTGCATGTCCACCTCTGTGAAAAATAGATATAAAAAATACAGTAATCATCTACTGTCTTAGCAAAAGTCTTCATGCAAAACTTCATAGCTGAAGAAGTATTTTGTTCAAAGAAATCAAGCCAGGAAAATAGTATTGTGCTATAATTTTTCACTTATTACATTATGTAACAGTGAAAATAATGTTGCAAATTAGTTTATAATTCCTCATTAAAAAAAAAAAAGGCAGCTTTATTTTGGGAAAACTATCAGACAGTTATGTAAAGAATTTCTTTGTTTCTGAAATCAAATACATTGCTGAGCTTAGCATAAATGTATATATACGCTATCTTAAAATCTGATGTGTGTTTTCGGTTTGTACACATTGTAGAACTTCTGGAATCTTGATACTTTTTTCATAGAAATCCTATTCTAAGAGCTTTGTACTTTTGTACAACACAGAGAAATGTGTTTTTACCAATAATTTTTTTATTATGAGTAATGTTCACTATACAAAATCCAAATTCCATAAACCAACTCTCAGAAAACAAATAGAAGTTCTCTCTCCATGTTTATACAGACATGGTTTTCATAATTGTTTATAACAAGTGTTCAGAAACAGTGAATGCTTAATGCACAACCACAAGTAAGAAATTTATTTGGGGCTCTTTGTATGGTTTACATATGTTGCAGTTTCCAAAAGTAATTCTTCAATTTCAGAGGCTGACAGGTGCTATGTGATATTGACAATATATTAAGGAACATCATGGTGAATCTCTCTGCTGAAGTGGAAAAAAAAAAAATTAGCTGTTCAGTACCACTGTGTTAAATCTAAATCTCCATGTATTATCAGAAAGTAGCTAAATGTAACAATTTAATATAATGACAATTTGTCAACAGACTGTAAATTGCTAAGATTTTATGGGAGGCACACCCTTGAACAGAGAATGAGGAGGTTTTAACACTATTTGTAGTTTTTCTCTAAGATTTTCATAAATGTATACAAATCTTAACCCTGTATGACCTTTAGAAATTATCTAAAGCACAATTATTATTCAAAAATGTAAATTATTTTATGTATTTTATAGAAACTCTTCAAAATGGTATTTTGATGCTTAGGGTTACCAAGAACTGAAAGTGATCAGCAATAGAATATTCTTGCATAAAAGCCAATATATTGCCTTCAAGTGTAAACTACTGTTTACAGTTTACTTCTTGGAACAGCTAGAGATTTTTTTTTTTTTTTTGTAGAAGGTACACTACCTAAGAAATACAGAAGAATTGAAAGCAATCCAGCAGAAAATCTGAACTATCACATATTAACTAGAAAAGGTGACATAAAAGGGAAAAATAATTAGGAGTTGAGAGAAGACTGAGTGGAGATGTAGCAGAAGACAGGGAAAACCAGAAAAACACCCCCCATGGTCATGCAAAGTGAAAGCTCACTCTGCTCATTCTGCAGGAATTCTCTCAGTCTTTCGTTTCTACAAAAAAAAACTAAATTAACTAGTTTCACCATAATATTATCTAGCCCAATCATAGCAGACAGGTTTAACACTGAAGTAACAAATTTTTTATCATGATTCAAGAGAAGTCTTCAGGAAAATGCTTTAAAAGTACAACAATACAATTCTTGCTAGGACTGCAAGAAAAATGTTGTATATGCAACCATAGTAGGTGAAACCAAGTAGATCTTTTTTCCAAGTATACCTTTACCTCAAATCCTTAAGGGAAAGATGGCAACTTAGTATTTACGACAAAATTCATATTCCAAACCCCCTCAATTACTAAATTCCTTCTCTTTTTTTCTCATGTTACTAAATTTCCCACACTTTCATACCTTAATGGCATTTGACATGCCTCCTTTGCTTCACCTGGCCATTTTCACTGGTTAAGATTTCACATGCTGTAGAAGAGTATTTGTTCGACACAGTTACATTTAAGCTCCTAACTTCTAACACAAGCTCAGCTTTTGATAGCAACAGCTACATACAATCTAGACATGTTATCAGAACAGAAAGCTTATTAACAAACCTTTTGGCTTTGGTATGTTCTACAAAGGTAAAATTTCTTACTCCACCTCTGCATAGCTTAAGCACTACTATATCAACAGTACATTTGTGAGTTTAACCACGATGCTGCTATGAAAAAAATTAACTCAAATACCTGTTTACAGAACTGAGCACTAAATCTGTAAGCATCCAAGTATTATACCTGTACTCAAAATCTTAAATTAGACTCTACATTACATTAATGCCTTCTTCCCTCTTAGTTACAACCTAGCAGTCATTTTACAAGCAATACATTCACTTTCACAAAAAAAACACCTTGAAAAGTTAGTCAATGACAGTTTAGAATGACACGTTCTTTTAATGCACTACACATGCTCACAGCTATGCAAACCAAGTTTTAACTGTCATGCTGTCACGAAAAATGGTAATTCCCTAGTCATATCTACTTTTTACAGTGAGAACTACAGAATATTTTAAAATAGAAAACTGTTTCATATGCTTAATAAAATCTGCCACTTGCATGAAAGCCCAGAGAGATGTTATATTTGAAGCTGATAATGAAAAAAACCAAAACAAAAATAAAACCAAAAACCAACCCCAAAGAATGGAACACACAAAAGTGGGAAGGATTTTATACATGCCTGCATTTCTCTTTCTTCAGTTCTCCCTCATCTTAATGCCATACATAAGTCCATTAATAAAAACCCAAAAATACATAAAGAAGTGTCAAAGCTGCATTGGGTCACAAGCTATTATATTCTCAGGGAATATAACTGAATGTTCATTATCAGAAGTCCCAAACTGAAAAACAACCTTAAGTATGCTGCCTTACCAACATCCAATGAACAAATCACACGCGCTACCTGCAGTAACAGATGCATGTGGCTCAACATAGTCTGTTTTCGAATGCTCCCCTAAATTTGTTTGCAAATTTGTTATATTAAAAAAAAGAAAAAACAACAACAAAACCCCCAACCAAAAACCTAGATATACTCTTCTGATCTAACAAAATTAAGCTCATTGCATTTAACTTTTTCCTTTGGCTTTTGCAAAGAACATTGTGGGATTATCTTGATACTTGAAAAATTTGGAAGTAAAACAGAACTGCAGCTGGTAAATCTTAAATTAGATTATCTCTGAGTTAACCAGGTGAGTTAGTACAGAACATTCCCTCTAAGTGGACCTCGCCTTACTTGAAATTACTCAGGGCAGTCTGCAACGTACAGTTCTTTGCCTGGTGCTTCAATGTTGTTTTTTCACTTTTTAGCAAAGATACTTAGATTTTCTGTGGGACACTCTGTCCCCTTTTTATTCCTTAAATGATTTTGTGAAAACTAAGCAAAAAATACAAATCTGATTTGTATGTATGTATGAGCAAACGGGGAAGAAAAAGACTGGGAAAAAAAAAAAGTCGGATTGAATCTCCAACAGTGGTTCATGACAAGGCACACACTTCATTAAAATCTTATACTTAGTCCACAACGTTCACTTAAAAAGCTCCAACAAAGTGAGACCAAAAAAAAAAAAAAAAAAAAGAGCAGCACATACAACGCAGACTGAAGTCTCAGGTGTACTGCGATGCACCTTTCTGCTCAGACTGTGATGTTTGTTTTCTTTTCCTAACCATCTCCGGGATGACACAAGGAGATAATCAAATTTCACAGAAGACTAGAATGTGGCGATTAAAGATGCCGACATTATACCTCTACGGATACCTAATCCTATCTCTCCGTAACAAATGGTAACTAAACACGCAAGAGTGGAACAAGTTGAGTGAACTGCTGGCACCACCACTCCTGCCAGGCGCAGGAAGCTGCAGCACCCACCACCCACCACCCACCGGCAACAGCGTCGTGTGCCTCCCAACAAAAGGCTGCGACCCCTCCCCACGCAGAGCCCGCCCCGCTCTCACCTCCCGTGGCTATCCGCTCCCGCTTCTCTCTGCCCCTTACCCCCGCTACAAACTTTCTGCTGTCCACTGCCACAGCACCGCCGCTGCCATCGCTGCCGGACCGCAGGCGCCGAGGCAGGGAAATCCCAGCGGCACAAAAGCCACTCCTCGGCCCTTCCGCGGCTCGACCCCAGCGGGAAAAGCTGAGCCCCAGGGACCCGAACGGAGTTTCCAGAGCACGAAGCGGGTCGTGGTCCTTAAACCGATCTGCAACCCTACACCGAGGACTGCTTCCTCGCCTTCCTCCTCTGCCCCTCGCCCCTCAGCAGGCGGTACGAGGCTTAAGTTTTCGGATGACACTTGCCCTCTCCCGACACTTGAGGCCAGGCGGGCCGGGCCGGGCCGGGCCGGGGGCGAAGCGCGCTCTGCTACGGGGGAGAGCGTGCGGAGCGGCTACCTGATATCCCCGCTCGACTGCAGGGCAGAATCCCCTCGTTGCCCTTCATGCCCAAGGGGCTGACGAACCCGCCCGGAGGCACAAGTCTTCATCCAGCTTCCTTCCCGCAGGCAGCACCTCCTTCGCTTGTCCTGGCGTCCCGGCTGCTGGGCGGGCGACGCTCTCGCAGCCTCGCCGGCGCGGCGGAGAGAGAAGGAGGAACGGCGAGAGGGCGGAGAAGAGGCCGAGCCGGGGGCGGGAGGCGACCCGTGTCCTCCCTCCCTCCTTCTCTCCTCTCTCCCGCCGCCACCGCCCCGCGTCCCGCGCTGGTGATTCCCTCCACGCGAGGGAGGGGGGAGCCCCACCCCAACACGCGCCTCCCGCCGCAGCTTCCGCCCTGCCAGGGGCAACAGGCACCCGACGCGGCCCCACCGGTGCCGGCGCCGTGGCTAAGCCAGGGCCTGGGACGGCAAGGCACAGGGGACACCCTCCCTCCAATCGCCGCTGCACCACCGCTCTATCAGCAAGCCGCAGCCCTGTCACCCCGCCTTTCGCGGGTAGGAAGAGCAGGCATCTGCCGGGCGCCTCTAGAGGGCGTCCCCGTCCCGCTTGGCGTTCCGCAGAGTGCGCATGTGCGGGAGCTAATGGCCGGCGCGGCCGTAGGTTGAAATTCTCTTGGGGCGCGAATGCAGGATCAGTCTGGGCCGTTCCAGTTCGCGAGCGGTTTTTGTGGAAGCACCTGAGATGTGTGGTGGGAGTTGTGACAGGACGGAGGTTGGGGATTGGGGTCACAAAAGGGCCAAGCGGCTCACTCGGAAGGAGGTTGAGGGTGTATGGGGTTTGGAAGAAAAATGGATCTACTAGATTTGGGATAGAAAAGAAGGAGATTGTCTATGACAGAGAAGAATGGCTTGCAGATTCAGAGGATAAAAGTTTTTCTGACAAATTTTACAACGAGGATATTCGTAAAGGAAGATAGGAGTGAATACCAGGGGTAACTGAAAAGGAGAAGAGAGTAGCAAAAGGTCAGAGAATAAAGGAGAAAATGTATAATGTAAGTGGGCAAAGATGGCACAGTTTTTACATAAACAGAATCATACGATAATCCAGGTCTTGGGTGGAAATGCATGTGAAACAGATTATGGGTGTGGAGGCAAAATGTGAGTGCCTCATCACAGAGGTCAGAAAATGAACCACTTGATTTTTGCCCTCTTGTGCAGAATCTTCCTTCTTCTTGTGCCTTATCCTACCACTGTAACAATGTCTAAAAATAATTTAAAATATTTTGTAGGTATAGCTATTTTTACAAAAGTTGTTACTAGAGATCTAAAGGATGATACTTAGCAGCCATCTCATGCATAAAAAACATCTGCCAGTCTGGACTTCCAGGTGTGGTTGTAGTTGTGAAAATCATAATGTTTAGCTGGTTGTTCATAGCAGTTGGAAGGTCCATGGGAGTTACCTGTGGAGCTGCTGCTGTTATGTGTCTAAGTTTGAGATAAGGTACTACGAGTTATTTTCCTGATTACGTTAGCAATTTAGAGCAAAATCAGTGGAAAATTCAGTAATTTTCTTAATGTATTTACTTGCTAACATACCATACTGCAACTGGATTTGTACATCCAAAATATGATTTTAAAAATCATGGTGCAAGTAAAATGCTCACAATGCATTTTAATCACTGGGACAGTAGTAGAATGTGATATGTTTATCACCTAGGCTCAAAGGCAGTGATAACTCGTGCATAAGAATCTGTTTCACAGAAAATGAAAAATCGTATTACTGATAGCAACTATAACATCGCTGAAGAAAACTCATTTATTTTGAGTGACTTTGTACTCACTTGTTTTTGAAGACGTTGCTTGTACAGTGAGTGAGATAGGAGTGTAAAGACATTTGGCTTTGTAATGAACTGGCTCACACGTCGATTGGGTTTTGTGGCATCTATACCATCATGTAGGCAGTTCACCTTCTCCTTCCTCAAGTGTCCCTATTCCCCATCTCCCCTCATTGGCTGCATTGCTTATGTCTTTTTTTGGATTCCTATTCAGCTGTAACAGAAGCTAAATGACTTTCCCAATAAAGAAACTCAAGGTCAGAGATGGGAATAGCTCATACTGACAACATGCACCCACCTGTATTCAGCTGGTTCAAAGCAGCCTATTCATTGTTCTTTAAAGATGCAACCTTTGGGTTATTGTATGACTTCTCACTGTGCTGTTACTTGTCATGCTGTCATTAAGCTGCCAACATAGCCCTACCCTTTATAAATATGTATAATGGACTGTGAAATAGATAGCGTTGTTTCTGTGAAATCTCTGGCTCATGATACATGTCCAATACAGTTGTTGAGTACTAAAAGGATGCAACAACTGTTCTGAGGCTATATGTCATCTCTTGTTTCTTCCATGGGGACCTATATAAAATATAAAGGAGCTGCCTTCTAGCAAGCCATTGACAGCATATTGTTCCCTTAATGAAAGAGAGCTTTATTTGAGCTCCATAGTTTGGTACCAGCAATAGCTCGTCTCTTAAAATCTGAGGACAGAAAGACAGGGTTTCTCTACATTTAGACTCAGTGTCCATGAGAAAAACCCAGCCTAAGTAGTAGCTCCAGAAGACTTAAGATCTTAGGCAAACTTTAGTAATATGCTGTGCTAATAACCCTGACCTCCTGAGGCATGTAGAAATTCAGATATACTACTCACTTTTTTCTGTTGCCCATTATATTCCTTACACAGTAGCTGGAATCCGTGATTGTCTCTCAGAGTTCTTTAAGCTTTATATGTAGTCTACATAAAGCTGTATTGCTTGAGCATTCTGGAGAACATTTTTGGACATTCCTGTCTACCCCTTTTGGTTTTTCTGCCGCCTTATCCACTGAGAAGCCCCAGTGTGTAGTTACTGATTCAGTCCTAGGCTTCTCTCAGTGGAAACCTACCTGGTCCAGCCAAGGGGAAACTCAGACAGGAAACTCATTCTTGACAGATGCTATGGGTAAGGACCATTCCAAACTGTGTTCCCTTTGTCTAGGACAGCTCTTCTAAATTAGACTTAGTATGCCCTTCTTGCTCTCTTTTTTGCCTTCATTCCCCTTGCCTTTTTTTTTTTTTTTGACTTTTATTTTTGAACGTACACTTCCGAAGATTTCCTGCATCAGTAATTAATACAGGCTATTTATTTTGCTTGGGTTTTAACTCCTCTTAGGTCTGACTGATGTGAATGCACTGTTGGCAAGGCATACACATTTCTCATTTCTACCAGTTCTGTACCAGTTTATATTGTGTTATTTTCTTCTCGGTTGCTTTTATATTTTTTTCCACTCTGTGGAGAAAGGGATAAACTAATTAGATTTCAAATGCCATATTGCTCTTCTAAATAAGGAATTATTCATTAAAAATAACCTTTTATTATGACACATCTTGTTATAGTAGGGCACACATTGATCAGAAGTTAATTATGGTGGGTGTTTTGTTTTTAATTCTGCTGAAACAAAATCAGTGATACGATAAAGCTAGATAGGTGTTTTGGTAGTGTCATGCTAAAAGTGATTCAGAAACATGCAAGTGTTATTGTAAAGCAATTTCAGGGCATCAATTGCATGAAAAAGTAATTGTTGCACAACAATATATGTTAAACAGTGTAGTATACTTCCTGTGGTTAAATAACACAACTAAGACTTTCTTATCTTTTTGTGAAAAATGGGCTTGTCTCCTGAATTTATTAGAATCTTTATTTCTGTAGTCATACAAAGATCTCTGTTACAGGTATTCTGGCAGTGGTTGTAAACCAGCCCTCTAATGTCCTGAAATCTGGGTTTACAACATTGTTAACAAGTTTGTTAGCTTGTTTGTTCTTTGGATTTTTTTTTTATTTGATTGTTTTCATTTTTTTTTTCTATTTAAATTTTACTCTGTCTCTTTTCATGTTGCTATGGACATGCATGTAGCATAAAAATTTTAATTTCAGGTCTTTACTGTCAGCCTAATGGTGTCCTTCCAGGACACTATACAGCAAAATGTGAATTCCTTGGGGTCTTATAGCACTTTGTAAATTTATTTTGCTCCGTTATTGATACTTTAGCAAGAAGCTTATAGAGGTCTGAAGAGGAATCGTTTTGTTAATTCATGAATTCTTGTGACATCCAGATGAATGCATTCCCACTGTATGTCTTTTAAATGTACCAAATAATGGGTAAAATAATGGTAATAAAAAACCTAGTGCTTCAGCTACATTTCTACGTTGAAATATATCATTCTTTTACTGTGCAGCAGTTGAGCTGAAATTACTTCTGCTATCAAATATATGTCATAAAAGTTGAATTATATTGTTATGTGCATCTTCGTTTCAGTTACCTTTTACTTTTAAGAATATGCGTAGCATACATACTTGTGTAAGGAGCACAAGGAAAGTAAATAAAATTTTATAAAACCCAAATATTCTTTCTATAAACAATCAATACAGGGACAAATGAATACATAGTGGTAGCAGCATGAACATGTTATGAATTCTATCCTGTTTGTAGGCTGTTAGGAATATATACAACTCCCTTCAGCTGTTGTACGGAATATATTCAATTGTATACATGGTTAAGAATTTACAGATTGGACCATTAGTTGATGTGCAGTAATGCATAGAGAAGCTACTTGGTACTAACTAAAGGTAAAACCATTTAAAATAGTTCATGAGAATCTGCACAGGATTTGTTATGTGTGCATCAAGTCTTATGCCACAATCTCACGTGTGGAATAACCATGTGTCATCTGCTCTAATTGAAATAAGAAAAAATTGCACTGTTATGACATCCTCATAAAGTCCATGGCCTTTCAGAATTGTTTATACTTAAAGCAACTTTCACTTTTTAATCTAGAGGCTATATTTTGAGATGTATTCTTCCATGAGAGGCGAGTGTCAGGGTACATTCCATTGTGACAGATGGCTTATAACTTGTAAGAAAATATACAGGCTTGTTTCTGCTGTTCTGAAACACAATAGGCAGAAAGAAAAACAGACAGATACATTTTCCTGCTAAAAAAAGAAGGAATTATAGCAAATGGCATCCAGAGTAAAATAGCTATTTTAGTATTGCAGCTACCTCTGCAAAATTAAAGCCTGGTTCCAGGACAGTATAAGAATTTTCAGTAACAGTAATTGAGATAAAATAGTCATGAAGAAAGCAACTATTAAATCTCAGAATTCTTTAGCATATTTTCTCTGTTACAAAAGTAGAAAAAAAAAAGTATCTCAGCCTTTAATATTAAACATACATATTTTTCTTAAACAAATAGCAGTTTTGACATTGAAAATGACAACCTAATAAGTTTTGCTTCTGTCTAACTAATGCAAGATATAAAGTTTCTTTGCAAAATATAAATTCATTTATGATGAATGTAATAAAAAAGGTAAGAGTTGCTTATATAGGCATAAAGTGGGAAAAATGTTTCCAAATCTCCTATAAACACCCGCAAGTCCCAATTCTGCTTCAGCTTTTCAATCTTCAGTATTAATAACAGCATAAATATTGTTCCTGATAAAATTCTTGCTTCTAGGATCTGCATTTCCATTGTTGAGCTTGTGAGCACATTGGAGAAATGCCTGAGGACTGGACAAGGCCAGTGTCACTCCAATCTTAAAAAGGGCAAGAAGGAGGACACGGGTAACTATAGGCCAGTGGAAAGGTGATGGAGCAGCTTGTCCTTGGTGCCATCTCAAAGCATGTTGAGGAAAAGAGGCTTATCATGAGTAGTCAACATGGATTCCCCAAGAGGAAGTTGTGCTTGACCAATCTGATAGCCTTTTATGATAGCATAACTAGATGGATAGGCAAGGGGAAGGCAGTAGATGTGGTCTGCCTCAGCTTCAGCAAGGCATTTTACACCGTTTCTCATGGCATCCTCATAGCCAAGTTGAAGAAGTGTGGATTGGATGGGTGAGTGGTGATACAGATAAGGAACTGCTTGAAGGACAGAGCTCAAAGAGTTGTGGTCAGTAGGGCAGAGTCTAGTTGGAGGCCCCCCACGGTTGGTACCAGCCCTATTCAATATATTCATCAGTGATCTGCATGAAGGGGATAGAGTGTACCCTCAGCAAGTTTGCTGATGATACAAAACTGGGAGGAATAGCTAACGTGGGGGAAGGCTGTGCTGCTATCCAGTGTGACCTAGACAGGCTGGAGAGCTGGGAGGGAGAAATTCAGTAAACGCAAATGTAAAGTCCTCCATCTGGGGAAGAACAACCCCATGTATCAGTACAGGTTGGGAGCTATCGGAGAGCAGCTCTGCGAAAAAGGACCTTGGAGTCCTGGTGGGCAACAGGATGGCCATGAGCCAGTAATGTGCCTGTGGGGCCAAAAAGGGCATTGGTATCCTGGGGTGCGTCAAGAATTGTGTGGGAAGCAGGTCAAGGGAGGTTCTCCTCCCCCTCTACTCTGCCCTGGTGAGGTCACACCTGGAATACTGTGTCCAGTTCTGGCCTCCCTGGTTCAAGAAGGACAGGGACTTGCTGGAAAGGGTACAGAAAAGGGCTACAAAGATGATTAGGGTACTAGGATCTCTCTCTTATGAGGAAAGACTGAGAGAGCTAGGCTTTTTTAGTCTGGAAACAAGAAGACTGAGGGAGGGAATCTCATAAATGCTTACAAATGTTTAAAGAGTAGGTGTCAGGATGATAGGGCCAGTGTTTTTTCAGTGGTGCTCAGTGACAGGACAAGGGGTAATGGGCACAAACTTGAACATAAGAAGTTCCATTTAAACATGAGGAGAAACTTCTGTAAGGGTGATGGAGCACTAGAACAAGCTGCCCAGAATGGTGGTGGAATCTCCATCTCTGGAGACAAAGTCCACCTGGATATGTTCCTATGTGATCTCTAGGGGAACCTGCCTTGGCATGGGGGTTGGACTCAGTGATCTCCAGAGGCCCCTTCCAACCCCTACTATTCTGTGATACGCTGTGGGCAAATTTTTAAGCCCTCTTCTTAAACCTGTGTGTTTGTATTTCATTATGGGAATCTTACCTTTCGTTGTATATTGTGTATGACTTAGCTATGTAATGCAGGTTCCTATATCTCATGCTGGGAAATAGAGTCTCCATTAGCAATAAGGATTAATTGAAATCCTATGCATTTGAATAGGAATTAAATATATGTATATCTGAAGCCATATGCTTAAAATTACCTTCACAGAACCATAGAGTAGTTAGATCAAAAAGGAGATCTGGAAGTCATCTTAATATGTTCCCTGATGAAAGCTCCAGGTTGCTCTAGGCCATGTCAAACTTAGTCTTGAACACCCCCAAGTCTGTAGACAACCTCTCTGAGCAACCTGTTCCAAGATTAGATAACCTTCAAAATCTTTTTTCCCCTAGTATCGATTCAGATTTCCAGTGTTCCATCTGTGTCTGTTTCATCTCATCCAACCCCAGAGCACCAAGAAGAGTCTGGCTCCATCTTTCCTTTATTTCCTGATCAGTTCAACTTTATTTCCATAAACACATTATTGGATATATTCCTAAGATAGGGGAGCCATTTGTCCATTTATTTATGTAAGATACTGGGAGAAGCAGAGCCATCATTTTCCTCTGTGCTTTTAGTAGAAGAACTCAAAGTGTTCTCTGCAGCATTTCCATGTTGGGTCCTTTGGGCTGCTTGATCTGCTTCACTTCAGCTCAGGTGGGATCTTGGCACTGAGCTGTGGAGGCCAAGTTGTTCTGGGTCCATGTAGATGCAGAACAGTTGGTGGCTAGAGAGCTTTACATAAAATCAGGAATGCTGTAACCTTCTCTCTGGTGTGTCAGGGAGAAGATTTTTTTCAGCCACAGTTTTGTCTTAGGCACCTAATACCCATGCAAATGTTGTTTTAAAAGTCATATCAACTGGTTATATGTAGGATTGAGTGCTCTTTGATATACTCTAAGGGTATCTTACCTGGCATCCAGCTACTATTCTAGCAGCATGCAGCTTCCCTTTTATGTCCTTTGTCATTTTGCCAGCCCCATATGAATTTCTTGGACAACCTAAGACATCTGAAGTGAAGTAAGATACTTGTATGTGGACATACACTTAACCCAATTATTTCAGTTTTGCTCCTGTTCTAAGGGTTTGAATTAAGAAACTTTCATGCAAGTGCCCATGTCTGTCTATCTGTCTGTCTGTCTGTCTATCTGTCTATCTATCTATCTATCTATCTATCTATCTATCTATCTATCTATCTATCTATCTATCTATCTATCTAACTGTAAACTAAAAGTTTTCATTATCATCAGTGGGGATCTGGGTCTTCACTGATTTCCTTACACAATTAAGTGATTATGGTGTGCTCTAGCATATCCACGACAGCCATAGGATCTCACAGATGTGAGGTGGGTTTTTTGTGGGAGACCACTGTCCTGGGGTGACAGCTAGAGGGCAGTTAAAACACCCTCCAAGATCTTAGATTGTAGTAAACATTTCCTGGCTAGCTCAAAACTTGTTACATGCTTCTTTCTTTCTTCACATAAGGATATATCACAGAAACTTTTCTCTACTGCTTGTGCTACCCTGTGCAGTATTATGTCACCATTCAATTATCACTTAATTGAAAAGTGCCTTGATTAGGAATTGCATGCTTTATTAAAATAAATTTAAACACAAATTGTAGTTCAATAACATACTTTGATGTCATTCAGTGTAATTAGCAAAGAGGCTATAGTTTTCCCATACATCACTGATTCTGGTTTCAAACCAATGAATATTTTTAAAGTAAATTTTAATGAGAAGTACAACTCCTTCTTTGCACCCAGTTTTTGTAGTACATGAAACATGCTTTTTAGACTTTTTCTCCAGTTTTGTTAGGTGCAGTTGTACCTTGTTTTCTTATCTCCATTTGAGTTATCTTTCTTTGAAGTTAGAAATACATATAATGCTGCTTATATATAGACATATGTTTATTTTTCGTGATGTTTACCACAATAAATTATCTCATTAAGTAATTTAAGGAGTACATAATGAGCATCTTTGGGATATAAACTTTATTGTATATATAATCTGAAGTCTTTATAACTATTCTTGAAAATCTTTTCTGACTAGTGGGATTAATTATATATCTCTCAGATGCCTGTCATGCACTCTGTTTACACTATAGGGAAATGAAATGGAATTGTTAATTTTCCTTCATTCTGTTAGAATGCCAAGGTTTAATTAAACTGCTTCAGATTAAGTGTGACAGAGCTACTTTCAGCTGTCAGGAAGCACACAGAAATTGATCTGCCGTTGCCTACATGCCCAAGAAGGCATTCAGGAAGCCTTGTAATTTCACTCAGATTTGTTTTTATTAATTGTAGCTGCTTCCTGATTTAAAAAATCTGTATGAGAAACAGACTGTATTAAAATGCATTTTATCCATATGCTCAGGGAGTAAAAACAATACAGATGCCAAATACCTGAAATTCACATTTAGTTTTGAATTAACAGCTGAGTTTTGCTTTTATATAAGAATTTTATAATATTGATATTTCATGGATTTTAAAATATTTTACATATTTACTTCAGTTGTACAATAACAATTAGGCAGTGTCATTGTGGCAGTTTAGGCTGGGTGCCTCCTGTTACTGCCACATAAGCCACATAGTAAGACAATTGCAAAGCAATAAAGCCATGATTTTTACAATTATGAGTAATGAAAATGTAGCAACAGACAGTGAAAACTAACCACTTGCTTGAAGCAATACATACTTATATGTGATATGTAATAGGCACGATGTACATGATTCTGATCAAGATAATGCAGCAACTACTGAATCTGCATTTCCATTTAAAGTGCATAAAGTCAAAAGCTAGATTAGCTAAAGAGGCCTTTAGTCCCATCTTTAAACACTGAGGGAAAACTGATGTTAACAAAGTCTGTGTTCCTCTTCCACCCATATTGTGAGGGCTCAGTGTCTAGTGAAAACTCTAGCTGTAGCCTGCACACAGCCTGCTTCCAGATGGCACAGAACTGCCTAGAGTTTGTTAAAAAGTAATGATTTCACATGAAATGTAATAATTTCACGTGAAATGTAATAATTTACATGGGAATAATTACATAATAAAGTTAGTACTGGCTGCTTGGGGCTCACTCTCTTGGTTGGCACCCTATATGAAGCCCCTTATTGGGATTTGATTTTTGATTTAACCTTACTGTTTTCCATTACCTAAGGGTGCCGTTTTTTATTTTTTCCAGTTTTTGTGGCTGTGATTAACATGGCATCATTTGGAAAGTTCTGTATCTCAGATGCCAGGAAAACATAAAAATTTGGAACTTTTTAGTCAAGGTACTGATTGCTTTTTAACCTTACTTGTAATTTAACTATGAGTAAAGTGTTTTCCTGAATGGGAGAGTGAGGTTCAAATGTTTGATTCAAATCAGATAGAACCTGGTCAGTTGTTTTCCAAGCAGTTTCCCTTCAGCCCAGTTAGAGACATCTAATTATTTTTGAAAGTTGAGCTTGGATTTGTTTCACTACTTGTTTGTGCTGCCTAATAGGACATAGACAATTGCTTGTATTAATAATTATTAACTATTAAAGGAGAGTAAATGGAGTCTTTAGAGACCTCAATAATAGACGATTTTATAGTATTTTAAGATTTTTATATTCTATGTGTGGTCTCTGCTGGTTTTTTATATTGACATTGAGATATTAAACTAATCACAATTGCATAGGAATTGCTATATAGTATTTTTATGTGGAGAACCACATGGAATGAGTGATTCTAAATATTCAGTATCACTTTGGGAGGAGGAATGTGAAGTAGATCATCATGTAGTATAAACTGGAATGGATCAGTGATGCTGATGAGGATCAAGGCTATAGACTTTAGACATAGAAATTTAAATCTGAAAGAAAAACATGCTCTTTCATCACTTCAGTGATATGTAATTTAAAATAAAAACCTTCATCTGACATAGCACATCTTAAGATCACCAAGTAAATTTCTTATAGTTGTGTGCTTTCTGGAACAGTAGAGATCCTTGCATTTTAATTTACCAAGATCTGTCTACCACACTTGATTTATTTTAAAGGCATACACTGTGAAGCTGAAAATACTTTTCTGGGAGATTACCTTCACTTTTTCTCCTTGCTTCAAATGTCGTCTGCCTCAGGTACATTAAGTGACAATATTTCATACTCATTCATGCAGGAATGTACTTAATAGGCTCACAGAATAAGTGATTATTAGTTGATTGACTGTAGCTTGATTGCCTGTGGTTAACTCTCACAGGTTTATTTCTTCATTTCAGCAAGAAATGGAAGCTGCCACACCTCGGTCTGCAAATTTAGGAATACAACTTTTGTTGGCATGGGGAAACACCTGTACAGTAATAAATGGGCAGTGCAAAATGTTCAGCTGATAATATTTTCAGTAACACACAGATATTCATAGATCAGTAATTAATAGAGTACAGCAGAATAAAACATTGGAGTCAGTAGTCATCTTGTGCAGTATAGTGAGAGGTAGTTCCAAAGTTGTAAGCAAGTACTGTTTGGTATTTATTTAGAAGATAAATGCCTTTGAAGACAATAATAATAATAATAAAAAATCTTTCAACTGGAGTATGGATCAGGAGCGGAGGAAGGATGATCATGATGAATGGAAATAAGAGGGCAGGTGCACTGAGGTAAATAAATAGAAATTACTCATCCAAACACAAGGGTTTGGTTTTTTTTTTTTGATGGACAAGTAACACAATTTTAAAAACACCTTCAGAATCAAAATAACACCCCCTAATCAAATGCAAGTTATTTAATTAGTATTTATTTTAATAAATAATTTTCAAAGGTAATATGATAAAATAATTGATGGATTATATCTACATTGGTTTGACTACTGGAAATATTAGTAATATTTGTATAATAGTTTTACATAAATTGAAGGATTTGCACAAAAGCACCTGGTATATCCATTGTTGCTTTGTATTATGTGCATAAATCCTCCTGACATCAAAAAAACCCCACCAAACCACAACATATTTCCTTCAATTAAGTTGGGAATGCTTCTTGGAGTTTCCTCATAATGGTGAATAAAGATCTGTATTCCCAGTGTCATTCCTGTACTAAGCATCTTAACAATGTGCACAGTTGTGGGTAACTGTCCTAGATATTCTAAAAGAGTGAAAAAGATCCTTTTGCTTTATGATTTTTATCCTTTTATTTTGCTTTTATGCTTTTTGGGAGCATAATCAAATATAACATGTACACTTTCTTTTAAGGAGGAGTCTGTCCTGAGTACCCGTTCAGTGAAGAACTTAAGGTGTTCACAAGATGAAAACATCTATAAAATATGAAAAATTAACCAGCTAGATCTATCAACAAAATTGGGGAAGGCTGTTTTTCTGAACATACACTAGCCAACTTGTTAGCACGATTCAGCAATATTGTAGAATGTTGTTTTCAAAATTCCTTGAGATATTTCTAATCTTTGGGAGAGAAGGGAAGGCCTCAGAAATGCTTCTTTTCAAGAAATATTTAGCAAAAACTTGTTAAAACTTTTAACCAATATAATTCTAGACCAAGTGGGTAGAGGGACACCACTTGTTCATCGTGTGTACCAAGCGAAACCACCTTACTTTCTCAGTCTTCTTTAACTGGTAGTAGCCTTGTATCACACACACACAACTCTCCTTAATCAGTCTACCTGCCTGTCAGCACACGTGTTCATGATATCTCTCTGCATTAACAGGATTTGTGAGTGTATTTGTAAAGAAGAGCAAAGAGATGCAGCCTCAGGTAACAGGTATTAGGAGCTCTGAGTTCCTTCCTTTCGCTCTTTCGTGAATCAGTCCTGGAAGTTTCCTTGTGCATACTTTGGTGTATCTATACATTTCAATTTATATTTCATTTAGTATTTCTTACTGTTTTACATAGATCTTTTCACAAGTTAAAAGGCTGTCTTTAGCAGATTGCTGATAGAATAATGGGAATTGAAATTAATTTCAGTTGAGCAGAAAGATAACGTTTTTTCTTTATTACTCAGATGGAATGAAGTAGAATAAAAGGGGTGAAAGCTTACAAGGCAGTCTAGTCTGTACATATATGTAATGTATTCATTTCAGAGTGATTAGCAAACAGCCATCATTCAGAAATGTAATTTTAAACAGGTGTTTATTGTTTTGTTAGTTTGGAATTTTGCTATGAATCAGTATTGCAGTATCACAGTATATCAGATGTTGGAAGGGACCTCAAGAGATTATCAGGTCCAACCCCCCTGTCAGAGCAGGATCACCTAGGATAGTCTGCACAGGAATGCATCCAGGTGGGTTTTGAAAGTCTCTAGAGAAGGAGACTGACAGAGTTGGTTTCTCCTTTGTGCAATTAATATCTCTCTCCATTGACTATAGAGAGGGTTTGGACTATGTAAAATGCTTGAGTAGGGCTAGATGAGTAAATGGGGATAAAACGAGAAAACATGAATTCTAAGCAGTGTATTAAAATTTGTAGAAATTGTTGCTAGTGGCAATATTTGAAAAAGCAAGGCCTTTTTATTTGGCATGAAATTTGCATGCCTGTTAGCATATGGCTCCATAACATGTCTGTAACTTAACTACAGTATACTTACTTTCAGAGGTGGTCCCACTGATGCATTAATGTTATATAGACTATTTAGGTATCAAAAACAAATGAAACTACAGTGTTTTGTGCTGTTCTATCATGCCCATTCTCACCAAGTCAAAGACTGGGGTCAGTAGGATTCCTAGCATTATAATGTTAGTGGTACAAGCTGTACTGCAGCATTACTAGCTCTAGGGACACACTGCAACCCTGCTAGTTTTATCTTCCCATGACTGAGCAAGAGAGCTCTTGTGCAGGTAAAATTGTTCCATGTATACTTTGTCAGGTAATTTGGGCATTCTGAGTGATGGTTGAAGAGAATGGGGTGAGTACTCTGTTTTCAGCTCGATATAGTTGTCTTGAAGAAGATATATCATGAGGATTATCCTGACAGATGCTCCATCTCATTAATTGTAACAGTCTAATTAAATGTATGCAGTAAAAACAGACTCACAGCCAAATGGTCACATTGTAACTCTCTTGTCTGCACAGTCTCTCTTCTCTAAGTTGGCTCCAACTTAATTATCAGTGTTGTGGAGCGTTGCTGTGCAGTGCAGTGCAGTTGAATCCTGTTTTCCCAGACCATGCTTTCTCTTAGCACTATTTTCAGCTGGATAATATCATTGATGTGTCTCACTGAAGGTCATCATAGAAGCATGCTGCCACCTGGCTGTTGTTATGAGACTAGATTAATTTTAAGATGAACTTCAATTTATTATGAAAAGTAATATCTGACTGATTACTGAACTTCATGGCCTCAGAAATACATTTTTTTATGCACAGCTCTTCTATTGCAAGTTTTCTAATGGAACATTGAACACTTCTGCATCACAGTGCCTTCAAAGATGTTGTAATGATGCCAATCAGTGCTGACATCTTAATTCCATTTAAATTTTTCTCTGATTATTGCATGTGTAATAATTATCTTATGGCAAAGGTCTCCTCATAACAGACTTTATTTGCTTGCCTAGACTTAATGAAAATCATCTTCATGGTACATTTTGCTGATATCTTGTCCTTTACCATTTGGTATTTATACAGGTAATGATGCATAATATAGCAGAACAGATTGACATGTGCATCACAGAAGAATAACAGCTTGTTCCCTAAGGAATACAGAGGTCATATGGTCTTCAAGTAACTGAGGAAATAGATTAGCCTATATTGAGGATTTAGTATGTAGTGAGTGAATGTTATAAAATGAGATTAGTGGGTCATGCAGATTGAATACAACATATCTGCTTGATGAAGAGTAACATATCTTCATACCTTTCTTGCAATCTTGAGCCCTCTGGACTATAAAACTCCTGGTTTGAATCTTGGTTTGCTCTGTGGAGAGGCCAGGAGGAGAACAAAGGAACAATAGAACCTTGTATTGCTTGGAAAAGAGAATGTTAACTAATTCTGATGCACAGATCTGTCCTAGATTTTTGAATTGTTCTGGGTTTGTTTGGGGTAACTGCGTACAGAGTGCATAGAACACAGATTGCAGCCATAAATCAGGGAGCTTGCTATTTGGCAGAGGTGCATGTAAGTCTCTGTCTCCCAAATGACAGACACAATGATTAGGTAAAAGGAACAGGATGAATCTTGTAGGAAAGGAAGCAATGTAAAATATGCAAGGATCAACTGATTAATGTAAACATATCGTAAGTAAATGATTGATTAATAGGCATGACTAATATGCGAATTAAGACATATTTTTCAGCTGCTAACACTGTGGTCTCACATTTAAGAACTGTATAATTACAATGATTATGCATGCAAATCAGATAATGACATATACAGGTAGCCACTTAGATACACAACTGCCCATTTGCATATGAATTTGCATGCAATCACATTATAGGCTCATTAAGTGTGAAACCTTGATTAATTTTGTGGGCACTGTCATTCTCTGAATGAGGTAGGTCCTTAGAGAACAGTAATGCATGACTGTACAGTTAAATAAAATGCCTAAACACCTGAAAATAAACTTAAAGTTACAGAGGCAAACCTTAATTCTAACATTTTCTAATCACTGCATGGTTAATATTGCAGTTTTAATGTTTTGGGATTTTTTATCATTGCTTTAAATTGCATAATTAGTGTTCAGACTGAGCCATACATACAAGCATTAATATTTTTGTATCTAAACAGATTTTTATGGTGAAATCACTGTCCTTGTGATTTTGAAATCTAATGTTCTTCAATATGCTGTAGCCAGACTGGGTAAATGTTAACTCATTTTCAAAAAGGGTGGCCTTTTCAAAGCATGTAAGTAACTTTGAAGCCTGTCCCATTTTCACAAGGTGACTTAGTCACTTAGAATCTAAGTCCCAGAGATGGAGATTGGAGTTAACACTGTAGAACTGCTTGCATGTCTCTGGATATCCTCTCCAAATGTCTTTGATCCAAAATGCCAAAAGGGCATGTTTTAATAGTTGTCTAATTGCCTAAGACATTTTCAAGTGATCAGTGAGAATGTTGTGTTGTTTTGTTATTTGACTTGTAAATTGCTTTTGGCTACCTTTGTGTTTATCTAAGTGTCTTTACAACTGTCTGTCCTTAAATCACTTTTTAAAAAATGGTGGCTTAAAATTCCCATTAACTGAGGTACTTTGCAATGTTGATTCAATATTTCAGCACTTTTCATCAATCATTCATCAAAAAAAACCCCTCCAAAACAACAAATTAGTTTGAAATCTTGATTTTTAATCCTCACTATAGCTGTTGTAACATGAAGACCTTTAGGGGCAAATCTGGAGAACTGAGGTCTGAGTTTCTAATTATTTTTTCTTTGATCCAGACTTATTCCCTATTGTCTGTGATTGTAAAATTTTGTTGTAAAACATGTTACTGAAGTGTTGTAAAGAGTGCTACTGAAGAAGAGAATTTCCCTGGTTCTCAAAGATACTCGAAGTCCCACAAACAATAATCTGTTGAGTAATCAAGTATCACTTTCACATTTTTAACACTTTAGTGACAGATTTTATTTTCTGCCATGCTTATGATTAAATGCTTCAGTCTACAGTTAAAGCAGAAGTCTGTGAATCTTCTATGTGTGCCTGGAAGTATTAGTTTTAGTATGGATGTTCTTGCCTCAATTAAGAATTAGGTCTATTGGATCAATAGTCTTTCAGGGTTCACAGCTGTGATATATAGTTATCTGAAACTCAGTGAACCCTAAACCCTTTTTGCTGGCTGTTGTTGTGAAATACCCTTCAAAAAGAATATCACATTTTAAAGACAGCTTTGTTACCATTTAATGATGGAAGAGAAGAATAGAACAAATTGTTTTGTGTGAACTTTTGTCTAAGTTTATTTCTGATCAGCTTCACTCCATTTCACAGAAAAGTCCCCTTTGTTTTAGTCCATGAAATATTTAGTTAGACCACATAGATTTTTTTTTTTCAAACTTATGATCACTTTTGAAAGGAGGTCTCTGGTGTTTATAAATGTCACAGAGTCACAGAACAACTGAGGTTGGAAGGGACCTCTGGAGATCATACAGTCCAATAGAGTTCAGCTACATCAAGTTGGTTAGGGCCTTCTCCAGCAAGATTTTGAGTAGCTCTGAGGATGGACAGTCCACAAGCATTCTGGGCAACCTGTGCCAGTAATTGATCACATTCATAATAACAAAAATTTCTTCTTAAGTTTGAATGAAATTTCTTAAATATCATGTGTGCTCATTACCTCTTGTACTGTCACTGTGTACCACTGAAAACAGTCTGGCTCCTCATTGGACTCACTTCAATATGACCATGTCTTTCTGGTACTGGAGAGCCCAGCAGTGGACATGGCACTCCAGCAGTGGCCTCACCTGTGCTAAACAGAGGGGAAGGCTCACCTGCCTCAATTTGTTGGCAGTGTTCTCTCTAATGGCAGCCAGGTTGCTGCTGTTCTTCTTTGATGCTAGGATGCGTCATTAGCCCATTTCTTCTGCCTGTTGAGATCCCTCTGAATGGCAGCACAACTATCTGGTGCATCAACTTTTCCTCCCAATTTTATATCTGAGGGTACATTCCATCCCATCATATCAGCTCATTAATGAAGTTGTTAAACAATAGTGACTCAGTAGCAACTGTTTTGCCCTTTGTATGTTTGGAGATGGCTTCCAGGAGTATTTGATACATAACTTTTATAGAGATTTGAGTCCGGCCTGTAGTTTCTGCCCTTCTTGCCTTTCTCAAAGACAGGAATGATGTTTCCTTTCTTCCAATCCTCAGAATTCTCCTGCAAGCACCTTTCAAAGGTGATGAGTGCCTTGCATAGACTAGTTTGGCTTAGAAAGGTCCTCTGAAAATCATCTAGTCAAAACCCAGGGCCGTAAGCAGAGACATCATCAACTAGATCCAGGCTCTCAGAGCTCTTGATATTGAATGCTTTCATTTTACCACCTCTCTGGGAAACCTGTTCTGGTGTTTCATTGTAAAAAATGTCTTCCTTATATCTAGTCTGAATCTGCCCTCTATTAGTTTAAAACCATTGCCCCTTGTCCTATTGCTCCTCGTCAGGTCCTATGTACCATGTGTTTGTCCAGTTTGTCTGAATGATCCCTCAAGGGTCATTCTTTGTTGCTCCTAATTTTCCTTCTGGTCTCAGTGGCACCATATTTCTGAAGAAAAATCTTACTAGAAAAATCTCATTCACTAAACTGAAGAAAGGATTAAGTACCTCAGTCTTTTCTAAGCCCTTCACCATCAGGTCACCTGTTCCATTCAGCAGGAGGTCCACATTTCCCCTAATCTTCCTTTTGGTGCTAATATACCTGTAGAAACCTCTCTTGACTTTCAGGTTCTTCCACAGATTCAACTCCAGATAGGCTTTGACTTTCCTAACCATGTCATTCTATGCTTGGACAATGACTGAAGAGACCCTTGGTAATCTGTTCCTTCTTGTACATGTCTTTCTGATGTTTGAGCTTAGAACAGGCTAAAATCTGCTCTATTGAAGTCCAAAAATTGTGATCTTCTTACTATTTGCCTTCTTTCCTCTTCTCAGGAGGATTATTTTTTTAATAAATAAATACATTTGTTTGTTTTTAAATAACTATATTATATGGGCCCTAAAGTTCAGTTATGCCTGTAATTATTTGTAAGTATTAGAGGAATGTTAAATGTAACAGAAAGTGTCTTTTATTCAAGACAGAAAATATACTATACTTAGTACTTAGATTGCAGTTTGACTGATTCTTGGAAGACTTGTTTTGAAATCATATAGCAAAAATACTGAAGAATTTGTTAATAAGCTAGGGGAATAGATGCTGTGTTGGAATTAAACATTATTGTTGGCAATGATATTTAAGCTCATAATAATTCATATTATCCTCATGTGCAGTGCAAGAAGGAAATATCTGAGGTTTTTAAAGGAGGCGTAAAAGGTTATTCTACTTCTCATGGGTATCAGTCCTTTACAGAAAACAAATAAGAGCCACTTGGTACAAAAATCAAGACTTAAAAAAACATTTGATTTTGTGGTAAATAAAGCAAAGCATTGTGATAAACAAGACCTTTTATTTTGTAAGCTCTCCAGACCTTGACTATTTTCATGGCAAAAATAGAAACTAAAAGTAATAGCAGTAATTAATATTAAATAGCCATGTTAAAGCTTTAACACAAGGAAATCTTGAAAACTACAGTGATCTCCTCCAAGCCATTTCCCTATACTTCACATAGATACTTACACACACTTACATTCAGTGTGTAAACACTTATTTCTGGTTTTTTTTTTTTGCTCAGTTCTGATGACATATGAAGCCCATTTTTCCTTTTGTATGTGTAGGGTACTCATACATTCCTGAAGCTTTATGATAGTTCCCAAATTTATTTAAATTACAAAGTTTTATTTAAAAGTAACCGCTGTATAAAAACTAATTTGCATTAATATAATGAACTATTTAGTCTAAATTATTCTTGTGAGAGTAGCTATGAAAATTGTCTTGAAGGATTTATTTTCCACTTATCTTAATAAGGATTACATCCTCAAAGGAGAACAAGTAATTGATAAATATAGGTTTTTGCCTTTCAGTTATATTTTCACTCCTATTGTCTTGTTCTAGAATAAGATGTTAGATCTTTACAGTTCAAGACAATGAAATAATAAGCATTCCTAAATCCTTATTGTAGTCAAAGAGTTTTAGATTGTTCACAGTATCACAGTATATCAGAGGTTGGAAGGGACCTCAAGAGATCATCAGTTCCAACCCCCCTGTCAGAGCAGGATCACCTAGGATAGTCTGCACAGGAATGCATCCAGGTGGGTTTTGAAAGTCTCCAGAGAAGGAGACTCCACAACCCCCCTGGGCAGCCTGTTCCAGGGCTCTGTCACCCTCACTGTAAAGAAGTTTCTCCTCACGTTGAGGTGAAATCTTCTATGTTCAAGTTTGAATCCATTGTTCCTTGTCTTATTACTGTGCACCACCAAAAAGAGCTTGGCCCCCTCCTCCTGACACCCACCCCTCAGACATTTATAGACATTGATCAGATCCCCTCTCAGTCTTCTCTGTTCAAGACTAAACAGCCCCAGGGATCTCAGTCTCTCTTCATAGGGGAGATGCTCAAGTGCCCTAATCATCCTCGTGGCTCTCCATTGGATTCTCTCCGGCAGTTCTCTGTCTCTCTTGAACTGGGGAGCCCAAAACTGGACACAGTATTCCAGGTGTGGTCTCAGCAGGGCAGAGTAGAGAGGTGGAAGAACTTCCCTCAACTTGCTGGACACACCTTTCTTGATACATCCCAGGATCCCATTGGCTCTCTTGGCCACAAGAGCACGTTGTTGTTCCATGGAGAACTTGTTGTCCACCAGCACTCCAAGGCCTTTCTCTGTGGAGCTGCTTTCTAGCAGGTCAGCCCCTAACCTGTACTGGTGCCTGTTGTTATTCCTCCCCAGATGTAGGACCCTGCACTTGTCCTTATTAAACCTCATGAGGTTTGCCTGCACCCAGCTCTCCAGCCTGTCCAGGTCACATTGGATGGCAGCACAGCCTGACGGGGTGTCAGCCAACCCCCCCAGCTTTGTATCGTCAGTGATGACCTCAATGCCCTCATCCAGGTCATTCATAAAGATATTGAACAAAACTGGACCCAGTACCGATCTCTGGGGACAGCACTTGCCACAGGCCTTCAAGTTGATTCTGTGCCAGTTGTGGGCTACTCACATTGTGAAACTCACTTATCTGTTCAAGTGCCCAGAAGTTTCTTTTCTGCTTTGTTCAGCCATATGGAAGCTGTTTGCATTTGATTATATTTTACAACCCCCAAATCTCTGGGTTTGCCATGTGCTAATGGATTTATTAATATTGTAATGAAGTCATTTACAGCGTAGTGATAGGACTTGACTACTGCTAAGGAGTCATGAATCCAAAGAAAATATGAAAAACAGCCATTTTGTGGTTGAATGTAATACTCCCTGGGTACATCCATGGTCAGTTTTGTCCACAACAGAGGTGGACTGCACACTTTGTCTTGTTTGCCATCCGCCGTGCAGGTGTCTCCCAAGAGGAGAAGAAAAATCTGATTATGGATGAACCCAGTGGTGCTGGCTAAGGAAGAGGAAGAAATTTATTTTCATATTTTGCTTCTTTCTTTTTCTTTCCCCCCTTCTTTAACCATAATCTCTAACATTATTTCTTTTGTCTTAGCTCAAGAGGTGAAAGATAACTTGTTCAAATCTGAAATTCAGATTAAATGCCTCCAATGCATTTGGCTTAGTGCTACATTGTATCTGGCATTCTAAGCTAATTAATGCTAGTATTTAGAGAAATAATTTATTTTGGGTCACAAAATAAATAGTAAATACAAATAGGACAGCTTCTTTGCCTAGATTCGGCTTTGCATTGTTCTTCAAGACATCAAAGAAACATTTATTTTCATGAATCACCATGTAGTTAAAGAAAACAACAGTTAAAGACAGTCACAATTACAATATATGAATTTATCAAAACCATTATTATTGGTAAGAATTCTCTTTTCCTCAGTGGAGGTGTTCCCAAGTCTGTCCAGGGAACAGAATAACGAAAAAGTTCTGGTTTTGACTTCCTGATGTTGTTTACATGTGCTGGTTAAGTTCTTCAGGACCCAAATATTTCCAGCTAATAAGGAAATCCTGTAAAACAATTTCTCTGTAACTGACTTTAAAATATTATAATAAATCCTTATGCCTTATACATATTTTATTCAGTCTTTTCCTGATTACCTGACCACTAGCTTTATTCATAGGATTTGCCTGAAGTATTCAAGATCATCCAGACTGTGTCATGGCTCTTCCTTTTCCTGAAGACTGTTTCTTCTCTTGCTGTACAGTAATTGTACACAATGATATCTCTGTGGTCTGTATAATTTAAAATGGAAAAAAAAAATCTTTGTCTGAAAAATCCTCTCTGAAGTGAAAAATGAACTTCATTGTGAAGCTTCAGCTCCATTTTCAGGCCAAATTTGAGAGCAACGTTTACAGTAAAGGATATACAGTTATGTATATATGTATGTGTGCAGTATAGGTATCAAAGAGAAACAGATTCATTGTAATAGGTCTATTGCTAGGAGGCTTTAGGTACAATGATCTGAGTGACTAAAACTGGGGAAAATGTAATTGTGGTGTTATTGTGTAACAAAACAGTTGTGAAGATAAAAGTTTTTATATCTGAATGTATCAGAAAGAAATGGTTTGAGTGCCTGAGCTGTAGTCCAAAGCAGCAACGCAGTAGTTTTACAGTATCATTATAAAACTACAGTGGGAGAGAGTGTTGCCAGGAGAGATACTCTGAGGACCTGACTGGCAAAACTGGGAAAAGTCCTCATTTGTTAGTATGTTCCTGAGTTAGGATCTGGGAGAGACCAACTGAGCAGAGGCCAGGCTGCTGTTACTCCAGGCATTCATGCTTGACAGGTCTATTCAGAAACTTAGCAGTGTTGATTTTAGCTAATGAGAAGTTCATCCCACACCAACGCTTCCTCTAGCGTATTTCCAAGTCAGTTACCTTTACTCCCATTTATGGTCTGATTTATTGAATTACCAACACATTAATGACAGAACTGGCCTTTTGCTTCCATGCTGTATGTCTATAGATCACCTAATGTATATGTCTGTGGACAAGTAATAGATTATCTTTGGAGTATCTTTGGCGTCTCAGTATGGTTGATGTTGCACTCCCCTAGGCAATAGAGCCAGTCTACGTATTCTTGATAGATTTATTTTCAGTGTGATTAAGTTTTGCCTGTGTTTATGCTAACATTTGTTCTGGCACAACAGTAAGTCAGAGTTGGTTAAATGTGGCTGTAGGCAGAGTAATACTGTTCAGTGAGTGTAAGCTGGTGGTAGCAGCCCTGCAGACACATGTCTAGTGAAGCCTGAATTGAGAGCTGGGGCATTCAAAAGAATTGGCAAAGCAGCTGAGAGACCTAGATATAGATTCTGGGGCTGGCTTTTCTGTGACTATAGCAGTTGCAGTGGATGCTTCTTGTTCAGATCTTAAGTACTAGCTTCTTTTCAATATTCACATCACACTGTGTGGGGGTGCCAGTACTCTGACTGTAAATTGTTGCCCACTGTTTCCAAACAGTGCAAGCCAAAGAACTGGACATGCTTTCAGCAAAAGCTCTTATGTAGAAGCATCTATTTTAAAAAAGCAACTTTCAGAGTGCCAGAGTAAGGTTAGGCTGTGCACATTAAACATTGATTATTTGAACCCTACTTCCTTCTGATTTGTGTAAGGAATTTTGTTGATAACTTTCTTTTGAATGCATTAAAAAGAAAAAAATAATAAAAGAAGTAGTGGTGGTGCTATTTAAAACACAACTGCCCATGTGGAAAACTGATTTTTCTCTTAAGTACATTGCTCTATTTTGTCCATTGTTCTGTGACTAAGCCTACCTCTTTGGTAGCCAAAGTTAGGCACTGATAACAATTCAAGAAGAAATGGAGCGAATGCAAGAAAAAGAAAAAAAAAAGAGAAAGCACAATTGTGCTGAAAGTTTGAACTCTCAATATTATCCTGGCATTTAAAGAATGTGTTAACGGATAAAGTGGCTAGTCTTTTAGAGAAGTCCATGCTCCCAAGTTTCACAAAATCACAAACTGGTTGAAGATGGAAGGGACTAACATCAATCATCATGTCCAATCCTCCAGCTCAGGCTGGGTGACCTAGAGGTGGTTAGCCAGAATCATGTCAAGATGACTTTTTATTGTCTTGAAGGATGGAATGTCCACAATCTGTCTGGGTGTCATGGTTCAAGACAGGCTACTCTCACAAGCACAATCAAGAGGGAAAGTAGCACAAAAAGCCCTGAGTTGAGATAAAGAGAGAGTTTAATGAAGGTAATAAAATGTACAATTACTTTAGCTATTTCACAGAAAGGCACAGCTAAAGAAGAAGCAGCAGCACAAGCTAGTGATAAAAAGGACACCCACCACCCCCTCCCAAGCCCACAGTCAGCCCAGTGGAAAAGACCAGCCCTCAAACCCAGAAACCAGAAGAAGCAACCAGAAACGGGAATCCTCTTATGTTATAATGTGAACTAAAAGTCACATGGTACTTCGCTCCAGCCAGCACTGTCATTATGGCATGATGTCAGTGTGGTATCATATACTTATCAGTAGATTCAACTGCCCATGACACTGGCTAATTTGTGCCGCTGCTTAATCATTCCCTCAGTAAAAAAGTGTTCCCTTATAATCAGACAGCCTCCTATTTTTCAGTATTCAGTACTGCCTCTTGCCTCGAATTTGGATTTGTATTGCTCTTTTTTAACATGTTCACTTTTTTGCAGTTGTCCTTTGAATTGGTGGTTGAATTTTCAAACCCAATTTGAATGTTGTAAAATTCAAGAGAAGTTTTCAATTTGGCCTGGATGTTTCTTCCTTTAATTTCAACACTAGAGTGTTATTCAGCCAAGAAAATGCCCTCCTTTTGATTAGATGTAGTGCATTTTTCTATGCTCTTTACATTAAATCTAAATCCTAACTAATTGATGTTAACATATTTCTGGGTGAAACTCACACTTTTACCACATTAATGCTATTGTTGGTACATAGGTCTTAGCTGGCCTTCAATAAAAAAACCTTTGCATTTAGAATGCATATTTTACACATCAATAGGTGTGAATTCTGTGGTCATCTAAAACCAGTTGTTTTTCCAGTTTCAATTAGGATAAACATTAGGAATTCTTTGATTTAGTAGATACGAGCTACCTGTGAAATTTAGGCTCATAAGTTACAAATACACTTGAGAAATTTGCTGAGACCTTGTCATGGGTTGAGTTGAATCTACAACTATTATTTGTACCATGCTGCACTCATGCCAGCTTCAAAAATGACAGTGCTAACTGGAGCAAAGTATTGCAGGCCTGAGGTTCAGACTGCAACACAGGAGGCTTCCAGTTCTGGTTACTTATTTAGGGTTCCTGGGTTTTGGGAGTTGTCTCTTCCACTGGGAAGGCAGTGGGACAAGGAGGGATGGGGGTGTGTTTTTCTGGCGCACTTGCTGCTCCTTGCTGCTGGTTTGCACTTTGCTTTTTTGCTTTTTTTGCAAATAGACTAAGGTAATTATGCATTTTGTGCTATGATTATGTGATTCTACTCAGTAAACTCTATTCTTATCTCACCCTTTTCTGGTCTCAATCCCGAGTTTTTGCGTATCACTTTTCCCTCACTTCTGTGTTGGGAAAATAGGTTAACCCGCTGGTTTGGCTTGACCTGTTTTGTTCTGATTTAATCCATTACACACCTCTGTGAAATGTATTGTGGCTAGATATAATGAAGTAACTAATTATGAAATGTATTTTTTTCCTAGAATTTGAAATATTCTATACCAAATTGCTAAATTGAAAAGTGTAATTACTAAAAACTGTTTGTTTCTTCCATTAAGTTTCAGGTTGTCATGGTAGGGCTAAACAGGCCCAGCACAAAACCCACACAGACTCTAATGTGTCTAGACATGGTCTCCCTCTCCCCCCTCCTTCCTGCAGAAAGTCAGGGCAACACAGGAAAAGGAACAAAGGGGACAGGACCCATGCATGTCTGGTAAACAGGTGGTTTACCAGGATAAGAACATGTGCACTGGCCGCTGCTTCGCCCCTCCCCCCCGACCCCCCAACCAGGCCTTTATTTCTGCCTTTTATGGCTACAGCCTGGCAGAACCCTTTTCCATTGGGCAGCTATATGCTGGCTTCAGTTGTCCTATTGGCCCAACTGGATCTCGGGCAAGATATATATACAGGCTGACTTGTAGTCGCCTTTGCCTTGCTCTTAAACCTTGCTTAAGCCTTGCTCAAGCTGTGCTTGAATTGTCTCTTGCAATGTCTTCATGCCTGTCTTGCATGAAGTTGCCTCAAGTTGCCCTGCTCTGCCTTGAGTGCCTGGTCCAGAGCCTGGGATAAAGCCATGAGCCTGCCCACACCGTGAGCCAGAGAAGCCATGAGCTTAGGAGCCAAAGCCAAGCCTGCTTCCCCTTGCAACTGGAATCGTGCCATGCCTCAGTTTACCCAGGACAAAGCAAGCGCCCTTCACGAGAAGCATCAAAAACTGCCCACCGTCTGGTGAAGCCAGACCAGCCCTGGGACCGCGTGGCACCTTCTTGCTGGCAGCCTGCCGTGCCAGCGCCATACCAGAGTGCCCCAAAGCCTCAACAGCTAATACACAGCAGCAGCACTCCCCACTTGGGTGGAATCAGCTGTGAGTAATTAATTCGTTGCCTCTTTGGTTTAAAGGTTCTTATCGAGTCTTCCCCCCCTCTCCCCCTGCTGTGATCGAGCACCATTTTGCTCCTGGGGTTCCTCTCTTTCCATGTTATTTCCTCCTGGTTTGCACGAAATTGTTGCCTGAAGAGTGTACATTCCCCATTGTAAATATATATTCTGACCATACAAAGAACCTATGTAATGAATTTTTGGCAATTTTCCATATTAATAAAAAGTTCTTAATATTTTTATTAAATCCATTTGCCAGTATTGTTTATTGGTTAAATACAATTCCTTAACATAGACGTCATGAAAGTCCATCTTTGACCTTATGCCTTGCTGTGTGATACTTCATTTTTTGTCATAGAATGGTGGTACAGGCGTATGAAAAGATGACTCATTTAACAAAAGGAAAATTAAACTAAAAAGTAGAACTTCATACAGTCTTTCTTCCTTAGGCTTCAAAGATGAAGTGAAACTGTTTCAAAGCTTTCAAATAGCTAAATTATTCTCACTGCAGTTTTTACTGATTCTTCATCATCTCATCTGTGAGGTTTACATTAATCATAGCTAGACACTTAGGTTCCAAGATGTAGCCATGCATAGGAAAATGAAAATTTGAGGGCAGCTCTTTAAGCATTCAGCTCTGTCCTAAAATAGTGGACTAGAAATGCTGCAGTGGGAACCCATTCCATCTGTTTTAGGCAGCTGTTATGGGTGGAATGAAAGGATTCCCCCATGTACTGCCAGTCCCTTCCTGCTGACCTAGACCTAGTTCAGAAAGCTTGTTTAGATAGGATATATAGTTACTGCAGGTTTAGCCTGAGACCCTAATCTCTCACAACTGACATATTGTGTACATTAACACCTCCAAAGGGTCTGTGGCTGTGCTTCTGCAGAGGAAACACATTTTCACTCTTCCATTTATCTCCTGTTCTGCTTGCTCGTGGTGGTATAACCTGTGTTGACACCAGCTGTACTGCCTCAAGTCTACACAAAGCAATGTAGCATTTCTGTCTGTTAAAGGATGAGAGAAATCCAAATACAGGAGGATAGCATATTTCCCTGAACCTGGCCTGTCACCTCTCTTCCTCCCTGGTTTCACTGAGTCAAAGCTATGCTTTAGTCATCACACTGCTTACATAGGGTTTAGAAGAATAAATAGCTTTTGCTGTTCCTGAAGAAACAGCGCATGGATAAAGACAGGATAAATAAAACACTGTATGTCCTTGCTCTCAAGGAGAAAGTGATAATTTTTTTTGCAGGAGATAGTGGCTTAGACTGCTTGATATCATATGAAATATATAGCCTTAGTCAATACTGACTTCCATATAGCTGGTTATGAAAATAATGCAAATTCAGTGCAATTGCAAACTGAAGCAGCATGTGACTAAGCTTGTCATTCAAATGAAATATTCTGACATTGACAGTACCACACATTGAAAGAAGAAAAACTTGTGTAATATTAAGGAAATGTATAAATATGGTGTCTGATTTAGTATAGACAGATGTAGGGGTTTGGGGAAAGGTCTGTGGAGTTATATCTGCATGCATTTTCTTCAGTAATTAGTCTGGCTACCTACTTCTGCAGACTGGATCAGCAACAGATCAGCTGTTTAATTTCACTGGACTCTTTAGTTGAAAGTGTTTCTCATACTACTTAAATATTCCTGTAAGAAAATGCAAACTGATATCTATAATGATTTTTAAAAAGGAAAAGATGTGGCACACTAGTCATCATGTATCATAAAAAATAAAATACAAATATATATATAATGATGAAGTATTAAAATGGGATCCAGAGACAAACGGCTTTTTTTTTAACCTACACATATCACATATTCCTTATTGCATAGGCAGTAAAGTTGAAGTCTATGCTGAGTAAGTATATAATTTCCTAGGAAATAAATTATGTTTCAGTGTCACAATTTGTTGCTTGTTTTCACATCTCTGCTTTAAAGTTACACAGACACTGTCTCCACCAGGACCTAAGCTACAAATTCATTCCGATAGCTCTGCTCTACTCACTAGAGACTTGGACAGGCTGGAGAGCTGGGCAGGGAGAAATTTGATGAAGTTCAACAAGGGCAAGTGTAGAGTCTTGTACCTGGGAAGAAGCAACTCCATGCACCAGTATAGGTTGGGGATGAATCTGCTGGAGAGCAGTGAAGGTGAAAGGGACCTGGGGGTCCTGGTGGATGGAAGGGTGACCATGTGCCAGCAATGTGCTCTTGTGGCCAAGAAGGCTAATGCCATTCTGGGGTGCACTGGTGAGGCTGCATCTGGAATATTCTGTCCAGTTCTGGGCCCCTCAATTCAAGAAGGACAGGGAGCTACTTGAGAGAGTCCATGCAGAGCCATGAAGATGATTAAGGGAATGGAGGTGTTTAAGACCAGGCTGGATGAGGCTCTAGCCAGCCTGATCTAGTGTGAGGTGTCCCTGCCCATGGCAGGGGGGTTGGAACTAGATGATCCTTGTGGTCCCTTCCAACCCTGACTGATTCTATGATTCTACGAATGGAACATCTTCTGTACAAGAAGAGACTGAGGGTGCTGGGGCTCTTTAGCTTGGAGAAGAGGAGACTGAGAAGTGACCTCATCAATGTTTATAAATTTGTAAAGGGTGAGTCTCAAGAGGATGGAGCCAGGCTCTGCTCAGTGATGCCCAATGATAGGACAAGGTGCAATGGGTGGAAGTTGAAGCATAGGAAGTTTCACATAAACATGAGGAAAAGTTTTTTCACTGTGAGGGTGATGGAGCAGTGAAACAAGCTGCCCCAGGGAAGTTGTGGAGTCCCCCTCTCTGGAGATACTCAAAACCTGCCTGGATGCATTCCTGTGTAATCTGGTGTAGGTGATCCTGCTCTGGCCAGGGGGCTGGACTAGATGATCTTTCGAGGTCCCTTTCAGCCCCTGAAATTCTGTGATTCTGTCATCTGGGAGCAAGGCAGAAATTTTGCTAGCAAGAAAATTCATACAGCAGGAAACCCCTGGGCTTGCTTTTCCTGCTACAAAGGTGAACAGGAATGTGACCTTCTTCAGATCCTTTCTAGCCCTCAGGTGGACGCCTTTCAGGTGATATAGAAGTCCATAAATCCATCTGTTCCCAAAGACTTTGGGTTCATCTTCTTGGCTGCAGACTTAACAATCTTAACAGCAGCATCTGCACAGGTTTCAGAGACATGGAACTATCTGTTCTGAGGTGATCTAAAAGACTTTAGTTCTTCCTCATGACTTTATATGATCTGAAGGTGAGCAGCTCAGAAGTGTGTGTGTTGTAGTCATCAAAATTAAGCAACATGGATGTCACCCATTCTGTCCCACTACATCATCTTCCAGTCTGCTCACCACAAATTCAGGCATCTCCACCTTTCTGAGCTGTTTGCTATTGCTGTGACAAAGAAGTCTCTCAAATTCCTTCCTTCATCCTTCCATGACAACATTTTGTAGTTGTCATCTGGTAGTTAACAGTCTTCCCCTTTGAAGCAACTTAGTCATCAAAATAACCTATGTCCATCTGGTCAGATGAGGCATTTTCTAATTAACAGATTCTTCTTTTTAACTTTTATCTGGATCATAGCTTTGTCTCATCCTTGATCTCCTCTGCAAATCCTCTAGATAGAGCTCCTTTGTAAATTTGCTAATATTCTACTACAAAAAGCAAAGCTTCAATGCAAAACAGCACTGAGATTTCCCACTTTGTTATCCACAAGCCAGAAAGATTTCATACTCTTAGCAAATTTAGTTTTTATTTCTGAGTGGTCTATGATATAATTAATTCAAAGCAATTTAAATTCCCAGTATACCATTGTATGTAACACATTTTGCCTTCTTTGTCACCTTTCCAATTATCTTTTTATACTTTGGTACTAAAGAATTTTCTTTTACCTGCCTTTCTGGTTCGCCTCATGCATTTTCAATGACTTGGAGCAATTACTGATATTAAAATTATTAGGGAGTGTGTTCAATATGTGTTATAAGTATTTCAATATTTTTAACACTTTTAAAATCAAAAGGTCAACATCACAAACCTGTTAAATTTGCTTATTTTTGTATTTTTTTTAACAAACTATTACAAGCAGTTGTTTTAAAATCTCTTTAGTTCTAACAGATTTTTTGGTCTACTTATCATCCACTGGTTTTAATATTAGGTTGATTTATATAATTTTATTTATCTCCATTATTGGAATATCTCTGGCAGCACTAAATAATAACTGGTGGGTAGGAAAATCTCTCTCATGACTTAGGACACAGAGATCCCTTTTTAATATCTCTACTTTTAGGTAAAAAAAGGAGAAGAGTCTTAATCTGTTTTCTCAGGTGTCCTTTTGTTTGGAATTTTTCTTCATAGGTATTGCCACAAGCAGCAGTAATGTTTCAGTGCACATAGGTCTCGTCACCATCTTTTCTTTTTACAAGCATTGCTTGGAGAGTCTTGTTGGACCTGGTGTTACTCAAACCTGATATAATGCTTCTGAGTTCCATTGCTTTCCAAGCTTGTGACTCAAGCCCTGCTTCATTCTAGCAAACACCTCTCTGTTTTCTCACAAACAGGGTGAAGCAGAAAACATTAGAAAACATGTCTCTGAAGAAAATGCTTTTAGAGAAAGCAGAGAAAACAGAGGATCTACTTTACTCCCAGCAGACCTCACATTTTAGCTTGTGAAATTGGCCATTTGGCATAGAAATTGCTCATTACGAATGAAAAATAACTCCATATGAAATGTTCTTTTAAATCCTATATATTGCTTCTATTTTCATAGCACTTGGGAGCTGTATCCATGAACAGATACTTTCATGTCCTAAGCCCTCTACACATCATAAAAAAAAAAAAATTCTTTGTCTTCACTCCCAAATTTTTATGTCAGCAGAGGAAGGGCAACAGATGGGTACAAACAAGGAGATTCTACAAACAAAGAGATAATACAAAAATGTTGAGTCCTAACAGAGGTCTAAGCATTTTCATGTAAGGCACTTTTAGTGTATAAATATCACAGTAATGGGAGGATAAAGAGGTGGGTTTATGACTTTTTAAACTGAGCTCTTCCAAGTATAGTGGGTAGAGCAGAAGAAAGCAAGATGTGATTTGACTTACAAAAGGCTTCAGCCAGTTTAAAACATGTGGGTCAGCACTGGGCCTCTGACATTGGGTCAGCAGGGGTAGGATTTTTTCTGCCTACCTCCCTAACACATAGACATGCAATCTATTCTAGTCACTCAGACTCCATCAGTAACCAGGGGAGAGAAGCAGGCAGCCTTTGGAGGAGATGTATCTCCTCCCAAGTCAGCCATCTGCAATGGATGAATGGTATCACTTGTTCTGCAGGGGTGCCTGCCTCCTGCTTCCAATGCCCTTGACAGAGCTTAGATAACAACCTTACATATCTAACTGCTAAACAGAGCTGGGGAATTTGGCCTGTGGAGAGGATTTCTTTTGTCTTGGTTTACCAAGTTACCAGTTAGGCAGGTCAACTTGATTTGTATGCTTTAGCTGTAAAAGTTATTTGAACAGATGGTTTATATTAAGGCTTTTAGAATGCATAGTAGTGAAGGTGTGCAAAGAGAAACCAAGGTTTTCAGAGGCTTGTCTGAAAATTCTGCAAATTTCTATAACATATATTTGAACCTTGAATTCAAAGCATATTATGTGGATATATTATACAGGTTAAAGCATATTGTTCCTGTTTGAATTATGACAACAATTAACTGTTCATTGAATTTATGCACTAGATTTGAAATATTTAATGAAATATTTGAAATATTTAATTTAAACTATTTAATAGAGTATTTAACTACTCTAGTAAGAGTAGTTTGGAACAAAATATCTTCCAAAACAAACCAGACAGGTTTTCACATTTGATGATATTGTATGTCTAGAGCTTTTCTAATAAAGGAGTGATGCAAGTATGTCAGTCTCCACTATGAAATATTTTGTATGAGGTGTAAGATACATGAATAATGGCACAGTTTGCAAAAGCATGTGCAAATCAGATGGTTCAGGGTAAAAGCATATTGAGAGTTTAACAGATTTTTTTCTCTTCTTGATTGGAAGATTACATCTTTTTGAAGGGACATGTTTAACTGATCTGACATTATTTAAGTACTGATGGAGTGAAAGATCCTACTTGCTCTGATCAATCTGCTGACATAAATAATAGAAACCAGATTTTATATTGTTATCTGAGAGAAGACATACATACTTAAGGACTTTTGGAAAGAGAAGATGACATGCTTTTATCACGCTGTTGAGCTGACTTAGATTTTCCTCTGGGCTTGGTTCATGCAGGTGTAGTGATGCTGCTGCCTGCAGTTTGCACCTGGTTCTTAGCAGCTTAGACCCAGAGCTGTGTACAGCTGCTGGGAGGCAGCAACTCTTTTTTCCAGCAGCAGTGGGTGACTGGGTGAAGCACAAGCTTTCTCTGCAATGGCCTTCTTGTCTTGTCCCTGGTGATGTGTCATGTTTCTTTCAGCATAGACAAAATGCACTTGGGAATCTAGACAGAACATTTGAGGGAGATGTGTTGCTTGAATTGCATTCTTGTGCTGCACTGATGCCTCATTTATCTTGTGCTGGTTAACTTAAGGTAGCATATATGGAAAAGGGAGAAAGCCACTGAATTTCCATGCCAAGCAAGACAAAGACAGTCTTAGTCTGAGGGTAATTCTTCCTCTGCATTTTTCAACTAAATAGGACTTCTTATCCTGCAAAGTTAGATTTATGGCCTCCTCTGTAATCTTTCTTAAATAACACAGAATTTGGAGAAATTTACAATGTTCCTGTACTGCCTGAAGCTACTGATGAGGAAAGATAAAATGAATGTATGTGGGTTTCAAAATATCTTCATCAAATCAACTCTGCAAATATTTTGCTTCTCAGGAGCACAACACTCCGACAGAACAACTGTTACAGGGAGAAGAATTTTTTTTTTTAATCCACGTTGATGCTTCAGTTCTATTACAGTGGCTGTTGCTAATTGCTAAATAATACAAGTCACTTGTCAGAAGTTTCTATTAGCATGTTATTATCTCTGGAGAAAAAGAAAGATTAGCTTAGCACTTCACTTACAGGACCTAGGGATTTCTAACAGAAAAGCATCAACATGCAGAGCACAGAGTTTTCTCCAAGGGCCAGATAAGTATGGGAGTTTTCATTTTGACCATTAATATGAAGTCTCATCAGAATATAGACACAAAGTCTGCAGTGCTGAATCATTAGCTATAAAGTTGCCCAACTTACGAATTACAGATATTTCTTTCATTTAAAATTCATTTCAAGAGAGTTTTATGTTTGCTTTTTAAAAAAGCTCTCCATTCTCTGATATTAACTGATTACCAGATGAAATTACTCTTTGAAATAAAAGTCGTTGGCAGAGTTAAAGTGCAATACTTTGTCAGAAGCACCTTGTAATTCGGGTGTTTTCACCAATCATGAAGTCCTAATAGAAACCTGTTGTCTGTGCTGTTTGTTTGGCAAGTGTAAAGCTTTCTATTTGTCCTGGTTTTGCTGGGATAGAATCCCAGGCCAGCCATGGGCTGTGGTCCATCAGCAGTTCTGAGTCAGTCAGGTGTATCCCAGACCATGAGCATCACATTCTCTATAAAGGAGGAAGTTTGCTGGGAAGAGAAGAGCCTTCTGCTAGAGCCTCTTGTTTTGGCCTCACTTTTGCCTTTTCCAGCTGCCCTTCCTTCTCCTGCTCTTGAGGACTGCCTTCCTGTATATTGTGACTACTACACTTTTGCTGGTGAAATATATGTAATTTTATATATGTGTATTTATATATTTCTTTACTGAAAGAGTAGTCAGACATTGGAATAAGTTGCCCAGGGAGGTGATAGAGTCACCATCCCTGGAGGTGTTCAAGAAACATGTGGACATGACTTTGGGATGTGATTTAATGGCCATGGTGCTCTTAAGTTGATGGTTGGACTTGATGATCTTAGAGGTCATTTCCAACCAAAACAATTATATGATTCTATGATTCAATATACTTTGCATCGACATTGATAGCAGCTTGGCTTTTTCATTAAATCTGTTTTTATTTCAGCCTGTGGGTTTTCTCTCCCTTACCTGATTCCTTCTCTGCTGGCAAAGCATCACTGGGTGGTAGAGTAACTGCTGTAGTTTAGCCCCAGGTATGGGCTAAATGGAGACACTACTCTCTTTTCCCCCCATTTTGTAAACATTCAGTTACTCTAAAAAAAAAATAACTGCAGCACTAGAAAGACACAGTTCTACCCTGTTGGGCTTATAGTTCAAAAGGAAGAAGACTTCAAAAAAGGATTAAAGCACACAGGTATCTGTGTGACTAAAGCTATGGTTCACATCTTCAGTGATGGTGTCTTCTGTTGATTTCTAACTAGCCATTACTTTTTTATATTTTTCAATGATTCCTGAATCTTTTTGACTGCATCTTTCATTTACCTGTTTATTCTTTATTTCTAACATAGACTTTTTCTCCATGATCTAACCCAAGGTTTCCAACTCCCTTAACATCCATCTTCCCTACCTTGTTCTGGCTTTAGAACAACATTAAGTGATTTTTTTTTTTTTAAGCCATCAGAAAGAAACTACAATACCATTCTTGACACTAAATGTGTAATACATATATATTTTAAAATCTAGTATTTCAGAGGAATCTCTTTTCTTTTTTCTTTTTTTTTTTTTTTTTCAAATGCTAACCATACACCATGGAGAAAATGTGGCTTTGTTTTGGAGCAAAAACCACAGGAAGCAGAGAGGTGCTATTGTTAATGATGGAGACTTCATAGTCCCCAGGTTGTAAAATTCATTTCCCAGAGACTGAAGGAGCTGGAGTTTCCTCCTGGTATGCACTTCTGCAAAAGCAGATCACAGGCTGGCCATCTGATAGAGAGATTACTGCAGCGGTGTGATAAACTGCTTCTGTTCCCAAGTATGAATAAGAGACAGCCCTCAGAATGGCAAATCCAGTCAGAAATCATGAGCTTCATACACAGGAGGTTTTATACTTTTTGTCTGATCTTTATTCAAAATCCAAATACATACAGGCTTTTATTTTTAAATTACAGACTGCTTTTTAAAAGCAGCTTAGCAACCCATCTGGAATAGATTTTTTAGATATTTCAGCAACTGTCATTCCTGTGTTCACTGACAGATAGTCAGAAGAGCTTAGCACTGAAGATAAGATCTCCTTAGTCATTGGCAGCCAGTTCTCTGCCCTTGCAGGCAAGCAGGACACAGAAATCTCCTTCATAAACTTATTTAATTCAGTTCTAAAAGTGAAAATGTTTTGTTCCTGTTACGAATTCTGAAAAGTTTTTCTAGACAGGTCTGGATAATTTTTTTTTCATTATCTTCTGTGTTAAAAGATAACTTGTGTCCAGTTTGTTACCCCCAGTTGTTCTTGTGCAAGCATTGTTCTTTAGCGTAAACAGTTTTATTGGCTCTTAGTTTTAACATATTTAACAGCAAATATTTACAAGCAGCCATATATTTTCTTAGTCTGTATTTTGCCAGGCCAGACAAAAAAAGCCTTTTACACTCTGTTTGATCCCAGTGGTGTTGTTCTGAATCTTTTCCAAGTCATAAGCCACTTTTCTTGAGCATTGGTGACAAACATTATAAGCCATACCAAATATGAGGCGCTACAAGCACCTTCTCAGCAGCACTGATGCTTCATTACCTGTAGAGTTAATACTGCCTAATACTGTATTTTGTTCTTTCATACTGATAGCTTGTTGTTATAGCCCCTCATGATAACTTCTATTCATTATCTTCTAACTTGCAGCACATTTTCCTCTTACCTGTCTCCAAAGAGATGTTAGCACTTTTAGCAAGGGTTCATCACAGAATTTCCCTTTGAAGATACATCTTTCTGTCTCTTTTTATTAGCTTCTGGGTAACAGAATTAAGTAGCTGAAGTGAGGCTGCCCAAGTTAAAGGTGATCAATACAGATCTGAGTATATACAGCCTGGTCATTCCCTGGGATCCTTGTCCTTAGGGTCTTTGAGTTGCTGATGTAAGGGATGAAGACCTCCCTTGGTATTACTTGTTCCTCTGTTTTATTTCACCTGCAAATTTGTCATCACAAGATGTGCCAGTTTCATCCATGGTATCATTAAAAATGATCAGGCTGAGATCTAAAACACAACTCTTCAAGATCTAAACCACAATAAAGTCTTCAAGAAATCTGCTTCTTTTTTTCAGTATTTGCCTACTGTGGCCTCCTCTTAAGCTTTTCAATGTCCTCAAGGGTTTTTTTGTCCTGCAGTTACCCAGATTGCATTTATCTGTCTTCTTAAGTATGGGAATTACTTTTAGTACTCTCCAAACACCTGGGACATCACTCTCCAGACAATGAATGTGGAACACCAGGTTAACTGGGCAGCATTATCAAGTGCATGTAATTTTGGGCAACAGTGTGTGTGATATGTATTTCAGAAGGACTTGCAGTACAGCTGCTCCATCTGCCACCATGCCAGCTGTGCCAATCACCCACAGAATGATTTCTTAAAACTGTTATGAATTTATGAAATTAATATGGCAAATATGAATAGTAATAAAAACATTAATAACTTTTAATTAATATGAATAATTGCCAAAAACTACTAAATAGGTTCGATGTACGGTTGGAATATATATTTACAGTAGGGATGTACAGTACTCAGGCAAATATAACAGATTTTAACAATTTTAAGCAAACCGGGAGAAATAACAGAAAGATAATTCCCTGGTGCAAACTGCGCTCGACCACAGGCAGGGGTGACTCGACAAGAACCGTTAAGTCAGAGAGGCAATGAATTAATTACTCACGAGGAGTTCTTCCCCAAGTAAGTGGGGTGCTGCTACTGCATTAGCCATTGAGGCTTTTGGGGGCGCTCTCGTGCACCAAACACTGCTGGTTGCCAGCAGGAATGCCACGCGGTCTCGATGGCTGGTCCAGCTTCAGCATGATGGCGTTCAACGCAAAGGGCTCTTGGCTTCCCTGGGTAAACTGAGGCACGGCAGAATTCTAGTCACAAGGGGAAGCAAGTCTTGGATCCTAAGACTCGTGGCTTCTCTAGCTTGCAATGCATAGTGCTTATGGCTTCTGTTCCAGGTTTTGGACCAGGCAACTCAAGGCAGGGAAAATTAAAGCAAGGCAGGTCCAAGCAGTCAAGGCAAGGCAAATTAAAGCAACCTGTATATATATCTTGCCTAAAATTCAGTAGGGCAACTGAAGTCAGCAAATAGTTACCCAATGAAAAGGGACTCTGCCAGATTGTGGCCATAAAAGGCAGAAACATAGGCCAGGTCAGAGAGAAGCAGTGGCCAGTATACATGCTCTCACCCCAGGAAGAGGCTTGTGTACCCAGACTTGTTGGGGCTTATTCTTTTGTCCCTTTTCCCACATTACCCCGACTCCTACAGGAAGGAGGGGGGGAGAGGGGGACCATGTCTAGACACATCAGGACCTGTCTGGGTTTGTGCTGGGCCAGTTTGGCCCTACCATGACAAAAAACAAAGCTCCAATCAGCAGTAAAAGACAGAAAGTTGTAATTCTTTAAGTGCCACAAAACCAGTTGGGAGAACAAATTACCAATGTCCTGGGTTTTCCTTTTTGTTAAACACAGTAATCATTTGTTAAACACGGTAATAATTTATTAAACAAGATAAATAACACAGTGTTAGAAAAACCTTGCTGCAGAATCTGCAAGTGGATATGACAGCTCTTCCAAAGCTTTGGAAGACAGCTATCTTGGGTTAAAATCCACTAATATTGGATCCCACTAATGCTGGGATTTTGCTTCCACTTATGTTGAGGTAATTTCCATTCTCATTATCTGTCCTGCTTTTGCCACCAAATTCAACATCATTATCTTTATTGATAAGTGAAGCAAGTGCTCATTTAGTTTTGAGGACCTTCCAAGATTATCTTTAATCTTGACCTTCTCAACAAATTTCTTTTTTCCTTGTTTTGTTTTAATTAAAATGATTAAAGAATGTTTGCCACTATTTCAAATAACCTTTGAAAGCTCTGGCAGATCTTGACTTGTCCTCTTGAACTCTTGAAATATGTCAGTTTTCTCTAGCGTTTTAGTGGGGGATGAATGCTAACCTCTTCTGAAAATCTAGCTCCGGGAGTGAGTTCCAAGCTCATAAAAATTCTAGCCTGAATCCTTAAGTATTTTCAAAAGCCTGGAAGAAATAAAGAAGGTTAGTTACCAGTGACTTTCATGTAAATAATTTAGATATTTTTGAAATATTTACTCAGAATGTAATGAGTGTCACTCAGGCAATGTGAAGCTTTTGTAGCTGGTTCATTTTGTATACAAAGAAGAACTGCTCATTTATACTTTCTCTGTTTGCAAGTATAAAATGGTGTCATGGTAGGGCCATGACATGGCCCAATACAAACCCAGACAGGCCTTAAGATGTCCAGGCATGGTCCCTTTCTCTCCCCTCCTTCCTGCAGAAAAACAGGGCAACGCGGAAAAAAGAACAAAGAGGACAGGAGTCCTGCCTGTCTGATAAACAAGATGTTTATCTGGGGTAAGAGCACGTAAGCTGATCACTGCTCCCCCAGATACAAGGTCCTTGCTTCTGCCTTTTATGGTCATAGCCTGGCAGAACGCCTGGGCAGCTACACATTAGCTTCAGTGCCCCGTTGGACCAATCGATTACTGGCCATACGTATATGGAGGTTGACCTGGTAGGCGCCTTTGCCTTGTTTCAAACCTTGCTTCAAGCCTTGCTCAAGCCTTGCTTTCAAGCCTTGTTCTTGAACCTACTTGGACCCGCCTTGTAGAAGCTGCCTCGAGTTGCCTTGCACTGCCTTGAGCGCCTGGTCCAGAGCCAGGGATAAAGCCATGAGCCATACACAGCAAGCCAGAAAAGCCATGAGCCTAGAAGCTGGCTCCGCCTAGCCTGCTTCCCCTTGCCACTAGAGTCGTGCCCTGCCTCAGTTTACCCAGGAACCAAGCAAGCGCCTGTCACGAGAAGCATCATTAACTGAATGCCATCCACTGAAGCCAGATCAGCCTGGCACCACACAGTAAACTCTCCTTGCTGGGAATTTGCTGTGCCAGCACTGTATGAGAGCACCCCAAAGCTAACACTGCAGCAGCAGCATCCCCCATGTGGGTAAAACAAGCTGTGAGTAATTAATTCACTGCCCTTTGGGTTTAAAGGTTGTTACCAAGCCTCCCCCCTGCTGTAATTGAGCACTATCTGCTCTCGGGGACCTTCTCTTTCCAAGTTATTGCCTCCTAGTTGGCACAGAATTGTTTTTTATTTTACCCTAAGACTGTATATTCCCATTGTGAATATATACTCCAACCATACAACAATCCTATTTAATGAGTTTTGGCAATCTTCATTAATAAAGGGTTACTGGTATTTTTATTAATACCCATTTGCTATATCATTTATTATTATTGTAAGGGTAATTAATAATCCCCTTTGCGACAAATGGCTGAAAGTTCTCAGAAACAGCTTTCTGTATGTACTTATCAATATCATTTCACTGCACATGTTCCTGATAAACCATTTCACACTTTTGTTTTGAATTAGTAAAAAAAAAAAAAAAAAAAAAAAAAAAGGCAATGTACCAGCTTGTAGCATTTCCACTTTCTGGAAACTGTCAGCATTTGTTGTATTACACATTAGCAAAAATTATCATAGTTTAGAATCAATAACTGAAAAGATCAAAGCTGCCTGCTAAATCTTTTAAGGGGTTGCACTAACAATTCTAAGACTGTTCCTTCAAAAGAGTTTGAGGCATTTTTTTAAAGTGAGGTACTGTTTTGTAATTCTACAATCTGGACTATTACTGGGGAACCAGCTGTGAAAGTCCTGTCACTTTTAATACAGGAAATATTTTTTTTCTACTTCTGTTTCATATATAACCACCAGCGGTAAAATGGAGATTTAAAAAAGCTATTTAGAATGAGGTCCCTTGGTATTTCTCACTGAGTATATACACTATGACAATTCTGACAACTGGATAAACACTAAATAGACTTTTCTTCTAAAATACTATCACTTTATAGAAATTAGAAAGTTAGAATGTGACTTTCAAGGTTATATAAAAGCAATGCAATTAAACCCCATGACTGTGTACACGAAAGGAAAGACTTCCTGTCTCTATACTTCAGATACAATTGCATATGCTGGGATGGAGAGCACAGATTACTTCTGCCAATACCAGCACACGTGCAAGTGCTACAGATGCTAAAATACTGCCCTTATTGCAGGAGCAAATCACTACAGTTTGGATCATTGTTCCTCTCCCCATTGACGTAGACTAAAAGTGGCACAGTATGCCTGTGTGCTCCTGTATGCCTCTCTACTCTTCCCAAACTCCCAGATGTCAGCCAAGGCCATGGCCATTTTATCCACACAGAGATACAGTTTTGGCAGTGGGCTGTGACTGACTATAATGTAGATATAGGGCAACCAGGCATATCACAGTATCACAGTATATCAGAGGTTGGAATGGACTTCAAGAGATCATCAGGTCCAACCCCCTTGCCAAAGCAGGATCACCTAGGATAGTCTGCACAGGAATACATCCAGGTGAGTTTTGAAAGTCTCTAGAGAAGGAGACTCCACAACCCCCCAGGCAGCCTGTTCCAGTGCTTCATCATCCTCACTGTAAAGAAGTTTCTCCTCATGTTGAGGTGAAATCTTCTATGTTCTAGTTTGAACCCATTGCTCCTTGTCTTATCACCATGAACCACTGAAAAGAGCTTGGCCCCCTCCACTTGACACCCACCCCTCAGATATTTATACACATCGATGAGATCCCCTCTCAGTCTTCTCTTCTCCAGACTAAACAGCCCCAGGGATCTCAGTCTCTCTTCATAGGGGAGATGCTCAAGTCCCCTAATCATCCACATGGCTCTCCATTGAATTCTCTCCAGCATTTCTCTGTCTTTCTTGAACTGGGGAGCCCAAAACTGGACACAGTATTCCAGATGTGGTCTCACCAGGGCAGAGCAGGGGGATAGAAGAACTTCTCTAGACCTGCTGGACACTCTCTTCTTGATGCATCCCAGGATCCACCAGCACTCCAAGGTCTTTCTCTGTGGAGCTGCTTTCCAGCAGGGCAGCCCCTAACTTGTACTGGTGCCCTTTGTTATTCCTCTCCAGATGCACGACCCTGCACTTGTCCTTATTAAACTTCATGAGGTTTACCTGCACCCAGCTCTCCAGCCTGTCCAGGTCACGTTGGATGGCAGCACAGCCTGACAGGTGTCAGCCAACCCCCCCAGTTTGGTATCATCAGGAACTTGCTGAGGGTACTCTCAATGCCCTCATCCAGGTTGTTGGGAAAGATATTGAACAAAACTGGACCCAGTACCAACCCCTGGGGACACCACTTGCCACAGGCCTCCAAGTTGACTCTGTGCCATTGATGATGACCCTCTGAACTCTGTTGTGGAGCCAGTTTGCAATCCACCTCACTGAGCAGCCATGTATGCCACATCTCCTGAGCTTTTCTATGAGTATATTATGGGAGACAGTATCAACAGCTTTACTGAAGTCAAGATACATGACATCCACTGCTCCTCCCTCATCTACCCACTTGGTCATAACTTCATAGAAGGCTATCAGGTTAGTTAGACAAGATTTCCCCTTGGGAAATTCATGTTGGCTACTCCTGATAACCTTCTTGTCTTCCATGTGGTTAGAGATGACCTCCAGGATGAGCTGCTCCATCATCTTTCCAGGGATGGAGGTGAGGCTGACTGGTCTGTGGTTGCCTGGATCCTCCTTCTTGCCTTTTTTGAAGACTGGAGTGACATTTGCTTTCTTCCAGTCATCAGGCACCTCTCCTGTTCTCCATGACTTTGCAAAGATGATGGAGAGAGATTCAGCAACAGTATCAGCCAGCTCTCTCAGCACTTGTGAATGCATCTCATCAGGGCCCATGGACTTTTTTGTCTTTAGTTGGTATAAGAGATCTCTAACCCTTTCCTGACTGACCAGAATGTCCACATCTCTCCAGTTCTGCTCCCTTGCTTCTAGAGACTGAGGTTCCTGAGAGCTGGTCTTAGGAGGGAAGACTGAGGTAAAGAAAGCATTCAGCAACTCTGCCATCTCTGCATCATGAGATACCATATCTCCCATATCATGCAGTAGTGGGCCCACTTTTTGCCTGCTCTTCCTTATATCATTTATGTATTTGAAAAAAACTCTTCTTGTTCTCTTTCACCTCTCTTATCCAAACCTACCTTCTTTAGTGTAAAGAGGCCTCATTCCTAGATCCATTATTATTATCTGGCAATTGCTCAGCAGCACCTGAACAACTCCTTCTAAGACCCCGCTTCCTTGTGTAAAAAGAAAAAGATCAACATGGTCCTATACTGTCCAGTCACTAACACTGATTCACTTAGATTAAGACAAGAAAAACTCTTATTGGCTCAAATATAACCAAAATGTCTTAACTGTTTTGCCAGGTGCAATGATCTGGAGCAACAGGGAATCAGGGAAGACAAAGCAGGCTACACCATGATCTGGGTGTCTTCCATATTTGATAGGTCAGGTCTGGGAGGTTCATCCTACCTTCAAATTCCCAGACATGCCAAACCAACAAATATCTGACGGACAGTGTATGTTTAAGTGTAACTTACCATCTGTGCATGTTAAGCACAATTACTGACACAACAGTTCCAAATGTCACAATTTAACTTCACAGGGAAACCTGGTAGCAACACAGCTTTATACATAAAGTGATTCTGGAGACGTGATCCTTTGTCTTACATGTGTGATGTCTTGTCTCAATGGCTTTGTAGCCCAGGTGCTCAAGGAGCCTGAGCAAGTAGTATTATCCAGTCACTGAGTCATGTTTGGCTACTGACCTGACAGGAAGGTGGTTCAAGTCCAGTGGGAAACTTCTTTACTGAAGACAACATTGCCTCAGACACAACTATCTTCCTTTGCTGACTGCACAGTTATTTATGGCAATTAATTCCTCTGTTTTTAAAAGCAAGAGGAGAGTCTGTAAAGAATATGAGATTTGAATATTCAGGTGATAAAACGTAGATTATCTTTAATGCTTATGGAATCAGTGAGTTCTGATGATCTAGCCTAGTTGAAAATAAAAATTCTGCTACCTACAGGTAACCCTATGAACACCATTCAGTTCAGTAGTCTCCCTCTAGTTCCTGTGCCTGCACTAGAACTTGAAGTTTGGTACCAGTATAACTATTGGTCTTATTCTTTATTTCATGATCTAAAATTCAAGACATTTACATGTAATTGAAATAAAGGTTATTGCATTTATTGTCTAGTAACATGAAAGTGTCTTCCAACATTCTCATGTTATTATTTCAAAAACTGTTATAGCTGCAAAAAAGCTTCCAATTTTACTCATTTTTTACTCTTTAAGAAATGTTGTTAATAACTTTTGTGCTATGAAACAACCATGAAAAGAAGCAAAACCAGTTATGGAAGAAGTATTTCATTATTTCTGGTATTTTCCTCTGGAAAACTAATATAAACCACTGGAAAATGTTGTAGCATCTGACCTCACCGAGTAGTAATTTCCTATGCATGTTTATGTAATTTTCTTTAGGCATTGTGTACTCAGGGGGAAAAACAAAGTGTGCAGTCCTGCTCTGTAAACACATGTGGAAATCTGCCCCTGAAACTGCTATAGTAATGTCCTTTTTCTTTAACAAGTCTATTTTCATTAAGATTATAGAATCACAGAATCATAAAATGGCTTAGGTTGGAAGGGACCTTAGTGATCCTCTACTCCACCCTCCCTGCCATGGGCAGGGACACTTCCTAACTAGACTTAGCTGCTCAAGGCCTCATCCAACCTGGCCTTGAAGAACCCCAACACCCCTGAACATCCGCAATCTCCCTGGGCAGCCTATTCCAGACTCTCACCACCCTGGTACTGAAGAACTTCCTCCTAAGATCCAGTCTAAAGCTACTCACCCTTAGCATAAAATAATTCCTTCTTGTCCTATTGCTAGACACCCTTATGAAAAGTCCCTCTCCATCCTTCCTGTAGGATCCCTTCAGATATTGGAAGGCAGCTATAGGGTGCCCCCAGTCTTCTTTTCTCTAGGCTGAACAACCCCAGCTCCCTCAGCCTATCCTCATAGCAGAGATGTCCCAGCCCTTGCATCATCTTTCTGGCCCTCCTCTGGGCTCACTCCAACTGCTCTGTGTCCTCCTTATATTATATTGTTGCTTTTTTAATTACTGTCTTGGCTGTCCTACATGGAGAGGTTAAACAAGGGTAAGCATTAATAAAATTAAGATCTCAAATAGCAGAAAATAATTGATTAGCAAACCTTTAAGTCTCAGTTCAAAATGAATAAGCTTACATTATCTTATGTTTTAAGCTGGTGAGGAATAGATATGTTGGTAATTGAAAGTTTCAGTGTATTCCAGCAGAATGATAGTTCTAAACTCTGGCATGTGTTTGCTGTGAAGTGGTAGAAGGAAGGAAACAGAACCAGAGGAGAAGTGGTAGGGTCAATGGGTCTTCTTACCTGGGGATTGTATGAAAGAAATGTGACTGTAGGAGTTAACTGTGAATTATGTATTCTTACCAGCCACCTCTCCCCACCTGTGGAGCCTAGCAGTCCTCATCTCTAGCTGGCTGTATGCAAGAAACTGGAAAGCATTTTAGCAAAAATATTACTGTCTGTGGAACTTTTCTTGATGATCAGTGTCATTCTTTCCTTTAATCTCTATTCGTTGTTAGCGCTAGTATATGTCTTGACTTTAGTGTCTCTTAGACTTTTACAGTTGTGTGAGATCTGGTATTGTCACACTGAGTTAAAGTGTTTCTGTTCTTTTCAAATCTCAGGTGGATACTTCCAGTGGCCTTCCTCTGTTTTGGAGTCTATGGCTCCATCTCCATCAGAGCTTTGGGTTGGAAGAACAGTGTGAGCTGGGAGGGAAACCCTGAGCGTCCTCTTTTCTCATGTCTCAGAACTTGTAAAGCAGTTCTAGCGGGTGGTAACCAGATTTCTTTTGGAGAAAACTTAGTGGGAAGGTCTCCTCCCAGGTGTATTACATGCACTGCAACTACAAATGCCCATAGATGCAGGAACCAAAGACTGGCCCTTTGAATAGCTTCAAGCTGCACGCTTTGTGACAATATTCAACCCAGAACAGACTATATCTAGCCAAATAATATCCCTGAGGCACAGGTTATGTGGGATTAGGGGGCTCAGCACCACCTCTTTTGGTCAGCCAATCCACTCATTTAATGTAAAATTAGGTGCTTGCATAGGTATACCCTGAGTCTAACAGCTACATTCCTCCCTTCTTAGAATTACATATATATATATAAATATGTATATTTTATACTGAGTGTAAGCACAGGGACTATCAGCAAAATTGAAATTATATATTTTTCCTACTTCCTAAAATTGCAATAATGTTGTTATCCATGAAAAGTCAGTGCTTACAGAACGTGATTTTTTTGTGAGACTCTGTTATTCATTCATTTTTTCATCAGGACTGATTGATAGTGAGTGGGTGGCAATCAAGTGACATGCCAAGGTCACACACTGAGTCGCTTTCCCTAAAACTGCAGCTCAGCACCTTACTGACTAGCAGTCATGCTTAAAACTGACAGCCTCCACCTATTAGGAATTAATAGAAATGGTCATATGACTACCAACCACTGAAGAAATAAAGAACAGCATTTAATTGTCCTCACATTAATGGATCTTGTTTTCAGGTGAATACTAAACAGAGGCAGAAACATTTTTGTCAGATGGATTACTGAGTAGCAATTTTTTTCTGCCATAATCACTGTCATGTTATTCCGTTGGCCAATTTTACATGCCCAAGGCACTTTTAGAAATACTTTTTAAAAAGATTAATAAGTATTTAGGATTAAAAACATATCCCCATGCTCTTCTTATTCCTGATCTGCATTGAAAAGATGAAGGTTTAAATTGCCCTGTGTAAATTATAATGTGTAGAGAGTGGCTTTGTTTTATCTATGCTTCTTGTGATGGAATTATTTCTTGCATTCTTACTGATGCCTCATCTCCTGCTGCACAGGTATGCTGATTTGCTCCATGTGAAGTCTAAATGTGAAGAAAATTATATTTCTGCCATTCAGATCAGAATAACTTAAGTGTTGTTTTCTTTAGTCAGAATTATGGGCAATATTTTATGCCACTTGATTTTTCCTTCTGCTCAGTCATCAACTAAATGGATGAGAAAAGACTAGTGAAGCCTTTAAGCGTGTTAGGAGGAAATAATTATGAAATGCTTAATTATGTCACTCAGTGGCAGTGTAAGCATACTTTGAAGGTAAGTATTAGCCTAAGGTTCCAAACTCAGGGATCATGTAGAGAGAGTTAAATAATCTATTTCAAAAATAGAAGAATAACATGAAAATAAAAAGAACTTGACACAAGTTATAATTGTTAAACGGTTTAGATAAAAAACTAAACCAAACCAAACCACCCAACCAAACAAAAAAACTCAACAAACTAATCCACATACAAAAGGAAGTGGTGCCAGATGGCTTTACAGCCATGAGAAAGCAGAGAGATACTCACTCACCAACTTAGAAAACCTCTTTGGTGCACAGTAGCACCTGCACAGATGCAGGAGTCTTTTCTATCCCCCTATTTTTCCTGCCTATAGAAAAGATATAAAAGAAGCTATAAAAAGATCATAAACAGAAAGAGGCACAGGAAGCCTCTTTGGAGGAAGACTCCTTGCTCTGAGTCTTTTAAGGCTGTTTAAGCTCACATTTTGCATTTGCAAGGGAAACAGAACCTCTCAGGAGTAGCTTCCAAGAGTCTCCCAAACTCAGAAAACCTGCAGCCTTATTCAGAGACATAACCCTCAGCCAGATTCAAGTAGCATTGCCACAGTCCATCATCACCTCAGGTGAGTGGGTCACTGAGCTGTGTCCCTACGATGGGATCTCAGCTCTGAGGCTGCTCTACGTTTTTCTCAGAATCCTGCCAACTAGGTGGTAGAAATCTTGGTTGTTTCCATAAAACCAACTTGTCACTCAGTGAAACAACTGTTTGTACAAAAATATAATATTTCTTTAAATCTTGCTTTATTTCATGCACTTGTCCATTTAAATGACACTAACAAGACCATGGGAATTACTTTGTGGAAAGGAAAAGCTTTCTCCTTGTTAAAAAAAAAACAGCAAACCTTAGTTCAAGCACAGAATAAGGAAAGTAACATTTTAATCCTTTAAATATTCATACAATGTTTTTCCTAAGTGATCCTTAAGATCCTAAGTGATTCCTTCAGAAATTATATGCAATACTTTCAAGTGCAAGCGTGCAAGTAAACAATGCATCTTTTAGTGAAATTACCAAGATACAAAGTCAGTCACTGTACTGTGCAATCATGTGGTGGGTTGACCCTGGCTGGATGCCAAGTGCCCACCAAAGCTGCTCTATCACTCCCTCCCCAAGTGGACAGGGAACTGAAAATACAACAAAAGGCTTGTGGGTTGAGATAAAGACAGGGAGCTCACCCAGCAGTTACTGTCATGGGCAAAACAGACTTGCAGAAACATTAATTTATTACCAATCAAACTAGGATAATGAGAAACAAAGCCAAATCTTAAAAACACCTTCCCACAACCCCTCCGTTCTTCATACCCAATTTTCTCTACCTCCTCCCCCTGGGCAGCACAGGAGGATGATCAATTGGGTTGTGGTCTGTTCATCACACATTGTTTCTGCTGTTCCTTCCTCTGCAACAGGACCCTTCATATCCTGTTCCTGCTCCAGAGCAGCATCTCACCCACAGGAGGCAGCCCTCTATGAATTTCTGCAATTTGAATCTTTCCCACAGTCTGTAGTTCTCAAAAACTGCTGCAGCATGGGTGCCTTCCACAGGGTCACAAGTCCTGCCATCAAGCCTGCTCCAGTGAAGGTTTCTCTCTCCACAGGTACACAAGCCCCGGCAGGAGCCAGCTCCAGTACAGGCTCCCCATGGGGTCACAGCCTTCCTCATCTTGCTCTGAGGTGGAGTCCTCCATGGGTTGCAGGTGGATATCTACTCCACAATTAACCTCTGTGGGCTTCAAGGGGACAGGCTGCTTTACCAAGGGCTTCAGGGGAATATCTGCTCTGGTGCCTGGAGCACCTCCTCCCCCTTCTTCTTCACAAGCTTTGGTTGTTTCTCTCACATACCTCACTCTTCTCCAGCTGCTGTTGTGCAGCAGTTTTTCTCCCTTTTAAAATGTGTTATCACAGAGGAGCTACCATCAATGCTGATGTGCTCAGCTTTGGCCAGTGGTAAGTCTATCTTGAGGCTGTCAGGCACTGGCTTCTATTGAGCATCAGGGAAGCTTCTAACTACTTCTCACAGACTCTACCCCTGTAGCCCCATGGCTACCAAAACCTTGCCAGAGAAACCCAATGCACACACAGAAAGCATTCACAAAGTGACAGGTCATACCTGGCTGGTTTTGAGTATCTGCCTGATAAGCAAATCCCTCTTAATCTTAAGCATCTCTTTCCTCAATGTTTTGCTGTTATAAATCTGAATCACCAGGAGATATATCCTATGAACAAGCATTTAAAATAACTATTTTGTAACATATGTTACATATCATGTCATATGTTTATGTTACATATCATATCATACCATACATTTATGATGACTATCATCTCTTTTGCTGTAGAACAAGAACTAAATATTTCCTTGTTCCTCCAAACAATCTCTAACAATTCCTGTAATTTAAAAAAATACTGCATTGTCTCAAAGAGATGGATTATTTTATGTTAGATCTTATGTTGACACAGTTTTCAATCACTCTTGAAGCTGGCTATGTGTGTTCATAAGGAGAATTCTTATGAGCAGAACAGAGCTTTTGTAATTCAAGACATGCTCAGTATGTGACATCGTTACTTCAGAAATTCTACTATAGTCCAATCAAAATTAAGAATAATGTGGTAATCCAAGCTGGACAGGAAAAACCTACAAAAAGTTCAGACCAGCCTTATCTAAGGGATCATTCAGACCCCATAGTGGAATGTTCCTAAAGAGCTATGAATGTATGCTGGTTTATCACCTTCAGATAAAATTAGCTAATAATCTGGGGCATGCTTCTGAAAATGTGAGGCAGTTTCAGCTCATTTGCCCTGTTGCTGCATTCAGAACTGTGTTGTGCGGACAGAGAGCAGATTGAGATACCTCAGAGAAAATCAGAAGTGAGGAAGCCAAGAATTTTAGGTGCATCTGGGAATATTTTGGCAGTCATCTCCAATATAACCAATTAAAAAACCCAGGCTGCTTAGTGCACTTTGTGCTTTGCTGAAACAAGGTATCTAAATCTATGACAGGACGTTCTACAGTGTTTACTGAAGCCTCTGTTTCCTCACATATAAATAGATAAACTGAAAACTGATCCTATCAAGGAACTACATATGATTTATTCATTAATGTAGCTAATAAATAGAAATAAATCAATGCTGAGAGCTATTAATGAGAATTTCACTCCCTAAAATTATTTCAGTAGAGAAAAAGTAGCCTGTCTGTATACAATAGTCCCACCTAAAAAAAACAAGTAGATCAAAACTGGCAACAAGAAGAAAGTTTGTTCCAAATTACTTTTTTTTTTTTTTCCACTGGAGAACTCTGATACAGCTCTTGTGTAATGGTTAAAAAAATAGTAGCATTATAAATCTGTCATCAATTAGATCATTTACCAAACGCCTAGTTATTAAGTACAGCCTAATGGGATGCTTGTAAGTACACCTGAAAGTGGATTATTGTTAATGCAGTAGATAATGTTCCAAACAAGTTTAAATGGACCAGTTTGCTTGAAAAAAGACATTTTTCAGATTCTGAAATCTTTCCAGAGCTTTGTTCGTTCAAAAACAATAGCTGGCAGGCTGCCTAAGAAAGTGAATGTGATAAAGAAGAAACTATTATATCTAGCACTTCTTTTGCAGGAAACTGTAACTCCTATGTCTCATTTTTCTGCTCTGCTTGCTAATGTAATAATTCTCATGAAAGGAATACACAGGAATATGATGAAAAATTATATGATTGTGCAGTGAAAGACAACGCTGTTTGAAACTCCATGTTTCAAAGGGCTGCACAGTGCTTTAGCTGTGACTGTTCATTGAAGTCAGCAAAACTCCTTTACCTCTGGATATTCATGCTACCTTGAAAACTCAGTTTGGATCAGCTGAGCCTTCATCTCTGTCTACCTGGGTATATCTCTAGGTCATTTCAGGCTCTGTGTGTGCATGGGGCAAGTGCCACAGAACCACATCTAAATTTCACTTTTAATCTCAGATATTTGGAGAGGGGACAGTGATACTCCAACGTGTCATGGATTGCGTTGAACCTGCTGCTGTTATTCATACCGTGCTGCAGTCATGCCAGCTTCCAAAAATGGAAGTACTGTCTGGAGCAAAATATTATGGGGTTTGATTGTAACATGGGAGGCTTCCTATTGGAGTTGCTGCTTCTGTGTTCTGGGTTTTTGGGTGTTGTCTTTTCCACTGGGATGGTGGTGGGACAAGAAGGAATGGGGTAGTAGTTTTCTGGCTTGGACTTTTGGCTCACTTGCTTCTGCTTGCTGCTGTTTTGCACTGTGCTTTTTCTGCAAATAGGCTAAGATAATTACGCATATTGTACTATGTTTTCTAATTTTGATCAGTAAATCCTATCTCACATTTTTGTGTCTCAGTCCTGAGTTTTTGTGTGTCACTTTTGTCTCTCTTCTGTGTTGGGAAAATAGAAATAGACAGGTTAAACTTCTTGGTTCAATTTGACCTGTTTTGTTCTTATTTAAACCATTATACAGGGTTAACACTTCAACTCCTCTTTCTTGCTCCATAATACATTTCTACTGCATCTGATTCTCTCTGTAAAAAATAGGAAATAAAGATATATACTAAATGCTTCAAAATAATAAAAAAGTGTGATCTGCAGCTAATACTGGGATATTATTAATGCTGTTGTTATCAGTCGAATGACTACAGGCAAACTACAGGTTTAGTTGTAAACATTCCTGGGAAAGAATCCCTTCAAGACTTAATCCAGGTCATCAACAGATTTATTTTCATTTAATTGATTACAGTAGTCAGCTTTTGAGGAAACCCTCAACCCATGAGATGAGTACATTGAGATTTATATCCACCTGATTTATTTAGAATAGAATAGAATAGAATAGAATAGAATAGAATAGAATAGAATAGAATAGAATAGAATAGAATAGAATAGAATAGAATAGAATAGAATAGAATCAAGAAGGTTGGAAGAGACCTCAAGGATCATCGAGTCCAACCTGTCACCCTACACCTCATGCCTATCTAAACCATGGCACCAAGTGCCACGTCCAATCCCCTCTTGAACACCTCCAGGGATGGTGACTCCACCACCTCCCTGGGCAGCGCATTCCAATGGCCAACCACTCTCTCTGTGAAGAACTTTCTCCTCACCTCCAGCCTAAACCTCCCCTGGCTCAGCTTGAGACTGTGTCCTCTTGTTCTGGTGCTGGTTGCCTGGGAGAAGAGACCAACCCCCTCCTGGCTACAACCTCCCTTCAGGTAGTTGTAGACAGCAATGAGGTCTCCCCTGAGCCTCCTCTTCTCCAGGCTAAACAGTCCCAGCTCCCTCAGCCTCTCCTCATAGGGCTTGTGCTCAAGGCCTCTCAGCAGCCTCGTTGCCCTTCTCTGGACATGCTCCAGCAATTCAACATCTTTCCTAAACTGAGTGGCCCAGAACTGGACACAGTACTCAAGGTGTGGCCTAACCAGTGCTGTGTACAGGGGTACAATGACCTCCCTGCTCCTGCTGGCCAAACTATGCCTGATGCAGGCCAGGATGCCATTGGCTCTCTTGGCCACCTGGGCACACTGCTGGCTCATGTTCAGGTGGCTGTCAACCAGTATCCCCAGGTCCCTTTCCACCTGGCTGCTCTCCAGCCACTCTGACCCCAGCCTGTAGCTCTGCATGGGGTTGTTGTGGCCGAAGTGCAGCACCCGGCACTTGGACTTGTTGAATGCCATCATGTTGGACTCTGCCCATCTGTCCAGCCTGTCAAGGTCCCTCTGCAGAGCCCTTCTACCTTCTAACAGATCAACACCTGCTCCCAGCTTGGTGTCATCTGCAAATTTACTGATGATGGACTCAATCCCCTCATCCAGATCATCAATAAAGATATTGAACAGGATGGGGCCCAGCACTGATCCCTGGGGGACACCACTAGTGACAGGCTGCCAGCTGGATGTGGCACCATTCACCACCACTCTCTGGGCTCAGCCCTCCAGCCAGTTCCTAACCCAGTGCAGAGTGCTGCTGTCCAAGCCACAAGCTGCCAGTTTGGCCAGGAGTTTGCTGTGGGGGACAGTGTCAAAGACCTTGCTGAAGTCCAGGTAGACTACATCCACAGCCTTTCCCACGTCCACCAGGCTGGTTACCTGATCATAGAAGGAGATCAGGTTGGTGAGGCAGGACCTGCCCTTCCTAAATCCATGTTGGCTGGGCCTGATTCCTTGGCTATCCTTCAGGTATGCAGTGATTGCCCCCAAGACAATCTGCTCCATGATTTTCCCTGGCACTGAGGTCAGGCTGACAGGCCTGTAGTTCCCAGGTTCTTCTTACCTGAAAGAAGCACTGAGCACTTTTTTCTTATGCAGTATCAGGAAGTAGCATTCAAATCTGGAACATAATGTCAAGTGACAGAAAATCTCTTTATTTTTAAACACAGAAGCATTTGAAAATACTTGAAAGCCACTATACTAATGAGGACAGTGTGCTCTTTTCAGGCAAAACATCATCACTGGGCACCACAGTCTCCTGTGTGCTCCACAGTGGGATGTGCTACCCACTCTTCTCCTGTGGGTAAGTAGGATTCTCCCACTGGGTTGCAGGGCTGTGCTGTAGAGTCAAAGCAACAGAAGGAAATTAAAGGTCTGCAGAGTACTCCTGATGATATGGAGCACAACCCAAGTTCAGGTGTCAAAGATTGATTTTATTTTAGACACATACTCAGGGCACTCAGAATACAGAGCACCCTCAGAGAAAAGCCCTATGAAAGTGCTTTCTGTAACTAAACCCTAACATTGCTCTTCAGGACATAAACCAAGTGTCTCAATTTTTGGGCCATTATAGCTACTAGATTAATTTTAAGCTAATCTGGTGAGTTCTGAAAACAATAACAAAAGATCAATGTAATCTAAAGGTGTTCCTGAACCTATAAATAACAGTTTCTTGTAGTTGACAACCCCATGCAGCACTACAGGCTGGGGACAGTGGCTGGAGAGCAGCCAGACAGAAAGGGACCTGAGGGTGCTGGTTGATAGTAGGCTGAACATGAGCCAGCAGTGTGCCCAGGCAGCCAGGAGAGCCAATGGCATCCTGGCCTGTATCAGGAATAGTGTAGCCAGCAGGACAAGGGAGGTTATTCTTCCCCTGTACTCAGCTCTGGTCAGGCCACACCTTGAGTACTGTGTCCAGTTCTGGGCTCCTCAATTCAAGAGAGATGTTGAGGTACTGGAACGTGTCCAGAGAAGGGCAATGAAGCTGGTGAGAGGCCTGGAACACAAACCCTATGAGGAGAGGCTGAGGGAGCTGGGCTTGTTTAGCCTGGTGAAGAGAAGGCTCAGGGGTGACCTCACTGCTGCCTAGAACTACCTGAAGGGAGGTTGTAGCCAGGTGGGGGTTGGTCTCTTCTCCCAGGCAACCAGCAGCAGTACAAGGGGACACAGTCTCAAGTTGTGCCAGGGGAGGTATAGGCTGGATATTAAGAGAAATTTCTTCACAGAGAGAGTGATTGCCCATTGGAATGGGCTGCCCAGGGAGGTGGTGGAGTCACTGTCCCTGGAGACGTTCCAGAGGAGACTGGATGAGGCACTTAGTGCCATGGTCTGGTTGATTGGATAGGGCTGGGTGATCGGTTGGACTGGATGATCTTGGAGGTCTCTTCCAATCTGGTTGATTCTATGATTTGACATTTTGGAACTGAGTTAAAAAGATCAAATCAGCATTACTGATACACCACCCTAAGGAGCAACAACTCAAGAACTTATCCTTGAGGGATTGCTTCAAGGCTATAGGCAGCTTCAGATCACTGGTCCTTACAAAATAATTATTTTATGTGGGCCTGATGAATAACACTTCAACCAAGCTAAGGCCAGCTCTGGTACATGCTTTTCCTGTTACTTCCATCTATGTTGGAAAAAATGATGCATAAATATAAAATAAATATATTTCCCTACGAACATCTGTTATCTTAGAATGAAAAAAATGTTAGTCAACAGTGGTGAAAATAGAACAATGTGGAGAGATAATAAATATAGTGGAACATTAAAAAACTGTATTAGAGGTATAATAAGTTCTATTATAGAAGCAGTTTACAGCTGCCACTAGAAATGAGGGGGAGAAATCACTGCAACAGAGACCAGAGTCTGACCTGGGACAGTACATCCATCAGCATCAGCTGAACAAAAAATAGGGCAATTGGTAAATTATGTCTATACAAATAACTTCACTTCTAAAGCTTAAGGATAAAGAAATTTTCTATTTTGTAGAGTTAGAGATTTAAAAAAAAAACCCTCATTCACAAAAAAGTAAATACACTGTATGTTAGTAATTATGAGTTACAAATAGAATTCTTACTGGATATGTAGCTCTTTGTCATAAAATGAGTAAGATTTGTGGAATCCAGTTTCATGTAATACAGTGGAATAACCTTAAAAATTATAATTCATGCTTTCATTTTAAGTATAATGAAATGTGAGCCTGCAGATCAAATGAACACATCATTAAAAGCTGTGAATCAAAGAAGCATTGAAGCACAGACAGATTTGACAATCTGATGCAGATATTGAAATTGGTATTGGGCTAATTAAAATGTTCACTAGAAATGGAATCTTTTAGATTTAAAAACGTTATCATAAACTGCCAAAAACAAAGATTTAAAAGGCTGATAAAGCAAGTCCCTAAATGATTTAAATCCCTCACCCCTTCTCTGTAGGCTTTTGCGTCTTACTTCAAACCCAGCATGGTGTTCAGCACAGAATAAGATGAATATGCATATTCCAAAGACTGGTTTCAAAGAATCATGAAGTGGCACAGGCTGGAAGGGACCTCTAGTAATCTCTTAGTCTTTTCCCACGCTGCTCAGGCAGAGTCAGCTAGACTAGGTTGCCCAGGACTCTGTCCATTTGGGGTTTGAATTATCTCCACTGATGGAGACTACACAACCTGTTCCAGTGTTTGATCACTCTCATAGTAAAAAAAAAAACCAAAACAAACCCCAAATATTTTCTTGTATTCAGATGGACTTTCATGTGTTGTTATTTGTGCCCATTGTCTCCTGTAACTGGGCAACACCGAGCAGATTCTGGCTACCTCATTTTGATTGCCTCCCAGCAGGTATCAGTATGCAATGATAACACATCCACTATCCTTCTCTTCTCCATGTTTCCTTTTAAACTTAGTAAAAAAAAAAAAAAAAACCCAAACAAATTAAGGAAAAGAATTGTTTGATCACAATTCAGCAGGAGCCTGGATAAATCTCACAGAAATTTCTGGAGGTAAAATACTTGGAAATATATGGTAAAATACTTGGTATATGGAAATACTTGGTAAAATACTGCTCCAGGTTTTTAATCCAAGTAGAGTTCCCAGAGTTTGTTCCATCTCCGATTTTCTGGGCCATTTTGAAAAACCTTGGAAAACTCTTTCTGCTCTTGGCATTTTAATTGTAGCAAGTTGCTAATGGAAAGATGTGAGCATAGTTCAAATGGTTTGTTTTCCTTTACTGAAGAAAGGATCCTAAAAAGTCTTTCTTTGTAGTGCTATGTCTGTCACCAAAGAAATATTCTACCCTGAAATCCTTACAGAAATCTAAATACACAAGGCTTAAATAAATGAGATTATAAAATAATTTACTAGAGGAGCCATAGCTGGTCCTGTAATTATAATCCCACATAAAAATTCTAGTATCAGTCAATTGAAGTTAAAAATGGATGCTGCCCTGTATAATATGAAGGCACCACTTACCTTTTGCTCTGCAGATCACTGATCAGGAGTTGTACTACATCCTCAAATGATTGTGCTTGAAAAGTGATGTGTGCAGCTGATTTCAAGCCTTGTAGATGTTTTGGATCTGCATTACAATTTCCATAATGCAGCTCGAAGCTGAACCAGCTCACAGTTTACAGAACTGATGGAAGGAATGCTCTCCACAGGGGCCCATCCTCTCTACAGAGGATCCCTTCTCCTGAGGAACCCCTTTACAATTGACCCTGATCTAAGACAAGTATGTAGACAAGGATTCTGTACTGCACAATGTTGTGTGGAAGGTCATGTCCAAAAAAGGCAGCACAATACCCCATAAAACACAATTTGGAGGTGCCTTGAATGCCAAGAGAAGACATTTGTTCAGAGTCCTTTTAATAAGTACTTCATTGTCACTTGAAATTAGTCTCAATTCTGTGATTCTCTGATTCTCTGATTGATTTGCAGACTGGGAAACTCTAGGAACAAATAAAGTATACTAGCCTTCTTTAGTGATCAGATGGCAATTAATATTCTACAGATCTCAGTGCTGAATGCATGCAGTGTTTTCTCTGTTTTCAGAAGGAAGAAGAAAAAATACAAACATCCTAATGTAATTATTGAGCAGTATGTGTTATGTTGCCAGGCATGCTGGAAATAGAAAGATTGGAGAGATTACCTGGCAGTATATTTAGCTGCTTTACTGGGAGGATGAATGTAATGGTGATATTTCAAAGTGGCTGAAAAACAGCCAGAGCAGTTTCACACAACTCTGTGCTCAAAATGAGGTAGTAGAAAGCCTAGCATTCAAATCTGCGAGCATATTACTTGTTTTAATTTTTAACTTAGTTATTAAGTGTTCATTGTGATTTTGAAATCTATGTTTTGTTGAAGTAAACAGTGACATTAAGATCTCTCCCATTGTTACGACCAAGCCTCGGAGGAAGGGTTTATGGGAGGTACTTTAAGGGGTGAGTGAGGCAAACTGACACGAAATGACTGGAATGATCGGCAATTTATTGATTACAAGTTAGTGCAGATCACTTTGATCATATAGTGGTTCTTAAGTCAGGTGAGGTGATTACCTAGTATGTGCCAGAGAGAGAGAAAAAACATGAGAGAGTGAGAAAGTGAAGAATGGGGTAATGTCAGACCTAAGAGGAGAAAAGTATCCCCACTCCAGATTCTAGCAGCATCCTGTGTGGTCTATGTCTTCATGGTGGTGGGTGGTGCTACCTTTTATTCCTGAATTCCTCTTCATTCCCCACCTAGGGGTGGTTGGTAGAGGTGTTCCCAAAGCAGGGCAGATCATGGCATGCCTCTCATGTGATGGCACAGGTACATTGGGTGTTGTGGTTGTTGCAAAGCCCCTACTGTTCCGGGTGGCTGTTGCTTCACCTTTATTTGCAAAAGCTTGGCTGTGAAGCAAGGGCTTTGAGTTGGCACAGGTGAGATGTAGACAGCCAAGTGGTACCTGAACTGCAGCGTATTTTTCCAGGAGTAGTCTGTCACAGATGCTTGAATACAAAGAAAGGGGAGCAGAGAAACAGTTTGCGCAGAACAAAATTCTATGGGGACATAGCTTCCACATCCACAAAATACTCAGTGAATAGTTTAATTTCTTTAAAATCAAACTTCATACTTCTGTCCTTGATTTGTCCATCTGAGTTACATTTTAAAGTAGCTATCAGAGCATTTGGGTTAAGGTGCTCTCAGTTTAAATAAATGTGGTAATTATAATGAAGGTAAGACACCCAAAGCTAATAAATATCAGAAAAAAAAAAAGATCTGTTTTGGACAAAATTGAAGACTTAGGAACACTGAATACATTCTTCTGTATGCCTATGCATTCATTGGTTTAGAAAAGACAAGGGACAGTTTAATAAGTATTAGAATTAGTGCACAGTCTATTAAAATATTAACTGTAATGTCTACTCAGTGAGATTGCATCAACTGCAGACATACCAGGGAAGCTGATTCATGAAATACAAAATCACATTAATTAAATATGAAGATGATACCAAACTCTGAGTCTTTCTTAATATTAGGGAGGAAAGTAAAAATGACATGAGAATAGAGAAGCATTAATATGTTCAGTAAATGAGAATTCAGAATTCTTATTAGAGAAAGGCGAGCTAACAAACCTGCCTGAAATCATCTGTGATAATGAATAAATATGAGACTGACATGAAAAGCAGAGGAAATAGTAGGCATCAAATAATATGTTAATTTCATAACATGATACAGCAAGAAAATAGACAAAGATTGCCTGTGCAGCTGCATTAAACTCTATCAAATGCAATTCCTGAATGATTTCCTTTATTTCAAAGGCTTTAAATGAATGAAATTGGATGAAAAGGAGATCAGAAACAACTGTGAGGAAGGACTGCTCCAATAGGAGCTGCTGAAAGTCTTCCCTATGCTCTTTCTGGCCACGCGATACTAAAGGGTCTGCAGTGCTGTGTAGGTCATGGCTCAGCAAAGTGATGCAATGATCACTCTAAGATATGTGTGTATATGTGCATGTGTAACAGTGTGAGAGCTGAAATCCCCGTCCCACACTGACAATAACCAGGCTAGCTCAGGCTGAAAGCAAATGAAAGCTGTATTTACAAGCAAATCTACAATCTATGATGAAATGCAATGAATATGTACAAATATACACTATTCACAACATTTACAAATATGTACAATCAACAGAAGAGCACAACCAAGCCCCCTTGGCTTCCCCCAAGGGGCCTTTACCCAAGGGGCCTCACCCCCAGAGCAGAAGGAATCCCTCCAGACTCCCCTGGCAGAAGGCACAGAGTCAAGAAGCAGAGAGGCTGTTAGACTTAGCTTGTCAAGGTCAGTGTGTTATCTTCAGCTAGAAAAGAAGAAGAAACAGCCAGACAGAAGCCCAGCAAGCAAGCTCAGAACCAGACTCCAACTGCCCCAACTCCCCAACCTTGTTTTGAGTAGTAGTTCTTAAACATTTCTATCTCTCCAGTGGAAGTGTTTAGAATAACCATTATTTTGCTTTCTTACACCCAGTAGTGATTTATTTACATTCCTTCACCTTCTCTGCTTGAACTTTGTGAAGAAAAATTAAAAAGAATTTTTAAAACCATCACAGCATGCCATGTTATGAGGGATAGAGATGGCTGTATCTGGAGAATCTACCTCTTGGTTCTTGCACAATGTTAATTCATTTTCCAGGTTCATGTGTGTCCTAGTTTAGAGCAGGGCTGATTGCTCTATTGCTCCAAAAGGGGCAAAAGAATAACGCTCACACAAATGGACTGGATAGTAATGGAAAGTTTAAATGGAGAAGCAATTCATATACTACAAAAACTGCAAAGCACAGTGGTGATCATAGCAAAGCATATAAAGTTCAAAGAAATCCCCAGTCTAATCTTAACACACAAGTTCCTTTACACCAGATCAAAAACCCAACACTTCCCTTATCCCCACCTGGGTTCACAAAAAAACCCCAGGGCTCTCTCTCTTCCTCCCCACCCCCCCACTATTGCTGGGCTGGTTTCAGGCTGTCCAGGCCTGATCTGCTCCACTCTTTTTTACCCTGGGATTAGGCCTGGACAGGTCAAGATTGCTCAGGGAAAAAAAAAAAAGTTAGTCAGGCCAAAGAGGCCTGGGATACTCCCCCATTGTTACCAAGTAAGAAAACGTTTCTCTCCCACGGGAGCAGAGAGGGAAGAAAGAGAAAGACAATAACTTTGCAGCCAGATTTATAAGAGTGCAGGATTTATGAATAGAAATACACTATTTCCTGTGTCCACCCACTGGGCTGGACACTCTGGACACTGGAGATCTCAACTCTGTGGCTTCTTTTTTTGTTTTTGGAGGCAAGCAGCCTAAACGGCCACAATGTGTCTGACACAGATAGCAGCTTCACCAAGCTGGACAGCTGAATTACGCATGTGGTGTTGCAGAACTGGAAAGAGAGGACCCATATGTTATAGGAATGGATATAATTCATGTGCATAATGATGCATAACACCAGATGGTCTGTGAAAGTTCATCCTAGGCTTTTGATCTCCTCTCCCAAGTAACAAGTGATAGGACGAGAGAAGGAGGGGAGGTTTAGATTGGCTATTAGGAAAAAAGTCTTTACTGAAAGGATTGTTAAGCATTGGAATGGGCTGCCTAGGGAAGTGGTTGAGTCATCATCCCTGGAGAGATTTCAAAGATGTAAAGATGTGGTGTTGAGGGACGTGGTTTAGTGGTGGACTTGGCAGTGCTAGGTTAATGATTGGACTCGATGACGTAAGGGTCTTTTCCAAACCTACAAGATTCTATGATTCTGGTGGGAAAGTGTAAGGATGGGGTCAAAGATGGGTCTGGCTAGAGGTATGGGAGGCCTTGCTACAGACTGCTTAACTTAATGAGACAATATTTCATCAGGTTTGGGGCATATCTCCTGCACTTATTTATCAAAACTAAGCTGGGGTTGAGGCAGGATCTGAGTTTGTTTTTCCCTGGTAAACCATGAATCACTCTGTAAGAACTACAATGTACTCTTAGCTCTCGAGGGAAGGTGAGGTTTTCTTTTTCAAATGGACATCTGAGGACAAAGAAAAGTAATAAATACAAAAAAGAAAATATATTTTGGGAAATCAAACTTGTATTCTAATATACTGTAGATCACAGAATAGTAGGAGTTGGAAGGGACCTCTGTCAATCATCTATTCAAATTCCCCTGCTAATTTGGATATGCCTGTATTAGGTTGCAAAGGAACACATCCAAGCAGGTTTTTAAAGTCTCCAGAGGAGGCTCCACAACCTTTCTGGTCAGCCGGTTCCAGTGCCCCATCACCCTCGAAATAAAGAAGTTCAAGAGAAACCTCCTGTGTTCTAGTTTGTAGCCATTGTCCATTGGGCACCACTGAGAAGAGCCCAGCCCCATCTTCATTGCCTGCACCCTTTAGATATTTATATGCATTTATAAGATCCCCTTTCAGTGTTCACCAGGCTAAAGAGCCCCAGGTCTCTCAGCCTCTCATCATCAGAGAGATGCTCCAGTCCTCTATTCATATGAGATTTCCAAAACATCTGGAGAGAGCAGATGCTGAGATACAAATGGATCAAATCAAACCATTTTGAAATGAGATTTTTGAATGCTCTTGATAATCTCTGATATCCACATTTAATGAAAATATCTAGTAAACATCAATAGTGTTGAGATTTTTTTTTTACTGATAAAACAATAAAATAGTGCTGCATTGTCACAGATAACATTATTGTTGATATTGGTATAGTAAGATTCTGATCCAGCAGGACAGTTAAACACACACCCAGCCAAGGTCCATCCACCACACTTTAACACAGTTTAGTGACAATTCCAAAACATTTCATAATCAAATCTTAATGATCCCTAAAACTAGATTTCAATCCCTAATTCTGATACTCTTCACCTTTACCAGAAGAAAGAGTACTTGGAAAATGCATCTAGTAGTCTTGAGAACAATAGTCAGGACACACAGCTGCGTTCTGTTAAAATAGAGGAATGTATAAAGAAAGTATTTGAGGTTTCTTTTATGTAGGTCAAAATATAACAACAAAGTTTCAGGTAATAATTTAGGCTGTTTTAAGGACAGGGAGCCCATCATCTGTTGTGGATCTGTTTCCTTCATAGCAACAGGTGAACTATCTGTATGACTAAGTGAATGAGTTAATCCGAGTTAATCCAAGTTAATTTGTATGCCAGCCTTCCCTTTTCAGTACATTGGAGAGAGAAGATCACAAAGTTACAAATTCTACAGTCCTCATCAGTATCTTGAGTAGGAATAGCAAATGCCAGCCAAATCTAGCCAGGATGAGTGGCTGCTAAAAGGAAATCTTGGAAAAGCAGTGAAAAGGTCTGCTTTGGAAAAATGCTGCCACTGTTAGAGTGGCTATTCAAATTATTTCCCCCCCCTAAGCACTTGTGATTCTTTTGAACCTTATTCTAACAAAAACCTGAGTGTGAGTCAGCAGTGCACCACTGCAGCAATAAAGGCAACTCAGCATCCTGATCTGCATCTGTAGGGATCATGACTAGCAGAGACAGAGATATATCTCACTCTGCTCAGTGGTTGTCAGGCCGTATCTGGAGTCCTATGCCCAGTTCTGGTCCCCACAATGCAAAAAAAGAAGGAGTGGACAGACTGAAGAGGGCCCAAAGGAAGGCCACAAAGATGATCACAAGGCTGGAGAACTTTCTCTGAAGGGTTCTTTTCTCCCTGAATAAAAGAAGGCTCAGATGGTTGGTTACAAAGAAGTTGGAGGCTCGCTCTTCACAGTCACATGAAGAAGATAAAAGGCAATAGGTACAAGTTATACCAAGGGAGGTTTCATCTTTATATAAGAACTGTTTGTTTGGGGTTTCTTTTTGTTTTGTTTGTTTGGGGTTTCTTTTTGTTTGTTTGTTTGTTTGTTTTCAATGAGAATAATCACTGATTCACTGGAACAACCTCCTCAGGGACACAGTGGAGTCCCCATCAGGTTTTAAGGGTGCATTTGGTGCTGAATAATCTCATCTAGGCTCAGTTTCCCGCAAAATATTGGATCATATGCTTTTTCAAGGTCCCTTCCAGTCTGGGCCATTCTATGATTCTAACCTATTTTAGAAGAACTGGACTAACAGACAATGCTGTTTTGGGTTAACTTCTTGAATCTAATTAAATACTCTCTTAGGAAATAATTGTGAAAAGTATCTTTGACAAATCTACATTGAATTAAGTAAGATTTAAACATAATTAATTTTTGCCAGTGGGTAGTTTTTGTAGGCAAGATTAAGTAACTTTTCTTGACTGAGACCTTCACACAGAAATAAATGACACTATTTATTCATCTCAAATTTCCTGTAGCAGAAAGAACCAAAATAGACCAAAGGTGAAATCTTCAGCCCAGCCTCAGACAGTTGTTGCAGTCGTGTTATTTAAAGTGATCTAGACACTTAGAAGACCAGGTATCATTGCCAAAGACCTAGATAAGAACTGGGAGGAAGGAGATGCAAATTACGTAAGGACTTTAGCTTTCAGTTCTGTGTTTTTCTCATTGTTCAGGAGGAATGCCACTTGGCTTGGACTTTGGAGGGTACAAATAATGCAGGCCATTACATTTGCTGGCCATAAACAGACAGAGCACTGGAACAGGCTGCCCAGGGGGGTTGTGGAGTCTCCTTCTCTGGAGACTTTCAAAACCCACCTGGATGCATTCCTGTGCAGATGACCCTAAGTGATCCTGCTCTGGCAGGGGAGTTGGACCCGATGATCTCTTGAGGTCCCTTCCAGCCTCTGATATAGTGTGATACTGTGATAAACAATGGAAATGAAATCAAAACATTGATACTGGTGGATAGAGGTATTTCTAAAAGAATAGTTTTGATGGGTTTAAAATAATTTGTTGGTTTTTTTTAAACAGTTTTAGAAAGAATTACACACTGAAGTGAAATGTGAATAAAAACTACATGTGTTACTAGAGATGCTGGTTTTGGATTAGGAGTATTCAAAGTTGCCCTATTTGTTTAAAATCAGTTAAATGTTTTCTGCATAAATTGCTTAACTAAGCAGCAAAATCAAGAGACATGGGTAGGTATTACAACAGATTGAGTCTTGTACTAACTTTTCAAAAAGCTAGCCTTACAAAAATATCTGTTGAAAGAAAACGTGGATAGTTTCTCTACTAGGCTGCCCTTTGGTAACCATGGAAACTGCAGACTTGCCCAAAACATAAAGAAGAACTATATTGTATTGGGCACATTTATTTGTTTAAATTTGAAGTTTTACAGCAATGAAAGTCATATAACTCTGTACAGTGGTTCTTTGTCAGGATTGTGACCTCCACACTGCAACAATACTCCTCGGAAAAAGGAACTCTCTCAATCTCTGGTGATCTGGTACAACAACAGTTTTTATTTCTGTCAGGTCTCTGTTCCTGTGAAGCAGAAAATCATTACTGATCAATAAATCAGACTTCTAAGGAAATATTAGAAGGTGATGGCATCATCTCTCACTGTTCCATCCCTGCAGTGAAGAGAGAGACAGTGAACACATGGGCTGCTTCAGCACCATCTCACCCTTGCAGAGATGCAGAAGAAGTAGTCCTTGAGCACTCATCCCCTCTTTATGAAAATGTATGTCACATTCAAGAATTATTAGCTCCTGAAGATAGCCCAAATCACTGCTATCTGGAGACACAGAGAAATGTCTGTGCTACAGGTACTATGATCAGACCCAATGATTTTGCTTTGCCTCAAGGTAGAGATGTTAGAAAGTGCAAAGTAGTGAAGACATGGCCAGCTGAGACTTGAAATGCCGAGGAGGTTGCTTGTAAAGAAGGGAAAAAAATTTCAAATAAAAAGAATTTAAAAATAGTTTTATCTGATAATTACTCACTGCAGCATTCAGTGCATGTTTTTCCCAAGTTACTCCACAGCTAGAAGGGATAGTATCTTAACTGTCAATTTTGTGCAATGTCTTTTGAAAAAGATGCTTTAAAGGTCATTTGGTGATACATTTTAATTAGGAAGTCTATTAAGAACTGGAGTTAACTGTTGTTTATACATAAACAACCCACAGTTAGTATAGTAGCTATAATGAACATTCACCCCCAAATCCTGAATGTACTAAGGATTGTTGAAATTGACCTAGGGTTAACTTTTGAAATGATTTTATTTTTCTCCTTAATTTAACTCAAACAATTCTTGAGTGTGCTCTGGAGAGTATAATGGAGGCTAAATATGACTAACTCCTGCCTTGCAGGTTTTTAATGACAACTTACAGATGAAACCAAAGGTATTCTGAACCTGGAGGCACTGTTGGCCTTGCCTGAAGCATTCCCTGCAACATGCGGGTAGTAGAGCTGTGTGAACAACAGAATTTGCACTTCTGTGACCAAACAAAAAGCCAAAACCCACCACCACCAAAAACCCAAACCAAACCAAGCAACCAAGCAAAAATCCCCCAAAACAAACAAACGAACAAACAAAAAATTGAGTTCACAAATTGGATTTAAACTCTTTGGCCTAAAATTTTTGTCTTTAAAACACAATTTCTAAGTCAGATACCTACAAAGAGCATAGGCAAGCTTTTCTAAATAGCTGTTTTTCCTTTTTTTTTTAACCTGAAGATATTCAACAAATGCTGTTTGAAGCATTAGCACTTTTGATCAAGTTTTACAGCTAATTTTTGGCTGTGTACTTCATAAAAAACATTTTACCAAGAAAGATCTGGTGAGCACTTGGTAATATAATAAAAAACAGATACACAGAGCACAGAATTGTAAAGTTAGATCCAGCAGAAAGGTGGCTTGGGTTTTGATTTTGGTTTTTTTTTTTTTTTTTTTTTTTTTTTTTTTTTTTTTTTTTAGTCTTCATTAAACATCAGGAGTGTTAATTTGGGAAATTAACAACTATAAACCAGGAAATCTGCTCTTCTTTCTTTTAAATTCCACCTTTTAATAATTCTGTATTCCAAAATGGTGCAGGGAACACTTTTTCCATGTATCATTGTGACTTCATTTTCCTTTTCAACCATTTTAGCAGGTTTCCAAATTTAGCATATTTTAAGTGAAAAGATATCTCGTAGCATTAATTATAAAACACATGTGTAAATAGAGACACAATATTGGGGCAGACAGTGTGTTTATACCTTGAAGAATTTTGACCTGATCTTTAAAATCTTATTCCAGCAAGCGCTTCCTAACTTTAATCTGAATTTGGCTTGGCTATGAATTTGGGCAAGGGTCCAAGGAGGAGGAAAGAAAGGGTGAATTTTATGCTATTATGGACTGAAAGAATTAAAATTAATAAAATTATCTGGAAAGCTGCCAAGGTTGTAAGCAAAGTATATTTTTTTTGAAAGAAAACAAAATAAATACAAAATAAATATCATGATTGCTAAAGAGCAAACTCACACAGAATCTCAATGTGGAAAACAAATTAAAACTGTATTTAAATTTCAGGGATAATAGATAAATGGAATCTTTCATCACAATGGGCAAACAGTGTTTTTGTTATTTAGGGTCTTTCAGGTAATTTGAAGAAAAGCATAAATGTGTATTCTAAAAGGCTAAGACAAAAGAGAAATAATTTTTGGAGATTGTAGAAAGTAATTAAGTGCTAACTCCCTTGGCAATTAGTAATACGAAAACTCTGTAAACATGCTGTTAGGATTATGGGATTATTATAATTTACTAGCTCAATGCATTCTTTTGTCTTTACATGCGGGAAAAGCATTTGACAAGGTTGAGTGGTCATTTTTTAATCAAGTAAACATTTTAAAAGCATTTCAAGGATACAGAAGTACAAAATTCTTTTTTAAAAGCTGATGCCTTTGACATGTTTTCCAAATTAATTTGCTTCCAAAGAGAAAGTAAAAGATGTCAGAAGTTCATAGCTGTGTAGAGAATGATGTATCATTCCATTTCTCCCCATATCTGCTGGTGTCCTCCCAGGTAATCAAAAAGAAAGCATTTTGTTAGCAAGCACTTGATGTCCATATATTCCATTTACACTGTAACTTGTATGTCAAGGATGCGTGTTATAAAAGGGAATTGCAATATGAATATGTGAGCTGCAGTCATATAGTAACCACCACACATATGGACTGTACTTACTAGAAGACAGGAACATACCTGTAACACATCCACTAAAGAGCTGAATGTCAGTAAGCCTCACCTTGCCAGGCAATCCAGTCTTCACTGGAAGAAGACTTCACTTCTGCTTTTGACTTAATGCAGAGAATAACTTACAGAATTGATGTAATTAGTGGAAAGTGACAAAAATCCCGATTGTATTGTCAGTCAATCCTGCTTTCACCAGGTGTAAACGAGCAAAGAGACACAGAATGAAATTCTCTGACACTTGTCGTGAGAGAGAGGGCATAGAATGTGCAGCCTGGGAAGGGGATGGGTGTTTAATGAAAGGGCATATTTATGGAAACATCTGGAGCAGGTGAAGTGAATCTTGTGGAAACACAGTGCTGCATACATCACTGTGATGCAGCCCAGCTGTCAAAAGGACTCCTACCTAAACTGTTGGCAAGACTAATACACTGATAGAATTGTATAAAGAGCTAAATTAGAAGCCAGTATGTGGTCCATTTATTTGAAGTTATTAACTGTGTACTTTATTCCTCTTTTATTTTTAATTTTTTTTTCAAAGAAATCTATGGCAATAAATATTTAGTATAGTTTTATATTCAATGCTTCATTAAGTTCTATTATAGCTGAAGAGGTGGAGAAAAGGCAGGATTTTTCCCAGGTTATTATTATTATTATGTATTTATTGCTCACTTATTCAAATTTTGCAGCACTCATTACAAATTAAAATAGATTTTCAGTAAAGTGGAAGGTGAATTATTGTGTGATTCCTCTGAGATCTGGGACTGCAGTTGGCTTGTACATGCCATTTGCTTTGCAAGTGAATGAGAGCTTCACATCATGCTGCTCATAAACATGCTGTTGTGATATAGTCAACTTTTAACTCCCCAAATGCAGCAACCCATCCACATCTTTTTCTTAATCAGAAACTGGAATTAAACTTGTTCAGTTCATCTCTTAGCATAACAGGGCTATCACCCCCTTTAGTTGCAGCAAAGGTTTCATACCATTTCCCTTGCTTAAAAGACTGTATTATGTTTTTCAAGCTGTATTAAATTGAGCAAGGTTTATGTCAAGTGATTTGTCATTCTCGGCAAGCCATCATGGGAGGAACAGTAGTTTTATTCAGGGTATTATTCCAGTCAGTGTATTCACAGCCTCCACATTTATTTTAGATAAAGCTAAGCCAATTCCTAGAGGTTTTTTTTAAATAATTTACAGCAGAGTCCTCCTGCATATTTTCTCTCTTGATTTCTATTTCTCCATCTCTTCTGATCATAGAAAAATCCTCAGGTGGTCAGAACTAGTTCCTCTGACAACATCTCTGTTTGTTCAAGTTGCTTCAGAACACACAGGTGCTATGTTTGGGGCAGTAAGTTCAACTACTTTGAGCTTGTATTTGCCTTTTGCTCCCTGGAAGACTTCCAGATACTTTCACAACTCAGAAGGGGCCATGCACAGTAATTTACCTCTCAGGCATTTTCTAGAAGAACAGAATTTTATGAAAAAGTTTACTATACAAAATTAGATTGGAAGGCATTAGTGACTGTCTTAATTAATTAAGTTTACCTTTAGTTCCCACACTTTCCTTTTATCTTGTATTCCAGCATACCTATATTGCTAGGCCAGTAAGTTTTGTGTTTCATTTTGTGGTTTTTGTTTTGTTTTATTTTGTTGGGTTTTTTTTAATGAAAAGCAGTTCTCTGATTTTTTTCTAGTGCCACAGCTGAGCTGCGTTGGTGTGTTCGGCAATTTTGTGGTGTGTTCAGAAATTCAGTGGCTGGCTGATGGGGCATGGTACAAAGGCCTGTAAGTACACACTGTAGTGGCTCAAATATGAAACTAAATCAAATGTCATACTGGATTCTGATGCCAGGGGCTGTAGACAGACCTGGGTTGGAGCAGTACTCGCAATACTGGAAAAGCGGTGGTGGTGATTCTATTGCATTGGCTATAAAAGCCAAAGGGCAGGGAGAAATGAGAATATTTGGTTGATAATGACTTCAGAAAAGAAAAAAAAAAAAAAGACCATTACCTTGTGAAAAAGAGACTGCTAAAAGGAGCAGGTAGCAAGGTGAAATGGTGACTTTGGTATGGGAAGGCCATCAAAAGCAAACCAAGTGATTTCTGGCACAGGTGAATCCCAAACCCAACTCCGGTGACAGAGGCACACTCAGAGGAACTATATGTGAAATGAAAGGCCAGAGTTTCCCCACAACCCTAACAAGTGCTATTGAGCTGCAGTCATTCCAGGAGAGTGCACTGCTGCCAGGATACTCACGGACTCAGCAGGAGTGTATAGCAGGTAGAGCTATGTTAATGGCAAAATTAAGGTACATTTCTGTGCAGCATGTTTGCTGTCATGAGGGACGAATGTATAAGATGCCTTGTAACCACAACACAAGCAAAACTATTACCTTGTGAGTAGATGCCTGGCCTTACAGGGTGAGACAGAAGGGGAAAGCCTGTGTTCTGCATCTGTCTCCCAGCACAGGAGTACAAGGACATGTTCCTCTTTTACTTTATTTTGGCCATGCCAAGAGTAATCTGACCAGTCAGATTAGCCTCAGAAATTCTGACAAGACCAGAGAATAACAATGGACATCTAATAACAGCAAAATATTTAGCTCCCAAATTAATCTTGAAACTGCTCACAAACACATAGTATTCAATGGCCTGCTTTCATTTTCAAATAAAGGGAATGTAGCTTGTGGTAAAAATCTTGTAATAGCAACTGACATCTCTACCTCTTGCTGACACTGAAAAGATAACATTTGCCTAATAATGTTTTTACATGTTTTAAGAATCCATTTTTTTAAAATTAAAACTAATATTATGATTTTTATATAATCTTTATTCTCTTGGAAATCTAAGAGGTAGATTAAAGCACCTTCAATTCACTGTTGTTTTAAAGTGATTGATTTGATAAAGTCAGATAGTATTAAAATCTTGTCTACTCAGTCAGTGTCAGTCTTTTCTTATTTCAAGCAGCCCAATGGCCTCCTCTGCTTTATTTGGAATGATTATGGAAAGACTGTAAGTGCAAAAAAAATGTCCTTGATACAATACTTATTTTTATTATTACCTCTGTTCATTGAACAAAAAATTATTTCATTTTGGTCTGTCAGTCTGCAAGCTTCTAATAATCATGCAGTGCGATCTCTTATGCTTATCCTCAACCAATCTGCTTCAGTCATGGTTTCTACAGTCTGAGAATGTGATTTAAATCAAGTTAAAGAAATTCCAACTTAACCAATTGGTTTGCACAAACCAATGTTTTACAATCCAACAATAGCATGGCCAGGTGAGATGACTGTATGTGAGATTCATACTAAAATCTCCTATCCCAAAGCAGGTTGCCTTATCTTTGGACAGAGGGATTAATTAAATGATCATTTCCAGATACCTTTCCTGGTATTTTAAGGAGTGTGAAACAGCAGGTGCTCTCAAAAAATTATTCATTTTTTCCCCCAGTATAACACTATTAAAACCATTTAAGGACTAAGTTTTACTTAGAATACCTTAAAACAAACTTGGGAAACAAATAGATTTCTAGATGTTTCCAGGCTTTGTGATGAATGCTCCCTCCTGATTTGATTCATTAGCCTGGTGATCAGCAACAGGGAAAACGGCAAGTGGTAAGTTGATAATTATGGGTAGTGAAAACACAGAGGTGGAAACAAGGATGATCAAAGTTATGAAGAAATTTCTATAGAGGAAACAACACAGATAAAAATATTTGCTGTCTTTTTGAAGAGAAGTGAAATAAAATCAGAAGGTGAATGTTTCAAGATAGAAGAAGTGGCTGTTCACTCAGCAGTGGTAAAACTGTGAAACCCCTCTGTACAAGAATGAATGGAACACAACTTGGTTTACACTGAGTAAAAGTTGTAGGACAAATGCACAGAAGAAAAACTTCCATGGCTATTAAATAAAACAACAGTAAAAAAATGCTGACCCATCATTTGTGGATCTGGGAAGAATATATACAGGAGGTATCATTATTTCCTTGTCCTCTTTTTTTGCTCTTTCCTTGGCACTCACCATTAGTCATTGTCAGAGACAAGTAACTGGGCTAGAGGAATATTTACTCTTACTCAGTAAAGCTTCTTTTGTGTTACTCCTTTATAAATTTCACATTGCTTTAGTAATCTTATTGTTTCTAGAATTTTCTTCCCATTTCTTAGAGGACTGATGCATAGAATTTTTCTTCATAAAATGCTACAGAGGCAGCAGACACTACGTTAGGGATTGTAAATTGCCTTTATCGGTTGGTTTTGTGTGTAAAATGAGAGATTTTTCCTGAATTACTGTAAGCTTTAACACCAATAAGTTGCAAATTTCCTTATTCAGAAAATGTTTTGTATATCTAAGTGTTTTTCTTATGGTTTCTGTCATCATATTCTGTTGCCCTCTAATATTAGTGAATTCTTGATGTACTGTTTTGCACTGACATTCACTTAGACATTTTTATTCTTTGTCCTAGTTTTTCTTCAGCTCTGTTTATCAACTGACTGTCAAAGATAGTTTTATGATTCTTCAGAAGATCTTTCTCTATACTGTCCTTCTGGTTTCTTTGAAAACCTTGCCCTCTAAATTTTGCAAGACAATTTCAATCCTGGAGAACATTTAGTTTCTTAAACATGTGATTTCACATTCACTGGGACGTGGTAAAAATGCTAAAATAGCAGAATTGTTACCACTTCATTAACAAATTTGAAAGGTAGTCTGGAATAAATGTATAGTGTGAATAAATTACACAGTCTTATTCCTTTAGTAGAAAGCATTGATTGAAATGTGAAAATAAAAAGGTTAAGTATTTCATTATCTACTATCTTTTGATTTCCTTTATATTTTATGATGAAATAATATACAACTAAAGTTATTCTAGACAAGTAAGCACCTAATATAAAGCTTTCTTTTTAATTGAGAGAGTAAAATGTCCCTATTTACAAGACCAATTATCACTTCATTTCTTAAATGGATATTAATTTAAAAAAATATATATTTGACAGATGTTTCTTAGAATTTTTTTCAACAGCAGTAAATGTCTCCTGAAAGAGGCTCTCTTTCACATCCCTTAAAAAACAGTAAAATAATTCAAGTAAAGATATGTTGTTGTTTCCAGTGTTTTCTAATCAGAAGCTGCTCCTTTTAATGAAACAGATACTCACATTCTATTTCTAAAAGAGCCTGGGAAGTTTAGTGGTTCTTTGGATCTTTGACAGGATTAGGCCTTATGGGCAAAGGCCATATCACAGTATCACAGTATGTTAGAGGCTGGAAGGGACCTCAAGAGATCATCAGGTCCAACCCCCCTGTCAGAGCAGGATCTCTTAGGGTAGTCTGCACAGGAATGCATCCAGATAGGTTTTGAAAGTCTCCAGAGAAGGAGACTCCACAACCCCCCTGGGCAGCCTGTTCCAGTGCTCTGTCACCCTCACTGTAAAGAAGTTTCTCCTAGTATTGAGCTGAAATCTTCTATGTTCAAGTTTGAATCCATTGTTCCTTGTCTTATTACTGTGCACCACCCAAAAGAGCCTGGCCCCCTCCACTTGACACCCACCCTTCAGACATTGATAGACATTGATCAGATCCCCTCTCAGTCTTCTCTTCTCCAGACTAAACAGCCCCAGGGATCTGTCTCTCTTCATAGGGGAGATGCTCAAGTCCCCTAATCATCCTCATGGCTGTCCATTGGATTCTCTCCAGCAGTTCTCTGTCTCTCTTGAACTGGGGAGCCCAAAACTGGACACAGTATTCCTGATGTGGTCTCAGCGGGGCAGAGTAGAGAGGTAGAAGAACTTCCCTGGACCTGCTGGACACACCTTTCTTGATACATCCCAGGATCCACCAGCATTTCAAGGTCTTTCTCTGTGGAGCTGCTTTCCAGCAGGGCAGCCCCTAACCTCTACTGGTGCCCTTTGTTATTCCTCTCCAGATGCAGGACCCTGCACTTGTCCTTATTAAACTTCATGAGGTTTGCCTGCATCCAGCTCTCCAGCCTGTCCAGGTCACATTGGATGGCAGCACAGCCTGACAGGTGTCAGCCAACCCCCCCCAGTTTTGTATCATCAGGAACTTGCTGAGGGTACTCTCAATCCCCTTATCCAGGTTGTTGATAAAGATATTGAACAAAACTGGACCCAGTACCGACCCCTGGGGACACCACTTGCCACAGGCCTCCAAGTTGACTCTGTGCCACTGATGACGACCCTCTGAACTCTGTTGTGGAGCCAGTTTGCAATCCACCTCACTGAGCAGCCATCTATGCCACATCTCCTGAGCTTTTCTATGAGGATGTTATGGGAGACAGTATCAACAGCTTTACTGAAGTCAAGATATATGACATATGTTTATGTCCACATGTATGTATGTACATATGTAGCGTGCCTGAATCTGGCTTGTCTGTAAGTTGATTCCTCACTGTGTGCCAGTCTCTGTCTCTCCTGCAGCCTCTTCAAGGTAAAAAAAAAGAAATCTATGTCATCTATAAAATGAATGAGGATTTCTGGACTCTAACTTTCCAGGTAATATGCCTGGCTGTGTTAGTTATTTATTTCACAGACTAGGAGAGGTACGTTTCCCATCTATTGTGTTATCTGTGTTAGGGAATCATCATCTCCAGGTTCTGGAGTTACCCACCTGAGATGTGCTGGGCACTTTGTTCTCCCTCTTTTTTTCTGCTCTCATGCCAGAGTGCCCTTTGGTTTGTTCTTCTTGTTTTCTCTGTTTTAACATAGAGAGACTTGTTCTGGCCAGGTTTAAACATGCTGTAAGGATGTATGAAATCACAATTAGTCTGCAATCGGTGGTGTCTGACAGTCACTCAAAGCCTGTGACATTTTGGGAAGACCAAATGCAGTTTTTGCAGCATTATCATATCACTATTAAATTTAGCTTCCTACAGGTTTCTCCACAGCTTTACTCTAATTTTGATTCAAGGGTTTGACATGTGACATGACATTCAGCACCCTTATCTTTCACTGTCTAGACACTGAGTGTTTAACATAAGCTGGTTGCCTAGGTCCTGTCTGCAGGAAGTGCCTTCTTATTGTGATTCATCCCAATTGTGTTGAATAGTGTCTTAAAAGAGGGTGACCTTCCTCTGTCATTTCTCTGTCCTTTGAAATACAGAAACACTTAATAAAACAGCAGGTAAATGACAAAACAAGAATATTTATTGCCCATTGTATTGACCCTGACCAGAAGACCATTGCATACGGAGTAGTTAGTGGTCCACAAGCACTTAGCCTGAGCATGCCCAGGTCTGTGCTGTGTTGCACATGCAGCATAGCCTTCAGGCCTGTGCTGGGCTGCAAAAATCACTTTGCTGTGGAATAATCTCAACAAGTTTACCATGACTGAGCATCCTGCAAGCAACTCCCACCTGTTAATGATGATTATATCTCCTGCATGGCCTTGTCTTTGTCTAAAAGTGCAGCAAGAAGTTCTCATGTGAGTATCCTTTGACTATAGACATGATAAAGAAGAGCTGCTTACTTGTAAGAAACCCTACCATACCTTAAGTGACACAGCAGGGAGAATCTCTGTTATGAACAAGGTCTGCACAGTGAACTGTGTGTGTGTCACAGTCTTCTTTGGCAATATACTACCTGGGGTTTCAAGCATCTAAAGGGATGCAAGATTATCTATGCTGTTCTCATAGTGCTAGATCTAATAAATGACATTATGAATGATACCTTATGGAGTCTGAGTGCCTTTCTTACTGGTATCATAAGGGACCAATACCTCCTGGCACAAAACGTTTGTGTTAGGCAATATTAATACCAGAAAGCAACAATTACTTTTCCTTTTGCATAACGACCACAGAATATCTGTCTCCCCCCAGAATCCTCTAAAAAAGTCTTATTTTCAGACTGTAGAATTTGGGGGCATTTGCACTTTTATTCTCTTGTTTTTAAATAAAAACAATCTGAGAAAATGCAACAAGATGAAGTCCATGTTGAAACAGGGTTGTGTATATGTATATGCATACCCAAGTATAAACGTAACATCTGGGGGAAAAATGTTCTTAAAACATGAAAGAGACTTTTTTTTCTTTTTTACTTCTACATGAAACTTCAAGCTTCCAAATGAAATTGACTAATAATTCCAGACTCATTCTCTGGACCAAGAAAAAAAAAATATGAGTAACTTCAGCCTAAAGATACTTCTATTTAAGAAGGAATTTTTTGTTCAAAATAGCATTACCACAACAATGACATTTCCAGAACCTCCAGGCCACCTTATGTTTTTTGGAACCACAAAATTAATTCAACAGTGAACAGACTGATGCAGCTAAGGCATTTAGCAAAAATGACCACACGTTTTTTTGAACCACTGAAGATACATGTCTTGCATTTAAGCCCAGTTAACAAAACACTGATACGGTGGGAAGCAGATGACCTAATTTACCAGTATGGATCCTTTAGAAACTGATCTGAGAGCTGTAAGTTCTAGAACAACAGAAGGGGTTGTCCTCTTGCCCTTCATTTCAGTCCTTTGTCATCTAATATGAATTAGGTTTAGCAGTGTGTGATGGTTTTAAGACTGTCTTTCTAATTTTTCTTCACAAAGTTTGAGCAGAGAAAGTGAAAGAATGTAAATAAGTCACTATTGGGTGTGAGAAAGCAAAATAATGATTATTCTAAACACTTCCATTGGATAGATAGAAATGTTCTGGGTTCTGGGGTGAGAAGGCCCCTGGGAGAGAGGCCCCTTGGGAAAGTCCCCTTTGGGGGGAAGCAAAGGGAGCTTGGTTGTGCTTTTCTGTAGATTGTACATATTTGTAAATGTTGTGAATTGTGTATATTTGTACATATTCATTGCATTTCATCATAGATTGTAGATTTGCTTGTAAATACAGCTTTCATTTGCTTTCCAGACTGAGCTAGCCTGGTTATTGTTGGTGTGGGGAGATTTCAGCTCACACTGATACAAGCACCCTGCAACAGATATATGGTGACTGTGGGTGTCCAACCACTATGACATTGTAAGGCAGTGTTTGTCCTGCACAGTGTTCTTGTACAGTTATGTGCCTCTGAATGTCATGTTGATTTAGGCAATCATCTTAATTTTGAAAAGCTGCCTTGAGCAGGTGTTTGCCTTTGAAAGACACATGTTTTTACTCCAGCATGCCTTTGGAGTGAATTTTGACTTTGAGCAAAACTTATAACACATCAGTCCGGAAACATTTGTGATAACTGTTGATCAAGCTGAGTTGCTCAGTTTTACTACAGTAATTGAAAAAAGAGTATGAAATAAATATAGATATAATAGTAAAAATATAAAATGTGGCCATGACCTAACTTGATTTACATTGAGAATTTTTTATTAATTCAAATTTTCTTGACCCATAGTTGCTTAGGAATCTATATGTGAGACCCTCGGGTGAGGAAATAATTCTCCATCAAAAGCAAAGCTCAGTAGGAGAAAGGACTGGGCTTTGAAGGCTTCTCATGTGTTATTGACATGGTTGAAACACACCCTTTCAACTCTTAAAACAAAAATTGCAATACATTTACAGATTTTGTATAATACTTTCCTTAAGATATTAAGGTTTTGTTTAGCAAAGGGAAAAGAATTTTTCATATGTCTCAAGAAAGGCTTGTCTGTAGCAGAGCATTAGGGTTCTTTTAGTATAGTTGAGTCATATAAAATGTCAACATTTCAGCTTTTCGTTCTGTTCAGTTAAGAGATAAAATTTTCAAAAACTCAGAAACTCTGACAGGATGGAAAGCTCAACCTGCTAGACCCAGGTCTAGTTTTGAAGATCTTCTGCTTAGATTTACTTTGAACAAATTTGAACAATCTGTTCCAGATCTCCTAATCTTGTTACATTGGAAATAAAGGTTAGAAACATTAGAAAAACAAGGTCACTGGTGGCAGTAAAAGCTTGATTAGATGAAGAAGGTAGGATTTATCTGAGCAAGAAATAGAGAATTCTACGACATGAGACACTTCATCCTGAAATAGACACTTAAAATAGGTCAGATAAAGGCTACCCTGAAAATGCCTGTTTCCTTTGGCTGTCTATAAAAAGATGACTAGTTTGAATCTAGACAGCTGCATTTTAGACATAGAGATGAGATGAATACCACCTGCAGAGAATAAAGAGCGTTAAAATAGCTGCTGCCATCTGCATTGTTACCAAGAGAGGATGTTTGACATGTCTGAATCATAGAATCATAGAATGGTTTGGGTTGGGAGGGACTTCCAGAGGTCATTTAGTCTAACCCACCTGCAGTGAGCAGGGACATCCTCCATTAGATCAGGCTGCCCAGAGCCCTGTCGAGCTTGACCTTGAATATCTCCAAGGACGAGCCCTCAACTTCCTCTGTGGGCCAGCTGTTCCAGCACTGGAACACCCCAAGGGAATCAAGGGGGAGTCACCCAAGAGGGTGCCACGGCCAGCCCAGCTGAAGTGCCTCTATGCAAATGCATACAGCTTGGGCAACAAACAGGACAAGGTAAGGGCCTCTGTGCTGCTAGGATGCTGTGACATAGTGGCTATTAGTGAAACTTGGTGGGATGATTCCCATGACTGGAATGTAAGGATAGACGGGTACAAGCTCTTTAGGAAGGACAGGCAGGGTAGGAGGGGAGGAGATGTTGCTCTCTATATCAGTGACCAGTTGGAATCAGTGGAGCTCCACCTGGGGAAAGATAATGAGCTGGTAGAGAGTGTATGGGTGAAGATTAAAAGGAAGAAAGGGGAAGGAGATGTTACTCTAAGGGTCTACTACAGGTGACTTGACCAGAAGAACCAAGCAGATGAGGCCCTCCACAGGCAAATAGAAGTGGCTTCATGGGCACAAGTCCTGGTCCTTGTGGAGGATTTCAACCACCCTGACATCTACTGAAAGATCAACACAGCAAGGCACCAGCAATCCAGGATGTTCCTGGAATACATAGATGACAACTTCCTCCTCCAACTGGTAGAGGAACCAATGAGAAAAGGTGCTATGCTGGACCTTGTTCTCACCAATAGAGAAGGGCTGGTGACCAATGTGAGTCTCAGGGATAAACTTGGCTGGGGTGACCATGAAGCAATAGAATTTAAGAGCCTCAGGGCAACTAGAAGGATGTATCCCAAACTCTGGATTTTAGGCATGTAGACTTCGATCATTTCAGGGATCTGCTGGCCAAAGTATCATGGGAGGAAGCCCTAGAGGGAAGAGGGGCCCAGGGCAGCTGGTCAGTGTTCAAGGACCACCTTCTCCCTGCCCAGAAGCAAAGTATACCCACAAAGAGGAAAGCAGGAAAGAATGCTAGGAGACCTGCCTGGATGGGCAAGGAACTCCTGGACATGCTGTCACACAAAAAAAGAAACTCTACAAGGAGTGGAAGAAAGGACAGCTAGAATGGGAGGTGTATAAGGAAGCTGCCTGAGCAGCAAGATACCTGGTTAGAAAAGCTAAAGCTCAGTTAGAATTAAATCTAGCTAGAGAGATCAAGGGAAAGAGTAAACAATTCTATAGGTATATTAATGGCTAAAAGAAGAGTAGGGAAGGTGTGGGCCCCCTCAGAAAGGAAACAGAGGAGCTGGTGACAAGTGACATGGAGAAGGTGAGGTTCTCAATGACTTCTTTACCTCTGTCTTCACTGCAAGGGCTCTAGCTGCACTCCCGTAGTAATGGAAGATAATGGCAGGGACTGGAAGAAGGAACTGCCCATTGTGAGTGAAGATCAGGTTTGTGACCATCTGAAGAATCTGAAAGTGTTCAAGTCCATGGAACCCAATGAGATACACCTACAGGTGCTGAGGGAATTGGCAGATGAGGTTGCTAAACCCCTCTCTATTATATTCCAAAAGTCATCGTAGTCCAGGGAGGTCCCCATTGACTGGGAAAGGGGAAACATAACTCCCATTTTCAAAAAAGGGAAAGAAGGATGTTCCAGGGAACTACTGACCCGTCAGTCTCACATCTGTGCCTCGTAAGATCGTGGAGCAGATCCTCCCGGAGGGACTGTTGAGGCAGAAGAATAACGAAAAGGTGATTGGGTACAATCAGCATTGCTTCACCAAGGGCAAATCCTGCCTGACAAACCTGGTGGCCCTCTATGACAAGGTCACAACATTAATAGATGAAGGCCGAGCAACTGATGTCATTTACCTGGACCTGAGCAAAGCCTTCGACACTGTCCTACATGACATCCTGGTCTCCAAACTGGGAAAGTCTGGGTTTGATAGATTGACCATTCAGTGGACAAAGAACTGGCTTGATGGCCACACCGAAAGGGTGGCTGTTATTGGGTCCATGTCCAAGTGGAAGCCAGTAGCAAGTGGAGTCCCTCAGGGATCAGTCCTGGGACCAGTCTTGTTCAACATATTTGTTGATGACATGGACAGTGGCATTGAGTGCACCCTCAGCAAGTTTGATGACAACACCAAGCTGTGTGGTGCAGCAGACATGCTGGAGGGCACAAGCCAACCTCATGAGGTTCAACAAGACCAGGTGCAAGGTCCCGCATCTGGGTCGGGCAAGCCCAAGCACCAATATAGGCTGGGCAGTGACTGGCTTGAGAGCAGCCTTGAAGAAAAGGACTTGGGGGTGCCAGTGGACAAGAAGCTCAACATGAGCCACCAATCACATCCTGGGCTGCATCAAGAGAAGCATAGGCAGCAGGTCAAGGGAGGTGATTCTCCCCCCTCTACTCAGCTCTGGTGAGACCCCACCTGGAGTACTGCATCCAGTTCTGGAGCCTCTATTATAGGAAGGATCCAGACGTGCTGGAACGTGTCCAGGGAAGGGCCACGAGGATGATTAGAGGGCTGAAACACCTCTCCTATGAGGACAGACTGAGAGAGTTGGGACTGTTCAGTCTGGAGAGGAGAAGGCTTCGAGGAGACCTTACGGTAGCCTTCCAGTATCTTAAGGGGGCCTACAAGAAAGCTGGGGAGGGACTTTTTAGGGTGTCAGGTAGTGATAGGACTAGGGGGAATGGAACAAAACTACAAATGGGTAGATTCAGATTGGATGTTAGGAAGAAGTTCTTCACCATGAGGGTGGTGAGACACTGGAACAGGTTGCCCAGGGAGGTGGTGGAAGCCCCATCCCTGGAGATTTTTAAGGCCAGGCTGGATGAGGCTCTGAGCAACCTGAACTAGTGCGAGGTGTCCCTGCCCATGGCAGGGGGGTTGGAACTGGATGATCCTTGAGGTCCCTTCCCACTCTAACAATTCTACAATTCTGTGATTCTAAGATTCTAAGCCTGGGTGAAATATGGGATGATACCAGAAATACTGACAGGTCTATGGCAAAATTTTCATAAATGCAGAAACGAGTAAGAGGTTTAAATTTGATTGAATCACAGAATGGTTTCAGTTGGAAGAGAACTCATCTAGTCCAACCCCCTTACTATGGGCAGGGAAATCTTTTGCTAGATTGCTCAAGTGTCTGTCCATCCTGACTTTGAACACTTCCAGTCATGGGGCATCCACAACTTCTTTGGGCAGTCTGTTCCTGTGTCTCACCATCCTCATCCTAAAAAATGTCTTCCTTCTGGCCAATCTAAACCTACACTCTTTTGGTTTAAAACCATTGCCCATTGTCCTACCACTATATATTTATGTTTAGAAGCTGATGTCATCAGATCATCAAGGGAAGTTGCAACATTGCTTAACAACATTGAGTTAAAATAACAGCCCCCATCAGGAAGATGTGATGTTATGGGATACAGAAGTTCAAAGTCCTGGGCACTGTGGGGTGCCCAGCTCCAGAGAAACCTAGTAGCTAAGCCATTGAGGAAAAGGATACTCAGTGGCAGGAAAAGGCATTGTCTATGTTCTGCCAGCAAACCTGAAAAGAAAATATTATCTGTGACATGTCTTGAGAATTGTGAGGATCAAATGGAAAGCACGTGTCATCAGAGTTTTTTCCATACACCTTGAACTAAGTACCTATTTTTCATCAGTTTTGATTTTGAAATGGTGTTCCTTTCAAAAGAAGGAAGAGGAGAAGACAGTGAGATTTGATGCTTCCATTAGCTGTATAACCCGTTTTGGAGCAGTCTGATTTAACACTTCTCTTGAGAATAATTAGAACTAGGTTCACATGAGAACTTACTTAGCCAGTCCTTTTAGATAGTTGCCTTCAGACCTGGCACATGTTTGCTTGGATTCTGAATCTTGACAACCAAGAACAGCACATTTTAAAACAAAGGTTCTATTGCTCCATTTCATCATCCACAGCTTAGTAGAATTTATTGTGTTGTCACCTTTTTGTATCTAAAATTCAGCACTCTCACTATAGATGTTTTTATCCATGGACAGTATCCTAGATACTAAAGTAACAATTCATTTCTTCACAATGCAGTGCACAGGCACATAATTAGAGAGTTTGAAACATATCTAAAAATAATTTGTAGGACAACAGCATCTAATTAGTTTGGATGCAGAAGTCTGGCAAGCACCACTAACTACTGGCAATTGTAGCACTGAAAGAACTTTAAATGAATAAGAAATGTAATTTAAATGGCAAGATCAGGATGATGAAAATAGTTTATGTAATTGAAGGAAAACAAGACCTAATTAAATATATTTTGGACTGTGCAGAATGTCCCTCTATGACTTAACATTGTAAAAGTTAATTCTCACCATTATTGTGGCTGTTGATGTGTTTTGGGTTTTTTTAAAACAAGACTAATTAGCCCACGTATATTTCTGTGTTTAGATAAAAATTCAGGTTCTTCGTGGTCCTTTGGTTTTCCAACATGATGTGTTTTGTGGAACTAATTCTTTTCACAGCCTGTCACATAATTAGTGGTAGCGTGTATCTGCATCGATGTTTCGAGATGCTGGTGGTATAAAATTTTATCTGGAAACATTTATTGGGAAAAATAAGTTGCACAGTGATTGCCTACTAGTCTTTTTTTGCTATATTTCCCATTTGCAAAACAGTTAATGAGACCCAAGAAGATGTGTTTTTTACCCCCAAAGAGAAATTTGTCCAATATTTCTTAATTACTTTTGAACTTGAGCGAGCATTCACCTAAGAACAAAACCAGGTGGCTGCCTGGGCAGCCAAATTCCAGGGGCAGCAAAACTGTTTGCACAGGTAACTTCAAGCTGGCAAGGCTGATTGGGCGTTCAGCAGCACACTGGTTGGGCTGGGCAGTTTGCCTAGGGCAGCAGACCCCTCTGGAACCTTACCCTGTTTGATTTGACCAGGCGAATAAGGACTAATGCTCATGGAACATATGGCAGTACTGCTTAATGTGTAGGTACTCCTCTGAAAGGAAGTGATTCGGAGCAGCTGAGTAGTGCTGGAGTTAGTAAGTGGCTAGGTTCGTTCTTAGACAAGAAAAAACGAGTAGATATTGAGTAAATAAACTGTCCCAATTAAGTTTTATTTTTAGTATAGCATTGTATAAATAGGGACATTAAGGTCAAATTTAATGTATAAGGTCTAGATTATTTAGGAGGGTTCAGCAGGGTGCAGAAAGAAAAATCCTTGCCTCTGTGAAATGGAGTAGACACAGGGCCACCCAGCTACCTGAGAACTGTGCAGTTCTGCTAGCTGCCCGGGTCCTGCCATCTGTCAAGAAAAGCAACTTATGAAATTAGGAATCTCCCTCTCTGCCCAAGGATTTCTGGCTTCTTGCATAGTCTTTATAGTTATGAAAAATATCTTAAGACTTGATTGACCGCATTCCTTTCTCATGACTTTTGTGGAAGAGATTGATTGGTTATTCATGTCATAAGTTATTGTGACCTAAGACACTAACAAACTTTTAGCAGTACAGAATTAACTGCATTATTAACTTAGTCACTCACCAGACACCTTTGCTCCCTAACAGACTGAATTTTCAGGAGTGGGAGTTTTTTTTGGTGGAAGGTAAAACAGAACTGAGCATCACTCCCTACAACAGTACATCCCCAGGTGAAAAATAGCGAAAATTCATGACAAGAGAGAAATCACAATTGACTGGATGATTGGTTCTGCCACAGAATGGAAATAAAAGAGGGATGTCAGGCCAATTTTCTGGTGCTGAGGTAACAGTACTATGGGTTTTGTAAGCACAGCATTAGTGACAGGTGGAAAGGTCTGCAACCTGTGCCCCATAGGCAATGATAAACTGATAAATGATAATTTATCAGCACTGAAATAAAGGGGAGATGACAGCAGTACTTTGACAGCTTGGATGTTGAGGTAGATAAGATTAAACAGAAGGAAATTTTCATACTAAGAAATTAAGACCACAAGTGACAAAGCTGGAGGAATTAACCGCTTCAGCATAGTGTCAGGACAGAAAGAGAGTGTGAAAAAGAAGTGGGAAGTGTAATTTCCCCTTGTGGTGTTAGGATTTACTAAGCCTGACAAGATCTAGAGTAGTAGGAATTGTTCAAATGCAAACAATATGTAAATGCCTTAGAGTGATGTTTTCAATAGCACCTTTGTGGATATAAAACATGAATCCTTATAGAAGCAAAAGAAGTATGGTACTATATGCAGTGCATGGGCTGAACACCTTCCAGACATGAATAGTTAGCATCATTGTTATCAGTAACTGATTCTAAGGAGTCAATGCTCTGATTATAAACTGGAGTAGAAGTACAATGGACATGAGAAGATGCAAAGGCCTAGTACTGCAGTTCTTAAGGAAATTATGAATCAAAGAAGGTCAAGGAGCTGCTGAAAAATATCTTGGCATGAAGCCACTGCCATCTGAGAAAGGGCTTCTCTGCTCTTCTACTGAAAAGAAAATTCTGCAAAATGATATCTTTATATTAAAACTACCTGGGTAAGAACAGCAAAAGCAATATCTCAGAGCGCAGTCACAAAGACAGAAAAGAAATCACTTCCTCATTAAAATACCCCATAGTTACAGAGAAGGAGAAGGAAAATTCAAATGCCTTATATTTCATATGTATAATTAATTCCTCTTCTTTTCACTGCATCTTTAACCAAAAGCTCTAAAGATTTATTAACATATATTAGTCATGGTATTAAGAAAAACAAGGATTATTTTTTTTTAAATTTTAAATCCTAAAATATTATTAAAAAGTATGATAATATAGAAAAGCAGGGACACATCATATCTATTACTCATTTATTCCCAAAGATTAGCATGGCCTATTGAATACATAGTTGTAATAGCTGCCAAACTCATGACAAGACAAAACATGGACTTCTCTTTTCTCTTCCAGTAATATTGTGGGATAAAAATTTTAAAAAATCTTTTAAGTATAATTTTAATGATGAAATCTCATCAGCTACAGCATCTCTACTAGTGAGACTGGGCTTGTTTTAGCAAAATGTGTATCATAAAGAAGACTATTTATTAAACTTCAATTGCATTCTGGAATTTGATAGATATTCTCATAGGAATTTTTCAGGTAACTTCAAGGGAAACTTTTTTATCTTGGACTGTAACTTAAAAAAAGCATAACGTGAATGATTATGCATTTTATTTCCATGAAGTTAGACACCTGGGAACTGAATGAGTTTTATATATATATATATATATATATAAAGAAATATAAATATATATAAATATAAATATATATAGTATATATATAATATATATAAATATAAACATAAATACATATATTTTTAATATATATACACTATATATATATTTATATATATTTATATATATGTATATACTATACTTTTTTTTTTTTTTTTTTTTTGGAGTTAATGTCTAGGGAACTGCCCTGGTGAGACCACACCTGGAATACTGTGTCCAGTTTTGGGCTCCCCAGTTCAAGAGAGACAGAGACCTGCTGGAGAGAATTCAGTGGAGAGCCACAAGGATGATTAGGGGACTTGAGCATCTCCCCTGGGGCTGTTTAGTCTGGAGAAGAGAAGACTGAGAGGGGATCTGATCAATGTCTATAAATATCTGAGGGGTGGGTGTCAAGTGGAGGGGGCCAAGCTCTTTTCGGTGGTTCACAGTGATAAGACAAGGAACAATGGGTTCAAACTTGAACATAGAAGATTTCACCTCAACATGAGGAGAAACTTCTTTACAGTGAGGGTGACAGAACACTGGAACAGGCTGCCCAGGGGGGTTGTGGAGTCTCCTTCTCTGGAGACTTTCAAAACCCACCTGGATGCGTTCCTATGTGGACTACCCTAAGTGATCCTGCTCTGACGGGGGGATTGGACCTGATAATCTCTTGAGGTCACTTCCAACCTCTGTGATACTGTGATACTGTGAAACAAGACAAAATAAACAAGCCACTGCTGAGAGAATATAAATTAGGAACCAGGATTGTTGACAATGTAACTACTTTTAATGTGCTTTTAACAGAGGGACTGTGTAACTAATGAGGTACAACATCAATAGTGTATTCAAAGTATTAATATATAATGTTACAAATTTGTTAAACCATAATAAAGCTAATAATATTATTTTGATATTTAGTTAAGCATTTAGCTAGATTACAGTAAATGGGCTATTTAATCTAGCAGTTTATATTTAATCAAATAGCTACAGTCTTGTAAACAAGTGCCACCAACATTAAAATAATATATAATTGCCATCTTGTAAATACCAAGTTAAGCCCCCATAAAAGTGAAAATGGATAAGGACACAGCCTTGTTCTTCTATAAATTTTTCTCCTTTTGTTTGAAATTTAAAGCCAAATGCAGGATGTGCTTGTGCCTGCTCTGAAGTATCTGCCTTGTGCTCTATGTGAAAAAGGAAAATGTCCTCTGAAAAAGATGAACCACTCCCTGTCTTGCACTGGAACACAAATCTGATGGCCAAAATAGTCTTGGCTGAAGCTGCTCTTTTTCCAGGCAGAGGTTCAGTGTCCTACCGTGTTCCACTGTGACTCCAGCCCCTTGGGTTGCCAGCAGCTCCCTGTGGATGCGGGTGGCCCATGGGATTGGGAAGTACTGCAGTGACCCCTTGCATACTGCAGAAGGGGCTGGGAAGGATCACTTTGGTTTTCCATTTCCCGCTTCCATAACAGTTCTATAAAATTATGTGCATTTTTCTGAAATGCCCATGATTACCTTGTTTTCTACCATGCAACTTCTGATGTCTTCTTCAAACATTCCAGATTAAAGTGAAAATGATGAGGGGGAAAAAATCCACAGTGAAGCAGGAGTTATTTTGCTCCATGTCACACAAACATAGCAGGTGAAGCTGCATCCAGCAGGTGTTCATTCCCCCATTTCACCATACCAACAAATCCAACAACGAAGACATTGTGCCCATGTAATATGATCTGAAAAGCCTCTTGGTTTCCCAGTGATCTCCATGAATCAGAGAATCTGCCCAAGAGGACAAAGTTGAAAGCATCATTTCAGCTTGCTGGAATAGTGAGAAGCTGTCCCTGGGCAAAGGAAGCAGGAGCCAAGCCCAGGGTGCTGCCCAATATGGGGTTTGCAAAAGAGAAAGAACGTACTTCTTGGAGGCTCCTGGGATGTTAGGGGTTGGAAGGGACTTCTGGAGATCATCAAGTCCAATCCCTCTGCCAGAGCAGGACCATACAAACACATAATCTAGTGCAGGTCAAACAGGAACATATCCAGACAGGTCTTGAAAGTGTCCAGAGAAGGAGACTCCACAACCTCTCCAGGGAGCCTGTTTCAGTGCCCTGTGACCCTTACAGTAAAGAAGTTCCTCTTCACATTGAGGTGGAACTTCCTGTGCTGTAGTTTATATCCATTGCCCCTTCTCCTATCACAGGGTGTAACTGAGCAGATTCTGTCCCCTCCCTCTTGACACCCAGCCCTCAGATATTTATACACATTTATTAAATCCCCTCTCAGTCTTCTCCAGACTAAAAAGGCCCAGGTCTCTCAGCCTGTCCTCATAAGGCAGTGCTCCAATCCCTTAATCATCCTCGTAGCCCTCTGTTGGACTGTCTCAAGTAGATCCCTGTCCCTCTTGAACTGGGGAGCCCAAAAGTGGACACAATATTCCAGGTGGGGTCTCATTACAGCAGAGGGGCAGAAGAACCTCCCTTGATCTGATGGACACACTCTTGCCTACGATTAACATATTTCCTGTGCAGAGACACTAGTATCCAATAATGACTTTAGCTATTTTGTGCCAGATGACTGAATCTTTCTTGGCAGGATGCAGGTAAGTTGCTAACAGAAAGATTTGATACCAAAATTACAGAAATGTTCCCAATGTTAACCTGTATTTCCAAAGGTAATGCCATCTTTGCAGAGTCACAAAGTAAACAAATAGAGAATAAGTGTTAATGTGGTTTATGAAAAGTCACATTATTGCTACCAGGTTGAGAGTAAACTTATGAGGCATGAGCAGAAGCTGAGAAACTGCTCCCATTTATGACAGCCCTTATCTACATTCTGAACAGATCAAACTCTTCCATCCTTCTGATTTTCCCTGAGAAAGATTTTAACTGTTCACTTAAAATCATGGGGTTTATTCAACTTCAGACAGGCAAAGCCTTTCTAAATACACATCAACATTTCAGTGATAAAAATAAACTTGTGTACTGTAAAACTGAACTGAGAGATTAAATGAAGATGTTTATTTTTAGAATCATAGGATCAGAATGGCCTGTGTTGGAAGGGACCTCCAGAGATCATCTAGTCCAACCCCCTCTGCAATAAGCAGGGGCATCCTTAACTAGATCAGGTTGCCCAGAGCCATGTCAAGCCTCACTTTGAATATCTCCAGGGATGGGGCCTCAACCACCTCCTGGGGGCAACCTGTTCCAGTGTTCCACCACCCTCAGAGTAAAGAACTTGTTCCTAACATCCAATCTAAATCTGCTCTTCTCTAGTTTGAAGCCATTGTCCCTTGTCCTGTCACCACAGGCCTTTGTAAACAGTCTCTCTCCATCCTTATTGTAAGCCCCCTTCAGACACTGGAAAGCTGCTATTAGGTCTTCCCAGAGTCTTCTCTTTTCCAGGCTGAACCACCCCAGCTCCCTCAGCCTGTCGTCATAGCAGAGGTGCTCAAACTCCCTGATCATTTTTGTGGTCCTCCTCTGGACCTGTTCCATCAGGTCCATGTCCTTCCTCCACTACTCCAGGTGAGGTCTCACCAGAGCAGAGCAAACTGACAGAATCACCTCTCTGGATCTGCTGGCCATGCTTCTTTTGGTGCAGTCCAGGATGTGATTGGCCTCCTGGGCTGCCAATGCACACCATCTGCTCCTGTGCAGCTTCTCATCCGTCAGCACCCCCAAGTCCTTTTCCACAGGGCTGTTTTCTATGACCTCATCCCCTACTCTATATTGATAGTGAGGATTGTTCCTCATTTTCACTGTCTTGCCAATCTGTCTTTTCTGTCTTACTTTCCAAGTTTAACCAATCTTCACAAGGAGCAAAAGGAGGTGAGGAGAAAGTTCTTCACAGAGAGAGTTGTTAGGCATTGGAATGTGCTGCCCGGGGAGGTGGTGGAGTCACCATCCCTGGAGGTGTTCAAGAGGGGATTGGATGTGGCAGTTGGTGACATGGTTTAGTAGTCATGAGTTCTTTGGTGACAGGTTGGACTTTGATGATCCTTGAGGTCTTTTCCAACCTTATTGATTCTGTGATTCTGTGTGTGATTCTGAATTACTGGAGTACTATGTTTTAGCTTGCAGAGGAGGACATGAGCTCCTGATGTCATCCAAAGTAACATGAAGACAATGGGTCTTTCCATTGACTTCAGGGAGCAACATATCAAGATCTAAACTCTTACAACTAATGAAGATGGTGATATGTTCACATCCAGGCTTCAAAAGATCATAAATTCTCCTTTGGATTAATAGAAATGAGGCATTCTGCAGATAAAGACTCCAGTCTTCTGGGTCACGTTTTTAGCTGTTAAGTAGAAACAGATTCTGTGCTCCAGAAGCTGAAGTAGATATTGATTTAAGATGTTTTCGTGTCCTGGTTTCTGTGTTCCTGAGAGGATAAATTAATTTGTACCAGTGATCCCAGGAGTCACACAAACACAAGAGGCTGTTCAAATTCTGCCTACTAATTGAAAAATTAGATACTACATAAATTCAAACCTCTAAAAATACTGAGCGATTGTTTACTGTTTAACAAATGAGGCAGTTTAAAGCAAGTGAAATAGCTGAGTAGAAAATGCAGAGAAAAGTGCCTGCAAGTTGTTTTCTTAGATTTTGTTTTTTTTTTTTTTTTTTAAAAAAAAAGCTTCCCTGACTTATCAGCAAAGGGAAAAGGACAGTACACAGACTCATGATTTTGCTGTAGTCAGCAGTGTCTAAAAGAAGAAAGCAGTTTGGCTAAAAAATAGCACTTGTTATATTTATACAGCAGCATGTGGGGCAGTGTGTGTTATTTGACTTTCTGCTGCAGCTGTTGCAATTGGTCTTTGTCACTCTTAAAGACAGGCATAAAAATTATATTTGACTCTAATTTGAAGGTTCCTCATGCACTGAGGAAAATCCACCAGAGCTCCATTTCCCCTGTTTTAAAGTATAATAACTCAACTGCACATTTCAACAACTAAAGGCTTTATAAGCTACCTGCCAGTTGTCACGAAATCACACACTATTTTTTAAAATAACATATTCCTTCTGGGCACAAGCAGCAATGATCATAAATCAAGTATAAGTTAGAAAAAAAAATGATGCTGCCATTGGTGAGAAAAGTATGAGCTACAGTTTTAGGACTGTATGTTCTTCCTCCTCAGACTGAAGCATTTGAATTTTTTTCTTTGCTTTTTCTCTTATAAAGAAAAAAAAAAAGAGGTATTCTAAGTACAATTTTTGTCTTTTTCCTAATAGAAATTATAAAATCAGAAGACATCTTGATGATGTGTTCCAGTGTATTGACATCATAAACATCTTTCAGTTTCACATACATTCATAAAATCTCATTTTAAAGATTCCACAGAATCCTAGCAAACATAAAGCATATTTTAAGCTTCTCACATGAAAAGTCTTTCAAAAGGACCTATGGAAAATGTTAAGTCAAATGCTTAGGTCCTAAAAACTTGAAATGTTATGTGAACGACCCATAGGAGCATTTAGGAATACTCAGCTGAGTAAAATTAACAAAATGCCATAACAAGTTCATAAGGAAAGGTTGGTTATTACAAAATTCATAGTGCTATTAATAAGATAAGAATAGATAAAAGTAATGTGCATGGATTTAAGGAATTTTGTCATACTGTTGCCTCTTCCTTGGTCTACCTGAGCAAAACCAGTCTGAGATAAGAAGATTGTGCAAAGCGAGTTGAGAGGTATGGTTTAGATATATTCAGTGTAAGAAGGGGATATATCTTGTAAAATTAAGGTGTGGAGTTTTGTTGTGTATGTGTGTGTATATATATATATATATATATATATAAAATGTGTAATAGATAAAGTGTTTAGACATATAATTTAATCCTAAAAAAAATGTGACCAATGCCAAAGAGCAAATTAGCAGAACCAGTTCTCAAAATGAAAATACTTCAAATTAAAATAGGTATTTTTCTTCTTTCTTAATACTTCTACATAGATATTGTTTGAAAACTTCCATAGAGAGATTTTTACATATGAGGGAGTAGTATAAATAGAATAGAATAGAGTAGAATAGAATAGAATAGAATAGAATAGAATAGAATAGAATAGAATAGAATAGAATAGAATAGAATGTTTGAGTTAACAATATTGATATATCTTTTCCTGACAAGCTTCAGTGCACCTAACAAAATCTTCCTTCATGATCCCCTGTCTGAACCATGATAAAATTAAACTGATAATCATGATTATAATTGTCAAATATTCTGAAACAAATGATACCTAAAGCATTTCATGGAATTTGTGCATGAAAATGAAGACAATTTTAGTAATTTCTGCATCTCAAAACCTTGAATATGTCCTTCCATCACAGCCTAAAGTCATGAGATACAAATAAAAAGGCAATTGTTTCTTATTGTATCATTATGAATTTTGAGTTTTAGACCACTTAAGAGATTTCAAAATTTTCTTCAGTCAAAAATATCTGTTTCTCATGAATTTGTATGTCTTCTGAGGAGCAAATGCTGTTCTTGACATGAAGAGGGTGTTCTTGGATGAAGAGGGTTGTTTTTTTTTTTGTTTTCTATTTGAACTAACATTTTATATTGGGAATTTAGTCCCATGTCTGAAAAACCTTTGCTGTTCTTTGAAGCACTATATTGCCTTTCACGCTGGACCCTGAGTTCCACTGGGATCGTGTACTAGACACAGAATGGTTGAAATTGAAAGGGACCTCTGAAGGTCATCTTTCAGATGGTGAACAGGATTGGACGTAGTGCAAACCCCAGGAGTACATTGCTAGGTACTGGCTTCCAACCATACTTCCTGCCACAGGTTACTAACTGCTGAGCTTGCCTGTTCAGATTGTTTTAAGTCTGTCTCTCTGCTCATCCAGCCCATACTTCATCAGCTTCTCTAAGAGGATTCTCCTAGAAGCTTCTCCTAGAAGGCACGTGGTGGACAGTAAGGTGATTTGAGACAGCCAGCATGGCTTTACTGACATCAGGTCCTGCCTGACCAACCTACTGGCTTTATGCAATGGAGTGACTACATCAGCGGACAAAGGAAAGGCAATGGGTGTCATCTAGCTGGACTTTTGCAAGGCCATTGACATGATTACCCACAACCTCCTTTTCTTTGAGTTGGAGAGATATGGATTTGATGGGTGGACTGTTCAGTGGATAAAGAATTGCCTGGATGGTCACATCCAGAGGGATGTGAGAGGATTGCAGAGGGACTTAATGTCCAAATGGAGATGGGTGACAAGTGATGTCCCTCAGGTGTCCATACTGGGACCAGTGTTGTTTAATATCTTAATCGATGATACAGAGTGGGATCTGGTGCACCCTCAGCAAGTTTGTGGATGACACCAAGCAGAAGGGTGCAGTCAGAGGGACAGTATATCGTCCAGAGGGACCTGGACAAGCTAGAGAAGTGGGCCCAGATGAATGTCATGAGACCAAGTGCAAGGTTCTGCATCTAGATTGGGACAATCCTCATTATCAGTACAGGCTGGGGTAGGATGTGGTAGACAGCAGCCCTGCAGAGAAGGACTTGGGGGTACTGGTGGACAAAAAGCTGGACAGGAACTAACAACGTGCACTTGCAGCCCAGAAGGCAAATTGCATCCTGAGCTTCATTGAAAGAAGCATTGCCAGTAGGTCAAAAGAGGTGATTCTGCCACTCTGCTCTGCTCTGGTGACACCTCAGCTGGAATATTGTGCTCAGCTCTGTTCTCTTCAACACAAGAAAGACACAGACCTGATGGAGAGGGTTCAGAGGAGGGCCACAATAGTGATCAGAGGGCTGAAGCACCTCTCCTACAAAGACAGCCTGAGAGTTGAGGATGTCCAGCCTGGAGAACAGAAGGCTCTGGAGAGACCTCACAACATCCATCCAGTACCTAAAGGGGGCCTACAAGAAAGCTGGGGAGGGACTGTTTACAAAGGCCTGTATCAATAAGGCAAGGGGCAATGGTTTTAAACCAGAGAAGACTAGATTTACATTGGATGTTAGGAAGAAGTTCCTTGCTATGCAGTTGGTGAAACACCAGAACAGGTTGTCCAGGGAGCTAGTGGAGTCCCCATACTCGGAGATGCTCATTCAAGGTCAGACTTGATAGGACTCTGAGCAACCCCATCTAGCTGGGGTTGTCCCTGCTTACTGCAGAAGGGTTGTACTAGATGGCCTTTAAAGGGCTCCCCTTATCTACCAAGCCAGTGATTTCATCACAGGTTACCAGGTTAGTCAGGCATGACTTCCTCCCTGCTCATGCCATTCTCTTTCTGGCTGCCACTAAATTGTCTCAGTTGTGCTGAAGCTGACTGGAGAGAGGTACTACCAAGAAGGCAGATACTGCAGTCTGTGTCACATGCTCATTCTGGTCAGGGACCATTCTGAAGCTTGCACAGCTCCCTTTGCCTTCTGAGACTTTGGGCCAGCACATTATCACTTGAAAAAAGCAAATCTCTCTTGTCAAAATCAGGACAGGAAATTGAACCTCCTGTGCAGTTAAACAGGAAGATAAACTTCCCCTAATCTTACAGTCTGCAGGAGCAGTCCCATTAGAGAGATGTACTTACCGATGAAGCAAAATAATGGAAAATATACTGCAAGATATGATGTTGGCCACTCAGATTCCAACATTTTGCAGGAAATGTGTGGATTTGAAATAGAGGAGATGTATTCTTTTTAGACAAGTCTCACAAAAAGGAAAGGAATACAACAATAGATCTAAAACAATACCTCTAATTTTGAATAAATGTCAAAAAGAAAGAACATGCAAAGTGTAGCTGTTGGTCATGAAAGAGCATTCATTCAAGAAATCTCACAGAATAGTGAGGAATGCTGAACCCATGTTTGAATGAGCCCAAGGGCCTACTCACTGCTCTGGCTATGGGTTGATTGAAACTGAGTTATGGTTTGGCTCTGTGTGGCTTTCAGAAATAATGATCATTTGATTGTGATGTTATTTTTGTCCTACCATAAAAGCACAACATTCTGGGGAACTTTCCAGGTCTTTCTGTCAAACTGAGGAGGCAGATGGTCAGTGCTGGCACTGTGGCCAGTCAGTGCCTTGCAGAACTGGACCCTCCCAGCCCTAATTTTAATGGAGGCTCCACCTGTGGTCAAATCTATAGAGAGCCATTTTTATTTACCAAATGTGAAGTGATTGTGTCATTGTCCTGGGAAAGGATGGCGTTTCTAGAATACTTCCCTTAAAAAAAAAGCAAATGAACTCTTCAGAAGCATAGCTTTAATGACAGTCATACAATTCACATGTTTTAAATAAAGTCCTTAATTGGCTGTCTGTGAAGTAGAAAGAGAACTGGTGCAGTGAATGGCTTTAATGCAGCAATTACAATATTTCTTATTCTTTGCCAATCTAAAATGAATGAAAAACCTTTCTTGCTGTGACCTTGACAAATGGTGCTGTAACCTTTTTAAATTCTCACAGGGTGCTGAATTCTACCCTGTGAGAAAGTGATGTAAAGGAATTGCAGCTGAACACTGCTAATTAGTAAACTGAAACTCTGTGACAGAGAAGAAAGCTGAAAGGCACTGATTGGATTTAACATATATTAAACACTGTCCCTGGGGACAAGAACTTGAAGATAGCTCTGAGTATTTTAATCTTTGCATACCTGATTATCTCTGGGTATTACTGAATCGTCTGCAGAATTTGTGTAAACCTACTAATTTTCACTCAAAGTAAAATCTGGTCCTGTGAAATGTTGGGGATGTTCAGTTCCTACTGCTGTCAAAAGGTGCTCAGCTCCTCAGAGAACTGGGTTCAGAATGCAGCTTCCCATTGAAAGCTTCAACTGTCATTTGTAGTGGAGCTGTTTCACCTGTTACTGGCATTACTAAGAGATACAGCACAGTTAAACCATCTTTAAATCACTTCCAAAGTGGTATGAGGGAATCTTCACATTCAAATCTAATTTGTGTAGGTATCATTTCCATGTATATGTTGATTTGACATCACGAAAACTCCTGGGAGACTTAAAATCAAGAACATCTTTTTTTTTTTTTTTTTCTTTTTTACTTGCTAGGTCACAACTCTGATGCATAATTACTCAAGTTATGTTGTGATTCTTCAGTTCTATTTTTATTTCTTCTAAGAGGCAAAGGGTCTGTGGGTGATAGGTAAAGGACTATGAAGTTTTTCTCTGTCATACTTATTTCACAAAAAGATTTCTGATCTCCACCATGGTAGAGTGATCTATTACTAAAGAAAAAAAATAGGTATATTTATTTTATGTGTAGCATTAGGTTTCAGAAATTCTAGGATTTTCCATGGGCCAAATCATGTGTAATGGCAAGCCATTTCTGTGGTTGGATGAATTATGCAAAGCTGGCATGAGTCAAAATGCCCACAGGCACAATCCATTAGTGGTATGAAGATAAGGTTCACAGCATGAGTGGTCTTAAAGACTATTAGCTGTGGTCTTTAAAATCAAGGATGAAAAAAAATTTAAAAATATTGGTTTTTTTAATTATGGTTTCCTTGACTTTTGTAACAGGAACAGAAGGGAAAAACATCTCAAAATAAGGCTGCAGAAGTATTTGAGCCATATGAACAAGAAAAACCAGTACAAACATGAACTTGGCTCATCATCTTTTTGTGCTGCTAAATCCTATTTTCAAATACCAGGCTGTCTGAAATCTCTAGGGTATGTACAAGTGCTGGTATGATTATTATGATTATTTCCTAATTTATTGGATAATTCAGAAAAGTTCTCAATCACTTTTGAGAAGCTGGACATCTTGTGTTTTATTTGGTAATTCATATCCTGATAACCTTTCATTATTATGAGTCCCACCTCTCTGACTTCTTTCTGCTAAGCAAACTGAGTGCAAATGTAGGTCAGGAAAACTAATACCCAAATTCCCTTCCTCTCTTGTGAATGGAGTATATTAAAATTTTTCCAGTGTAATTAAAGAGATTCTGCACGGTTTGTCTGACATTCATTTTTATTATATGTTAACTATTTCACAAGATCATTTCATTTTTTAATTTTAAACTCAAAATAGGCCCCTTTTCTTCCTAGCAACAGTTGGCCGTGTTGACCCTTAGTTCTGCCATTAGAGATTAGTTCTGTTACAACAAATGATCATGTTTGTGTGTGAAACAAGAGGGAATAAAAGTAAATGAGAAAATTTAAGCACTTTTTCAGAAGTTGTTTGATTCTTTATTTTCTTTATTTCTTAATGCAAGGATTGATTTTGTTTATGCAGTTCAAGATAGCAGTGATTTCTGACAGGGCTTTTAATGATCTTAGCAATCCTTCATTATGACTAAAGACAGCAGAAATGACTTCTTCAACTTTATTTTCTTCCTTCCATCTCTTTTTCCCCTTTATCTGCCCCATTCTTCTCTCCAGTTTTCATTAGGTGTAGCTGTCTGATTTTTGAGCAAGGCACTGTATCACTGGTTTATGAATTAGTTAGAAATACTTCAGTTTAAACTCCTTTGTACATGCACTTTAAAAGTAAAAACCACACAAAAAACACCCTCTGCTATATAAGAATATTTTAGCCTATATGGAATGAATTTTCTTGCAGAGTGCTTTAATTCTAATTGAAAAAAATTAAGAAAATCCCAGTATAATGAGTAAAATGAATAGACTAAATTATTGCATTACACTATCTGCAATCCTAGATTGTGTTAAAATTGATAAAATTACCTTCTGCATGAAAAAGTCTTTCAGATTACCTTTTTTTTTAATATATGTATGTCCCCTCTAATATTGCATAAAAATCCAATTAAGTGTCAGTGTTACCACAACAAAATTGTATAAAAAGAACACTTGGTCACATTACTGCCCTTGTGATTATTATCACCAACCTCATTCCATAGGGCAATAGGTAACGACAACATATTTGGGGTATTTCTATAGTTCTTCTAATAGTATTTCACAGAATCACAGAATCACAGAATCAATAAGGTTGGAAAAGACCTCAAGGATCATCAAAGTCCAACCTGTCACCCAAGACCTCATGAGCATTAACCATGTCACCAAGTGCCACGTCCAATCCCCTCTTGAACATCTCCAGGGATGGAGACTCCACCACCCTCTGGGCAGCACATTCCTATGTCTAACAACTCTCTCTGTGAAGAATTTTCTTCTCACCTTGAGCCTAAACTTTCCCTGGCACAGCTTGAGACCGTGTCCTCTTGTTACGGTGCTGGTTACCTAGGAGAAGAGACTAACCCTCTCCTGGCTACAACCTCCCTTTTCATAGAATCATAGAATGGCCTGGGTTGGAAGGGACCTCCAAAGGTCATGTAATCCAACCCCTTCCACAGTCAGCAGGGGCATCCTCAATTAGATCAGGTTGCCCAGAGCCTTGTTGAGCCTCACTTTGAATATCTCCAGGGATGGGGCCACAACCACCTCCCGGGAGCAACCTGTTCCAGTGTTCCACCACCCTCAGAGTAAAGAACTTGTTCCTAACATCCAATCTAAATCTGCTCTTCTCTAGTTTGAAGCCATTGCCCCTTGTCCTATCACCACAGGCCCTTTTAAACAGTCTCTCTCCATCCTTTTTGTAAGCCTCCTTCAGGTACTGGAAAGCCATGATTAGGTCTCCAAGATCCTCCTCTTCTCCAGGCTGAACAACCCCAGCTCCCTCAGCCTGTCGTCGTAGCAGAGGTGCTCCTATCCCCTCATTTTTGTGGTCCTCCTCTGGACTCACTCCATCTGGTCCATGTCCTTCCTGTACTGAGATCTCCAAAGCTGGATGCAATACTCCAGGTGAGGTCTCATTAGAGCAGAGCGAAGTGGCAGAATCACCTCTCTGGATCTGCAGGCAATGCATCTTTTGAAAATGCTTAATAAAATGGTCAGAGTAGTGAAAACGAGACAAAAGCAGTCACTGAAGATCAGACTATTCTGTAGTCTCTGTTGTGCTGCCTTCAGTATTATTTTTGATAGAATCTTCTATTCTTTCCCATCATTCACCTTTTTCTAAAAAGCTATTCCAACTTCTACACATAAATACATTAAATTGCACCTTGGAGTGCTCTCAGATAGCTTCCTTTAAGTTCCCCTAAATGAAGGCTTGGTATTATTTCCATTGTGCTTAAGATGATGAGCTTGGAGTTGGATATAATTGGCTCAAGGCCAATTTACTATGACTCCTTTTAAAGATGGAAAATAAGTCAAGGTTTCCTTTCATGTCACTTACATTGTCATTGAAGTGGGTGGCGGATCTCAAAGTTACAGAATCACAGAAATCTCTAGCTGCAACCAATTAAAACTTAATGTGAACTCAGGTTGGAAGTGGTCATGAATCACTGATGTTATAGGTAGTGCTGATGCCTCTTGACAGCACCTCAAAGTTCTACTTCCTTGTAGTTTCAATGGGAGTAGAGCAGATCTATCATGTGGTACTAGCTGCTCATTCACACTTGTGTTTTTCAACAATGGCACTGTGAGTAATAAATTATTCTGGTGTTTCAACTCAGACTTAGTCCAAAATCTGTTGTTAATGAAAATCACCCTAGGCAACTTACAAGGACCCTCCCAGATCTTAAGACTATCTGAATGTTTGTAAATCCTTCACAGTTTATTGATAATTTCTACAAATGTTGGGACTCTGAGAAAAGAGCTCTTAAATTTTTAATCAGAGTCCTTTTTCTAAGTCAGTACAAATTTCTACAAGAAATTCATAAAGAAGTCATCAGTTAGCACTCAAAAATAAGGAATAAGGGCTTGGTTCCCAATTACAGCTTCCTGAGGAGAAGTGGTGAGGGATGTACTGATCTCTTCTTCCTGGTATCCAGTGACAGGATGCTGGGAGTGGTTCATAGCTGTGCTAGGAAGGTTTGGACTCCTCTCCTCTCCTCTCCTCTCCTCTCCTCTCCTCTCCTCTCCTCTCCTCTCCTCTCCTCTCCTCTCCTCTCCTCTCCTCTCCTCTCCTCTCCTCTCCTCTCCTCTCCTCTCCTCTCCTCTCCTCTCCTCTCCTCTCCTCTCCTCTCCTCTCCTCTCCTCTCCTCTCCTCTCCTCTCCTCTCCTCTCCTCTCCTCTCCTCTCCTCTCCTCTCCTCTCCTCTCCTCTCCTCTCCTCTCCTCTCCTCTCCTCTCCTCTCCTCTCCTCTCCTCTCCTCTCCTCTCCTCTCCTCTCCTCTCCTCTCCTCTCCTCTCCTCTCCTCTCCTCTCCTCTCCTCTCCTCTCCTCTCCTCTCCTCTCCTCTCCTCTCCTCTCCTCTCCTCTCCTCTCCTCCTCCCCTCCCCTCCCCTCCCCTCCCCTCCCCTCCCCTCCTCTCCCCTCCTCTCCTCTCCTCTCCTCTCCTCTCCTCTCCTCTCCTCTCCTCTCCTCTCCTCTCCTCTCCTCTCCTCTCCTCTCCTCTCCTCTCCTCTCCTCTCCTCTCCTCTCACACAAGGATCATCTAGTTGCAACCCCTCTGCCATGGGCAGGGACACCTCACACTACATCAGGCTGGCCACAGCCTCATCCAGCCTGGCTGCAAACACCTCCAGGGATGGGGCCTCAACCACCTCCCTGGACAACCCATTCCAGCATCTCACCACTCTCATGCTGAAGAACTTCCTCACGTCCAGTCTGAATCTCCCCACTTCCAGCTTTATTCCATTCCCCCTAGTCCTGTCACTACCTGGTATCCTAAAATGTCTCTCCTCCCATTGCTCCTTAATGTACTTAAAAGCTTAGGGAAACAATGAGGCAATCTCTAAAGCTCAGTAGTTTTCAGCCCCCTTGAATGGTAATACCAGTCATTCCTTCTATTCAAATATGAATTTTTCCACCTCGTTTCTCCACTGAAACTCTTTACATAATGTCTGAGTTCTTTTATGACCTACACATAAAACAGTGCTGTGCTCCTTAATTCACATGGGCTTAGGGAGAAGACTGAAATATGACCAGGGTGGGGGGGAAGTAATAAATGCCAATAATTTATCTTCCATCACATGATAAACCTCATAGAAGTTTCAAAGCAATCATTTCTAACAACAAGAAAAATGCCTATCTCCTCATGAACTTTCAGTATCCTTCTATTTAACATTTACTAACCCAATTTTCTTTGTATAGGTCAAGAGGATTTTTTTACATCTCGTTATGGGGAAAAGAGTACTTGAGTGGAAAAGGTGCACTCTCTTTTATCACCAGAGAATTTCAAGTAGCTGAGCAGATTCATTAGAAGCTGCAGGACTTCAGCGCAGTTACTAGATATTAGACCAACACATGTGAGCTCCTATTTGAATAAGAATTTGTTATAGTTGAATACTATAAAAGTGCAAAGCTCATATGCCAAGTAGGTCTGAGTTTTAGTTGGTGTTTGCATATCCCACTGTTAAAGCATTTGCTAGTCTTTTAGACAATTAAATGTCTTGTCTTTAAGAAAATTTATATCACAAAAGTCCCAGTGACACTACTGAGGCTCAGTTTCCAGCTCCCTGCATACATTACAGTGTGATATCATGAAATAACTCATTCATTCTGGCATTGTAAAACCATCAAATCAGGGAGTCCTCTGTTTTTATGTATTAGAGTCTAGGGATAGAAGGAAGGTAGAAAATGGAATCAAGAGATAAAAAAGGCAAGATATCTAAAATGAATGTTGTAACAGACTGTATTTCTTTCCTGAATTTTGTATGCTTTGAATAGTTTTAGAACTAGACAAAATAGTTACTTCCAAACCTGTGAGAAAAACTCAGCTATTTTGCCATCTGCCTAATAAGTTTTATGTATAGTCATGTCTTAAATAATTGATTTTAATAAAGTTCAGATCTTACAGCCTGTAAGTTTTATGTAAGCTGGCCTTGAACAATAAAATTTCTCCTTAGTTTTCCAAAGGAGAGTTGACATTTAGGAATTAGTTTTATTGCCCATGTTACCTCAACGTAGCGTTCATTTGGAAAGAAACACAATGCCCTGTTTAAGCAGACTGCATTTAAATTATCCATTATTTTTTATTCTGAAAAGTATTTGGATGGTGATAAATGGATAAAAAAATAATAATTTCAAAGGAGACACTGTCTCTATCCTTGAGGTAGAGAAATGAAGGCCAGACTTAGAATATATGGTCTGGGAAGATGCTGTTTCTACAGTAAAAGAAAGCACTGTTATCCAAAGGATGTCTTCTAAGATAATAAATCACTGTCTGAGAAGGCATATACCTGAAAGGACTCAAATTCTAAAATAAATATGTATTTTTTTTCCCTGGAGTGTAATTACTACAGGTGCCACAACTTTCCAATTTGATTTTGTAAGTCCTCATATATATCACTAACATTTTAATTTCCTGCCATTTATCTTGATTTCCTGGTGTCAGTTCAAGCAAGAAAGACAATACCATTTCAAATACTCAGACAGAATACTGTCTTAACTGACAATACAGCTAAATAGAGTCAACATTGCATGTATTCAGATGGAATTCAGCCAGACAAACATCTAAAGAAGCAACATTCCCTTCATTTTTGTGGCATGTGCACATCCATCCACACATACAGGTTTGTTCCAAAAACACTAAGGGACAGTTCTTTCAGCTTGACCACACCACCTGATCTGAGCTCTCTAGAAGGAAGCATTAACCCATCAAATATAGATGGAGGCAGACCAACATATTTTCTTTGATGAGGAACTATCTTTTCTAGAGAAAATTTCTGATTTTTTCATATTCTAGCATCTAGATTTTAGCAAAATATCCACTCTGTTTCTACACAGGAAACTGTAGATTTGGAGAATGAATGAAGGAAGGAAGGAATAGGAGAAATCTAAAAGTACAAGAATCTGACTACAGTGAGACAGTGGATTATAGGATCATAGGATCCTATGATAATAGTGTCAGAAAAAGAAACTCCAGATTGAAGGGAAGTCACTCTTGGACTTCCACAGGGATTAATCTTTGGACAAATCTTTTAAATATTTTCATTAATGATCTGGGCTTAAAACATGGAATTTGCAGTATTGTAAACATAAAAGGAAGATATCAAACAAACAAACAAACCACAAAATCCACAAATGAGTTTTCTATTCAGCCTTTGAGCTAGCCAGCACATTTGTATCATGTGTTAAGCTTTTACACTGAACTTCTGTGAAGGCTTGTAGGGAAAAATCACAAATAATATAGAACTTTAGCAAAAGCAGTTTGCTCTTTTTTACCTCAAAGAGTAGATTTGTTTTAAAATACATACATGATGCTGTGGTAATGGTGTTAAGTTCTATCTGTGGTTGTTCTCAGCTCCTGCAAAGGTACAATGCTGTAGTTCCAGCTGACCAAGTGATGTTTTCCTTTCTGGAGGACTTCTTGGACATCCACCAATAGTGTGAAGTTGATTGCCCTGATCAGAAATGGCAGGGCCTCTCAGAGTGGACAGCATTGATAACACAAAATGTTTCAACTGACTTGCAACAAACATTTTTCAAAATTTCGGGAAATGGAGAAGTTCCATCTAAATTTATTTGGAGGTGCTTGGATTAAAAAAATCTGATTTTTTAATTTATATTTTGAATATTGTTTTAATGTTATATTTTCCTGTACCCACTACTTATTTGCACATTACATATATTATGTCCTGTTATTCTTTCTCAACAGATTAATTAAGGAATGTTGTGGATTGATATATTAGTAGATTTTTTTTCTCTAGCTTGTATTTTAGGATAAAAAAATGAAAATTTCTCACAAAACAAAACAACCCAAAAACAAACACCACAGGATAATTTAATTTTTTTTTTCTGAACAAGTAATATTAACAAGACTGAAAAAAACCCCTCTGTATGTAACTTTTGTGCACTTCTTTCCAATGAGAAATATTTGTTTGTGGCAAATATAATTGTAGTCTTTAAAATCACACATTCTGTGGTTCTGTGAAGTGACAGAAAAAATACATACAGATATATACCAGTATCAGTAATACTTGTACTTCTGAAAAGTTTCTTATCACCTCCTGGTACTAATAAGGTTAGCTCTTTTGAGAACAGGAATTTTTTGTTTGCAGACAGGCTCCACGGGAGTTTTCTAGCTGATTCTGTGTTTTTGTTCTTGCATACTGAAGTAGCAGATAGAATCATAGAATTGTTAGGGTTGGAAGGGACCTCAAGGATCATCTAGTTCGAACCCCCTTGCCATGGGCAGGGACACCTCACACTAGAGCAGGTTGCTCAGAGCCACATCCAGCCTGGCCTTAAAAATCTCCAGGGATGGGGTTTCCACCACCTCCCTGGGCAACCTGTTCCAGTGTCTCACCACCCTCATGGTGAAGAGTTTCTTCCTAACATCCAATCTGAATCTACCCATTTGTAGTTTTGTTCCATTCCCCCTAGCCCTATCATTACCTGACACCCTAAAAAGTCCCTCCCCAGCTTTCTTGTAGGCCCCCTTAAGATACTAGATGGCCACAATAAGGTCTCAGAGCCTTCTCCTCTCCAGACTGAACAGTTCCAACTCTCTTAGTCTGTCCTCATAGGATAGATGCTCCAGCCCTCTGATCATCCTGGTGGCCCTTCTCTGGACACGTTCCAGCATGTCCAGATCCTTCCTGTAATAGGGACTCCAGAACTGGATGCAGTACTCCAGGTGGGGTTTCAAAAGAGCGGAGTAGAGAGTGAGAATCACCTCCCTTGACCTGCTGGCTATTCTTCTCTTCATGCAACCCCTAGGCTGTGATCAGCTTTCCAGGCTGCGAGTGCACACTGGTGGCTAATGTTGAGCTTCTCATCCACCAGCATCCCTAAGTCCTTTTCTTCAGGGCTGCTCTCAAGCCATTCACTGCCCAGCCTATATTGGTGCTTGCGCTTGCCCGACCCAGATGCAGGACCTTGCCTTTGGTCTTGTTGAACCTCATGAGGTTGGCTTGTGCCCACCTCTCCAGCCTGTCCAGGTCCCTCTGGATGCCATCCCTTCCCTCCAGTGTGTCTGCTGCACCACACAGCTTGGTGTTGTCAGCAAACTTGCTGAGGGTGCACTTCCTTTTTGAATAGACTTGAAAAATACAAACACATGCTGCCTTTTTTCTTTTAAATGAAGGGATGAGAATTCCCTAAATTTAGACTGTAAAATAGCCTTCTTGGAGGCAGTAAATATGGATCTCAGTAAATGTTTAGAATTTTCAGCTACAAGTATAAATTTATCTATACATATCTCTATATGCATTTTTGCCTGCATTCATATATGTGTGGGAGTCTCTATATATGTATATACATGCTTCTAATGTTTATTTTAGTTTAGGGGTTCTATTTTAATTCAACAAGTACAAGGTGCTTGGTTCTAATTTATCTTCTCCACTATGTTTTCGGTAAGCCAGACAGGTTGTCTTTAGGACTTATTTGTAAAGGTGATGAGTTCCTCTTAGGCTCCAGGTAAAATTCTAGTCTTAGAGCTCAAGAGTAGATGGTATGAAGTGTCAACCTGTCACATATTGTGGAGACACCTGACACTTTGTGGAAGTTCAATCATTTCAAAAGGCCAGCAACTCTTTTGCTTTCATTTTAAATAATTAATATGCTCAGGAGACTTCTTTGTTATATTGCAGCCCCACATGGGTGAAACGTTTTGGAGTAGTCTGAACAAATGCTGCTTCGAACAATTTTACTGATGTAGTCTTTCTCTTTCCTCTTAGTTTTAACTGGGGATGTTGATTTAATATAAACTCACTCAATTTAATGAAGTCATAAGGGACGAAAATTTTCCTTTTGCACTTAGACTTACTTCTTCACTTTCAGCTTTTATTTACACCAGTCTTGCAAATGGAGTGATATTCATTGGCACTGTCAACATCAACTTCTGTTTGAAAGCAAGCTGGGAAAGTGAATGTCTGTGAGAAATACTGATATGCCAAAATTCAAATGTTCTTTTGATGAAATTTCAGGTTTTTTACGCTTAACAAATTTCAAATGTTGTTGCTTTCCTGGAAGCCCAAATGCTGACCAAAGATAATTTGTTCCTTGCTGTTTTCTAGCTTACATTCCACTAGCAATTTAAGCACTTTGTTGAGAGCATATTACCTAAAAATATCCAAAATTCCGGAGTTCCTTGCATGACCTTGATTAAGCTGCTAAGCAATGTGAATTTTGATCCTTGTCACCTTTGATGAAATGTTTAATGTTGAAATGTTCCTTTAAAAGAAATACTCTGGGAGAAAATGTGACACATCATGAGGGGAGCTATGTTTTCTGAAAGGGAATACAGAAATCCATAAGAAACATGACTTTTTTTTTTTAATTTTTTAATTATTCTATTTAGGGAGCAACTCATCACAGTGGTCCCTAGACCTTTTTCCTGGATAAGGATTCTGTTGACCTCAGAATTGTACCAACATGTACTTGTCCCTGTCCCAAAGTATGTAATTAGATGGAATAGAAAGTAGGAAAGGAAGCAGGAGCACTGAGAGAAGGAATCCTACACGGCTATTGAAAGAAAAGAATGGCAGTAGGCTTCAGCTTTTAACCAGTGTCTGTCTTCAGTGCACCGTGAAGTTATCATTAAGGATGTTAAATACAGACATTTGTGCTTTTTGGAAAATGAGAAATGTTTCCTGCAAGGGCAACCCACCCCTCTGTTTCTTTGCTTTTGTTTTCTTTGGGGGTTGTCAACAATTTTAATATATTTTTGCTTGGTGTTCTTCTTTGTAGCTGCAAGATGGACTGACAGGGTTTTGCCAAACTGAGTGCTTTTAGGGTCCACAAGGAGCAAAATATTTTCCATTTGGTCCATTCATGTGTAAATATTCCTGGGTAGACAGGCAGTGTCCATGCAAAAGGAAAAACAAGTGGAAGGGCCTGAAATACTGCAAACATCTTTGTGAAGATTCTCTTTAGTATTTTAATTTTTCATGCCTTTTTTTCCCTCATATTTTTAAGCATTAGCCCTTTGGCATGGCCAGGTGTTAGAAATATCCTGGCAAAGAAGGCAAGTGTTCTGTTGAGGCTCTGTCCTTCTGTCCTCTTGACCTTTCCTTGGATGTCTGCCAGCATGGCTCTGATGAAACCAGAGCCACTGTAGATTCCTCTGCCAAGCACTTGCAGGCATTTAGAGCAAACTTGGCTTTATGTTCAGCATGATCACAGACTCTCTATGATTGGACTCAACCTTAAAGATCTTTTCCAACGTAAATAATTCTATGATTCTAAATTACTAAAGGAATAAACAAATCCTACAATTGCAGGAATGGCAGAAGGGAAATCTCAGAAAAATGAAACTCAAGAATGGGTATTGGAGGACTAAGAGCAAGAAAATCAATTAGGCCATCTTCTGGAAGTGACTGAGGAAGACCTGGTATACTATTTGACTGTGGAGTCATTACAAACCAAACAATTACAAGCTGGAATGTAAAAATAATCTGGGGAAGACTCAATGCCATTGGTGAGACTACAGCTGGAATACTGAGAAAAACACTCTCCGGTCTTTCCCTGAATGCTGAATTCACATCTAAGTACGTACAGAAAAGTTACACTGTGGCAAAGGCTGCAGTGGAAAACTTCAGGATGTGGTGAAGGAGCTCTGGAACAGGCTACCCAGAGAGGCTGTGGAGTCTTATTCTATGGAGACTTTCAAGACCTGTCTGGATTCATTCCTGTGTGACCTGCCCTAGGTGATTCTGCTTTGGCAGGGAGGTTAGACTCAGTGACCTTCAAGAGGTCCCTTCCAACCCTTAATATTTTCTGATTCTCTGACACATTTTAAAACAGAAAAAGGCACAGGTAAAGCAAATCCCAGAAGGCCTTCATGTGCTGTGGTTTCAACTGATTGCCTGATAGACAGGAATACAGATGTGGTCCTTTTCACCTACATCACACTACTGCAGAGTTTCCTGAGGCTAGAAAGAACAGAAATATAACACAGAAACAGTGGAGATTTGTATTTCTTATGGCTTCTTATGTTATTTCATTCAGTTAAGTATCTGTGTAATGATAGATAACTCCCCAAAACAATTTTAGGTTTTAATTTTGATTATATTGTGGACACTCATTTGAATTATCCAAGTTAGTTAGATATGCATTACTGAACTGGAAAATTCATGTAAACATAATCTAATAAGATTTTTTGTTTCCAGGAACAAGAGATTCCATGCAGAACAGTGCATCTGGGAACAAGGTTGACCAGAGATAGAGAGAAGAGTGATGACAAAAACAGCAAAGGACTGCTGTTCCTTGAGTGAGCTTTGTAAAGGTTGAAGTTCTGATTGTTTAATAAATTTCCCACGTGGCTGAAGTAACAATAATTCTTTAAAAATATAAAGTAAATCTACTCTTTTAATAGCATTTGCTGGTCCTCATCTCTCATTCTGCAAGCTATTGGAACGACTGGACTGTGTAACATGGATAATATTCTTCTCTTAGCATCTTTAATCAACAGGCAAACCAAAGTCAGCCAATTCCCTCTTCGCAAAGAAGAGCTGCTGCCCGAGGAAGGATAAGTCTCACCACTGACCTGGAAATGAAGCGTCAGATGCACAGATATCCACACCTCAGTGAGTGACTGTGGGCTCCTGTACACATTCAGTGAAGGGGAATAGGCACTTTTTCAGATACCACCTTCTTGAAGAGAGAGACTTCTTTTAGAAGTGTGAATTTCTTTCCACCGTGGGCAGATGGAGTCCCATAATTTAAATGGTGAAGTTCACCCAAACGGACAATGCCAGAAGCCTCCAGCTTTGTATTTATTGCCCAGCTGAGTGATGAACTGTGTTTCTTGTACTCAAGCTTGAGAGGTACAGCTTGTCAGATGTTAGGAATCAAGAAGTGACTGCTTTTAGCTAAGTACAATAAACAGGTTTTATTTCTATTGCATCTCCTTAACATTTGCAAAGCACTTGATGCAACAGGAAAAGCACTTCAGAAATAAGTCTGGTGTTCAAACTAATTTTAGTACATCTTACCTTCCCCTTCTATAACAAGTCCCCTTAAATTTCTTGGCATATAAAGGTGAAAGAATAAAACGCAAGGAAATTCCAGACTCCAAAAACTTTTATTAAGCCTGCATCTCAAGGTTGATGTCTTCCTACTGTGCTCATGGACCAAAATTACATTAAGGACTTTGCAAAGTGTTTGGTTTACAGGGGATTTTAATAGCCTTTACAATCTTATATTCTTAATTAAAACATCCCTTCTACCCTGGGTGTCTTTTCGATTTACAACAAAAGATTAAGTTCAATAAAACTCCCAAGGAGCAGGAGATAGATGAAGTTCAGCTCCAAAGGCTACAGTGAAAAGAAATAAAAATATCCATTGCTAGCATTTAACAATGGTTTCTTTAGGTATTAGTAGATTAGTAATTATTTAATAAAAGTTTTATCTTGTTAAATACAGATTCCTCCTAAATAACAGAGCCAGGAAATGTGTGAATTTAGGAAAGAACAAGGTAATCCACCTTGGATGGAGGAAAAGTAATGACAAACTGACATGCTGCAAGGATCAATTTCAGAGCTGTTGATCCCAGAGGTGAGAACAGTGAAATAGGATCCACAACATCAGAAGCACATCAATGTCTTATGTGGTGGACAAAGAGCTTGTTACTTCAGGGGCTGCGATGTGATATCATTTTTTCCCTATTTTTTTAAACTCAGTAGGAAGATGAATTTGTGGTTTTGTCTCAGAAGCAATGATGGAAGCATTGAAGTCCTTTTACAGTATCCACCAGGTGGAATTTGTTTGGCATCTAAGATGGAAGCTTCTACAAAATTCCTCCTCTGAGCAGTATGTAAGTTTGGCAGAACATTATATTGAGCAGATTTTATATTGAGTCTTCCTATACTGAGGTCTGTGTTTTTCAGTGATGAAATATTTGTCATCTTAATGACTGAATATGAACAGATGTGTTTAACTTTCATAGTTAATGATCTCTTTGTTTCTGCTTTTAATCCCTGCCTATTACACTAATGGACTCAAATTACTAAAGTGTTCAAGAGGCCATTAGGCTCTTTTATAGGACATGGAATACTAATGGCAATTCAATATGGAAATTCAAGCATTTTGCTCTTTTACTGAAATATTTGTGGTCTTCACTTCTGAAAACAAAAGGAAATTTTTGTTTTAGAAGAGTTTGTGGACTATGTGATGCTTTAAAAAAATTGTCACTCCACTCATTCTTTCACATGTCCAAGTGTTGATTTATGAAGTGTTTTCCTCTGTATGCTTTCTGGAATATGATGCTAACCTTTAAGTGGATATTAAAAACTCTGGGCCCCTTGCCTAAAGAAACCAAAGAGTTCCCTCAGACCTGGGCAATAACATTATTGCTATCATAAATAATTATTGTAGGCCAAACCAAGCCTAAACAGAGAAAATAAAATCTGAAAATAAAAATAATAACCTTTGTTCTCAGCTTTCAAGGGGAAAATAATCTTGCAATTTAAGGAAATGCAAGATGATGAGGGATTACATCTCCTGACTGGCAGCTATATGTCTGCTAATTCTTTTGTGATCCATTAGTATCAGCCTGTTTTATTCTTTATGACTGGACAGCTACCTAGGGTGAACCTACATATATTTACCAACAGACAGTCTCATAATAATTACTAGTGTTGCCAGGCCACATGCATATCTCCTTTCCTAAACCAAAATATTTTCAGTTTTTATCTTGTGTGTTTTACTAGAACAATGTAAACAAGGAGTTAGACAATGAAAGAGAACCTATCTTTGGAGAAAAAATAGAAGAAAAAATAAAACTCAATTTGATGACAAGGGGGTAGGCACTGCTGAAGTGCAAGGAGAAGTAAAGGAGGTGATCCAGTCTAGGCAAGTGAAGATTTATTAAATGATATGCTCCCCATAAGATGTAGGTGTTTCTAGTCCTGTATCATATGACCTACATTTATCCAGATTTCATATGTCCTAAGATCCCTAAGTGATAGCAGAAGAAGTGCTGGATTTGGCATAGTTTCTGGAGGAGGGCAGAGAGAAACAAGGAAGAGGAAAGATGTAGTCTGAACCATGGTATAAGGTCTGGAGTAGCCTAATAACTTGTAGAAACCTCTGGCTGAACAAGAGGTCTAATGCCCTACACAGGCTTAGGCACAGCCTGTATGAATCTGAATGGGCTTTCTGCATCAGCAACGAGCACCTGAAGGAATTCCTCAGAGAAAGGCTGAGCTCAGAAACATATTATACAAGAGTTAGGCACAACTCATCCCATCAAACATCTTCTCCTGGTCCAAGGATTGGAGGGAAGACAACAGACATCTCCTTTCCAATAAGGTGGAAAAGTCTCCTCCTCTGAAAACCAGCAAGTGGTGACACTGTAGGTGTAGAGCAGGACTTGGCTTATCAAAGATGATAATGTTTACACCAGTGAGATGACTTTTATCATGCACTTACAGTCTGTGCTGAGAAGAGCTACTGAATGATACTTCCTCAAGCTGTGCACATTTGCCTCCTCAGGTAAAAGAAACCCACTCCCAGGAGAGCTTAGCCTCCTTGGCTCACCTAAGAATTTGCAGAGGAAGACATCAATGTCAGAAGTATCTCTGTCAAAACATTTCATCCTTTCTCAGTGCACTAGCAGACATATGATTTTTGGAATTAGAGTCTGGAGCAGTGGAGTCCTTCGGGCATGAAGTGCACTTGCTACCTCTTTTGCCTTCAGCTGTGAAATAAGGAGATTGCTTACTAGTTTAGGAAACCCAGCAAGGATAGCCTGCAGCCTTTAGTCCCCCCTGAGAGGATGACCAGATCAGTCCATCCTCCATTGGCCCTTTCTCTAGCCAACCAGTCTTACATTTTTCTTGAACTGTTTCCAACTTAAAGCTGTGAGACAAGGTAGCCTTCATCCATTTATGTGTATTGGCAGCACCAGTTCTTGTCCTGTAAATCAGGGCATATATCATCATTCCCTGGCAAAGGTACAGGGACCTGGGTGAATGTTAGCCACATATCTTGCTAGGATCTATAGAGAGGAGGTTTGACATCACCTACCCATGGAAATCTAAGGAAGTAAGTCAATAGTAACATTGTTGGGAAACTGTTATTTTCTCCTACCTTAAGTGCCTGTCTGAGCATTTCACAGGCAAAAAGGATTTTACATTGAAAACATCTAATAACTAAAAAGTATGCCTGCTTAAAAATGAAGAAGTTAATCTATGGACAGTGGGTTGTTTTTTTTTTTTTTTTTTAGCTTTTAAATATTTGCCATATTCCAGTGAGTTAAACACTAGACACTTCCTTATTTGAAGATGAGACAGATGATATTTAAATTTATGATCCTCTGGATATTTTTGTCAAGATACCAAATGTAAATTTTGAGCTAGGCACTGCAGCACCAAATAGAAGTTGTACAGATCTCAGAAAATCATCTCTAAAGTATTTAATTTGTCTTATTAATATTAGAGACCTAGATGTGTCATAGTAGGACATATGTGAGATTTAAAAATCTTAAGGCTGGAGATTTCTGTGTAACATAGAATCATTTGGGTTTGGGTTGGAAGGGAACTTTAGAGATCATCTAGATCAACTTCTCTGCCATGGGCAGGGACATCTTTCTCTAGATCATGTCACTCGAAGCCCCATCCAATGATGGAGCTCCTCTAGGTGACAAGTTCCAGTGTCTGAACATCTTAATCGTAAAAAATACCTTAATTATGTCCAGTCAAAATATAACCTCTTTCAGTTTAAAACTGCTGCCTCCCATTGAATCACTATGGGCCTTGGTAAAAAGTCTCTCTCCATCTTTCTGTAGGCCACCTGTAAGTATATGGTGTCCTTGGAGACTTTTCTTCTCCAGGTTGAATAATCCCAAATGTCTTAGCCTGTTGTCATAGGAGATGTGTTCAGAAACCAGATAATTTTTGTACTGGACCAGCTCCATCAGCTCTTTCTTGTGCTATGGACCCCAGAGCTGGATAGGGTGCTCCAACTGAGGTCTCAGGAGAGCAGAGACTAGAGAGGGAGAACTGCCTTCCATGACCTGCTATTGACTGTTCTTATTATCCAGCTCAGGATACCGTAGTCTTTCTGGGCTACAAGTGCATGCTGATGGCTCCCACCCAATCTTTCATCCACCATTATCCCTAAGTCCTTTCTTTGCATGACAGCTATGAATTGATCATTTTGCTCTGATCCAGGTGCAGGACCTTGCACGTGGCCTTGTTGAACTTCATGAGGTTCACATGGGTCCACACTTCAAGCCTGCCAAGATCTCACTGGCTGGTATTTATTTTTTTCCTTAAGCAAATCAACTGCACCACTTAGGCTTGGTGTCATCTGTAACGTTCTTGAGAGTACACTCAATCCCCATGTCATAGATGAAGATATTAAATAATACTGGTTCCAGCAGAAACCCTTGAAGGACATCACTTTTTACTGATTTCAACTTGTTTTCCATCCAGCTAGTTTCTTATCCATCTAACAATCCATCAATCAAATCCTTATTTCTCCAATTTAGTGGCAAGAATGTACTGGGGGTCTGTGTCAAAGGCATTACAGAAATCCAGGTAGATGACATCCATAGCTCTTCTCTTGTCTAGCGATGCATCTTAGAAGGCCTCTAGGTTGGTCAGGAATGATTTGCCCTTGGCAAAACCATATATGCTGTCTCTAATCACCTCTCTATCTTTCACATATTTCAGTGTACCTTCCAGGAAGGTCTGTTCCATGATCTCGCTGAGCACGGATTTGAAGCTGACTGGTTGGTAGTTCCCAGGATCCTCATCTTTATCCTTTTTAAAAATGGATGTGATGCTTCCCTTTTCCCAGCTACTGGGTACTTCTTTCCCAGTCAATGAAGACTCCTATGTTTATAAACAAAATGTTTATAAACAACTAATCCAATGAAACATAGTATAATATCAAGGGACATAAACACAGTAACTTCAATGAGTATAATTTAAATGAATCTTATAGAACTCTTCAGTTATATTAACAATTCTTTAGATTTGGGCTAAGGTTCCTAAATGATGAAGCACCATTTTGCATAATATAGCCAAAGTAAAATCAAAGGCACAATATATGAATTTTAAAAAATAGAGGATTTTTTTTCCTGCTTTTTTAACAAACTTAACACTTTGCTGGTGAGGTGACTAAAGAGATGATCAAAATTAACAGGATGCTACTGAGAGTGGACAATCTGAACTATGCCAGATAAGGGCTCATTTCCCCAGCAGGATTTTGGGGTTGTATTCAGCACTTGAGTGCATCACCTGCTGTGTCCTGCAGCTAGTGCAATAACATATCCTGTTGGACTCTACTATAAACACTTCCAATCAATCAACACTGGCATCTTCCTGTAGCTTTGTTATTAAAAAGTGGAGGGAATTATTTAAGCAAAGGCCATTCCTGTAATTAAAATGATACCAATAATTTTTAAGTGAGAACAGTTTACAGCAAGTCATTAATAAGCTTATTTTCTCTCAAAAGTTTGGGATAATAGCATGATGCCAATTGACTCTTTTTAATGCCTCCCAGGCTCATTTGCTGATGCTGGACTTGCTTACCTGTGTGTGTATTACTAGTGTGCTGACAATGCATGCAAGTTATTTATAAATAGGTTCTTGTTGCTTTGCATCAGTGAGCTATTTGCATGCAGAATAAAATGTTTTAAACATCAGCATCAGTGGTGCATAATAGGGACTAGAGACAGCATAAAGGGGAGGTTAAGAAATTACCCTCAACTAATAAACAATATGGCAAATGGGTATTAATAAAAATGCTAGTAACTCTTTATTCATGAAAATTGCCAAAACACATTAAATAGGATTGTTGTGTGGTTGGAATATATATTTACAATAGGAATGTACACTCTTTGGGCAAAATACAACAATTCTATGCAAACTTAGGAGGAAATAATATGGAGAGAGAAGGTCTCTGGGAGCAGATAGTGCTCAGTTACTGCAGGGGGAGACTCGATAAAGGACCCTTATGCCAAAATAGGCAACGAATTAATTACTCACAGCTTGTTTTACCCATATGGGGAATGCTGCTGCTGCTGCTGCTATGTTAGCTGTGAAGTTTTGGAGTGTTCTCCTATGGCGCTGGCACAGCAGATTGCCAGCAAGAAGGATGCCACGTTGTCCCAGGCTGATCTGGCCTCAGCGAATGGCAGGTGGTTAACGATGCTTCTCGTGATGGGCCCTTGCTTGGTTCCTGGGTAAACTGAGGCACGGCACGATTCTAGTGGCAAGGGGAAGCAGGCTAGGCAGATATCGCTTCCAGGCTTGTGGCTTCTCCGGCTTGCTGTGTATGGGCTTGTGGCTTTATCCCAGGCTCTGGACCAGGCATTTGAGGCAGGGCAGGGTGACTCGAAGCAGCTTCTACAAGACGGGTCCAAGTAGGTTCAAGAGCAAGGCTTGAAAGCAAGGCTTAAAGCAAGGTTTGAAGCAAGGTGAAGGTGACTGCTAAGTCAGCCTATATATATATATATATATACCTGGCTAGAGATTGATTGGGCCAATAGGGCAGCTGAAGCTAAAGTGCAGCTGCCTGATGGAAAGGTGTTCTGCCAGGCTCTTACCATAAAAGGCAGAAACAAAAGCCTTGTTTCTGGGGGAGCAGTGGTCAGCTTATGTGCTCTTATCCCAGGTAAACAACTTGTTTACCAGACATGCATGGGTCCTGTTCCCTTTGTTCTTTTTTCCCTCATTGCCCTGTCTTTCTGCAGGAAGAAGGGGAAAGAGAGAGACTGTGTCTAGACATCTTAAAACCTGTCTGGGTTTGTACTGGGCCATGTCACAGCTCTACCATGACAGACAGCTACTATAAAAAGTAACTTGTTCAAAATGTAACATCAAATTAATTGTAGAAACAGCCTCTTGAGTTCACAAACTGTGGCATGACATACTATCTCTGGCACCAAAATCTTATGGAAGATTGAGTTTGAAAGATGTAGATAATCCTGAGAATAGTCATACGACTTACTGTGGGTTTTTTAACTGTAAGAATTTGTGCTGAATATCCTGCAGCACTCATTCTTTTGGTAGAACAAAAGTGCTTTTATGTGACTAGTCTGATCAGCCTTGAAACAAGCAGTGCTGCTGAAATATATCTGTGTAATTACATATATTACATTTGCAAAATATGGACAATAAGGGATATCACAGTCAGCTTGTGCTTTGAATGTGTTGCAAGAGTTCAATTAATCTAATTAATTATTGTGTGTGATTTATCTCCTTGGTTACAAATTCAAATCTAAATCTCATGTTCCTTTTGCTTTACATTTTGCCCCAATTACAGATGATGACACAGATATATTTTTCTCATCCTTCTGGCTGCTCTTAACTACCATTTCTAACCATCATCAAAAGGCGTGGCAAATGGTGGCAGCAGCAGCTGAGGACGTTTGAGAGTTAATTATCTGAATGTTTGAACTGACTGCTAAATGACTCGATGCTGAAATTTCTCAAGCTGGTAGGTTTGACATTTTTCTGTGACATTATTTTAGGCCCTGACTCATAGCAGGAAGGCAATGGCATAATCAGAGAGGTGAACTCCAATTAAAAGAGGGAACACCCCAAATTATTTTTTCTCATTGAAGCAAGGACCAGCAACTACATGAATGTAATATGGGAATCACTTCTTGCAGAGAAAACTGTGCCACAAGCATTTTGGATTACAAGGGAAACAACTGCTAAACATTAGAATAACAAAGTTCAGCCAAGATACATAAAAGACAATGTCAACAAAAAGAAGTCAGCAACTAAGAAACTGCAGAAAGGGCAGCAGACAACAGAGACATCTGTTGGTTTGTTAAAAGCCACAGTGCAAAAAGGGGAAAGAGAGAGTATTCTTTAAAAAAAAAAAGTGTTTATTGCTGTATTATTGCTTAGAAGAATTGCATTTCTGGAAGGGTTATGTCATCTCATTGTCATAGCACTGAACTTAAATCTGTAAGAGTACAGGACTGCTCCACATCATGTCAAGACCAGCTAGACTACATAAGTGTGGCAGTTTAGGCTGGGTGCCCCCTGCCACTGCCGCATGAGATACACCTCTGGTGTCCTGGGTGCCCACCCACAGGGGTGGACACAGGAAACGACGTATTTCTACCCATAAATCCTGCACCCTATAAGGCCATCTGCAAAGTCATTCTCTTCCTCTTTCTTCCCTCTCTGCTCCCATGGGAGATGTCCTCTCTTATCGGGTAATGCCGGGGGAGTATCCTCAAGGCCTCTTAGGCCTGTCTAGGCCTAATGCCAGGAGGAGAATGGAGGGGGGGGGCAGTCTCAGACCTGGCCAGCCTGAGACTTGCCTAGCAGCGGGAGGGGGAAGAAAGAGCCCTGGGGGGTTTGGGTTTACCCTCAGGTGGGAAGAAGGGAAGGATTGGGAAGCTTTGGGAATTCTGTGAGGGGTTCTGTACGCTTTGGGATACTCTTTGTCACTATGCTTTGTAGCTTGTAGTTCTCTGTAGCTTCACCAATTGCTTTTCCATTTAAACTTTCCATCACTCTCCAATCCGTTTGTGTGAGTCTCATTCTTTTGTCCCTTTCGGGGCAAGAGACGATCTGTCTGGCCCCAAACCAGCACAATAAGCTTTCTGGTAGAAAAAAAAAAACAAAGAATTGGGTTCTAATTTAAAAAATCTTGTTTTTCCCTTCTGGTTATATTTTTTAGATGCTTGTATATCTTGTATATCTTTCCATTACCTTTTTTGTGTGAGAAAAGTCTGAGAAAATTCTGGAGAAATTATCTTGCTTGTAGTGAATAAAAAAACCTTGTCCATCTGTGAGAGATGAGTGGAAAACTGAGCTTACAAAATTAATAGTAGTTCAAGTTTATCACTGTAAAAGTCACATCTCAGTAACAGCTAGAAGTATGGCTATATTCATCCCTAATTCAAAGCTAAACTTGAAATAATAAAATATTTTCTACTCTTAAGATTGAAACTAGGGTGTAAATACTATCTACAAACCTAGCTTTTCACAAAGCTGTCATGGTAGGGCCGAATAGGCCCAGTACAAACCCAAAGAAGCCTTAGGGTGTCTAAACATGGTCTCCCTCTCCCCCCTCCTTCCTGCAGAAAGTCAGGGCAACTCGGGGAAAGGAACAAAGGGAACAGGACTCGTGCATGATTGGTAAACAAGTTGTTTACCTGGGGTAAGTGCAGGTGTGCTGACCACTGCTCCCCCAGAATCAAGGCTTTTGTTTCTGCCTTTTATGGTCATAACCTGGCAGAACACCTTTCCGTTGGGCAGCTATATGTTGGCTTCAGTTGCCCCTATTGGCCCCAAAATGGGTCTTGGGCAAGATATATATGCAGGCTGACTGGTAGTCACCTTGCCTTGCTTTCAAGCCTTACTCTAGCTGTGCTTGAATTACCTACTTGGACCCATCTTGCCAGAAGCTGCCTCGAGTCACCCTGCCCTGCCTCAAATGCCTGGTCCAGAGCCTGGGATAAAGCCATGAGCCCATACACAGCAAGCTGGAGAAGCCACGAGCCTAGAAGCTCTATCCGCCTAGCCTGCTTCCCCTTGCCACTGAATCGTGCTGTGCCTCAGTTTACCCAGGACAAAGCAAGTGCCTGTTGCGAGAAGTGTCAGGCCAGATCATCCTGGGACAACGTGGCACCCTTCCTGCCAGTAGCCTGCTGTGCCAGCGCCGTATGAGAGCACCCCAAAGCCTCAACGGCCAACACAGCAGCAGCAGCATCCTCTGTGTGGATAGAATCAGCTGTGAGAAATTAATTCATTGCCCCTTGAGCTTAAGGGTTCTTACTGAGTCTTTCCCCCCCACCACACTGTGTGTGAGTGCCATTTTCGCTCTTGGATTACTCTCTTTCCATGTTTTTTCCTCCCGGTTTGCATAGAATTGTTTGTATTTTGCCCAAAGATTGTAAATATGTATTCCAACCATACAACAATCCTATTTAACGAGTTTTGGCAATTTTTTCATAGTGATAAAGGGTTACTAGTATTTTTATTAATACCCATTTACATTATCATTTGTTGGTTAAGTGCAATCCCTTAACAAAAGCAAAAAAACCCAAAAACACTACCTGGTTTAATTTCGGTTTCAGGAAATGCAGGCAGGCTTTGGAGCACTGGTTCAGCAAATCTTTGGATGTGATAGCATAAATGTCCAAAGCTCCATATAGAGTTACAAGAGGATAACCATGCACATTTTCATGTTCTGCTAGCTATTTTGTGTGACTTCTCCACTGACAAATGAAATAATTAGCAACATTTCCACTACCTTCTGTTACATTTCCTCTACCTTCAGTTAGCTTTGGAAGTGTATTGTGTGTATCAATTAGCTCTGGTAGCATACTGTGTAAAACTGCATGATTTTAGATTTGCCAGGTGGTGATATATCTCATTCCACTGGGGTTATACAACTAGATTTTTTCCAATAATAAAATAATAGCAATACTTATAATTCATAAACTTAAACCTAACGATTCCTAGTTGTTAAAAGGCAAAGCCTAAGGCAACCATCCTCGAAAACAGTACAAGTCAATAACATAGACTCAACCTCTATAAAATCCTTATAGACAAAACAGCATTTCTTCATTAAATATTTATTTTTTTCTGCCCTTTTAGTTCCATTTTGTAAATTAATCTGTTCAGCAAAAATCGTAGCATTTGGAGGTATAATTTACACAGGGGAAAATCCAGGTTTTGCCTGCAGGTTTTATCTCCTTGTACTCTCCTCAGTCTCTCTCAAAATTAATTAATCTGGTTTACATTCTAGAGCTGGAAACACAATATTTCCTGCCACATTAATCTGCTTTTTATCCTCATTTTCATAGTATTCACTCCTTATTTAGCCTGGGTTCCTTAGGTGAACCATTTAGCTAACCCAATAACTGAACTTGTATTGACAGCTAATAAGTATCAGAAGCTTCTCTTATACTATAGATATTGTAGAGGTGTTAATTAAATATTGATTCTCCTGACACTTTTCTGCATTTCAGATTCTTTTATTTATTCATTTGTGTAGTCATTCTTCTCCTTTTCTGAATTTATCTTCAGTAAATACTATTCAGAATAAGCAATATGACTCTGGTAAAGGAGAGGATAAAGGAAACCTTTACTATAGTTAGCAACTTGACCTGAGAATACTTGTAATAATTCAGGCCCTCTTTCCCAACCTCTGCCTGCACCTCCTGTATCTATAAAACTCCGCATCTACAAATGCAAGCTATTAAACAAGCTCCTCTTTACTCTGTTACTCTTCTTTAAATGCATATATTTCATATAAAATGAGACACTCTTCACTACAACTCAGCAGACATGATTGTGGCCTTTGCAAATTTGTCCATATGTATTTGTCTTAAAAGAGCAACACAGATTTGAATGAGACTGAGTAGACACGTGTGAATCACCTCATAAGCATTCTCAATTTATGTAAAATAGTAATTTAAGCCATTTTTAATTATTCATCCAGTAAATATTGTCTGAGAAGATCCAGAGTCAAGTTAGTCTTATTGACAATAGGCTTTATTTCTTTAAGCTACATCTTGCAAGCCTTTCAGAAGCAGCCAAAGACTGCCAAGATTTGGTGGTTCACACACTGAAAATCCTTCATGCAACCCAGAAGGAGCAGTTTCTGCCTTTTAATTAGTTTAAATGAAATCACTCTGATTGGAAAACCTAATCAAACATGACTCAATGAGGAGTCAGACCCAATAGGATTAAAAAATGTGATACACTTGTCAGAAAAGGAAATAAAATTCTGGGAAACATTAATAGTAGTGTCATATGCAAGGCATTGGAGGTAATTATTCTGCTCTACTTGTTTGTGAGGGTGGAAGTGATGGTAGTCTGCCTGGTTTGAGCACCTTACTTAATGGATGATAAAGGAAATTGAAAAGAGTCTGGAAGGAACAGACAAAAGCAGTAAGAGGTTTAAGAAGTATTATCTATTAGGAAAAGTGACTGCAAGATTGTTATCCAGCTAATGTTAAGCACTTTTATTGTCACTTGTTCACTGACAAGAGAGAAGTAAGCAACTTACATCACAGTAGTGTCTGTGCCTACTCTCACAAATGGAGTTTGTTCCAGGGAGGCATCTCTGGCTTCTAGCTGCAGGGTGCAGGCTCACCAGCGCTGCCCAGGGTCCCACTGCAGCTCTCAACCCTTGAAGCATATCCTGGCTCGGCTTCTCTGGAGACATTCAAAACCCAGCTGGATGCATTCCTGTGTGACCTACTCTAGGTGATTCTGCTCTGGCAGGGGGTTGCACTGGATGATCTTTTGACGCCCCTTCCAACCCCTAAAATTCTGTGATTCTGTGCCATTGCACGTTGCACCTGCTCACTCCCGCATCATTGTAGCATGGCCTTCAGCTCCATTCCAGGAATGGATCCCATTCCTTCAGCTGTTCTCTTCCAACACCTGCATCCTTAAGCAAAAATGTACAGTTATGTTTCAAAGAATCTGGACCAGACTCCTTCTCAGGAGTCTAATCAAATAACTGCAGACAGGACAACCTCCTGTGCCCTCATGAGACTCCCACAGACTGAATGAGACAGCCCAGTCCCAGAACTACCTTTGTGCCTCCATGCTGAAGGAAATGAGCAAAAGCAAATCATGCAAAAGGTTGGAGCAGATTATGATCTAGTGTGTGGTAGATGCCCTCTGTAGGCTGCTTTCTTGTGTCAAAGAGTGTCCAATTCATTCCTTGGAGGATTAAGGAGACCCTACATATTTAGCAGGATGTAAACAAATGAGAGATTATGTGTATGCACTACCTGACTGATGTGCACAGTTATGATACTGACACCATGTAATATTTTCATTTCAGCCTCATTCTACACCAGACCAAAAAAGGAAGGGAAAACGGGAAACAGGGACAGTTTCTTGAATTTTTAATAGAGGCTTGTATTTTAAACTTTAACTGAAAACTTATTAACAGAAATTGAGTTTGAATTATCAACATGCTATCCTCTTGCCTCTATTCTTTTATCTTGAATTAGATACTTTAAAAGCTTGCCTTTTTCTTGTAATAAAAGATGGTGAGTTCCTGAGAAAGGATACAGTTCTAACTGTTACAGCAAATTGGAAAGGTTTAATTGGTTTGGAAAATAATGGCGAATATGGCAACATTTACAGTTCTTTAAGTGAAACAATGATGTCTTGAAACCAAAGAAGTAAATACATGCAAAGATAAAAGAGGCCTAAGAACTTTGCCAAGGACTGAAATCTTGAAGAATGCAAAATGGCACCTGTTTTCTCGTGATATTAAAGTAACTACGATTTATACTTGATGAGAATCCTAACAACTACAAAAAAAATGTAAAAAGAAGAGAGATCAAAGACTCTTGAGTCAAAACTTGAACTTTCTTTCTTTAGGAAAATTCACAGGAAAGAAAAATACAAGCATATTTTACATGCTGACATACTTGTAACCAAAAAAATTATTAAAATATTTCAGCCTCCTTTGGAAAGAACACTTTTCTTGAAGTTCCCTTTTCTCAGAATTTACATAGCATTTTTTTCCCTTAGAGTGAAGTGTTTTTGCATGAATAGGATTCAGAGTAATAAAACTGCTGTAGGAACAGATTTAATGTGCACAGTGCAGTATAGTTAAAGGTGCTTCTCCATATTCAAATTACTATTCTAACTTATCCATCAAATCCTTTTTCCTTGACCCATCAAATCATCTTTTATTATGCAAATTAACTCCGAGTGAAAACACACCTTAACAAAAGATATGGCTATAATTATTTTTTCTCTGTATATATATATTATTAAGTCAGGTATATGTATTTTTCTCTTAACCACTTCAGCTTTCCCTTATTGAGTTATCATAGTCTCAAAAAGAGACTATTTTGTACTAGGAATAAATAAGAAGTACAAGTATAACTTTTTATTACTGAATATAAGCTTTATACATTGTTTTCTGGAGAATAATACTTGCTTTCCTATTTCTTTTTGCTTCTATATCTAGCTTCCTCTATCATATATAGTGCCTTTAGGATTGTGACATTTGAAAATATTTGGTTAAATTTCAAAGATGAGTGTCAGAAAGCAGACATAAAAGAGTAGACACTTTCCAGCATCCTTTTGTTTTCCTGGTGTTCCTTTCCTAACAGCTGTACTGAGGTCATTCTGCTAATTCATATTCTGGTTGGGATCAGATTTGTATGTATGTATGAATACAAACAGAACAGATTTGTTTCCTGAAATCTCTGAGAGCCATAGAGGGAGCACAGTTGCATATTTGCTGTCATCTTTAAAAAAACTCCTGAAGCTTGATAAGAAAAGAATGAAGTTTTTCCTGAAACTGCTTAGGCTGCTCAGGTCAGATATTGTAGATTAGTTGTATTGAAAACAGTGTTTGTGAAAATCCATGGAGAGGCAGTAATTTTGCAACCACTTGAATAAAAATTGTCTCTAGGAACATTCTATTTTCTAAATCCTTGGCAGTACCAAAGGGTCCTTTGAATCTTAAATGGAGCTAGAAGAAATGTATGGAATGAAAATGGATTCAAAGGAAAATAAAAGCATGTCTAGTTTAATGCCTTTCCCGTTCAATACCACAAAATAAGTGACTGGGACAAATCAAGTTAAAAAAAAACCCTCTATTTCACCCTCCTGTATGGTACAAAAAAAGATATTTATATTTTAATATTTTTAATGAAGACCTTTTAGTTGCTTTGTTTCTTTTTCCCTTTTAAACATTTGAGAAGTATAGAGGGTACCAAAGCTTTTACCTGTATGTGCCAACAACTAAATGTAATGTTCTTAGTTTTAAACATCTAAATCTTTGATTTTTTTCTTGTGCAGACTGTTACCTGTAATTTGTGACTGATATGAATACAGCATTTCCATGAAGAGATCATGACTTGTCCACTTGTAGTGACTTTTTCACTGAGGAAAGCTATTCCCATGAGCTACTGTGCTTACTTTTAGCTTTGGTATTGTAGACCTGGCCTGTGATGTGAACATTATAGGTTCAAATGCTACTGAAAATCCAGACAAGACATCATGGTTTCCCTCCCTTATACTGCTTAGTATAAGATGAACTCTAGAGAATATTTATAGAGAAGTACTCACTTTCCAATGATTAACTTAATCTATTGTTTTCTCATTCTGTCTGCCTGGGACTCTCTCAGCAATTCTAATTCTGTGGATAATGAATGAGTAGTTTAGGACCTCTCAAGGGTTGTCCTGGTCTCCAAAGAGCCAGTCTGGTCTGGGACCTCAGATCAGAGAGTCCTATTTTTGTCAGTTTGAGCAGACCTTGAGATGGAAACGGAATATTTCACAGGCAAAAATCAAAACTCAAGGACTCAAACTTACAGAAAACAGTTCTTAGTTTAGGGAAAATATGGTTTAGTTTAGGGAAAATCTGTGTTTGAAAAAAGCATTATTTGTCATTGATATGCTTCTCATAGTTCTCTATCATTATTCTTAAAATGTACTGAAATTACTGCATGTACTAAGCATAACATATTTTGGGCTCTATTTTCTATACTCTTTGGGGTAGTGCTTGTATGTTTTTGTTATTATTCACCTGGGTTATTTTTTTATTTTTTCTGTTAATTTGGGAGAATTGAGTTTTGTTCTATGTAGAACACAGATACACAAGAATCATTCATATTTGGCATCATTATTTTTGCCAGAAGAAGAAAGAGTCTAAAGCACCTAATGAAGAGTTATACATGATCTAAGCTGCATTAGAACTCCTTTATTAATCCTTCTTCTCTCCCCTTAAAGACAGAAAACTTATCTGGGAAACGTGGAAAATTGAATGTATTATGCAATGCCTCTTTAAGTCATGAAAAAGCTTGTTAAAAGGCTTTTCACAGGTCTACTGTGGCAACATGCCTCTGCCATCCCGATCTTCATATCAAGAGTTTGACCTTAAATTACATTTCATTTTTTTCATAGCTGAAATTCCATCTGCAGTCAAAGAAAGTGTTTCCATTTTCAGCTAATGATCAATAGTCTGGCTGAGCCAGTTTTTCCTTTAATCGTACCATCAAGGTTTGCAAGGTCATAGTTTCCATTTTCAGGTCACCTACTTTTATTTTGAAGATACTTGCATCACTAACAGAATGTGGTAATGAAATATGCCACTGGTTAATTTTCATCATGTCTAAGTTTTAAAACTGCTTATGGTTTGTATAGTTATCTAAATACACATTGCCAGCATACCGGGCCCCATACCTGCTTTGTGGGCAAAAAAAATTCAGCAACAGCTACTACTGAGTTATGGTGAAGCATTTATACAGCATGTTTTGGGTGCAAGACACCCAGACTTCAGCCATCTAGCATTTACACTACCAGTATAAGTGTAGATTTTCTGTGAATGGTTGGTCCCAGCCAGCAACCCAGTGAGCAACCAAGTTTATCTATGCAAATAAAGATTCACAGGTTTCCTCACAGAGAAGTTTGTTGGTATCATCCTTTGCTGACTGATGGAGACTTCTGCATCTCATAGCATAGCAAGGCCTAATTCAAGCCAATCAATTGGTTTGATCTTTTTCCTTTAGTTACTCCAGCTTTCTGATTATGTCTTGCAGTAGTCGTCACTTTGCCAGGTCATAGAATCATAGAATCATAGAATCAAGAAGGTTGGAAGAGACCTCAAGGATCATCAAGTCCAACCTGTCACCCTAAACCTCATGACTATCTAAACCATGGCACCAAGTGCCACGTCCAATCCCCTCTTGAACACCTCCAGGGATGGTGACTCCACCACCTCCCTGGGCAGCGCATTCCAATTCCACTCTCTCTGTGAAGAACTTTCTCCTCACCTCGAGCCTAAACCTCCCCTGGCACAGCTTGAGACTGTGTCCTCTTGTTCTGGTGCTGGTTACCAGGGAGAAGAGACCAACCCCTCCTGGCTACAACCTCCCTTCAGGTAGTTGTAGACAGCAATGAGGTCTCCCCTGAGCCTCCTCTTCTCCAGGCTAAACAGTCCCAGCTCCCTCAGCCTCTCCTCATAGGGCTTGTGCTCAAGGCCTCTCAGCAGCCTCGTTGCCCTTCTCTGGACATGCTCCAGCAATTCAACATCTTTCCTAAACTGAGGGGCCCAGAACTGGACACAGTACTCAAGGTGTGGCCTAACCAGTGCCGTGTACAGGGGTACAATGACCTCCCTGCTCCTCCTAACCTCTTCTTGCTCCACTAGGTGTTCCAGCAGCTTTTGTCACTTTAGCTCTGAAGTAAATGTGCATCGTGTGGGAAACAAAACTGGCTCTTAGATAAAAAGAGACTCTTAAGCAGCTTTATTACTTGCCACACTTTTGCCTGAAACTTTTAAAATACAGAGCCTTCTTCTCCTCTTTCTCTAGTGTTCTTACTCTGAAGTTGACAGCACATTTACACAAAGTTCATATATATATATATACACACATATATCACATATATATATATACACACACACATACACACTGTTTTCATTACAAACTGTCTCCTACTTTATGATATAGCTTTTTTTTTTCCAGCTGTGGTGCACTAAAACGTGGCATATCGCAAACTAAACAACTGTATTCAGACCTGAACACAAACTAAACAACTATGTCTCAGACCTGTTTATTTCTCTTTCCTCTACCAGAAAGGTGCTGAGCATACCTCAGTGAAAGGCTCCTCTCACCTCTGGAGCTCTTGGGGAACAAAGGACATTTATGGATTTTCGCCTTCTGCTCTGTCTTCAGGGTCACATAAAGGTGTGTGAACTAAACTGACCATTCAGGGTTTGTCAATTGGTTTCTGATCAGTGCCTTGCTGGCTGCCCACAAATCACCACAAACTGTGTTGTGAATCAGGGCCACGAGGATGATCAGAGGGCTGGAGCACCTCTCCTTTGAGGACAGACTGAAAGAGTTGGGGCTGTTCAGTCTGGAGAAGAGAAGGCTCTGAGGTGATCTTATTGTGGCCATCCAGTATCTGAAGGGAGCCTACAAGAAAGCTGGAGAGGGACTTTTTAGGCTATCAGGTAGTGATAGGACTAGGGGGAATGGAATAAAGATGGAAGTGAGGAGATTCAGGCTGGACGTGAGGAAGAAGTTCTTCAGCATGAGAGTGGTGAGAGCCTGGAATGGGTTGTCCAGGGAGGTGGTTGGGGCCCCATCCCTGGAGGTGTTTAAGGCCAGGCTGGATGAGGCTCTGGCCAGCCTGATGGAGTGTGAGGTGTCCCTGCCCATGGCAGGGGGGTTGGAACTAGATGATCCTTGTGGTCCCTTCCAACCCTGACTGATTCTATGATTCTAAGTAGCTTCTTTCTGCTCTAGGGAGCACCGGCCTGCAGAGCACAGCCACACACAGAGCACTTGATGCTACACTTTTTTCTCCTGCAAATGTTGAATCTGACAGACAGGTGTTTAAAAAAAGCCTGCCACAGCAATTGGAACACCCCTGTATACCTGGTTCCATTTTTTGTTGTTCAGCAAAATAATTCTGGCTAAGGTTACAGTGGCTTGTAAGGCTTAGAATCAGTCAGAAAAACTAAATGTTAATTGTTTACAGCTGAGATTTAAATTCACAGTGGGGCGGAAGGTTGACCTTTCAAGTTTTGTTCCCCTTGGCTACCTCTCACCCTTGGGAAAATATGCCACTGTCAAAAAATTCACTTGACTTTCTCTGTAGGGGTTGGGGTATGAAGACAGGAAGAGAAATAGTGTTTGCATAAAGTAATAACTTATTTTAAATCAAATTATAAGAACTGTGATCAATCGCATCTCCCACTGCAGTTAATTTGTAGCATCTATGCTGTGGCTGTGTATATATATACATATATATACACATATATACACATATATACATATATATACTGCCAGAAAGTGGTTCAAAATTAGGATAAAAATATACCATAATCATGGATACAATTGTGGTACTTTCAGGAATATTAGATGATCATTGTGGGAAGGCTGATAATTGCTTTAAGTGGCCAAAGAGCAGTGTCTGCTACTCAAATACTGTGCTTGTGTCATTAAAACTCCATTTGGAAGAATTGTGATACTCACTTGTGCTTGATTTAAGGAATGCAATGTTGACTTTTTAGTACATTGTCTATTGGCTGAGTCTCTCTGTTATCAGTAGTGTCTCTGCCATATAAAATACATTATTCCTGAAACCAATTTCCCCAAAGTTTAAAGCACTATATTTATGTCTCTCACACTGCTGTAACTAGGCTTTATCTAACACATATATACATTTCTATATGACACAATAAAGATATTGATTCTAGGTTTATTCTAAACTGTCATGCAAATAAGCTTGATCACAGCAAAGCAGAGATCCTATTGACTCTGCTGGGGAGAGACAAATAAAGCTCTTAAGCTTTACTTCACCTAAAATAATCCTTTGATTATTTGATCAGTGTTTAGAGGAAAAGTAACCCACAAACCCACACTGAATTTCACTTTAAATTTGCATTGAGTCCTTTTTTGGTTGTTTGGTGTTGTGTTTTGGGGGTTTTTTAATTATTGTTGTTGTTTTGTTTTACAATTATAATAACTACACATCAAGAAAGGAAAGTTATTTGCAAGGACACTGGCAAACACTTAAGGACACCTGTTTGGTAGATCTTGCCTTGCAGTGGTAGCACCTTAATTTCCTTTCAGTCCTATTCAATAGTTGTGACTATATGGCAGGTGACTATTTAGAATGGGTAAGAGGCATAACCTAGCCAAAGGGTGTAAGTGATGCACAGGCAGGGTGAGCTAATCTAGTGACCAGATCAAGAAAGTGCTGCAGCGACTGTGTCCCTTCTTCCCTGCAGCATCTTCTGATCATTCACACATTTGCTATGTATGTTTTATATTGGGATGGTGGCTCATGTCTTATACATCACCCAACACACTGGTACTAGCCCTGCTTGCTGCCTAAGGCTAAAAGTACAGGAAGAGAAGAATCTTGAATGCAGAAACCAGGACTGAATTGAACAGGTGTAGTCACATACTAAGTGAGCCGACTGCAGACTGCAAGATGAGTATTTGAAAGCTTGACAAATGTAGCCCTGCCTTACCTAAGGGTAAATTTGTCACCTTTGAGCTGGGACTGAAAATTTTCTAGATTTAGAGGCACCAGTATGCAACTTTTTTAATGACCAGACATTTTTCCTGCCAGGCATTAACCTATTGACATAGTCACAGCATAGATGCTACAAATTAACTGCAGTGGGAGATGCAATCGATCACAGTTCTTATAATTTGATTTAAAATAAGTTATTACCTTATTCAAACACTATTTCTTCTTCCTTTCTTCATACCCCCATCCCTACAGAGAAAGTCAAGTGAATTCTTTTCCATCAGCTCCATAGGATCAGGATGAGGTTGAAACAATTAAAAAACCTAGTTGTTAGGAGGACTCTGCACCAGAAAATTCAGCTGCAGACGTAGAATTGAGAAGCATTAAAATAAAGGTTTGCTTAAAAAGGTGTCTGAGATTACAGGCTTAGTGGACAAGTCCTGCTGACATGGTATTTGTGTGTGTGTTGGGCAGGAGCTGGGCAAGGATGTGACTTGGAAGACGCTTCTGTGTCAGCATTTAGGGAAAGAAAAAGATGCACTATTGAAGGCATATGCACAAGGAAAGCTTTACATTTAGTTAACAGTCTGTGACAACTTCTTCAAAAGCCTTTAGAAATGGTATTTCCTTCATGACATGGATGATGCAAGCTGAGAATTAGGCTTCTGTCAACATTAACAATTAAATTGTTAGTCATTAATCTCTGGAACAGAGTTTTATAACAGGCATGGAACCTGGACTATCACTTGAGTGTGTTAAAAGGAATTTTCTCATTCTACTTCAGTTCTTTGGGAAAGAAGTGAAAAATTAAAAATGTGTGTTCTGCCTTAATCATGGCTCTGTAATCATTAATGTATGGACATAGCACTTCAGGACATGGTTTAATGGCCATGTGGTCTTAGGTTGACGATTTGACTTGATGATCCTAGAGGTCTTTTCTAACCGAAATGATTCAAAGGTTCTATAATTCTATGACTATTTGGAAAGCACAGCAAGTTGCAGTAGTGACTTTCTGCACAGTGAAGCCTGAAGATTCCCATATACAGATGGAGTCTGTGAGGAGAAGCAGGCTGCCCTTTCTGGCCCCACATAACATCTGCCTTCTGACTCCAGAAACAAAGACTGCCTGGGATTGTAGCTCTTTTGCTTTTCCTTTCACCTAGTGACAGGCTCTGTCTCCTGCTGGTATAGTGAAAGATTTGCTCTCTGAATGGGATAAGTTGGCTTTTTTGCAAAGTGAATACTTAAGAGGGAAAAATCCACCACAAATAAACAAGGAGGAGAAACAAGCAAAAATTCCTAAAATCAGGAAAAAAACTTTGAAAGAATGGCAATCTTTTCTGTTTGTTTACCCCTTAAACTCTCTTGTCATTCAGATAAAATAGTAGGTCTTTGATTCCAATTTCTCTATCTGGCATCTTTTATTTGATTTCAAATTTATTTCCTGATCAGGGAACTCAGATCAACTCTGAATTGGGGATTTCTCAAAAAGTGAATAAAGCCCTCGAGGAGTATTCTCTGCATAGGAGGAAGCCTTACCACACTTTAAGCTGTGTTTGTAATGCAGTGCTTGATACTCTGTGCTGCAGTCCAGAAGGTGAAAAGTAGACCTTGCTGTCCTGCAGGAGAAAAGGTGAAGTGTCCACAGTCCTCTCAGTGTTTTCTCTACTTTTGGCTGATCCTTGTAGAGGATGTGTATCTGAAGAAGTGTTGTCCAAACAACAGCAATTAAATTATGACACAAACCATAGGCAGCCAGATATTAGTAACATATTGTGATTGTAATTAACCACCATTTGTTTGTTTTAGTAACAAGATGCAAAAATCAGGACACACAGAAAGCAGCACTTCAGAAAATTAATTAGTTATGAATATGTTTGCCTCACAGTCCACAGAATAGGTGGCCTAACCAGTGCTGAGTACAGGGGCAGAATGACTTCCCTGCTCCTGCTGGCCACACTACTCCTGATACAGGCCAGGATGCCATTGGCCTTCTTGGCCACACTGCTGGCTCATGTTCAGCTTACTGTCAACCAGTGCCCCCTGGTCCCTTTCTGCCCGGCCACTCTCCAGCCACTCTGTCCCTAGCCTGTAGCATTGCACAGGGCTGTTGTGGCCAGAACTGTGAGTCCTGCTTTCAGTTCAAACCTTCTTTCTCCTGAGAGCATCTTTGGAGAATAGTAGGAATCATTCCTCAGCCTAGTATTATACCTGGCTGTGAGGCACGGTTATCATGGACACCAGCACTGGTTCTCCTGACTTGTCCAGCGTGTCAGCTAGTGTCCTCTGCTTGTCTTCAATTTTCTTGGCCCCAGAGGTAGCAGCTACAAGGCCTGTCATTAATTGCCAGCTTTAGCTGGAGAGCTGTTTACTGCCTTTTAGTTTGTTAGTCCTCCTTAGAGGTGTCTGCATCACCAGATCCACTTTGCACCTGTATTAATGCCTTAATAGAACACACCCACAAAATACCCTTGCAGAGGGGCTCTAGGCAGCAAAACTCACAGAATAATAATGAATTTTCTTGTGTCCTGTGGCTGAAGAAGCAGATCCTGGGTCTTGGCTGTATGGTTTAGTATGACATTTTAATCCTCATATGATAATCCTTCTTAATTTCAATATAGTTTTTCATAGATTCCTATGGTTTCTGGGCATTCCTGTTTGTTTTTATAGGTAGTTGAGACATAACTTGATAAAGTTTTCAGTTGGTGGAAAGGAATGCTTTAACTTCCCTTTTATCAAACAACTAGCAATCTACATTTCTATTTTGTATATGTTTTAAAATGTATATTTCTAGAAGATTTGAGTTAGGGAAGAGAATGAGGAAGCAATTTTTTTTTCCCTGAAACATTCAGTATAATTCCAGAGATGATGTATATTATGTGGAGATGATCAGGGTCTGTTTGAGAGGACGTTGTGTTGCTACTAATAACAACGTACAATGAAAAATATCTGATCTTTTAAAATTGAATTAATAAAAAGTAGATGAATGAACCAAAGTGTCAAAAAAACCCCACAAATATCATAAGAATATTTAATTTCTAGAGTGAAAAATCAGTGTTAAGTGTAGAATTTAGTGCAGTTTCAATTGAGATGTGTCATAAAGGGCAAAACAGGCACTGCTGATCCTTAACAATTGCCTAGAGGTACACAGATCAAGTCAAGAACATAAAGGGGAACAAGAACAGAATTATTTTTTTTTCCTGTTCATGCAACTGCATGGTTGTTCCAACTTGAAGGTGTTAAACCAAGTTCTATGGTATATATCCCAGACATCTTCATTCAGTGAATTAAGTTTACTAAAAGAGCTTACTCTCTTCTTCTCTATAGAATCACAGAAAGTGCAGCCAGAAAGGATTTGAAGAGATGTCTAGTCATCTTGGTGCCCAAGGAGATCAGCCATCCCAGGCAGATATTGCTCAAGCCTTTCAAAACCTCTTTATTGCTCCTCTTCCTCAGGCAATCTTGTCTATTCCTTCCCTTTCCCTGTTGTTAGGAAGATTTTCCTAGTGTTTAACCTAAATCTCTCTTGTCAAAGTTTAAGCCCATTGCTCCTTGTCATATCCTCAGTTGACATGAAGAATAGTTTATTTCAGTCTTTTTTTCAGTGTTTACATACTTAAAGACTGTTACCACATCTCCTCTCAGTCTTTTCTTCTCTAGACTAAATAAACCTAATTCTTGCAAGGTATCTGCATCCATCATATTTTCAAAGGCTCTGATCACTTTTGGTATTTGCTCTGGAAACTGTCCAATGCAAAGGCACTTTGTGTAAAGATCAGATAACTTCTCCTGGATTTTGGAAATAAGTGAATGAGAATGAACAGAGGTTTATTAGTTCCTATCCAAGGAGACTGGCTCAGGAAAAAGAGTGCATATTTTGACAGCACAACCTTACATGTTCAGGTCAGCAGTAAGTATTAGGTCTCATCTGTGATTGCCTATCAAAAAAAAAAAAAAATGAGAGATGCCTGAAAATGTCAAATAGAAAACAAGAGATGCCTGAAAATGTCAAATGGCTTCTCATAAGCCAAACAGTCCAGAGAAAACCAGCCCTTTTCCTAGAAATAACTAGGCTGTAAATGGCGATAAATATCTTTCTATTTTCCTATATTCTCAGTTCTGCTGAGGATCTTCATCTGCAGAAGTTTTGTAAATTAATTCCTGTGTGGCTGTGTTGTCATGTCTAGAAAATGTTAATATTACAGTTTTAATATTTTGATTAAATAAGATCTGGGTTCATAACATCACCACAGAGCTTCATATATTTTGTACTTAATGACAATACCAGATGTCAGCAGCTCTACTGATGGGATAATGTGCCTGGAATGGCCTCTGATACAGTGGTATGATAATAGCACAGCTTCGTCTCCCTCATTTTCTTTTAAATTTTACTATTAAATGTAAAGTCAATTTAAAACACAAAAATTGCCTCCAAATAAAATCAAGTGGCTTAGAAAGCAACAAAATGAAATTCAGAGTTCAAGCTGAAGGACAACAGGCATCAAGCAATTATGACTGTGTACTGCCTGGGGGATTTTCCAGAGGAAAGGGTGAATTGTATGCACGAATGGCAGCGTGCTCTGCCCCACTGGTGTTCGGTAGTCACAGAAACATAGAATCACAGAAACACTCAGGTTGGAAAAGACCCTCAGGATCACCAAGTCCAACCCAGAACCCTACTCTACAAGGTTCACCCCTAAACCATATCCCCAAGCACCACATCCAAACGACTCTTAAACACATCCAGGGTTGGTGACTCAACCACCTCCCTGACCAGCATATTCCAATGCCTGACCACTCTTTCTGTGAAAAAAATATTTCCTAATGTCCAGTGTAAACCTACCCAGTTGCAGCTTGAGGCTGTTCCCTCTTGTTCTATCACTGATTACTTGTGAGAAGAGACCATCACCAGCCTCTCCATAATGTCCTTTCAAGTAGTTGTAGAGAGCAATGAGGTCTCCCCTCAGCCTTCTTTTTTTCAAACTAAACAGCCCCAGCTCCTTCAATCGCTCTTCATAAGATTTATTTTCCAGGCCCTTCACCAGCTTTGTTGCCCTCCTCTGCACTCACTCCAGCACCTCCCCATCTCTCATGTATTGAGGTGCCAAAGACTGGAGACAATACTTGAGGTGGGGTCTCACCAGAGCTGAGTACAAGGGGACAATCACGTCCCTACTGCTCCTGGACACAACATTTCTAATACAAGCCAGGATGCCATTGGCTTTCTTGGCCACCTGGGCACACTGCTTGTTCATATTTAGTTGCTTGTTGCGTTAGAAACCCCCAGGTCCCTTTCTGCCAAACAGCTTTCCAGCCACACTTCCCCAAGCCTGTAGTGTTGCTTGGGGTTGTTGTGACCCAAGTGCAGGACTTGGCTTTTGGCCTTGTTGAAGCTCATGCCATTAATATTGGCCCATTGGTCCAACCTATTCAAGCCTCCCTCCCCTTGTGCACATCAACACTCCCACCTAACTTGGTGTCATCTGCAAACTTACTGATGACACACTCTATGTCTTCATCAAGGTCCTCAATAAAGATGTTAAACAGAAGTGGTCCCGACACTGAGCCCTGAGGAACACCACTTGTGACCAGCCTCCAGCTGGATTTAATTCCATTGACCACCACTCCCTGGGCCCCTTTATCCAGCAGAGTATGTGTTCATCCAACCATGAGCAGCCAGTTTGTCCATGAGAATTATGTGGGAAACAGTGTCAAAGGCTTTTTGAAAATCTAGGTCAACAATATCCACAGCTTTTCCCTCATCCAATAGTTGGGTCATCTTGTCATAGAAAGAGATCAGGTTGGTCAGACAGGACATGCCCTTCATAAACCCATGCTGACTGGGCCTGATCCCCTGGTTGTCCTCTATATGTTGTGTAATGATGCTTGAGATGATCTGCTCTGTGACCTTCCTTGGTACTGAGGTCAGACTGACAGGTCTATAGTTTCCCAGATCCTTCTTTCTTCCTTTCTTGTAGATGGGTGTTACGTTTGCTACCCTCCAGTCCATTGGGACCTCCCCAGCTAGCCAGGACTTCAGGTAAATAACGGCTAGTGGCTTGGCAAGCACATCTGCCAACTCCTTCAGCACACTTGGGTGTAGCCCATCTGGCCCCATAGACTTGTGTGTGTCTAAGTAGCATACCAGATCCCTGACCACTGCCTCATTTATTGCGATGATCTCATTCTGATTCCCCTCCCTGATTCTTAGCTGGGTGTTCAGGGAACTGCTGGTTCCAGTGCTAAAGACTGAGGCAAAGTAGGCATTGATCACCTCAGCCTTCTCCTCATCCTTAGTCACTGTTTCCCTCTGCATCCAACAAAGGATGGAGATTTTCCCTAATCCTCCTTTTGTAGTTAATGAATTTATAGAAACATTTTTATTATCCTTTATGGCTGTAGCTAGGTTGAGCTCTAGCTGTGCTTTGGCTCTCCTAATTTTCTCCCTGCATAGCTTCACTACATTTTTATAGTCCTGATGAGGGACCTTTCCGCTCTTCCAAAGGCCATAGGCTCTCCTTTTGTTCTTGAGGTCCAGCCAAAGATCCCTATTCAGCCAGGCTGGACACTTTCCCCACCGACTCATTTTTCAGCACACAGGGAGAGCCTGCTCCTGTGCCTTTAAGACTTCCCTCTTGAAGTATGTCCAGCCTTCCTGGACTGCTTCCTGCAGGGTGGCCTCCATGGGACTTTGTCAATCAGTATCCTGAACAGGCCAAAGTTTGCCCTTCAGAAGTTCAATGTGGCAGTTTTACTAACCCCTCAATCATCTTAGAATCATAGAACCACAGAGTGGTTTTTGTTGGAAAAGACCTCTAATTTCATTGAGTGCAGCCATTGACCTAACACCATCATGGCCATTAAACCATTTCCTGAAGTGCCATGTCCACATGTTTCTTGAACACCTCCAGGGATGGTGACTCCACCACTTGCTGTGCAACCTATTCCAATGCCTTTCTGTAAGGAATTTTTTTCTAGCATCCAACCTAAATCTCCCCTAGCACAATTTCAGGCCGTTTCCATTTGTCCTATAGCTGATACTAGAGAGAAGAGATCAACCCCCACCTCAACCCCAGCCTCCTTTTAGGTAATTGTAAAGAATCATGAGGCCTCCCCTCAGCCTCCTCTTCTCCAGACTGAACAATCCCAGTTGCCTCAGCCATTCCATGTGAGACTTCTTCTCCAGGCCCTTCATCAGCTTTGTTGCCCTTCTCTGGCCATGCTCCAGCAACTAAATGTCCTTCTTATAAGTGAGGGGTCCAAAACCAAACACAGTATTTGAGGCTCAGTCTCATCAGTGCCAAGAAAAAAGAGACGCAATCACTTCCCTACTCCCGCTGGCCACACTATTCCTGGTTCTTCGGTTTAAGTTAAAAACAGCAAAGTTGCAAAAAGTTCTTGAGAAAATCTACAGTCAGTGGTTGCTGAGTGTCCATTATTAGGCTACTCTATGTGTATTTACATTTTGTTCTCTTTGATTAAAATTAAATTATGTGATGTTTGTATTACGCATGTAATTGAAACTCACCTATCTACATTATGGATCTTTGCACAGCAGGAGCTAAACAAAAGGAAGAGTGTTTCTCCAGATATCACCACTGTGTAATGGCTCACATTGTACTATCAGACTACAAATTCTTCTCTTTACTTGGCAATTTGTCACTTTAATACTGTTATGCTAATAAAGCGTATTTCAAAATTTAATAACACTGATCACTTTCTACATATGTTACATCCAATTTTGGGGGATATTTTTGGTTGGGTGGTGGGGCTTTTGTGGGGTTTTTGGGGTTTTCTTTTGTTTGTTTGGTTGGTTTGTGTTTTCTTTTGTGGGTTTCTTGTTTTTGTTTTTTTAGGTTATTTTTTTGGCCAGTCTATTCCTTTTACAACTTTGGCATGGCACTTCTGAACCTGGGGATGAATGGCAATTTTCTCACTGTCATGCACTGAGTTAAATCTGCTGCTGTTATTCATACCATGCTGCAGTCATGCCAGCTTCAAAAATGAAAGTGCTCACTGGAGCAAAGTACTATGGGGCTTGAAGTTCAGATTGCAATGTGAGAGGCTTCTTGTTCCTGTTGCTTCTTTTGGGTTCTGGGGTTTTGAGTGTTGGCTCTTTTACACAGGGATAGTGGTGAGATGGGTGGGAGTAGGGTAGCTGCTGTTTTTCTTTCACACCTTTTTTTTTCTGTATGTTGTTGTCCTTCTGCAAGTAGGCTAAGGTAAGGCCACCATGCATTGCATTATTAGATTAATTAGATATTTTAGCCAAGGTAGTTATACATTTATATTATTTATTTGGTAAACTCTTATCTCTTGATTTCAACCCCTAGTTTATGCTTGCTACTTCACTTCTGTGTTGGGGGAACAGGCAGGCTAGCCCTTGCATTAACCCCTGACACCATTTTTTACTGCAATGGAAACCCTGATGTTCCACAAGAATACAGATTAAAACCCATGTATATTAATAATTCCTGTTAAGGACTCACTTCATAATCATAGAATCATAGAACTGTTAGGGTTGGAAAGGACCTCAAGGATCATTTCGTTCCAACCCCCCCTGCCATGGCCAGGGACACCTCACACTAGATCAGGTTGCTCAGAGCCACATTCAGCCTGGCCTTAAAAGCCTCCAGGGATGGGGCTTCTACCACCTTCCTGGGCAACCTGTTCCAATGTCTCACCATCCTCATGATGAAGAGCTTCTTCCTAATGTCCAATCTGAATCTACCTACTTCTAGTTTTGCTCCATTTCCTCTAGTCCTATCGCTACCTGACATCCTAAAAAGTCCCTCACCAACTTTCTTGTAGGCCCCCTTCAGATACTGGAAGGTCACAATAAGGTCTCCTCAGAGCCTTGTCCTCTCCAGACTGAACAGCCCCAACTCCCTCAGTGTGTCCTCATAGGAGAGGTGCTCCAGCCCTCTGATCATCCTTTATTAGCTATGGTTCTAAAAGATGGAGATGTATCTAATTGTGTTTTGAACAAGATTTTAACCTGGCTTTATACTGATTCCTGATCTATTTTTTCCATAAGGTAGTTTCAAGCAAAGTTCCAAGCTTTGGAACTCCATAATGTGTTTATTCCCATGGTCTCTCACATCATCACAATGTGTTTATGGAAGCTGTTTTCTTTTGTTACACTCCCACCTCATGTAATATTTCAAATAGTGGTGTGGCACTATGAAATAATATTACCTTGTAATAAACAAAATCATATCAGCCTATTTCTTTGAGTTCATCCTGGCTTTGAAAATGTAAAAGACAAGTGTAATAATTATTTTCTAGGGTAACTATCACACAGTTAGAAACAGGGAGAGTGGGGATGCAACATTCTTGTGCTTCTTCTTCTTCTGACCAAATTTTAATACCTACAAAACAGACTGGATTTTCTTCTCTAGGTTACCTCACTTGCAGTTTCACTAACTCATGGCTGGCTAGAACTCCAGCACTATCTGCAGTTAAAACACAGTTATTATTTAGATACTCACCCAGAATAATCACCAGAGACCAAAATTCCTGCCATGAATAAGATATGATCTGATCTGTAAAGTTAATGTTAAAGCTCTAGTCAGTCTTCAAAGCAATGAAAAGTGTAATTATTGTTGTTCATTCCCCTTTCCCCATGAAAATGGTTTAAGTTCCCCATAAAAGAACAATGTGACATAAGAAACATCTTTCTCTAAGCTGGCTTTGTCAAAGCAGCCTTTAATTAAAACTCCAAGAACAGTCTTGCTAGATTCATCTTTATATATAGAAGCTGACTCTTCACTGGAGGGCTTCAGTGAACTGAAGAGAGAAGAGCATCCAGCAGGGAGCTGATTGCAGGTCCTTGATCTCCAACAGGTAGCTTCCATATTGTGTTAAAAAGTCATACCCTTAAATGTTAGACTACATATGTAAACTCAGCATGCTGCCACAGCCCAGCCCTGACACTTCCCTGTAGCTTTCTGCCTGCCTTCCCAAAAATGGTAAGTCAGCAAAGCTGAGGGGTGGACATGAAGAATGGCTTCTTCTTTACATCCTTAATTTTACCTTAGTAAAGACACTTAGGCAGAGTTCCCTGCTGCCTCAGAATGCCTGAACCTATCAGTTCCATGAGATTGCGTTTGCAAAAGCTTTACCGCACTCACCTCTCTCTTTAGGTGGAGAAGAAAATAAATAAAATCGATTGATGTGGCCTACATTTGAAAGGCAAGGCCCATAACAGCAAATATTTTCAGTTTGCCGTATTTAGTCTTACATTTTGTCTTCAAAAAGGATTTCCTTCTGACTGTTCACAAAGGAACTGTTCAAGCAAGGTGCTGCCATGCACTGAGATGCTAGAGGTGCTAGCGCTTCCTAGCATGAAACATGAGATAGTTTTTGACCATTGAAGGTCCAAAAACACTTAACACAACCTGCAGAATATGAGTTTTGCCATTTTCACCTCTCTACATGTCAGTTTTAAGACTCTTCTGCTTAATACATTCATCTCTCATTTCTGATTTTTAAGAAAATAGGCAATTCTATTTTGTTTTTCACCTTCCTCAGAAAAGTATGCTTTGAGCAGGAAAAGCTTTTAAAACCAGTTTTGCAGTTTAAGACATTATTGAACAAAATCACAAAAACAAGACTGAGAAGCAAAGGTAAGAAAAAGACATGTCTATTCACACGTGCACACATATATGTAGATGTATTTATGAGAGAGGTAGGGGGTAGGGGATGGGCTGTGCTGTCTTCCTCTCTCCTCTGCTTAGTTGCCTTGGCGTTAGGGAACTGTCCCATCCATATGTGTCAGACACTTCAGTTCTTTAAGTTTTCTGCAACTACTTCACCACTGCTCATCAGAGTGGCAAAAGCGTTTAGCAGTCACACATGATCATGCAGATGTAGTTGGGAGGGTACCAATAAATCTATCTGATTGTATTAATTATGTTAGTGACAGGCTCTGGTCAGGATGGAGAAGACTTAATTTAAGTGCCTGTAACGAGCTGCTTGTATGTACATGGTATATAGACATTCATGCTTCAGAGCATAAACGAAACCCTGACTGGTGAAGCTCTGGAAGAACTGTATTTTACTGACACTTTATTTCATAATTGCTCAGTGCACTGGTTTTAGGGCTATGCCTTTAAGGTTTTTCACAGATCTTGTGCAGAAAGTAGTAAGAATGTAAATAAATCACTCTCGGGTATAAAAAAGGAAAATAAAGATTATTCTAAATGATTCCATTGGAGGAATAGTATCCTTAAGATTTAGTTCTCAAAACAATGTTCTGCTATGCTGCAGCAGTCCAGCAGGGTGTTTCTGCACTTCTCTTTTTGCTTCCTTTTCTGAGGAGACAACTGCTGCTGTACTGACCTTGACGCTAAGTCTAACATATATCTCTGCTTCTTTTCCTCCTTTCTTCCCTTTGAACACGGATGAGGGGTGGAAAAGGAAGATAGACAGATTTTCTGGCTTTGGCAGGGAAGGTTTTGTGCTGTTTTTGTTAATTGCAGATATCTGTAAATATTGTAAATACTGTATATTTGTATATACTCATTGCATTCCATTGTAGATTGTAGTTTTGCTTGTAAATACAGCTTCATTTGCTTCCAAACTGAGCTAGTCTGGTGAAGTTAATGCTGGGGAGAATTTCAACCCACCACACTCAGGATAAAGGTTTTTTTTTTTGCCTTCTCCTCTGAATCACCCTGTTTGTGGACTTGTCCGAGTTTTGAGCCACAAGCTGCCCAGGGCAAAAGGACAGAAAAGATATTTACCCCTTTCTTAAGGAGTAAAAAAAAAAAAAGGTTCCACCATGATTGGATGCTTAAATGGAAATTCTATTTGCAAATATATACAAAAGGTATTCAGGTAGAAGGAATACCTTCACTCCTTCTCTGGAGACTTTCAAGGCCTGTCTGGATGCATTCCTCTGGGACCTGAACTAGATTGTATGGCCCTGCTCTGCCAGGGGGGTTGGACTCGATGATCTCTTTGGGTCCCTTCCAACCCCTGACATCCTGTGATTCATGAACTAGGCTCAGTCCTTCACCTGGGCCTATCAGGACAAAACCTTCAAGAGCCTTCCAGAAACCTCCAGCCCCCTTAGCCTCAGCAGGCCCAAGAGCAGATCAAACTGCACCCCCCACTCCCCTCCAACTAGACTCAAGCCTACTGCTGCTTCACCAAGCCAAACTGTGTAGCTGGAAATTCCCTGCCAGCCAAGGCTGTCACCGCCACATAAGATAGGACACATGCTTTTCCCAAGGAAGAGAGAGAAGAAGGAGATATTTGCTGTACACCCTCCAGAGTGAGATACTGAGAAATGGAATAGAATAACAAACTACTATATCCTGAGATGAAGTGTCCACCCCCTTGGGACCTTCTATCTTTTGGAGAACTTTTCTTTGTAGTTCTTAAGGGCACCAAGCCTCAAACTGCCACAGGGCCCCAATAGAATATGACTCTTCAAGAAGCTCTAGGCTGAATTGCTTTGATATATACCAGTTGTGTCAGTGTGAGCTGAAATTCCCCCCCCACCAACAATAACCAGGCTAGCTCAGTCTGGAAGCAAATGAAAAGCTGTATTTACAAGCAGAGTCTAAAATCTACAATGAAATGCAATGAATATGTACAAATATACAAAATTCACAACATTCACAAATATATACAATCAACAGAAAAAGCACAACCGATCTCCCTTTGCTTCCCCCCAAGGGGACCCTCCCAAAGGGGCCTCCCTCTCCCAGGAGCTTCCCCCCCAGACCCCCCTGGACAGAGAAGCAGAGTTAGTTAAGCAGAAAGTTGTTAACTTAGCTGCCAAGGTCAGTGTGTTATCTTCAGCCAGAAGAGAAGAAGAAACAGCAGCCAGACAGCCCAGCAACTGCCCCCACTGCCGAACGCAGAATGTGCAGAGTGCCTACTTTGTTTTGGGTAATAGTTCTTAAACATTTCTATCTATCCAATGGAAGTGTTTAGAACAATCGTTATTTTGCTTTCTTACACCCAATAGTGACTTATTTACATTCTTTCACTTTCTCTGTTCTGAACTTTGCAAGGAAAAATTAAAAAGACAGTTTCAAACCATCACAGTCCACCCCTTCTAAACAATTCCATTGGCTGCTACTATCATTTATCTAATCTAAAATAATATCTACAACAATAGGTGAATAAAGACCATAGTCCATTCCGGCTATCTCAGATGTAGATGATTCAAAAGAGTCAAATCACAGGAAAAACAGCAAACAGCTTGTTTCCTCGCAGATGGAGCGAAGGAAGGAACAGGGACTCTCAGGTGACTCAGGGCTCTCAGGGTTCGTGCACCGTAGATCTCATGGACTCTCCTCTTGGGCGCAATGCTGTATCTGTGCAACACTCTGAATTTAACCTCTCTCAGCCAAAGTTAGATTTCTTTGTGGAATACATGAACTTCACCATTTTCTTGCATCACCCAATAGGTGTGACCAGGACCTTCAGCAGAAACCACCCCTCGGACAGGTTTGGCCTCTCCTGAAGGAGAAAATACCCAAACAGTTTTGCCTAACAGATTCTTTTCTCTGATAACAGGAACTCTATCACCTTCCTCCTTTCGCAACAAATCTGATTGGGCAGGTCCAGCTCGATTCACTGAACCTCTACTATTCACCAACCAGGTTGCTTGTGCTAAATGTTTCTCCCAGTTTTTCAAAGATCCACCCCCCATGGCTTTGAGAGTGGTTTTCAGCAAACCGTTGTAGCGTTCGATCTTTCCTGCAGCTGGTGCATAGTAGGGAATGTGGAATATCCACTCGATGCCGTGCTCTTTGGCCCAGTTTTTTACAAGATTGTTCTTGAAATGAGTTCCGTTGTCTGACTCAATCCTCTCTGGAGTTCCGTGTCTCCACAGGATTTGTTTCTCCAGGCCAAGAATGGTGTTACGTGCAGTTGCATGAGGAACTGGATAAGTTTCCAGCCATCCAGTGCTTGCCTCTACCATAGTCAGCACATACTGCTTACCAGATGGAGAACGAGGTAGAGTGATGTAGTCAATCTGCCAGGCTTCACCATACTTGTACTTGGACCATCGGTCACCGTACCACAAGGGCTTGATCCGCTTTGCCTGCTTAATAGCAGCACAAATGTCACAGTCATGGATGACTTGTGTGATAGCATCCATGGAAATGCCAATGGATCTGTCACGAGCCCATCGGTAGGTTGCATTTCTGCCTTGATGTCCTGATGAGTCATGGGCCCACCGAGCTAAGAACAGCTCACCTCGGTGTTTCCAGTCAAGATCAGGATCAGGATCAGAGTTTGTGTCCACCTGGGAAACTCTTGCAGCTAGATCTGCCTGATGGTTGTGTTGTTGTTCCTCAGTAGCTTTGCTCTTAGGAATGTGAGCATCAATGTGTCTCACTTTCACTGGGATTCTCTCAATACGAGCAGCAATGTCTTGCCACAGATCTGCAGCCCAGATTTGCTTTCCTTTCCTCTGCCAGCCATTCTTCTTCCAGTCTTTCAGCCAACCCCACAAGGCATTGGCTACCATCCACGAGTCGGTGTAGAGATAAAGCTTTGGCCATCTCTCACGTTCAGCTATGTTAAGAGCTAGCTGGACAGCTTTTACCTCTGCAAATTGACTGGATTCTCCTTCTCCATCTCTCGCTTCTGCAACTCTGCGCGTTGGACTCCACACTGCAGATTTCCATCTCCGCTTGTTCCCAACAAGACGACAGGAACCGTCTGTGAACAAAGCATATCTCTTTTCATCATCAGACAGATCACTGTAAGGAGGAGCTTCCTCAGCACGAGCTACTCTCTCCTCTGGAGGTTTAGCACAGCTTGTGCCTTCTGGCCAGTTTGTGATCACCTCCACCAAACCAGGCCTTTCGAGATTTCCCATTCGAGCTCGCTGTGTTATCAGAGCCATCCACTTAGACCAGGTAGCATCTGTTGCATGATGTGGTGAAGAACCTTTGCCTTTGAACATCCAATTCAGAACTGGCAATCTAGGAGCTAGAAGAAGTTGTGACTCAGTTCCAATCACTTCAGAAGCAGCTTTCACTCCTTCATAAGCAGCTAAAATCTCTTTCTCTGTTGGAGTGTAGTTTGCCTCTGAGCCTCTGTAGCCACGACCCCAGAAACCAAGAGGACGTCCTCGTGTCTCCCCTGGAGCTCTTTGCCATAAGCACCAGGTTGGACCATTGTCACTCGCGGCCGTGTACAGAATGTTCTTAATGTCTGGACCAGTTCGGACAGGTCCCAGACCCATCGCTTGGACTACCTCTCGCTTGATCTGGTCAAAGGCTGCTTGTTGCTCAGGACCCCATTGGAAACTGTTTCTCTTTCCAGTCACATCATATAGGGGTTTCACAATCTGACTGTATCCAGGAATGTGCAGTCTCCAAAATCCCACTATGCCTAGGAAACGCAGAGTTTCTTTCTTGTTGATGGGATTTGCCATGGTGGAGACTCTGTTTATCACATCCATTGGGATGTGACGGCGACCATCTTGCCACCGCACTCCCAGAAACTGGATTTCTCTGGCAGGTCCTTTCACCTTGTCTCGCTTGATAGCGAAACCAGCTTGCAAGAGAATGTCAATGATTTTGTTACCTTTCTCGAAGACTTCTTCAGCAGTCTCACCCCAGACGATGATGTCATCGATGAACTGAATGTGTTCTGGAGCTCCACCTTTCTCCAAAGCATCATGGATCACTGCATGGCAGATGGTTGAACTGTGAATCCACCCCTGGGGCAAACGATTGAATGTGTACTGAATGCCTCTCCAGGTGAAAGCAAACTGAGGCCTGCATTCCTCTGCTATGGGAATAGAGAAGAAAGCATTAGCAATGTCTATGGTAGCATACCATTTGGCCTGCTTGGATTCCAGCTCATATTGGAGTTCCATCATGTCTGGTACAGCTGCACTCATGGGTGGAGTTACTTCATTCAAGGCACGGAAATCAACTGTCAGACGCCACTCTCCATTCTGCTTTCGCACAGGCCAGATTGGACTGTTGAAAGGTGAATGAGTTTTGCTGATGACCTTCTGACTCTCCAACTGACGAATCAAGTTTTGAATGGGCACCAAAGAGTCACGGTTGGTTCTGTATTGTCTGTGATGCACAGTTTGAGAAGCAACCGGCAGCTTTACATCCTCTATCTCATGTTGTCCCACAACTGCAGATTCATCTGAAAGCTCAGGTCTAATGGACAACTTCAATTTTCCTCCATCAATTTCTACAGTTGCTATTCCAAAAGCCCATTTGTAACCCTTAGGGTCTTTAAAACGCCCTTCTCTCAGAAAGTCAATTCCCAAAATACAAGGTGCATTAGGACCTGTTACAATAGTATGTTTCTTCCACTGCTTCCCAGTTAAACTTATATCAACCTCTATCTTAAACAACTCTTGAGATCCACCAGTGACTCCCTGAATAGTTATAGATTCTCCCCCTTGATAATTTGATGGTATTATGGTGCACTGAGCTCCTGTGTCAACCAAGGCCCTGTACTTCTGAAATTTTGAAGTGCCAGGCCACTGGATGTACACATCCCAATAGATTCTGTTATCTCCATTATCCCTTACCTCCCCCTGGCGGAAGGCAGGGCACCCCTAATGGTGGGGATTACATCCACATGTACAGCTGGCACAACGTCCAGCATCAGAATTAGGATCACTGTTGGAGCTATCAGAGTTGTTCTGGGAAACTGAGGAAGCGACAGCTACCCTCCTGGTATTGCTACCTCGGGATCTGCCCCTCTGCAGCTCCCGTAACCTCTTGAAAAGATCAGAAGTTGGTTGACCATCCCATCTGTTCATGTTCTCACCAAACTGATCACGCAGAGTTATCCAGATACTGCCACGTGATTGCCTCTGCTGTCTGTTTTGGTTTGACCTATTCTGGAATGGCCTTCTTGGAGCACGTCTGTTCCTAACAGCTGAAACTTGTATCCATCTGGAGGAAGAGGAATCAGAATCATCCCCCTTCATCAAGTTGGATATGGAGGTTTTAAGTTCCTCCTTCAGCTCTTTCATGCAATTCTCCATCTTTCCAGACAGAGCCTCAATGGCTGAAACCAAAGAAGTACGTGCGAGACTATCCTCCAACTGCCTCATTTGGTCAGTGAAATGGCCAACAGTGGGAGGCACTCCACCATAATTTCTTGCCACAATCCTGCTTGCCAGAATAGTAGCATAATTAGGAGGAGCAAGCTTAATGAGCTTTTTGGCAAGGCCTGTTCCAACAGGAATTTCATCAGGATTCAGAGTCTTATGATCTCCATACATTACTTCTCTCACAGCAAACTCTCTCAGACGCTTGATTCCCTCAGCTATTGTGGTCCAAGGCTTAGGGTTCCATGGTAAATCATCTCTGCTGGGGTACCTCAGCGAGACTGCCAGTAGGAGGCGTGCCCACAGAGAAACTTTACCAATGCACTTGCCTAGGTGCCTGTCTATGCCTGTATCCTTTGAGAGCATCCCCAACTGAGAGGCCGACTTGTCGCCTACCACCAATGCTGGGGCTCCCATATCAAAACACCTGGCTAGCCAAGACAGGACTGGCTCATTATCTCCTCTGATGTAATCCTTCCTCACATGTCTAATTTCCTGTCTGGGTGCATTAGCTGACTGTATGTCATCCTCCTCCTCATCATCATCATCATCATCCTGAGGTCGCTGTCCCCATAATCCTATTTTAATCCTCCGTTGAATTTCTTTGAGTTCAGAGGCACTACCAGCAGTTGCTAATCTACCAGGGTCTACATCCTGACCTACATCTCCATCATCCATGTGGGGTCTCAAGAGGTCTACCAGAGTTTTAAGGCTAACCCTCTCTTCCTCATCAGAAGGATCTTTCTTAAGAGAGGGACCCTGAGTAGAAGGACCCTCATCTCCATCTGCACCATCTCCTGCAGCATCTGCATCTCCTCCTGCAGCTCCTTTGCGCTTTCTGGTGATAGTGGCAACCAAATTTACTGGCTTGGTTTTCACATTCACAGCAGAGTTGGAAGAGCAAGTAGCCTTATGTCTTTCTTGATACAGTGCTATCAGTAGCCATATGATTATTCCAAGAAGCAACAAAATTAAGGCAAGCACAAGATATCTAGGGTACCACTGGTTCCAAAGACCCTCTGTAGTTGTAAGAGGAGTAACAAACTCATATGTGTCTGCTAGCAGATCCATAGTTGAGTTACCATAGCTTCTTAGCCCAATAAGACCACAACAGAATTCACCAACATTCAGTAACTTGTTCTTAACCCAAAGAAATGACTTATATGCCACATATCTCACAATCTTGTCTATCATGCAAGAAATGGCCCATCTGTAGACAATTGCACCGATAATAGATGAAATAGAATGACTCAGAATCCAAAACAGCTTCATTTTGCTTCCTAATCTGAGCAGAAATAAATCACAAGCAATCGAGCCCCGAGTTGGAGCGCCAAAAATAAAAAGTGTGTCGGTGTGAGCTGAAATTCCCCCCCCACCAACAATAACCAGGCTAGCTCAGTCTGGAAGCAAATGAAAAGCTGTATTTACAAGCAGAGTCTAAAATCTACAATGAAATGCAATGAATATGTACAAATATACAAAATTCACAACATTCACATATATATACAATCAACAGAAAAAGCACAACCGATCTCCCTTTGCTTCCCCCCAAGGGGACCCTCCCAAAGGGGCCTCCCTCTCCCAGGAGCTTCCCCCCCGACCCCCCTGGACAGAGAAGCAGAGTTAGTTAAGCAGAAAGTTGTTAACTTAGCTGCCAAGGTCAGTACGTGTTATCTTCAGCCAGAAGAGAAGAAGAAACAGCAGCCAGACAGCCCAGCAACTGCCCCCACTGCCGAACGCAGAATGTGCCGAATGCCTACTTTGTTTTGGGTAATAGTTCTTAAACATTTCTATCTATCCAATGGAAGTGTTTAGAACAATCGTTATTTTGCTTTCTTACACCCAATAGTGACTTATTTACATTCTTTCACTTTCTCTGTTCTGAACTTTGCAAGGAAAAATTAAAAAGACAGTTTCAAACCACCACACCAGTACCTGACTTCTGCCACCTCAGGACTTTTACAAAATGTTTTGCTGATTTATTAAAAAAACAGAACAAAACAAAACAAAACAAAACAAAAAAAAACAAAAAAAACCAAACCAAGCCAAAGCAAACCAAACAAAAAACCCCAAAAGGTAAAAGCATAGGTCAAGAGCGAGAATGAAGCTTCTTCATCACTTTATGTCAAATATTAAAACTTTAAGCCAGTGGTAATTATTAGACTAAGATGCCTAATATACACTATGATCAGTGTTATTTTTATTTTCTTTATACTATCTTAAGTAAATGAAACAGGATTGTACCATGCTATAGCATAGTCTCTACAGCTAGTTAAGCAAAAGAAGACAGAAATGCCTGTATTGGATCAGATCAAAGATCTAACAGGTTTGTTTTTCTCTCAGGTGGTATCTAATAATGGACACCTTGGAAAGAATATAAAAGCAGGAAAAGCATGTAGTGAAATTTCCTACATATAGCTTCACAACTGAGCCCTTTTTTGCTGAATATCACAAGAAGAAGTCCAGTTCCACTTTGGACTCATATACAATACATCATCCACAAAAACTGTGTGTGCTGTAGGAAGAATTGCCCTTTCCCTGTCTTGAATCTCCTACTTGTTTCATTCATTCTTCATTCATTGCCTCCCAATTTGTGTCCTGAAGCAGATGGTGAAGAGACACTCAAATTTTCCCTTTTTGCCCCCCTCAGGATTCTATAATCCTCTGTAACACCCCCTCTCCAGGAGACTTCTTCCCAGCCTCTAGAGTCTCCATCTTCCCAAAGATTCTTCAAACAGACGCCATTCCCCACCTTTGGACAGCTTCATTGTCCTTTCTATCTTTTCCCATTCTGCTGTCGTTCTTTCCAAAAACAAGGAGATGAAAACAGCAAAGACTATGATGACAAAAAGAGACTAGGCTGCAAGGTTCAAGCAAATAATTTATTTGAGCTTTGATTATAGGTTTAACTGCAAGGACCAGTTAATGATGAACTTCGCTCCTAGATTGAATACACTAGTGTTACAGGTTTTTACGGATACAATGGAAGGATGTAGTATTAAAGCTTAGCAAGAATGTACTAAAATAACCATATTTTGGTTATTACACATGGTTTTTAAACCATACTAAATGTTATGTGTGTTAATCATCTGAGGTTATAATCTTACAGCATGCTAAATATTTGCTTACTCCTGCAGTTAAAGGCTCTCAGTTCCAGAAAAGTAGTCTTGTCCAGTGTCCTGACCAGAAGGGAAGGGTGTCTATGCAGGAAAGATGTAGTGTTGGAAGGGCAGCTCCCAGTTTCTAACCCAAATCATAAGGCTTTAATCCCCTGATTTGCAAGACTATGGTCAAAACTGTGCCTGAGTGGATTATACAATCTGAAAATATTTATCTTCTTTATCCATGGGTAGGATTCACTTCTGTGCTTTTTATTCCTCTTTTGCTGGTCTTAAGATTGTCAGGATACACAGGGCTGTTGGCTGAAACCGACACTGAAATGTCCCAGCTTCTCTTTATCTTACTTTTTTGGTCAATTGAGTGGTGGTTTGAATTAAGACCCAGAACATAGTATTTGTTGAAGGATTTCAAGGTTCAGCTCAAGTTTCAGTTCTCTGAATGTTGCAGTACTCGGGTTGGAACTAGATGATCCTTGTGGTCCCTTCCAACCCTGACTGATTCTATGATTCTATGATTTTATGATTTGTTCTGTGGCTAATGAGCAACTCAGGGCTGAGCTACCTACACAGCTCCCCACGGGTCATCTCTGCCCAGATAGGGCCTCAAGACAATCCAAAGCTAGGTCACTCCATATGTTGTCTGCATGCACTTGACATTATCGAAACTTGTTCTCAAACTATGAGCTAGACAATCCATACAAGTATTTATGGAGCTGACACATCCCAGATGTAAGCAGTGGCACTGAAATGTCTCAGCTTTTCTCTCCAGACTTTTTTCAAGTAGTTAGTTATGTCCTGTTTAGCTTTTGGCCACTTGCTAGAGTCTGAGCTGACATAGACCAATTATGTTCCCAGTATCCTTTTGCAGAGCAGTAATTGAAAGGGAAATTCCAATTACGACCACTCAACAATGATAGTTTTTGATCAAGGAATGATCTGGCACAGAGCTCAAGAAAGCCAATCTGTAGAAGGGGTCTGGAAGCTGCCTGGAAGCAGGGATGCTAGGAACAGAAGGACTGTCTGCTGCAGAATGAAGTTTGCAGACGAGATAAGAAATGCTGCAGTATTGTCTTGTAAAAATTGTGGAATATCAGTGCTCCAAGACCACGTTTGCTAAACAGACCTGAAACTTGCAGATGGACCCAAGGTGAAACCAATGCACCCTATGTCAACACTTGCAGGATTGGTACTGGTGTATGCATATAATCAGCTCATGTTGCATTTTTGCAGACTCCTTTCAGAACCAGTTACCCAATGCATGGCTTATTAAATGTCTTTATATGTGTTTTTAATTTTCTTCAAGAGTTGCAATAAGTATTTCCCAAGATAATCTGCATTTCAGAGTCCACCACTTTAGGCAAAAGGATTGCTTTTTCCACCTATACCTGTCACTTTTCTGTTTGTCTGCACTGACATTGAGCTGCTCCTTTGTTCAATCAGTCAGCATCATTAAAGCTTTTTCTGCAGAGCTCTCCTCCATAAGGCTGGTACAGCATTTCCAGTCTATTTACTGTCCTACAATGCTCTTTTTCTGTCTTTTTTGCTCATACTAGACTTTTGCTTCCTTTTTGACTACAGCAACTCTGAACAAGGTATAAAAATTCATTGACGTAAGGGTTAACTGTGAATCATAGTGGAAAAGACAACATCCAAAACCCCAGAACCCAGAAGCAGCAACTGGAACAGGAAGCCTCCCATGTTAAAATCAAGCCCCTTAATCATAGAGTCATAGAATCATAGAATCAGTCAGGGTTGGAAGGGACCACAAGAATCATCTAGTTCCAACCCTCCTGCCATGGACAGGGACACCTCACACTAGATCAGGCTGGCCAGAGCCTCATCCAGCCTGGCCTTAAACACCTCCAGGGATGGGGCCTCAACCACCTCCCTGGACAACCCATTCCAGGCTCTCACCATTCCCATGGGGAAGAACTTCTTCCTCACGTCCAGCCTGAATCTCCCCACTTCCAGCTTTATTCCATTCCCCTAGTCCTATCACTATCTGATAGCCTAAAAAGTCCCTCTCCAGCTTTCTTGTAGGCCCCCTTCAGATATTGAAAGGCCACAATAAAGTCACCTCAGAGCCTTCTCTTCTCCAGACTGAACAGCCCCAACTCTCTCAGTCTATCCTCATAAGAGAGGTGCTCCAGCCCTCTGATCATCCTGGTGGCCCTTCTCTGGACATGTTCCAGCATGTCCATATCCTTCTTGTAACAAGGGCTCCAGAACTGGACGCAGTACTCCAGGTGGGGTCTCACTAGAGCAGAGTAGAGGGGGAGAGTCACCTCCCTCGACCTGCTGGCCACACTTCTCCTGATGCAGCTCAGGATCTGGTTGGCTTTCTGGGCTGCAAGTGCACCTTGACAGCTCATGTTGAGCTTCTTGTCCACCAGCACCCCCAAGTCCCTCTCCTCAGGGCTGCTCTCCAGCCGGTCCCTGCCCAGCCTGTATTTGTGCTTGGGATTGCCTCGACCCAGATGCAGGACCCTGCACTTGGTCTTGTTGAACCTCATGAAGTTGGCTTGTTACCATCTCTCCAGCCTGTCAAGGTCCCTCTGGATGAGATCCCTTCCCTCCAGCCTGTCTGCTGCACCACACAGCTTGGTGTCATCTGCAAACTTGCTGAGGGTGTACTCAGTGCCACTGCCCATGTCATGCACAAAGATGTTGAACAAGACTGGTCCCAGGACTGATCCCTGAGGGACTCCGCTTGTCACTGGCCTCCACTGGGACAAGGACACATTGACAGTCCCTCTTTGGGTGTGGCCATCAAGCCAGTTCTTTATCCATCTCGTGGTCCACCCATCAAACCCATGTGTCACCAGTTTGGAGACCAGGATGTGGTGTGGGACAGTGTCGAAGGCTTTGCTTAGGTTCAGGTAAATGACATCGGTTGCTCGCCCCTCATCCATTAAGGTTGTGACCTGTTCATAGAAGGCCACCAGGTTTGTCAGGCAGGATTTGAAAGTCACTGCTTCTCCCAAGCTAGTTCGGACAGTATCTTTGAATGTCTTGCATCCCACTTAAAAAAACCCAGTCACTACACAGGTCTTTAATATATTTTCCAAATTTTCCAGAGTAAAGTTATGCTACATGGGAAAGGCTGACATACCTGTCCTAGCAAATATTTGGTTTATACCTAAAAAATAGACATAATTATTACTTATATAGAGCAACACAAAAGATCACCAGGGATCATCCAAACTCAAAATTATAACTCAGATCATACAGGTTACCACAACATCTTCAAGAAAACCTATTATTTCTATTAGCTCTGTCATTAATGTGGCACAGAGTTGCAGATGAAGTTAAACACAACAGATTGGCATGGGCAAAACTATGGGCCACTTTTATACTGAAAAAAATCTGTCCTGGGTTTGCTGGTTGGTTTTTGTACTGCTAGGAGGATGTCTGGGATTACACAACCTGATTGCATTATTCACAGTGCGGCTAAGTGGATAAAACAGCCTGCATCTGTGTCTGATCTAAAGCCTTCAAATTCATTTAAAGCTGAAATGTTGCACGAATCAGGGAGAAGAAAAAGCCTAGTGAAGAAATGCCAGTCAAATTAATATGAATGCTGAGCTCCAGTATAACTGGGATTATCCTGCTTCCCAAATTTTTAACACTTGCAGAAACAATGGGCATAAGAAGGAAACACAACCTTCAGATTAGCCTGTCTGTTTAATTGGAAATTAGTTTCTTTTTCTCCCCATCTGTACTGCTTATAAAGGACTGGACTCTATATTCAGCTTGCTAAGATGGGGCTACACAAAATGTTTTCTCCAAAAGCCATACTCACCATTACTTCTTCTTTATTTTCTTTTTCCCAAGGAAAAACAAGATAGCAATTTGTAGTGTTCAAAACAGGCAGTAAGTGACCATCAGACACCTAGTATTGGATACTCACTTATGGAAGTTTTAATCTTTCTCCCTGCTCTTTGTGGGACATATCAATAGAAAAATGAAAGAAAAAACAAACAAAAAACTACACCAAAACAGTGAGCAAACACAGTATTTTAAGATCTTCTTCATTCTCAGATTGGAGTTAAGACAATTTCCAGTTCTGACTTGATGGGATAAATTCAAATAGCTTCTTCCCTTTTTACCATCACTGTCTGTTAATAAAATTGGTTAGACCAGATGCAGTCCTGGGAAGATAACAACCTAAGTCTGCTGATTCATCTGTTATTCATCACACATTTAAATAATCTCTGTCCTGTAAAGGCTCTTGAAGTCCAAATTCACTTACAGCAAATGCAGAAAAGAAAGCCTGGAGAAGTGAAAGCTATTAAATCTTTCTTCTCCAGTTTGAAATTAATTATATTTAGTTCTTAGAAATGAGCTCTCTCTCTCATTCAGGGCAATCTTAACCAGAGCACTGTAGATTTAGATTACACATTAGGAATAAGTTTTTTACTATGAGGGTGGTGAGATGCTGGAAAGGGTTGCCTGGAGAAGTTATGGATGCCTCGTCTCTGGGAGCATTTAAGCCCACCCCAGATGAGGCTTTGAGCAACCTGGTCTACTGGGAGGTGTCCCTGCCCATGGTAGGTGGGCCAGAACTAAATGATCTTTAAGGTTTCTTCCAACTCAAGCTGTTCTATGATTCTCTGATTTATGAAGTGAAGCCTTAGGTTTTTCCTTGGTGCTGCACAAGTAACGAAAAAATTTACCTGTCAGAAAACCTTCTTCTCTGCTTTAATCAGTATGCCAGCTTTAATTGCTGATTACTGACTGCCATGCAGTGTTCTTGTTACTTTTCAATAATTTACATTACCATAGACATCTGGTACTTTGGAAAGAGTCATGCAGTAGTTATTTACTGTTTTTCATCCAAACTAGTTTCCATATCAGGGAAAACAGTTTTGCTAGTGTTTCTTTTTGTATCCTCAGATGAAAAGACACCTAAGGTGGCCATAAAGATCATGTGATGAACTTCCTTCCTCTTTCTCTTTATTTATGGTAGAATATTTTTGCACACTTAGTTACAGGGTAGAAATAGCAGCAGAAGCTAAATGAGAATTGTTTTATGATTTTTCCTGCCTTCTGATGTATAGAAAATTCTTAATAATTCTTACCAAAACCAATTTTATCATTTTTTGTACTATTTACTTCTGCAAGGTAGATTGCAACTTACTGTACCAAGATTTCCTGTGCAGTATTTTCACCAGCCTGGTATTCAAAGATTTCTCAGAGTTCAAGACAATGGAGGGGAAAAAAAGAGAAAACAAGATATCTCCCAATTTTATGTGCACAACAGCTCAGATTCACAGAAGTACACACAAGACAGCACTATGTACTGATCAACTCAGTACCAGGTACTTCTATGGGAAATCTGGTTTTGTCTTTGAAAGAGAGCAGAAGAGCAAAAGAACCATTAGGTTTCAAGAAACTAAGTTATAGCAAATTGCTGCAAGTTTGTTTTATCTTCGGACAAAACGTAACTGAAGCAGAAGAAACTTCCTGAGTGACCTGATGGAAGATTTCTTCATCTCAATATATATATATGAGTTCAGTGGAGGTTACATTTCTTCAGCGCTATATGGCCCACTAGGAATCTAGAATTCAGAGATAAATAAAGGATTCTGGAAGGATACCAACTGAAAATGGTCATCAGAATTTGAGTTTGGGGGATGGTATATGCCTGAGGAGGAAAGAGAGATGTAGGTCCCCTCAGGGTCTTACAGGGAAGCAACTATATCTGGAGACTGGACATGAACCTGAGCAATGTATTCTAAATCACCATTCTTTGAGCAGAGTTTTGGATTATATGGTCTCCAGAGCTGTCTTCCATCACTAGTTACTATGCAAGTCTGTGAATCCTGCATTTCTCCTTATGTAACAATTTTGTCTCATGTCTTGACTGTGATCAGCTTGCAAGGACAGTAAACAGAAAGCTTCTAGCTTCCAGGAACTCTTCACTGGCAAATACTTCATCAGAAAATTAGTGCACAATTTTTTGAGTCCTGGGATGCTTTTAATGCCATTGTCACAGACAGGAACAAAAGCTCAGCGGACAGCATGGGGGACAGAGCAGAAATGATGTCTGTTTAAAGATTGAAAATCATTAATTACTTTCCTATGACATTTGGTGCATCTGTCATAAGACAGGATATAGAATAACAAAATAATATATTGCAAAAAATATGTGTTGGCCATCTCAGTCAAAATTTGTTTGGACATTTTAGAGCAAAAATAAAGACAAAGAAAAAAGTGTTGTTTGACTACAAAACTCATGTTTCTCCCTCCTACTCACACCCAAAAAAAAAAATCCTCACTAGTGCTTTTCTAGGCTAGAGATATCTGAGAAGGGAATTAGAGTACAAGCACTAAATGTATTTTAGAAAGGTGTGTATTAACCCTTTCCCCTTCACTTACATTTACATTTTCCACAGATAGTTTTATAGCTCTGCTTTCAAGCACAGCCTTGAAAGGATATTCAGTCTGATTTGTTATTCTGAACTGATAGGAACTCATTGGATTTGGTTTCACTTTCTGGTTTTCAATTCGTTTTTCAATTCTTTTCTTGCCACCTGAGTTTAAAGATCAAATAAAATGGAATCCTTAGAGCGAGATTCCACTCAAATCACTTTACTTTAAGACAAAATCAGTTTTCTACAGGCTTGCAAAACCGTGTAGTTTCACCTCTTAGCAAGCAAGGCCTGAATGTTGAAAAGAAATCTGAAAATGGACAAAGTTGTGGGCATCCTAACCTGACCCAATGTTGCAGTTTCATGTAGTTTTGTTCATTTTACCAAATTATTTCTGTTGTCAGTAAAGCTTCACCACTTTCCTCGTCTGACTGACCTGAGCAGTTGAAGAGTTACCCTTTTTGTTATGTAAAATTCAAACAATGACCAAACCAAAATAAATTATATGTATGTTTTGCTTCACACCTTCAGACAAAAGGAAACAGCCTCAGGTTGCACCAGGGGAAGTTTAGGTTGGATATTAGGAACAATTTCTTCACAGAATGAATTGTAAAGCACTAGAATGGGCTACCTAGGGAAGTGATTGAGTGATCATCCTGGAAGGTATTTAAAAGACATGTAAATGTGATGCCTAGGGACAAAATTTAGTGGTCACCTGGCAGTATGGGGTTAACAGTTGGACTTGATAACCTTAAAGGTCTCTTCCAACCAAAATGATTTTATGATTCTATGATTCTAAGTTAGTGTTCTTATACCTGTCAATTCTTAAATCCCTCACATTTAGAAAATAAGTCACTTGAGAGCAAGCTGTTCTTTGTAGAGCTAGATAAATACTGTCCTGAGCAAGGAAAGTGTTTCCTATGCAGTTAGCTATGCAGTTCCACTGTCACAAATTGTCAAGAAAAGGGGGGAGGGGGGGTGTGGGGGGGTAAAAGGAAAAAAAAAAAGTAGCAGTTGCTTTTAGTTTGACTCAGACACTTCAATGCTTGCTGAATAAGCTAAGAAATCTGCAGGTATCTCTTCCCCATTGCTCTGGAAAGAGTTTTATTTATGTTACAAATAACTACAGTTATGTCTTGAAATCTCCAAAGACAGCAATGGCTTTCTCCCAGTGTGTTAACTATGAGCTTTTAAAGTTATCTGAGCCCTGAACAAGAGTAGGCAAGGACTACTAACCCCTGTCCTCAGTTATGAATAAGAACAGCACAGCATCAGTTGAAGTGTAGTAGTCAGAATGGGAACAAAAACATGCAGACTCATCATCATCAAAGAAACAAAGAAAAAGGAACTCTTAAGGGCTTTTGCAATTGGAAAAAATGAAGTTTACAGCCAATGCATAATTATCAACTAAATTTTATTTTTCCTCATGGTGAAGAAATCTGAACTTAAGAGAAAGGTTTCTGTGCAGTGCTCATTTGTCTCTAATTGGAAGCAACAAGCTTTTCTCTTGGGCTTTTCAAACAAAGTCCTCTGCAAAAACATCAGATGTTTTTCCCTGTGTCTTCTCCCTTTGTATTCTCTTAACAATACGTGTCCTTTTGCAGCACTGGTTTGAGCATGGAGGAAGAATGCTGGACTGAACAGTGGATCTCAGCCTTCAGACTGGGGTAGTGAGTAGCTGGATAATCATAGAATCATAGAAACAGTCAGGGTTGGAAGGGACCACAAGGATCATCTAGTTCCAACCCCCCTGCCATGGGCAGGGACACCTCACACTACATCAGGCTGGCCAGAGCCTCATCCAGCCTGGCCTTAGCACCTCCAGGGATGGGGCCCCAATACAAGGAAGAGAAGGCTGGGGTAAGTGATATCTGAACCTATGGAACCAAGTTGCTTTTACAGACCTGCAAGACTCCTGCACTGATCAAGATACTTGAGAAACCTTAAGCCCTGCTGTGGCATTTCCTTCTGGGCTTCTGGCTGCAGAATGTGCTCATTGTGTACATGCATTTTCTGATGGGGTTGCTGGTGCAGCAGAAACTTTTGGTGGGATGTTATTTAGCTCTTTTGTGGAATCCTTCTGCCAGTGGGACTGCCTGCAAACCCTCCCCTCTAAGAGCAAGCTACATTTCATTATATTTCACCATCTATCCAAATTGATGTGTAAGTGCAAGTAGATTGTGAAGAGAACACAAAACCAAAGATGCTGTGCTTTATCCCTGGCCTGAGGATCTGATGCAGTTATGTTATTGGTCAGGTCAGTTGTGGTGAAAGCAGTGTAAGAAGCATGGAGGAGCAGTCTGGCTTATAGAAACACTGCCATCAGTGCTCAGTAGACCTAGATATCAACTGGGAGGTAAAAACAAAATCAACTGTGAGGCTTGTGATCTTTCGATATATTCAGCAGGTAAGGTGTCACAAGAAAGATGTATTAATATAAAAAGAGCAAAAGTAAACTGAAGAATACCTTTTTCCATTTGCTGCTGCCACTCAGCAGTTACTTGTCAGGGGAAGCTCAGTATTACAGTACAAAAAGCAATTAGCAAATCGCATTGTCTGGCTGGTTCTGCATCACATAGCTGAAATATCCTGTAAAATATCTATCTATAAATAACTAAACTCATATAAGGAAAGCTGAAATAGAACATCTTACAAGCAAAGGTGAAGAATATTTTGCATTTCAAACTTAATCTTCAAAGCTGAATGCAAGAGAACAGGGAGATAGCAGGTAGTGTGATAGTGCTCTCTGGTGGGAGAATAGCACCCTCTGATGTACCAGGCAAAAGAGCACCCGTGGTTATGTGAAGTGCGGAGGGAACAGATTTTGTGGCTACCCCAACAGTAGCACACAAGGGAGCAGTCAGGAAAGGCAAGGAGAGAAGAGGATGTATCATAGATGATAAATTAAGTTTTAAACCTATGTCTGACAGAATTTTCAAAAGGCATTCTTTCTAAGGTAGAACGTGAAAGATCGGGGTATACCACTGTGTTTGGAAGCTGCTTAGTGAAAATTTGGAGACTGAGATGTAATTTATCCTGTGTTTGTAGCTTTTTTTTCCTATTTTTCTGTTTTCTTTTTTTCTATTTTCTGTTGTACTTATAGGAAAATAAATGCAGAACTAGCAACCACACTGAGCCTAAAAGAAGGCTTAATAGGCAACATATCACCTGATCATGAAAAGGTGCTGCTGTTATTGTTTTAAAAGTATTCATAATTTTCAGCAAAATGAAGAGAAGTGTTAGTTAAAGGTGAGGTAAACACTGTTTACTCTGATTCATTTATAGGCAAGCACATCACTTATACTTTTATTAAAAAGCACAACCTGGGCTTTATCAGTAGGAAATATCCCAAAGAGATCAATGGATGCATTAAGCATACAAAAAAATGAACATTAAATCAGATGTACATAGACAAGTTCTAGGAATTTTTTTTAGAGTACTACATAGCACTAGTGCCTACAGGCAATGAATGAAATAGTTCCATGCCCCATTACTATTCAGCTCCAAAATACAAAGAGAGATCTTTCCTGTGCCAAAGGGCTTAAGTACTCAGTAGAGAAGAGAAAAGGAAAATAAGCATAAAGTATTATTATCCCCTTGGACAGAACTGAAATTTAGGTTTAAAGAGCCTGAGTTTAAACATATTCAGTTCTTCAAACATTTTTATGTGTCTGAATGGAAACACGTTGAATTCAAACACGTTTATGTGATGAATGGAAACAGCATTAAGCACATTCCTATCATCTTCACTGGATGAGGGTTATGTGACTTGTTTACACTTAGGAAGGACTCCTGAGGCAAAAGTGAGAATTTTCCTCGGAGCAGCTCTTTCTGGACCTGGTATCCTAAACTTAATTTGGAAGTTTTAGTCATCCAAAGCAACCTATGCAGCCCATGAAGATTAAGTAACTAACCCAAAATATATGCAAGGAGCATGACAGGAAATGTATAGGGGAGGTATTTAGAAGAGGAACTTATCACAAAACTGCAACTGATGATTCGTTTGCCAAAATGCTGTCACTCAGGTCAGTATTTGCTGTGCAGGCTAATCATGGCTGGTCATTAACATGAAACAAATGCGTCCCATATTGCTACCTGCTAATATTTAACAGGGAACTCATATAAATGTTTCTCCCTTGGCCTTTCATTAAATCTATTCCAAGGACCTGTGGCCCTGACACAGGAAACTGAGGGCAATGGAAATGTGATCATTTCTTCTTCCCTGTCACTCTCTTGGAATCAAGCAAGAAAACAACAACCTAACACATACAGGAAATGTTATCTCCTAGTTCCAGAGAACACTGGTAGCTTGGAGAAAATTTGCTGCTGCAACAGAGAACATCTGTACTTAGAGGACAAAGAGAAAATTAGCATTTTTATATATACCTGGAATGATTAATCTCAGTTAAATTTTGAAATGTTTTTTTAAAATGTTCACTAAAGCTAAAGGATCTTTATGGAAGCTATTGCAATAACATTGGAAAAGCGTGAACCTTGGGCAGCAAGACAACCAGAAAAATTCAGTTCAAACTTCCATTTGACTTTGTGATGCTATTTCTAACTGGATATGCAGAGAAATGTACTCCTGCTTGTGGTCAGATTGTTTTTACTACTTATATGTTTGGTGGTACTGATGGCTTGGAGAACTGTAGGACCAATGTGTTTGCTCTTATTTTCCAGCTCCTAGATTCTCACAGGCTGCTTGCTCACTTTCTTTTCAAGATTCCCAGATGCTGAACAGCAAAGACAACTATGTCACTAGAAATTAATATTAATTACCATCTGTATGAAAACTAAATCACCATGTATAACATTAACATCACTATTTGTATTCATTTGAAGGAACTTAGAAATTGGAATTTTCAATTTATGCAAAGAAGATGAATGAAGAAATTGTTTTCTGCAGCTGAGGGAATTACCTTTTCAGGGTCTGTCTGTTACTCCTGTGAGATATCCATTAAACTATATGGTGATTCAAATCCAACTATATATTTTCCATATCTTTTCAGTGTCATAATTTCCTGTTTATGAATTGAGGTGCAAGTACTGGGGTTTTCTATTTACCCATCAGTGAGTTTGGAAGTTACACTGGAATTATTTCTTTCCCTAAAAAACTTGCTTTCCCGGCAGACAGACAAAATTCCATTGTAAGGGTCATTCCTGTACTGGGATTCAAGTGCTGCAATGTAAATGATCTCATTTTTTCTTGACTTAATTCTGTAAACGAAGAGAAAATTATTCACGGAATGCCCCTGAGAAAATGATTGTATCATTTCTGCAAGTCATTCACAGAAATATTAGACACAAGTGAAAATTCATTTTAGCTTTCCTCTGCATTACCACTCGGTGGCGACATAATCCCATCAATGTGGGCTCCTGACACTAGGGCTGAGAAACCCTTGGTCATTCCAGTACTTGCTTGCTTCTACACTGAGCACTGCTGCACTAATCCTACAAACTCACTGACATCGTCTAAAAATTCAAGTCATATAATTTCACAAACTATGCAGTCTGATTTTTGAACTGGTTATTTAGACCCAAATTTGCAGTCAAAACACTAGTGGTACAAACATGAATGGAAGAGAATAGGAAAAAAAAAGTATAGTAGCTCAACTCTGATGCCACATTAGAGTGAGCACACCTCTAACATTATCACATTATTTTCCTGATTCAGTCCTCAATATGACACCCAATGCTCCCGTGGCAGCTGGAGATGGCACTCAAGTACTCCAAACACAGCCCACATGATGTCCTGCAACATAGGGCTCTAGGTGGGGGAAAAGATCTTACTAAAACTCAAGTCATATAATTTCACAAACTATGCAGTCTGATATTTGAACTGGTTATTTAGATCCAAACTTGCAGTCAGAACACTAGAAGTACAAACATAAATGGAAGAGAATAGAAAAAAAATTATAGTAGCTCAACTCTGATGCCACATTAGAGTGAGCACACCTCTAACATTATCACATTATTTTCCTGATTCAGTCCTCAATATGACACCCAATACTCCCGTGGCAGCTGGAGATGGCACTCAAGTACTCCAAACATGGCCCACAGGAATGGGACCAAAAGGGTTTGGTAGACATCACCTGCTCCCCTGGGATGCCTGGAAAATGCTGAAGAGCCTGACTTCAATCAGTTGTCAAAACACATGGCAAAATTCAGAAAGAATTACATATACAGGCCAAATGCATAGAAAACAGGAGGAAATCTACCTGTCGGAATTTTTAATAGAACAGATTGGAGATTGTTTTCCTTTTTCCCCTAGAATAGTTTGGCATTCTTGGGAAAGAATCAAAACCTAGGAAAAATCAAAACTTGAACACTTTACAGTGAACACACCAAATTGTGAGTCAAAACCACTGCCATGGGACCTTGCAAGAATTGTGACCATAATGCACCAGGCCACATGCATCCATTATCTGCTGTGAGCAGGATGCCCTGCAACACAGGGCTCTAGGTGGGGGGAAAGATCTTACTAATTAGCTGCCTGTGGGGCACCATGTAAGAGGCCCTGTGGACAGGAGCCTGTCCCTTAAACTGTGAACCCCAGAACCATATCTTCCACAAGGTACTGTGGTATCATCTACAAAACCAAATATTATATTTTTTTACCAAAAGCCAGAATATTTTCAGATTTGGATGTTCTTTGAGTCTGAAGAGGTATTGACATTTTCCATGGAAAGCAAATGCCTCTCAAAATACTTTCTTAGTTCCTTTTATTTCCCCCATTGGAAACAGATTACAATGGTGGGTTTAAATCTACTTGCAAAGTCTGAGGAACCTTCTCTAACAAAAATGGAAAACCTGCTGTAGCCTTATTTAAACTTATTAAGCTGGTTTAGCCTTCAAGAGTATATGTCATAAACATTATCAATGAAAATAGCTTTCAGAGGGGCTGTTCAACTTTGTCTTAACACATGTAACCTAGTGGAGATCATAGAACTGCAGAATGCTTTGAGTTGGAAAGGACCTTTAAAGGTCATCTCATCCAATTCCCCTACAGTGTGTGAGGTCATCTTTAAATAGATGAAATTGCTGAGAGTCCAGCCAACTTGATCTTGAATGTTTCCAGGGTTGGGGATTCTATTGCCTCTTTGGGCAACCTGTTCCAGTGTTTCACCATCCCTACCGTAAAAAATTTCTTCCTTATATCTAGTTTAAATTGATCCTCTTTTAGTTTAAAATCATTAGCCCCTGTCCTGTTGCAACAGGTCCTCCTAAAAAGTTTGTCCCCATCTTTGTTATTGGCCCCCCTTTAAATATTGAAAGGCTGCAATAAGGTCTCATCTCTCCAGAGCCTTCTCTTCTCCAGGCTGAGTAACTCCAACATTGTCAGGTTTTTTTTTTGTTTTTTTTTTTTTTTTTTTTTTTTTTAATAAGAGAGATGTTCCATCCTTCTGAACATTTTTGTGGCCCTCCTCTGGACCCAGTCCAACAGGTCCATATCTTTACTGCACTGAGGACTCCAGAGTAGCACACAGTACTCTGGGTGGGCTCTTGTCAGAGTGGGGGAGAGGAGCAGAATTGTGATGTATCTTTTAAAGGGTTGCCTCTTACAGATTCCCAACGCAAAACAGCCAAACCAATGCCTTCTCTGGACTAAGCTGGGGGAACAGGATGCAGATTTAATAAGCTGAAGTATCTCCATGGCAAAGTCTCATCCCCACTGATATCCACGATCCATTGCATGGTACATCTACCCAGGTCTGCTGCCTTTTTGTGCTACAGCTCTAACCAGGTGATTTCAGCTGACTATCCACACTGCAAAGAGGAAAAATTCCAACCTAGGCTGAAGTGGAATGCGGGGTGAGCCCAGGTGCCTAGATGGGTTAGCTAGCCCAAAATTCAAGTACCTGGTGAACGAGCTGATAGGGCCACACCACTTTCTGCAAATATATTTTTCTGTGTAGAGGCCCAGATCTAAATCACCATGTTTAAAAAATGAGAGAAAGATTGTGCACAGAACAAATTCCCTGGTGGACGTAGTTATTGAGCCAGAGGAGAAAGGACAGAGAGCATGCAGCCAGGGTGGGGACACTGAATGACTTCTGCCATTTTACAGAGCAAAATTCATGATGCCAGAAAAACATCACTGAGAGACTATCACCCTGCAGCTTCCCACACCTTTTCCCCTGCATTTTTTGAACCAGGCTATAAAGTCATGGGATTTTCAGCAATGAGAAATTCAAATTCTTTCTGTAATGGCTTCGTAATAACGACCATTGTCTCAGAAAACTGGAATCACGTCTTGCATATTGCTGAGAAAATGCCTTCATTGAGAAGAGATGCATTTCAGGGAAATACCATTATTGTTTCAGGTTGCCCCTTTGTGTGTCCTGTAAATCTTCAAAGTGATTGAGACTATAATTCATCTGGGCTGTGGGCAGAAGGAGACATTTCTTCCAAGAGGGGGACAGACTCCATGTGTGTGTGGTCCAACAGAAAGCAGCTTTAATCATGCGCTGAGAGTAATAGGCATTGTACTGTGACTAAATTTACTGTGCTTTCTGGCAGACACTTTCTGTGGGGAGAAGTGGTGCATTTCAAGCTCTAATCTTTGTTTTGTCTGCAGATTTTCACTATTCCTATACTAACTTGATACTTCACAAAACGGGGCCCAAAGTCAGCATCTGCTTTTGCAAACTTGAGTACCTAGCACATGGGCATCTGAGTGTACATCAGAAGTGATTTTAAAAAGAGCTCTGGACACGTGGCTCTGCAAAATCCCTTTTTACTTTTGTGTATGTTACAGATTTTACACAATTGCAATTATACTTCTGAGAATAAGATCCTAACTGTTTGATTCAGAAATACATTTTCTTGCCAAAGGCAATTGAAACATTGAAGTACCAGCATGGCGCCAACTGTGCAGTTAAATTGAAGTCCCCAGCTCAGCTTTTCTCCAGATTTAATTGGCATGGCTGCAGTCTTTTCAGATCTTTTCAGACTTGGTCATCCTCTTTGTACAAAATTAAGAGAATTAAGGCCAAATCCAAGCATAAAATAACACCATAAGACCCTCATTGTCCTTTTGAAATGGACAAACATGACATGTTTTCCTTCAGTTTGATTTACACCACCAGCATTTGGAAGCACAGTCATTGTTTAGCCAAATCTGCCAAATGTTTTCTATTTAATTACACAACACAACCACAAACTCTCCTGGGAAAAGACTTCTTATTTATTTATTTAAGTTGATGATATACTAGCAAATGATGAGACATGATTCTGAGAAAGAAAAAAAGCCCAACCTAATCTTAAAGAATAAGCATTTATAAGTAATGTCAGAAAAAAATTAGTTGTATGGTTCGCATTAAAAAAAATAAAAATATGAGAACAAGAAGCAAGTACAGAAAATAGGACTAAGGTTTTTTTCATTTTAATCATAGTAAGTCCAAAAATCTAGAGGACAGAGAGAGGACACTTTAGTGAAATTGTGTGTCATTTTATGCTGCAACAGAGCATGTAAGGGGTGTGTAACATACTTCCTCAGTCTTTCTTCTCCCCCTCTGTCCTTCTGCCCTGCTTTCCTGTCACAAGCAGTCTGTCTAGTAAATCAGAAGTTTGGCTTTACTTAACTCTGAAGAGAAGGCATCTCGTCACAAGATGTAGCTAGAACAAGTAGTTCAGATTCTTTCAAAGGTAGATTGTATTTTTATGAATAAAAACATAATCTGAAGTTGCGTTATCTCAAGTCATAAGTATAATCCTTCGGGGTATAAACTGATCACCAACAAGCTTGACAAAGGAATGTCTTCAGGCAGTGCATTATTACCAGTGATGAGTGATAAGTTATGTTATTTTCCATTCAGAAGTACTGACTTGCAGTCAGAAACGGTCTTTTAATTTATTTGAGCAACATGACAAGGAAGAAAAACCTGTAATATCTTTCCAAGAAAGACAGGCTCTTCTACACAAAGCATCCACTCAGTGTGGACAAGGCAGTGGGCCCAGTGCTGGAGTCACTTTTCAGATGACAGACAATTTTCAGATTTAAAAGGATATTATAAAGTAACTTTAAATTTATCACTAAAACAACCAAATCTGATTATCAGAAAAATAAAGTCCTTCTTCTTTTAAAAAAAATACTCAATTTAAACCCCTGTAGGTTTGGGATACATCATCTTTCTTTTGTGGTAATAAAAGCAGCTTCACCCAGGTAATTCCTTCCCTCACCTGTTTTTCACAGGTCTTGGGGGCTTTAGGGATGGCAGTTCCACTCCTAACCATAACATTACCTCTTGTCAATACCTTCTCAGGAGGCTGAGAGCAGTTGTCTCCCCTTGCAGCTCCTAGCAAATGGAAAATTGGCTCCCTGGCAGCAGGAGGCTGGTGAGTGCCCATAACTGCTCTGGGGAAGTTGTGTAACAGAAGAATAATGATATTTTCAAAGCACAAATACCAGGCTTCAACACAATGTGGCATGGATGCCATTCTAGAAGAACTGGCAGCTGGACTTCACCAGGTAGAGAGTGGCCACAATAGTAGAATACTGGCCACCAGGTAGAATACTGGCCACAATATTGGTGTCCGGTATTCAGCAGATGGGACAATGCACTGGTGGAGGTAGTGAAAAACCTTTTGCCTTCACCCCCAGGAGTTTCTGCCCATGAATAGTGACAGCACAGGTAGGTGTGTCCTCCAGCAGCAAAAAAGAGGACAAAGTCCTTGGACAGATGTGGAGCAATGGAAGGTGTCAGAGCAGTTTCTGAGGGAACGCCAAAACAACACCATGTGTGGGGTGAGCTAAAAGACTGCAGGGATAGAGCTGATCAGGCCCCTGAAATACAGACTTCAGTATTCAGCCTTCCCTGATTCCTCTCCTCCATGTGCAATTTCCTGAAGAAGGGTGTATCATTCAAAGTGTTTTTAAATAGGTTACACAGCCCTTGTCGTTATTTTAATTTTAAAATGTTCTGCAGAACTAATTATTTTTAATGTTGGTTAAAAAAATAAAGGTGTGGCAAAATATTACTTTTTAACTCTAGTTATTTAAATTGAGAACTCTTATAAAGTTACTAACAGTCTTTGGAATGGCAGCTCAGAAAGATGTATTTCCTTTTATGACACTCACTCCCTTCTTTATATAATATTTAACCTATGGAGCTGTAAAGGTTATACGAGCTGCATACTTTGAAAGGTTCATTCCTCATCCCACTGTTATGACACACAAATAAGTGACCAAGTAAGTAAGTAAAGCTGAATAAATGAAGCTGGAGAAACACAAGCCAAAGTGAAGCATTGCTTGTTCTTAATCCTGCCTCATTTGGGGCACTTCTTTGTGAGAATCCTGAAGTATCTGAAGATCCCTTCAAAGAAAAGCTAGTTATAGAAAACTTATCCCTGGCGCTCATGTGATCAGGTAATGTACTTGATTCTCACAAACAGGTAATCCACAGGGCTGCACTCTAGATGGCTAAGTGGCTTTAACATAAACTCTTATTGCAGAGGGCTGGAAAGCAGATAAAAGCTTCATTTATCTTTGGAGTCCTTGCTGAAAATCTGCCCATTATACAGTGCAGACCTTTGTGAAGGCTCCTGCTGCCTTTTTGATGTGAGGGATGGTGCACTTTTGGTGAGGAATCAATGACCACTGTGTTCCTGGTTCCACTTGCCCACTCCCCGTGGCAGAATCAGACCATGGGCAGGGGCTTTACTTTGTCACCTGGCATCAGCAAGCTGCAGTTGCCACTTGGCCAGCCCAAAGGCATCACCATGGGAGAACGTCCCTGGGTTCACAAATAGTGAGAGCAACAAAGGTTTTACTATGGTTCCCATGAAAAATAGTTTTTTTGTGTAAGGATATTCATCGTCCGTTCATGTCATCATTCCTGGGGTTCTGGTGACAGTTGTGGCATGGGCAGCGTACAAAGTCTTTTATCTACAAATGTTAACATTTCTTTGAAGACTAAGCATGAAATATATTACAACAAGTTTACTGATAGAAGAGCTGGAATGACTTCATAAGAGGAGAGGATCACAGAAACAGACACATAACTGTTTGTGTCCTCTGTTTAGAAAAGAAAGCTATGTTCAAAAGCACAAAACTAAACAAATTTTGCATTCGCTTCAGAGGTTTGAAGCTGGGACCCAGTTCATCCACCAGTGAAGCCAGCAGGAGTCTTCCCACTGCCTTCAATGAGCTTTTGATCCAGCTTCAGCTTGGTCTTAAGTTCTTTGTGATTAAACTTTTTCTCTTGCAGACTGTTTTCGATGAGGTTGGCTTGCAGTACATGTCCATCACACCCTGAGACATGAATTCTAAAAGGGATGCAGGTCCCCAGAGCTACTTTTCTGGGAGAAAACCAGCCATCTGTCCTCCCAGGTGGCTTTGGTGTAAAGTGGTGGGATACTGTCAGCCTCTACATTGCCACTGTCTCCTGCAGTTTCTCATGCTCTTATGGTGCAGGAGAAATGTTATTTCAAAGGCTGAATTTTTTTCAAGTCATCTTGATACTTTCTATTTTCTTTGAATGCTGGTTGTTCTAGGATTAAGTAAATAAGCATCTGATTGACGAACCCCACCAGCCTCAGATGCATAATTTTGGGTGTATATTTTAAGTGGTGTGCCAAAAAACAAGCAAAAAAAAAAAAGGAGTTGTGCAATTAATGAATGCCCATATCATCTATTGAAGCCAAATTTGGCAGTGGGTCTTAATATCCAAAAGCAGAAAGTGACAGCTGTAAATGCATGTTCAAAACCCACGTTCTGGAAATGCCTCATTTTAAAACAATGTTTGCTTTCCACTAGGGGTACTTCTTCATTTTGTGGTAATTTATGCTGCTGCTGCTGCTGCTGCTGCTGCTGCTGCTGCTATTAAACTATTGAAAATGCATTTTTGAATAAGTTAATCAATTACTTTGCTGAGTTTTTGGAAACAAAAGCCCATGTAGGCTGCATGTCACTGAGATATGCTACACCAGTCCTGCAGTCTTCGAACCTTTCATAATCTTTTGCTGGTAAGAGCAGCCCACCCAGCATAAAAAGGCATGCAAATGATTTTAACAGACAAGCACTGTGTTGACCAGTGTTAAACTACCCAGAAAGATTTAGACCAATTTTTCCCTATGGTAAAATGCACATGTTAGTTTAAAGATTAAGAGAAATGAAATGTGTTATTTATAGTCTGAAATGTCCTTAATATTACACACATGTCTATTTCACTTAATCATTTTTTTTTTGATAAATGCCCGCACTGCTAAACACCTAATGTACAACAGGATGTGGTTCCCACTTAAATTAGCAGATGCTATAGTTTCTGATTGTTAATGATGGACCTGTTTGCCAATAAAAACAACTGATGGATCAGCATGTGTGAGCTACTGAACCTCAGCAAAAGCCCAAACTAATGAGAGAGAGAGGAAAAAAAAAATGCTTCAGGTCACAGTCAGCAGATGGGAACTGGCCAGATGTCTGTCTGGGGCAGGAAAAGTGCAGCATGTATTTAAATATATATCTGTGTTTTTATACAACAGCAACCACTGGAAAGTTCAAATACTTAAGCTAACAAAAACAATGGTTTTGAAGTTTACTTTTGCAGTTAGGGGACAAAAATAAACAAAAAGGGTACATCTCTAAATCTGAAACTCCAGCTATCAGATGCACCAAAATGGTCAATACATGCAATTTTGATCAGAAGAAATAAACTGTTGAACATGGCAAGCCAAATTAAAGCTGCATTAAGTGATTTTGGGACATAAAGATGCCATCTGTGGGCATCTGTATTTTAATTTTCTCATTTATGAAGCAAGATGTACTATGTAATATCTAAATTTTTTTTTGCAAAACTGTGTGACACACGAAAATGAATGGAGAGTATTAGCTTAAAAAAAGCTGAAATTGTGCCATTTCTATTAAATAACCAAGTTATAAATATTAAAAGGTAAGCTAGCTAATTTCCTAATCATGAAGGTGGTGAATGTATGACTGAAAATGTCAGAACTTTTGTAATCATATGCTACTGCAAAACTGCATATATTGTACATCTCTGAATAAAATAAATAAAATCTGGTTTTTTTTTTTTTCACTGAAAAGAACTTGCACTTCTTCCCAGATTCAGCAACCTGGTCATGCTGTCTCAGAGATTTATTCATCAGCTAAAAGATGCGCAGGTGCTTAAGTGCCTGACTGGACGGGGGCCTGTAAGACAAAATTCATTATAAGTAGAAATGCAATTTGTTCATGGATTGAAGCAATGTGAGCATTCCATTTGACCCCTCTATAAATGGAATTTCTCTGTACACACTGCAATGGGAAGCATTCTTTTCCACAGGGATCTGATCCAGACCTCACTGGAGTCAATGATCATCTTTCCACTTGCTTTGGTCAGCTCTGAATTCATCCCCAGCTGTGAGCAGGGTGCATCTGCCTGCTGGCACCTGTGCTTCCCCCTAAGTCAGGGGTGTTCTCAGCTGATGGGTGCTTTGTTATTGCTTTGAGGTATCATAATACTTAAAAAAGAAGTTACCATCAGAAAAACAGTTGTGTATTTTGATGTCAACATCAACCAGGAAACACAGGATTTTTCCTGTGAAGAGGCTCTTCTAACCCCTTAGAACATTTGGGTGAAGAAAGACCCCATCAAGAGCAAGATGAAGCAGCAGACAAGTGGCATCATTTTTGCCAAAACCTTGTCTTCTGCTGTTACACCTGGAAAATGGGCTGAGGTATGTCATAGCAGAGGTAAGAAAATGCTGATAACAAGCAAGGACAGTGCTGGTGCACAAAAGGAAGGAGGAAAAGAGTGTATACCTGGCTGCTAATGTCTTTGTTGGCTGGTGTAAACAATGTTGAATGCAGTATGATACAGATATACCCATGTGGGTGAAGAAATGTTGCCAAACACTCATTTCTGTGGCTTTATTCCTGCTTTCCACCATGTTTGCCCGGGCAACATCCCTGTTGTTCAAGAGCTACAGCTAAGGCAACTACAGGACAGGAGCCTGTGTATTGTCTTTCAAAAAGTTCCAAGAAAGAAACACCCCATGAATCCTATAGCATCTGCCATGGTGTGTGTGCTTTCTATCCTGGATGATATCGTGTCTAAAGCATGCACCACTGACTCATTAAAATGCCTGAAAGAAAGGTAGAGGTTATTCAAGAACAAGAAAGCTCCTATTTGAAGGTTTGACTGAACAACAATAGAAATCTGCACCTGCACAACTTTCTGCCAAAACTGATCTCACGCAACTGTTGATCTTGATTAAATTCATTAGGCTGGGAAAGATGGATTTCTATACATCTTATTATGCATGTTTTATGGGTTATGCTCCTGGGTGGAATATAAGGTGTTTTTTGTTCAGGAGACAGTAAGAAAATCATGCTGAGACCCAGGACTGCTTTAGAATTCAACAGATTCAGCAAAAACTTTGGCCAGGACTTATTTTGGACTTCAGTAAAACTCTGTTATAGGAGTTTCTGTAAGTTTAAAGGAACTGTCTGAGAGTTTGTATATATTATAAATCCTATTCTGTACAGATTTTGCCTGCAGTAGCAAAGCAGCAACATTTTTCACCAATTCTGGCTTAAGTTATAAACCTCTATCCTGGAGCAATGAAATGAGAAGAATATTTTACAAAACCAGAACACAGGTCACATATTTGCAATATTTTTCTTTAGCATTAACCCTCTTTGAAAGAAGTTTTATGTCACAGCTGCAGAGCACACATTGAATGGTTGTGTCCAAAATATGGAAAATAAATCCCAGGTTTGTCTACACATCTGATAATGTAAGGAAAACCATCAAGCTTTCCTTGCTGATATTTATTCCTCCCTTCTACCTGCTGTGGGGATGTGTCTTTGGGTATGTATACACAGACTTACAGAAACATACAAACCTAATTTCTGCCTTCCCACTTCCCTTTGATTTACTGTTGTGCAAACAAAAGGCTTGAGACCTGATTATAATCTTATGAAGTTAATCAGGCTGTTTATGTCAGTAATTAATCAATGTTGCCTGTAAAGGCTCACAACCTGCCTCAAGGTACATAATTTACCCTTGCCTTTTACATATGCCTTTGCATCATAATTTGCATCAGTACAAAGGGCATGCAAACACAAATGCTGCTGCATCATCTTTTCACCCTTCACTCATTTTGTGAAGAGGTGCTTAACTGAAATCTGCACACAGTAAAATGTGAAAGTAAAATAAAATAACAGCATGAGGAATTTGGTGTTGCCTGACTTGAAGTGGAATGAGTGGCTTCACCCATGTCCTGATGAATAGAATCCCTATCCCACCCATCTCCTTTGCCACAGGAGGACCAGGTGGTGCTCCTGACAGCAGGTGCCTCAAAAAGAATGGTAGCGGTTTACTCCAAAGCATGAGTTCCATTCTTACCCTTCATACAGCTGTGTACTGCCAAAGACTCTATAGCAGCAAATCTTTTGGGGAGCTCCGCCTTGATGCAGCTATGCTGAGGTGCGTCTATGGAAAGCCAAAACAACTTTCCAGGGCTGATGTTTTGGTACTGAGATTCATGGACACTTTGTAAATATACGTGCCTAAGTGCATATGTATTTGTGTACACATGGGTGTAGGCTTATAGAGCTAGAAACAACATGATGTCACAGCAGTGGATAAACAGAGTGCATTGCTGAATGTATAGCTCAGAGCAAACTTTTGAAAGGAATTATTTCAATGTAAGACACTGCCCTATTGAGATAGAACATGGGTATTGTTTGAGAAGCAATGAGATTATTCAACAATCCATAATAAGAGAGTACCCTCCCTGCTATAACTGACTTTTAAAGCAGGATTAGTGTGTTCATTCAAACTGAAATTTGGACAGAGCAGGTTATGTGAAAAGGAGTAAGAAGATCTGTATCGAGCCTACATTTGTTTAAAGGATGTGGCATTGGTATTAGCCTGAATAGGGTTTCCTGGGCTTTGCAAAAATCTAAGAAATTGGTGATTATTCTTTTTAAAAAAGCTGTTTCCTCATAGTGTTTTTATGGCAGACTCAAGAAGACAGCACAAAACTAAAATAGCATTTGAAGAGAAAGTGTGAAAACATTTTAATCCTGTCACATTGAGAAGATCAGCTGATCAGAGGACCTGAAATACCACAGGATTAGACAAAATGAGAATACCTTTAAAACGCAGATGGAAAAAGTGGCAACAACATTTTCACTTTTACTGGCACTGAGAACTTGCTCCTAATTTTAAAAAGAACTTTAAAATCATTTTTTCAAGAGAAGAAAACCTAGCAGCTCAACCCTTTAATCCCCAGTCTGTGGCCTAGTTTTTGGGTTCACATTTGAAGTGTCATCTCCCCCATTTGCTGCCCATCAGTGAACAAAAATATCTTTCCAGCTGTTGAACTGAGAATTATCATCCAGCTATCCAACTCTGCTTTGCTCTGGTCTTTTCTAAGGCAGGATCTAGAGTAATTTCTGAACTGAAAGATTGTAAGTGCCAATGAAAATTTCTTTGCCACATTCTGTTTTTCTTAGCTAAACATGGGATGAATAACCCTGAGGCAGGACTTCTCCTCAATACAGAGAGGCATACACAACTAATTCACCCAAAGTGCTTAGCCTTCAGACAGAAATAGCAAGATGAGAAAAATTCTATATCGTTATGAAATGAATTACATTCCCTGAGCTGCATGTGATCAGGCATTCAAGAAATGATTCATCCCAAACCTTAATGCACTTGCTGGAAAACATGAGGGGACTGGGGAGAAGAGAAATGATTTGGTATTACTTTGGGATCCTTCCAAATAGGTGAGGAGGGATCTTCTCTGGGAACATCTGATTCCAGACAAGACCACAGGACTGTGCACAGCACCCTTAGTCAGAAGAATCAGAGGCAGCTGAGAGCAGTTCAAGGGACAATAGGCATGAGAGCATTTTATTGAGAGGCAAAGCTGCCACTGACTCCAGTGATGCGGTTTGATCCATTTGCAACACACCATCCACCGGCGACACCCACTCTATGCTTATGATGGGAGTATGGAAAATCAACATGTTCTCAAAGCACTTTCCATGTTCTTAGCATATGGCCCATGCACTGAGCCCTTATTTGGGTCAATGAGAGTTTCTCATGCAGAACGAGCAGAGAAAACATGCATAGGCTGTGCCTGAGAGGGGGCATATGCCTGCAATAGCTAAATATTTTAATGGGAGAAACACACTTTAACGAAGGAGCTAACTACATAAGCCTAGGCAGGTTTTATTGAGGGCATTAATTTACACAAGCTGTATGATTGTGTTCTCATGAAATCTGCCATGCATAATTACTAAAGATGTTAATAAATAGTCAGCAAATCAGAACAGCTGGTTATGATGATATCCAGCTTTTCTAAGAAAAGCCAGACTTTAACCTCACCACCATTAATACTGTGAAACATACTCTGGCCAGTGCATGTGATGGGATACCCTAAATAGATGAATATCCATTGCACTCCTGGTCCTGGATAGTGCAAAAAGGCCTAAGGTTGGCATTTTCTTTGATGTGGACCTTCCAGCATAATTGCCTTTAGTTGAAAAAATAAAACCCAAAGCAAATTCCTATAAACGATGCAAAGGGAGGAAGGGTTTATGCTTTCCTTTGAAGTCATGTGAGATGTTCACATAGAGATTGATGCTGCTTGAGAATGTGTCTAGTGTGTAGCTGCAGTCAGTTTTCACCACTTCTTTGATAAGAGTGATCCTCTGAGCCTATATGAAAACCATAGTTGTGCACACAGAAATTATTACTTTTTCTGTATACATCAAAATGTTTTCATACCTGACATAGCTAAAAGCTATCTCTCTTCTGTTCACCTTTTTCCAGTTCTAGCTGGCATTTTTGGAAGTGAGTCAGCAAACCTGTGTTCTGTCTATATTGCAAAGGCCAGCAGACCCACTCTCTGCATTTCTTGTTTTATTAGTTACTGATGTATTTATTCTGAATTTCCTCCCATTCAATCACATTTCTACAGAGCTCTCTGTGTCCAGCATGCTAATGAAGTGTGGCTACTCAGGTGCTGCTCAGGAAGTTCTGCTTGTCAGTATATATTGTCAGAAACCTGCCAGTTTGGAGCAGAAACAAAACTGAGGATAAAACATTGTTATGGTTGGATGGCAACTTAGTACCTGGAGATGACTTAAATATTCTCAGCAAATAAGGACTGACATTAAGATAATGGACTAACATTCACATAAGCAACATACAGAACTCTCCCTGTTGACAGCTTGTCTTTCCCAATATCTGCTTTCCATATTGAGCTTATAGAACTAATGGCCTCCACTTCCCTTAATGCTGTTGCTCCCATACATTAATTGTCTCTACACCGAAAACCAGGTCTGATGAACTGTCTGTTAAGTGTTTATACCTCTCCACTAGCTAATACAGAAACCTTAGCTCTGACACAGATGTCTGTATTGTATAAAACAAATCTAATCTCCTTAAACCAAAGATTATTTAATTACATATACAAGGCAAACCACACTCAACAGGACCATTTGTTTGGTCCATTGGAGATCCAGGTGAGAAACTTTGATCTGATTCAGCCAGCTGGATACTGCAGTGCTGGGTATACCAAATGCTAAGAGAAAGTCCTATCCATTGGGCACTAGCCACCCTGACAAGCTCTCCTTGCTGTGCTTTGTAACCATTCAGTCATGAGAAAGTGCCTTCAAGGACACTGCAGGAAAGTCCCCAACTGCTTCTGTCCTTTACTGACCCATGTCAATAATGCCATAACGTTCAGCTCCCTCTGTCCTGCTGAAATGGGTAACTGGCCAAACTGCCTCTCAGGACTGTACTCCATTGCTCCAGACCATTTGCAGATGTTTGTCTCACCTCCTTTCTCTAACTGACATCAGCTTCAGCTGAGTCTGTCAAGATCAAAACTACGCTGCTTATTTTTTGGCAACTGCCTCTCCAAGGCACAGAAAACCCCAAGCCCAAATGTACTGTGTCAGCCCCACCCTGCCACTGGCAGGTCTCAGCCTCCACAACGTGACCACGGAAGGTGGCTGCCAGCCCCACAGCTGGGCTTTCGGGAACACCAAGATCCCCTTGAAAAACCTCCAGTCCCTAAAAGATCAGAGATGACAGATTGTGGCTATCAACTGTGAGAGTATCCAGTTTCCTTTGTAACCAACAGCAGCAGCAGTAGGTTTGGAGGTAACAGCAGGCTCCTTTGATAAAGGCCTCTTCCAAATACCAACCTGTAACTTCCTGGCTGGAGAAGGACTAAAAGCGTTTCAAGGGAACAAAAGCAGCAGTGGCCAAGTTACATACCTCAGGAAGCTTTTACATAAGATGCTGATTTTATGGTGTAGCATTTTCTTTTTTTGTGCTAAATATAAATCTCGAAGGTAACCTTCTCCATTGTAACATTTGGATTTAAAAATGCAATTTTATTTTTCCCTGTAACAGTTCAGATTGTACTTAACGACCTACTGAAAAAGCCACAGGAACATTTTCCATTTGAAAGAGCACTTCACATTTTTTTCCTTGGATGATAATCAGAATTAAGTGTCAGTGTCCCTTCAACTTAGAATTAGATGGATTAAGTGACAAGTACAAATATGGACATAGCTTTTCCCCAGATTGGTAGCAATTTTCCCTTTTTGTTTCAGTTCCTTTTTTTTATATATTCAAACTATAAATATTGTGAATATTCTGAATATATGGCAGCACACCATGGCATTCCAGCAATGCAGAACCTGTCAGCTGTAAATAGCTAATTAAAAGCAAAATTCTGATTTCACACAAATCTTATCTGCTAAAACAAAATATATTTTGCATGTTCTGTTTTGTCTTACTTCTGGGTTTTTCAAGGGCTCTGAAATATTATCATGTCAGAATTTACATTACATTTTTCATTTTAAAATCTGAAGAGAAACTATGAAAAATAAATTACATTTGTGACCATACTCCCACCTGTAACACTACTTAAAATTTTCCAAATGTTGAAAACCAAGGTAGGTAGTGGGGTTTTTTGTTTGGCTTTTTTTTTTTCCATCTTAAATCTGTGTTGACTGCTGAGAATTTTATCAAGGATGGATGTGAAGAATGATTAGACTGAAAAGCTTCATGGTTTCCACCCATGGATTTAAAAGAAATCAAGCAAAGAGGTTCATTATTTCTCTTCCCACATCCATCATAGTAATTATTGTACTCTGAAATTTGGACAGCCACACTAAAGTGCAAAGTTTCTTTTTTTTTTTTTTTAACTTTTCTCCATATTATATAAGATTATATGTCATCCAAGAATGCATATAATTGTTCTTTATAAAGATTATGAGAGTAAATTTTACTGTGAAACCAGTAATTATTTTTTTTTTTTTTTATTTTATGAAAAAGTGGGCAGATAGAATATCAAAGGACATAGAAAGCAAAGTGGAAATCCATGGGGAAGATCAGAACAAAATATTTAAGGGAAGTAATTTGATTTGAAACAAAAACATCTCAAAAGCAAGAAACTTAGAATAAAGTGAAACTTTGGAAAAAAAAATAAACCTCATGGTTTGATCTGGATCCTCTAGAGAATTTTTAGTTGAACTAGAATAATTTTGTGCTTTTCTTTAAACTGATGATTATTAACTTAAAAATGTCTATGTTTTGTGTCCATTTCTATCACTGAGTAGTCCTTATCTCCAGATGTGGAAGCACATCCACCTTCACTACCGTGTGTGTACTTTCCTACCTAACTCCCATAGGGCAAGCTCACCTGCAGTACCTTAAAGTAAATATTAGTGAAGTTTATGAGGCTGCTTATTTCATGGCAACTTGTGAATGATTAGTCAATGCAAAACCACCACCTAGAGAGAGCAGATGACTTGAACTGAAAAACTCTGACCAATAAAGTCAAGAGAGTAAAGATCAAAAACCCCAGTGCTCTCCATAATCTTGTAATGTATCCCATGGCTTTGTGTCCTAGACACAGCCCTGCTTTTATGTAGGCACATGAACACACAGATTTTCCATGCTAAGATGTGAACTCAGGCATTTTCTGCCTTGTATTAGTTAAATTTAGAAATCCAGATCTTCCCTGTCTTCTCTGGTAAGCCAATGCCAATTAAAATACTAGCTCCATAGACTCTCTGAATTCATTAACAGAGATGGAGGTACTTTTTGTATCACAATCTCAATAAATAAGATTTGTTCTGAAAGTGAAAAAAGGATTTGACTGCGCTTTCTGATACTAGATGAAAAACACAGAGCTATTTGTAAAAAAAAAAAGAAAAAAATTTAAGCCACACACATAACTGTGCTTAAGTTTTAAAATACTTTTTAATAGTGAAGAGTCCCACACATCCTGAGCCAGAATAGTGCCAAGTGAACACTAAGATCAAAACTTGCCCTGCAGTAACTTCTGTAACTAGCAAGTTAGGAGTCTTCATCTACTGACCAATAACTTGGTAGTTATTGTTGTTGCCATGAGATATTTGCAAAGCAAAACTTTGAAAGAGCTGGTGAGATGATTGCATCTCTCTGCATTTTCAGTCCATTTCATGACATGCTTTAAGTACTAATTGTCAAAAAATTGTCAAAAAGTGGAGTTTCCAAAGAAATTTAATATATCCATATCGTAAGTACTGACGCTGAGGAGCTCAGCAGCTAAGACTAAATTTTACAAATGGTAGTGTTGTAGATGTGTCATTGCACAAACTTCTTTCTATTTTTTTTTTTTAACTGAAAGGAAAAGAAAAAAATTACTTGGAAAAATTAAGATAACTCCTGTTCTGAATAAGGAATGTAGTCTTTCAAATATTTTTTCACAAGACAGATCCATCTGCCCTCTCCACCTCATGGAGGCAATGGATATGGGCTGCATATGCCTCAAGGGAGTGGAAAAGCACGCTTCCTTTGTGAAGTTTATCTCCAAGGAGAGTGAAACACAAAAGGTCAGGACTGGTGTGGCTGCCCATTGTCTCATTCTCATTCCCAAGTATGACAGGACATGAAAAATCCAAGGGTTGGTGGACTCATCGGTACAACTGGGGAGTAACTTTGTAGCACCACAGTTTAGTCGTAGTCTTCTGTCACTGTGATGAATTCTCTGGTTTAATTAGGCATAGTGTAGTCATGTACAGGAGTTACAAGCAGAAATCAGTCTCTGCTGATCTACACATGTTAAAGAAAACATGGTTCTGGAGAGAGGGCTTTTAATCTAAATAGGACTGTCCACCCTGGTAGGCCATGTGTTTTATGAAACCTATTTTAACTTTGCATGTGCCTTCATCACAGTTTTGCTCTCTGGAATATCTCCCCTGAAGAGGTGCCTGCTGAAGAAATTGAGGTGTACTAAAATTTTAGTTTTAAATTATTCTCCTTCTAGTGAGTGAACTGTGAATTACTATTTTACCATGTGGTGGAGCTGGTAGACAGCAGTTTCCAAATTTTTTTTACTTTTTTTTTTTTTTTTTTTTTGCTTTTCACTGTGGAGGTTGTTGCTATGTTTGGAATCTTTCTTTTTTAACAGTTTTCACAACTATGTTTAGTCTGGTAAACTACCTATAAAACTTAATCTTTGCTTTTGTATTTATATCATAAACCCTCCACACTGAGGAAAACTTCAAAGCTTGATTTTTGGAGTGAGAACTGCCAAGTCTGACGTCAACTTTCCACACCAATGCTTAATGGCAACTCATCTGTTATTCCATGAAGAGCAACGCCCCTGAAGGGATCTGTAGATCTCATTTTTCAATTTCTAGACGACAAAGGAACTTCTAGACCACCACCGAAGTTGGTCTAGAAGTAATACACACAGCATAGGTAGAGCTGAAAACACATCCCAGAAATAAAATACTGTTTGTGTCTTAGCAATATTCCTCATTTTCAGCACATGCAAAGGTTTCATGGGTACCAAGTAGATCTAGACTGGATCAACTGATTATTTTATGCTTAAATAGCCAGTCCCTCAGTGATGTGCTGTTATGGAGATATGTTCTGGAGTTCTTGAGTTCTGCCCAGCTTTGCAATGCTCAGACCCAGGTGTTCACAGTGATTGAGGACCCAAACTCCTCCTGGATCTGCACGATGCTTTGGAAAGTCCTTGTAGATTTCTCCCTGCAATTTTTCATATAAATCATTCCAAATCTGGTCCTAAATGCATAAGAAGTACCTCAGAGAGTAAAAGGTCTTGTGATTAAAATAGCACAGTATTACTAATTATATTCCCGGCATTCCCATTAACCATCTGTGTTGCCTAAAGCAAGTGGTGTAAATTTGCTATGCCTCAGTTTACTCCTCTGTAACACTGGCTTAATATTTACCTCTATTATAGTCCTACATGTGTAAACATTGATGCAAAATTCTCAGAAAAAAAGTACTTTGAAAGTCTGTGGTGGTATGGTCATAATTACTTTCAGTCTTCATGTTATTTCCTAGGCTATTTATTATTTTACACTCCTCTCACCTCTAAATACAGTAGTCAACTGTTTCATTCCTGAGAAACTGCATTTTAGATCATTTCATAGAGGTGTTGATGGCATATGGTCAAATTCCAGTATAACCAGTTTGCCAACTGAAATTCTCCCAATATTTTAAAGTGGATTAAGTATTTTTCTCTTTCTCTAATGTGTTTGACGAGGCCATGAAATACCCTTTGCATTTCATTCCCATGTAGCTGTGCAATAGTGAACCAAGTTTATGTTTCTCACTGTTTTGACTACAAAGTAGCTTGAATTATTTGGGGAAATGCAAGGCAAAATTAATAATGCTGACATTGTGTATAAAATACCACTCTTTGAATCACATTTGTGAATAACTGTTTTATTTCAGATTTCTTATGGCCTGGTACTCACACATTAAAAGAAGTTTTATATCCTGTCCAATCTCATGTGTGTCTTTTAAATTATGGAACGAAACACAAATTCACCTATTTCTTTTCTTTCCCTACATTCCTGTATCTTGAAAATAGTCTCATTTGTTAACAAAATAAAGAGGAAGAAAAAAAATAAAGACATTATTTGCAGTTTATAATGCAGATTGACTCAAACAATGAGAATCTGTTGGATGCTAGATTTGTTTGGGCTAATACAGAATGGTCTTTCAAAGCTTATTAACACAAGTACATACAGCTATGTTAATTTCTAATGGGCCACTTAAATTTTTATGTCTGGCGAAGAACAGGGTACTTACTTATATTTGAAAATCCCCAGACAAAACCATACCACGAAACCCAGCAATACTCCGTGTCTGCTTGTGGTCAGTTGTAAGACAAATGATGACAGCATAATTCACATTTAAAACTGAAGTCTGAGTCTGAGTTTGAACTATCAAGGAGTTCATTTGGGTTTGGAAGTACAAGCTGATCTCATGTTTACATAAACTGCAATGACAAAGTATATCTGTGGATTAAAGAATGAGGGCCAGATTTTCAACTAGAGAAATTGCGGTAGGTCCAGTGAACCCAACAGAAATAAACTGACTTATTACTCTTATAACAAAGAAATTATTTGCATTATTTGTTTAGAGGAAAACAAAACAAAACAAAAACAACTTTTTAAACTCTTCACACATACAGTTGCATGGATTCAGTTGTAACACAAATGTTTTAAAACTGTGGATAGTAGCTTCAAGCTCAGCTTCAGAAATGTGTTTATTGTATATATATCAACCATGTGTAAAATGAGGACATATTCTTACTGTATAAGAACACATTGTAGTTCTGCACATTTCTCTACCCCTTTGATATGTATTTGAATGGCTCCATCCCAACATGACCTTGAAAGGTTAATTTAAAACAAGACTTTTTTTTTCCTTTAAAAAAAAAAGAGTTTATGTAGGACATGTTGTTCACTTGATGTTAAATCTCATCTTACAAGGGTGTTCTGGAATGTGTTGGAATAAACTTCAACAGTCATATTCCCTGTATAACAGCTAAATGTTTGTGAGTACAATTGGAGGTATAGCTCAAAATTTTTCATAAAAAAAAAGCAGTGTTATTTTAAGACTCAAATACTTAGCACTTTCCTGTTTTCTCTCAGCATTGTATCAGTAGGTACATTCTTTAAATGCAATTACATCTTGGTTTCTTTAGTCTGCTGTAAACCCCATCTGTGCATGCTTGTGATAGAAACCAGATTCTGCATGGTGGAATCCACTGGAGCAATGTATCTGCAGCTCGTCTGTGCATATTCTCCACCTCATTTACATATAAATTGCATAACCTAGGGCGTAGGGACTGCTTCGACCCCTCATTGGGGAGGTCATTCCGGGCAAAGTGAGTGGAATGGTGAAAGCTGCCCCTGATCTATGCTCTCACTAGGGAGGCAGAGGGTGCCCATCAGCCCCTAAAATGGGCCAGGTCTGCAAAGCCAGCAGTGCCCATCTGGGATTTTCCCTAGGATGTATGTGATGGCAGCTGGTGTGGGATGTGGACAGAGGTACAGCACATCTGGGAAGGCAGCAGCCATCATCCGCTGTTGTTCAGGCATGAATTCCTCAGCTGGCACGGTTGCCCTAAAGCCCTTTATATCTGTTTGATCCCCATCTCTCTTAGTTTTAAAAGTACTTCCTTGAGTGGCGTAATCATGGGGCAATTTTCCTCTCATGCCAAGTTTAGATATTGTATATACTACTTACATGTTGACTTGGGTGACATTGTTTCCCAGTTCCCAGTGAGATAGGGATCAGACCACCTCTGTGCAGCTCAAAGACCAAAGTGTTGCACGAGACAGCATGAGATTTCTTCAGAACATTTTGGAAGTGGAAATTGAAGTCATTTGAGGATTAGCATTTTGTTAGATGGGGAGATGAACCCCAAAACACAACATCCTGAAATTGCTCAGCTGTTGTTCATTTGCTGAAGGTTTGAAGGCAGAGATTGCAATCAGTTCATGCTCTATCTGCCTGCCTTACGGTTTGCAGAATAAGAAGCAAGACAGGTCAGCACTGGCCCCCCTTTTCTCTGTCTGTCTAACCTGGTATTAGTGAAAGAAAGCAAAAAGGTTTGAAATCCTACTTGAAGCGGATACTGGTTACTTAAGTCAGCATTATGTTCAGTAACAACAGACACAGCTGTCTTGACCACACACAGACCATTTTAGCAATTGCCAAAGTGCAACGCTCATTATGCAGCCAAGTCTTAAATTATGGTAAGCAATGAAATAACCAAAGATGTTTTAAAAGAAAGCACATCAGCTTAATATGAAATTTACCTTTCAGATAATTCTTGACTTGTAATAAACCTACGTTTGCCAGTTTTGTGAGCAGCAAGACTACAGAAAGTAAAAATTACTTCATAAAAATAAGCTAGCCAGGATTTTATGTGAGCAGGGCTTAATGACTATGTAATTTTAATTTCTAAAAGTGCATGTAATTATTAAAATAGAAACAGGCACATGGGCTTCTGCTTCCTGTAGCTTTCCGTAGGCTTAAAAAAAAAAAAAGTCAGCTTCACAATGAAAATATGTACCAATCACAAGGCTCAGAGGAACAACAAATTTAAGCTTCAGTTCAGCAGAGAACTTGAACATGTGCACCTAATTGAGCATGGACTGAAGTTCTTTGCTGAGTTGGAATACCAAGAAAGCTACACAGAAGAATTTTGTCATTTTCAAATATTTTGAGCTGGAAGAGGAAAGGATGAATTTGGATTTGCCCACACTGCTTTACTTTTATGTAGTTTTGCTACATAGGATTTGAGGGTGGGAGCAAGTTATTTTCCAGGTTCATTATACTTGACCTCCTTCTACCTAAAACTTTAGTCACCATTTCTTTTTGGCCTTTAAAATTCAGTCAGTCCTGAGGATAAAATGGAGACTAAGGCATTGCACAAGGCCACATCACTACCAAAGAAATGAATGAGAGAATTATGAATCGATGATTTCACAAAAGTAAAAGAAATCTGTGTACTGTTTAACCTTGTCCAAGCTCCTGGAAGCACACAAGACCCTAACTGCTTCTCTAAATCTGACTTTTCTCTCCTGATAGCCCTTATAATCCTCTCCTTCAAGGTAGATCCAGAAGCTACACAGCATCAAAGAATAGCATCACATCTCTGTCAGCTTATGAAGAACATTATAATTTCTGCTTCAATTTCATACTGGCAACAGGAAGTCTAATCCCTGTTCCTAACTGCATGTCTACACTACCAATGTGAAGCACAAGGCACAGTCTAATGGCCCATGGGGGAACACACACTTCACTGGGGTTGGTTTCTACTAGTTGAATTCCAGTAGGTAGAAACACAGTGACAGGACTGAAGTAGATGGCAGCTGTAGACAGACTTCAGCCATCTCTCAAATGCTGCCTTGGCTTGGGACTAGTTAAGAAAGAAGGAGATGCTTTTGCAGTGTATGAAGTGGGTCATAGATAAACCCTTTCATTATGCCTACAGAGATAAATTGTACATGTATCCTGCAAGGCAGACTGTACCTCACCAGCTTTGCTGGGGACTGAGAAAATCAGATGTTACTAAGTTTCTCTGTTCCCTGCTCACCTTAAAAGGGGACAGTCACTCCTTGCTGCTATCTCCCTCTTTCATTATCTTTTAAAGTCTGTACAATTAATTTCCAGTATTCTTTTCTCCCTCAAAGCAGATAACTTATTTTCTAAATAAATTTTCTTTAATAAATGTGAGTACCAGAAAACACCACATCCCATTAATATTGTGGGAAAAAAAAAGGTATAATTATAAATTAAGCCTTTGTATATAGCTTAGAGTTGTTGAAAAACTGCAAGAGTACACCATCATGATGTGACTGTACATGCAAAAAGTACAGCTTGTTTAAAAAATAATCAATATTGTGGCAGTTGCTATAGCAATAACTTTTTTCCCATTGGAAAGCAAAGTAATTATTGATGAAAGCCTATGCAAAGTGTTAGTAGGTGAGGCCTTGCTGACACTTTTTGATGCAGGCTTTGTTTTTCCCAAGATATGTATATTTGTTGCACCAAGTATGCTTCAGCCATGAGCCATCTGAGAGGTGATCAACTCTGTTGAGACAAAGAGGAGATGTGGCAAGGTCCAGGAAACAACACAGTGAAAAGACAAACAGCCTTCTATTTTCCCATACTTGTGTACTTCCCAGCACACATGGCCTTCCAGAAGGGTTTTCTCAAGTGCATTGCTAACGTCAGTATTGCAGGCTGTAAAATCTAGAGCAAAACAGTCACAGAAACAAATTATTTCAGCATACAATTTTACCAGTGCAGTGGGAACTTACACTGTGGCTTCTTTGTGACAACTGGACCTGTATGCATAAACAGACTTTGAGGGAAACTCCTTAAGGCACATGGTCTGTACAGTTCCACCTTTGTGAGACACCATGCAAGCACATGCATTTAAGTCCCCAGTGTGCTTGCCATTCTACTTTGAGCTTTCCTTTGTCCTAGAAGGCTGCAGCAGCATCTCTGTTGAGAGGCTGTTCTGGGATGCCTCCTGAGCACAGGCTGTTCGCTTTCCCCTAGTGGCACTGAAACCTTGCAGTACAGTAGCCCCAGACCACCTCAGTGTTGCTGACCCCAAAGATTCTCGGTGACCTTTGTTACACTTTCTTCTCAGCTTCAGTTTTGTGGTGCTGTAGGTTTGTAGCTATTTTTTTTCAAGGGTGTTTGTCATTGGAGGTAAACCAAGAAAAAGATGCTATTTTTTTTTTTTTAAGCAATAACTTACGGCTTTATTTACAGCAGAAAAGATTTCAAGTGTAGACAAAATTGTCCTTTTAGGTAAATTTCACTGCCTCTTGTCTGGCAGTGTTAGAGGCCCCTGCGTTGCCCAAGATCCTTCATCTCTCCCCACATTTTGCATGCTCTCTCCAGAGTGCAGGAGCCTAACTGTTTTTTCATTTTTTCTTCAGTTCACTCCCTAAAGGAGCCAGTTAAGGACCTCATCAAAAAATAAACAAATATGTTCTACTCTCATTTGTCAGGCAGCCTTCTGTTCCACCTCAACATGCAACGAAATCCAGATGATCTGTCGCATAGCACCTTCACTGGTTTGGGTCAGACTTGAAAAGTAAGTTTGCCCTGAACTCCAGCCAGTTGTGAGTCCATTAGTGGCTTCCATGTGAAGTGCCCAATATTAAACAGAACTCACAAATTATTTGTAGCTTCCTTCATAATTAAATTTCTTTACTCTTCCTCTTAGGTCTCTTGAAACATATGAGGTGATTTTTCTGGTGGGTAGTGGTTTGGTTTGTTTTTTTTTTTCTGACTTAGAAGAGATGATAAAATATGAAGCACTCATAATAAAACCAGGTATTTTGCTTTCATTGGATTGAAAGACATTATGGGCCTCATGGTAGCTCAGAAAAAAGGAGAGGATGGTGGAGATACCAGCATAGAAAAGGAGAAACACTGATGTCAGCAGGACGAAGTTGAAGACAACTGATCAGGATGCTGGAAGGAGTAGATGTGGATAAAAGCATGTATCTAGGAGAGAAAAAAGCCTTCATTAGTGTTGGAGCCCAGCCCATGGGAAGGTACTTTCAGAGACTGAAGGGAACCACTGTCAGGAGAGGGAGAGGATCAGGAGCAGCCTTCAGGCATTGGAGCAGCAGGTCAGGAGAAGGATGAGGAAGTTAGTATGGCTGTGCATCACCTGCCAGCCGCTGAAATTAAAGTTGTTGCTTACTCACCCCTCAAATTATCCCTTCACATATTTTCAGCCTGCATGTTGGAATCAAGCCCTGCTGTTTTAAATTAGAAGCAGTTACGTGAGCATCACAGGCATAATGTAAAGATTTCAGTGGCATACCAAGGTGATTCTTTGACATGCACCTCAAGATCACTCCAGATACCTGGTAATATGGCAAGATTTAGTTTCTGCATGAGTCAAAAGCCCTACTGGTGTAAATAGACACAATCACGCTCATTGCAGTAGGATTTGGTGTATTTGTATCAATGGGGAATTTCCTTCCACTTTGTGAGCCTTTAAAGAAAAGAATGCACCAGAAAAAAATACTTTTTTCTTTTTTTTATCCATCAGTTTCCAAACATAAACTTATTTCTTCCTGTGCTGCAGTATATTAAAGCCAGAACAAAGAGCCGATGAGAGTAAGCACAGCTATGTGCTAATTTATAACTGCTCAGAGTAAAAGGCAGCTCCAGCTGACAGTAGCTTCAAAAAAAATTGTGCCTCCTGTAAATTAGGGTAAGGGAACTGATCACTGAAGGTAAACAGGTGATGAAATACTTCATTAGTACCTCATTTGTAATTTATGTCTGCTGAAGTAGTTGACAAAGAATCAAAACGTAAGTGGTAGATTTCTCAGAAGTGCAGCCTTTGAGGTCAGTGAAGTGGATTAATTATAACCCAGTGTAAAGCACAGCCTGTCTCTGTGTCAATTACCAGTATTTGATAACTGAAATTATGTCAAGCTCTGTTCTTCTTCAAGATGCAGCCACACATTTTAAAATCATTATGACTGTAAGCATGAGCTGCACATAGCTAATGAGTTCAGCTCATTTATTAAAGTTCATTCTGACTTAGCAGATAGTAGTCCTGATTCAGAGGGGAGTGGGTGGCAGGGGATCTAGTTCTGCAAAAATAAACGCCTTTTCTTATCCCCTCTCCCAGCCCTGAGAGGGAGAAACAAATTCAGTACGCTTGCCAGAGAATCATTTAAATGTACTGTAGGAGAAAGAGTTGAGGGAGTAAACTGCTATTAAATATGACCTGCTTGTAATGGCTATCAGAGCTCCAATTGCTCAGTGAAAACACTGGGCTTAATGGACTACCTGCTGTTCATATCCATAACAGCAAAATGACTGATAATGTACCTCTATCACATCTTGGGATTTTCTTTCCCTTCTTCCTCCCTTTTTCACACTCTTTCCTGGAACTTGCACAAGTATTGAGTAGCGTTCAGAGGCATCTGTCCACATGTTATCAAAACCTACCACACGATTCTTGGTAGGTAACTCTATCTTGCTGTGGCTGCACAATCTGCTGTCAGCACAGCAGGCAGGCAGCACAACTCCCTGCATCCTGGCCTGCAGCAGCCTTGCCTGCACACAGCAAGAAAACTTTGAGAACAGCTTTGGATTTGGATTGCTTTGGTTTGCTCCTCTGATGCAAAAATAGTTAATGCACTCTGTTGACATCAGTAAAACTGACCACCAGGACAACATTTTTTTTTTTCATATTTCATGGGTTCTGGAGCCCACAGGCAGACGTATCTGGTGCTGCAGATTCCCACCCCTGGGAGAATTGAAGCCAAGTCTTTGCTGTATTGTCAAAGAAAAAGGCTCTGGCTTCAGCTGAGGTCAGACTTTGACCAGAAGGTAAGGAACAGTGTTGACCTAGTGAGATGTTCTTTCACTGTTCCTTTCTTTCACCTGAAGTATCTAAGTTGTAAATGTCTCATATTAGCTAGTAATGTGATCGCATTGCATAGGTAATTCCTTATTCTCTTTGCTGTAGTTAAATGGCTTACAGCCTGGGGTCAGACAGTGTTTTTAACAGAATATGAAATTTGTCATGGCTATAACTTTTTACATAGCCATATTTCAATATTTATCAGCAATCTTTTAAGAAAGCAGCAAGCTAATTTTTTGAGGTGGGCAGAGTATAGTTGGAAGATTTCCTTCTAAAGAATACATTTTTTTTAAGATTAACAACATGTGGTGCTAATGTTTAAAGTACAAATTTTAGTTTGTCAGTGCAACTCATCATTTCTTATTACACATTGTGAAATCATTTAAAGATTCTTTGTGCATCTTTAAGCCAAAAGAATATCTGACAACCACCCAAGACCTCTACTACAGAGACCAGAGTAAGTATGCAGCTGTGACCTAAGCATAGATATCTGACCTGAACCTCATGAAATTAATTGAGGAAAAGATATATTTGTGTCTCTGATTTAATAATACTCCATTTCCAGTGGAATTGATCACTCCAATATGCTCCAGATTGCTGTGCACATCTTTCGTATCAGTGTAATATTGTTGTTAAGTTTAGAAGCACCTAAATGGATATGTGTAGAGATAGATTAAGCAGAATATTCACCACAGGGTCGCCCTACTAAAATCACCAGAAGTTATAGCACCTACGTCAATGCATATGGGAATTCAAATCCCATATTTTAACCTCTACTGTTTCAGGGGAAATACTTTATTGGATAAACAGCCAGAATGTTGAAACAATCCCTCCCTAAATATTTTGCAGCAATAATGGCACTGATTTCTCCACGGCATCAATCAAACAGGAATACTTGAAAATATTCATTTCAATATAAGCAAGCAAAAATGTGCTCCAGATTGGAAATGAGGGAAGAGAACTGGTATGAAGGGTATTATAAGCGATGTCTAGACTTACCTGCTAGGAAAAATGATGGCTTGTGTCCAGCCCACACCTCCAGTTTTCTTTTCTGTGAAAACCAGATTGTTGGAAGGTGGGAGGGAAGAAGGAGGGACAGCTGGTGCATGCCTGTGTTTTATCCCAGTAGGGAGCTGATATGTGAGAATATGCAACTGGAAAGTGGAAAATTCTCCCTGCATCTCTCAGCTAGATACAGCTAAGTACTCACAGTGATCAGGAAAACGTTTGTGTTTTTTTCTTTTTTTCTTTTTTTCCTTAGGAATTCAAAACTGTGTCCCTTTTTTTTCCACTCAATTGGTTAAATATAGCTTTGCACACCCAAAATTTTCAAAAAGTTGGACAATAGATGTGTTTATTTCTTTGTGTGTCACCACTTTAATGGTACTACATTTAAGACAAGCTTAATATCTCTGATAACTCAAAACCAGGCTTTCACAAAGATGCATGAACAGATTTGCAAACTCCTTGTGTTCCAAAATGTACTCCTACATGACACCATGCAAACCCAATTCCCATCATCTCCCAGTTCCAATTGTGTTTCCTGAGCTCAGAGTTTCAGCAAAATGTCAGTCCCAAAATTTTGAAGATATGCAAGAAGAGGTTTCATGCAGAAATCTGAACTAGACAGATTAAGATATGCAGACAGAACAAATTGATTTTTTTTTAGGGTGCTGTTCTTGCTTACTACCCCTTTTAGCAGATATTTATCCACAGCTGGTAGGAATTTGTGTACCTCTAGAAAAGGTGTGTGGCTGTACCAGCCTGGAGAGGGGTGAGACAGCTGGTCTTGTGGGATGGGTCAGGCAGAAGCAGATGGCCCCGAGTGGCTGAGCTGGCGTGGGGACAGATGGCAACACGAGAAGCCTTGGGAAGGAGGACATATGGCAACATGGGATTGGCAGGAGCACAAGTCCTTACGCTGGGCCCAATTATGAGCCTGGTGGGTCTGGATTTGCCTGGGAGAACGTGAAAGGGCTTTTATGTCTTCCTGTCCCTCCTTAGACACAGGCAGGGGTGCCTGGATCTCAGGACAGGACATGGCTCTGTGCTGTACAGTCCAGACAGGAATGTCAGCCACTGCAGGCTGCTGAGCCTTTCTGAACATTTTTTTCTGCTGCCGTTTCAGCATCTAACAAGTTTTCATCATTCTTATGCACATTTATAAGTTTTGATTTTCATCAGCACATCATTCATCAGAGGTAGAAAGTGGTAAAAAAATGTGCCTGTGCCCCACTGAGATTTAAAAGGCTGATTCAGCATATTGCTATGTCCTCTGAGTCAAATGAATTTGCCTATCATCATCTTAGAGGGCTGACATATAATAAGTACCACAAATATGTAATATACAGAAAAATGTAAAAACTTGTAACACCATAATACTTATATTGTATATTCTCTCTCCCACTTTCCTTAAATTTTTGGGTGTTAAAGACACTGACCAAGAAACTAAATTCCAAAGGAGCTTTTTAGGAATAAATACTTTTTCACTGCTAACAACTAATTAAGAAGAAGAAGAAGTTAGCAACTGGATGTCTTCCCATGCCATTTTGAATTTGGGAGGCAAAATTAAAAGCTTTACAAGATGAACTTTTATGGAATGTGCTTATATACATAAGCCTCATTTTTCAGGATGCATCTTGCATTTCTTTGCCTGATTATAAGCGTCCATCTAGAAATGGCAACTTTAGGGAATATTTTAAACAGATGCAGAGGAAGTCATTTAGTTTGGTCGCATTAAACTGCTGGAGGACTCCACAGACAGTACATACAGCACAGCCTGCTTCCCTGGTGAGAAGAGGATGAGATTTTTTTTTTTTTATAGACAACATTAAGAGCAAATTGCAATTGCCATATTATACAGAATCACAGAATCAATAAGGTTGGAAAAGGCCTCAAGGCTCATCAAAGTATACCATACCTTTCATAACTATTGTCACTGCATTTTTCACTTTTCCATCATATTTCATCACCTTTTTTATTGAAAACACTATTAACAGAGCAGCATCCCTTACAAAGATATAGAAATTAATTAACTAGCAGCAGTTGCAGTTTTGACCTCTGAACACAGAATGTAACAGATTTGGTGGTCACATCACAGAGACCAATTTCCTGTCCATGAACTGGAGCATGCAATCACAGAATAGAACCATAGAATTGTCAGAGTTTGAAGGGACCTCAAAGATCATCCAGTTCCAATCCTCCTGCCATGGACAGGGACACCTCATATTAGATCAGGTTACTCAGAGCCTCATCTAGCCTGGCCTTAAAAACTGCCAGGTATGGGGCTTCTACTCCCTCCCCGGGTAACCTGTTCCAGTGTCTCACAACCCTCATGGTGAAGAACTTCTTACTAACATCCAATCTAAATCTGTAGATTGAAGCTCTTGTTAACAGGATTAATATACTTTTACAGGAGAAGGGGCACAAACAGTGATAAAGTTATAATACTTCACGTTTGGGAAGAAATTTCATTTATTTAAAAAAAAGACTACCCTAAACTGTGAAATCTATGTACAGATATGGGTCTGGACTGCTCCAAAAACGCAATTCTGTTCAGAAAATGGTTTTTGTGATCTTATCTTATCCAGACAAGGGATCAGTGTTAAGATGGAGACTTTTTCTCTGAAATCCATCTGTGCTGTGTTTGCTGATGCCTGCTACTTCCCTCTACTTTTTGTGAAAAAGAATTTTCACAGTTGTTGTAAGGGAAGCATTTTGTACGTTCAAGAAATACAAAGGGGTTTGTAATGCAGTTTTTGTAAAGAATATCTACTTAAATGGTGACATCCTTGAAAGACCAGAATCTAGTTTTGTTGCATGTCTCGGTTTCCTGACAATCAAAATAAAAAAAAAAACCCAAAACCAAAAACAAACCTGTTACATCTATACATAAATGATTTTATCTGATACTGAGTAGTCTCTGAGGTCATACATGTCTGTATGAGTACTTCATTGTCTTTCTGTATGAAACTTGTATTCAAATGCTGAAAGCTCAAAGTCATAACTGATGTGTGATGGGATAGCAGCAGTCAGACAGATGAAGATATGATAACTGATAGCTACTGCTGACTCAATTGAAGATTTGACAATAATTTTGCTTAATAAAATTTCCTTTATCAGTCACATTTCTTTGAAGGGTCCATTTTTACTGCCTGTGTTTCCCATAGGTTTTAATTAGGTTCTTGCTAAACTCAAAATACTATTTTTCCTTTTCCTTTTTCTGTAGGTTGGAAAATTTGCCCTTGTATTTCATAGCTGTGAAAAATCTTGCAGTATCACAGAATCACAGCATGGTAGGATTTTCAAGGGACCTCCAGAGATCATCTAGTCCAACTTCCCTCCTAATACAGTTTCATCTAGACAAGGTTACAAAGGAATGCGTCCAGGCAGGTTTTGAATCACTCCAGAGAAGGAGACTCCACAACCTCTCTGGGCAGCCTGTTCCAGTGCTCTGTCACCCTCAAAGTAAAGAAGTTTTTCCTTATGTTCAGATGGAACTTCCTGTGTTTCTGTTTGCACCTATTGCCCCTTGTCCTGTCATTGAGCATGACTGAAAAGAGTCTTAGCCCATCCTCTTGACACCCACCCTTTAGATATTTATAAGCATTGACAAGATCCCATCTCAGTCACCTGTCTCTTCTCCAGGTTAAACAGACCTGGGTCTCCCAACCTTTCTTCCCAACAGATATGCTCCAGTCCCCTCATCATCTTTGTAGCCCTCAGCTGCCATTGGATTCTCTCCAGGAGCTCTCTGTCTTTCTTGAACTGAGATGCCCAGAACTGGACCCAATACTACAGGCATGGCCTTGCTAGGGCAGAAGAGAGAGGTAGGAGAACCTCCCTTGACCTGGTGCACCCTGGGATACTGTTGACCTTCTTGGCCAGAAGGGCACATTGCTGGCTCATGGTTAACCTGTTCACCAGAACTCCCAGGTCTGCTTCTACTGATCATGCAGGGCATCACCGTCCTACTTGTTATAAATTTATATATTCCACTCCATCTGAATGACCTTTGGATGATACCAAGAAGTTAATGAGCTTATAAGGTAGAAATCCCTCTGTAGAAACATCCTGAATCATTTTCCTGTGGAAAGAGGGTTTCCCCACCTGCAATTTTTATAGGATGTTTGTTGCCTCAGGAGAATGGAAGAGAAGATCCACGATTTATTTTGGTAGTTTGAGGCAACATTCTGTCCACTGCATTCAAAAGGCCCAAAATCCACCAAATAAAAGAATGAAAACAAGTGTTTTCATAAGCAAAGCACTGAGGTTAGTCATGATGCTTCCAATTTGCAACATCTTATACCTTGCTTATATCTGTTATTTTAGTTTTTCTAAGGGATGTATGATGAATGAGATTTCCCAAGTATGTCCATGAATAATAATGTCATTTTAATGACATTACATCTTTGCATATTGCAGATGATTATGAAGAATGCCAATGGGGACTGATCACCACATCCCATAATTGAAATCATGTCTAGAAGAAATACTACAGCGTGGCTTTGCACATTTCAAGACTACCCAGAAACCAATATTTCTCCTGAAAACGGTAGACTGCCTACAGCTATCATTCCAGCTATTTCTGAGTAATGGTAATAGCTCTGGAATGACATCTGACTTGAAGCAGTCCAGTATTAAAATACCAGACAAGCACAGCTACCCGTACCTGACTGTACTACAGGAGCAGTGATCTGTGGCAAACTGCCATGGTAATACGTCCCTTTAAGAGGTAACCTCTCCAAAAGGCAAAAGTTCAAGTATGAGTAAGGTCTGTTCTCTCATATCCAGCTTTAACAGGGAGTTCTATGAGGTTTTTCCCCTTCTTTTAGCAGTGGCACAAGCAGTGGTAAAATACTTGAAACAGGAATGTAAGAAACCTACATAAATTCTACTTAGAGCATCTGCAAAGTGAATATGAACTCCCCAAATATGTAATGTAATGTGTTTCTTACATTAGAAGAAGTGTAGCTTAAGTTGAAAGCTTGACTTCTTTGAAGGTAATGATGAAAATCACACTGACATTGTTTCATTCAGTCTGTTCTGTCTCCTTCCTCCTGTGTAGCTACTGTTCTTCTTTCTGGCTTTTGTTTCCTGGTTGTTGTATTTTATTTATTTATTTATCTATTTTTAAGGGACATAACTTAGATGAAATTACATCTTCATTTTCTTGGGCATAATCCACCAGCCTCAGGAATAGCTGATGAAATATCCTTGCATTTTTAACCAATTGTACTAATCCAGTCAACACCATAATTGCACTCAGAATCCCTTAGGCCTAATTTGAGTGTAAGGAAAAGCTACTGTGCTATTGTTAAATTCCTTGGGTTTAATTTTTTACCAGCCAATAATTACAAAACACAGGAAATGACATGGTGAATGATGGAACTATTTTGAAGTGCAAATTTATGAAGCAGCTGCAGCAAATAAAGTGGTAATTTAATTAGGCTTATGTCCTAAAGCTGAGGTGCAGTGAAGAACATTTCTGAGATCCAAGCTAATTCAAATCTGGAATAGTAATCCCACATTTAGTAATTTCAGTGCTATAGCTCAGTTAATTACAGCATATTAGCAAAATAATGAGATAATTAATCTTCAAATGCTGTTCTTGTCTACATGCATATTACAGAAGAATTTGACTTATCCTTTCTTTGTGTGTTTTTCCAAGAACAAGTTATGACTAATTTAACCTAGAGAAACCCTTCCTTACCAAAATACCTAGAGTCTTTTCTTTTTCAAACCTATCAGATTTCGGATAACTTCTTCTTTGTTTAAATGAGAGAACACTTTCATTTTAGAATTTGTGAGAGGAATCTCAGAAGATATTAAATTCATTTTATCTGTCAGTCGAAGACTATTGTGTCTACTGCTTTTGCTTTCATAAGTAGATGAGCTGTTTACTCTTTCTTACTCCAGTTTTATTTGTAGTACAGTGTTTGCTATCTGCACTTTCAAAGCGTGTGTTTACAAGCAAATAGCTTTTGGCATACTGTATGCAATGAACTTTATGCATTGAGCCTAGTACCAGAAAACCGTATGTTTTCAGAAATTGCAATAATCAGAACTTTATCAGGTTTCCCAGTGCAATATTTGGGGGTTGTTTTGTAAATATTAATATAAATACTCATGTTCTATCTCGAGCCTTCCATTTTGTGCACAGAACCCTCAATATGTACATACCTTTTGTTCTGCTTGCATGTGGATTCAGCTACGAAATGAGACAGTTTTCTGACAGGTGCTTCAGTCTTTTCACACCACAGCCAAAATTCTCTGCATTTTTTTTGAAATCCTATCTACTGCAGTAGGTGACTTTCCCATTTATTTCATCACCTGATTCACTTGCCTTGCAAGTCTGTATCAGTTTGCTTCAACTGATTTTAACAACTGCCATGAACTAGTTTGATTTTTCAATATTTAGTGGTTCCTGTTACTTTTATAATTTGATATAACTAAGCCAGCTTTTCACACCCTGCCCTTACTTCCACAGGCTGTTTCACTGGTTCCATAACTCACAAGCCTCAGGAACAAATGATGAAGTATCACTGCATTTTTAACCAATTGTACTAATCCAGTGAACACCATAATTGCACTCAGAGTCCCTTAGGCCTAATTTGAGGCTAAGGAAATTATGAGTACAGTTTTGCATGCTGGGCACATAATCACAAATATCACATTTAAATGCATTATTTTTTAGTGTCACAAAGGCTAATGTGTTAAGTAACTGCATAAAACCAGATTTTATCATCCATGGAAGGTGAGAAAATACATAATGCTGGCAAAACAAAAGAGGAAGAAAAACGTCTTCTGGGAAAGAGCAAGACTTTATAATCTCTTGTTCCATCTTCCATATTTGGTTGACTCTTGTTTGAGGAACTGATGAGATCTACTGGTCCAAGAGATGGTGGGCCAAATTCAATAGACTTTAAACTATGTGCTTCCTCTCTAATAATAAGCAATGGTGTAGGGAACATGTGGCTTTAAAACATTTTACCCAAATGAGAGATCTGTAGTGTTTGTCTCATATAATTGTTGGCTTTGTAAAGTCAACTGGAGAATTGCTATCTGTAGAAAAAGACTAGTCCAAACGACCCAAATGTTTGCATTGAAATTATACTTCACTGAAAATCCTGGAGAATGACAAGAACTCCTACATCCTTCCCAAATATTCCTGTCTAACAACAGAGAGAGACATGAATGAATGCATACATAGATTTAAGATGAGGTAGGAAATAGTAAAATAAGAATGTTGACCAGTATTTTTTCACTGTGTTCTTGTGGCCTGTGTCACAGGAGGGCTGGATGGATCAAACGCTCTGTAGCTGCCACTGTACCTATAGTTCCCTCTGCTGAATGAGCTGCACAGATTGAGGCTCTGGGTATGACTCAGTGCACAGAATCCATAGCCTTCCAGTGCACTGAAGAGGTCAGCAGACTTCATTCCATCCCACCACATACTGTGTTCTCCTCTGCTGCTAGAATAAAAGATCAAAACACTTGCCAGATATTTACATTTGTGTTGTTGTGTTGTTTGTTCTCTTGTTTGTTTTAGATATCCTATAGAGTTATTTTCCTAAGATTCACTTTTAAATTGGAGAGACTTGAAATCTTAAGTTCATGTTTGACTGCGACTCTTTCATGATGGTCATGAAAATGTTTCCTGTTTTTTTTTTTCTGACTGTGAATATTTTTTACTCTGAAGCAGTAACCTCCATAACAAAAAATCTGAACCACAGTAACATCTAGAGTAATCAAATAAATTGTCATTACCCTCTTTAGACAGAGAAACAACGTACAACCTATTATATCTCAGGGGAAAAAAAAGGTTCCCCCCACAATCTCTCTTTTCTGCCCCCATGTTGGATGCAGGCAAAGGGAGCATAAGACCACATCTGCTGGCTTGCTGGGACAGCTATAAGATGTAGTTATCTTCATGTGGTAAGAAGCTTTCTCTATGAAACGTTTTCATCAAAGCTGAAAATGGGAAACAGTACCAGGAATTTCAACTACCATTTCTGTTGTAAAAATCTGTCTTTCACACCCTTGCCTTGCCCATAGGTCGATGGGGAAAGTCAGCCTTTTGAGGACCCCTTAACTCAGTTTATAGCGTAGAAATTGCAGTGGGGGTTATATGAAGAGCCAGTTGAGATATCAGGTCACTGTGACAGGTTGATGCAAAGTATGAGCACATCTAATTTACCATTTGTCAAAATCTTGGTAAAGTGAAAGCAGTTAAGTTCAATAGTGGAGTATTTTAACCCAAAGCCTAAAATTTAGTTCTCAGGGGAAAGTACCTTTTTCCCTCCTCCTCTTTCACTTAAATGGGGTTTTCAATTCTTTTTTTCATGAATTTTGTTTCACTCAGAGACTGGCTACAGACACAAATGAGGAGCATTACCTGTGGGATGGCACTGATGCAGGGCATTGGCTGACTGATTTATAAGAGCCCTTCTCCCTCTGCAGCACCTTTTCCCACAAAGTCAACAGATATCCGAATCCTTCGCCCTTACAGTAAAGGAGATGCCACACAGTAGAACTATTTATTGTTGTATTTGTTTTCTAAAGGTATGCTAATAATGTTTGGTGACTCCCCTCATCAGGAGGAATTTATAATTTGACTCACTGATGTCATAGTCCTCAGACAGGTGTCAAACTGTTGTAACTGACTCACGACTTACAGTCATATGATAGTTTTATGCAGAATTACTTGTGGTCCCTTCCAACCCTGACTGATTCTATGATTCTATGATTCTATTTCTTAATACCTCATATCCTGCTAATACTGGAACTGCATATTTGATGTAGTCCCGTTATTATGCAAAGTGATTTTTAGTAACAGGAAATACTTAATGTAATTTTTCTTCAATACTGTACACCATCTTAACCATTATTAACTCTCCCTTAGAAATATGTCAGGTATTATTTTAAATATTTAGGGAGACAGCCAGTCCATGACTGATATTTTCAATCTTGCCATCCGGTTTCCATTTCAAAAATGAGGAGGATCTCTAATCTGGTTTACACTAAGTGTCCAGGACTCTTGCTCTTGGTCACTGTGGCAGCCAGTTAGTAGCATTAACAGAGAAAAATATCTTACTAGTAAAATGTTTACAAGAACTGGGAGGTTGTGTCCCTTAAATACATCCTTCCTCTCCAGCAGGTACATCTCAAAACGCCATAATTCTTTTGTTTTGTTTCACAGATCTTTACACTGCAGGATCATTTTCAATTCTTCCTCCTTTACTGCACCATGGATCCAATCTTTCTGCATTTCTCATTTTATGCTTACTTCATGGTGTTTCCTACCTGAATTTAGACGCTTTCTCTTGAAGCTGACAGGCCACAGGCAAAAGAGAAAGAAGTTTCAATTTCATGACTGAAAAATCATAGAATCATAGAATTATTTGGGTTGGAAGAGGCCTTAAAGATCATCTAGTTCCCTGCCATGGGCAGGGACACCTTCCACGAGGATCAGGTTGCTCAAAGCCCCATCCAGCATGGCCTTCCAGGAAAGGAACATGCACAGCTGCTCTGAGTAACCTGTTCCAGTGCCTCACCACCCTCTCAGTGAAGAACTCCTTCCTTGCATCTAATCTAAATCTATTATCTTTACCTTAAAGCCACCTTGACCTATCACTACATGCCCTTATTAAAAGTCCCTCTTCAGCTGTCTTGTAGGTCCCCTTTAGGTAATAGAAGGCTACAGAAGGCTCTCTCCAGAGCCTTCTCTTATCTGGGCTGAAGAACCCCAACTCTTTCAGACAGCCCTCTGGAGCACCATATTTGCTCAGTGATGCTATACTCTTGCTTCAGGTTTTATGGTCACAGTTGAGATTTTTTTGCAGGGACAGTTCATGCAGCTTTGCAAGTGTTACCATAAAGTGGAAGAGTGCCCTCCATGGGTTTTTGTGTTTTCCACGGGTATGTGAACTGAACACAGATGCTAGAAAGATTCTCCCCCTCATGGTGTCCCCAGCCACACTTGTGTTCTCCAGAATGACTGGCCTTGATCAGAACAACATGAAAAGGCTTAGCCCACAAAATCCAGTTGTCAATGGGATAGCAGAGACACAGACTCTTTATCTCGAGGCACTGCACTGCCTTGGTAAATTGTATAACCAACTGAAGTTAATGACACTTCACAGTGATTTCCAGGATTTCTAACTAAAGACAAGTGTACTTCAAACACCAGACCTCGTCTCAGGAGACCTGCTTCTGTCTCCCTTCTTCATCTGCCAGTTATGTCTCTTAATCACACTACTTTCTGCTCTCTGTGCCTCCATTTCTCTACACACAAACCATAGACAATGATTCAGTCTCCCTTTAAACAATTCTAAAAAAGTGTAGTTGCTGTTATTAATTGTAGTAAATGCACACAATAGTACCTATTAAGAGATAAAAGGTGCTTAAATCCTCCAGAAATCCCTTCCAAAAATCATGGAAGAACACAGCAGAAGCACACAGCACAAACCAAAGTAAGCAATCAGACATAGAGATGTGTTATACTGAGATATGTATTGATATATATTGAGATTATACCTTGGCTGCCTTATGGTGTAGTTGGATTTTATCTTCTTAGAAAAACCTTTCTTCAGAAATGAAAACATTTTTAGTCACATTTTGCTGTACATTGATTTTTCAGGGAGGCTGGGAATGGAAATCTGATACCAATGAGATCAGAGCGATCCATTATTTTCCTCCAGGGTGAGGCAGCAATTTGGCAATGTATTTAAGTATGTACCTAATTTTAAGCATTTAAAAAGTCCCAAATCAAATTCCTGCAGAACTCCTTGTGAAAACAAAGCTATGGAGGCCAAATATTATCAAATTGTGCCATCCAACTCCATTTTTCTCAGCTGTTTGTTGTTTTTTTTTGGGTTTTGGTTTTTGTGGGGGATTTTATTGTTGTTTGTTGGTGGTTTGGTTGTTGGTTTTTTGGTTTTGGTGGGGGATTTTCTTCTTATTGTTTGTTGGTGGTTTGTTTTGTTTTGATTTTTTTTTTTTAACATTCAGCAACAGTTTTTTACTTCTATCTGTGAAAATTTAATTTGAAGCTGTAGACTGGTCAGCCTCCCCTCCAACCCTGGAAAGATGATGGAGCAACTTATCCTCAGTGCTATTCTTAGGCACATCAAGGACAAGAGGGTCATTAGGAGCAGTCAACACGGTTTTACCAAGGGGAAGTCATGTCTGACCAACCAGATAGCCTTTTATGAGGACACAACCAGGTGGATAGATGGTGGCAGAGCAGTGGATGTGGTTTATCTTGATTTCAGCAAGGCATTTGACACTGTCTCCCACAGCATCCTTGCAGCTAAGCTGAGGCAGTGTGGTCTGGATGATCAGCTAGTGAGGTGGATTGAGAACTGGTTGAGGAAAGAAGTCAGAGAGTTGTGATCAATAGGATGGAGTCTAGATGGAGGCCTGTAACTAGTGGAGCCCCTCAGGGGTCAGTACTGGGACCAGTGCTGTTCAATATGTTGATCAACAACCTGAATGAGGGCACAGAGATCACTGTCAGCAGGTTTGCTGATGACACCAAACTGGGTGGAGTGGCTGACACACCAGAGGGTTGTGCTGCCATTCAGTGAGACTTGGACAGGCTGGAGACTTGGGCAGGGAGAAATTGAATGAAGTTCAACAAGGGCAAGTGTAGAGTCTTGCACCCGGGAAAGAACAACCCCATGGACCAGCATAGGTTGGGAACTGACCTGCTGGAGAGCAGTGAAGGGGAAAAGGACCTGAGGATCCTATTGGGTGGAAGGTTGACCATGAGCCAGCAATGTGCTCTTGTGGCTAAGAAGGCCATTGCCATTCTGGGTTGTATTAGAAGGGCTGTGGTCAGTAGGTCAAGAGAGATTCTCCTCCCCCTCTACTCTGCCCTGGTGAGGCCATATCTGGAATATTATGTCCAATTCTGCACCCTTCAGTTCAAGCACAGGGAAATGCTTGAAAGAGTCCAGTGCAGAGCCACAAAAATGATTAAGGGAGTGGAACATCTCCCTTATGAGAAGAGACTGAGGGAGCTGGGGCTTTTCAGCTTGGAGTAAAGGAGACTGAAGGGTGACCTCATCAATGGTTGTAAATACGTAAAGGATGAGTGCCAAGAGGATGGAGCCAGGCTCTTCTTGGTGATGCCCAATGACAGCACAAGGGGCAATGGGTGGACGTTGAGGCTTAAGAAGTTCTGTTGAAACAGGAGGAAATATTTTTTTCACTGTGAGGGTGACAGACCACTGGAACAGGCTGTCCAGGGGTGTTGTGGAGTCTCTCTCTCTGGGGATATTCAAAACCCACCTGGATGCTCTCCTGTGTGATCTGGTATAGGTGATCATGCTCTGGCAAGGGAGTTGGACTAGATGATCTTTTGAGGTCCCTTCCAGCTCCTAACATTCTGTGATTCTGTGTACTTGACAGGTTCAGCAGGAGACCGTGATGAGTACTAAAATTATTGTATTTCATATGGAACTGGGAATTATGTAATGGAGACAAAAAGATTTCCCAAAACTTCCTTCAGGTATGCTGGCACAAAGGATATTAATTTAGATAGGAAGCTAAATTATGCAGCAGAAGTCTAACATGTCCAAGCAGATGACTTTGTGTAGATGTCACCAAGGAAAATACTATTTTTTCTGAGCATGTGTTTTGGCAAGACTTGTGTGATCCAGGAAACAAAAGGCTACTACATTTTTTTAAAATCTTATAACTTTTTGAAAAAAATTCAAAACCAGAGTATGTTCCTCAAGTCTCTTTTTGTTTTTCCCTTATGTTACATTAGTTGCTCTTTCCCTCCTTCAGTAATGTAAATACATGACACTTACTGGAACTGAGCGAGGGTACATCATGATGCATCTTGCATTAAGCCCTCATGGGCCTGTGTGTCCCAGGGTGGATTTTCTACTATAGCCATTGCTCTGCTAGCACAGAGTCTGCGTACCAAACTCTACTGCATGATTTAGAGATGGCTTAAGAGAGTTTACACATTAAATAACAAGCACTGTAAGCACCAAAGATGCTTGGACAGCAGCTGCCTAATGGGACTGAAACCCTGATCCAGTCAATAACCACAATATTCTCATTAAAGCTGTGTTTACTCTGCTCATAAAGAAGTGTACTCACTTAGAGAAGAAAATGCCCTTCTAGAAGGGAATTAGAGTGTGAAACCTACTATGCATGAGATTGAAAAATACGATCCCTACGCTGTTGTGCTGAAGTAGAGAAGTCCAAGATGTTCAGTATAGGGACTGCTTTAATCAAGTTTCCATGTGCACTCACTGTTGTCTGATGCTGGTATCCTGAACTGCTTCACCATGACACATTACAACCTGAGAACATTCCACAGAGGATAGGCAGTGACAAAATATCTCACAAGGGCAAAAACATCCAAACAGATCCAAATAAGGATCCAGCCATGGGACAGATTCTGTAGCAGAGTACATATCTCTGCTTCTCAGCAGTGCATCACAAAATTGCAGTACCTCAGCCAAAGATATGTCTCACTATGTTGCAAGTGCAGAAGACAGCTCTCCTCTACCCAGACCAAACCACAGAGAAGGTATGATGTATGCTAAGGCCATGACAACATCATACACTGTAAGAGAACATTCAGAAGGGATTAGTTTATTCATATTTAAGTGGTAGTCTTCACCATACAATACTTTTATTTGTTTTGATGCTTAAAGTCTCCAAGCATGTGGACTATTGCAGTCTGAGAGTCACTAGAAAGGTGAGCAATAATTTGTCAGGTAAATGAGCAGGTCAATATATAAAGTGAGCTGATTGGATTTGGAAAAGTGCCTTTGGATTTGGTTTTGCTCTCAGTGATACAATAAGGTTTGAGCTTGTGCTGAAGTCGACTGCCCTGCCAAGAGCTATTTTTACTGTTACTGTGGACAGAAGCCAAATAAACATAAAAGAATATTTAAAAGTGAAAAAAAAATGCTTTCAATGGATACAGGGAAAGGGTTCTCTTGAGAAAACAAAGCACATGCCTAGTCATTTGAGCAATATTCTTCCCTCAGGTGGCCTAGTGTAAAAACAGGTTCTTTCCAATGACTTTGAATGAATTATTCTGCTTTTAATTTGGGGCAGAATCAGGCCTATTTTGCTCATTGGATCTATTTAACAAATAAGAAAAATATAAATTATTATTATTGCCAAACATGAGTCTGTGCTAGACCACCTTCTATGTTGGCTTCTTTTATGTAGGCAGCAGAACATTTAGTCCCTTTCTTTTTCCTTTTGTTGTTGTTGTTTGTTTGTTTGCTTTGTTTTTGGTGCTTTGTTTGTGGTTTTTGGGGAGGCAGGCTTTATTTATTTAATTATTTATTGAAAAGATTGAATTATAGGTATATGAAATCTGTTTGTAAGCACATGGTGGCTGCTTTCTGTTTGTGAAAGTAATTTAATTTTCTTCCATCTTTATATATAGTGTGATTGCTGCTGTTTTCACTGTTATTCTGGTTAATTTTTTTGCTTAATTTGGAGCAAGACTTATTTAATCAAAAGTATACAGCTGGAAAAGTTTTTTATTTTCAGTGCAAAAAGGGGTACATTCTGTGTGGATTGCTTGCATGTTTGTGTGAGAGTGCATATATGCACACACACACACACAACATACATTAACAAGTAATAAAAGATATCTCTGTGGTTCATTTACACGGTGGAGATCAGATTATGAAAGGTTAAACCGTTAAACAAATGCTAATGCACTCTGATGCCTGGACCTTGTCCAATAGTACCTGCAGCAGCTGTCAACCTAATTAAGCCAGATGTGTGTTAAGTGTAAACGGACCTCCCAGGAGGAACAATAACAGATTTTAGGTCCTTAGGGAGCTCAGGGCACCAATGCATATAGTGTTTCTGAAGGAAACATCACCCCTACCTTGTGAGTTTTCTGCTCATTAGTACCATCCTGATTGTACTCCTCTGGGACCAGGCATGGGGGAGGAGAAGTCTCTTTTCATTCCAGCTAAGGACAGCAAGAATGCTCATTTTCAATTGATTCTGACAGTCATGACATTTACTCAACTCTCTAATCTCTATTTTTTTAACCTCCACTTTACTCATCTGTAACATAGTTTGAAAGTGACATTTATTCTATGCCAAGTTCGCCAACCTTTATATGCATTTGTGCAGACCATAAGCTGATAGAGGAGATTTTAACAAGCCTTTCAGTGCTAACAATAGAGATCTATAGAGCAGAGAAATATTGAGAGTATACAGTGTGTGCACATTAGTGTTAGAATAAAAAAGAAAATCCTTTTACAGTGTGAAAATATAATGTGAAATTAAAAAAAGGATGCTTAGCAATATTTTAAACCATCTAGAGCTTGAAGTTGAATTGTTTCTTGTATGTTATTATCAGCAACAGAGAAAAAGGCTAGAGATGTAGACCTTCCCACCTGGACAAGGAAAGACAAGGCTCTGGGAGTTTCCATACATGTTGAACTTAACACCTACTTTCTCACTCACTTAACAGCCAAGTGAATGACACCTTTTCCCAAAGAAGCAAAACAAACTAAGAAAGCTGCATCACAGAATAAATTGGAGTGTGGCTTTACTGGACCGGATCACCTATGATGAACACAAAGACCTCCACTGAGGTCTGTTTGGGAGGTCTGTCACCTACACTGTCTTTGGATCTAGTCCTAAGTTCTCCTCAAGTCACCTGTGATGATCTAATAAAGACGTATGGTGTCGTGTTGCCTTAAACAAACCTTAACCTGAGAATGTGCAGTCATGCAATAGCTTTGTTTTTCCTGGCATTCAGCATTCACTATCTATTGGGGCATTAAATTCAGTTACAGCTGTAGTAAAATAAGTTATCATGTACTGGCCAGGACCCTAAGATTATAAGCATAATTTAATGCCATATCCATAACATTACTTTTCTAGTGAGTTTGCCTGTGAGATGTCTTTTTTTGAGACTGGAGCATACTCCTGATGTTACAGCTGAGCACACTGGTGTGGGGCTGGGATGAGAATTGTTGAGCCAGTCTTCCTATTCAGTGCTGCAAAAGACAAAAGGGTATAGAAGAACTTTAAAGACAGCAGGTTTCTCCTCTTCCATCATTACCAAATGATGTTATATGTATGGTGTATTTCTGTCCTTGGCTTGCTGATAACAATCTGACTAAATGCTTATGCTTCCAGCTTGCCTGCAGCTGGAAGGTAATTTTGTATGGTGCATTGAATCTCAATGTCCTCCATGTTGTTCTCAATATTCCTATTTCTACCAAAAGGTGTCAGGTTTTTGGACCCAAGCTGCATCTGTTGTTGGCCAGGACCCAGGTCTCACGCTCCAGCAAGTACCAAGCTGCAGAGTCAGACTCTTGCTTCCACCCCTTCTGAACCAGGACTCATTATCTTTGAGGCACAGGAAAGTCAGAAGGCTCTTGCTGGCAGTTTCCTCCATGGATCCATGGTGGGAAAGGTTGCCCAAGCTTCTTAGACTCTCCCCTTCCTCTTAGCACATGAGCTGTGATGATAAGAAAAGAGACTGAGACCTTATTTTTTAAAAAGCATTGAGAAATACACTTCATAAGATAATTCATCCTTGTGGTGTGCTGGATACATTTTGAGTTTTTCTGCTGTGCCAGGCCTAGCAGGGGACTTACATAGTGCCTAATATACTACATTAATATGATGTGTGTATATATATATATATATATATATGTACACCTCATACACTGCAGAACGCATAAATCCCTGATGTCACACCAGGATGGGCATTACTACAATTAGTGCGGTCAAGCATGCAAGGTAATTCTGCTGAAATGACATGTCAGTACTGCAGAGCCCTGTACCACCTCTATGTGCCAGCTTGTTGTAGCTTCCATGGTGATGTCTACTACAGCATCCCATTGTACAATGTAAAAGAGGGGAACGCCTATTTGGGGATTCATCTGAGTACTGCAGTGCAACTATCTAAATCTGAAGCAATGCTCCTAGACGTCTGGATCTTGTACCATCCTGGAGTAACTGCGACACCTTGCATCCCATTGCAGACCACTAAAACAGATTTTAGTTATCTAGGCTGTCTGAATGTGCCTGCTTCTCCATATTAGCAGCAGAGGTAGCCTATTTTAACTACTCAGATTTTCTCCTTCATGGCAGACATCTAAGGTTACATGAGAGGAGATTCACTTAAAGTTTCTGAAATGAAATAATTTTGGTAGGTGTGAGCTAGATGCAAACCCATTCAGCCCTGTCAGAAATAGGTCAGTTCCTGTAACGCTGAGAACAACAGCTCTAAGCAATTAAAGAGCTGCAAGGTCAAATCCTTTGGTGCCTTTGGAGTCTAGTGAATACAAGGATGGGTAGTAGCTAAGCACGACAGGTTAGATTGCAGATTTGAACCTGGTTTGCCAAATCCCACAAAAGGAAATAGATGTCTCTTTAGGCACCTAAATTCTTTATTTAATGAGCCTCTGAGTCCTTTAGATACTGCTGGTGAAATACCTAATAAAGTTGCACATAATTGCAGTGTGCATGTAACAGAGTTTGGTCTCTGAGCAGTATAATTCCAGTTTTAATATGTCAAATATTTTTTTTGCACAATGATATGGAAAAAATGTTACACAACACAGTGATAAAATTAAGGCAATAAGTTTTTTCACTCTGAAATGATAAATTGTCAACTGGGTAAAGGAATGGCATTTATTTCAAGCACATTTAATCCAGAAGAAGTAGGCTGGTGTAATATGCTTTCCAGTAACCTCATTTCTCTCCTGTGAAAAGAAGACTAATATCAGTGGAAATGGTGAGCATATTCGGAAGGCTTTGAAACCAATTAATCACCTGCAGAATTTTTCATAAAACCTGATTTCATTTGGGACAAAGTGGGAGCTGAAGCAATTTAAGGATGTCAGATTAAAAAAGTTTTAACAGGTAAACATGCAATTCCATGAGCATCAGAATTAATGACTCCTGCTTTCCAATGCATTTATTTCTTGTGCTTATGAAGTGGCACACTGAATTAAGCTTCCCCTGCTTTTGGGGCAGGAGCTTCTCACCACAGGAATCTAGGAAGGAATCTGGGCTTGCAGGCTGTGTGAGAGGTGCAGTTCACTGTAATATTTTAATGGCTTTGGACAACTGAAACTAGGGAGTGAATCATGGAAATTGTATCTGACTTGTAGCATGCATAGTGTGAATGAACTCTGTGAGATTATGGCCTTTTTAATTCTTCATAAATGTGTGGTGGTGTTTAATGGATCCATTTTTAATTCACAGCAATACACATTTTCCTAGGTTCATATGTTAACAGAGAAAAAAGTGGAGAGAGTATAAAAATTAGCAAAGGAGTTTCTGTCATCTTCTGGCTAAGTTGTTTCAATATCAGGTAGAAAGCATCCTTGAACCTGCAGGTTCAGAACTGGTTTAATCTTTTGACCAGAAGAAAAATAATCTGAGATCCATTCAATTTATTATCTAGATTTTTTTTTCCAGGTAAGACCACCACAGCTTAAACACATTCCATTTTGTAGGCATGTAAGTTAGTATATGATATATTTTCTAAGAATGAACTCCAGAGATTTACGAGGTAGCAAGGTAGATGTGTTGTCACTGAACTCATTTTCTCCTTCCACTTCTATCATGCACCCAGCAAAATGGCTATGGACAGCACCCTGCTCCTCCAAAATCAGCTGCAGCATTCTGAGCTCCTTCATACAATAGTTGCAAATGAAGTGCCAACAAAAGTCTATACCCTGGAGGTGTTCGAGGACTGCGTGGACCTGGCGCTTAGAGACACGGTTTAGCATTGACCCTTCCAGTGCTGGGTCAAGAGCTGGCCTGGATGATCTTCGAGGAGGTATTCTGTGATTCCATGATTCTGTGAATGTCCCACGATAGCTGTTCTGAAAACAGAGCATTTCATTTATTCTCATGTCTTTCTCAGTGAGGACTTCATCTTTACTATAACACTTAAGAAATGCTGCCATTTCAGTGAGATTTAGTACACTGGGCAAGTGACAGGAGTGGAGAAGCATATCTAAAGAACTTCACTGACTGCTTTGCTAGCATTTTCAGATTTCACATACCCATACACAAGCTCAGAAGTTTTAAGATCTTGAAAATATAGTTTAACCCTTTAACTTTTGATTAATAATTATCTTCTCCTAGTGCTTCATTTCACTCCTTTTTCATAAGACTTTTATTTTTCACCGATGCATGAATTTGTGAGTGGGAAAGACTAACAAAGTCAGATCAATTCAGAAAAACAATGCCCAGTCTTTTGAAACCTGTCCTTTCTCTCTTTGATCAAAAGATGCAAAGGAAAAACATGAAGACAAAAGAAGCTATTAATGAGTTAGTTTACAGCCTCACTTATTTCCAGTGTGGTACAAGTCATATAACTGGATCACATATGCAGGGAAAATAGTTTTTTTCTAAGTGTCAAATGTAAGGATTAGGTTACAACTGCAGCCCAGTTGTTGCTTTATGAAATGCAGCTGTTTTTTGTCATTTGATAGCTAAAGCCAATCATGGAATTAAATACTGAAGAATATTTTCTGTTATTTTTTTGCTTTTAATCTCCCATTGGCATTGCTCCTGCACTTATCCGAGGCTCTTCTACCATGGTCATATACACAATATTGTTCCTACCTCCCTTTTCTCTTATGCTTTCACGTCTCCTCACCTGCCCTCTCTTTTCCCACAGCCTCAAGGACAAATTTAATCTTTTCCAGTAACAACACTTCCAAGATAGCCACTAGAAAAAGGAAAAGGACAAATCCAGAAATAACCTATGTTCTAGTACGTTTTATGGGCAGTGTCTTTAGTGCCCATCTTTGGGCACTGTCAGCCTGGCATTCCTAGTGCCAGCCTCCTGCACAGCACAGGTACAAACATCAAAGAGCAGGCTAGGCTGCAATTACACTGCCTCAATGAATAGCCAAGGGGTAGCTGAGTTGGGACACTCTTCTCAGGAGGAAAGAAAAAAGGGCAAACAGCTGTTGTCTTCTGTACTGCAAGCAGCTTAGTACAAAAGCATTTTGGTTTTTGAGCTTTCTCTCAAAAGTATTCCAACTAAATTTGTTTTTACAGAAAGCTCAGAAATGGAAGTTGATTACACTCTCAGACTAGCCTATTAGGACTGTCTGTGCTCTGGCTTACAATATAGGGGAAAAATACGTTATTTTGTAAGGAAAAATTACTGGAGTGGGATGTGGTTTGCTTACCCTCTTAGTTCCCTCTTAGTTCTTTCATACTGTACTAGCTTGTTATTATATGTTGACAGAGTGAAAGCTAAGGAATTTGCCTTCAAACACAAGCCTTGTTTTCTTAGAGCCTATTTCCAAAAGCCTTATAAACCTATTTGGCAAATTACTGTAATTATTTTTCGTTCCCTTGTCCATAGTGGGAAGCACAAGTGTGCAGTGTAATTAGAAAGGGGTTTGTCCACTGTGTAACTTGACCAAACCTTCCATCTGTATTTTCTCCTCAGATGTAGGCATTTCAGTTTAATTCAGCTAAACAGAGGGAAAATTGTGCTTATTGCAGAGTGCATTGATTACAGAGTTACTGAGACAGTGGGAAGTTTCACAGGTGCAATGGTCCCCGTAAATTATCTAAGTAAAATTAAAAATAAATAATTTTTGATTCTTTCCTTAGAACCAACACATTTTCTTCAGTACAAGTGAAGGGGCACTAAATGTGCCTCAAATGATGGTATGATGGGCTGTACGAAAGTGGTCAACAGGCTTCAAAATAAGACCTGCTTGAGAGTTGTGCAACCAAAAATAAGTTCAGTGCCTCATGTGAACAGTGATGAAAGCATATACCATTTTTTATGTGGACTTTAAGGACGATTGCTCTGTTTCTTCGAAATTCCTTCAGTTTGCCAGTGTCAGGACAGTGTTCTCAGTGAGGAAACAGAGGCCTTGGTGAAACGGTTAAATAAACATATTGTTATTTGCCTGCTTTAGAAGAGGATATTAGATTACATACCAGTAGAGAGGGCCATGTCTGTCTTCAGCTTTAAAGTACATCTGAGTCTCCATTTTCCTGTAGCACTTGTTCAGTTTTGATTACCTACAGCCCCCAAGTTCGGTTTATTTATCTGAGCATTTTTCCAACATAAACTCACTGGGATCAACTCTGTCTTCTGTCCCACAGAGGCAGCTCAGCTGGCAATGCGACTCAAGCAAGCAAGGACAGAAGTGAATCCATTACCATTTTCTGAGGTATCTGTGTGTTTATTTTTAGGCTCAGATTTTTGCAAGTCCTTTCAAATAGGATCAGCAGTTTTTATAATGGGAACACCAATTACAATGCAGGTGACTGAAACTTTAATAAGCTTTTGTATGAGTAGTGGCAGCTCTGATGATGTTTAGCTGGAGAGAATCATAACAGAAGATTTTTGTTCTATGTATGAGTGTGCACATGCATATAAAGCTAGTCAGGTTTGGCAAAATGCTGCCACACAAAAAAAAGACTGTATCAGTTATTTATTATAAAGATGGTACTAACAAGAATATCAGGCAGTTTTATGAATGAAGATAGAAAAAAAAAAAAAGGTGATTAACTTATAAAAAACCTTATCAATTTCTCCTGTGTGCTAGTTTCCTCATGATCAGTCCGGTTTGCCCCATAGGTGACTGTAAGTAAGCCTGGTAGCACCAGTGAAATCCCCACAGGGACTGTTGCGAGAGTGGGGTATGCCTTGTGGTGCTGGGCTTGATGCCTCTACAGGTGCTCTGCAGGAGATCCTGGCAATAGAGGAGTCAAACTGGGTGTGAAAAGAGCAGGACAGAGAGTCCATGGGGGAAGGCAGATGTTAGTTCAGTGTGATTCTGGAGTGGCAGCCAAAGGGAGGGCAGGAACAGAAGAAGGAAGGCAAGGCAAGAAGCTAAGTTAACATAAGCCCTTTAGATAGATGAAAATACTGAACTGTGAAAGTATCCTGAAAGCTCTAATTATCCCTTTAACATAATTTTACACAAACTGATCATAGTATAGTGTTGCCACTGGACATTACACATGCTGAGATACCTACTATTGTTATTCCTATGGATGCAATGCAAACTTTAAAGAAATAAGAAATCAATCACCGTTTTCATTCCAACATTTTGAACGAAAACAAAGAAGTAGTTCCCATGTCATCATTGATAATAATAATAACAACAAACATAAAAACATTAATTGAATGTTTGGAAATTAATATCCATGAAAATATTAATTGAACTTTTGGAAATTAAAAGGTTGATGCAGACTTTGTGCTTCTTGCTTCAAACTGATGTTTGTCCTGAAGAAGCAGGAATGTCCTTCCTGTAGAACCTGGCAAAATAATTTGTATTATTTTAAAAAAAATTAAAATATTTGAATGAAAACTGAATTCCAATTCGTTTACTCTTACAGTGGCATAAAACTCAACTTTCTCTCAGTCCCTAGGGAAGAGCATAGCATACCAATGACAATTAAGGTGATTCTCCCAGTAGACAGATAAGGAACAAACTCCTCTAAACAGTGCCAGACTAAGGGACACACATGTCAACCAAGGTACATCATACCTGGTAGAAATGCCAGAGGTGAGGCACAGGGTGAGGGGAAGGAGTGGCACAAGTCTCTTGTCCCAGGAAGCTGGGATGAAACCAGGACATCCTTCATGGCCATTAATGAGCACCACAAAGAAAGTTCGCTCAAGTAGGGCCTGACAGGGGTCAGTCATTGGCCAAGAGTCCTCAGCCACCCACCTGTCCTATGAACTTTTCTATTTAATGGTTTAATATTGGTCAGTCTGCATATCTCCTACCTTCAGTTAAACTAATCAGCACCATGGGGTCCCTGGAGAGCACAAGGGCATATCATGTTCTTCTGTTTTATGAGGTCTTGGAAACTCTGTTTAGGATATGCAGATAATTTAATAAGGCACTTCTGGAGAACATAGTCACTTTTAAAAACACTATCCGGCTAATGGTGGGAAAACCACATGTCTAAAAGCAAAGAACTGGCCTCTTTGTTGCACCCATGCAGAGACTATGTTAGTGGCTTAATTAGAGAAATGTCATCCCTTCTTCTGTGTCTAGATGTGACTGCTAATTTCACTTCTTGTGACCTACCTGGCTTATTGTGGCTTTGCTCTCACCTAACCAGTAAAATGATGGTGAGTATCCAAATACATTATACTGCTCTACAATTTTTCATTTGAGAGTCCCAGAGTATGCATGAAATGTGAGAACAAATCTGCAACTCCTTTTTATACCTTAAAGCAGTTCTTTGCATCAGTGCAGTCCTGATCCTGGGAGCTATTTTGCATTGAATGTAAAATATTTCCACTGATATCAGGAAGATCCACTATCTCCTACTATGTTAAAAGAATATGAAACTGGGGGAGAAAATCTTCCAAGAACGTTGATTATTACCACCAGAGTCATACAGGGGGCAAAAGAGCAAATTTTAAATGGTTTCACATCAGCAGGTGAGTGTCCAGTAACTTTCTGAGCCTTGTAAGAGACAAGTTACTTACTGGCTTCTCAGGATTTAAAACGTACAAAATTCTTTTTCCTACAGCAAATTTTTTTTTTTTTTAACCGAGAGTGTGGATGCTGCGGGTAATCATGCCACAGCAGGACACAGCTCACTGCAGAGCCAACAGAAGAAACACTGTGCTGCTGAAGCTGCCAAAGTAGGTGTTTGGAGGAGTGGGGGGAAATAAAAATCTTCTTCCTGAAGTACTGTTCCTTTACAGAGTAATTTTCTCTGTGTTATGTATGTTACCAAATATAGGTAAGTACCTTTACTGCTATATTTGTCTTCTACTCCTAGCCTCCTTCCCTTCTTATAACCACCTATTTTTAAACTTAGGGATCCCTGAGAAGGTCACACACTCTACATAAAGAGTGGGCTTCATAATCTTGAATCCAGCCTACTTGGATGATGCTATAAAATTTCTATAGATATGCCCTGGTTGGGAACACATTGGAAAAAGATTCAAGAGAAGAGGCATTTCTATCTAGTCAGTTGTATCCTCTACTGCCTCTCCTCTGCCCCTTCCTAATTCCACATATGTGGACAACAGCCTTTGTACAGAGGGAGTGCAAGTGGATCAGCAAATTGCAGAACATGGCAGAGCAGTCATATAGGTAGTGGGAAGATAATGATTTCTCAATATGCATGTGAGGCATCAAATATTCACACATTTTAGGAACATGGTTGGGAAACTGAATCTTGCCCTGAAATATTTTATCTGAACCAAAACCACTGCTTAACAGGCTGAATAACAGACATAGAAAAGGGGTAATTGCTATACCTGGAGTGAATTATCACAGAATCACAGAATCAAGCAGGTTGGAAAAGACCTCACAGATCATCAAGTCCAACATATTACGTAACATCTCCTGACAACTAAACCATGGCTCCGAGTGCCACATCCAATCTTTTTTTGAACACCTCCAAGGAGGGTGACTCCACCACCTCCCTGGGCAGCCAAATCCACTGGCCAATTATTCTTTCTGTGAAGAACTTTCTCCTCACCTTGAGCCTAAACTTCCCCTGGTGCAGCCTGAGACAGTGTCCTCTTGTTCTGTCACTGGTTACCTGGGAGAAGAGACCAAACCCCACCTGTCTACAACCTCCTTTCAGGGAGTTGTAGAGAGCAGTAAGGTCTCCCCTCAGCCTCCTCTTCTCCAGACCACTGTCTTTCTAAATTTTACATACTGAAGTACAACAGAAGTCTGGTTTTCTTTTTTTTTTTTTGACTCATAGTCATGATTAAAAACAACTATAACAATAATGTTGTTCTTCAAGATTTTTCACATTTGATGAACAATTTGCAAAAGAAATTTGAAAATACAACAAAAATAACAGACAAGAATGTAACATTTTAGAGGTAACAAAGATTGCTGAAAAGAAAAAAGTCATTTGATCTAAGAAATTGTTAACTATTTTTTAAACTAGTCAATAGAATAATCACTGCGAGACTGAAAAAGAATACTCTGTTCATTTGGCACTGAAAAAGCTAAATACACAAGTGGGACTTTTGCTATAAAGAGCCCACCCTTTCCATGCAGAGAAGGAGGAATGTTGTCATGGATCATGGGTCTTTTAATAACCAAAAAACCCTACAGAGTCTGATAAAAAGGCAATCACCCTAACTGCTCAGGATTTGAGTTGAAATCCCAGGGCCTTTCCATCCTCATAACTCTTCTGTCAGATATGCATGTGAGCTACACAGTAGTAACTTTATCATTAGTCTTTATTGTTGCTATTATTTTAATTGCAATACAGTGGTTGCAGAGAGTCCTGTGTGCCAGCTGCTGCACAAAAGGCAAATAGGCAAAATGGGCAAACAGGGATGGAGTGTCAAAAAACAATTACCCAATCGATAAGGCCATTTTTAATGCATTAAAGACAAACACTCCAGAACTGGAGTGAGTGAACTGGGAAGTACTGACAATGGTCTTATGCACTAATTTTGTCTCTTTATGTCTATGCATTTTGATACAGTCTTCAATTACATGATCAGATTGGGTTTTTTTCCTGAGGGGCTACTGGTTTGCACAGCGCACCAGACGCAACATCCTTGCTACTCTTCTCTGCTGCCTTTAGGCAACTTGGTGAGAAGATAGTTGAGGTGGACTCCTCACTCTAGGGCCCTTCCCATAGGAAAGTAGCCTAAGAGGAAGGTTGCCTAGACTTCAAGACAAGCAGTGAGCCCCTACCTAAACATAAAGGAGCCTGAAAAAATTTCATCTGAGGACTCTCCTTAAAGCATCTCTTTCTATCAGTAAGACAGTGTCTGGGGTTCTGGTCCCTAAATCAATTCCTTCATCTCCTCAAAGCCTTCCTGGGCTACATTGCTTTTCATCTATTTTAAATGTGGGAAGAAAACTCCCAAATTGTTTTTCAACATATTTGTGGTTTTCTTTTTCTAGATCTACCTGCTCAGTTGTTGCTCCTGCATCCTGGTTTCTGTTCCTTCTGCTATTTGCCCATGGATCTGGATGAGATCACAGATTTCTGGGCTCCTTTGCCATGGCTATGCCCTTTAGATATGTGCATCTCTCAATTTAGCCTTGCCCATTCATTTCCTGTGGCTGCCCCATACCAGTGTAGTCAGATGAAACAGTGCTAGGAAAAGGAATGTCTCCAAGCAGTCCTGACCATAAGGAAAGGATGTGAACCTTCTTCTGAGCAACTGGACATGCATTTCCAGGGCATTCAAAGCAATCACAAGAAATATAAGTGCAGTCAGACTCTAAACTCTGCAGAGAGTCTTATTCCTAACTTCTATGTTTCTACTCAGCAGATGCAAAGCTTCTAGCGGCTTATGGCTCAGGAAAATGAGGGTGGGTTACACTACAGCTCCAATATCATGTTGCCAAAAGTGAAGTATTTTTTCTTCTAAGCACAGGCTTGAAAAAAAACCCAAACAATCAAACAAAAAACACCAAACCAATAACAACAAGAAAATAACCCAGAATCACTTAGTGCTTAAAATTTCTCTCTTGCTTTTGCCTCGTTTTCAGAAAGGGCTTAGTAGAATCCAAACTCTACCCCAATTTTAAGTCCGATGCACAAACAGATGACAATGGCAAAGTTTTAAAGTTACTGAAACTTGTATTGCAAAATGACAGAGCAGAGTCAGAAAAGCCTGTTGTCTTGCATCTGTTACTTGGTTAAACGTGTCTAACATCTGGAACATTAAACTGCCATTCTGATTTTTTGTTAAATTTTTGTAAAATTAGATTTCTTGTGTGTTTTTTAAGATCTCTGAGCAAACATTCACAGTCTTGGCAGCTTCTGCTATCTCAGCTCTAATAGTGCCCATATTTTGAGAGACAAATGTACATTGATCATGCCGTGGATTCCTATTTCACCAGATGCATTGTTTCAGGCCTTTATGATTTCATACTGGATTTCATCTCTTCTGAAAAGAGAAGAGAGACATGCAAGAGAGGTTCAGGAACATTTTTCCCATGAACATGTTTGTCTGAAACATGATTAAAAGGGCCTGCTAGGGAGAAAATACAATATTTTGCTTTAAAAAATTAATATGTGTTACAGCTAGGTCAAAACTGACTTTTTGCATGCCCAGTTTATTACAGGTTTCTAAAGATTTTATTTCTCTGCTCATTACAGTAGCAGAGCAAAGTGATTCTGGGTTAATTGCTCTTTCTTGGGAAAAGATTTGGAATAAGAGCCTTAAAAACTTTTGTAATGATCTTGAACTGATTTTTCTCTCTCTAGACTAAGGGCTGTGGAGATCAAAGATGAATGAAGACATTGGGGTGAGCAGAAAGCAACTGCAGTGTTTCCTTTTTTTCATTTAAAGAAGTCAAATATTTGGAGTGCTACTGCAGAAATGAAGAGGGGAAATTATGTCTCTCTATTCACCCAGAACCAATGAAAATCTGTCTTGCAGCTCTTCTCATATAGAAAATAACCAGTCTGTCAACAAGGCCCTACTTAATGAAATCCTCATTTTGTGCTCCACATTGGCTTTTATATGAAAGTGTTGACTGATAAGCTTATTCAGTGTTAGTTTTGGGGGTTTCTGGAAGGAAATAACTTTCTTGAATCACTTCTAAAAATTAACAAAATACAAACCAGTAAGATACAGTGGCAAAACTAGGTTAGCAGTGTTGCTCTAGAAATCCTGCTGAACTCTCAGCATCAAGACACTAAGCAAAGAAGACAGTAGAAGAAAAATATAAACATTACATTTTAAAAAATGCTTCTCCTCCCCTTCCTTTCCCTTCCTTTCCTTTCCTTTTCCTCACATGGTCTTTGGCATTTATCTACCGTGACAAGCCTCATTTCTCCTTTTAAAAGAATGCATAAATGAGCTATGAATATTTGATCCTTTTTTAAACAAATATTTTGGCTTGACAAGTCACAGCAGATAAGACTACTCGAGATGGTAGCCAGCTGCTCTGGAGGAGGGAGCGTAGGTAAAGCAGAGACCAGTGTCGGAGGAATCACCTTTCCCAGACACTGCTTGCAGGGCTGCTACACAAGGCAGGACAAACAGCCACATAAATGCTGCTTTGCTTCTGCAAACCTTCTGATTTTGCACAGATGTCTTCAAATCCATTGCTGATTCTGCAGATTGGTGCTGGAGGACACGTTCTGTGTGTACATGAGCAGCCCCACTGACTTTGTTGGAAACTGTCATGGTTTATAGTCAAACACCTTTGTCTGTCCTTCCAGCATCATGGTGTAAACAGTGCTTTGTTAGGGTTTTGTCACGTTATGGGCTTTTAGGAGTTTTGATCTGTGTCACTGGGCAAGTTAGCTGACTTTGTACTCAATTCATGTTAGTGCTTTATAAAGAAGTTTATAAAGAGTAAATTTCACTCATACCACAAGTAAATTTAATAAATGAAGTGGCTAAGGTTTTCTTTTGGATAGCCATTTAAAGGTTTGTTTACATTGTATTTCAGACTTGACTGGCAAGTATTTGACAATCTGCACACTCACTTCCCAGGTATTGTACTCTACTGACATTTTCAGACAGTGACCAATACATGGATTTTTTAAAAAATCCTCCTATCTGTATTGCATTGGGGTTTGGAACATTGTCATTGTATTTCAGCTGAAAATTGTCTGGTTTGGGGCAAATCTCTGTGTGGTAAAAAATAAACAATTGAAACTCTTTTCAGTCACTCTTTTACGTTTTATGCAGTTGTGATTATGGAATATTTTAAAAGAAGCCTTCAGAAGACCAGGAGGAAAACCAGTTATTGATTGTGAGAATCTTTTTACTAAGGTGACTCCTTTCCCATGTGCATTTTATTTCATATTTTTATTATGGCTTTAAACCAAGCAGCATTTCAAACAATAGTCAAAGCTGAAAATTACTGATAAGCACAGGAATAGGGAACAATTTAATCGCTGCATTAGAAATCTTTAGTTACGATTGTTCTTAATTTTAACCTAAGCTACCATAAAAAGATTCATATCAATTCAGTGCCCAAATATTATGATCCCCTCACATAAGTTTCTAAGACATGCATTAGTAACATGTCTCTAAGTGCTGCAGATAATGAGCAATGCCCTTCCTGGATGTCACCTCAGTGCTGCAGACACATAGAGGCATACATCTGCACCATCTGAGGGACAGCATGAGCAGTGATGTCCAAGATCTACATTCCCCAGTGTGGATAATTCATCCTAGCAACGTTGCAGTTATCTTACATAGGTTTTTGTGCTTCAGATATGTATCATTAGTGATTAGATGCTGGACAGAGCATAATGTTAGGGTGATGTCCTCCAACATTTTACAGAATTCATTGCACTTCATGTATAAAATTGAGAACATTGTGACTAGGACTCTGCAGAGCAAAAAAAAAAAAAAAAAATTGCATGCCACAAGTTGTACAAATGTCACAGAAATATGCTTTTGTGCTGTGCTCTGTTTGGGGGGTGTTTGTGGAAGGATGGCGAGATTGGTGGAAGAATGTGGGGGTTTTAATATATAGTGTATATTCTTTTACATTAAACTTCCACAGATGAAAGTACTCATGGTAGTGTGCCCTTGTGACAATCTCTTTCAAAATATTACTCTTCCTTCAAAGAAGAAAAAGGCAGAACCTGTAGCTTTAAATTGTATGAGCATGGGAAAATCAGACACGGTAATAAAAGTGGATGTTTGACTGTGTCAGATAAAATTTATTAGATAAGGGTCTCCAGCTCAGTGCATTCCTATGCAAAATTCTTGGCAAGCTGCCAGAAATTGAACTCTGAGCATTAGCACAGTAGAAAATATTTATACTGGTGTAAGGCTGCTGGCTGCAATGCATTTCTGCTTATTTAAAATAACTTGCCACAAATTCAGAGATGTCAATAGAGGCCAAACTGTAGAGAACCACATAATTTCATGAATCAATTATATGCTTACCCAACAATAAGTGATACTATTGTGGGGGAAAAAATTAATTATTAACCTGTGAAAATAATTTGTGATCTGCAACAACATATACAGTAGCAGTCAGTGTTAGGTTTCTAAAAACGTGCAGGCAAGCCAATAGCTTTCCCAGTAAACACAGCACAATAGATTAGTTTTGTGTTCTTGGTTTGGTTTTGGGTTTTTGTTTGACTTTTTTCTTTGTTTGTTTGGTTGGGTTTGTGGGTTTTTTTTGGGGGGGGTTGTTTGTGGGTTTTTTTTTTGGGGGGGGTTAGCATTATCTCTCATATAGCACTGGCTTCACTTACTGCAGACATCTCACATTTCTTTAAACCCATGAGAAAAACTGTTAAATAATTTTCAAACTTATTCCATCATTTTTACTTTTTTAAGATGAAGATTTTATATGAGCGCTAAGTTCTACTCACAATGAGTAGGACTACCCTGAAACAAAATTTTTGCTTCATCTGAATATTGGCTTAAATTCTGTTAGTTAGGACCTTTTCAAGAAATGTTTTAAACTGACTTTTTTGAAGGAGTCATCTCTTAATCTCTGCACAACTCTGTCTCAATGAGCTGCCTTGAGCAGCATTTGCTTATGGTAGCTCTGCTGTCCTTCTTACAGTTTGCTTTTGAATGCAACACTTGTGGATATTTCCCTTGAAATCTGCAGGGGAAAAAGACCTTCCCCGACTCAACCTCCTGACCAGTTGCTTTGTCAACGGGGACTGCATGTCTTTGGTTTCAACCTAGTCCCATGGGGTCACTATGGACTGTAAGTACTGAAGCACAAATAGTCAATAACTGAATGACAGTTTTCTCCAGTCTCCAGCTCCCAAGAATTCTGACAGAAAGCAGAAGCCTGAACCTAAATTTACTAAATCTTAGAAAATTTTTCCTCTCAAAAATTAAATTAACATTGCATATAAACCACCTCATCAATATGCAAGGTTTTAACTACTGGTTTTTAATATGTATTTTTATGAACAATGATGGCAGAAGTAAAATAATTCCTTATTTATCTGGGCTTTTCACAGCATTTGATACTTATCTTTAATGACAGAAAAAAGATCTAAGATCAACATAAGGCCTTGATTACCCTGTCATTTTCAAATCAGAATGTTCATTTTTTTTTGTCAGTCCTGGTTTCCTGTGGGTTGCAGAGGTACTCATGTCAAATCTTCTCCTTTTATTTTATGTTAAGCAGGATACAAAAAAATTTCCCAACATCAAATCCCAGCTTCCTTAGAGCATTTATATCAGTCAGACTAACACCTGTTTGGTGAATTTAGACTAATCACAATTTCCCATTTATTCAGATCATGGAATTTAAGAAAATATCCTTCAAACTCTCAATCAAAACTAACATACTAATTTCTTAGCAACTTTAGAAATATGCAGGCCAAATACAAACTAAAGGCCATATTTCACATCTGGTACTCAAATTCTAGGAGAAAGATGTAAGTTTTTACTGAGGCTGAAATGACCATCTAAAAATAGAACCTGCAGGTATGAATAAATGGAGAAACTGGGATGAATGATAAATCAGCTAGTCTCCTCATGTGTTTTACTAAGTCAATATTCATACTTCAAATGAAAAATTAGGTTATAAGACATCAGGTTCCTAAAAAATAATGTCACTGATGGGAATGGAACTCAGATCTAACGTTGCCAGATTTTGCTGGACTATAATATGTTGGTTGCAAAGCTATTTTCTTACTGCATTTTAGAAATAGTGCATGTTAGTTAATTGAATATACATGGTTCCTTAAGCTGTTTCAGGAGGAGTCTATTAGAGGAACAAGCATATATGTAAGTTGCCACCTTCATGTTGGCTGCTCCACTGTAGCCAGTACACAGAATTACTGGCAAACAGAGAGCAAAGCCTCTTTTACTGAAGTATAAGCTAACATGTCTTACAGTTTTATCAAGAGAACAGCATTCACTTGGATTAACAGTAATTTTCTCCTGTGTGTTAGATCATTAAATGTATTCAAGCTATGGCTTAAAACACAACAAGCAAAAAATCAAGAAGAAATCACACTCCTATCCTGAAGCCTGCCATAGCTGTCTATCTTAGCCTGTTACACTTTCTTTAAAGGGACCATTATTTTCACAATACAGCCACTTCAGAGATGGAAAATTCAAAATAATGTCCTCAGGATAATCACAGATGTGAACAGTGATTTGGAAAGTCTAGCTGCTTCTTTGTAGAATGGGTAAATATATGAAGCAGTAAAATTCACTCTTTTTACAGAGAAATTTTCCTCCCAAAGTGTGGGCAAAAAGTATTGTGTGAATGATTTTGTAGAATTCCACGATCTCAGGAGAACAGATTCTATTTGTGATGGCAGAGTGAATACATATGCAAGTAAGGATATTTTTACTTGTAATAAACAAGATTTCTGTATATTGTTTTAAAATGTACTCATTTTACTTCTGTGGCAAAATGTCTAAATGGGACCAGCAGGCTATTTCAGGTTTCAGGTGTCTCAATATCATTTTTTCTAGCTCTCCCAAGACACAGTGGTGTACAGAGACCTAATAGAAGGTGGAATTTCACAGAGATTTTTGTCGTGAAGGGATCAGCTTGAGTTAGAGTAAATGTCTAATATATAGTCAGAGGTACATTTCTGCTAGGCTGGATTAAAGAATTTACTGGCACATCTCCATTAATATGACTCTCTGTACTAGGAAATAGTTGATCTTTTATTACATGGGATAGCCCTGTGGGATTGCTTTAGTGATTCATTATAGAAATCAAAGTAAATTCTACAGTATTGTGCAGTTTGGCTCATCCAATTGGAAAAACCCTAATGATCAAAAAAAGCATGTGTTCTTACTCAGATATGTTTTATGACATGCCTGTAAAATGTACCTACCACAGTTTTTCATTGTTTCACAGACAATATGCACAGTAATTTTCAGGCTTCTATTGTTCTACAGCTGAAGCCACGACTGCCCCATTGGTCTCCGACATGAGTCACGATTACATTGACATCTACTGAAGAGACATGATTAGCTGCTAGGTTTCATCAATAAAGTTTATTCCTTAAACTTATAGAAATTATAGTGTTGCATTTGAGATGACTCCAATGAGTATGTCAGGTTTTTTCAACCATAAACAACCATGTCTGAGCATTTATAACTTGGCAGAAAAGCCTTTTTTGAGGTAAACCTTAACATATATGCTCGTAGCCCAGAAACAGTCTGCCAGCCTTACTCGGAGAACATAACACCTCAACTCTACAAGGAGTTTCAATCATTTCAGTGGGCAGAAGCAGGTAGGAAAGATATTCTGGATCATTTAAGAGGTTGATTTCAACAATTTAAACATATTTTTCACAGAGGACAAACCTGGAACAACAATAACAACAACAAAAAAGTATGTTTTTCTTTCAGCAAACATTTTTGAAGGAAACTTACTGCAGAGATAATAAAAGGTGACATTTCTGTCCTGCTGAAATAAATCCAAAGGAGATTTCATATTGAATCTCACTTGCTCAGGTCTGTATTTGAAAGCACACAGTCACCTTTTGGTAGTCACTTTATATTACCGAACTGTATTTTTGTATGAATTTACTATAATTGCATTTGAGCAGTGATCCAGTAGTAATGAAAAAGGTTCATTCCTGTTATGCCTGAGAGAACAGAGGTTTCATAGAACCCAGTGGATTTGCAGGCATGCTCTTTCTCACAGGAATGACTGCAGGAAGGGAGAGAATCTAAGATTTGGATAGCTTGTCTTAAATTCCCAGGTCTTTGAATGCCAGTAAGTCAATTACAAAAATCCTGAATTTTCATAGCCAACGGCTGTGATGTGGTCAAGGGAAGTGTCCATTTTTTATTATAGAACAAAAATCCAGACCTCTCTGGACACCATCTGCTTCTTGTTTTTTTGAAACTTCCTTATGTTCCTCCTATCTGTGGACATTTCCAAACCATATTTTCTCAGCCAATCTCTGCAGCACGCACTGAACTCACATTAAATTTGGAGCTGCCACTTGGTGTCCCAATTGAACAGCAGGCATTAATGTATGCTTTGAATGTTGCTACAGCTCCTCAGTTGTTAAATAACTGCCATGATGCCTCAGTCTGTCTAGAGGAGATTATTCACTGTGTTAAAAGTTTTTAACGAGAGGAACTGTTCAAAAACACTCTGCATCTGTAACACTAAGTGATAAATATCTGTAAAGATATTTATCTGGTTTCTGGGTGCCAGTAATGCTCCATTATCTAGAGTGTGCCTGAACTGCATGCCAGTGAATGGAAAAGGGAATATTACAAATTAGAGATTACAGAAAACAGAGATGTGGCTTGTCGGCAGGTAATCTTCTACTTGCCAACATGGAAATTTGTATTAGAACTAAAAGTAAACTAGAGTATAAAATGTTATAAAGAAATAATGAAAGAAAACAGTCTTATCTGGAAAAGAGGAGGTTTTGCACTCTGTTAAGAGCAAAGGTCAGCTAAAATGGTACTCAGACAGCAACAGCTCAAGCTGTAGAAACTCGGGTCATGTAGAAGCTCTCCTCTTGCCCTGCAGTAGGAACAAGATCACAGCCATCTAAGCCATTTCTTTGAATCTCCTTACATCTACTCTGTCCAGGGCCAACATCTGCAGGAGCAGCCACCCCAGCTGGACTGCACAACAAGAGGTTTCCGCACTGCCCATGTGGCTGCACTGCTGTCTGCACACGTTCCCATATCTGCATGGTGTCTCTGAGTTTTTTTTCCCCATCATTTGTTATCCAAGCAATGTTCATTTTCCATGAATTCTTGCTATTGTAAAACAACGGAGACTTTAAGGACTGTTCTGCTACGCCATGCAACAAATAATACAGACGTAGCTGATGTGGTCAAAACTAATGCTCCCCATTCTTTTCTTTCACTTCTTGTTTCCCAGTGTTCTGCAGTGTGATTGGGTCATCCTGGTACTTAAAAAAAAAAAGGGTAAAAAATTATGTACCCTTGGCTTATTTTTTATGATTCAAACCTTGCTATTCTCATAGACAATTAATAGCACAAAAGTTAAGAGCTATAGTGCTGCCAGAATAATTATCTTTCCTATTTCAGGTGTTGATCATGTAGTTAGATCCGAGTGTTCTATACTTTGGCCACAACAACCCCAAGCAGTGCTACAGGCTGGGGACAGAGTGGCTGGAGAGCAGCCAGGCAGAAAGTGACCTGGGGGTGCTGGTTGACAGTAGGCTGAACATGAGCCAGCAGTGTGCCCAGGTGGCCAAGAAGGCCAATGGCATCCTGGCCTGTATCAGGCTCCAGCAGGAACAGGGAAGTCATTCTGCCCCTGTACTCAGCACTGGTCAGGCCACACCTTGAATACTGTGTCCAGTTCTGGGCCCCTCAGTTCAAGAAAGATGTTGAGCTGCTTGAACGTGTCCAGGGAAGGGCAATGAACCTGGGGAGGGGTCTGGAGCACAAGACCTATGAGGAGAGGCTGAGGGAGCTGAGGTTGTTTAGCCTGGAGAAGAGGAGGCTTAGGGGAAACCTTATTGCCGTCTACAACTGCCTGAAGGGAGGCTGTAGCCAGGTGGGAGTTGGTCTCTTCTCCCAGGCCACCAGTGACAGAATGAGTGGACACATTCTCAAGCTGCACCAGGGGAGGTTTAGGCTGGATGTTAGGAAGAAATTCTTCACAGAAAGAGTAATTTGCCATTGGAATGTGGGCTGCCTAGGGAGGTGGTGGAGTCACCATCCCTGGAAATGTTTAAAATAAGACTGGATGAGGCACTTAGTGCCATGGTTTAGTTGATTAGGTGGTGTTGGGTGATAGGTTGGAGTAGATGATCTTGAAGATCTTTTCCAACCTGGTTAATTCTGTGCTTCTGTGATTCTGAGAGTGGTAAAATTTGCCTGTACTGACCCATTTGCAGGAAGGGAAGCTTAGAAGCATGGGATGACTTTGGTTAACAGTTTGCTGTAAAATTAATGACCCTTTTTCCCCCCCTTTCTTTTTAATTTTCTTGTTTTTAAATAAGCAATAAATAATAATACATGAACTAAAGTATATACTCTAATGTGTGATCATATGGCTTTCTATACTGGGAGACTGCAAAATCTAAGGCTTTCCATGATGGAAACAATGCAGAAGTCTGCAGCACCCATGTCTCTCATGCTTAATGATGAATTAACTCCAGAACTTCAAGGTGGTTTGGAACACGTTTTCTTTTCCACTATAACGTTTCATGAAGTGTGAGTTGTTGCAATTTTTTTTTCTGCAGATGTAGCTGGCAGTGTTACACCACGTTTTCTTATTGATATGGTAGAGGTGATGGAAAAGAAACATAGAACTGAAGCGGATCACTGTTCTACCTGACACTGTTGCAAAAAGTTCACGAGACTATTGCAGACCCACTTTGAATGGTTACAGAACCAGTACCTTAATATACCTCTTGGGATCTCTACTCCAATAATTAATTTAAATGCTGTGGCCCTGAAAAGGGCACACATGAATAGTGGCTCATGAAGTGCAGTGTGTGTTATTGTTGCTCCAGCCAGCACTGTCAAACATTTCATCCTGTCTTTATTTCATATATATGGCATATGGTACTTGCCGTGATTTGGGAAGGGTTACATCCCAGTAACCCCTCTCACTTGCTCTGCTGCACACCAAAGCAAAAGGCAGCAAGCATCACTGCTGACTTCTTAAGGCTGTTACAGATATGATTCTGCTCAGGGCAAGGAGGAGAAAAACCTCAAGAAAGCAAAACAAGAGAAACCAGCTAGTAGCTAACCCTGAATTCTGAGAAAGCATCAATGTGGCAATTCATCTTTTCTAATTTTAGAGTTGACATTCAGCTCTAGTTTAAAACGCTTACATTTTGGTCGGTACACATGCTAAATGCCTAAACTCCTATTACAGGCAGTGGACATCCAGTCAGGGCAGTCTGGAGCCTCACCAGTTGCTGGAAGCAAAGGATTCAATTGCCTTATTATCAGCATCTATTGCCACCCCAGGTGCCCTCGGAATTCTTGCCTTGCCTCTGGCTGGTGCTGTGGAAGGGGTGAATCTCCCACAGATCCTGGGTCTGTATGTGCTAGATCTGAGGAAGCCTAACAGATTTGCAGTGAGAACAAGCAAACACGTCCATGGGTGTTGAATTTAGTCTTAGGAGCTTATGTTGAGGTGGACACTGTTGACATTCACAAGCTTGAGACTCCCTTGATAGAAAATAGAAAGAAATCAGAATTTCTCAGGGATAGTTCTCCCAATGCTACTCTATGCTCTATTTTTAAGTAATATTATGAAGGAGTCTGAAGGGATTTATGTGCCTTGTTCAACATAAAATGCCCACAGGTATCCAGGACATCTATATAAGATTGGTAGACATGACAGGGTCTACAAGACATAGAATTTTTGCCCATCTGCCAGAGGCCAGGGAGATTGTTCCTAAGCATTTCAGCTACTTCTAGATGCCTCTGTCTTGACACTGATCCTCCATCGCTCCTTTGATCAGCCAAGGTGTAGCTTCTCCCCTATATAAGAGATACAGGTGAGTGGGATGGATCCTGCCCCAGTGGATGTTTCCAACACCTAGAGACTGGGGCTATAAGCAGTAAATTATTTTTTTTCCTTGTTACTGGAACCCTGTTTTTGCATGGAGTTACCCAAGGTTGTACAGTTGGTATGACATGCACAGGTCACAGAAGCAATTTTGCCTGTAGTATAGCTCTGCCTTCTTTCACACTGCTCCTCTCAATCTACATCTTTGCTCAAGAAACAGTCTTCTGGAAAGCAGACTCCAGCTGGCAGCTACCACTGGCTTTCCAGACAGAGAGGAAAAAAGCAGGAGAAACTGAGAGTAAAAACCCAGACTTATTCCAATAGTTTCTGTGCGGCAAATCATATTTCAAGGGGCTTAGTTGGGTGTTAAGGAATGGACTGAAAAGTAAGCTTAAATGGGAATGTAATTTGGTCCTTAGCTACAAGGCAGCTAACCTCAAGAATAATGAGAAGTTAATTAATTTAGATATGTTATACCATGCAGAAAACTAGTAAATTCTAGCTGTTGTAGGAGAATTAAAACAATAAACAAGCAATGAAATAAATTAATGGGAATGAGACTGTGAGTCTGTAAGTCTAGTGATAATACAAAAGCAAAGAATGTTTATTTAAAATAAACATGGAAATTCAATAATTCAAAGGGCAATAAAATCAAGCATTGAGAGTAAAATCACGTAACAAAATGTAATAGAAAAGTATTTGTGAATTTTGGGAGTATTGGGTATAAGTGTGTTAAGACATAAAAAGAATGGGATTAAGTTTCATTCCCAATGAGTGTTATTGATTACATTCTTACTGTAATTCAAGTTTAAAAAGTGCTGCTGACTTAAACATTCCTGTTCACTAGCTTTATGCTAATGTGTGGATTTTTGATAATCTGTTCAATAGAAACTGCAGTGATAAGATCAAGGCCACAATCCCATGTACTAATCCATCGATTTCAAGTGCAGAGCCCAGTTAATGGAGAAGCATTTTTTAAGGGTCAGGACTTTGCTGATCCACTGAAAGCAACAAACGCAGTATCTGACAATAATGTTCTCCAGCTATTGCTGGAGACTCATCAAAATTTTAGGGAGTGATCCAAACATGAAAGAACTCAAACACTGGCAGACCAAACTGTCATACCAAGATTATTTCTTCTTCTCACTCTCCTCTGTGGGCCAGTATCTGTTATCTAATGTTTTACACTGTGGACAAAATGCAGCCCACCAGGTCTAATTCTCTACAATGGCTCACAGAAATGAAGGTACCTGACACTGGATGGAAAGAAGAGGGGAACAATTACATTAGCTTAAAATAAGTGAAGACATTCTCTGAATTTAGAATGTGATTTCAAATACCTTTGAAAGCCCACAGAGGTTTCAGACGGACTTGAGGACTTCTCCTCAATGATTGTCTGAGAAAAGCCAGCCTGTTCAGATGAGCAGTCCAAGAAGGCTGAAAACCTAGGAACCTAAAGAGAATGGAATTTTCTGGAGAAAATCCAGTGAAGGATCACAAAGATGATTGAGGGACTGGAGCATCTTTCAAATGAGGAGAGGATGTGAGAGCTGGGATTTATCAGCCTAGAGAAGTGAACTCTCAGAGGGCTTTTATCAATATATGTAAATAACTGAAGGAAGAGAATGAAGAATTGACCAGAAAAAAGGCAGTGGGCACAAACTGAAACATGAGGAGTTCTGTCTGAAAACCAGGAAAACACTCCTTTTCCTGTGATGGGATAGATTGCCCAAGAAGGTTGTGGAGTCTTCATCCTGGAGATATTCCAAAGCCATCTGGGCATAGTCCTGGACAACTGGCTCTAGCCGACCCTGATCGATCAGGGCAGTTTGACTAGATGTTCTCATGAGTTCTCTTCCAGCCTCCCCCATTCTGCAAGTCTATAATTTCACACATCTCACCAGCTCCATCTGGTACAGAGTACATAGACAGCAATCTCAGCACTCATTGCTGACATGATAGTGCAGTGGACCAACTTAGAAGCAAGAAGAATGTTCAGGGTATTCAGAGGGGTAAGGCAGAGCAAAGTTTTTGCCTCTGCTTTTCAGTTTCCTTCTTTATATCCACAATAATTTTGGGTAAACACATACATACCCAAGGCAGAAGGCCCTGGCCCCCTTGGTTAAGGTCATATCCTACTAGTATCAGGTTTTCTTTTCCTGCTGCTTGCATGGTTGACTATGTACCATCTCCTGGCAAGATCAGAAGCAAGTGCCTTCTTCAGTTATGAGTTCCATGGTCCATTTGGTGGTTTGTGCCCACACTGTCCTGCCAAGGAAGAATGAGGCTGGTCTTACCAGAACAGGGCACTGCTACTGCCTTTCCAGCTAAAAAATCTCTAAGCTCCCTAAGGTAAAGACAAAAACTTTGCTCTGTATTTCAACCATGTTTTCCTAGCATGTGTCCTGCCTGGTCCAGGGCAAAAGCTGGCTCATTCTGAGCAGTAACAGGAAAGCAAAGGCAGAGGAGGAAGTCAGGTAGACCTATACAACCCTCAACTGATACTAATTTTTAATCTATAAACTGACAATGTTTTCCCCAACAACGCAAAAGGTATAAACACTGCATTAGGAATGACATAGACACATTTTTAACAATTGAAAGGTTTTGACTCAACGAGGAAGCATTTTTTGAGGCGTTATACACCACTGTGAATAAAGATAAGTTGTGGGTACATCCCATAAACAACCTAGTTCTTTTCTGACTCAGTCTTTCCTTGCTTTTCTAAAAGCTCTGGATTCAGCCAGGTGTCTAAATCTTATTAAAGCTGGCAAATTCATGTAAAAAAGGAATGTTCCTTGGTCTACAATAAGGTTTCCTACCAATTTTCCTTTGATTATATTACAGATGATGGTTTATAATAGAACTGCAGACTATGGTAACATGGAAAAGACCATAAAATTTAACATTTATATGTTTCCAACTCCTTGTAGACATTAGAGGGATTAAAAAAATTAGAGAGGAATTTACAGCTTGACACAATAATGCAAGTAATAATAATAACAATAATAATAATAATGTGATCTCTTACATCACATTCTTTCCTCACTCTTGAAAAGAAGCAATGGTACAGATGCATTAAAAAATACCCCGGGCTACTCAATTGAAGATGATAATAAATAAAAAAAGCTACAGGGAAATAAATGTCTCTACTGTGTGAGGAGGTTCAGTCAGGAAATTCTTTGTAAGTCAATGAAATAACTCTTCCTGAAAATTCTGTGCATAATGCATGCACAATTTCTTTCTTTCTTTCTTTCTTTCTTTCTTTCTTTCTTTCTTTCTTTCTTTCTTTCTTTCTTTCTTTCTTTCTTTCTTTCTTTCTTTCTTTCTTTCTTTCTTTCTTTCTTCTTTCTTTCTTTTTCTTTCTTTCTTTCTTTCTTTCTTTCTTTCTTTCTTTCTTTCTTTCTTTCTTTCTTTCTTTCTTTCTTCTTTCTTTCTTTCTTTCTTTCTTTCTTTCTTTCTTTCTTTCTTTCTTTCTTTCTTTCTTTCTTTCTTTCTTTCTTTCTTTCTTTCTTTCTTTCTTTCTTTCTTTTCTTTCTTTCTTTCTTTCTTTCTTCTTTCTTTCTTTCTTTCTTCTTTCTTTTTTCTTTCTTTCTTTCTTCTTTCTTTCTTTCTTTCTTTCTTCTTTCTTTCTTTCTTTCTTTCTTTCTTTCTTCTTTCTTTCTTTCTTTCTTTCTTCCTTTCTTCCTTTCTTTTTCTTTCATTTTCTTTTTTCTTCCTCTTTCTTTCTTTTTCTTTTTTCTTTCTTTCTTTCTTTTTCTTATTTTCTTTTTTTCTTTCTTTTTTCTTTTTTCTTTCTTTTGTTTTCTTTTTTCTTTTTCTTTCTTTTTCTTTCTCTTTCTTTTTTCTTTTTCTTTTTCTTTTTCTTTTTCTTTTTCTTTTTCTTTTTCTTTTTCTTTTTCTTTTTCTTTTTCTTTTTCTTTTTCTTTTTCTTTTTCTTTTTCTTTTTCTTTTTCTTTTTCTTTTTCTTTTTCTTTTTCTTTTTCTTTTTCTTTTTCTTTTTCTTTTTCTTTTCCTTTCTTTCTTTCTTTCTTTTTCTTTTCTTCTTTCTTTTTCTTTTTCTTCCTTTTTCCTATGGGTAATTTCATGAATAGGATGAAAAGCTTTTAGAAGAACTCGGGTGCCCTCAAAAAGCAGCAAAATGGTTAAAATCTGTATTTCACATGGGAATTTTTCTGTGAGTCAATCATTAAAACCTCTGGGCTTAATCACTGGAGTATTTCTGCACAGGAACAATTCGATGCAGGAGAGTCCTTGAGAAGATTTACACAAACTAAGTTACTTTTTTGCAAAGCAGTATGAAAGACTGGGCTCAGTAACAGAAGCACCACCTCTTCCATGGCACTCTTAGTGGCACAGGCAATATCACTGCATGGAGAATATGAATATATCTTTGGTGTGGGTTCCTTCCCAGCTCTGCTTTACAAAATCAACACACAGCTTCTTTGTACCTTTACTTCTTGGTAAAGAGTGTAGCATTGTTTTTATTATGTCATTGTTTTGGTGTTTGGGATTTTGTTTGTTTGTTTGGGGTTTTCTGCTTTGTTTTGTTTTCCACAGTTCAAAACTCAAACACATTAAAAATTCTCTCTGAGGATAGAATTTTTAAAAATATATTTTTCATATATATTCAGAATATTTTTTTATATACATGAATATTATATAGCTTAAGGGAAAAAACAGATTGGCTCATGCTGTAATAACAGACACTTTGTGTAAAAGCCATATAGAAAAATATGAGTATTAAAACTATGAGTGTCAGTATATGAGCTGTAGTTAAAACTATGAGCAAATTATCAAGATTAGGACTACAACATATGGGTAAATATTAAGCTAAATTTAATATGGAGTTAAAATGTTTTATCAGACTCACTATAAAAATAAGTTTTGAGAGTAATAAAATTAACACAGAAATACATTTTGAACATGGTGAAAAAAGGCCTTTTTGATTAATCCCTCTTGGTGTTCTAACTGCAATGCAGGAAAGGGACTGTAATTATTTTTAGTTTATAGAGACACATTTTTTTCAGCACTTCTGTAGCTAATTCTAAATTGTGTCTTAACATTAAGTTTGGAAAATTTTGCCCCATCCAAGACTAGTCTCATTAAAGTCTTGTAGACATTTTCTGCCCCTGGAGATTTTTTTGGGTACAAGTAAGAAGCTGGGATATGGAAAAAAAAAAAAAAAGAGAGAGAAAAGAAAGCCAGCATCATCTGACTTGCAATCCAGACAATGAGGAGCCTGATGTTGATGTAGTGAGCGCTGCAGACAGGGAACTCAGTTTGAACTCTGTTTGCTTCATGCAAAAAAATCTCCACAGGTATGAGAGCAACGTCAGACTTCAAGATATGAACTATCTGTAAACTACTGGAAATATTAAGCTGTAGGTTTATTTGAACTTGGTTGAAGTCCTGTCTCCTACTGGGGAACAAAATGTCTTTTTTCTGGTACCTAGAGGGAATGATTGAGGTTCCCTTAATTCCTCAGTAGTAAAAGCAAATCTAGAAAAACTCAGGGGTAAGCTTAATTTTTCACGGAACCCCTAGCCTACCTGACAACAATGTGAAATCCTGCAGGGGCTGAACCAACAGAGGAAATACAGAAAAGACTTCTACCACTGGATTTGAGAGATTAAGGAGCAAGAACAGATGCAGTAAGAGGAAATGGAAGTGTTACAGGGAAAGCAGAATGGGAGTTTGTATCCATAAAATGCATCCTAAAGATTTGACTGGATGGTGACTTCCATGTTGCCGAAAGTAATAAAGCCAATGACAAGGAGTGAATTTAGTTGTTTGTCAGGGATGCCAGAAAAGGCCCCTCTGCCTGCATGACTATAGGAGTGCCAGAGTCGTCGTGGTACAGTTTGGTGACACGAGCCCTGCAGGCTCCTTTTTCCTTTGGGTTAAGTAAGGACACTGATGAGAATATGTAAGATTGGAAAGACTCCTGAAGGTGTGAGCAACATCTTCTTAGCCTGATATCACTGCTGAGTCTGTGAACAAAGCAGAGGTTCAAGAGAAACAGAAGGCTTAGAGCCCATGTGCTCCACAGTGGAATGTGGGCAACTATGGGATCATTCTGTGATTCTGTTGTTCTGTGATTCAGGCAAGGCCAGTTGTCTTGTCTGTGAAACAGAATGCAAAGAGAAAACCATGAATAGACCCTATTTAGATTACGGTGGGAAGTGCTCTCTTGCTGTAGACTGCCAATGCAAATGCTGTCAGAGTATTTCTAAATGCACTTAGTTCTTTACCAAAGAGTAGTGGTAAGAAAGGCAGGGAAAATGGTGAGCAAATTTCTTGCCGTTATGAGAATCAAGCACCCAAGAGGCCATATCATCTTATTCTGCTCTGAAAAAGGTACATGGCACTGTGAAAAAGGTATTAGGGTATCCATTTATAAATTTGTGTGCTGAAATTTGGGAAAAGCTTATCTGAACTGTCTTCCAAAACCTCAGAATTTGGTTGGATATTTGTATTCACTGACCTGGAATATGTTGGTAATTTTTCTTTCTTACTTTTAGAAGGAATAATATTTGTGTTTGCAAACATATGGACGTAACAAACACAATTCTCTTCTTCATTTAGTACTAAACACACAAAACCTTGGTATTTCCTTAGGGTGGCAAAGAAATGTCTGCCAGATTCAGAAATTAACTCAGTTTTTGAAACCGTAGCTCTGAAAATATGTTATAATTATTTTTGCCTTGTTTTATTTCCAAAAAGACTGCCAGATCACCACCACCTGGTAATTACAATTTCCAGTTCTCCATAGAAACCAACTTTTTGGTTGCTATTTAGAAATACTATTATAGAAGAGCAATTACAATGCTGCTGAAAATGCCTTAATATCATCTTTTTTTCTTATTTCATTTTTCCAATTATTATGACCAACCAACTTTGTTGGTAGCACAAATTTAATGTTTTATTGTGATCAGCACATTTCATTAAGCAGTAGAATTATATTGTCTGCATAACAATGCTATGCCTGCAAAGTATCATAAAAGATATTCCTGAATTAAAATTACAAGATACTTTAAAGCAAAATCTCTTTACTGATTGCATTAATAACGAATTCAACAGTAAATGATGGATCAGGAAATGTACAAACAATACATAGTTGATTGACTTCACTACTCAATGTAAACACTATCATTTCATGCACCTAGGGTTCTTTTAACAGTATTTACTTTAAAAAAAAAAAAAAGATTGTTACTGTTTTATTAGAAAGAAAAAATCTGTGCATTGTACTCTGTGCTGAGTTAATATTGAGCCATGCATCTCACAGCTACTTCAATCTTTTTTGCTTAGCCCTTGTCATTAAAAATCTGTAAAAAGTTAATCTAATGTTGAAAGAAAGTTACCAAAGCTTCAAACACTTCCAAATTTAATTTTCTAAGGAAAAATCTGTTGCAAGATAAAGAAATAGATGACCCACAAGTAAATGTCAGAAAGATCTACAAGGATGGTGAACTAGTCCCCTGCTCAATTATTCCGCCATTATGAACTGAGTGTGAACTGATGGTAATTGAAGCGAGAAAGGCACTAAAACACTTTCCAAAGCAACATCTGCAACAAATCAGAGGAATGAAGATAAAATGACAAGGACATTTAATGACAGGATTGTTCCCCTGCCCGCCTTTCTGCTTAAAAAGGTTTGGCCAAATTCCATTTAGAAATGATCCCAGCACAATGAGTATACCATTTCTGTGTGATGTGTAACGGGGTTTCACAGAGATATTTGAAGAATGCAGTTAAGTATCTCTTTGAAATCTGGACTGTTCCCAAACTTTCTGGTGCTCACGATGCTCTGGGTTGAGCTCCTCTTCTTCCTTCTCGTATTTTTTTTCCATCTACAAAAATTTCATGTATTATTTGGGAGGGCACATCACTGATTATGAATTTGAATTTGTGTTAGACCTTTTGAGGAAAATGAGTGTATGCAGGACCATGGCAGGCCCCATGACACACTTTCCCTTCCTCATAGCCCTCCCTACTCAGTCCTTACTCAGTCATACCCTCCCATAACACACCGGAGCTTCACCTACATCACACACACACACTTGTTTTACAAATAAGGACTGCCAAGAAAAACAGAATCCATTTGAGGATAAGTTCTTCCAATGTTCAGCTACTTTCACTGATAAAAAGTCACATCTTATTTATAATCCTTAGATTTGTCTCTTCTCCTTCATGAAATTCCAGGCCATTCATGTCTAAGTAGCCATTTCTCACAGAAATACCGAACTTGATGTTCCATGTTTCCCAGTCTTTGGAGCTTTCTTGTGACATCTCTCTGGTGTGGGCAAAGAACTAAAGTATCAACACATGACTCATATGATAAAGCCAAACCAACAGCTAGAAGTAGTACAATATTTCTAAAACTGTGATGGAAAAAAAAAAAAAAGCCAGTTGAAGAAGTCTTTTTTATCTCAAATGGGTTTTGGATTATGTTTAACAGAATGCTCACATTTAACTGAAAGAATTAATAATTCTTTGATTGTAAGTGCAATGCTGTTTCACAGGCAAAATATTGATTCCCTGTCTGTTATCTGGTTAAGTCTAAAATCAGAATTGGAAAACATTCATAATCCTTTGCTGACAGAGAACAAGCAAACAAATTTTGGAAGGATGGAGTCTGGCTGGTGAAACCAGACTGTATAAGGCATTAAAGAGATGAGGTGTTTGATCTTCAGTTCCCACATTGCCTGGATATTTTTACATAAAAGGCTTTTGGCTTCCTATCAGGATTGAAAATATTTACAGGTTTGCCACTCAGTTTTTCAAATGACAGTCTAAATTCCTTCTACCCACACTGGTATATTTTTTGTTTTGTTTTGTCTGAACTACCCTCTCTCCTTCCCAACTCTCCATTCACAACAGCTGCAATATAAAATTTTGATCTGTTTTCTGGGTTAGTTCTGAATCAACATATCTAACAGTTTCTGTATGAAAGGGAGGACATCGAATTAATTTTCACATAGTTGTACATGCTTACAGTTAATTGAAAGAAGCAAGTTGTGTCTCTTTGAACTACCCTTGAATTTTTTTTTTTGAGTAGGAAGTAGATTGAAAACTGAGAATATTCACTTGTGTAAGGAATGTTTCAGTTGAACATTGAAAATACGTGATAAATACAAGATACATCATTTGTACTGGAATCAATTTGACCTTTGTTACTCTTTTCGGTGGAAAGAAGACTTAAAGCAAAAGAAAGGAAATATGCAAAGCTTTAGTTCAGAGCCCTGCAAAGGCACTAGGAGATTTACCAGACTAAAGTGAGAAGAGATTAGATTTTCAAACTATTCCATTTCTACCAGTACTTTAGGAAAGTGAAGTGTATTTCCGTTTTAAAAAGCCACCTGTCATGTCATGCATAATCAGTGTCAAGGGTGAGATTAGCAGGTCTTTTTCCACAGTAAATATAGCAATTACTGGCTTTGGGGGAAGACCAAAAGTATTTGCAAATTTTGAGGAAATTCAGCCAGCACTTCTGAATGAGAAAGAAAAAAAAAAAGAACACCAACAAAAAACCCCAACCAAATATAAATAAACACACACAGAGGGAAAAAAAAATATAGGGAGAAAGTTTTTCCTGCCCACTTCTCTCCCTTCCCCTTCCCACAGGATTTGACAGGACCTCTTCTCATGTGATACCTCTTCTGTATCAGGGGGTAGGGAGTGGTAATGCAGAGACAGGCACATATTTAATGCTGCATGACACTAGCAGTAGATCTCTGAAATACTGCATCTCCTCAGCAACCCTTGCTACAGGATGTGCAGAAAGGGACAGTTGAGCCATAAGCAAATACAGAAGAGTAAGGCAGTAACTGTTTGAAAAACAGGCTGTCTTAATTCTCCTGTGAGCTCCTCAAGGGGAATAAAAAGGTATTACAGCAGTGAAAAGTTATGTATAAAATAAGCATATTTTTCCATATTCACATTTTGTATTTCTGCACCTGAAAGTTTCTAGTGTATTGATAAATGAATTTTTGCAGCCAATTTCACAAAAGCAGCTGTGTATTGTTACTGTTTGTGCATCAAAACATTTTAAAGTACAATACCAGAAAAAAAAAAAAAAGGGAGGGGAAGGCATTATAAACATTCTAAAAATATGAGTGAATATTCCAGTCTCTTATTTTTTTTAACCATATTAGGTTTTCCTTAGAATTTGGTGTTCGGTCAAGAGGGTGAATTTCTAAACCTTAAAAAATCAGGCAAAAGAAAAAAAATATTAAGTAAATCACTATAAAAGCAATATCACATCCAGAAGAAACATGTCATTTTGGGTCTTCCAAGTACTTTGAAAAGAATAAACTGTGGTTTGGAAAGAAATATGGTATGCTTTGAAATTCCAGCTGAAAAACTAAGGAAGACCTATTTATTTTCTTTTGTCTTTTCCTACAGCTCTTCTGGATCTTTTTTTAGTATCTGTAAAGCATTTTCAGACCATTTTGCATGACAGGTTAAATATGCATCGTTATTTTTTGTTGCTAGGACAAATGAGATAATCATAAATGTTTTGTCTACAAAAAGGAAACTGCTATCAATTTTCTGTGAGGTATGCAGTTAAGCCATGGGGAAGTGAAGCTGGTACACCTGGTGACTGTTGGGTGGGGATTAGCTCTGCTTTTGGTGGCAATTGATGGAAGAAACAAAAAGGAGATTTTTATGGAGGAAAGCAGTTGTTTACAGATTTCCCTTGTGTCAATGGCTGACTTGTTGCAACAGATACCTGAGTGTCTCTGGCTCTCCTCTAAATGTGACAGGCAGGAGGTAAATCACTAAGTCACACTTAGTTGTCAGTGGTTCTATGCTTTTAAGTCACCAATGACTGAAACTTCAGAGATAATACTGACTTGAGGATGATCGGCAGCACTAGAAGTGAGGAGGGAGACACCCTCAACCCCCTGACATCTGGTCCATGATAAGACTGAAGGAATCCCTGAGGTCAGTCTTGGCCCAAAGAATTCCTTCAAACACCTGTGTCTTGAAAGGAATTTTCCATCCTTTCAGCTCCCACTCTTCTGCCAGTGAAGTACAATAAATGTAGGAACATGATTCAATGCAGTCTTTTCTTAAAGCTACACACGTTTGTGCCTTTCTAGTCTTTCCTAGTGTTCAAAAAATGAAAGAGTAGAAGATATAGGGCAAACCTGACAATTTTTCCCAGTTTCTGGATGTTGATGGGTGGAGCCTTTCTTGCATTAAGGCTGTATTTGTACCATTATAGTTAATAACCATCAGTAGGTTTATTTCTAAGTAATATTCAGAATTCCTTTTCAAATGGTGTGCATTTTTCCTTGATATCATCTGACAGTAGTAAATCCTGCACTGAATTCTGAACTTTCTACAAATATATTGTTAATTTAAAATCCTTACCTTTAAATTTCACTGAGTCCCCCTAAATCTTGTGTGAAAAAATGTTAATGTTCTCCTTTTTATCCATGTCTTTCATATGACTTCTGATTTTGTATTTGTCTCTTGTACTAATCTTGATCTTTACTTTCACAAGTGAAAAGTGTTTTTACTCAGATTTTAACTGCATGAAAGTAACTCCATAGCTGTTATCATGCTTATGATATTTTCCTTTATCTTTTGCAAGTACCCTATATGCTTTTGGGTAGTGAGCAGTGTGAGAAGTCATCACAGGGCTACCTGAAGCAAGTTTCCTGGAGAGACTGTGGATACCCCCTCCCTGGAAGTGTTCAGGTCCAGGTTGGATGGGGCTTTGGGCAATCTGATCTGATAGAAGGAGTTCTTGCTCATGGAAAGGGGGCTGAATGTAGATGATCTCTAAGGTCCATTCCAACCCAAACCATTCTACAATTCTATGACTCCACAACAGCATAATATTTTTTTTGTCAGTTCTTTTCTTAATTCTTCCCAACACCCTGCTTTACTTCTATTCTCCAACATCAGTAACTACTGAGGTAATGTTTTTCAGAAATGTTCTCCTTAGTGTCAATAATTTCTACTCCATTACAGCACATTTAGCATTAAAGTTGTTCAGGCCTACATATCTTAGCTTGCATGCACTGCCATTTAGTTCCATCTCCAATTCTATTGTCAAATTTGTTATTATTATGAAATCCTGACCTAGCTTTTGGAATGAGCTTTACATTTGACTGCATCAAATAGTTTTTATTAGAAGACTTTGCTATGTTATTATAATTCAACCATGAATATGCTGAAGGTATCTTATGGATCTGTAACCCCTCCACCACAGAAACCAAATTCTTATTCCTACCCTCAATTTCCAATATTTTAACCAGTTATTGCTCAAAAAAAAGATGTTTTCCTCCTCTTCCAAGAATACTTGATTTCTTTAACATTCCTTGGTAGGACATCATATCACGAGCTTTAGGGAAATCTCAATTCAATGTACCAACAAGTAAACCATTTCCTCAGGTTTAATGTTGTCCTTTGACAAATTTGAATGTGTTTTGTAAAGCATGACTTCCCCTTACAAATGTTGCATTCACTCTATTCCAATATTTTTTAAGTGACCTCTATGTTGTCTTCAGTGTTATATCCACCAACTTGTCAAATACAGAATTCAGAAATACTGGTCTGTGTTTCCCTTGACTTATCAACCTCCTATTGTATTCCTCCAAAACCATCCTGTATACCTTGAGAGACCTTCGTATCCCTTTCTGTCCTGAGAGACCCTGATGCCCTCCTTAGGACAATCTTCTTTGCTAATGCCTTTGCTCATAGGTAAACTAAAAAAACAGCAACCACAAATGCAGATACAGGTTCAAAATCTACCTAAGTTCCTCCAGGTGATAGACACCACCAACTGATTGCTGTCTACTTAGATTGCAGAAGCAATGGGGCAGGGAAATTGCTTTTTCTTACATTTTTTAAGTTAAATTAAAAGGGGCAAAGTGAGTGGCATGCTACATATACAAACCCTACCTCTTCCTGAATTAAAACTAGACTTCGAGAATCCAAAGGAAATTGTTTTAGCAGATTCTGGTCTACTGAGAGAGTATGCTTTAAACAGAATGTGTAATCAAATTAGCACATGGTGGAAGGGGATGGGGAAAATGAAGACCAAGTGATATATCATGAAACAATCCATCTCTAACTCTGCTAGACCTGAAAAATCCAGATGGTACAGCTTCTCATTAACGTGGCATTTGGCTGTTTGTCACTTCTTTAGTTGTGCAATGATCTTCTCTGTGCATGTGTGTGTGTGTGAGTGTGTGCAAGTGCACGAAACCTGAGCTCTGCCAGCAGGAACAGAGGATCTGGAGGGCAATAAACAGCCTGTGTTAGTCTATATCTACACTGCCTTAAATTGCCAGGCACTGGCTTATCTGGTTAACAGGTACTGTAGCTGCAGTACAATGACAGTAACTTCAACAGAATTTCTAATACATTAGCTAATTTTAATAAATGAGCCTCAAGGAAAGAGTTGTATCCATTTTACTTTATTCCCTAAATAGTAGTGTTTGCTAAATCGGTGAAAAGGGAGATAATATACTCTTTGTTCTATGTTTGTGATGGATAATTACATTGGTAGTGTCTTATCTAAATGGTAACTGTACTTGAAAACTGATCCCAAGATTGATTCTGCCCAAAAGCACACAGAACGTGCACCTGCCACATTAAAAAAAAAAAAAAAATCCTTAGCTCATTTGGTTTATACCAAATCAGAACCAAAGTGATATATTGATTTGCAAATGATGCATAATTAAACAGCAACAGATGAACTGTACCACCAGGATCAATATCAGCAACACAACAGATATAACACAGTACTGAACATTCACAAAACTCTAGCAAACACCTGCAGATTTCTAACCACCCCAGTACAGCTAACCCAGGGAAGTTTTGGTTACACACACACAGACTTTTACATGCACATTTTTACATGCACACCCCACCCACCCACTGTTTGGTTTACAAGGTCACTTCATGTAACCTGCCAACACACACAGCAGTCCCTGGGCTCACACACACAGACCACAGGTGTGGGTTCCCCTTTGCAGCATCCCCTGCCACCTCTCTGTGGCCTGCATGGTTTTTAAGAGGTGAGGCTGTGTGAACACCCCTACACACGTTTTGCTGGCTTTTAGTTGCCTTTCTCCAAGTCATGCTGCACCATGCACACAGTCATACACGCAGTGACATGCAGAAGTATGGATTTACACCAAAAAAAAAAAAAAAGATAAATGTTTTAGCCATAACACTTTTGCACAAACTGGTTTATTCCTCACAGGAACTTCAAAAGGGAATTCTTTACTAGGGAATTCCTATGAGAAATGTTTGAAAACTTGTAAAAATTCCTTATACTTCAGCTGTCTGGTTTAGTCATTGGCATAGACTTTCACCAGCAACAGTCCCATTAAACATCAGAAAGCTGGTGTCTGTCCAAGTTTTGTGGGCTTGGAAAAAATTTATTCAGTTTGCCATGTATGTGGCTAACACACAAAATAAAAAGAATGCATTAAAAATGAACTATAAATAAAACCTTTGAAAGGATGAGTGATGTGGACCCAGCCTTGTCACTCCTTGCAAACCAGGGCTTCACCTAAGTAGGCTGGAGAGCATGGTCTGACAAGTTTGAAGAGTGCATGGCTGGTCCAATGCTTCCTGCTTTCAGTGGAAGCCAAGGGAGTTAGGCAGAGCTTTTAAAATGAAAGAATAATGATAAACTGTAAAATTATTGACTTCTGTGGCATAGCAGTATCTGGGAATGCCAGTGCACAGGATCTCCTTGTAGCAATGTGGATGATCTGGCACAAGACGACCCACACTCTGCTCTGCAGGGAGCTGCTTCACTACCTCTGTCTATAGATATTTTTTTGCAGACCATTTTAAAGTAGTTTGGAGAGTGTTGGTTTCTCAAAGGCACATACCATTTGCATCTGACAACTGAGCTGCTACCGAGAGGCCACAGGAGAGGGAGTGCCAAGCTTTCCCAGTGGTCAGAATATTTGCCTCTGCTTACCCACTGGAGCATGTGGCTGGGGGTTTGCCAAGAATTGGCTTGTGGCCAAAAGGCCATATAATGGTCTAGGATAGGCAGCCAGTTTTGGAGAGGAATTTCTAGATCTCTTTATTCAGCATTGCTGCCATTCTGTTTAAAAAGGGATAAATAGTTGAAGATAGAGGTTTAATTTTGATTCCAGTTTCACTGTTATAAAACAGTGGGAAGCAGTGGAGTTACTCCATCATAATGTCAGTGCAAGTAAGACTGGTCTCAGGCAATGAAAAGAGGAGAGGACTCAGATTCCCTCTGTATCCTTATTTCAACTATGGTTCATTTTAGCAACTGATTTGCTTCCTCCATATCATAAATATTTTATACTCTTTCAGCCACTGACTTCATCATTTAAACAGGAAAGCATTTAGCAGTGCCATTCTCATTTACTTTGAGGATGTAATTCAAGCACGAGATTAAATCCTCAACTGATATAAAATAGTGCAGCTCCACTGGGTCTGTTGGAGATGCTTCTTTCTGTGCCAGCAACATTTCTGCTTCCATTACCTCCAGAAGAAACACCAGGACCTCCTGGGAACTCACCTCGACACATCACCTCAGGGCTAAGCGGGGTCGTCACGCAATGTGTTTTCTGCTGATCAGAGCCCAGTGTTTCACTCCTGCAGCCCTGGGCAGTCCCTGCTACTGATATTGCAGCATGCAGCCACCAAGCTGAACTGCAGATGGAGCTGAGAATGGGCAATATGAAGGCAGTCATGATAGCAGGTTCCTTCTGAAAATAACTCACTCTGCCACAGACAGTCCATCTCCCCTGCAGGCAATAGGAACAATATTGGAGTCAGATTCACCAGTGACATTCCTCCCAATCTAGCATGCAATCACAGGTTGTCAATCAGCAGGAGCTGCATCTCCTGACTCTTGAAGCAACATAAAGAAGTTATGAGTCCACAGAACCTGTGACCCAATGAACATTACAGTGCATTTTGCTTGTGCGTGTCAGTTTAGTTGGACCAGTGTTTTCCCCATTGTGATGGTTTGAATCAAAACAAAATGGGTCAAACCAAACCAGTGGGTTAACTTGTCTTTTTTTCCCTAACACAGAAGTGAGGGAAAAGTGACACACAAAAACTTGCGATTGGGGAGGGGGAAAAGTGAGATAAAAATAGAGTTTACTGATCAAAATCAGAAAAACAATGTACAAAATGCATAAACACCTTAGCTTATTTGCAGAAAAAGCACAGCGCAAAGCAGCAGCGAGCAGAACCAAGTGAGCTAAAAGCCCAAGCCAAGAACCTGGAACCCAGAAACAGCAACTGAAACAGGAAGCCTCCCATGTTGCAATCCGAACTTCAAGGCCATAATACTTTGCTGCAGTTAGCACTTCCATTTTTTGAAGCTGGCATGACTGCGGCATGGCATGAATAACAGCAGGTTCAATTCAATCCATGACAGTAATGAAAACTTGTTCAATCCTGCATATTTTAGCTGGATCGTGTTGGTTCATGTAGACTATTTTACTGAAGTTTCTCTTTAGCATTACTTGAATGGGTGACCATCTACCTTATGAGGAGAGACTGAGGGAGCTGGGGCTATTTAGGTTGGAGAGGAGGTGGCTGAGAGATGACTTCATTAATGTTTATTAATATGTAAAGGGTGAGTGCCAAGAGGATGGAGCCAGGCTCTTCTCAGTGATGCCCAATGACAGGACAAGGGGCAATGGGTGGAAGTGGAGGCATAGGAATTTCCATGTGAACATGAGGAAGAATTTTTTTACTGTGAGGATGATGGAACACCGGCACAGGCTGCCCAGGGGGGTTGTGAAGTCTCCCTCTCTGGAGATATTCAAGACCTGTCTTGATGTGTTCCACTGAGATCTGGTATAGGTGATCCTGCTCTGGCAGGGAGTTGGACTAGATGATCTTTCAAGGTCCCTTCTCACCCCCAACATTCTGTGATTCTGTGATACACACAAAACAAAAAGTTGCATGTGACATCCATCTTGAACACAAAAAATATTTATCATAAGAGGTTGTGCTCTTTGGGATATTTATCATTTTCTTTTGTTATTATTTTCTCTGTCTGGCAGAGCTAGGAAAGCTAGGGCTGCTAAATCATATCCACATAAAAATTCCAAACAATTTACAAGTGTAAAATTGGATATGAATTGCAAAATGCGTCACATATCCTATCCTCCCATATTAAAATACCAGTCTTCAAAACATTTTGATCCATCTCAACAACTCTGAAATGTATAGTCATAAGCAAACTAATTTTGAAATGGTCATCTGTAGTCAAGTTGCAACATACCCCAACAATGTGAGAACTTGCTAACTCATTGGATAATCTGTGGTGAGGTCCAAGTTTTTGGGCTTGGTCTCCACCAGCTCTGGGGCAATACCTTCTAAGCAGTGCCTAAAAAGCAGACATTGTCTTGGGATTAAGAGTACAACCTAGGACTTTCTGGATTGAGGCAGAAACAAGAAATATCACTAAATGCATTCCTAATAAACCAACCTGCTCTCTCAAGCCTGTAAGAAACTGGATGAACACCATAACGTTCTCTGTAGTATGCCCATATTTCATGTCCAGCAAACAATTTTCTAGGGAGCCAAGGAAACAGCAAGTTTAGATTACATACTATCAAATAATTCACAGTGAACTGGAAGCCATTCAGGGAAGATGAAAATGAGACCAGAAAGATAAATCACTTACAATCATGTAAGCATGTCACAGACAATCTTAGTGAGCGAAAAGTGAGAAGAACTTTTTTTCAAAATTGGATGGAAAAACGGCAATAAGTGAAGAAAAATTCAATTTTCCTGTTCTATAAAGTAGAATCGAAAAAAGGGAAAAATAATACTTTTAATTTACTACATCTGTAAAATGGAAACCAGCCACGGATTATGAAAGGGTTGAAAAATCTCCCTTAACAGTGGTCTATAGGCTTTTTGAGCTTTGGAGATTTTTTCCCCCACTGTATTCTCCTTTCCATTTCCTTTTTCTACTTTGTGTATTGATCCAAGCCTTGCAAACTCAAGGCATTTAAAGAATATTTGAATTCAAAGAAGTATTCACATGAATATGTGTGGGTTGACAGAAGCTCATAGAATGGGGGAAGAAGGTAGGGTAGGTTACAAGCCTCTGAATTTAGAAATTTGCCTTCTGATCTATTTGTAGAAACTATCTTAGTATTGGAAATTGCAGGAATAATTGTGAATAGTTTGAAGGAAAGATTTCAATTGTAAAAATGTGTCACTTGCCTCAGAGTGAGGCTTACACTCAGGGGAACTGGGTAGCAGTCTGTAAATGTGCAAAGCGAATAGGCCCCAAGGACAGAATACAATTACTTAGGAGGTAATGAGATGAGATTAAGAAGGGAATATTTAGACAGGAAAAGCTTGAGCTACTTTGAAGTGTTGAATAGTCTTGTGAGAGAAACGTGAAAGCACAATTACTTGAGACATTTAAAATTGTGGGTACGCTCACATTTGCTGCAGGGAACATGTCTCCCCTAGCAGTAAGACAGACTAAGTGATGCAGCCATCTTTCTGCTCTTCTTTTTTTTCTTCCACTATCCAGAGCACAGTGCAATTCAGATGTCCAGACACTGTAATAAGAGGTGACACAAAGGACACTGCAGTGGTGATCGGTGTGAGGCAGGTGGCGGGTTTATCGCAACAAGCATTAGAGAATCTTTGTCTATTTTATCATCCAATTGCAGAGACTGATGTGTTGTCTCAGTCCAGACACTGTTATCTGTGTACATGTGTACCACCTTCTTGAGTGATTATGGCTATCATTAATAGCATCAACTAACCCTGGGAGGTGATATCTCTATGCATGACTGCAGTAATGACATGTTGTCCTAGAATTAAAAAAAGAAAAGATACCTGTATGGCTGGGACACCACTCTGCTTGCAGATGTAGACCTGTGAGCTTGCAGCACTGCAAAATAGGGCAGAGGAAGCTGACTATTTTTGAATCTTTCCCAGTTCAAACATTAGATCAATTTCAGTTCAATCTGTCATCAACCCAATCCAGTCTGCCAGCCTCAGCAACCACTAACCTTTCTGCCGGTCTGCTGTGAATCCAAAGGAGTCTTAGAAAGCAGATCTGTGATACTCCTTGCTAATGGAGTTTGCAGATGCTAAAAATTGACATGGGGGTTGACAGGGAGACTGGACAAGTATTCAGAACAGAAGTCTGTTGAGGATTACTAAATAGAAAAACCACATCAAGCTCCATGAATTCCTAACATGGAGATAGTCAAAGGTTGGAGAGCAGTTTGGGAATGTAATATATATGTTTTCTTTGCTCTTACTCTTCCCTAGGTAGATGCTGATGGGCTCTGCTGGAAACCGTGGGCTAGATGGATCCTTGTTCTGAAACAGTGCATCTGTTAATATACATTCATGTTCTTTTCCAGAAGGTGGATAAAAGAGTCCCTGACTGGCATCCTTTCTTGCTTAGAATTCTTGTGGCATAATGGTCAGGGAATTAGCATAAATACGGTGGTTCTGAATCCCTAAATTATTTCTGTATTTTATATTATCTACAAGGTAATAAAGATTTAACTGATAAAATGTAGGGATTCTACCTCTATTTAGCTTTTCTTCTTTTGTTGTTTTAAAAACAAATTACCAGACACATTTTATTAGTGAAGAACTATGCATATCTAATATTACTATTTGTCCCTCCTGACTTTCAGTTATAGACTGAAAATCTATATAATGAAAAAGGCAGGAAAGAAACCTGCAAAGGGCAGTTGACAACAGGACTGGTATTGGCTAGTCTTTCATTTAATATTTAGCATTTGCTAAAGGTACTGGAAAGTGTCCAGAGAAGGGCAACGAAGCTTGTGAAGGGCCTGGAACACAAGCTCTATGAGGAGAGGCTGAGAGAGCTGGGGTTGTTCAGCCTGGAGAGGAGGAGGCTCAAGGGTGACCTCATTGCTTTCTACAACTACCTGAAGGGAGGTTGTAGGCAGGTGGGGGTTGGTCTCATCTCCCAGGCAACCAGCAGCAGAATGAGGGGACACAGTCTCAGGTTGTGCCAGGGGAGGTATAGACTGGATGTTAGGATGAAGTTCTTCACAGAGAGAGTGATTGCCTATTGGAATGGGCTGCCCAGGGACGTGGTGGTGTCACCGTCCCTGAAGATGTTCAAGAGAAGACTGGATGAGGCACTTAGTGCCATGGTTTAGTTGATTGGATAGGGCTGGGTGATAGGTTGGACTGGATGATCTTGGAGGTCTTTTCCAACCTGGTTGATTCTATGAATCTGTTCTATGGTATAACATTTGTTGGAAGATTCATTAGCAAGAGACTTCTGAAATGAAAGTGGACACTTCTTCATGTCTCAGAAAACTTAGCATTTCTAGAACCTCTTTTATGCTGGGTTTGAAGAAAATTGAAGGAGGCAATTTGTCACAGAATAGCCATTTCTTGAAACAATTCCTGAAAGTATGAGAGAACTGATTTTTTTAAAAAAATAATCCCAGGCATGAAATTGAATAGATTCACAGATTGTCAGATTGTATTGTGTTAGAAGTGGCCTTCGAAAGTCATCTTGTCCAGCTCCCCTGAAGTGAGCAGGGACGTCTCTAACTAGATCAGGCTGCCCAGGGCCACATCATGCCAGATCTTGAATGTCCCCAGGGATGGGCCTCCACCACCTTCCTGAGCAGCCTGTTCCAGTATTTTACCACTCTCATTGTAAAGAACTTCTTCCTTATGCCCAGCTTAAATCTGTCCTGCTCTGGTTTAAAACCACAGCCCTTCACCCTATAGCTATGTGTCCAGAGAAGGGCAACAAAGCTGGTGAGGGGCCTGGAACACAAGCCCTATGAGGAGAGGCTGAGGGAGCTGGGGGTGTTTAGCCTGAAGAAGAGGAGGCTCAGGGTAAATCTTATTGCCATCTACAACTGCCTGAAGGGCGGCTGTAGCCAGGAGGGGTTTGGTCTCTTCTCCCAGGCACCCAGCAACAGAACAAGAGAACACAGTCTCATGCTGGACCAGGGGAGGTTTAGGCTGTATGTTAGGAAGAAATTCTTCACAGAAAGAGTAATTGGCCATTAGAACATGCTGTCCAGGGACGTGGTGGAGTCACAGTCCCTGAAGGTGTTTAAAATAAGACTGGATGAGGCACTTAGTGCCATGGTTTAGTTGATTAGGTGGTGTTGGGTGATAGGTTGGACTAGATGATCTTGAAGGTCTTTTCCAACCTGGTTAATTCTGTGATTCTGTTTTACGCTAGGTTTTTTTTGTGGTTTGTTTAGTAGTTTCCCCCCCCACACACCCCCCATATTTCACGGTGCTTCTTCTGCAAATAGGCTAAGCTAAGATAATCATGTATTGTATTATTGGATTAATTAGATTATTAGCTAAGGTAGTTAGGCATTGTGCTTATGATATCTTATGTTACATTAAACTCTTATTTCTTTATCTCAGCCCTGAGTTGTGTGTGTTACTCTTCTCCTCACTTTTGTGTTGGGGGAGCAGGCAGTTTAGCCTTTGAGCCAAACTCTTACAAGCGGCGACATGAAATACTTGCCAGAGCTGTGATTTGGGCCACACCACTCCTCTCTTCTCCTCTCTAGGATGACTTTGTAAGCTGAAATTATGATCTATGGTGGCTCTCAGAATGGGGTGTCATTCTTCACTCCAAAGTGAAGAAATAGATGGAGACAGAAAAGAAACATTTTCTAAGCCTGAACTGGATTACAGGGTCTTCATTTTCTGTGTCCTCTGAAGAGGTTTCAGATGTATGTTGAAAAGATGCAGCTGCAACTTATTGACCTGGGTTGCTCCTTCCTAGTAAAACACAGAACAGTGTAGTTCCTGTTCCAATTTTTATTGAAGGAATGAACCTTTTATGGCCTTGACTAGCAAGGAAAGTGGAATTCAGGTCCACTACATTTTTACATAGTTTTAGAACATATTCACCTCATCTGATTCCAAGCTCTGGCCGTCTTCCCTGGGTATAAACTGTTGGAGAATGGTCCTAAGTAACCCAAAAAGGGTATTATTGAAAATTATGATTCTGATTAGTCTTTAAGTCCTGTAATTCATTAAAACAGTAATTGCAATAGATACATTTTCATAAGGCTAAATATTATGGCCCAAAGGAAGAGCTCCATGAGGGAATTCATTGTCTATACCTGTAGGAAGGAATAGATAGATACCTTGTGCAGTGCATGCCACCACCCTGATCCACAACTCATCTTGAACACTCTTATTATACTGAACCTTCTTTAGTACTCAACGACAACTAATAAGTCTTCTTGTGCAATGAATCTTTCCATTGTCCCTTTTATGCTACCTTGGAGCAAAATTAACTGGGAACACACAAATGCAGTTCCCTGTCAGAGTAAGACAAACTGAAGGATGTAGTCCAGGAAGGCACCTGATGCAAATCTGGGTGCTAACGGGCTTTCAGTCAGTGGCACCAGACTGAAGTTAGTTCAAAATGACTCCATGAAACACAGGAAGTATAAATATTGGGTTTTCAGCCCAATTAGTTTTTCCTATAGTTTCCTTCCTGCTGTACCACACTATTTGCTAAATATAAAGACTACTGGAGCACTCTGGCTCTGCAAGCTTCCTGCCTCTACAGACCTCCCAAGAGAAAAAAGGTATACAGACAGACGGTGCCTATAAGGCTAACACGGTGCCAGAATATAATGAAAGTGCAGACTGGTGTCTGTGGAGCTCGCTTACCCTGGTGTAGATATGAACACAAGAATCACTCAAGTGAAAATTGCTTTAGGACTAAAATGTTGTATCAAAGAGATAAAATTTGATTTAGAAGAAATAGAACAACTTCTAGACACAAACCATTGAGAAGAGGATGACTTTCCAGTCAGAAAAAGAGATGAGAGATGCCTTTAGGAGGAATGTGATAAAGACCTAGCCATTCAAACAATTGTCACCCTGTTATCCTTGGCTGAGCCTGTCTTTACTCATAGTCCAATGATTTTCAATTTATCAGTCAATCAGTTAAAAATGTCTATGGAATTTTTGAAGGTGCCAATGAGCTCTACCCTTTCAGCCCAAGGAAAATTTAAAGCAAAAACAAAAGAAAGTGGGGAACTCTCCCATCCACAAATAACCACCTAGCAGTTATGCCTGTTTTCCTTCTGAAGCCTTAAAGCTATCAAAACTCACACTTCAATTTTCATAGACTGGTGCCTCACCAAAGAGAGAAGAGAATAAGATTGAGGGAATAATAAAATAGTAGAACATCTAGTCTATACAAGACAGGGATGAAAAGAACTCCATTGCAAAGGACAAGGAGGTAAAATGTTTCTTGCTCCCTCCCAGGAAGGTCAGTGGTATGAGGGGTTACAGAGGACAGAGAAATGGGGAGAACGTTATAGAAAAAAACCAAACAAAACCAAAACAAAAAGCCCCAAACAAAACCATCAGCCACAAAAATAAAACCAAACAAACAAACAAACAAAAAACCCAAACATGGAGAATCTGCAACAGAAGAAAGGAGAAGAGAAAAAAAAAAAAAAAACAGAGTAAAAATCGTTCAGGTGTGTAAGAGGAGATGTTTTGCAAGAAATTCCTAAATGCTGCTGGACTGTACAGCAGCAGAAGGGGGAGATGAACTTCGAAGAAGCCCATGATGTACACTGAGCCTAGGAAAGCAAAGTCTTTATTTATCACAAAATTTATTCAGCTTGTAAAACCCAGACCAAGCAAGGTATCTGCTTGCTACCTGCAATCCCTCTTCCTGTCCTCTGCACACTGCTTACAGCACTAACAGACCTGGCAGAAGTTCAGATGTGTCTCCAAGGAATTTAGTTCTTCCTGGAAATTCCTCCTGGGGCTCTGGGTAAGAGTGATTTGTGATTCTCTGGGAGGGATTATATTGATCTTTCCTCTTTGATTACTGAGAACTGTTGTAATTTGAAAGCAAATTCTTTCGGAGTGATTTGACCTCTCTGAGGAACTAGCCCAAATCAATCCCCGTAGCACATGAGTGATCTGTACTGTAGCAGAGCAAACAAGGCTCTGTCCATGCTCAGCATTTCCCACACAGGCACACACCTTGTTGACCTCTGGGCATGCCTGCTTTGGGTACCCATGGCACAGTTTATATTAGGTTTATGGATTGCTGCTGCTTCTGTCACACAAGTGCCTCTACACAAAGCCAAGGAGCAATTTTTACCCGTCTTGCAAATATAACTGCTCAGGCAATTTACAAGACACTTACTATATTCACATTATTTACTCCAAATTTCAGGGAGCAAGGATGACTGAGCAACCAACCACATGGAACTGTTTCAGACCTATCACCTCTGACTGGGAGTTGCTAAGACTTTTTTGAGGTAAGATGAATCCAGTAAATGGTTAGACCTAAGACCTCCAGGGGTTGCTGGGATATGACTGGAAGTGGTACTGGTAATCAAGCAGGCAATGTTTTTTTCTCAGTGAGAGAATGCTCAGGCTCAAAATTACATGTCACAGTGCCTTCCTTTTTTTTTTTTTTTTTTTTTGGAGACAGAAAACACTTCACCACTGTAACTGTGGGAAAGGAAGTTGTTGGGTACACCAGCCCCCTGTTGTGTTTCTGGCTGCGTTCAGCTGGAAATGGAGGAGCATTCAGGCTGCTCTCCACCAGCACATATGGCTGTCCTGCAACTGTAGTAGGAAGCTGTGCCTTAGCTTTTGCAGTCTGTACCATTCACAAGACATAGAGCCACACAATCAATTTCTATAAGGACGTCTGAAGCAAGTAGACTTTACAAGTCACCTTTCATGTTTTCTGAATGGTTGAAGGACTAATCAAATTTCTCTGAAGCTTTAATGACTTGATCTCAGTCAGCTAAAACAATGGCATCACCATCTTTGGTTTATGGTTGCAAATGTCTCAGGGTCCATGAGCTACTTCTGAGGGGTCAGTGAAGGGTAACAAAAAGCACCTTCTGCTTTACAAGCACTGGAAGTTTTTCAGGTGACCACAAGTCTCCCCCCCACCCCAAAAAAAAAAAAAAAAAAAAAAAAAAAAAAAAAAAAAAGATTGAAAACCAACTTTGTATCTCATTCTTTCAGATTTCAAACCCACTGCATGTTATCCATGTTTCTTCACTGCAGGCTGCTCAAACCCTAAGTCTTCCCAATAACAGGACCCAAAAAGAAGCTGTATCTCATTGACTCAGTACTGAATCATAATCCAGATCAGAATATCAATGAAGGTATTTGTAATTTTTCAGATTTTTGCCATCATATTGTCTGATTTCTCTGCAAATATTTTCATTTCTAGAAGAAATACAAGGCAGCAAGTTTAACAGAACAGCTTATTTTATATCATAACAAACGCTTTTCTGTAAGTCAAGATTTAAAACAGAAGTAACATATTGGGGTCTTTTTTAAGACTGTGGGAAATGAGAATGGAAAAGACTATTTCATAGTACCTGTAAAAATGAAACTCTTTTAACTTTTACCCTAGGCTGATCTCAGACTCTGTGTCCAGATTGGTTGTGCGGGTTTGTGCACAAATATGTGGAGAGCTGCTAATACAGATCAGCTTTACCTGTGAAAAGTTCAGTCTTCAACCTCTTGAGGCTACAGTAGTGGATGTGATAAGTCAAAAGCCAAACAAAAGACCAAAGGTAAGAGAGAGACACAAAAACCATATGTATCACATGAGGCCACTTGTGGCTTAGCTGTATTAGCTGCCTGATGTTTTTCAGATACCTCATTTAAAGCAGAGCTTGAAGATTGGAGTGAAGACAGGAGAGCGGTCAGCGACATCACTATTCAGGAGGCTGTTCCTCAGCTAAAGAATACCATGAACATGAGGCAGGGACATGTGTTTACTATTATACAAAATACTTCAATTTATTCAGGCTGCAAAGGTGTTGAAAACAAACCTGATATTTTTCATATGCAGACAAAGACATAGTCTCTCTTTCCTGAGAGCTTACGTCCTAGGAGAAGATTTGGTGGAAGAAGAGTAGCAAATCCCAGCTAACTGAACTGGAAACCATGGTCAGCATCCCTCCATGACAGACCTTCACATTCCTCCTGGAGCAAAGGTGCCTTTGCATCACATGATTGCTTCCTCCATCTCCCAAGCCCTGTGTGCCAAAGCTCAGCCTTGCAGGCCAGCCATGGCTGAAACGTGGCCTCTAATTGCAGCCTTCAGGTGTGCCTCCAGGGAGGAATGGACATCAAGGCTCCTCTGTTCATTTTGTGGTGCTGTATGAATTCTCCCTTTTACATGAGCTGGTGTTATAGGTGTGCCCAATGATGGGACTGATGGCTGCACCTCATGTCCAGGCAAAGGAATTTTCCAAGGTGTGTCAACTGGAGTTTTACCTTGCATTTTTCTTAAATGAGAATGCTCTGACAGTACCAAATAATAACTTTGAAATAAATCATGCATGGTATTTTTTGCCCTATGCTCAGTTGTCGAAACATTTTTTTCACAAGTAGATTTATTTTTTTTTTCCATGTGACCAGCTCTAATTAGGAAAATGTTTTCTTAGTTCTTCAGGTGCTCAAATTCCACCCTCTTACAGATTTTCCTCTCTGGACCCTGTTTCTTGCCCTCATAGTCTAGCAATTCCTTACCATTTTTTTGCATGCACCAGTTAGACCTGATGTTGTGATGAAAAGAACAAGAAGAAAGAGATACATTTATTTAATATTTCAGAACCAAAGACAAGGGAGAGGCAGCTCCATTCTTTGGTATTAGGGCACCAAGCCCACCGCTCTGACTCAGAAATCCTTTGAGCATAGGAAGTTTGAAGAGCCTTTAGGATAGGAGCCCTCCCGCACTGCTTACACAGCTTACATCTGATCTTACTTTTCATCTGAAAAGATCTCCAAGGCAAGAGGAAACAGAAATATGGTTTCATAGCTAAAGCACCAACACATTATAAAATGAAATGCAGTCTCATCCCACTAGAGGGTGGTCTGGTCACCCTCATGTTACAGCTAAGGCGTGCAGGCAAAGCCCTTTCAGAAAGCCTGTGCCCTCTTTATTTAGATTGAATAACATCAAAGTATTCCTATTCTGAGTTTTGACAAGTGCCTCACGTCCTATCCGCAGCATGGAACATACCCTCTTGTTTAAACAAATAAACACATTTCACCTCTCAATGAAGATCTGATACTCTACAGATATGAGTGTGCTCTAGATGCCTTCTACTGATGCTACAACTGTCTATGTAGGAAACAATCCAGTGAGGCTCAGTGTTGAGGAGGGTGGTGCTTGGTTTGATACCACTTTGAAAGTTTTAAAATCTGTTTATGTGACTGATACCTTCTTCACACCATTTTTATAGGAAGCTAGATTATAGCAAGTAAACCAAATTCTTCATTATGAGCTGCTCTGTGATGTTTTGACTGCCTGTTACAGTGTACCAGAAAGACCTATACTACAAGAGAGAGTTAATCTCACAGCCAGCTCTCACACCAGCTGCATGAGATTCTCTTTTCTCTGCCAAGCTGTCCTTCTCCTTGGGGAGCCATGCCACCTCTACTCCCCTTGTCAGAGACCCCACTTATCTTCCTCTTTCTACTCCTTCACCTACTCAGACCCAATTGCACACTTCCTCACCTCCATGCTTCATGACCTAACCTTCAAAGCTCCCTCTGACATGCAAGTTACGATCACCAAGAAAAGGTCATTTCAACCCACTCTCTGGTTTACATCACTTCTGATGATCAGAAATTCTTTAGGATCCTTGCAAGGACAAAAAATGTACGACATTACGTTATGGAACTGAAGCTTTCATCAAGCATCAACCCAAATACCATAGAGTTCTATCTGAATTTCAAAGAGTTTTCAGGGAATTTCATCCAACATCTTGGTTCCTATCTCAATGCCTACCCACATGGGAATCCTTCCTTTTACTATCATGAGAGTGGGAGCAAAGACCCAACACCACAAGGTGTGCACACCACTGTGTTTGTGTGCTTATGCAAACATTCTGCATCAATCTCTGTTAGGGATTTTTGTCCAAAAATGAATCAGACTTTGGATCCTGTTGCTCTGATCAGGTTTCTCTTTATTGACTCGATTTCTTAAGTGTTGTTTCCAGACTTAGCAGTGGATAAATAAAAGACTTTATCTCAAAAGCATGTAGTGGCAGGTATTTTTGGCCACAAAAATTGGCCATGTCTAAGGATGTTCCAAAGTGGATGCAAGTTCACTGGAAAGACGCAAAGACTGTGAGCAAAGCAGAACATCATTCACTACTAAATTAAGTATAGATATAGATATAGATGATATAGATATAGATAGAGATAGAGATATATAGATATAGATATAGATGATAGAGATATAGATTAGATATAGATATAGATATACTCATATTTTTTATGAAACGTACACAAATGTAAAGAGATTGGGAAGAAACCAACTTTATTCGCAGGAGTTTAATTTCTCATCTGTTTTAGGAGACTTTATTTGCCTATTTGGTATTGTCTGTTTCACATATTTCAGACAGCAAAAATGTTAAAAGATTAAAGGATTCATTATTAACCTCATGGCATTTGAGTCATGTCCACAGATATGACCCAGCTGCCAATGATAATGACGAGTATCTTCAGCTGTGGGTTTGGATGCAAATCACAACAAAACAGGACAATCTGTTCTGATGCAATATAATGAATTATTACATCATTCATCCGGTCTATATAAACACAACCTGGCCAAGAAATTAGTCCTTTCTCTTCATGAATTCTTTACACTTCAATGTCTTTAGAGTTATATAGGATGTGGCATATGGTTTGGCTCCTGTAGTAGGGAAGGAAGTGATATAGATGGGAAGGGTTTTTGCCTCCCTGTGCTCTTTTTTTTGGTGGCAGCAAAGTTTTGAATGGGTGGAGTTGTCTTTAATAAGAAGGTGTTAAATACTTAACTATTAGGATGTATAAGTAGAGCTGTCCTTCATAATTGGTTCCAACATCTGGATACCACTGTTAAATAGGTTTGGGGAGGAACATGTGGTCCTATTTAAAACACTGCAAGCACTATTATGATGTAGACTGTGAAATTTTAAGACTACTGCTGTTTTGATTATACTCTGAGATTAAAAATAAAAGTGAACAGCATGCTAAATGATGTAAAATTGCAAGAACACATCTTTCAATAAGCATCTCTGCAGCAGATAAAGCAACAACTTTTCTTTTGTAACAGAACTTATCAAAGCATGTTTCCCAGGGAAAGGAAGGGAAGGGAAGGGAAGGGAAGGGAGAAGGGAAGGGAGAAGGGAAGGGAGAAGGGAAGGGAGAAGGGAAGGGAAGGGAAGGGAAGGGAAGGGAAGGGAAGGGAAGGGAAGGGAAGGGAAGGGAAGGGAAGGGAAGGGAAGGGAAGGGAAGGGAAGGGAAGGGAAGGGAAGGGAAGGAAGGGAAGGGAAGGGAAGGGAAGGGAAGGGAAGGGAAGGGAAGGGAAGGGAAGGGAAGGGAAGGGAAGGGAAGGGAAGGGAAGAAAAAAAATCACAAAAAAATAATTCCAAATGTAGCTAAAATTAGCAAGGCTATCCTTTGAATGCAATGTTTCAGAATCCAGGGCTCTGTATTGCCATTCTTCTGTAACCCACATTAATTAGGTATTGACTTGTTTTTTCATTCAATTAAACTGTAATTAAATGGCAGTGGTCTGTCTCTGAAAAACAGATGAAAAGGTTCTGCTAAGAATCTCTAGGTTAATCCAGCTGCTTAAAATGTGTGTTGTATTTGACCATTTGCCAAGAGACTCTGTGAATACATGAGCCAGCTGGCACAGGGAGGGCTGGTGGGAACCTGTCAGCTGTTTAGGACAATGGCTGAAGCTTTTTTAACCAAATCAGCTTTTAAAATACCTAAAAATGAGACACCCTACCTTGACAGCTCAGGAATTCTGGCAGCAATGAAATCCTAAGAATTTTTTTCCTCTTAAAATATGAGGTTTGATTCATGTCCTGTGAACCTCTGAACCAAAGCATTTATTTAGATTACTGTTAAATGTCTGGCAGAGAGACTCAATACATCAAAGCCTTATTTTTGCAATGATGGAGCCCAAGTTTGCTGTTTTAACAAATATCACTATTCAGAAGGGGAAAACCGTGCTATGTGCTGAATGCAGCTGCATCACCAGTTGCTCTTTGAATCAGGCAGGACTCTAGCCTGGAATCCAGCTTTCAGGGTACCACCCCTCACTCCACAGGACCTTAGGAAGATGCGCAGGCGTTCCTTTTGCCAAGTTGTGAACCACAAGCACAGCCTGGTAAGCGATTGCCTCTACATCCTGCCTTTGGCCCAGGCTGTGCTTTTCATGTGAATAACCACTTAGCAGCTGAAGTGAGAGCTTTGCAAGCGAATCTTTAATGCAGTCTTTCCCACTAAGTATTTTAGACAGAAAAATTGGCCAATGACCCTGGCATTTAAAAAGCCTCTTTTGCTCCTTGTGTTTCCAGTGTTGAATGATTACAAACAGGAGTGATTTCTGGAGCACAGAGGTGACAGCAAATAGCAGAATAGCTCTTTAAAATCTGGGCTGGATGTGTGCGTGTGGAGACCAGGGTGTCTGCACACCAGGTGTCAATATGAAACTCGCCATGCTAACAAGAGTCTTGCAACAGGCTGTTACTTTGATTTTTTCCACCTGGTGCTTGCTGCAGCAACATGTCTGCCTCACCATGTGAGTTATCTGAGAAGCTGTCAAAAGGCAGGGAAGATATGGGTAGTTCTGAAAAACCTGGCTGGGCCTGCCTTCTCAGCGGTAACACTTTATGACACTTTTATTTTCAATCCCAAACTTCAAATGCTTCATTTTCTTTCCACCAAGGGAAACAAGCTAACAATGAAAGCCCTCCGGCCCCTGGAGATGCTCCGGCTGTGTGCTCCATGGGATGTCTCAGTCAGTGCGCTGTCCAGGTTTTTCCTCAGCACCCAGGCTTCTACCCATGAGTACCGAATGACCTTTCTGTTTGTGCAGAAAAATAAAAATGTAAAAAACAGATATCTTTATAAGCATTTGGCAGATGAGAAAAAACAGATCTCATTAATCCGTCTGAATCACTCCATACCCACCACTTCTCAGTTGTGGCCTTTGGTGTTCCCAGAAAAGAGGACAATCTGAAGTACAAATAGTAGCTAGGGAATTAACAAGAAGGGGACAATCCTGAAGCCACAAAGGCAATGAAGGAAAGCTAGGGAAAGCCAAATGTTGCATTTCAGCATATTTTGTACTTGCAGAAGGACTCATATGCCTGAAATTCTGACTGCTCAACCAAACTGGATCAGCAAGTATGTGTTAGAAAAAGTTATTCCCCTACTGTAACAAATTCATTTTATTTCCATTGATCAGAAGAACTCTTTGACCAGAAACTGTTCCTGAAGATGAAGATATGGGATTGCTCTCCTTTTTCACTATGCACAAGGTTGTTTGTTTGTTTGTTTTTCTATCAGAGAATTCCATTTTTAAAATACAATTTCCTTATTTGTGGCAGACATTGAAGGATATTCTTGGAAGGAGGAGACAGTTACTTTTTTTTTTTTTTTTTTGTCTCTTCATTATCCAAAACTGCTTTACTTGCTCTATGCTGTATTCTTATTGCAGAACTACTTGCTGGTTTCAATGATCCTTAGCAGAAGTAATTTGGGAGCCCCAGAAATACTGGTGACCTTATTCTTTTTTTCTAGCAGCATTACCAGCTGTCAATGAGAGTAATTCTCACAGACACATTTCAGAGCAGTCAGGTTCGACCAGAGATATATGAGCACCCAGTGGCTTCTGAAGATGCCCACAGCTCAGTTCAGCTCCTTAAACATCCTCATATATCCCTGGTCCTGCAGCCAGGAACATGGGACTGTGCAACTCCTCTTATTATCTCAGTGCTGTTCACAGTGCAGGTCATGTAGACAGGATGGAAAGACCAAGGCACTCCACTCAATTTGGCAATTGTCATTGAGCCTGTAAGCAACAACATGATGACAGAGGCAGTCTCACACTCAGATCAATCCAGAAGGCTCTGGGACTCCAGAAATACAGAACTCTCTTTTGCGGACTTGGGAACCTGCATTCAGGTCATTAGGTCTCGTCTCCTGTCTCTACAGAAGGAAGCAGAAATTTAGAGTGATCCCAGGACTTTTGCTGGAGTTACAGTCCAGAGAGCTTTGGCTAAGAAGAGCTGAGAGAAAATGCAACATAGAGACAGACAAAGAGAGAAGAAAAACTGGATTGGATTTTGTTCCAGTTTAAATAATTAAAAAAAAAAAATCCAGTGACTCAGAAACATGGGGATTCTTGCAGCACAACTTTCTACACAACAGATTTATTATTTCAGCTCATGAGATTTCTTATGACAAACAACTTAAAATATATTAGTACTTGAGAAAACGTAATGCTGCCAGCTAAAGATATTCCCCAAATTAGCATTTATTTCTCTAAGATTTATCATTCATTAAAGATGCTAAATCAAGTTTATTCCATTTGTACTATTTTAAAAATATTTTTAGGACAACAAGGTCAAGCCCAAATGCAGAGTATGAAAAAAAAACAAGGAACAAAAAATCACCCTTGCTCCAAAGACTTTAAAAATTAATCTGTGTCAAAGGAAAGAGAAGTAGCTGAAGGACCTGATGAAGGAGTTGAAATACGTAAAACTGTTCATGGCAATAGTATTATCAGATGATACAGATAAGGTGAGACTAAAGACACAATAGGTTTATTGGCTCTGTATCTCCAGCACTGTGTTCTAGAGTATCTTGGTGACATCAGTCCCTTGCCTTAGTGCTTGTGCTTCTGGGAACAGGGGCTTGTCTTCTGAGCTTGATATTGAGGTGATTCAGGGGCTGTTTTCAGGGCATGTTTCTCACTGAGACCTCCTTCCTGAGACCAGTGATTCACTTCAGACTGGCCACCACCATGAAAGTTATTTATGGTGTGGTTACAGGAGGACATTCCTTTTACCTCTGAGTCTCAGAAGTTGAGCAAAACCCACCAAGCTTGAACATTAGTCACAGGCTGACCTTACAGAGAGCCAGAAGAGGAAAATATTTGGAGTCACTTCAGTAATGAATGGACAGCCATTAATTTAAAACAAAGCATATTGTTTCTTTTATTCAATGTAGTTAATGAAATAGTGAAAAAAACCCACAAGCTTTCAAAATGGTCACTTTAGCTAAATTTCCACTGCCTAGAGATCAAAGCAAGAGGCTTGCTTAGTATCAGACAAGAAAAGTCTCCACCAACCCAACAGAACTGAGTCACCCCCTCAGCCCACCTCCACCTCCTCATGCTTTTCTTCCAGCACACTCAGATTCACACTTCTCCACTCAGAGCCTGTATTTACATCATCTTTCTCTCTATCATCTGATCCATCAGGCAGAGTAAACTCTGCAGCCCCCTTTTTTTGTTTTCAAGAATCAGCATATTTTCTTCATTACTTGATCAATCAAAGAAGCATCAGTTTAAATTTTTGGGGCAATCTCTGTAATCCCACTTCCATGGTTCATTCTGGTACCATCTGAAATCTGCATTTCTGGAAGCACCTGTAGCTTGTGCCATCCTGTTTCTGTCCTCAGCTAGAATTTATGCAGGTGGGCATTATTCTTCCATAGAAGGCCTTTCTAAGGGATGATTTGGAAAAATTCAGAGACTGCTTTCTTATGGGCAAGGGAATTTGCATCTGAAATATGTATAAAATGGATGACACCAAATTAATCAATTATTTTCAATTTTGACAGTCAAGCCCCACCACACTATTGGTTTCCCAAGTATAGGCAACCCTTAGCCACATCTCTCAAAGTGTTCCTTGTTTTCCAGCTTCAAGCAGAAAAACAAAAGTACTGGTTTTGGATTATTATGGAAACAGATTATTTACAGTGGACTTTGATCTACCCACAGCTCCTCTTGATTTCAGGCTTACATTGCTACTTTGATTTTCTTTTTCTCACCTTCCACCTTCTCTTCAGATTAGCTTCCTTTCTTATGTTTTCTTCTCTGTTATTTTTATCTCTGAAGTCTCATCCTATTTATCTGCCCATATGCCATAAACACACCTATGGCATATGACTTTCTCTGTTGGAGTTAGAGAAGACAAATAGTGGAACGTGTCAGAAAGTTTGTGCATCACCATTTCCCTATAATGGAGTCACATCATGGTGGGATTCAGTCACTATTTCATAATTAACATTTGAGATATAAAATTAAGGCTTCATAAGGCTATAAGACACAATCCTTCACTGCCCAGGAACATGCCCAGTACAATACCAGAAAAGCAGAAGAGAGCACTTACCTATTTTATAACTATTATGAACATTACAAGTTTTCCTCAAAGAGCAGAAAAAAAATCCAGAGAACTACACATTTTAAGCCCATTTTAAGCCATAAAGATTAAGGCATGTTTTTATCATCATTTTACAGAACAATTAATACTGGAGTCCTTAGGTTTAAGACATCTTTATTTTTCTACTGTAGGCAAACACAAACTGCAGATTCTAAGTCACTTCAAGTCTGAACCCCACTGGACCAGAGCCCAGCAGTGCCAAAGTACCTGTGAGAAAGGCAAAATAAAAGACCATCTTGTCAAGTGCTCAGTAGGATTCCTTCTAGGGTATTACCAGGTAAATGCAGTAAAAACTAAAAGAGGCAGCCAAAAAAGATGCACACTTGCAGTGAAAAATGTCACTGTTGAGATGAGACTTACAAAGGCAAAAAGAAATGGAAGATTTAAGATTAATTTCACAAGGGCATGGAGGACAGTAGGAAAAGTGATAGTTTTCAGACTTTAAAGAGCAAGCAAATATTTATCTGGCAAACAAGATACAAAAAGAAGATGACATGGGAGTATAGGCATTCAGATACTGTCCATAGGGCTGCAGCATTTTAGTTGATTGTGAAAGTTAGTATGAAAACCTTAAAAGACAGTGTAAAAGATACTGAGATAACTGCATTCTACCACTCATTGCCAGGAGCAACTATAAACCTTAAGTTTTTATTGAAAATGCATGATAGTATGCTCAATAGTTCACTTCCCTGAAAACCTGATTTGTAAAATAATGTGTTTATTTGCAGTTTATTAGTGAACTACTACTGTACGTGGTTCTGACTCTGGGAACTAAAGAATACTGAGTGAGGAGCACAGACCAGCAGAAGGCAGATTTAGTGCTGTGTGTTGCAGCAAGAAAGGTTGCTGGTTGCTGCTTTGGTTATTTTTGCTGTTGTGTTTCTTTCCTTTAGCAAGGATCTATGTGGAAAGAAATTGCACACTCACATTGTCTGGGAAGGTGCAGCAAATTCCCAGAATGAATTTACCATTACTGTAGCAAATGTAGCATCTGCCATGTGTGGATCCATTAAACCAGTTCCTTCAAAACCAGTGCTGCCAGATGAATGTATTTTATGATTACAAAGCGGAAGAGCAAGCTATTTTATGTGGCCACTAATTGTCAGTGGTTTCCTTATGTTTCCCAGACATTCCCAAAGATAGTGGGAAATGGTTTCTTCACATATGGATGTCTTTGAATATTTCATTCACAGTTCCTTTCACTGTGGGAAGAGTAATCATGATCTCAAAAAAACTTTGTGATCTGGAACTTTGCAAGGACTACTCAAAAAACCCCAAACAAACGAACAAACAAACCAACCTTCATAAGCTATTTATAGGTTTGGAGCTTTTTCCAATAATTTCAAAATATTTCATTTTTTTGTTGAAGAAGCATGCATAGCTATCACCATTGGTAATACTCTGAAATAAAAGGTTGTTGCAAACATAAGAATGGTATTTTTTTGCTTAAAATGTCAAATCAGAACTTTTAGATAATTTAGAAAATAATAAAAAAAGACAAACAAACCCACAAACCAACATGGTATTTGTTCTGCTATAAAACATCACAGACATTTCCCATGCATTGTTTTTAGTCTTGATGAATCGGCATTTTCAGATGAAGAATGCTTAGCTTCAGAATTCCCAGTCATCCTTAAACTAAATTTATCATATCATTGCACCACTGCCAGAAGAACAGTTCAAGGTGCACAGCTGTCAGCATCCTTCAGTCCCAAGGTGCCACATAAGGACAATTCATTTGCTCTTATTCTCCATCTCGCAAATCTTTTTATAATCGCTATGTCATTTCTGCAGCAGAAAAGGCCTCCTGGGACATCCAAGAGCCACACAGATGGCTTTAAGGTAAAGGCAGAAAAGCAAACACGAAGCACTGAATCATATTTGCTTGTATCTGCAAATAGTTTGCTTTAAAGAACATTGTGCTTTTCAAGGCATAATGCAGGGGCTGTGAATATGTGCAAAGAGGTCAAACAAGGTCATTGACACAATCTTCTGCTACTCCTCCAACATCCCCATGAAGTGAGCAAGCTGTTGTGCAGTTACATCACTAGAGAAATATACCCAACCTGCAAAAACCCTTTCCAAACCGCACCAGTTCCCAGTGTTCTCACATTTTCTCCCTTTTGCCTTCTTTCCTCTCCACTTTTCCTAAAACCGCAACATCTGCAGCTGCTGAGCAAGGTGCATTGAGGTGAGCCAGAGCTATGCCCATGAGGGAAAACCTCATGGGCTGAAGTCTGAATATTGTACCAAAGTCTCTCACTGTGACTGCTTTCCCCTGTTCTGTTTTAGTCTTGTGGTTGAGGGTGTCACTGTACAGCGGACATGAGGCTGCTGTGTCAGTCTGGCTTCTGCAATTCATCCTTTACAGGTTCTGTAGAACGTGTCTGAGGCCATGGCATACACTGAAAACAAGGTCATGAGACCCCAGTGGGCTTTGATTTGGAACTCTGTGAAAAGCAGGAGGACTGAACTGACACATTGGTGCCAACTGGGGTTGCCCATGGGAAGCGTGTCTGGACTTTCCTAAGCATCAACATCTTCCTGACTGTTGTTGCAGCCTATAGAAGAAGGTACAAATATCTGAAATCTCAGCATTTGGCAAGTTGGGATGAGGTCTTCCAGCAAAGCAGAGATTTAAACAGTATTAATGCTGAATAGAAGGCGCTTAGCACCCAAGAGGAAATCCAAGTTATACTGGTTTTATAGATGGGAAGGGAAATGTGCTTCCACCAGCCTTGCTGTGTGGTTTTCTTTCCCCTTCAGCTTCATTTCTGTGCTTCCTCAGTCTCTGGCAGTTGTAGTCCATTTGTAACTAGATGTTTTCCTTTGTGCCTGGTGACAAGGCCTGCATCATGGTGCTACCAACAGAGTGATGGAGAATATTAGCTCACTCCTTCGGTCCATGTTGCCTGATCAGCTCATCTCATGAACTCTTGCAGATGCTGACCAGGTTACGAGGGATAGAAACATGAGGGTGGTGTCCCTTGCCACTCCATGCTATATGCACTCCACTCTTATGCAGTCAGATAGCTACACTGAAAGAGCAGTATTTCATGCAGAGCCTTCTTCCCATCACTCTCCATGCCTATGGCCAGGCAGCCTTCCTGCTCCCTTCCCCCCCTTACTTCTCAGCTCATCCTCTCACAGCCTTATTATGTACTTCCCAGGTCAACAGCCTGTTGTGTTTCTTTCTTCTACCTGCAAAACTGTGTTCCTCTACCTCTTAATCAGCTAAATTATTCCCACACCAAAGACTGGAGTCAGCTAAAGGTCAGTTTATTTGTATGAAGGTTTACATTAAATGCAACCTGCCCAAACAAAGCCTCTTCTTAGTGAGGCTAACAAAACAAAACAAAACAAAACAAAACATTCAGTGCCGTGGGCCAAGTCATTTTGAAGGTATGACAAGCCAGAAAAAAGTTAGGAAAGCGCTCCAGAAGTGAAGGGTGGAATGTTTTGACACACTGTGTGTTCAGCTCTGATTAGTCAGACATCCAGAGGAAAAAGCTCTGCCATAACAGAAAGTGAAGCAGGTAAAACTTCAGAAGCTAGGGCTTATTTGGGGCGATTGTTTGAGGCATAGAGATAAAACTGGGGATCCTGCCTGGAAGCCAGATTCAAGTCCAACTATGAAACAGCTACTGCTGTTTCATAAAACTAAGTTTTGGCAACAAAAGCTATCAGAGGAGAGGGACTAAATGGATCTCCACATGGAGTAACTAAGAAAACATGTGTTTTTATTTTCAAAGAACAGCTGAGACTGGGTCAGCTGGTTGTGATAAAGGAGGCTTCAGTGTTTCTGAACTGATATATGGGGAAGGATTATGGGGTGCTCCAAAAGTCAATGGAAAAGCAATTCCAAAATAACTTAGCAATCCTACATTCCTTTGGTATTTGTTGTAATAATATTTTTTTTACTGGAGATTTATTTGGTACAAATGTAAATGTTATCTATTGTGCTTCCTTTAGTATTCAGCATTGTAAAATTAATGTGCTGGGGTTTTTTTTGCACGGTAAACTACAATGCTTTTGAGCAGTGAGAACACCGTGAAACAGAAGGATTAAGAGCTCACTGGGGGCACATCAAGTTGTGTGCTGTCACAGTTATATCTCTAGGCTATCATGACTATATTAATATATTATAGCGCAGGAGGGCTGTCAGAGTGAGATCAGAGGGAATGAAGCCCACTCTTACCAGACTGTTCAGATGCTAATTTACTGCCCAAACCTAGGAAGGGTGTAGTTCTGTTTGATAATGTGTACATTACATTTTAGTGTGATAGTCACCCTTGAGAGGGAAAATTGCTTTTTTGACCTGGGGTAAATCTGTTTGTTACCCCTTATTTACCCCTTTAAAATTCATCCTGTATCCTCTTTCCTGCTTTCTTCTTCTTCTTTTCCCTCCACTACTGTCCTCTTTTGAACACGAAATACCTGAACAATAATCCATTTTTCAGAGAAGTAGCCTAGAAATCAGAGATGTGTATGTACCAAGATGTGAAATGAAGGCACTGCAAGTACCTCCACTTAAAAAAATTCAGCAATTTTTGCTTTCTTGCAGCTTCCCCAAAACACTGCCTATTTGTGCTTTCCAGTCTGTAAGGGAAACCTCCTTTGTCACTGGCATCACATAAGAATGTGCAGCATGATTTCATGCCACATCTTCCAAAGCAAAGAATAGGACAACCCTTTTCAGAGGCAACCTTCTTTGCCTCTAACTCTACTCGCACTTTAGCCTTTTCAATGATGCTAGGCCTCACCATGGAGTTCACAAGAGCCAGCTGCCAGAGCAAATTATTTTGTTATAGGTGATTTGTGCTTTATTGATACTGAGATGGAAATGTCTCATTTGCTTCTTATTCGTTGCAATCTATCTTTCCTCAGGAGAGGCCTAGAGGAAGGGCAAGATATCAAAACACAAAAGACAATCTTAAAACACATCAAGCAAATAAGCAAATACACTGTGGCAATGGAGCTTTTTTTGACAGTGGGATTCTTCCTGACCTTGGAAAAGAAACCACCTCAAAATCTAAAACTACGGGAGTCTGATCCTGCATGAAGCATCCTCTATGATCATCAAAATGTCAGTGAAGACTGAGTCATCTAATGCTCTCTGTGCATCATATCCAATGGAAGGAGAACCAAAACTCTGAGAGTACCAGAGAAAATAGAAGAAGATGAATTTTTAAACCCCATGCAAACACAATTAAACCAATCCAAAAGTATAATTATTCACCACCTGAAAAAAGGAACTTATTCTGACATTAGAAATGAGGCTCTATTCAGCCAGATGCATTATTTTTGAACAATAGAAAAGAAAAAATAATGAAGAAAAGAAAATTTAGAAGCAATAATCTTTGTTGCTTTATCAGTGAAATCCAGGTGAGGAACTCACTGTCGTAGCTAAATATTTGTATTTTACATGAGCTACAGGAGATTAAACAAGTCACCTCAAAAGATTAACTATCCATTTTCTGGGATTGATGAGTTCACATCTCCAAAGTGTTTCCCAGATCAAGTTATAGGAGGGACAATAGTACCTTATTGAAGAGGAAGTACCACCAGGTAATGGGAGAAAATTGTAAAGTTGCTATGGCATGTCACAAAGGAGGATTCTGCAAGATGTTCTTCTTAGTACAAACAAATGCACCTGCAACTTGGCTGGTAATTTAAGCAGAATTCTCCCTACTCCTCTTCTTAACAGCAGCTAGAATTGACTAAAAACAGGTGTTTGATGGAATCAGAAAATTAAGGTTGTTTGTAATTTAATAACAGTTCAGTTTTTTAACAGAAAAAAAACATGAGTTGGGGTATGAGAGAAGTAAATGTGACTTGAAGCAGTTCCTTAAAATGCTGTCCTAAAAAGGCACATTTTTTAGAAACAAAACCAAACTTAAGGACAGGGTTAGAAATCTCTTATACCATCTGAAGACACACAAATCCCATGGACCCTGATGGGGTGCATCCACGAGTGCTGGGAGAACTGGCTGATACTGTTGCTGAACCTCTCTCAATCACCTTTGAAAAGTCATGGAGAACAGGAGAGGTGTCTGACAACTGGAAGAAAGCAAATGTCACTCCAGTCTTCAAAAGAGGCAAGAAGGAGGACCCAGGCAACTACAGACCAGTCAGCCTCACCTCCATCCCTGGAAAGATGATGGAGCAGCTCATCCTGGAGGTCATCTCTAACCACATGGAAGACAAGAAGGTTATCAGGAGTAGCCAACATGGATTTACCAAAGGGAAATCTTGTCTAACTAATCTGATAGCCTTCTATGAAGCTTTGACCAAGTGGGTAGATGAGGGAAGAGCAGTGGATGTCATGTATCTTGACTTCAGTAAAGCTTTTGATACTGTCTCCCATAACATCCTCATAGAAAAGCTCAGGAGATGTGGCATAGATGGCTGCTCAGTGAGGTGGATTGCAAACTGGCTCCACAACAGAGTTCAGAGGGTCGTCATCAGTGGCACAGAGTCAACTTGGAGGCCTGTGGCAAGTGGTGTCCCCAGGGGTTGGTACTGGGTCCAGTTTTGTTCAATATCTTTATCAACGACCTGCATGAGGGCATTGAGAGTACCCTCAGCAAGTTCCTGATGATACAAAGCTGGGGGGGTTGGCTGACACCTGTCAGGCTGTGCTGCCATCCAACGTGACCTGGACAGGCTGGAGAGCTGGGTGCAGGCAAACTTCATGAAGTTTAATAAGGACAAGTGCAGTGTCCTGCATCTGGAGGGGAATAGCAACAGGCACCAGTACAGGTCAGGGGCTGCCCTGCTGGAAAGCTGCTCCATAGAGAAAGACCTTGGAGTGATGATGGACAACAAGTTCTCCATGGAACAACAATGTGCTCTTGTGGCCAAGAGAGCCAATGGGATCCTGGGATGTATCAAGAAAGGTGTGTCCAGCAGGTCTAGGGAAGGTCTTCTACCTCTCTACTCTGCCCTGATTAGAGGACCTGAACATCTCCCCTATGAAGAGAGACTGAGATCCCTGGGGCTGTTTAGTCTGGAGAAGAGAAGACTGAGAGGGGATCTGATCAATGTCTATAAATATCTGAGGGGTGGGTATCAAGTGGAGGAGGTCAGGCTCTTTTTGGTGGTTCACAATAATAAGACAAGGAACAATGGGTTCAAACTAGAATATAGAAGGTTTCACCTCAACATGAGGAGAAACTTTTTTACAGTGAGGGTGACGGAGCACTGGAAGAGGTTGCCCAGGGGGGTTGTGGAGTCTCCTTCTCTGGAGACTTTCAAAACCTACCTGGATACGTTCCTGTGTGGACTACCCTAAGTGATGCTGCTCTGGCAGGGGGGTTGGACCTGATGATCTCTTGAGGTCCCTTCCAACCTCTGATATACTGTGAGAACAAAAGCCTTGCGATTTTAGCAGTATCCAGGCACGTAAATTGATATACTGCTGTTTGTTTGGAGCCATAGTCTCGAAGCTATGCTGCAGCATGGGAACTGGCTTACAACACTAAGACTTTCATAGATAGAAAGGTAAAAGAAAGGTTCTGAGAAGTGCCATTCTAAATTCCCAGAAAGGTGATGACCATTCTTCAAGAGTAACTGTCTGAAATGCCCAAGCTTATGAAATTATATTTAAAGACTTATTTCTGTCTCTAAGCATTTATTTGACAGCAGATAAGGAATATCAGTGGTTTCCAAGATCATGGTTGTTATATTTGTAATTTGTGCACTTGTATTTTCTTTGCTTAGGATGCTGACTTTGTAGCTGATAGTTAGCAGGTAGCTTCAGAGGCCAGGCAGTGATTTAATGAACAAACATGCCTTCGTGGAATCAATTTTAGGGCTGGAGCCTTTCCTTTTTTTTTTTTTTTCCTTTGTCAACAGAGAAACAGGAAGAACCAATAAAATTGTGCTTGTTTTTTTTTAAGTGTTCCTAGGTCTGAACGTGGAAGATATAAAAAAACTCAAGTGCTTCATCTCAAGAGAGGAGATTATCAAGAGGAAGAAAGATGGAGTCTCCCTCTCTCCAGATTTCTTCTCAATCCCAGACTAATTCATGGTGCCACTAACTTTCCAAATGTTTCTCATTTTGCACATAGCTTCTCATTTTGGACCCCAGCCCATCTGCAAACAGCAGCTAAGCAGGTCTTAGTGTCACACACACTTCCTGCAATAAGAGGGGCTTCTCAACAGAAAGCATATAGTGAATTAAAGATTCAAGGGGTCAAAACAATAATGAGAGCAGCACTTGTGTGCAGAACATATTCCTGAGGGCAAGCACACTGCTAAAATTAAATTTGGCTGCACAAATACAAATGGAAGACAACAATAAAAAAAGCACAGTGATGTACTGCTGATAGTTTGAGGGGTCAGCAGGCTAATCCTCAAAAAGCAAGCCAGCTCTTGCTTTTCACTCTGTAGGAAATGTGCCGTGTAAACAGCCTTGAATCAAACAGGACATTCAGATACAAGTGTGTGAGTGAAAAAACTCCACTGCAAACTGTGGTTGTGGAACTACTTCCCACCACCCAGCAATGACTGGCCATGATGTGTGAGACATCACTCCAATGCGTATGCAGGGAAGAAATGTAGGAACCTAGTATCTTCAGTCAGGGATACAGCTGAATGCAAACCTCTGGCATCTCACCTTCGCTGACACCTGTCTCCCATAGAAGGCTGGAGATCCAGTGAATCATCAGTGCAGTGATACCTGGCTATTTAAATGATTTATCTCTGAATGTGTTTCTGAGACTTGTGTGAATGGCAATGAAGCTGTTGAAGGGCCTGCAGAACAAGTCTTATGAGGAGCAGATGAGGAAACTAGGATTGTTTAGACTGGAGAAGAGGAGGTTGAGGGCAGACCTCACTGTTCTCTACAGCTACCTGAAAGGCAGCTGTAGTGAGGTAGCTGTTGGTCTTTTGTCCCTAGTATCAAGTGATACAATAAGAGCAACTGGCCTCAAACTGTGCTGGGGAGGTTTAGATTGGATATTAGGAAACATTTTAGCACAGCCAACAGGTCAAGGGAGGTGACTCTCCCCCTCTACTCCAATCTGGTGAGACCCCACCTGGAGTACTGCATCCAGTTCTGCAGCCGTTATTCCAAGAAGGATATGGAGGTGCTGGAACATGTCCAGAGAAGGGCCATGAGGATGATCAGAGGGCTGGAGCACCTCTCCTAACAGACTGAAAGAGTTGGGGCGGTTCAGTCTGGAGAAGAGAAGGCTCTGAGGTTACCTTATTGTGACCTTCCAGTATCTGAAGGGGGCCTACAAGAAAGCTGGGGAGGGACTTTTTAGGCTATCAGGTAGTGATAGAACTAGGGGGAATGGAATAAAGCTGGAAGTGGGGAGATTCAGGCTGGAAATGAGGAAGAAGTTCTTCATCATGAGAGTGGTGAGAGCCTGGAATGGGTTGTCCAGGGAGGTGGTTGAGGCCCCATCCCTGGAGGTGTTTGCAGCCAGGCTGGATGAGGCTCTGGCCAGCCTGATGTAGTGTGAGGTGTCCCTGCCCATGGCAGGGGGGTTGGAACTAGATGATCCTTGAGGTCCCTTCCAACCCTAACAATTCTATGATTCTGTGATTTCTTTACTAAAAGACTGGGTGGGCATTGGAATAGGCTGCCCAGGGAGATGGCGGAGTCACCGTTCCTGGAGGTGTTCAAAAAGCATGTACACATGACATTTCAAGAGACGAGTCAATGTCCATGGTGGTTAGGTCGATGGTTACAATCTTAAGAGGTCTTTTCCAAACAAAACAATTCTATGTCACAGCAAACTGCTGTGATGTGAATGCAGTTCCTTAAATGTCATGATACTGGTCTACTTTTACTTCATTAAGTTACTGCAGTACAAAACAGAAGTAAAGCAATTCTTCTAAGAGTTATAACTACTTCAAAGCTGGGGAGGGACTTTTTAGGGTGTCAGGTAATGATAGGACTAGGGGGAATGGAACAAAAATAGAAATGGGTAGATTCAGATTGGATGTTATAAAGAAATTCTTCTCTATGAGGGTGGTGAGGCGCTGGAACAGGTTGCCCAGGGATGGGGATGGAAACCTCATCCCTGGAGGTTTTTAAGGCCTGGCTGGATGCGGCTCTGGGCAACCTGATTTAGTGTGAGGTGTCCCTGCCCATGGCAGGGGGTTGCAACTAGATGATCCTTTGAGGTCCCTTCCAACTCTAACAATTCTATGATTCTGTGATTCTATGATTCATAGTTTAACAGTGACCTTCCAGCTACAATGCAGTGACTGTCAAAAAAACCCTTCACAATTAATAGAATCATAGAACCATAGAATTATCCAGACTCAGTTCTCATGTGTAGTGCACTATTTGTTTCTTTTTTTTTTTATTTCAAACTCATCATTACTAAACCTGAAGGATAGATTCTTTTTAGACATGAGGAATTACATACAAACTTGTTCAAAGAAATGTAAGAATTAAAACCAAATATTGTCATCTCAAGAGCAAGTTTTCCTGTAGCACATATTAACACACCTTTTTTTAACAGAGCAGAAATGTTTTTAAATAGCAGTAAATGACATAGCAGATTAAAAACGTAATTTTTCAGTGCAAGTGGTAATAGACTTACTGCTAAAGTTAAGGTCTGTTAGATGTGTTTACTATAGAAATTTGAATATATTTTTCTTCACCCTCTGGCTATATAGTCAAATTCAACTGCCAAAATTTAGGTCCATATTTCACAGAGACCTCAATGTGCCCTGCAGATTTGTGCCTCTAACACTTTGCATGCATCCTTGCTGGTGCCAAAGTATTTGCACATTCAGAATTCAGAGTTAGAAATTTAATTTTTATGCAGTGTGGCACTGATTCAGCAAAACATGGATATATGCATGTTTAAACCTCAGTGGCCTAATTGGGCTTTAACATGCCCAGGCTGGGCTAGCTATTCACAGTGACCACAGCCACTGGGGCATCTACCAGAGGTCACTACCACACTGCTCTATTTTTCAGATTATAGTGAAGATACATTATATGAACACTCTTAGGTAACTGATGGCTGTTGTCCAGTCACTGCAGAGTAGAATATTAATGGGAGATGGATCTTGTCCATCAGCAGGCATCTTAGGTTGTGTGTACTTAATGAAGCAACCTTCCTGATTTTGGAGCTTTCACCTGTTTCAAATGTAATGCACCTAAAAGCTCAAGGGATGAAAGAGATGAAAGCATTTGAAGGCTGCCTCTCAGAATTTGGCTCTAAACCTATCTCCCTGTGATTTCTCCAGCAGGGAAGCAGGAGAACATTTAGGCTCAGTACTTTAGGGCAGAACCGCTGTGGCGATAAATCAGATACTGATCTGAGGGTATGAGGTAAGTCCAATTACAACAGCAATGGAGCTGCCTCCCACTGGTGGCTTTAGGTCAACATTTTGGGCTAATCACCTTAGCTGGGTAAGTGCTCATAAATCAGGTGCAGTTTGGAAATTGTCTGGTTTTCTCTTCATGTGGCTGAGATGCTCAGGGCAGGCCGGCTGCTCTTCAGTAGAGCCTCCCACTGCAGGATGGAAAGTGCTGTGAGGAGGACAGGAACCAGGGACTCTTCAATGGGAAAAAGCACAAGTTAGCAGCTGTAACAATACTTCAAAAAGGAGGCCACAGCACACAGTACTGCTTTTCATGTAACTGCAGATAGACCCCCAAGCCAGGGCTTCTCCTTCATCCTTTCCTCACATAGCAGTCTCTCTGCAATGAGAAAAGAAGAAGAGCACATCCTACTTGAAAAACCTTCACACTCTTCTGCTGTAATGACTCATCACAAGCAGGTTAGTGTGGTCCAATTAGCTTTCAAGAGGCAGTTGTTATCTTCTCTGGCTTCCTCATCAAGATAACCACCTTGGTGGTGGTGACCCTGAAATTTGTGGGCAGAGGGAAAGCCTGGCTAGACATGATCCTTGCATCCCTGAAGAGATGCTGGAGATTGTTGGTGGAGATGCTCTGAAACAAGAATTATTTCACTCCCCACTTTGTCACCATTCACTGCCCTGGAGATCCACCATATCAATTCTTGTAAGAGAAACAAGAGACAGTTCATACTGGTTTTTACAAGGATTTGTTTTATAGTTAAAGATATGTGAACATGGTACAATGTATAGAGGTTGCAAATAGGCAGAAGATATGAGAAGGAGTAGAAAGTGGTGTACTCATATTTTAAATCCTGTATGGTGGCTCTTTTTGAAGCACTGTATAACAGAGAGGGCAAGAGATATACAGAGCATTTTTCAAAGAGTAAGCGTTCTGCTTGGTTAAGGGAAACCGTGGATCTCTGAAATGAGCAAAGGACAATTATTCAATATTTTTGACTGTACAAGAACTGGGATACCCAGTGAAATTACTGAGTGTCAGGTTCAAAACAGAAACAAGAGAATTCTTTTTAACACATGGTATAATTCAACCCAAGGGTTCATTGCTGTAGGATATTACAGAGGCCTAAAGGATAAAGTGGTTCAAAACAGGATCAGTCAAATTTATGGAAGATAGGTCCATTGGTGGCTATTAAAAACAATGGTCCAGATGCAAAGTCTGGCATTAGGGACTCCCTAAACTGTTGACTGCCAGGATCTGGGGGTTATAGGAGAGGAAGGAATGCTCCATACATGCTGTATTTCTTTTCTTTCCAAAGCATCTGCCACTGCCCACTGCTGAAGGCATGATATTGGGCTAAACAGATGTGTGTTCACAGCTCACACCAGTTCCCATGTTTCTCCCAGAACCAAAAACTGCGTTGCCTCATTTCAGACTTCTAAGTAAGCTCTTAAGCCACGCTCAACTCACAATATCTGACTACCTGCCAGTCAAGCATTAAAAAACATCATTAACATCTGTCACTAACACTTGGACTTTGGTGCAATGTTTTGGAACGCTTTCAGATTTTTTTCCTTGTTAACCTCAGAGGGTTTTTCCCCTGCTCTAGATATCGACTGTCCCCTTGTGTTTGGCAGAAAGCTGTTTCTACCACATTTTCATACTCTTCTGCAAACTGCAGCTTTCCCACTCAACACTTTGTCTGTATTGTCAGAGCTGCACTGATTTTCAGTTATGACATTTTAAGTACTGCTTCAAACTTCAAGTCCTCTGAATCTATTTTAAAATTAAAATTATTTTAAACTACTCTTAGATTGACTTCTTCAAAGCTGGAAATAAACAATACTGTATCTGACATGGTGCAACTTGGAAATGCAAAGGGATCTCTGAGCAGATCGGGAGACTTTGCAAGAGTTACCTCCTTTGATGCATGAAGCAGAACTTTGCTGGGTGATGGCCAAGAACACTTATGTGCACTGGAGTGGGGTGTATGGCTGGGGACAAGCTGTCAAGGTAGGCAGCAAATGGGATTTGTGACTTCTGGCTGTACTTTACATATGTGGGAGGAAGTGGTGCCTGACCCTTGCACTGGGTGCATGAGACCCAATGAGTGCATGAGCTGAGTGTAACCTCTGTCAAAGTCTGGTAAAGAAATTTTATAGTAAATGAGAATGGTTTACTGAGAATAAGACTGGTTCATTTTAGAGTTCCAGTTTCCCTTAACCAAGCAGAAAATGCTTACTCTCTGAAAACTGCTATCTCTCTTGCTCTCTTCAAATAGGGCCACCCTACAGAGTACACCACCTTCTACTGCTTCCCATATCTTCTCAAAATAATCTAGTGAGAATACAAGCGTGGAATATATACAGCTGTGATGGCATGCTAACTCTACTTTTAACAGTGATAGCAGACAGAAGGCCTGTGACAACAGTCTCTGGTGCATCAGAATTTCTCCTAGTTAGCAGAGAAACTGAATAAAAAATATATCCTCAGTGTGGGCCAGGGAAAGTGTTGCCCTTCCAAGGATGCCATCCATTCACCTCAGCACTCAAGCCATGGTGAACGTTATTTAGGAAATCCTGCAAATGAAGAGCAACGTGCCAGTGAATAACTCCACCATTCAGTTACAACATATGAAGCTGATTTTGCAGTCATTATAGACATAAAATGAAGTGAGGTATTCTGCATGAAGTCTTCAGCCATAGAGGAAAAGTCGCTTGAGAATAAGAGTCCTTGAGCCTGAGAGCAATATTGATTCTAAGGGAAATGGTGATAATGACTGGCTATTTCAAAGCCAATTAAGACATGCACACTGTGCACTGAAGCCAGCTCCTGCTCCAGTCAAATCATACACCTGCTGTTCGAGTATTGCTCTGCTATGTTCCTCTGCATGAGTGAGGCCAGCATCACTCAGCTATGGGATTTGAAAATGCTACTCAAGCTCTAGCAGAAAATCACCATGTTCAAAACACCATTGTGGGATATTCAGAACTCAAGGTGCTCCAGGAGAAAAAAAAAAAAAGTTATAATGTTAACAATTAGAAAAGCAGAATGAGGCAATCATCAAAGGGAAGCCAATTTATCATATGCTTCCTGGGCACCATAGAATGGACTGATTGCCCCTCAGGTTATGGCTTCACTCCACTGACACGGATAGCCTGTGGGTGAGGTTAGAAATTTAACATATGGATGACAACAGCTGATGAAACAGATGTAATCCTAAAAGCTTAGCCCCATTCACAGTGATGTTAACTGGAGTTACTACTCTGCTTCTCTCGGAAATACCAAAATTTGGCATGAACTTGTTATTTCATTTATCTTCTACTAAATCCACCAATCTTTCTTTTCTTTCCCAAACAAATGAAACCAAATTAAAATATAACAATAATATCTACTGTTCAAAGGGTACTAGCAAGTTGCCCTGCTTGGATACTGTACAGATGACAGAATGATGCTAAGCCTAGCACTTTTCCAAGAAGTTGTGCTGGCAGCACCTATGCTGCTTATATAAAAATAAATAAATAATGTTATTGCCCCCAGTGGTAAACTGAAAAAATAGCAGCCTTTGCCAGCCAAAAGAAAGATGGTGCAGGAAAATAAGTTAGGGAAATTTAAGAGAACATGACAAGTGACAGAAAACACATAAATTACAAAATAACTAAAAAATCATATGATAGCAGAAATAAATTATTGTGTGTGTAACCACGGAGGTGTTTAATTATAATTTATTATTTACATATCACAGATGTGTCTTCATCTCTTGCTGTTGTAGAAGATTTGCAGCAATTATATCTATTTTTGTTCAAAAAGTCTATGTATGAGAGAGACAGAAGCTTTGAATAACCTGTTCACACTTCAGACATTTCTTCTGGTTTTCCCTGTTAGTACTTTTATATTTCTGCAGACGGAGCAGTCTCTTAACATACAATAGTACTTCTATCACCCTTGTTGAATGACTCATGCAATGCCCCACAAATAATCTTTCAAGACTCTCCATGAATATCCACATGGGGACACATAATTATCAAATGGATTGTATCACAGTTGCTGCTAGATCAATATTTGTTCTTTTGAAGAGATGTGTTAAACCTGGCACACTCCCATCGGTGGCAAAGGCTATCCAGAAGGGAATGTAGCAGACTCAGGATACTCCTACACTACAGGGCATTCAAATTTTAATTCTGATCAGAAGTGTGCTTTTGAAACAAATCTCACATTCATCCACATTTACTGCATTTTAGCTTGCCTAAAGCAGTCCAGCAGCTATTGGGTATTTGTTCTGTAGAATCGGATTACCACTGGGCCAGGGTAAATCACCTTAAAAGATGCATGTAGTAAACTTAACACCAACTGTCTGGCACTATGGAGCAGGTCCCATTGCTCCACACTGATTGCTTACATAAACACAGCCTTTCCATGTTGAAAACTGGAAAAAATTTGGTTTGTACTGTGTTTCTGTTTAGCTTCAGGGAAATAAGACCTAATCTCTGTCCTAAGACATAAAACCTGTCGATAAACATATACCTGTTCCAGGAAGAAATCCTGGACAGGTAAGCGCAGCTTGATCTTACCTGAGCAAAATTAAGTGTGTTGCAAAACAATTATTACACAACTATTGGGGCTTTTCTGAGTACTACCTTCTCAATCTTATTTTTCACTTACAATTTTAATGCAACTGTATTTTATAGAGTATCATCTTCTATTTTCAATTACTGGAAAATACATGTGGGCTGCAGTTGTAATGCCATGAGACCTGTGCCCACTGTGTGATATAGTGATTACATCAGAGAATTATAAAATCAGTCAGGGTTGGAAGGGACCACAAGGATCATCTAGTTCCAACCCCTCTGCCATAGGCAGAGACACCTCACACCAGATCAGGCTGTCCAGAGCCTCATCCAGCCTGGCTGCAAACACCTCCAGGGATGGGGCCTCAACCACCTCCCTGGACAACCCATTCCAGGCTCTCACCACTCTCATGATGAAGAACTTCTTCCTCATTTCCAGTCTGAATCTCCCCACTTCCAGCTTTATTCCATTCCCCCTAGTTCTATCACTACCTGATAGCCTAAAAAGTCCCTCCCCAGCTTTCTTGTAGGCCCCCTTCAGATACTGGAAGGCCACAATAAGGTCACCTCGGAGCCTTCTTTTTTCCAGACTGAACAGCCCCAACTCTTTCAGTCTGTCCTCATGGGAGACGTGCTCCAGCCCTCTGATCATCCTTGTGGCCCTTCTCTGGAAGGATCAGCATCTCCTCTTTCTGAACAACATTTGGGAAAAGGTAACCTCTGCTGGAGTTTGCAAGCAGGTAAGGGCAGAGGCAGTGATGTTAGCTCTCATCCATGCATCTCAGTGAGTTGGTAATCCGAAGGCACCACAGCATTCAGTTTTAGTCTGGCCTCGCATACCTCTAAACACTTGGACAGGCAGATCCTGGTGCAGTGCAGTCTTTTCTCTTTGTTTAGAGTAGGCATGGTTTACCTGCCCAAATCACTGCCAGCTGCATCCTACCATGCTTAATTTTCCTTGGCATAGGACAAGTTCAGCATGGGTGTGCTCGGCATGACAACGCAGCCTCCCATGCTGCCTGGAGAAGTTCCCCCATGCTGCCTTGGCAGAGCACGCCCATCTCCACAGCATGGCATGGCTGGGGTTCCGGCATCTTGGCTCCCACAGAGGCATATCTGATGCTTTCCTGCTGCAAAACAAACAGTAACTCTTGAACCTTTTTTGGAAGGAATTAAAAGAGTAGATAAATGGGAGCTGATGGCAATAATTTAGCTGGTCTTGTGGATGCCTTGATTACACTACAAGTTAAGGCACAGCCCCGAGTGGAAGACCTGCATGTGTCTATGGTAAAGTTTCTGGAAAATTACTGGAGGAGCTACTGACATAAACCTCGCAGGTTTGGCTCTACCCTGACTGGAATAAAATAGCCATTTTTGCTATTTCTCAGCCATAGCTTGGAGGACCAGCCCATCATTCTCACCTGTGTGATGGCTACCCTTCCATACAAGAATTAGGATGTTATGTTTCTGTAGCTTGGAAATTCTTGTATTTGTTTTGCCAACAAGTGAAGAAAGAAACTAGAAGGTGTTTTGATTCACAGATCAATTTATTTTCGCTAAACCAGAACACCTAACTTCTTATGTCAGTGTCTTATCACACCAGTTCCTGTCATTTCAGGTATGTAATAAACAAAAAAAAATGTGTTCAGACAAATCTACATTGAACGGTTAAAAAGATATAAATGATCTTAGGAGAGGTATTCTTCCCCACTGCTACAGAAGTTGGCATGAAGTAAAGCAGTTGCTTCCTTTGAAGCACTGCCAGCATAAACAGCTCAGAGTAAGAATTTTGATTTTCATAACAAATGCTGAAATGCAAGAGAACTATGCATTGATGAATAGACTGTGTCAGTGAGACTAGACAGCTCAGGCAGAGTTTAGCTACAGTATAAACAAAATACCTTCAAACAGCTTTTTTTTGGTAAAAGGTGTCAATTATGTAAAATGATTCCATGATAATAACAATAGAATTCAAAGGCAGATATCTGTCTTTCAAACCCATCCAGTCTTTAGACTTCCTCATCTTTAGAAGGCACAGATCTCACCTGCAAAAACAATGATGGAGCACAGGAGCCCAGTTTCTCTCAGCAGCCATCTGCACAGATCATTCATTCTGTCTGATCTGTCTCAGATTTCCACCTGAGTACCTTTGTAATATTTTCATTTATTTTTTTTTTACTTGAAGAGAATGAAGAAAGCTGAATAGGTAAAGGTTTGACTTTGCTAGGTTTCCAAGCCTCCCAGAAGGTACCAAACACTGTCATGAGAGAAGTTATAGAAATTCCCAAAGAGAAAATTAGGAATATGTTTTACTTTGGGAAAATTGTGGTTTGGAATTTAATGAGAACAATCCTTTGGTTTTTAATCCTTTTTGCTCAGCTGGAAGTGACTCATAGGTGTCATGAAAGTAGTCTGGGTGCAAATTTGTCCCAAATAATTTAATCTGTCCAAATTGTAGCCATTTTTTCTCAATTTATATAGTCAATGGAAAATGATGGGCATCTTCAAAGAAGGCTTCTTCTTATGTTTCTTAAGAAGGAGGATGTATATCTGTGCACACTTGACTGCAGGAGGGGTCTCAGCTTTTATTATTAGAGAACCAATCAGTATGAAACTAACTTTTGATGACTTAAGGAATAAAATTTAGCGATCTGGACACCCTGAAATGCCTACACAGTGCCCTGTAGTATTTTATCCTCACCTCCCATCTCAACCAAGCACAACAGTGGAGAGCTGAAACAGTAACTGTGTCTGATCTGCTCCCATGCACACAGTGTAGTAGGCAGCAGCTCCTTCCGCTGTGTCACTGGTGCCCACACTAGTCAGAGCGCATCCGCAGAGGTGGTGTTGCACTACTGTGATCGTGATTGACACACGTATTTGCTCACTTATAGACAGATACAGATACATGGAGGCCTACATCACCTTGAAGGGTCTGGTCTGCATTAAATGGAATACAGTGCACCTGACTCCAGCAGGGCTGGGGAGGCAGGAGCTGTTTTATAGATGCCACTTCTGTGGGTACTCACAAAACAGGGAAACGTTCTAAGAAGTTTCATTCCTTTCTTTCACACAATGACCAGTTGAAAGGCAGATACCTTTTCTCTTCACACAGCTCTACCTTTGCAAAGTGTATAAGAGACTCTGATGCTATATGAAGAATGGTACACCTTTCTGACAGATCCCAGCAGAAGCTCCTGGTACATGTGATCATGGCTCTGCCTGGCTCCAAGGAATAGGGCAGTTGTACTTGGATTTCCTCCATTGAACATCTCCTAGACATCAAGATGATTTAGCAAGAATATCCCATATCCAAAGATTACAGACCAAACTAAATAAAGTCCCTCTGTGGGTGTGCAAAGCCCAAAACACTGCAGAAAGAAGAGGGGATTTTTTGCATTTCACTGTATCCCCTTAAAAAAATTATATATATATAATTTTATATATAAATATATTTTATATATAAACTATATATATATAGTTTGTTTGTTTAGGTAGAAATTTAATCTCATGTCTGGAAAATTAATCACTGGAACCAGCAGCACTAGTCTGGCAATGAAAAAACACCAATATCATACAATGCAAAGAAGGATAATGCAGGAGATTGTTAAAAGATTCTAGTAACTTTCTTATTGTTTGTGCGTGTAGCAGCACATATAAACTGAATGCATGACTATCCCATACTGATTCACTTGCCTGACTTTCCTGACCTCTGTGTTTGTACAACTGCAGTCAAACAGGTGAGTAAAATAGTTGAAGTTTCAGGCCTGTCTAGTTAGGAATCAACTAAATGTCTATTAAAAGTCTGCCCTGGAACTGAAAAAGAAAGTTTGCTGTTGCCGATTTCAAATAGCAGAAGTAAACCCCCAAACCTCTTGAAAATAGAGGGAACAAGTTTCTACATGTACTTGTTTTCCTAGGGGTGCACCATTTTGTGGACTCATATTTCATGATGATCATTGTGCTGACAGCTCCTTTGGAAAGGTAAACAGATTGTCCTGCTCCAGAACGGGGTGGTGGGAGGTGGAGGGGGAGAAATATCTCTCTTTACATTTACTCATTCTTGTTTGCAAAATTTTCAGCGGCTTACTCAGGTCTGAAGTATTTGAAGAGCCAGATGAAAAGGAGATGGATAGAACACATTTGAATTACACAAAGTTGTTCCTGCTCTGTATTTTAATTGCTACTTTGATGGATATATCAGAAGAGGTCAGCAGAAGTGAAATGAGCTATGACTTGGGTGGTCTCCCTCAGCTGAACCTCCAGCATACAATCCCTCTTATCTCCATTGAAATAGGTCAAGAAAGATTTACAAGACCACGAGGATCTGAATGAGCTGAAGCCTGGAGATCCTAAATGTTGCAGAATGCTCCCCATACCTCAGTGTTCAACAGAAGGGCCTGCAATGTGCTTTGCATTCTCCTGAGGGAAAACGTGGACAAGTGATGTGCTGCCCAGACCACCACAGCACCTTTACAAGAGTGTACCCACAGAAAGGGACCAGGGAGCCAGCTGGTGGGAGTCAGGAGAGCTCTTCTCCTCTTAGCAGAACTATGCAGGGCTATGAAGAGTAGCAGTGCTCTGAGGGCAGTAGCCTGATCTCTGGAAATGTTTAAGACCAGGCTGGATGAGGCTTCGAGCAACCTGGTCTAGTGGGAGATGTCCCTGCCCATGGCAGGAGGGTTGGAACTAGATGATCTTTAAGGTCCCTTCCAAATCAAGCCGTTCTGTGGTTCTATGAAGTCGGTTATCTAACGGAACTCTTTCTGGAATGTGCTTATTTTGAATTCAATTTCTACAAGTGAACCACAAAACCGAACCTCACACTCAAGTTGTCTTGTTTATCAGACACTAATGAAAGCATGACCTTTAATGAAATGTAGGATTTGGATCTCACTAGGGAGAACATAACACACAGACCACTTCTCTGTAGGCTGCTCTCATTGTAAAGGCACTGAGTTGAATCACTCCCACATAGCTGCGCTGTTATTGTGGTACCGGGGCAAAAATATTTGGCAGGCATTTCAAAGTAAATGCTTCAGATGGAATGACGGCAGCTGAGGAGCAAAATGCCAAGATTAAGGAAAGTTTATGCTCTGCTATGCAGGGAAGCTTCTTTGGAAGACATACTAAGGAGAAGATTCGTCAAATTTTAGCATAATTGCTAGTAATTTTTACTGGAAATGAGACACCAAAGCAGTCAATTCTTGGTGTGCAGTATTCAAAGGGGCTTGGGGAATATTAAAATATGTAAACAAGCATTAAAATTCCCCATCTGAATGACACAGGGGGGTTATTTCATCAATACTATAAAGAATACACATTCCACTGGGGGATTCTAGACTAGTAATATAAATTCTTCACAAGAGGATTGCAGTGAGGCTCAGACTATAGGAAAAAAGATATTTTGTGTTATTATAGTGGCACATTTACCTCACCAAAGCTTGGTCAGCTTCAGCTTTTCCATTAGAAGTTGCTCTTTTCAGGCATTTTTTTTAATAACTTGGACATCAGAAATGGCTTCCAGCTATGACTTGGTACATAAAAGTTCAGCTTGAAACCCACTAACCATGCCAAAGTTTAAAAAAATATTATTTTGGACATTTTTGATTACAAAACAGCAAGAAAATAAAACTTTTCTATTTCTCATACCATTTTAAAATTCCTTTGGTTTACAAAGTCAATTTATCAAGCAATTAATCCAATTGCTCTCACCCCCTTTAGGGTACTACAAAGTGAATGACTGAGACATTAGATGTGCAAATGACTTTGCCATATGGAGATGCTGCTTTTCAAAATTATTAATCTGATATTTTATTTGCACATACATACAGTGGAACTGTTCACCTGCTTATGCCAGCAAGAGCAAGTCTGACATGTGGCACAGGCTGAAATGCATTCTCTGTACCTCCAGGAGACTGCAAAGTGGTTGGAGTCTCTCCAGTGGGCACTCTGTGGTCTCACATGGAAATGTGTATTTTCCATGGTTCCCAGGACATCCCTTGGCAGCACCCAGGGGAATCTGTTGCTTGCATGCATGTATGTCACAGTGGATAACAAATCTGTTTCTGTTTTCTAAATGTAAGGTTTGACTTTCAATTTGCTCTTGCATTTTGTCCCAGATTTGCTGGAACAGAATCCCAGACCAGCCATGGGTTGTAGGCTGACTCAGGACAGCTCTCTCAAGTGGGCTCACAGGTGTATTCCATACCATGACAATCACACATAAAGGAGGAAGCTTGATGGGGAGAGAAGAGTCTCTTGCTTGGGCTTCTCTGCTTCGCTGCTCTGCTTCGCTGCTCTGCTTCGCTGCTCTGCTTCGCTGCTCTGCTTCCCTCCTCTGCTTCCCTCCTCTGCTTCCCTCCTCTGCTTCCCTCCTCTGCTTCCCTCCTCTGCTTCCCTCTCTTGATCTTGAGGACTGTGCTTCCTGTTTAGTCTTACTGATGTACCTTTGCCAGGATGAGTATGATTTTTTATGCTTTGATGTCGCTATTAATTTGGCAATTTTATTAAAACTGTTTGTGTTTCAGTCTGTGGGTCTTCTCTCCTTTTGCTGATTCCACTTCTCTGCTGGGGAGGGGTCATCAGGTGATAGAGTAACTGCTATAGTTTAGCCTCAGATATGGGCAAGACATTGACACATTTAAACAAAAATAGGAATAATAATAAAACAAGCAAACAAAAAAAGAAACCCTGCAAACAGCAACAACAAAACAAAACCAGAAAAACACATACACACACTCTCTCAAAAATCCTGGGCCCAAAAATGTCCCATGGTATGATCCATCAGTGCACTGAGCTAAGTGAAATTTTTCCTATACCTTTTGGGTTTTCTGCTGACTTCTATGCTCACCTAAACTGATAACTCTATCTTTCCTGTAGGATATCGCTGAACCTTGTCATCTCCTCCTCCACAGCACTAAAAGGACCAAGAAATTCCCTAGGGCAGTGAGAGGAGAGATGGGCAGTGAAACCCTGTGCTTTGGAGTGGATGGAAGCCCTGCAGAGCTCTCTGTTTCAGCCTACTTGTGGAGTCCCCATCCCACTGCTGAGCATTGCCATTGCCATATCTAACTGCCCCACATTTGCCAAATTGTCATTTGTCCCAACCTTTTTTCTTCAAGGATAATGTGCTGGATGAATCAGAAGAAAAACACTTGTTTGTTGCTCCATGGTTCTGCCCAGGTGTTCCCACAAAAATATGGACCACATATGCACAGTAGATCCAACGCTTTAGGGAAGCAGCAAAGGCTTCCCTTATGGTCTGCAGATATTCAGTTAGGTCAACACCTCTGGACAAGTCCAATGGGTTGTACATGTGCAAATCTACACTGCAGAGTGTATGCTTTAGTTCTAGCACTTTTTGGAAGCACTGCAAATAGTACGAAACTGCTGTCATTGATACATCCATATACCATAAGTTCATCCAGCTTTTTCTGGAAACTACACAACTCTAACGAGTGTCTCACAACCACATGGTAGAATTTCTCTGTGCATGCAGTTTAGATGGAGCTGAGATTTCTGGGTATGGAGAAACAGCTGTATGTTGCTTGTAATACATGATGAAACATCTGAAAAACGGAATATTCTCAAAATCTGACGGTACACAATAGCTGAATGGGAAAGAAGTATTTGGGATCCAGCACAGAGCAGACTTCTATTTGAGATCTACAGAGTAGCCCTTCATCTGCAAAGCTCTGCATAGCTCCAGCCTTCTGATCTGAACTATTTTCATCTCCCAAGTATGGTAATAATTCTGCCACGCCATCCTCCTCAAGATTCTGTATTTATCTGAAGCAAGGCCTCAACTTGGCCAGGATGTGAAGAAAGAATTACCCACATTTTCTGGAAAGTGAGTGCACCAAGAGGTACTGAAAGGCTTCCAATTTCTAAAGCAAGATTTTGTTAGAATACAAACACAGAAACTAGAAGAAAGCATCTTTTTAAATAGAGTTAACTCAGACTACTGGGTGAAGTAGATGGTGTGAAATTATTTGAATGTGACTTGCATTCCTCCCCCTTGCACCTCTTCCTACAATCCAGCTCTCTAGTCCTGCAGTTCTTGGTGGTTTCCTGAGCTTGAACAACCTTTGTCATATCCTCTGTCTTACAGATAAAGCCTGTATCTTTCCAGCACCTTTCAGACTTGGCTTGTTTCTGTTCTTAGAAGCATCTCCCTTGCTTCCCTCAGGACCCTCATGTAGCAAGCTCCCAGATTGCTTCACTGTCTTCCCACCACTTCTTCCCAGCACTCAAAGTCAGCAAAATTTTCCCTACCACACACAAGTTTTGGAAAACTGACTGAATTAAGTAGGCTGGTTCATGATTCTTCTGCATCTAAAGGGTCACAGTCACATGCATTGGTCACAGAGAATGATGTTGACTGGACACCCTCTGACCGCAATTTTGTGAGTTGACTCCCCCTCAGTGTGTGTTCTCCACAACTCATCCTCTCACTGCTGTGCTCTGTAGCCCAGAAGAGTTCACTCTTTCTGGGATTCAGCTGATGGATAGCAAGTAAATAAACCAACAGGAAGAGGAGCACAATGTGAGAAAAGAACAGCAGATAAGTGTGTTTGGTCAAAGGATTGTTGTGATTTCAACACAGGCACCACAGTGCTGAGAATAAAACAGATACAGGATTTAGTGGCTAGGCTACAAGCTCTAAGAAATTTCAGACTTCCGTAAATCCAGATTTCTACTACAAACAATTATTTTGAGGTCTTCAGCTCCATCATTTCAGTCTTAATCCACTGAAAAAGGAAAGAAAGAAGTGTCCATTTGAGTGATACTGAAATCAGTTCAAGCCAGACAAGCCTACATAATATGCAGCATTGTACTTATTTATGCTGGAAAATTACTATGTAAGAGCTAAGATGTATAACTGGTAATTTTGGGTTTTTTTTTTTGCATATTGGGTGTCCTGCAGATAGATTGGTGGTAGACACCTTCACTTCTTCCCTGTTTTTCTCATGTTTCTTTATAAATGAATGCATGCATCTGAAATTCCCAGGATTTGGTTTTATTCCAGAGACAAATCCACTGTCTGAAATTCTTTTTGTTCTCCAAAATGCGTTGAATTACTCAGTCCTCAGCTCTTCAGTTATCCTGAAGAAATATTCTTTCCTTTCACATGTGAACTAGCTAATGATTTCAGGCAAAGGAAGGGAAAAAAAGTAGAAATACAGCCACCAAACTGGGCAACTAATGTATATTTTCCAGTCTGAAAAAGACTCAGTTCAAGGATAATAGGTGAGATGCCCTGATACCAGTTTTCCTTTTGGATGAAAAAGATATGTTAAATCTCTTGGGCAGCTGGTAAAAAGTTTTATGGTGTCTGTTAAAATTGTTCATCTGGCAAAGCTGGTACAGTCTTCAGTATTTGCCTTTTCTTCAATAAAATAACTACTCAATTAAGGTTAATCACATTTGATGGGTTTGAAAATCCTTTTAGCTTTTCTGTATGCAATGCCACTGCCAATATTTTTCTAGATCTGCAAAGAAAAGCAGTGGAAAAACAGAAAAAACATCAGGCTACAAGATAAGATAGAAAAGAATGAAAACCCCAAAGATTATATTCAAATTGTTTTAAAGGCAAATGACCTGCCCAGGTGGTAGCATAGCTGGGTGGATTGTTTAGTGCATATATCTGGAGGAATGTTCTTACATAATCAAACTACTGTAAAAATGAAACACCACACACAGAGTGCGCACTTACGGGCATTGCACCTCTCCGCACATACCTGCACATAGCTCGGGGAACTCCTTCCACATTTTGATTGTAAGTTATTCTAAGAGCCTCTCACCAAGGAAAAAAATTTAAATTCTTACATCTTTGTTGGACCTTGTCCAAAGCTGTGGGTCTTAGTGCCTGATGTGCCATTTTCTGCTGTCTGCCTATCTGGTTTTGTTTTCCTTACTCTGAAGAATGTGTCCACATACAGTTTAGCTTGCCAGTCTGGGAAAATGATCCCAGGGCTATCACCAGCACCAGAAAAGTCCTCTTCTGGAATCAGGCCAGAGCTTGAGTAACTGCCCTCATTTATACTCCTTACTTAAAGCTACTGTCAAAGTTTCCATCTTGTTTCACAGAGATGTGGCCAGCACTTTGGAAAGGGATGGTCAGAGGCAGTGCAAGCTGCTACTAGCCCTTGGCTTCTTCATGCTTCTAAAAATATCTCTGAATATATTGAAACTTTACAAACCCAGAGGAGAAAAGGACTAGGAGAACCAAGAGGACAATTTGGTCCATTCAGAAGATGGCTTGCTAACAGGGATAGGACCTGTCAGGGTACTGGCAGAAGGGCTATCACAAACCATTTTGTTATGTAACATGCACAAAAGAGCTAAACACAGAGGTGTCAAACACCTGAAATCACGTTTGATGTCACAAGAAGCGGGAGGTTCTCTAAAGCTGCAACAGCGTGGCCCAAGCAAATCTGTCCTTCAGAAACAAAGAGTTTCCTCTAAATACTTGTTTTCAGGAGAATCAGGAGCAACCATTTAATTTTTATTTCGCCTTGAGCTTGTCTTTGTTTTAGGTAGAATTAAACTTTGTCTGTTCTACTCTTGTGAAAGTGTGGCTATCTCACATGGCCACTGATTTTTTTCTTCAAATCTCCATTGCCTCAAATTCTCCATGTTGTGAAAATTGAGAGACTGTTTCTCTCTTAAGTGCTCTGAGGTACTTTGTGTTATCCAAAATCCCTCACAGCTGCAAACTTTCATTTTACCAACATACACCCACTGAAAACCGGAATTTTTATTTCAGGCTTAATACATAATATTCTGCCACTGGCAAAAATCTTAAGACTTTGCAAAGTATGACAATGTCATAGGACAAAGGAGTGGATGGGCTCACAGTTAGATTTGGAAGTCCCAGCAGGTGTTAGAGAAATTTTCAATCCTAAATGCTACCTGCTGAAGGTATGCCAGATCAAAAAGACAGATGATTTAGTTTAGGACAGGACTTATCCCACCTAATTTGCCCACTTATAAGACAAGCAGATGGCTTCTGGAAAAAAGAGAGGGCAAATCCAGAATTGCATGTCTGTCTTCTCTGATGGAGCCAACACAGGGAGCTGAGGGCTGTTGTTTAACAGTAAGTGGCCAAAGTTATGTGGGATTAATCCTACCCTAGGACAGTTTCTCTCAGACCTCAAATTGTATGTGTTGATTCTTTCTTCTTAAATTCAGCAGAGCAAATTAAGATCGTAATCTTACAGTAAGATTAGGTAAATTAATTCCTCTGCCCACAAACCCCATCTGGCTTCCCCAGAGTTCTGGTTTGGTTTCTAAAGTCTTTTGCCATATTTGGTCTTCTGTCCCCATCTAAAGGCCTTTTGGTAGAGGGATCCTCTTTATTTATAAGCTTTCTGGTTTTCCTGCTGTATCCTTAGTACCATTTCCCTGACATTGGTTTAGGATAGTGTTTGGTTTAATATTATTACTATAAAAGGGAACGGTATAAAAAGCGGTATCTGTCACTTACTAGAGTGAGTAAAGCTGAAATTTGTTGGAGTGACCTGGAATTTTTCCCTTCTTGCAAAGTAATATTTTCATTTAAAAAAATGATAGAGCTCAACTAATCCTAGCAATAAAATGGTTGCTATTGAATGCCATGGTAGCTTTTGAAACAAGAAAACCTTTTTCTCTGTTCACTGCAAAAGATTAAGAGACTGTCAAGTTTAAAAAGTTGTTGGCTCTGTTTAACACTTGCTAAAGCACAGTATAGACTGGTTTATCCATTTATGTTCCCTCACTTGTCTCCTTCATGTGTCTTATACAATAATTTCCAAAGTCAGAGACAAAAATAAAAAGACAGCAGCTAAGATAAAATGGCACAAGATTAAAAACTCTTAGCAGCTGTAGAACCTGGCGAGAAAGAACAAAGACATTTAAAAATCATCATATTTTATAGCATTAGAATGCCACACATTAAATACAGATTTTGTTGCTGATTATATTGTTTCGCATTCCATTGTTCCCATGCCATTGGCCTTCAGGACTTTATTACTTATGTAATTCCAAGATCTGACACAGCTAGAGTGAAATGCATCTGATCTCAATGAATGGCATCAGATGAAAAAAAAAACACATATTTTAGGGGAAAAAAGTACCATTTTTACTGTGAGTCCATTGATTGGTGACATATGTTCCCATTCCAATTTAATTACTCTTGATTCATTTTCAAAATAAAAATATAGATGGATGTCAGAGTATTTGAAGTCATCCAGATACAGAGTTCATTTAAGCAAGTTGTCTTAATTCTTTTTTTTTTTTCCTTTTCAGATTTTCCATATTAAGGGAACTGATTTGGAGTGGTATATGCAACCTTACCTGTATACACTGAGGTCTCAAACAATGCAGCTTATGTTCATTAATCAAGAGCTAGGAAAGCACAGGGCTGTGGGAAGAGTAGGAAGTTCTACAGTAAGTGCTAGCACAAAACTCTAGCATGATAACCTCTCAACAAAAGCACACCAAACGTATTGAGAGCTACAGCCATCAAATACTTAATAGGCATTATTTAAAATTAAGGAACTGCCAATTTAAACAAAATACGTAAAACCTGACTGTTTTTTTTTTCCTCACCCTGGAAGATGAGCACATCAGTTATGCCTTTTGGACAAAGACCTAATAAAGAACTAGAATGTCTCTCTCCCTTTCTCAGTCTGCCTATGCCATTAGAGAGAAGCTTCAGTCTTACAAGTATCCAGATATTAAGCTGCAACACTTTTGAGGAGGAAATATAGAAAAAAATGTTTGTTATCGTCTTTATCCTGTTTATTTCAAAGTACTAGCATGTTTATTTTTTTTAATTAAAAAATCTAGTACTTCATTTTCATGCTTTTAACACGTGTTATTTTTGCTGGAAAAAAATTTTTACCACGCTCTTCATTATAAAGGAATGAAATAGTGATTAAAAAGCACAAGTTTCTTTTGTTTGCTATCTAAAAGTGTAGCAGCTTATGTACTTGAATACTTGAATTCAGTGTTTTAGAAGCATGAGACATATAAGAAAAATCTCATTGCAAAGAGATGACATGTAGATGATTTTTAAATATGCTCCATAAACTGTTTAATTAATTGAAAACAATAAAATTTTTCAAGTAAGCAAGTTAAATCCTCCTGATCCTTGGAAATCTAGCAACATTTTGCTGTGGTCCACAGGCAGATGTCTGGTATATCTCAGGCATTTGAGGCACTCTGAAAGAGACTGATCTAAGGCTGGAGGGAGATGAGGGAGATGACTGAACGCAGGCATTCAGCACAGGTGTACAAACTGTCAGCCTGAAAATGGCCATCCCTCATCATTAAGTTTGTTGGCAACTTTGTATGGCCCACAGTATGTCTGATTTCCAGTCTATTCTCTCCTTTGAAATAGTGTGTGTGATTTGAATGAAGTATAAAGCTTCTCATATGGCAGAGTGTAGCCTGAGAACCAGTGGCTGTGGCAGAACCCTTATGACCGTGTAGCTCTGCAGGACATCTCCCTGGGGCAGGGAGAGCCTGGGTAACCACCTGACTCCAAGGCTGCTGATATGGGGCCTGACATCTGCAAAGGATGAGAAACTGCTGTGCAGCCAGGCATACCACAGCCACTGCTGCAGCAACTCACATGGGAGGTAGGAGTCTTCAAAACCAAGTGCACAAGTATATGAATGCTAAATGAATTACTACTATATTTCAATATATTCTGATGGATTTTCACTTTTTTTTTTCCATGAGTGTTGTAAGCTCTGAGCTCTTCTACCCATTTATCATTGGAGCAATCTCTGCAAGTAGTGAGTGGCTTGTCAGTGTTTTAAGGAATGCCAGCTTTGCACCCATGAAGACTACAGAGAAACTGTGTGATTCTATGACTGGTGCTTATCAAGTGTAATATTGCACTCTGTATAGTCTTACTGTCCACCTGAAAAACATCTAGTAGGATATACTGAGATTTCTCAAAATGTGGCCTCAAATCCTGGTTATGCTCCTGTTCTAAATAACTTATTCAAGCTGTCCTGTGGATTTTGTGTTCCTGGATTTCCTTTGATGTGGTATGCTTTAATTTGTACTACACTGCCTGTCTTTTTTAAATATGAAGTTTAATCATGCTTCATTCTCAGAGTCTTGATTTAATTATGGATCAAAAAATTGGGTGCAGGTCTTGCTTTATTTTTTTTGGATTTGCTTCTAAAGCTGTCCCCGTATAGCTTTGTGTTGTTACACAAAATATTATTATGTACAACCAAAACTCTGTGTTTGGAAAAGACATTTCTCTTTGGAACAATCTCCACAGAAATGCATTTTGCCATTCTGCTAAAACACCAACAGCTGAGGAGCATGACAGATTACTTGGCATTCTTAGAGTCGACTTTGCCCTGCACAACATATTTCTATCGCTGAAAGAAAGATATAGTGTTACACCTTCAAAACCCCTATTATTGTAATTAAGAAAGTCAGCCTTCTCAATGTGTGCTCATGCTGTTATGCTGACAGGAATGCAAATAAATTAACCATTGCAGGCTTCAGTCTTAATGCAAGCAGAATGTGTAAGTGGAGGAAACAAAAAAGGGAGAAAAAGTAATTACAAGACTCCTGGCTCTTGGGAAAGCTGAGCTGAAATACATTGCATAAAAAAAAAGACAAACAAAATGTGTCTGTGCTATCTGAGTATGGCACATAGCAGCAAGAGCCCAAAACTGCTCTAGGAAGGTGTCTCTTGGGTACAAGAAAAGCTTATTCCTAAGCTCTCCTCAGAGAATTCCTCCCATAGCTCTTCAGGGAACACATTTTTGCCTGTAATAGGGCACAGCCTTTCTTCTCTTCAGAGGACTGATGTGGAAGGGAGCCCTAGTTTTGCCTCCCACCATTCACTCTAGGTCCCTGTACTCTAGGAGTGCAAGAAACTCACAAAATGCTTCTGTGTAGGCACATTAGCACCTGAGCATATTTCTAGCCTGCTAAATAGCTCCATTCCAGAGTTCTTGTTATACTTTTCTTGGTGAACAAAAATTAGTGAAAAGGGTACCTTCTGTCTCACCTTCCCCTTATTAAGTAGTAATTGGATGAAAAGGAAAGAATAATCCTGAACACAGACACTAGGAGTGCATGTCTGCCTGAATACCTGTTACTTTACAGTATCATGCTACCTTGTAATTTTCTTCCTCTAGCTTCATGAATATTTAGACTGCTTTGGCATCAAGTCATAGGAAGAGGACTTCTCATTTGGCAAACTTGCATGAATTTCCTGGGGATGAAGTAGAGTAAGGCCTGGACTGATGCTTTAGACCCAGGTCAGCCGTCAATCTTGAATTTCAGGCTCTTAAAAGCATTTTGAAATCTCACCTTGTATAACCTTAGGAAAGTGAGGGGACAGTAACTGTATTTCCTTCCCTAAATGTAAAGATTGCTTTTATTCATGGCTGTGGTGTGAAATTCAGCAGGCAGGAGGAGGAGGAAGAGGAGAGTGTCTGTGACCCTGGCTGCTATTTCAGTATACCTGGAGCCAAAGCACAGCTTGGCCCCAAATTAATACACAGGGTTACTTTTCTTTTTTTCCCTTAAGAGAATAACTTCACTCATGCATTCCTGTAGATGCAAAAGAAGACCAAATTCACTTGTGTTTGGTTGTGCATTTTTCCTGGTGTCATTCTAAGAAAAGCAAAACCAGCCTGTGAGACGGACAGAGATTCAGTTAATAAAGATGTGCATGAATTTCTTGCTGACGGATGTAACACTGAATTCACAGGCATCCTCAGTTGCTAATGGAACCTGAAAGTTGTCAGGAAGATGTTGCAGTTCCATTTGGCATGACGCCCACCCTCCTCGTGCTGACAGCTCTGCAAAGTTACATTTTAAAAAACATATTTTCCTAATGCATTTTTTGGCTAAGCCAGTTGTCCCCATTACCTCCGAAATGCTTCAGTCTAATTCACATTAACCGGCTTACTCAGATGCCAACAACATTCTTTTTATCCAGGATCAATTGACCAGACTTACACAACTGCTGGTATTTAAAGAAAGTTCAAGCCCTTTCCTGACTGCTGTAGGGCTCTGAATTTCTCATTTATCTGGCTCATTAAGAATATTCTGTCATCTGTGCACATAGTAGGCAAATAGCTTTAATATTTCCCAAAATGACCTCTTTTCTCCTGTTGAAGCTGATGGCATCATTACGAAGCAAAGAATAGTAGCTCTTAAGCAGGAAACCAAGTGCACACAGGCAGTCCTCAGCCTTTCTCAAAAATCTTTTCTATGGTGTGAACATTTCAAATAAAGAGATCATGAAAGTTTAAGTTAAATATAACTGAAGATGAAGTGCTGATTGCCTTATGGTAGATTGCCAGTGGTTCATGGCCATTTTAGCAGTCATTGCTACAGACTAACCAAAAGGTGATTTTTGTGGTTTCACCAACTTTGTGTCAAATCTGGAGAGGATTTCCAGGCAGAGACATTCACAAAGCTACAGATAAACGCACAAGGATATAAAAGAAGATGCATACAGGTTGCATGGGGATGGAGTCCTGAAATGAGATATGTGAGGAATACTTTACACAAACAGTCTCTCTAAGATATTAGGTGACCTTATTGTGGCTTTTCAATATCTGAAGGGGGCCTACAAGAAAGCTGGGGAGGGACTTTTTAGGCTATCAGGTAGTGACAGGACTAGGGGGAATGGAATAAAGCTGGAAGTGGGGAGATTCAGGCTGGACGTGAGGAAGAAGTTCTTCAGCATGAGAGTGGTGAGAGCCTGGAATGGGTTGTCCAGGGAGGTGGTTGGGACCCCATCCCTGGAGGTGTTTAAGTCCAGGCTGGATGAGGCTCTGGTCAACCTGACGTAGTGTGAGGTGTCCCTGCCCATGGCAGTGGGGTTGGAACTAGATGATCCTTGTGGTCTCTTCCAACCCTGACTGATTTTATGATTCTATATGCAAAAGGTTTCCATTAAAGTTTTCCAGAGAAATTTTGAAAGAACTATCAGAATGTCCCATCACAATATCCAGCACTGCCAGAAGCAAATTATTTTCCTGGAATTCAGTTTAATATCTTCTATTTCTCTAAGAATTTTTTATAGAAAATTTCAAGTGACATTGAAAATACATTTTTTATTTAACTTTTTTTTTTTATTGTCTTCAGTTGCTTTAGGTCACAATCCCAGAAGATAAATAACTGTGGAGAATGTTAGTGATTTTTCACAAAATCAAAATTAAACCAACATTTCATATTTCCACATTTCTGTGTAAGACCTTTGCACAAGGCTGTGGATAGCCTTTCCAGCCCTTGTTTGCTGTATTGAAACAATGCAAAACGTGATCCAAACATGAATGCATAGAAGAAAAGTCAGTTGTATTTGTGTTTTCTCTGTGCAAAGAATAATTCACCTTCTGAACCTCCGTGTTCAAGACAATTTTTATATTTCCATAGTGATCCCATGACTACTCTGGGGAAAAGACCTCACACTCCTAAATAATAAAAAAAATATCATTCTTTGTGACAAAGTTGTACACCACCATGGAGATCTTAGCAGCTGTGAAAGTCCTTCGTTCCTCATCACACCATTGCAGAAATATGAGGGAGCAGGAACCCCTCTCCACAGCTGCCTTCAATGTTTAGCTCTCTGCTTCCAATTCTGACTGGAGTTAGAGTTACTAATGGACTTAAACCAAGGAAATGTTAGGCTGGTTCTTGTTCTAGTGTTCAGGCACAGATGTTATCATTTTGCACTTGTTATTTGTGGAACTTCAACTATTGTTGCCGAACTCTAAATTACTGCTTGTTCACACTGGGAACCACAGTTTGCACTGATGGTGGCACCAATACAATTCCAAGTACAGCCATGATTGTCCCCTATGAAATTTGTCCCATCAGGAATAATAAGAGAGGATCCTTTTCCTGCCAGCCTAGTAGCATGGCATGTTTACTCTTGTAGCAGGTCCTGGGCAGCCCTGTCCTGTGTTTTCCTGGTTCAACAGCACCTTCTGATCCAGACAGCACAGGAGGAAGTTCAGTACGTGGCCCACAGAGCTGTCTTCTGCAGCAAAGGGTGGTGACCAAGAACATTTTTTTTTTTAAGAAATTGAACACAGAAAACATCTGTGCTTTTCTTCTGTCCAGGTTTACTTTTTCAATATTTCACATACCTCAAATAGTTCAGTATGACTTCTCTGTCAGAACAGAAGAAAAATAAAAACATGTAATATTTCATTAAAAGTAATATTTTTATTGACGTGACAGATGTGATCAAAACTTGTATCTCCTCTCACCCCTCATCTTCTTTCTCCACCTCATCTTTCTGTTTCCCTCTCTTTTTAAAATACACTTTGCTGTCCTATCAGACTTCTTAGTCTGTCAGAGTCTTGCTGCTTCTGGGATGTTTGGCTACTCTCAGAACCTCATATGACTTCAGTTAGCCTGGAGGGCTCCAGCTGTACTCTTAAATGTCATGGACAGAGGTAAGAAAAGGGGAAAGGGTTAAGAGAATCAAATATGTTATTAGACATTTCTTTTAAATCCTTCTGCAGAAGAAGTAAATCACATGCTTGGCAGGCAGATTTGGGGATGTCACATGGGGGTTTGTTTGGTTTTTCGTTGATTATATCCCCAAACATATTTTTCCCTTGTTTGTCTTACTCATTCCTCATTTATTTCTATTTAAGTCCAAGGGGTCACAACCTAGGATAAAATTTTGACAGGTCCTGCAGCCGACACAAGAGCTTTCTCATCCAAGCTATTTGGGAACCTATTCGGTATTGCTCACCGTTGGAATACATCCTGACTGTTTTCTCTGTTGGCCCATAAAGTATGGCTCCTTTCCCCTGATTGACAGAAACCACGACTCAGGGCAAGTTGCCAGTCTGCAAAGCACTGCAGCACACAAAATCATTCAGATATACAACAGAACTTGAGCCTGGAGTGTCTAAATTAACCTGAAATTAAGTTTATTAACTAACCTATAAGCAAGAAGATCAAGGCATCATCCCCTGATGACATTCTTCACTGATATACCTGGGGCAGTGAAATGGGAGCTACTTGAAGAGTACTTACACACTGCCTGATACACATCTTTCTCAGGACTATTTGCTCTTTCACTCTTGGTTTCCTCTGACTATGGAGAGAATGGATAGAAAATTCCCCCAGTTTTCAGAAGACAACAGTCAAGATAAGTTCCTGAGATGTGGGGAGCCAAGAAGGACTGATCAGCAAATAAATTTTACCAAGATTGAACACCCACAGGAAAAAATGGAAAGTCATACAATCAGAGAATGGTTTGGGTTGGAAAGGACCTTCAAGATCATCTAGTTCCAGCCCGACTGCCACGGGAAGGGACATGTTCCACTAGAAGAGGTTGCTCAAGGCCCCATCCAATCTGTCCTTGAACACTTAAAGAACACTACAAGAGAAGGGTCTTGTACCTTCATCTTCCTCCTGCCAGGTCTTCTCCAGAACTAACACTTTCATTTGGAAAGCATTGATAGCCACGTGACTCCCTTATTGCCAAGTTCCCCATCCCAATCAAAAGCCAAGGAACAGGAAAAGGAAGGTGCATTTTATGCACATCTTTCCCTCAGGCTGCAAGAACAGATGCTGCACATGCTTTGTATGGAGAATATCTCTGGAGATATCAGCTGTCCAACTCTCATCTTGACCTGAGTGCCCTTCATTCTTCCCAATCAATGCTGTCATCACAGCAGGGAGGACAAGATGACCTCTAGTTTTCCTAGGACTAGATCCCTTCCAGGGATCCCTTCCATCCTCAGCTATTCTGTGGCCATGGATCTGAAGCCTCTTCCTTCACCTGGGACCCTGCATCAGGCTGATGGCCACTGTGGCTGTGGGAGTTTGCTATGATAATGTCCTACAGATGACCCAGACCTCCTACACTGTGTAATGGAAAACATTGGTTTTCATATGCTAGACACCCCTGAGAAAAATGCAGCCAGTCAACTTTGGTGAGAAAAAGTTGAAACTTTTTCAGCAAAAGATCAATTTCCTTCTTTTTGAAACTGAAGTTCTTTAAAAAAAAAAAAAAAAAAAGCTAAAATAAAGCTGAAGAAAAAAATTCACGAGAATTTACTTTCACAGGTTTGCCATAAAAGGATTTGGCATTTGCCATCTGGCTTCATTTATGCTTCAGTCTAGTTGTGCTGGAACGGTGAAGAAAGCTATAGGGACAATCACTTAAGTATCCTTTTGCAAGGTTATGGATATATTAAAAAAAAGGAAAATTGGAGTTTTAATAGAGAAATTAATACATAACAATGCTCATAGAAAATTTCACACAGTCTGTGGATGTGATTGCTGAAATTTTGGCTAATAGTTTTATAATTGTTTAAATACATGTCAGCCTCAATGGTACAGGCTGTAGCTTGCTCCGGAATACATCATAGTACCTTTAACCACAGCTAGTAGCTATTCATGGTTTATCTCAGCTTCTAAGATTAGGTTCCTGGGTAACTGATTCTTGTGCTTCTCAGGACCCTTCTGGGCATGATTTTGCAATAGTAACTGTGTAAAGTGGATGTTCATATTTGATTTAACAATGTGCTCACATTTAATTTAATATCTGTGGGCCCATAATTGTGGTTTGGAGGGTGAGAGCAGAAGAATGGAGAATCATGTATGCACATAACCAATGCTGGAATCATCCAACCCACATTTATTTGAATACAAACAACTAGGTTCTGATCTCCCTGCACCGTAGACACACTTCACATTGACTTCAAAAGAGGAGAATAGGAAACTTGACATACAGCATTTCCCAAGTCACTGTAGCAGGAAAATAGCTCAAAATGCACTCCTGAAAAGCTTTCTAATTTTTGTAAGATTCACCAGATTTCAGGAAACTCAGAGAGTGATTCTATGCCACAAACAGGAACATGTTAGCTGTCAGTATTGTGTTATCTTTATTCATAACTGTTGTTTGATATATATGTAATGAAATTAGAGCACACCTGTTCACCACCTGAGCAGATGAAAACATCACTGTGAAATGGTAAGATGTTAAAATACTTTCTTCCACAGTTCCAAGGTGCTGTCCTGCATCTGTTACTTACATTTATAAAACTAACTTAGGAGACATAGGAGTTTCTGAAGGGTTCTTTATTAATAGAAGACTGCAAAATGGATGAGTTTTTCTTTGAAAATAAGATCTGAGACCTTGGTGTAGCGGTTTGAACCACCCTTGTGCTAAACCATTACACTTGGTTAAAGAAATCACACTCCTTTTAGCAATTGTTTCTAAAAGTGATCTGATTTCTTAAGCTCAGGGGAGCTTTGTTAAAGTACAAGAATGAGAACCTGAAAAACAAGTAAGAATTTAAAAGCAACACCTGAAATATTCAACACTGTATTGCATAAGCATTTGCTGTCTCCTCCTTCTTCTGCATTTCTGTATCCCTTTCCATATCACTTCCCTGTTGTAAGATGAACCAAAGAGCAAGAAAACAGAAACAAAAGTCCACGGACTTATTAGATTCCTTCTCACATGACCTCAAGAAGGAATTTTCTCTCTCCTGTCTTTCCAGCATCAGGGAACACAGAACAAAATATACATCTGAAAATGCCTAAATGGCTCAGGGAATGGGAATTGGATGAAAGACTGGTGGAGTATGTTCCCAGTCTCAGCAGCACAGCTATACCAGCCAGTGACAACTGTCATTGCTTCTTTGATGCCAGATATCAGCAGAGCTTAAGTACGTTGATAAGGATGGTTTAGCGCAATCCGACTAGCACTGGTGTAAACAGGTGACTTATGCTAGTGGAGTTTGTTTGCTTACGCAGTAAAAATGTCACCTCCACACACACAAAACTAAGAACAGGGAAGTATGGCAGGTGAGGTAGCCCAAATAACCCTTTCAGGGGCATAAGCACCAACACAATCACACCCAGAGCTGTCCTGGAGGACACTCAGCCTCACTGGCCAAGGAACACTCCAGAATGGATCTCTTGGACATCTTTTGAACTGAGGAGGTTATCACTGGCAAAGGTATTTTTTTTTAGGACTGTAGAAAATATATTATGGGATGCTTAGGTGAGAAAACAAAAGCAGAGGAAGGATGGGATCAAGGTAGTTTTGAGGATGATTAAGCTTGAGAAAATAAAAGGACAAGTGTGTAAAGAAAGCTGTGTGTAAGAAGTTTGCTTGTCAGTACACTTGTCTGGCCATGCCCTGTGCTGGATCAGTATACTCTGTCCTATCTTCTTATTCAATTCTTTTCTACCTCTTTTCGGGGTGATGAATTGTCTTTTCCGTGTGCACATGTGTGTATGGGGGTCTGAGTGCAGGCCTAGGGCTGGGGGCACAGAGGTCAGAAACTGCTGTGTTCACAGTGCAGCACCTGGTACAACTGCAGGTGTGCATAGGAGCACCTGTGTGTGGCAGTGAAGATCAAGTGGTAAAAGATGTCAAGTAGGTGTGATGATGTGGGAGCCAGGGAGTGAGGAATTAGAGGAGGTGGCTACTAGGAGGTCCCAGACATCTGTCAAAGATTCTATCGGGTCTGGTGGTTTTCTGAGTGAGGAGGTGGTGGATACATACTGCACATACATATACATAAAGATTCCCTCTAACAGATCTCCATCCTACTCAGAGAGGGAAGTAGGATGAGGCTAGTGGTGCTATTTATGTTCATGTGAGTGCTCTGTGTGTTTGTGATCTGTGTGGCCAAGTCCGTACATACTTATGCCTGTGTATGCACCGGGTCTGTGCGCACATGCCTACTGCACATACAGGGTCAGCCTTGTGCCAGGTTGCACCAGAGGCATGGAACTGCAGAGGCCTTACCCTTATCAGACTATACCCTCATCAGGCTACAGAACTGAGCAACTCCCTACCAGTATTTATTGAAAACCAGAGTAAAATGGTCCTAAGATCTTATGAGGCTCAGGTGAGTCAGGTCATCTACAGGAGAGGAAGGCATGGCAATATCTAATCTGAAAATCCCACTATATCTTCTGCATTAAACTAGACTTCCAAAGCTGCCTGTTAGTATCAGATGCATGCAGGATATCCAAAGGTAACGTATTAAGGATTTAGCTCTAATTCCATCCATTTTGTTGAGTTTATGAAGACAAGGAAGTATTCTCCCTTTTCCCCATATTATCAACGATCATAGCATTTTGCTGAATGAGTGTTTAAAAAAAAAAAAGTTGAATTAAAGCATTATCACAGATAAATTCATCAGAGTCTTTGTAAATACATTCCAAGTAACTCCATATAAACTTTTTTTTCTTTTTAAAACTGGATTATTTATTATTGTTTTTAAATTATTTTAACTTGCTGTGCCAAGTAATAGAACTTGGGATAGAAAGAACTCTGTAGTCCTTGAGGGGCAATCAAATTTGCTATTTAAAACATTGTTTAAATTTCTGCTGAAGAAAATTGGCAGCAGGCTGAGTTCACTTGGTCCAGAATCATATTTAATTTCTTTTTTTTTTCCTTGAGAATAACCACACTTGCTGCTTCTTCAGTGACCTTCTTCCTGTCTTCCTTGTTTTCAGAAGATCTGTTAAGTAGATTATTTTCTAGGGAAATGTTATATTTTCAGAAGTACATATTTTTCTGTTCTGTGTCTGAACTTCTCCAGGCTTTGTTTACGATAGTCTGCTTGTTTGAATGAACAACTCTGATGAAAGCCAGTGTTATGAACCCATTTAGGAGTTTATGAACTTCACCTTAGCACTCTCATGCAAATATTCTTGATCCATGCCTAGATTTGAGTCTCTCTTTGTGTAATGATTCCTTTTCGCTATTGCAGTCACATCTTGTCTGGTATTTTCTACATACCAGACATCTCAGCTGTGCTACACCGTTCTAAATCCATGACCCAACAGCAGCAAGTTTCTCCAGCAGAGAAACCTGGGTCATTCCTTAGCCTCAGGGAAACTAAAATCTTCCCCAATTGCCATGGAATGTGGTGGAAGTGCATCTACCACTCTTCCAAATTATAAAATTATACCAGTCTGTGAGTAAAGGCTTTGCCTGTGGCTGTTCTGTGATCTCAGGAACACCTGTAGGATGTATCTATAACGGAATGATCAGCAGTAATTTCTTAAGGAATACAGCAGTAGAGGAGAGGTGCAGAGATTAGTAGTTAACAAATAATTAATCAAAATGCATTGGATGGCCCAAATTTATGTTTATGTAAGAGCCACAAATCATCCTGGTAGAAAATATGCCTGGCATACATGGGAATCAAAGTATCACTGTGGTAATGGCATACCTAGAATTAACTAGCACATGTAGGGCTCTGCCATAGACATGCCCCACTCCAGCTGGGAAAAGCTTTAGGGAAAAGACATCTCTTTCACAACAGCAGATTTTTTCATCAGGTGAAAGCCTTGAAAGCCCACAGAATCTCCAAGGATTTTAAGAAAAAAAGTCTGACTGGTAAAGATGTCTGTAAATAGAGGCAAAGATATTTCCTCACACAACAAACCCATGTAGGACATAACTATTAGCCTTCACAAACAAAGTGAGATGCAAAGGGCTCAAAGCAATATGACACACTGTCACTTAAGCAATAAAAGGAAATGATCCTTTATTCAGCTGGTTTTTTGCTCTGAAAACTGTAGAAGAAATCAGTCCTTCAACACGTCCCCAAACTCCCAAATCCTATCCCCTTCACTAAAGGTGGCATTGTCTTCATTTACAGCAAGAACTACCTATAGCCTACAGCCAGGTTCTTTCCGTCACACACTCCTGGAAGTCAGTCCACATTGCCTTGTTCATAGACTCACAGCCACTGTGATAAAGGACAGGAGTCATTAAATCATACACCGTCATATTTCAGATGTACTTGCAAGTTTTCCAGCTCAATTTGAAAACACTGGGAGATGGAGAATTCACCATGACCCTTGATTAATATGACCCCATCAATCTTCTTCCTCCTTAAAGATTGTGTCTCACTTCTAGTTTAATTCAACTAACTTCAGCATCCCACCTGTCCTTGTTACCCTCTCTGTATTGCATGAAAGAGCCCTGAAACACTCTGCATTTTCTTCCCATGAGAAAAATCACATTGTTAGGTTATCATTGTTTTCAGGCGGGAAAGATCTACTAGGGTGACACTGGCTTCAGCTGACAAGGTCATCTCTTTAGATTCTATGAGGTTATCTCTATGTCCATCACCATCAAAAATGAAACCTTTAAATCATGTATTGTTTCTTTACTTTACTTTTTTTTTTTTTTTTTTTAATCTCTGACACTACCATTCAGCTCCTCAGCTGGTCTGTAACACAAGTCAGTAGATCACAGATTCTCAGCCTCCTCATTTCTCATGAAGTAGTATCTGTGGTCTCAAGCTACTGAACATACTTAAAAGGCCTTCAAGGATCCCCTTTTATGATTCAACTGATTAAAAACATTGCTTTTTAGACCCTTTAACCCTTAAGCATTAACCCACAAACAGAAATTGATTTATGGCTCAGATGTACAGCTGAGGCACCACATAACTCCCCTGATGGTTGCAGTGGACTAAAATCTTAATCTGACTTGAGTTGCTCATACGCAGCTAGAGGGTTATGCTGCAGAACTCATTCAGATCCTCATGCTGGATTTCCTCCAAACCCAGCTGACCTCTCTCTTTAGGGCTGGGCTGCAGCTGCAAACAGACTGTGGATCTGCAGAACCCTCTCTGAAAATAGTTGTCTTTGTTGTGACTAAGATATTTAGATCTTTTTTTCAGTAGCACTCTTATTTGATTGACTGATGTGCCTGCAAGTTATTTCTGAATCTGGGTTATTTCTATTTCTGATGTAAGATTCTAGATGCTCTGTAATTGCTAGGCTCACTCTTTTATTTGATAATACTTTTTCATCTAAAATTGGGAGCAAACTGTTTTGTTGTGTGAAGTCTGTATTTGTGTCAGAAATGTTGATGGTCACAACCAGACTAAGGGCGTCTTCCTTGTGCATTAAATTATATTGCTTAGCAGCATAACAAGTCAACACCATGCCCTCCTGCACTGTTACTCAGAGATTTTTTTAGGTCCCTTCTTCCTTTCCTGTTAGAAAAACACAGGGTTGTTCAGTAACCCTTTCCTTCTCAGGCTTGCAAAACAAAGAGGAGATAATGTGAATTTGCCTGTGTTGTTCAGCATTGATTGCTTTTAGATCTGCTAAAATCAGTCAGATGGTTTGTACTTTGCTTTGAAATAACTGATATACAGTATACAAGAGAGAAATATAAAATAAGCCACAAATACATGCAAAAATCATAACATATCCATAAACTTGGAACAATAATTCATGAAAATTCCTGAGGAAACTTTGATAATTAAAAGTCAACAATGTGGGAAAATAGTGATATTTAGTGTTAGAGAGCTCCTGAAACTATAGGGCAATGTGTGTGGACACACGCGCATGTGCATGTGTGCACACATTCATCAAAGTGGGTTTAAATGGTCCTGCTTTAATTGGAAAAGAAAAGCTGGAAGGATCCACTTAAAAAATTACCTTCAACCACCTGAGCTGACTAATCAAAGTAATGTACTACACATGAGCATGAAAGTTGGGAAAAAATTAAAATAAACTTCTGAGTTTACACAAAACACTTTTTGGCAGTCAAAACATATCTCAGAGAAGATACTTTTCACTGAAACACAGGTGTTGTGTTAATAATTACTGTGCTTTCACACAGATCACTTGGAACCAAGAGAGCTGTTTGTGTTCTACATGTCAGAGCTTTATAGTATATGATGATTTTTAGAATTCACCTTCTGTATATTCTTGCAAGGATTAGCAAACATCCTTCTAAAGTAAAGGTAAATATTTTTTTGTGTACGCTGGGTTTATGTCCAAGTTGTGCTTTTAGCTGTTGCTATAGAGACAGATGCTAAGATGTGGCAAATTCATAATGCTTTGAAAAATGAATCTTTCTTCAGACACATGCAGTGAGGAGTTTAAGCTGGGTGTCCAAAGTCTTCAAAGCTCTGATCAGCACTTTGCACACTCTATCCATGTGGATCTAGCAAGGCACTTGCTGTAGCTTTTCTTCATGCTCCCAGTGGCCTTTGTGGCACCATATGCTCAGCCAAAGATGCAAGAACCAAGGGTAGGGACCAAGATTGGAAGAAGGTCTGTTTCATAAGCTATATCAAGGAGAACTATTAGTACAATAATTTTATTTTTCACGTTAAATAGATTGTTACCTTTCTTGACATGGTTTTACAAACTATTTTATAGAGATTTATCCTGGAAGACATATTAAAGCTAGTTTTGAATGCAGTAGTTCTTTCTTTTACTTTTGTAACAGTGTGAGAGCTGAAATCCCCATCCCGTACTGACAATAACCAGGCTAGCTCAGTCTGGAAAGCAAATGAAAGCTGTATTTACAAGCAAATCTACAATCTATGATGAAATGCAATGAATATGTACAAATGTACACTATTCACAACATTTACAAATATGAACAATCAACAGAAAAGCACAACCAAGCCCCCTTTGCTTTCCCCAAGGGGCCTTCCTGAAGGGGCCTCCCCCCCAGCCAGAAGGACTACCCCCAGACCCCTCTGGCAGAAGGCAGAGAGTCAAGAAGCAGAGAGGCTGTTAGACTTAGCTTGTCAAGGTCAGTGTGTTATCTTCAGCCACAAAAGAAGAAGAAACAGCCAGACAGAAGCCCAGCAAGCAAGCCGAGAACTGAGACAGACTGCCCCAACTCCCCAACCTCGTTTTGAGTAGTAGTTCTTAAACATCTCTACCTCTCCAACGGAAGTGTTTAGAACAATCATTATTTTGCTTTCTTGCACCCAATAGTGACTTATTTACATTCTTTCTCTTCTTGAACTTTGTGAAGAAAAATTAAAAAGACAATCTTAAAACCATCACAACTTTTAATTAATGACAATGGACAAAAGTTCTTTACATTGGGCTTGAAGTAATGTCCAACTGTTCCCACAAGGAGCAGTATCTTTGTTAGAAGCACTATTCAAATTAATCATAATTTCCTGCTCCAGACATCCTGCAGTATAACAAGATAAAAAAAGGAGCAGAATATGGAAATCCATTAGTATAACAATAGGTATGCATACATGTTACATGCATACAGTTAGTTCCTTTTTTTTCCCTCAGAACAATTCACAGAGAAAAGAGAGCAAGAGAAAAAAATATCTTGAATATGCAGAAGTTTCGTGTTGTGTTGTAAACAAATAGAAAGCTCTAGGCAAAGTTAGAGGAGATACTATAACTTTCTTTTTTCATTTGTGTCTGTTTCTCAAAACACAAAGGTATACCCACTGTATGCAGCAACATCTCAAACTACTATGAGTTGCCTTATTTCTTTTGGGAAAGGCAACAGGATCTGAAGCATGCATTTAATGTCCATACAAGGTTTTGTTCATGAAGCAGTAACTAACTCTTTAAGCCCAAAGTATTTCTCTTCAATTAAGGAAAGCTAAACTTCTTAGTATGAACTACATCACAAGCTCCAGTACAGTGCATCAACATGGCTCACAATAATTAGAGCCTTGTCTAAACGATGACAAGAGGCTATAGGATCTATTTCAACCTTATAGAGGAAATTGTTATCAGATCCTCTTTTACTCTTACTTTTTCAAAGACTTTTTTTTTTCTCTTCCCCAGCAGTATCAGGTGTTTATGTTACTATTTTTTTCTTGTGGTCTTATTTCACCAATTTTCATACCATTTAATGATTAAACAGAAAACTTGCTTTTTATTGACTTACAAATTTAAGCCTATCCCACATAAAATGCAGACGAACAACACCAGCATAGTAATTATCTATATTAAAAAAAAAAAAGAAAAAAGAAATAGACTTTTTAACATTCCTTGCACCCTGCTAGGAACAAAAATAGCTTTCATACAAACCTGTGAGTTAAGTAATAAAATCTGATGAGGTGGGGGCAGGGAGCTTGTTCTGCAGTGAGACAGACTCTACTGAATTGCAGCATGGTGAAAAACATACTCACCAAGAGCAAAGATGATTAGAAGCATCTTTCACATTGACCAAGCCTGCCTACATCCAGGTGTAATAAATGTTTCAGTAGCAGAGGCTGACCATAATAAATATTTTTGCAGGCTCAGCTCCAAACCTGAAACAGGGTTCTGTATAACTTTGTCCAATTTATTAATTTAAAAATGCAGTATTCATTTAGAAATATATTTTTAGCTGTAGCAGCAGAGCTTTGTTGCACTGAACTTTTTTTCCAGCTTTTCTAAATGCTTGATAAACTCCCAGGTTTATTAAAACAATTTTACAGGAGTGTGAAGTGACTGTAGACCTCCCTCCAGCTACTTACTAGAATTTGCTTTAATGTAGGTCTTCTGCTTTGTGAATTTCTATTTCAATAAGCTGTTTGTTGGTTAAAACTGTAAGGTCTGACCATGTTATTAGCCTTTCAGTAAAGCTCTGTCTCTTCTGCTTCAGGGAACAACAGGGAGACATCTGACAGCACAGTGGCCCCCTAGCACAAACCAACATTTGGCTTCCCACCCCCCTTCTTTATTTCCAATCTGAATTCCTTGGAGCGGGTGGAGGAGCTGATCTTGTTCAGCCTGGAGTAAATATGGCTTGAGGGGACACAACAGCAGTCCCCAGTGCCCAGAAAAGTCATCAGAGTGATGGAGACAGGCTCTCTACAGTGGTGCATGATAGGAAGAGGAAACACAATGGACATGAGTTGAAACATGAAAGTTTCAACTGGAATATAAGGAGAAACTTTCTCCTCATGAGGACAGCCAGATAGAGGCACATATTTCCTGGAGACATGGTGGAGTTTCCATCTTTGAAGGTCTTTGGGCCCTGACCTGATAAAACCCTGAGCAGCCTGGTCTGACCTCAGAGCTGTGAGTGGGAGGTTGCAGCAGAGACCTCCTGAGCTCCCTCCCAGCCCAAGTTGTCTTGTGACCCTCTAAGAACCTCAGTGTAGTCTAGTAGAGAAAGCAACTTCCCTTTCTTTGACTTTTTATCTTCTCTGCTGTCAGAAAAGGCCTCCACAGCTTTTGAGAATCTCAGGGTTTCATAGCTAATATGTGAACAGTTAAAATTAATCTGCTCTTACAAAAGGGTTTGTTAAGCCAAGTGCTATGCAAAATACTAAACCCACTTCAGGACTAGGTGATTTAGCACAAAATGTCATCAAGACTATGGCTTCTTCTGCCACAGCTGTCTCAGCAAAAGAAATGCATGAGAATGAAAAATCCTTACCAGTGAATTAATAAATACAATTATAAAGTGAAATTTCTGTGTTTCCCATTGCAGGTGAATTTGCATGTGATACTAGGCTGGAGAAGCTGGCTTATTGCCAGTTGTTCCCCAGCCTGTCTCTGGCTTAGCAGAGCACTAGACACAGGTTAAAATCACTTTTTCTTCATGCTGTGACAAAAACTGGGGAGCAGGCCCATGGCATGCAGAGTACTTTGGAGTTTTTTGGATCTCCAGTCTGACTAAATGGGAGGTACCTGCTTTCTGTTAAAATCACACAATCATAGAATCATAGAATTGTTAGGGTTGGAGGGGACCTCAAGTATCATCTTGTTCCAACCCTCTGCCATGGGCAGGGACACCTCACACTAGGTCAGGTTGCCCAGAGCCACATCCATCTTGGCCTTAAAAACTTTCACCACCTCCCTGGGCAACCTGTTCCAGTGTCTCACCACTCTCATGGTGAAGAACTTCTTCCTAACATCCAATCTGAATCTCCCCATTTCTACTTTTTTCCCATTCTCCCTAGTCCTGTCGCTACCTGACATCCTAAAAAGTCCCTCCCCAGCTTTCTTGTAGGCCCCCTTCAGATACTGGAAGGCCACAATAAGGTCTCCTCAGAACCTTCTCTTCTCCAGACTGAATAACCCCAACTCTTTCAGTCCATCCTCACAGGAGAGGTGCTCCAGCCCTCTGGTCATCCTCATGGCCCTTCTCTGAATACATTCCAGCATGACCAGATTGTCACCACCTCCATTATATACACTCTAGATTATTGTCTCAGACTGTGCTTTATACCACAGTACCTTGAGCATCTTCACAAGCAGGAGATATTTCACAAGTAAATCACAGCAGTGACTCTGAAAAGTTTGCAATCTTTCCAAATACTTGCCTTCTATTCTGCTCAGGAAAGTTGAAGAAGCCACGGGATTTCTTTGTTGTTTTTTGGGGTTTTTTTCTAATGTTGATAGTCTGTGGCTCATGACCAGCTGAGATACTGTCTTTTCAAATAGCCATTAGATTTATCACAAGTTTTTATAAATAGGTTTTCTTAACAGGTAAAAAGAGATGTTACTCAATGGTAAAACATGTTTTACAAAGAGTACATTATTTTCAAAGCTTTAAAGTAGTAATATTTTCCTTTAAAGTGGAAATATGCATCCCTGAGAAATCTAAGGACAACTTTTGTCCATAAATAACTGAAATAAAAATGGATATTATTAATGCATTCTGTGAAAAAAAAAATCTTCAGTAGATATTGAAAACTTTCTGTAGAGAAAAGCTCTGTGAGTTTTATCTGTGTATCTGTTGCCTGTGGCACCAAGCACACTCCTTTGGCTAAACTGAGCAGTTAGACTCTTAGTGAGTGGTTCATCAGGGATCTAAAATGTAATGACTACTTAAGCCAAGAACATCCCCTCAACATGCTTCCATTCCACACAGCGTTTACTGTGATATCATTATGCATTTTGGAGGGTTAGTTAGACTTAACTGCTCAAAACCTCAACCAACTTGGTCTTAAACACCTGGAGGGAGGAGGCATTCACAACCTTCCTGGGCAGCCTATTCCAGAGTCCCACCACCATCCTACTCTTCTCTGGTTTAAAACCATTGCTCCTGATCTTATCACTGCAAGCCTTTGTAAACAGTCTCTCTCCAGCCTTCTGGTAAATCTCCTTAAAGTATCATATACTATCCCTGAGTTTCCACCTTGTGTCTTGCTGTGAAAGCACTAGTTAGCGTGAGTGGAGATTAGTACTGACTTGGAGACTTAAGTCACACTTGTGTTCTGGGCTCCTAGTCCTACCCATGTAGTGAAAAAAATATGCCCTTGAAAACCTCCAGAGAGAATTATTATTTGCAGAATCAAGTGCTTGAACATAAGGTCATTAGGTATCTAAAATACTAACAAAGCAAAGACATTGGTTGGCCTAAAAGCCACACCAGGTTTCCTACTCAGTAATCTGTAAGCATGTTTGGTTTTCACATCCTCAAATTCTATGCTTTCAGTCAGAAGAACCCAACAATCAGTGTGAACAGTGGCTTTTTCCACCCTCCTATGTAAGTTTGTGGCCTCGTTAATTTTACCAAGTTCGGTAGGATGTTTCCTGTATAGATAGTGTTTCATGACTCCAGCAAATCAGAATTACAACAGTCTGACAAATAAATATATGTGTTGTGACTAGACAGAAATGAGCATGTATCTTATGTGAACTTCAGCATCTCAAACTATTTTTTTTTCTTCATACATGTTTTTAAGGTCTCTAAAGGGTTAAAATAGCACTTAATGTGTTAGCGTGGAACTACTTAAGTATGTTTATTTTCTTTTTCATGCCAATTTTATATGACCTTATAAAAGACTGAAAGATGCTGTGTGCAAACATTGAAATAGCTCAAGCTCAGTTCTTTGCAAAATGAGCATAAGTAGATTTGCCTTTTTTGGAGGTCTGTAGAAAAAAGATGCAGAATACAAAATTTTATTTACTGATACCAATGACCAGTTATTATTTCTCCTGGCATACTCAGGCTTTTCTCTGTGGTGGAGCAGTGCTGAAATGCTGCTGACTGAAGACAGAAATACAGTCCACCTGCCCAGCTTACTGGTTCTGTAATCTGGCTTTCCCTATTGCAGAGCAAAATCTTTCAATGCAAGGGTGCAGATGTCCCTTCTCCCTTCAGCAACACTCAGTATGCAGCTCCCCAAAGTTTGGCTATTCATAGCTCTCCCTGATATTCACTGCAGAGTCCTGATGATGATGCATTGTTTGCAATGAGGAGAGTCCTGCTGATGATGCATTGATTGCCATGAGGAAAACTGATAATTTAAAGTAAAACCACAGAGAGACAGACAGACTCATAGACGCACGTGGGTGGCAGTGACATGGACAGAAACAGAATTCTTAGGATTCAAAGTTGGTGACAGAGTTCAAAGGCTCAGTCTCCCACTGAATCATCAATAACAATTCACACACTGAAACCTTTATTTAGCTGTTTTGGTGAGACAATTAGCTTTTGCTTGATAACCATCCAAGATACTAAACCTGTCCTATGAAGTATTTTTGTATTCTAAAGACATGTAAGGGCCTGTGTTTGCACGTGTTTCTCTCCAAAATATCTCTTTGGCTGCTGAAGTGTGTCTATCAGTTATTAATTCTGGTTTTGAAAGTGATGGTAGGCACAGTTTTGAGCTGGAAACACTGATTAATTGATCCCACTAAGAGAGTATTCCCCAAAAGGCAAAATCCTCAGGGATGTTCTCAGAGACCATAGGAACTACATGTGCATTTACAGCCTCCCAAGGAAGTCTCTGTAACCCCCATGACCCCACACATCTCTGGCAGGAGCATGCAGGTCCATTTCATGCCACTTGCTGTGACTTGGGAATGACTCAAAGAGCAAGAATATGATCTGTAACCGTGCTCACTGCTGCTTCCAGAGCCTGTTCCTTGATAGACACGTCTTGCAAACAAACAGCAGATCCTCCAAGCCTTGAATACAGAATTTGGAAAGACTTAATTTGTGGCACTGTCCATTCCCATGCACAAATCCTTTTTGTATCTGTGAAACCTTAATGATTTTGAAAAGTTTTCTTTACTTGTATGTTTCCTTTGCAAGGTTTTATATCATTCTCTAATTGACTACTTAAGTAAAATACTATGTTACTATTGTAGAAACTTCTTTCTCTCTTTCTTTCAAAAACAGTATCCCAGATTTTACAATTTCCAAAACCTGCAACCTCCAGCACAGTCATCATTTGACTCTCATGCTCCTGGAATCAGGATGAGTTTTCTTTTGAACCTTGTATAAAAAAGGGCAAAAAATATTGTTTTGGACTTTTTTATAACATGATTATTCATCTAAGTTGCTAGTTTATGGGCAGTGCCAGTGTGCAGGGCTAAATGGTGACTGGTGATAGATACACTGGTGTACAGAACAGCAGAAGTCCTCTGCATCCATGCCTGGCATCTCTCAGCATTAGGGTAAGATAAGCAAGACCTAGATGTGTGTGTGACCAAACTGCAGCGAATGGTTGCAGCATTGCTAATTCCCACTGTATTGACAAGAAGCATTTACTGCTGGAGTGGTCTAACAGCAGATTATTTCCCCCTCTGTTTTGAGAATAACTAAAAGAAAAGTGAAGAATGGTTTCTTAGAAATGTGTCACCACATGAATATAGGAAAATCTGCTCAGCTACTCACGCAAAGTTTAACAAAAGTGTTTTGAACATGATTTACTCAAATTGCTATCTCCTCATGTTATACCTATTGCTCAAATTACTCAGAAACAGTGGAAATGAAGGAAGGAATTTGGAAGGAAGGAATTCAGAAGGAATTCAGAAGGAAGTAATTAGGGAAGAAGGAAAGAAGGAAGGAATTTGGAAGGAAGGAATTCAGAAGGAAGGAATTAAGGAGGAAAGAAAGAAGAAAGGAATTTGGAAGGAATGCAGAAGGAATTTGGAAGGAATGCAGAAGGAATTTGGAAGGAAGGAAGGAATTCAGAAGGAAGGAATTAGGGAAGAAGGAAAGAAGGAAGGAATTTGGAAGGAAGGAATTCAGAAGGAAGGAATTAAGGAGGAAAGAAAGAAGAAAGGAATTTGGAAGGAATGCAGAAGGAATTTGGAAGGAAGGAAGGAATTCAGAAGGAAGGAATTAGGGAAGAAGGAAAGAAGGAAGGAATTTGGAAGGAAGGAATTTAGAAGAAAGGAAGGAATAAGAAGCAAAATTATTGTGCTCTCAGTCAAATAAATTAAAGGTTATTCTCCCTCCCTCTGTCTTATTCATAGTTTCATGTATAAAAACAAATTATGAGAGGAGAAGATCGTAAACCATAGTTGTATCAAGATTTAATAAAATGCAAAGACAGAAGTTTGAAAGAGTGTGAATTTCACTGTAAATAGGTCCTAAGTTTTCCTAAAGCAAATTTTCAACTACAGATACATAATTTGTGAAATATCAGCTCCCTTCACTTACTGCTCAGAGCAACCAGTCCTGTTAACAGCTGAATTTAAAGTAGACAATCCTGAGGAAATAAGATAAATAATCTTGAGATGGAACAGCTGAAAATGAATGATAGTGTAATCAGGAATCTACGTCCTACAGCTCTAGATGTGTTATAGCTTCCTCTTTATTAATTAAGAAGAGCCAGAATTACAATGTGTTGCCTTTTGCCAAAGTTTTTACCTGCCCAGGGGTTAGTCTAAAAAAAAAAAAAAACCAACCCTGCAAGCATTCAAAAATTCTTGTTTGGGCAATTTCATGCCATCCTTACATGCTTTTTTCCCTAATGTTGCTCCAGAGGTTGGCTACAGGGGAGGAGCACAGACCTATTTTGCGTTACGGTGGTTTCCCCATTACTTCCTTTGTCCTTTGTACATTTCAATACAGAACAGCAATGCCCAGAGTAGGTCCTCTCATCTAATTCGCTCCTGTCTTATATCTGTCTGGCTGCTGTGGTTTAGCACGCCCCTTCACAGGCAAAGGCTGATTAAATGTAGTTTATGACCTCTATTTGTCATTTTTAACATTTGGGGTTTTTTTTATCCTTTGTTCTTTTCATTTTTCTTCTCTCTACTTTTCCCTTTTGTCTTTATGTCTAATCTTGCCCATCATGCTAACTTTAATGACATCAACTCTTTGTGCAGGTTCTTGCATTACTAAATAGATCTTAGTTACCTACTCTTACATGCCATATTCACTACTCTTATTACCAAGAAAATCCATGACTTCCTCTAGGCATGGTTGCTCTACACAGCCTGGCTTCAGTGTTCTGCATGCTCTGCTTCTTGATGTCATGTGTGACTTGCAAATTTTCTTCATAAACACCTATTGCTATCTTCAGATTATCCTCCACTCTGCTGTAACCCCCATCCATTATTGCCATCTAGCTGGTTCTGTGTGTCTTTCAGAAACACTCTGCATTTCCTGGATCACTACCTTCCTTCTTGCTATTGCTGTCAGATCTTCCTTCACTGTCAAGGAGTGCCTTCTCTGCCTTAGCAATGTTGTATTTCAAGTTATCTCTTACTTTAATACATATTTATCCTGGATGGATCCTCCCACCTCCAACAAATAGAAATAAACAGTCAGATATTCATGTCATTTTGGTCATAGAACCAAGTATTTCTTCCACCTTGATGTAAAATCAGTTCAAGGCTCTACCACAAGTTCATACCATTACTTACTTCTCTCAAGTTTTTCAGGACCAGCTTTCCAGTTCCAAGCATAAAATGTGCCAGGTATGGCCCATACATACACCTAAGCATAGCTAATACACAGGCCTCTAGGAATGGCTATTCAAAACTAAATCAGACCACCTTTACGGAATTAGAACTATCATACAATGAAATGTTTAGAGCTATGGCAGATTTTTATTAAGTACAATATCAAAGAATATAAACAAGAGATGGAAACTGGAGATAAAAATCTCAGTTCAGAGAACTTGTGCAATCAACTTGATAGAAAAAAAGAAAAGAGATATTATTCACTTCAGTGCACAAAGTATGAGAAAGAACAAGATAGGCATTTCCTCAAATTATCAGAAATGTTGAAAGACTTTTCATCAGCTAAGGATGAAGGGAAATAGGGCTTAACACTTCGAGAGACCACACAGGTAGCTCTGTATAAAAACCTACCTCTTCGTCAAAAACAACCAGCAATGACAAAGGAACACAGTGTCTGTATGCTGAAAATTTTGAATAAAACCCTTATTTCATGGAAAGAAAAAAGGAATTTTGTCTGTGGAGCTATTGACAGAATATGTAGTCCCATTTAGTCACAAACTGAGGAAACTCTTTTTATATGTACTGTTTTAGCTTTTTTTTAAGTCTCTGACCAGAATATGTTGAGTATAATAAAGTGTGATGGAAGTTCATGTAGGGAAATGGAAGGAAGGATTGGTTATATAAATAACTAGCCCTTGAAGACCTTTTAGAAAATTTGCCTGGTACTGCAAGGAGCACTGATTAGCTTAGGTTTAATTTTCTGAATGAAATTAAGACTGTAAATATTTTATTCTAAAAGGCACTTCCATTCTTACAGTACTTATAAGACTAGTGCAGTCCACTGTAGCAAACAATAATGCCCAAAGTTGCAAAGTCTCCGTGTTTATTATCTTCTTCTCCATGTTCCCATCTACCTCTTCTACCACCAGTGTGACTACAGTGCCTTTCACTTACCTGTGAGAAAATTATACAAGATCAGACCTGTGAAACAGAGCTCAATCCAGTGAAGTTCAAACAGTATATATATATATATATATATAAACCAGAGTGTGTGTATATATATATATATATATATATAAAATAGTGTGTGTATATATATATATATATATATATTTTAAAAAAAGCATTCATATCATATATTTGAAGTTTATGTCCCATGAGGGTAACAGTATAATGCAGATAAAAGATGCACATAGTTGGTATATCTGCACTGGTATTACTCCAGATGTGGACATGACTCACTTTAAGAACATTGATTTCAGGTGTTTTTAAAAAATAGGTGATTATCCTACAAAAATATCCATACAACTTGTGAATTCTAGATGCTATTATTGAAGCAAGCAAATAATAGTCTTCATGTAGCACTGTGAAAAGACACAATGAGATCCACTGTTGGCTGAAAGTGCTTATTATATTGATCCACCAGGTCAAGTAAAAGAAATTATTACTTTGACAACTTTACTGTTTGTCAAAAAGACAATGCTGATGAAGCAATACCTTTAGGACACTCACAGTAGGGAGAAAACAAAACCAAAACAAAGGAAAAAAAAGCTTGAAATTGCCATAAACAGCACTTTGGATAGAAGATAAAAAGGTGTGATTTTTTTCAATAGCAAATTTAGACTCATTCAGCTCACATAACTAAATTCTTGGAAGGGCTCATGTTTACGATCCTGAGACTTTAAGGAGATGAAAGGTCAGATATCACTTTGCTAGCGGATACAGAGAGGTGATTCTGTCACTTTACTGTGTGAGACCTCACCTGGAGTACTGTGTCTGGCTCTGAAGCCCTCAATATAGGAAGGACATGGACCTCATGGAGTAGGTCTAACAGAGGGCCACAAAAATGGTCAGAGGGTGGGAGCACCTCTGCTACAATGACAGGCTGCAGGAGCTGGGGTTGTTCAGCCTGGAGAAGGGGAGGCTTCAAGGATACCTAATAGCAGCTTTCCAGCACCTGAAGGGGGCCTACAAGAAGGATGGAGAGAGACTGTTTACAAAGGACTGTGGTGATAGGACAAGGGGCAATGGCTTCAAACTACAGAAGAACAGATTTAGATTGCATGTTAGGACAGGTTTTTTACTCTGAGGGTGGTGGAACACTAGAACAGGTTGCCCACAGAGACAGTTGAGGCCCCATCCCTGGAGATAGGTGAGGCTTGACAGGACTCTGGGCAACCTGATCTAGTTGAGGATGCCCCTGATGACTTCAGGGGGGGTTGGACTAGATGACCTTTGGAGGTCCATTCCAACCCAGACCATTTTATGATTCTATGATTCTCCTGTTGCCTTGAGACAGCTGACTGTATGTCCCTGTAGCTGGGAAGAAGGAGCAGACAGAGAGCTTGAGTTCAAGAAGAGTAACAAGAGGTCAAAGTAGTAAACAATATAGCTGTATGCTTAGGCAGAGTTGACAGAGACCACAAAGACTCAGTGCATTGGGATTGACTGTTTCAGTTTGGTGGGTAAGAAGAAGAAAGGTCTCTGGCAGTCATATGATGGCATAGCTTTAAATTTCAGTCAGCATAACTTAAGCATGTGCTTAACCACTTTCCCAAAAAGAGTTTAAAAAGTTGTTCTTAAAATAAATGGGGGATTTACTAAATGCATCCATTCTTCTGAAAATATACTCTATATTTCAATATTTTATCTTGACAAGAAAATTATCTGAGGGGTTTAAAGAAAAGATTGGTCAACATCTGTGTATGTTCACTTTGTGTATTACTAAACATCAGCCAGATCAATGTTAGAGTGCTGTGCTAATGTCTGGAATTCACATTAAAGCAGTGTCAGGAAGCCTGGAGCTGGAACATTATTGATGGTAAATGGATATAGGTCATTTGGACCAGAAGACTCAGATTTACCACACTAGTAAAGCTAATGGAAATCAATAAGGGAGCAATTATTAAAAAAAAAAAAAAATTAAATAGTGGAAAAAAAAGGTAGAAAGAGAAATGTGAACTAAACCATGGATACTCAAAGTAAGCTTAACTTTTTTTACCATCTCTCCTAATAACATGGATTTTTTTTCAAAGCTTCACAAAAACATTTACAAACATCTATTTTGATCTCAGTGTAGCACTGACTACAGTGGATTTCAGCCTTGTTTAAAAACAATCCACAGAATGAGACTCCCATTCTGTCTCAGAGCTCTCTCCTTCATCCTCCTGATCATTTAATTTCTTTAGAAGTTATTTCCAATCTGCACATCTCTACTTGATAAATGTGCTCATATAAGATGCAGTGGCACAGGAGGTCTAGTAGAGGGACACTGTGCCTACCTAGGTGACATGACAGCTCTGTCCTGATTGAAAATTTTGGAGGGGTGAAAAGGGCAGGGAGAAACCAGGAAATAAGGAAATGTAGGTGACAAAATACAGTCAGCTGTGTTGAGATATACTCAGAGTTTTTTTTTAAACTGAGTCTCATTGTTCCATATTCTCATTGTGTTCTTCCAGATTCCACAGATTTCTTTCTAATACCAAGCATCACTATTCATCATTAGATTTGGTGAAGACCTTTCATAGGTTTCAATGTAGCATGCTTTTTCTTTCTATGAGAAAGTCTGACATGCTTTACTAAAGCCACCATCGAATATAGCTTCACCACCTCATAATTTTGTTTTTATTGGAAAAAGAAAGTGTTTGTCTTGACTCATAAGATATATTTGGTTTGAAACTATTTTGCTCACCATATTTATTGTTGCTTTCCTCATGAGACTGAGTTAAGGGCTTTCTGTTCTTCGGTTTGCTGGAAGGTTTGCCTCATTACAGACTATGTATGAAGTCGTGTAAACTACATTAGCTACCTGAAAAATAAGGTTTTTATCTAGGCTAGTTATGCATTCTCACCCAATAGCTGAAGGATGAGTAGTTCTATGTATCTTAAACACTTTCCTTAGTATATTCCAAGATGTTCTTCACATCTCTATGGAAAATCTGTAGCAGATTAGAGTTTTGGTTTTTTACATATCTAAACTCTAGTGAAATATATCCCACTGCAAAAAGCCTAAGATAAGAGAATATAACATTACTTAATTTAAAATATGATGTAGTAGATATATGGCAGTATATGTACAATAGATGGATATATTACTATAGGGTTGCTGTAGCATTGTTCTAAGAGTGAACTGAACACAGGAAGGACTTTGCTTATTTAGCTGAAAGCACAATCTGTGACTGCAGCAGGACATAAAAAACACTAGGACTATCTACAGCAAACTGAAATCCAGGTAATACAGAAATAGTGACTGAAATTGTTCCAGATTTGGACAATGTCCTCAAATGCAGTACCATGGTAACCTGAGTGCTGTCATGTAGTCCTAGCAACACTGAGGCCATAGGTACCCTGTGCTGGCCACCCACATAGACCTTTTTGAGCACACTAGCTGCACAGTCATCCTCCTCACTGTCAAAAGCATGGAAGGACGTTTAGGAGATATCTATATCAACAAATCATGAGAACCGGTAGAGAGAATCTGTAGGGCAAAACAGTTGTTGAAGACATAGTAGCCACATCATAATGCCTTTACTTCAGATCACTTCTGGTCTTGTTCCATGAAGGAAACACCTACTGCAGCTGAAGGATACTTGGAGCACAGGTTCTGGTTTAGTTTCACCCAAAACAAGTCAGGACTGCACAGCAATGTGAAGCAAAACATGGTGAAGGGGAAAAAAGAGAAAAGTAATTTGGAAAAGTCAGAAGGATAAATTCAACAGCACCCTTCTGGTCTGAACTGCTGGTCTGAAATGCTAATGTAGATGTTCCATTGTGCACAGTAAAGCATAACTATGAAATAATTTGTGTAATGAGAGAGCTCTGCATTTCACTGGGCAGCTCTCATCATCTGCAGGACATGGGGCTGTGGGTGAGAGACAGTAAGGGACTGCTCAAGCAAAGCAGCCAAGAGAGCAGAAGCTGTGCCTGTAGCTAATGCCAAATTCATTCTTTTCATATGGATCTTCTGACTTCAAATCTCTGGCCTTATGTATTATTTACATTGACTTATTGTAAGTATAACATAATCACAATGCCCAAAGTTTTTGTTTGGAGTGAAGACTGATATGTACTCTATTGTCCTAACTGAGAATAAATAAATAAGGGGAATTCTTGCTTGACTAGTCTGACAGCCTCTACAGAGCCATGACCAAATGGGTAGATGAAGGGAGATCAGTGGATATCATCTATCTTGACTTCAGGAAGGCTTTTGATACCACCTCCCATAACATCCTCATAGGTAAACTCATGAACAGTGAGTTAGATGATTGGTAACCGGCTCAAGAAGAGTTGTGATCAGCGGTAGAGAGTCCAGTTGAAAGCCTGAGGCCAGTGGTGTTCCCTAGGGATCAGTACTGAGTTTTAGTTTTGCTCAATGTCTTCATCAATGACCTGGATGAGGGGACTGAGTGTATCTTCAGCAAGTTCACTGATATAAAAAACTAGGGGCCACAGCTGACACACTGGAGGGCTGTGCTGCCAACACTGAGATGAACCTCATGAAGCTCAACAAGTGCAGAGTCCTGCTATCTGGGCAGGAATAACACCAGGAACCAGTACAGACTAGGAGTGGTTCTGCTGGAGAGTAGCTCCATGGAGAAAGACCTTGGAGTCCTAGTAGAAAGAAAATTATCCGTGGGATAGTAATGAGCCCTTGTATCCAAGAGGGCCTGTCCTGGTGACACCACACCTGGAATACTGAGCCCAGTTTTGGGCTGCCCAATTCAAGAGAGACAGGGATGTGCTGTGGAGAATCCAATGGAGAGCTACAAGGATGGCTGTGGGACTTGAACATCTCTCCTATAAAGAAAGACTGAGAGAACTGGGGCAGTTTGAGAAGACAAGGCTGAGAGGGGAACTTATCAATATCTATAAACATCTGAGGGGTAGGTGTCAAGATAAAGGTGATAGCTTTTTTTTTGGTGGTGCCCAGTGATAGGACAAGGAACAACAGGTATACAGGAGAACACAGGAGGTTCCACCTCAACATGGGGAGACACTTCTTTACAGGGAGGGTGATGGAGCACTGGAACAGGCTGCCCAGAAAGGTTGTGGAGTTTCGTTCTCTGGAGACTTTCAAAACCCACCTGGATGTGTACCTGTGTGGCCTGCCCTGGGTGATCCTGTTTTGGCAGGTGTTTGGACTCAATCTCTGGACATCCCTTCCAACCTAACGTTCTGTGATTCTATGATTATGTGATCTACCATACTTGAGGAGCTACATATGCTCTGATGTACAACAAAAGGCTTAAATGATTCATGGAAGGGCCAAAATAGCTCAAGACTGGAGGGATGACTTAGTTTACAATGAAAAGTTATTTTCCATCCAGGACACAGACACATCTGGGCATCTTTTTGCAACCATCTTCATTAAAGATGTTTTATGATAGAGCACATTCCAAAAGCAGAGTTTGTCCAGTCATCTGCACATACCAGCTGATGCAAAGACAAGTGGACAAACACTTCACTACGTAAGAAGAAAGAGATTACTGGTATTTCTGAAGAAAGCATCTGCCAAACATTAATCAGGATTTTCAGAAACAGGCTGTGTTTAACAGCTCACAGCCTAATATGTACCATACAGCAGCCAATATACCATCAAAGATTCTAAAACAAATAAATGTACAGCTTACCCACAGAAGACTTTCCTCTGGTTCTATTATCATGTACAACAGAGCAAATGCTTAAAGAACAGAGAGATACAGATAATTCACATGTCATGTTCTGCGTACTCTCTCAACCTGCAACTGAATACACTTCCTTGAGAATGATGCTGTTGTTATTATTTAGTACTAATATTATTAAATATCTTGGCAGAAGCTTACAAAATCTGCTCTTATTTCAGTCACTGAACTAAGGCTTGTAAAAAACTTGCAAGAGGAAGTTATTTACCCACGCACAGATTAGAACTGGAAGTGCCAACTTAATGTATTTTGACATTTTCCAGGCAGAAAATTCTGGTAGAGTGGCAGAGAGCCCTGAACACAGGTTCTTAAGCAAAGGCAAAGACACAATAGAAATTCAGAGACACATGTCCCAGCCCACAGGCTTTCTGGAGACCACACACACTATCACTAACAAATTTTACTGAGAAGTACGAAAGAAAATGTCATTGTTGGTAGCAAGGTCTGCCTCCGATTAGTTCATCTTTCCCATAAGGAGTAATCAAGGTTGCTGGTTATTTCCCAGAAGACAATGAGACATAGTAAGGGTGAGAAAGGTAGATATGAGCTAACATTTCTCTGCGGGTGAATTCACATTGCCCACATTCAGTTGCCGACCTACCACAGCCCTCTGGGTACTATTGAGAAATCATTTAGTATGGTATTCCTCTTATCCAAATTTAGACTCCTACAGTATAAACATCTACATAGGAGCAAGTCACCCTGTGCTCCCTTTGTAGTCAACAGAGAGAAATAGATACTTCTAGGGTGCAATTAATCTCATCTTAAAGAAGACATCTTCCAGATGATTTATGCCATAAAAGTACCTGTTTTTCCCTGACTATAAAGGGAGTCTGAAGTGATTTTTGCCATATGGACACCTCAGACATGGACAATAATATATCTAGCAGAGACATAAAGCCATTGATATTCCACACAGCCTGGAGTTAGTATAAATGTTTGGTCAATAATAACTCGAGCTGAACTCAGACGGTTGACCTAGAGGTGAATGGCTCTGTATTCCATTACTAAGCCTCTGAATCATCCAGTGTCTCTTTTCTTTTAAAGTGAAGTCTCTCCCTGGGTTTTAGATGTCACTTAATGGAATGTGGATATTAAATGTATGTAAATCCATAGCATTTTTGGATAGAGCTGGATTCCACAATGTCCCATTATAAACACTATCCCATTCTCCTCTTTGGAGCTGTCAATCTGTCAGGCAAAGGAGCCTGTAGACTCCCAAGGTAAATCCTTGCAATTTCAAGGGAACTGCAGTTGCCAAAAAGAAAGTTCCCAATGAAAATAGTCCTTTTGTGGAGACTATAAGAGACCCTCCTAAGCCATGTTTTTTATATCCTGAGATGATAGGAATTCTTATACCAAAAATAGCACAGCCTTTTTTTCCTCCCCCTGGGATCTTAATTTCCATTTTTTTCCCTATTCCTGTTCTCCGAAGTCTCATTCTGTGTCATGGAAGTATCTTCTATCATCTTACACTTTTGATTTCCATTATTTTTCTGCACTTTCTTTTGGTAGATTTTTTATTAGAATGTCCACTTCAGTTGTAAAATATGACCAAGTTTTTGCAATACAATTCTTTTTTTTGCATTTTTACCTTCAACCTAGCAGTAAACACTCAGGACAGAAAATCATTATCATTAATTTCTTTTTAAAGAGGTTAATGCAGCAGTATGTTCACTTAAACTCCAGATGCCAGGGACTATGTTATTTTACAGATGTCGTTTAATGGAATGTGAATAATAAACTCTGGCAAATCCACAGCACCTGGGTGTTGAGCTACTTTGCACTTTAAACATCCTTCCACTGTAATAGACAACCCCTGTTCATGCAACATGAGCTAGATAACCATCTCCACCAGTGTCTCACCAAGAGATTCAGAACTCCATCTTGTTAGATGGCTTGTTCAGTGGTCCAGTTCAGATTAAGTAGTTTGCTACATTCAAGACACTTGTGTACAAGCATGATATTTTTCTGAAGGAGGCACATTACACACCGCCTTTTCTGAGGCCATCTCTGCACTTCTGCAGAGAAGGTTGTGTAGCCTAGACTGTGCCTAGAACATGAAGTTCTTCTTCTTCAGAGGACCAGGTTTCACCTGAAAGATTATCCAAAGAAATAAATATTCATGTATCTCCTGTTTATTCTGTAAATTTCTGTTTACATCTTTAGCAAACTAAATGGATTTTGTGACAGCTGTTTTTCGAATGCACCTAAAACTCATCTTCTAGGTTTTCAGCAATTACCTAAATTACAGTGGTGGAAGCACAAAACAGTGGAAAATTACAGAGCTCCAAATTGATAAGCACATGGTGACCAGAGCAGACACAGAGGCTGGGCATAGACCCAGTACTCTGTGTTGCTGTGGCACTGGGGAGAATGGAGAGGCAAAACGGTGGCCCACAGTTCTTCCGCTTGTCACCTTCAATACTTTTGACCATAAAGGAAGAAAATTATATATATAGCATACATAACTGAAAAAGAAATTGACAAAAATGATTGTACAACAAAACTAAGGATATGGTTTAGGGGTGAACCTTGTAGAGTAGGTTTATCAGTTGGACTTGGTGCTCCTGAGGATCTGTTCCAACCTGAATATTTCTGTGATTTTGAATATTTCTGTGATCCTGTGATTGTGTGAAAGGGTACTACAGAAAAATTTGGAAAAGGAAAAATAAGGAAAAATAAATACATCTACCCTTTCCAATGAATGTCATGTATATGTTTTGCTTAGTTGCTTTCTAAGACATGCACAGAATCCAAACATCTAGTGCTCTGTTAGATCTGTTGCAGTATCCTCATGTATGTCTTCTGCAGTCTTCCTCCTTGAAGATATTCAAAAGCTATCTCAACAGGTCCTGACCACCAGCTCTAGGTGTCTTTGCCTGAGTAGGAAATTCTTCAGTACATTGAAATCTCCCATATGTTTCTCACAAAATCTAGCCTCTATATTTCACGACACAAAAGAAACAAAGAAAAACATAAAGTGGCCTTTGAGTTTTTTGTTGGGTTTTGTTGTTTTGGTTGTTTGTTTTTTTAAGAGCACTGCAAACTTAGTATCTTATTCGCATAGCAGATTGTGTGCTGATCTTGAGCTGCCACATCATAGTTCTGACAGGTCTTTTACTCATGAATGCAGCATTTCTCTGACAGACATGTCCAAAAAGAGATCAGAACCTAGGAAAAAGCGTAAGGTTAATTCACTTGGGAGGCAACACTTCTGTTCAGATTTTCAGTTTTACTCCCTTTCTCAGAGCCGCTTGAAATAGGTGAAATATTTTTATATCCATTCGGAAGCACTAATGTCTATCTTCATGTTGACAGTGGAGAGTAAAGATTGAGTGACAAGAGTTTACAAGCTAAGTCTGCAATTCTCTTAAACAACTTTCTATGGCTCCAATTTTGACTTTATTTTAATGTCTTGAAAAAGGCACAAGAAATGAATATATGATACCCAGCTGAGAAATCTAGCCACAGCAGTCTCTTAAAATGGGCAAGAGAAGTGACACAGCTGTAAGTGTCCAGTGATGGATTTTTATTGGGCATTTGAATTTCTAGAAGACAGTTTCTGACTTTCACTGCACATTAGTTAGGGTATTGTGTTAAATCCTATGACATGTAGCTACTGATTTTTGAAAGGTTCCACAAATTTTTATTTAATTTCTCAACTGTGGAGTTTCTGGAGTTTGCACTTCCAGCAAAATTTTAATAAATCAGTTCAAAACAATGATAAAACTTCCAATAGAATCCAGAGAGCAAATTAGGTGCTCTTGAAATTTAGCAGTTCTCACTACAAATCACTTGAGGGGAAAAGAAGTAAAACCTATCCGAATCTTAAAGGTTTGAATGCCTGAAGTGAACATGAACACCATTAGTGTTTCTGAGATTTTGTTCAGAAAATTCAAAGTATTAATGTTTCACATTTCTTTTTGATTAAATTATAGACACTATGACAAAGTTTCTTCTTGTTTTACTAAACACTGGTTGACATTGTTGTCAGACAAGAAAGCAGGAAGACAGTGCTGCCTTCCTACTTATGAATGGAAAATGCTGCAATGTGGGGAAAGGTCTACTTTTGCTCAACAATTTGGGCATGGCTCCTTACCCAATGGATGTTCAAGCAACTAAAAATAAAAACACATTACAAATTAATCCTAAATGTCTCCAGTCCTACTTTCTCATGTTACATTTTTTCCCCTTACATCCAGTGAAACTTGGAGCCCAGAAAAGGGAAATCTAAATACAAAATTCATTAAGTAAAGGACTGAAACACCAGATTTCAGTGGAGCTTAAGCACTGATATAAAAGCCAGGAGCTTCCTGTGAATGAAGACATATCGGAAGCACCCGTCCTGTTTGTGGTTTTGTGATAACTATCCCCCCCATATCCCATTTTGTTCTTCCATAAAATCTGTCTTGGAAGATTGATGCCAAATACTCATCATTCATTGCAGATCTTCTCATTCTTGTCAACATCTTTCAGATTCTATTCAATTTGTCTAAATCATTCCCAAAATCTAATTGCTCTGGTGTGCTGTGCATTGGATATTGGGGCAGATCCCAAGTACCCACCAAAGCCTCACTGAACAGTCTAGCTGCCTCTTGCATCTTCCTCACAGTAGCCTGATAGTGCTTCCCAGAATAAGATTTGCTGTTTCTGCATCATCTTTACATTGCTGACTCACTCCACGTGATATACATTCTCCTTTTCTGTTGTATTGCTGCCCCATGGCTTTTTGTGTTTCCCTCTCTGAGCAGTAAGTCAGGTTTTATCTATATTGATAATCTCATCGATTTGGGATCATATATCTAATTTATTAATTTCACTTTAAATGCTCCTTATGTTCTTCGATCTGTTTGCCATGTCTCTGGCAAATGTATCTGATCCTTCTTTGTACTGCAAGCTAAGACTTTAGCAAAAAACGCTGTCTGCCTCCCCGCTCCTGTAAGACCGCACTTGCAAGCCACACCTAGCCAGCAAAATGCTGATGCCTTTGAAAGCCTCTGAAGTTTTTGAAAGCAGCATTTCAAGCAGCTGCTCAATCAGTTTAGGCTGACAATTCTAAGCTTACTTCCTCAGCTTTACAGAAGTCTTGCGTGGGATAATTCTGTCTATAGTAGAGAGGCATCCTATATACTGCTTTGCTCTTATTCACTAAATCAAATACTCTCAGGAAAGGAATTGAGATTGATTTGACAGAGTGTATCCTTGGTATGCTTATGTCAGCTATTTTAACCCTTTAGGATCCTCCTGCAACTTATTTATTGTTTATTTAACAAATTAATTCAGGACCTTTCCAGGAGCTAATTTTACTATATGCTAGCTGAAATTCATATTTTTATTTTAGACTTTCTGCTTTTATATCCACAGTCTTCTGCTTTTTTAATGCTTATTCTAAATCATGTGCCTCCTTTTTCACCCACAGAAGTACAGCATGCGAAGATTATATTTCTTCTGTCCAGAACATCTGTAATAATTAATTTCACTGATTGGGATATGAATGTTATTGACAACAATACATTCCTAAAATCGTTCCAGTGGCTATTTCTGGACTGCCCAAGTGAGACATTTGTATGATAAGCACTTTTCTACTAATTAATTATTGCTACTCACCTTTCAAACATACCATGTGACTTTATATAGCAGCTTGATACATAAGACCACCCTATGTCCAGCTAAAAGCAGAGTGTCCCAGGAACAGGATATGGACATTTTGGGATGTTTTTGGCAAGTGATTGGAGAACAGTGCTACTAACCACTGCTTGTTACAAGGCTGCATGTCTGCTGCTCCCTCCTGGAGCTCCTGAGGCCCCTGCTCTGCCATTAGAGAGAGGACTTTGCGTAGTTCCTATTTCAGGAACTAATCAAACAGAATCTCTGTAATTTAAATGTATCTTAGGATTTCGTTCATGACTTTATTTAATGTGAAAGAAGTGCAGCATTGACTTCCACTCCTTGTTTCCTTTAAATAAAGTTACAAGAATGAACTCATTCCCATCTGCTCTGCCCTTTCTCACACTGAGCATAAAGTGTCACTCTGGATAAGAAATTCTTCTTGGTTGGCCATAAAAGGGAGAAACAATTCAGTCTAGTCATGAAAAAAAGATGACAGTGCAAAAAGGACCTGCCAGCATAAAAACATCTTATGTCGGGACTTTTAGCTGCCCTTTAGCATTAATTTTAACCAAACAGACCACCCAGAAAACACTACTCCAAACATGAGCATAAGATTTACTAGCAGCAATGAAAGTTTTTCTCATCTGATTACCCTGTAAATACTCAAGAGAAATCTTTAGCAAACAGCTTTACCTGAACAGCTGGCACCAGCAATGCTGAGAAGTGGCAGAACGTGGCCTTCAGCTGAGGCAGGCTAAGATTTGTGAAGCCTTTTTGAACTGAGGCCTTTCTGAACCTGCCAGCAAAGTGAGTGATTCACCACAAGATCAAGGAAGAGCAGCTCAGCATTTGACAGCACTCGTTAGTTAATGCTTCTGAATAATTTCTCCAAGGATGGCAGAGTTTTGAAGAACTCCGAAAAGGGATTTTTTTTTTTTTGTTTTAGCCTCTATTATTTACTGCAAGAGATAAGGGAAGACACAGCTGTGCTGAAGAGGACCTCTGCTATACATATGCTCTGTTTCCAAGGTCTATATAAAAACATCAGCTGTTCAATTGAGAATTTTAAACACTTTCAATTAATAGGAATTTTTACCTGTTATAATTCCTTTTATCTTACACTCCATTAATTTAATTTATTTTTTGTTTCCCCTTGTGTTTCATAGGTGTAGTCAAGTCATCAAAGGAAAGGGAGGTGCTTCAGTCTCTGTGCATAAGGAATAAGTCTGTATTCACCTCACCAGGGGAGCCTACAGATCCACATGGTGCTGTGCTCGTGCCGATATAGACCTGCTCACCCATGCCCAGGAGTGCTCTGCTGTATCCCACCCTTCTCTTGGCAAGTGTGCATCCCCACACACTTACACTTTTGCATAGACAGTGTCTTCTTCCAGCATTTACTCTGCCCACTGCCTCCACTTCTGCCCTAGACCTTCCCTTATTCCCTCTGGGAAGCTCTGACAAGCAATGCCTGGAAAAGGACCTTCTCCCCCAGCATGGACCAGGCACAGTGCTTGGGCCTGGCACATGGCATCCCTCACAGGACCATGCCCTGCTGGTGAGCAGCTGTGGCAAGGCCCATAGCCAGCTGCAAGAAGGTGTGTCACTTTCATTCAGAGGAGAAATAAAGTACTCCTGGCAGCGGGTTCCCCCATGGCAACTGGCCCCATCACTCTCCCATGTGGTAGGCAGATGGTGGCCGTGCAGGCATCTGGCCATCATCGCTTGGCCCCTGCAGCCCCAGCCCCATATGCCCCACTCAGTGGCTGACACCACTTGTCAGACTAGAAATCATTTTTCGAGTATCACTAGTGTGGTTTAAACAAAGGCATAAAAGGGCAAACTGTGTTTTTTTCTGCATTAATGGCTACTGGACCCAGAAGCTCCTGAAGTGCAGGAGGTAGATGAGTTTGATTTGTTACCTGGTAGAAACACTGGAAGAAATGAGCATCAGCACTGTCAGTGGCATGGCTCTCTTCACTACTAAAACGATCAGACTGAGCTGTGCTGGGAGAAAAAGGAAAAGGTTTTCCTTAAAAGTATCTCACCTTAGCAACAAGTTTCAGCACAAACCTTCAAAATTCAAGCATGTTAAACTGTAACCCTAAGCTAAAATGAAAGAAGAAACTGCTTTGCCAATTTGTGACACAGCTGTGCCCTTACTGCTGCTGCTACTAAACAGTGCTGAGGGCTGGCGTGGGAAAGGGATGCTTTGATATTACAGTGGTGATTCATGCATGAGGAGGTACTCAAATGAAGGCAAGAGGGCAAGTAAGTATCTATTCACACTGCTTACAAATCCAAAGCCAAAATAAAGACAGTGAGGCAAAGCACACTTTGAGGGCTATTACATCCCCACAGCAATTCCAGTGTAATGCTGAAGGTCTGAGGGAAAAGCTTGGCAAGACCCAGCAAACAGCTTGCCTCTTTTTCCCCCGTGTTTGCAAGAAAACAGGCACCATGCTATGACTTCATCTTGTGGTAACCAACCACAGGCAACCTCTCAGACAGGCAGAGGCGCTGCTGAGGAAATACCTTCAGCTTACACGTCTGCTAAGACTGAGCAAAGCCATCAACCTTGCCTGGGCATGTGATAACAGAGCTTGCAATTTCAAGGTCTGAACACAAGCTGGAGCAAGTCAGAGGTGAGCAGCGAACACAGGAGATCAGGGCAGGACACGACTGGTGTATTTGGATCAGCTAGGCTATGGGGTGCAAGGGCATGTGCAGAGGTTGGAGTTACAAGGAAAATATTGTGCTAGAGTTCTTTAGAAAAGCATATCTGGGGCCTTCTGGAAATTAAGGGGGGAAGCGACGAGCGATATATTATTGAACATCATTATGCTAGGAGACAACTGTTCTAGAAAGCAAAGAGGTGATCAGTGTTTACAGAGCCATCCCATCAGTTCTACCAGCCTGACACAGAGAGAGGTAGCCACAGTAAGGAGGCAAAATACTGGGGGACTTTAATTTCAGACATAAGCTTCCCTCTTACCCTGAAGGTCCTTTGCCACTATGAGGCTGCATGGGTTCTCAGCATTCAGCACTGCATAGTGCCAGAGAAGGTAACTGTGACTTTTTGTGCAGATTCATTTCACCATTTTTAGCATTCAGAATTTGTCCTAGTGATTCTTGGAATTTGTCCATAACAGTTTTGATTTGACCTGAAGTTGTCCTAGCTACATTTAATCCAATTTTGTCACAGATTGGTTAATAAGAGATTTGATAATGTAGATCCTCTTGAAAAAGTGTTCATTTTAAACTTGCAGGAAAATATAAACCTGTGAATTTAAAAGCATATCAAAATACACTGTGGATTTCTCCCACTCATTTTCTTTCAAGGCTGTAATATAACGGAATGTACAATTAGTAATGTGTATTCTTACGTTTAGAAGCCACAGAATCACAAGATGTGAATTAATGAGTTCTCGTTTCTAACTGTGAAAAATGGGCTTCACGGATCATTTTCTTTACAGTAGTGGTAAGTTGCAAGGCAGATGGTCATGATATTTGACCTATCTTAGTCACCTCTAAACTTGGACTCTGTCATCATTTGTGCTGTTAGGGCACTGCGTAATGCTGATGCTGCCTGTTAGACACTGTGATACCATTCCCAGAGGGACCTCTGCTTGACATGTCAAATGAACTCATGTGGTTACATATTTCTTTGACTGAATGGAGGTAGTTTTATGGTCAAAGGAGAAGAAAGTTGTGTATTTCTGAAGCCAAGATCATGGATTCTGTATTACATATACTGTATAAGTCAGTTGGTATCCTGTTCCTGTGCATATTAAAAAATATAGAGATCATTACTTAGAATCATAGAATCATAAAATTAACCAGGTTGGACAAGACTTCCAAGATCATAGAGACCAACCAATCACCCAGACCTAGACCATGGCACCAAGTGCCTCATCCAGTCTTTTCTTGAACTTCTCCAGGGATGGTGACTCCACCACCTCCCTGGACAGCCATTCAAATGGAATTACTCTGTGAAGTAATTCCTCCTAATATCCAGCCTATACCTCCCTTGGCACATCTTGAGACTGTGTCCCCTCATTCTGCTGCTGGTTGCCTGGGAGAAGAGACCAACCCCCACCTGGCTACAACCTCTTTTCAGGTGGTTGTAGACAGCAATGAGGTCACCCCTGAGCCTCCTCTTCTCCAGGCTAAGCAACTCCAGCTCCCTCAGCCTCTTCTCACAGGACTTGTGTCCCAGGCCCTCACCAGCTTCGCTTGACCTTCTCAAAGGTACTTGTTCCACTTAGAATATCTCTAGAAATGTTCTAAAACTTCATGGCTGACAAGGGATATCAGATATATTTTCTGTATGTGTGAATTCGTTCAATAGTAAGGTAGAAACATCTATTTGTAGTTCTAAGAGCTTTCTATATTCTCTTACATAGCTACAGATTCTCTTTTCAGCTGTTTTCCCAAATTTGTCTACAGTACAACCAAAACTGAAGTCATTTTAAAGTGAGCCACTTTGGTGAAAAAGGGTGGTTTAAATCTGGCAAAATATAGCAGCTACAAGTTCATATCTGACTCTGCTAAACAAAATCCGGCTTTACTGGTATGTGCAAAATCATTCATCTCAGTAATCTGGGAGATGAAAGATTTTAGTCTTGAATACCCCTGTGATACAAAGGTCAGGGATGTAAGAACATTGTACCAAGTAAGTATTTTCAAGTTTAGAAACATTAGGAAGACTGTCAAAAAAACATTTAAATACTTTTCAGTTTAACCTCTCGATGTTCATTGAGCAATTTTATGTATTCATGAATAACTCACACAGAAGGAACAAAAAGATCATTCCTTCTCTCAAAGCTTGAAGTGTGCAATCAGGAAACAGAAACACTATGCCATTAATCTGACCAATCATGTGGCACAAGCACTAATCAACACAGAGTGAAGCCATTTTTTCCAATAGCCGACAGGCCAAAAAAACACTACTGCAGTATCTAGAGATTTGGAAAATTCAGTTACTTTACAGACAATTTAGAAACAGGAAAATGGATCACGCTGGCTAAATTTACCAACTAAATTGTTAGCTTCAAACAATGTCACCTAGCTATTTTTTTAGCCTGTTATGCCTTTGAAGCAAAGACTGTTGGTAATATGCTCTTTCCTTGGTCCTCATTTTCAGAGTAAAGATTGCTGCAGACACCTGAGACAACAAAATAGCTACTGTTCTGTCTGTCTGTAAGTGGCATGATCTCTTACTGCTCAGATCCCTCCTGAATTCCTACTTTGCCAAAACAGCACAAAATCTAACAAAGCTCTTTACATTTGAAGAACTTGATCCCCAAGTACATGGTACAGCACCTAACCTACCCACACAACTCCTGTCTGTAAACGTCACTGTTCATGTGGCAAATAATGCTCCTCTTGCTTAGGAGTGCCTGTGTGAGGCTTACAAAGTGGATTAAGATCACTGCATGGAAAATACTGTTCAAGTGTAATAGGCTTTCAAATTATTACTAGCGGGCGTCATAATAATGCAGAATTCATCACCACTAGAGTAGATTTTTATCTGGAAATCCTGGAATACAAGTAAGAATCTGTTTAATTAGAATGAAGACCAGTAACTGATGCTTAATTGGGATACTATTAGAATAAATTCTGTTTAATGGAGTTTCCTTTGATTTTTTCTCATTTATAAAGTGGTATCTAGGTATTAAAATAGAAGCGAAGTTTTAAACTTCAGTCTGTTAAAAGGGATTTCACTAAAATATTTAAAGCTATGAATATAATTTTAATTTAAAAGACATTTCTTATGCCTAATTTAGATACATATACAGATTTGGTTTGCCTTTAATAAAATGTCTTTTTGATTAGAAATTCCTAAAGAATTTAAGACGATCATCCGTTTACTTACATGTCAGAAGTAATGTTGAGTCTTCTAAACAATCAGACATGTGCTTAACTTGACAGCAGCAAGACCACCCTGGTGCATGAAGTTAACCATGTGCAAGGATATTTGTAGGACTGGCATCTAACAGCCTCTCATAAGGGCCACTCTTGTCGTTTGAAAAGGTTTGCAGTTTAAGTGGAAACAAGGAGTTGAAGGTGGAGAGCAATGATGTGAAAGGACTCCATAATGTTACTCTTTCATAATTTGAAGCACAGTTTTTATTTTTTTTTCTCTTTATGTCTGGGGGGTACATACTAAATGTTGTCCTGGTGGCTACTCTGGGATTCTTTCATCACTTCAGACAACATCTGCAGTGGAGATTGGATCAGCATGGATTTTGGTGCTCACGTAAAGCCACTAAGGATCTGGGTCATCTTGCCAAAGTAACTAAGAATGGATTCCCACTGAAATCAACTGTATTTGAAGAATATATAGTAAAGCCAGGAAAAAAAATCAGATTCACACATCCTGGACTAAATGCTTGCAGCCACTTCCAGGCACAAGGTAATTAAGTTAGCTATGGTATGCCACCCAAGTCTCAGTAGCACTCACAAGCTGAAATCTCCACTGTAGGGAAGGGTGAACTGGCAATGGTATTCAAAACTTTTCCTTGATGGGTGGCAGCTTAAAAAGTTGTTCAAAACAAGCTTATTTCTCATCTAAGAGCTCTTCGTAACCTCAAAGTGAATGACTGTTAGTCATTTCATGTACTTCTCCCTGAAAGATCTTCTTATCACAATAATTGTAAATTTGGTCACTTCCCCTTTACCACTCCTGTTAAGGTTTGGTTTCTTCTTTACATATTCAGCACTTTGCAGAACTTCACATGTCTGTTGGCATGTTCCTGTTCTCCCTGATTGCTCTGCCAAAGATGTCAGCCTTTGGGCAACTTCATTTCCTCCCCAAACACTCTGTGGTCTCCAGGCTGTTCCCTGCACACACAGAGCAATTTTCTAATCTCAGTGCCTCAGGCATTCAGACCTTCCTGCTCAGCACAGAAAGCTGTCTCCCATCACCTTCACCATGTGCAGGATAAACCCAGCAACTTGCATAGCTACTTTTCATCTATATTTAGAGGTAAAGTGTCATCCAGGCATTTCCAAACCCTGACTTTCCATTTTACAGCAGTACATGTATCATCATCAAATGCAATACTGACAGTTGCAGAGTAAAGCATAATACATTCATACATGCACATCTGTACAGAGCAGACACATGAAGTAATTTCTTTTAATGCAAATTATTTGAACTCAGGATACCACATTTCCCTTCAGTTCATGTGAACTTCAGATTTTAAGTGAAGCTTTTGCAACTGTACTTGCAAAAACTTCTAGAACAAGAGTGTAGAGTATAATTTCACCTGCCCAAGTTTGCACAGAGCCTGAAAGAACAGATCTGAGAAATGGGGATAACTACATTCAGCACATTACATGAGGTGCTAACTCAGATTTGTGGTGATGTTTCCAATGTCATCATTTTAATGTTGTCAAGTTGTTAAAGAGACTAGTTTGATGAGCTGAACATGAAACCTCAGAAAAAGATCCTGTCCCACTTTCAAGAAGCCTAACATACACTATGTCTTTGCAAAGAAGTATTGTGCTATGAATCAAAGTACTTGTACATTTTAACAGGAGGAGTAACCTCTTTGTGATGTGCAGAGCATATATGTATACCAGCACAGTGCCCCATTCCCATTCCACTCTCAGTTTCACCCTTTCATACACAAGGTCTTTCACTAAAACCTACCACATACTCATGCAGACTTACTCACAAAGGCTACATCTAAGTGATCTCACTTTTTCACAGCAATGGTCTCCTGCTCCCTCCTTTCCTGTTCTCTGACTCCTAATACTAAATACTAGCAGGTGCCACCTAGAACATCTGTCCCAGGGACTCTCATGAATTCTAGTAGTTCTGATTAATGTGATGCATTATATAATTTGATGTCTCTGGGTTTGGGAAATCTGATGTATGTAGACAGAATGGTTACCAGAAAGGTGTCTGCCAACATGTAATCTCGTTTAGGATATATATGGGAGAGAACTGTCATATTGCTCTGGGTCAAAGATAGTAGAGAACTCATACCCATATTTACATGGGACACATCTTACACAGAACCAGTTGTCTCACCCTTCCACCCCCACCTCCCCCCCCAAAAAAAAAGACAAGACAGTCAGCTATTGAGGCTGGATTAAAAGAAAAACATGAGAGACTTGGAAAACCTCTGTAGTTCATAGAGACGTGAAGAAAAATAAGATAAAAACTTTCAGAGAAACAGTGCCCAGGATGTGGAAGGAAAGTTTTGGACAACTTTGGCCAAAATCCTAAGTGATGAAATATTGAAAGTGGCAGGGAAATTGAGGCAGAAGAATGTATATAATCCTTTGTTGTTTCTTTGTAGCCATAAATATTCCACACACAAATTCAATCCGGTTTCTGGAGCTATGCAGAACCTGTATGTTTGTATGTTTTGGCAAAAATATACCCTTAAGAGACCATCTGACCTGGGGAAAAGCATCTATATTTAAGCTATTGTGATAAATCAGGTAGGCCGAAGAAATATAATTCATGACTGACAGCAGACAGTAAACTCCACTGAGTCTATTTTGCAAATGAAATTTCCAAATGTATTTGCATTTATACCAGATTTAGCTCTCTAAATAAAATTATCATGTTTCTTAGGAGCATGTTAACTATAAGCATCTTGGTTTTCACAAGTCATGACAGAAAACCTGTCTCATAACTTAGACATGCCTTAAAATATACAAAGAAACAATAACTAGGTCTTTTTCTGGAACAATAATATATACAATCTGATTTCTTAAATTCAGATTGTTTCTGTCAAATACCATCATTAACAACCAAATTAAGAATTTGGTCTCTATCACCATCTTTGGTTTATACGGAGTTCGAATGGTTTATTTAAGACACCTTGAATCACTTAGTAGGTAGCAATTTGTAAGCCTTGAATCACTGATGATATTTTGATGGTGTGGGGGGAGTTTTTTGGCTTGTTTATTCTGTATCTGTTGCACCTTCAATGTATTCTGCCTTTTAAGTGTCCATAAAGATCAAATCTTTGGAAAATAAATGCTTCTGAGTCCTCAGTGATGCATAGAGAATATGACAGTTAATGTAATTTTAAAAACCATGAGAAAAAAAGCTCAAAATAAATACTAAGACATTTCACACTAGAGAAGGCATTATTAACCCTGTCCTGGAGGAATACCCCAACATGTAGTCCTCCTATGGGCCTCTCAAATCTTCTCACCAGACTGAAACTGGTGCCCACATTGGCTGTATTTGAGAGGCAAGAATTTTAAAGACAGAACTATTAATGCTCTAGATAATCAATGCTAAAAGAAAGAGAACAGAAAACTGCAGCACTGGGGCATTAGCAGTATCCCAAGCTGTACAGCCAGATTCTCATTTGATGTCAACTGGAAAGGTTGCAGTGCAACTAAGCTGACTTATCCTTGCTGAAGATCTTTTGTTTTAGTGCTTTGGGCTACCCTGGTGAGTTACAGCTACATGCTTGTATATATAAGAGGATTTGTTCTACACAAGAGTTATTGACTGATATTTCATTAACATAAGAAAGAAAGGAATGTTGATGATTGAATGTAACCTCTAAAATCTGGCTCAGAGCTACTGAGGTTCCTGGGTTTTTTTACTCTTTGTATCTACTCTACTTAAAATTATTACTTAGGATCGCAGAGGAAAAGAGCCTGCTCTTGCCGTAACTTTGCCTTCCCTTGCATAGAAGACAGGAAGGAGACCTTAGACTCCCACAGAGCCTCTTGCCAGAGTTGTTGTATACAGCAATCCCTTTCAAGACCTATTTCTTTAGATCTGAAAGTGAGTCACATTGCTCGTGCCCTGATTCTGTTCAGACTAGCTCAACACACAAAGATTTGAGTGGGAGTCTTGCAGGTATAAATGCTCAGGGAAATTCACTTGAGTAACTGGATAATGGCTTGTTCCATTGAGAAGTTTAAATGAATTCTGGGATTCTTGGACTGTGAAATGTGAACCTCTCATGTCCTACAATCTGCTTTAAAAAAGGAAGAAAAAAATGGGTTGCTTTTTTCCTTCTTGTGAAAAGGAAAAGCCTCTTCTCAGCAGCTGCATTTCTGTCAGAGGACCTGGCAAACTCTGGGGAGCATCTTTGCCTGTATGAGCTTGAAGCCTGACAGAAGGTCTGGAGATACTGCTGTTACCACTGTGAGACAGCACATCTCCTTCTCTACATGGATGGTGTCCATGCACAGTTCAGGCACCGATGGCCCTGAGCATAGGATAAGGGTCCTCTCAGCTTTTCAGATATGTTTGTGTCTAGGAGGGAACCTCTGACAATAAATACCATTGATCAAAAGAAGTGAGCTTTTCTTAATCACAGTAAAGTGTGCTCCCTCCCTCCAAATAAAGTGCATGTCAGATCAGTCAGACATTCTTGATGACCATCCTCACTGAGCTATTCAGCCATAATGATTGCTGGAATTTGCCATCAGATAGTGCATTACTGCTATTACCTCCTGGAGCACAAGCCCTATGAGAAGAGGCTGAGGAAGCTGGGGTTGTTTAGCCTGAAGAAAACCCAGGGGAGACCTTATTGCTCTCTACAACTACCTGAAAGGAGGTTGTAGACAGGTGGGGCTTGGTCTCTTCTCCCAGGAAACCAGTGACAGAATGAGAGGACACTGTCTCAAGTTGTGCCAGGAGAAGTTTAGGCTTGAGGTGAGGAAAAAGTTCTTCACAGAAAGAGTAATTGGCCAGTGGAATGTGCTGCCCAGGGAGGTGGTGGATTCACTCTCCCTGAAGGTGTTCAAAAAAGATTGGATGTGGCACTTGGAGCCAGGGTTCAGTTGTCAGGTGGTGTTAGGTATTAGGTAATAGGTTAGACTTGATGATCTGTGAGGTCTTTTCCAACCTGGTTGATTCTGTGATTCTGTCATGGACACCACCCCAGCACAATACTCCACCCTTCAGGAAACATAGCTAGACCCTCTCTGGTTACTGGAAGATACACTGTCATTCTAGATACAGTCCAAATATAGCCAACCTTAGCAGCCAGTCTCATTTGCAAATGCAAGTGAGACGACATCAGCATTTCATGCACACAAATTTACATGTTCTTAGGTAAAGAAATAACAAACTGTAACTCCCTGCAACATACAAAGAAGTTGGACACAATTTTAATACTGATACTGAGAAAGGAAGAGCAATGCCACATCAGAAACATCTACAATTGCGCCTATGTAAGTGGTGGCAACTCATGAGGTCAGTGTGGGTTGGGTTTGCATAGGAGAGGGGTTAATAGAGTGAATATGCATGTCATTCTGTGAACTATAGATATCTGAAAATAAATAAAATGGGATTAAGCATAGATATTTATGAACTGTATCAGTGACATCACTTGTCTTAAATAAATTTGATAATGCTTAAATTCTAGTTTTTAATTCAAGGAATACATTTTATTTTAATGGGGAAAAAGCAAATGCTTTATTAAATGAAACACAGTGAATGTGCTTATATTTTCTAGAAACAATTGAAGTGGGACTGGAGGGTGAATGAAGATGGAAATGCAAGATTTGGGAAGGAAAGATTCACTTCAATGACCTGAGTCTAAACACTACAACACCATGAAGCTGCATGAGCTCTCTAGCATTACATGGTGAAGTTCATTGTTTAACTCGAATACAGAGAAGTGCATAAGCTGAAATTAAACTACACTAGAAATACAATTTTTACTGCCAGTCTCTCTTAATAACCTTCAATGATAGAAATATAGATTAAAAAATTAAGGAAGGTAAGTAAGATTTTTGTTCAGAAAAATCTTTACATCCAACCAAAAAACACCTTTTTAGTGACAATGCTATGAATGCCTGTTAGTTAAGCACCAAGACTGCTGAAAAAAAAAAAAAAGGAGATCAAAATTAGTTTCCTGGCTATGCAACAAACTCCCTCATTAGGGGAAGCTACTCCAACCATTTATATATCTTGATTATGTATCTTTTAATTATTTGCATTATTTGCTAAACTTTTCTTTGATATGACTCAGTACTTGCAGTCTGACTTTCTGAAGAAAAAGTTTTCACCAGGGAATATGCAGGACATCTTCACTGCAGTTAGCCATTTGTCAAGGAACAGAGTTCTTGACCATGTAGTATAAACACTTTATTAGGTAGTATAATACAGTCCATTGGACAGGGTGTCAAGAGATCTCAAAACTTGTCTTTAGGCAATGTTTACCCTAGTGTAAACCATTCGAGGTGACAAAATAATGATCCCACCTCACCTACTAAGCCAGCGATGCCCAGCTGGGACAGTCCACTTATCCTGGACCCCATCCCACTTCTCCTGGACCCCATCCCACTTCTCCACCGCTTTGCAGAATCACAGAAAACATCCAGTTGGAAGAGACCTCAAAGATCATCCAGTCCAACCTTCGACCCAGTTTAGGGTCAGTCCTAAACCATGTCCCTAAGTGCCAGATCTACACACTGCTTAAACATCTCCAGGGATGGCGACTCCACCACTGCCCTGGGCAGACCCTCTCTGTGAAGAAGTATTTCCTAGCATCCAGCCTAAACTTCCCCGGTGCAGCTTGATATCTTTCCCCCTAGTCCTGTTGCTTGATACCAAGGAGAAGAGGCTGTCCTCCTGCTCACTCCAACCTCCCTTCAGGTAGTTGGTAGAGTAGGTAGTTGGTCTCCCCTCAGCCTCCTCTTCTCTATACTGAACAACTCCAGCTCCCTCAGATATTCCTCACAGGCCATGTGCTCCAGGCCCTTCACCAGCCTCGTCACCTTTCTCTGGACATGCTCCAGAACCTCAATGTCCTTCTTGTAGTGACTTGACTAATTGTTTATCTTAGAGGAGAAGCATGATCTGAATGAGGTAAGGCATTTTAAAACCTCCACCAGATTATTTTTGTAGTGTTTTGTTTTCTGGAAAGCAGTTGTATTTAGGACTAGCAGCTTGCACATGTGGGAGCTGAGGTGAACATATGCAAATTTCCCTCCTCCCCTGCCCCTCATCTCAGGGATAAGATGGTCTCCACAAAGGTGAATTAAAACTGAAATATAACGTGTGACACCACCTTAGTAGATATGCCTATCTACTAAGTGTATAAAACAGGGTTACTTCATGACCTTAGATGCCAATAAGAAATTCAAATGAGATTTTTCTGTCTAGCCTGAGGAATGTCTCAGATGTGTGCTACTCCCCTTGATCAGATTTTTTGTTCTGCAGAGTTTTATTGTCAGGGATGGTGAGGGGAGATGTTTAAAGTTTATGGCCATATAGGAAGTGGTTTGATGCTAATTCAGCCAGTCTGTGGGCATTCTCTGAGCCCAGACAGTGGTACACTCAGGTGTAAGAGTAGCCTGCAGCCCTATGCCTGGGGTCTGAAACTTTCCCAGTGCATCACAACACCATGAAATCCAGGGCCAAGCAAACTCCTTTCCTGCCTCCATTCTTCTAAGATCAGTAGATCTTTCAGGAATGAGAATGAATTTGGAATATCCCAGTAGCACCTTCTATGGTATAAAGGTAAGAGTGCCTTCTGCATTTGGAAGCTGCGATATTTGTGAGGATCCATTATCATGTCTTACTATGTCAGAGAAAAATGCCTTGATCAAAACTGTTCCTTTTCTTTTTTTTTTTTATGTAAAACAGCACAGTATATAAACAGGAAAAAAAAATACATGCTGGAACTGGTCTCTGTGTTAAATTTCAGATCTAAATATTATTGTGGTGCAAGGGAAAGTATATGAGCAGAGATGGCTCACTGGGGTACTAACAATTTAAAAGACATATAAAAATGCAGAGATGGCTGCTTTCAGTCTTCTTTACCAGAACTGTTCACTGTTTCCAGGGCTGGAGAGAATATAGCTCCACAGCACTGAGGAGTTCAGAAGTGGTTTTTTTTTTCTTTTTTTTTTAATCTTTGAAGACACTAGTAGGCACATTAGGACTGCCCATACATGTCCTCTCAGAAAATAAATACTCAAATTCTCTGCTTCTTGAAAAAAAAGATGTCATGAAGAAGGTGCCATTGATTGGGACTCAGCAGAGACTTCTTGCTTGATTTGAGACTAAGCACTTTATAACTCTCTTCTCCAATTTCTCATTTAGTTGAAGGTGGACCCAAGATGCTTCCCCAGCCATGGGTACTATAAAAGTTATTTTGGTTTGACTTGTGATCTACTCAGATGGGACACATTGGTACAGAGAGAGCAGCTGGGCTAGACATATGCTGCAGCATGTGATTTGAAATATTTTCATATGTGAAGATGATAAACCACAAAAAACAGTTTCCATGAGAGTGCAGATAGGAATTCCACATCCTTCAAGGAAAACCCAAACACTGTGAAAAACAAAGATGATTCTAGCTCCAGGCTGTGAATGTACTATTCCTCAGTACTCATTTAAGACATATATATAATTCAAACATTTTTGAGATACTCTCTTTCCCTTCCCACTTTCTTAAGGTGACAAATTAAACAATTCCAGTCACTTACTGAAAGAAATTAATTTCCTGCTTGCCCTCATAACACAAGAGCTTCTCCCTCACTAAAATATTAAAAAAAAAATGTAAAATAAAAATATTTCCCATTGCTTGAAGTCTTCAGCATGATGGTCTTAGATACACAGTGAGGAGTTTATTATTCAAACTTTGAAATTTATGTTAACATTTTCTTATGCAAATTCTGACATTTATGCTCTGTGAAATTTGTGGCATTTGTTTTTCATCCACCAGGTGACATTTTTGGTATTTGCACATTTAAATGGTCAGATGTTTCTTTCTGGTTTGCAGGCATGTGTCACCTTACTGTGGATAAAAAGCTAAAAATATTTATTTTTCAAAAAGGCATGATGGAAGTGTAGGATAATCTTGACACTTCAGGGTGGAGGTGTGGATGAGAACATCTGCATAAGCCTTGCTCATGAAGCAATGGGTCAGAACAAACCACAATATTGGCATAGTTAAAAATATATAGTATATGCCAATATGACATAATATTTGGTTTATAGTACTCTGTAGTACTGACTGTAAGAGACTTACGTCTCTTACTGTAACCAGAGAATCATTAATCATTTAACAGTTTAAACAGTTGAACAAACTTCTTGAGAGCCCTTAACATATCCTCAACAGGCCGGAAGCAAACAGCAAGAAATTAGAAGCAGCAAATCTTCAGGAAGAGGAAAATATCAGAAGTCACTGTTATGACCTCACATCTATTATTATTCTAACTCTATAACAATGTCCTTTTACTCTTCTGAAAATACCATATCCATCACACTGGGATAAAACTGATCTATGTTCAATGGCTATGCATTGTGACAAACATCAGACTGCAGCTCTTTCTTGGCTTTTATAAAAGGATACTTATACTTTCCACTTCGCTAATTAAATTCCATTAAAAAAAACCAAAACATAAAAAAGAAAAGAGAGGTCAGGGAGTAAGATCATTTAGAATATAAAGAGGTATGTTAATATCTCATCTGTTTTCAGTGTAACTCACGAGTCACTATCTAAAATTATGTGACATGACCACATAGCCAGTATACCTGAGCTAAGAATGAGACAACAGGTGCTTCCAGAAGGACAAGATGGATTTAACATGGATTTAACATGAAAAGATGGTTAAAGAAACCTTTATTTCAGTTTTGGGAGTATCCAATTTAGCTATAATTAGAGGTGCGAGCTGCTAACAAAAAACCAGCTTTGCACAAAATTTCTCCATGGAAACTAAGAAACCTTGCAAAGAGGGTGTCAAAAAAGAGATATTTTTCTGAGCTTGGGAGCAATAATTGCCTTAATAGGAGCTCCTTCTTACAATGGAAAATAAGCATAAGATATGAAAGCCAACTTCAACTGCCAACCTGGCAACAGCAGGACGTGAAGACTGCTCTTACCACAAAAGTCTGAATTTCTGAGCCCTCATTTCTGCTAACAGTACATCTGTAGCTGAGGAGAGGGACATTTATAAGGAGTATTTATTTTCCTAGAGAATACTGGGGGAAAGGATTGGGCTTTTTTTTCAAGTTTTCTACCTTTGATCTAACTCTGGGCTGTGCATGATCCCTGTGAGGCTCAGACATCGAAGGCTGCCTCAGTACCTGAGTCACTGACATTTGGATGAGGCAAAACACTGTTTTTCCTCTCCCTTTTCCTTAATTACATTTTCTAAACTTTTTTCTCCTTCTCTAAATTCTTTCTCTTTTCTAGTGCTGGCCTTTTCTTTGGCTTCATTCCTTAAAAGTTACAGTTGTTGCATGATAAGCTTTTGCCACACAGATGTCTTGTCATTCAAGCAGGGGCATCTAGATTTTATATAGATTGTGTCTGCAGATTTCTCCCTGGGACACTCTGTATGCAAATATCTACTAGTGTTAACTACCACTTTCTTCAGAGATTGCCTTCCCATTAAAAATTTGCTGTAAAAGAAGAAATTCAAGAAAATGACCTAGGCTATCCCCTGGAAGGAAAGAGGTGCCGTTGAACTAACAATATCCGGAACTTGGGATTCATCTGATTTCATAGAATCATAGAATCAGTCAGGGTTGGAAGGGACCTCAAGGATCATCTAGTTCCAACTCCCCTGCCATGGGCATGGAAACCTCACACTACATCAGGCTGGCCAGAGCCTCATCCAGCCTGGCTGCAAACACCTCCAGGGTTGGGGCCCCAACCACCTCCCTGGACAACCCATTCCCGGCTCTCACCACTCTCATGGTGAAGAACTTCTTCCTCACATCCTGCCTGAATCTCCCCACTTCCAGCTTTATTCCATTCCCCCTAGTCCTATCACTTCCTGATAGCCTAAAAAGTCCCTCCCCAGCTTTCTTGTAGGCCCTCTTCAGATACTGGAAGGCCACAATAAGGTCACCTCAGAGCCTTCTCTTCTCCAGACTGAACAGACCCAGCTCTTTCAGTCTGTCCTCATAGGAGAGGTGCTTCAGCCCTCTGATCATCCTGGTGGCCCTTCTCTGGACACCTTCCAGCATGTCCATATCCCTCTTGGAATAGGGGCTCCAGAACTGGATGCAGTACTCCAGGTGGGGTCTCACCAGAGCAGAAAGGGAGAATCACCTCCCTTGACCTGCTGGCCATACTTCTCCTGATGCAGCCCAGGATCTGGTTGGCTTTCTGGTCTGAAAGTGCACATTGACAGCTCACGTTGAGCTTCTCGTCCACCAGCACTCCCAAGTCCCTCTCCTCAGGTCTGCTTTCCAGCCAGTCACTGCCCAACCTGTATTTGTGCTTGGGATTTTCAACCCTGGCTTGCCTCCACGTTTACACTCCCTCAGAAGTGAATGCTTCCTTTGCAGAAACTAAGACGACAACATATTAACACTTTAGTCCTTGATGAGAGCTCAAGTTATGAGTTTCTAAAGCAGCCATTCTTTACCAATTTAACTAAATGGTTTCTTTTGAGACTGGTAATTTCATGCTCTTTACACACTTTCCACACCAGTATAGCTAGCTTGTTAAATTCCACTTTGCTCCTGATGGCACACTGGTCACAGTGGTTTCTCAAAGACTTGGGGCTGAAATGTTTTCCTTGACAAGGAATCAAACCAAGTCAAGCCTAATAACACTAAATCCTGGCCCACAGATCATCAGGAGAGACATATTTGTAATAACAAATCTAGTAATAACCAGATGCAATTACTGGAGTACTGAGAAGAAAGCAAAGGGTATAAATCTCACTGATGAAATGGTAGGCTTACAATAGGTGCTACATGCTTTGATCAAATTAAAATTTTTATTACACTTTAGTTAAAGCTGGCAATTTATGACTGGCATGCAAAACCATTGACATTTCCTCTTTGTTCCAATCCATGCTAGTAGTACAACCTGCAGTTTTAAATCTAATTTGACATTTGTTTGTGGAGCACTAGTTGTTCAGTAAGGCTCATGGTTTTGCTTTCCTGGAAGGAGATAAAACTAGCTGTCTTTAGGCTTCTTTGAGAACTGTAAATGTCAGACTCCATGAGCCAGGACAGCGTAATGGATGTGTTAAGAAGGTTTTTATCAGATCCTACATCACCACAACACAGCTCTGTGCCCTTCATCTCTGAGAGCAAAGACCTGTTTCATGAAGTAAATGAAATCTGTGTAACTCACACAACTGGAAACATGCCAGAAAATAAATAATATATTTAGCAACCCTTGAGGGTTTCTAATATTTCAAGTGGTTTATATGTTTCTGAAAAAATAACTCAAAAAAGACAGTTTTAAGAAACCATTAACTGGAGTGAGCTAATTAGAAACAGATCACATGATGATAAATGAGGTAATTTAATCTGTTGACTGGACTGGTAGCCTGTAAGTATGTAGAGTGATCCTGCAGATAATTGTATCAGTACCTGTGCTAATAAGGGTTTACAGAGATCAAAGCCACATAATATTCCCAGACCCTTAAGCCTCAGCATTGTACTAAGTTAGTAAATACATATCAGCTAATTTAAAGCAGTGCTATTACCATGTTGCAGTTATGAAATAAAGAGGTCTTGAAAGCTTTGAAATTTGGCAATCAACCTTAACTCTGTCCTGATCCTGCTGCTCTCATTTCACTGATCATGGTGGAGCAACAGTGAGACAGGAGAGGAGGGGTAGTCCAGCACATTAAAGTTTTGATGTTGCCATGTGAAAGTGACCTTCAAACCTTACAAAAGATACTTCAGGCCACTTCCGAGATCATGTCATATGGCCACAGTGTCCTTGAAAGAAGAGAAAGGTGACTTTGGGAACACAGCCCAAGTGGCCACCCACTTTCTGCCCACAGTGACCCTTTATACTTTACACAGGAAAAAAGCAAGACCAAACCCAAAATATTGGGCTTAACCATCTGTAGTTGATGGTCCAGGAACACCAGTGACCTTTTTAATAAAGATATTTCATTGGGTTGCAGGTAAGGCACCTAAGCCCATGAGAAAAGTAGGATTTCAGACACATTCATCTACTCAACATTCTCTGTAGGCTGTTTTAATTTTCTTTCCATCCAGTATGTTTGCCTTTGTTAGATTCACTCTGAAGTGCTGAACTCTTCTTGCCAAGGAACTTTGTGATCTACTTTATGTTTGTGAGTGCTTCCCTTTAACTCCTGTCACAGAAGAGCAACACTGCAGTGTCCCTGGCTATGTCTGTATCAGTAAATTTGGATATATTCAGAATTAATCTCTGACACTGAGGTCAACCAATACAAAATGGCTCACGTCTATACTACAAAACTCTCTTACTCACTGAAAATCATGTGGTCACATGCAGACTTGAAGTTTGGGAATCCTCCCTGCCTGTGCTTCAGTTTGATGAAACTTTCTTGGAAGGCTGCCAGTCAGCAGAACCAACATGTGGCAGAGACCAGTCTCACGTAGCAGCATTCAATCAGGCTCCAGCAACAGGGGCTACTCGCTTGAGCTCTTTGATTTACCAATACAGGGGTGGCCTTTGTGAATCTATGTATTTACTGATGAGAGCAAAGGTTTTTTTAGGTGAGACATATGTTCTCTGATCTCTAACATCTCTGAAAACTTGCTTTCAGCATCTTTTTCTCTGCTGGGAGCTTTGTAATAATTCTGCTACAAAGTTATTAACTTCTTGTCCTGTATACCCATGTAAAACAATGCACTGAAGAAGTGTAGCAGGAAACACTCCATCTTGTGATTTTTGTTGGCATTAATAGCTCCTCCTCACTTCACTGCTAAAGAGGAAAATGAGCTATCAAGCAAGGACCTAAGACAAATTTATTCTGAAGCAAGATATTGCTTCTGCTTACTCCTCAGTTTATGTTGACATAAATGACCCATAAAAGATATTTATTAAGTGTGCTATGAAATACAAGGACCTGGAAGGAAGGCTGCAACAGAGAGATTCAGCATGGAGAAATACAAACCAGCTCAAACAAACCAATCAGCTATTTCCCCCACCTAGCATGAGACAGAGAGGGTCAGTAGTAGACAAACTATTTACCTCGATTCACATCAAATCATGTGAAGCAGCTGCTTTCAATCAGTACAATAAAGCCATCTGAAGAGGTAGACAGGAGAGCACCACAATTACCAGCCATGCAAATCTGCGGTACTGCCAGATCCACACATTCTGAAATTATCTCTGAAAACTGCAGTAGCTGATGAAGACATGATTACCCTGCAGCAATACAGGCAAAGTTTTTTCTTCTTAAAGATTTCTTCTTAAAGAAGTCAGAAAGTTATGGTCAATGGGACAGAGTCTGGTTGGAGGCCTGTATCTAATGGTGTCCCTCAGGGGTTGGTACTGGCACCAATATTCAGTATATTAATCAACAACCTGGACGAGAGAACAGGGTGCACTGCCAGCAAGTTTGTTCATGACACAAAACTGGGAGGACTGGCTGACACACCAGAAGCCTCTGCTGTCATTCAAGACCTAGACAGGCTAGAGAATTGGGCAAGGAAAAATTTGGTGAAATATAATAAGGGCAAGTGTAGAGTCTTGCATACGGGAAAGAACAACCCCATGTACCAGTTGGCTGGGGACTGACCTGTTGGAGAGCAGCATATGAGAAAGGGACCTTGAGGTCCTGGTGGACAGAAGCATGACCATGAGACAGAAATGTGCCCTTATGGCCAAAAAGACCAATGGCATCCTGGGGTGTGTTAGGAAGAGAGTGTTAGTGTTAGTAGGTTGAGAGAGTTTCACTTCCCCTCTACTCTGCCCTGGTAAAGCTGCAGCTGGATTATTGTCTCCAGTTCTGGGCCACTCAGTTCAAGAAAGACAGGGAACTGCTTGAAAGAGTCCAGTGCAGAGCCACAAAGATACTGAAGGGAGTGGAATGTCTCCCTTGTGAGGAAAGGCTGAGGGAGCTGGGTTTCATTAGCTTGGAAGAGACTGAGGGGTGACCTCATTAATGTTTACAAATATGTGAAGCAAGAGTGTCAGGAAGATGGAGCCAGCCTCTTCTCAGTGTCAAGGAGCGATGGGTGCAAGCTGGAGCTGGAGCTTCCTCATGAGCATGAGGAAAACTTTTTCACTCTGAGGGCAACAGAACACTGGAACAGGCTGCTCAGAGAGATTGTAGAGTCTCCTTTTCTGAAGACATTTAAAACCCATCTAGACACATTCCTCTGTGACCTACTCTAGGTGATCCTGCTCTAAGAGGGGAGTTGGACTAGATGATCTTTCAAGGTCCCCTCCAACCCATAACGTCCTGTGATTCTGTGATTCTTGGCTTACTGACATTGATTTGGATACTCTGTTATCTGAGACCATCAGACGTTTTCCAGTATTGTCTTTATCTTTCTTTTTAACATAAAGACACATTTTATTTAAACTTTTCAGTTGCTGATCAGAAGCTGAAAATTGTATCTTGCTTGGTTTTCCTATTTTTGTCCCCCAAGATTTTCACCTTAGAAATCAAGTAACTCCACTAAGACATTGCTTTTCATACATTTCATACATTACCACCAAGAAATACTTACTATCATCTCCAATATAAAAACCTGTCTGTTTTCTTAATCCAGTTTCCAAATATCATGCAGCAATGTAGAATTTTGTTGGGAAAATAGCTGCAAAGCTAAGGTCCCTGTCCTCTGAACCATCTCTAAGTGGCAGAAAGAGAATGACCATCATAACACTTCCTTTCTCAAATGACAAGACCATCTGCTCAAACTCCTCTCTGATCTTCTACACATGAGACAGCCTCCCTTTAGTTCCAGATTCACTGCTCATGCATTGATCAACACACAGGGATATTGTAGAAAATTTGCATCTGGAGTCTGCCTGTCATTGTCTAAGCCGTTCACAGAAACTGCTTTGGCCAGCTTTTCCATAGGAAGATTCCTATAACTCGCTCAAGATTCAAGCTGGAAGCAGCAGCAGTTGTTCTGACAGTGACATCCTACTCCCAGTCATTTTTTGCTAGACTGCTTCTCAGTTTTGAGCTATGTTGTATTATAGACAAAGTCCCATGGGACAATTCTGAAGAACCTGAAAGTGTTCAAGTCCATGGGACCCGATGAGATACACCCACGGGTACTGAGAGAACTGGCAGATGAGGTTGCTAAACCCCTCTCTATCATATTCCACAAGTCCTATCAGTCTGGGGAAGTCTCCACTGGCTGGAAAAGGGGAAACATAACCCCCCATGTTCAAAAAGGGTAAGAAGGAAGAACCAGGGAACTACAGGCCAGTCAGTCTCACCTCTGTGCCTGGTAAGATCATGGAGCAGATCCTCCTGGAGGCACTACTGAGACAGAAGAATAGTGAAGAGGTGATTTGGTACAGTCAGCATGGGTTTACCAAGGGCAAATCCTGCCTGAGAAACCTGGTGGCCTTCTATGAACAGGTCACAACATTAATCAATGAGGGGAGAGCAACTGATGTCATTTACCTGGATCTGTGCTAAGCCTTTGGCACTGTCCCGCACCACATCCTGGTCTCCAAGCTGGTGAAACTTGGGTTTGATGGGTGGACCACGAGATGGATAAAGAACTGGCTTGATGGCCACACCCAAAGAGTGGCTGTCAATGGCTCCATGTCCCAGTGGAGGCCAGTGACAAGTGGAGTCCCTCAGGGATCAGTCCTGGGACCAGTCTTGTCCAACATCTTTGTCAGTGACATGGACAGTGGCATTGAGTGCACCCTCAGCAAGTTTGCTGATGACACCAAGCTGTGTGGTGCAGCAGACATGCTGGAGGGAAGGGATGCCATCCAGAGGGACCTTGACAGGCTGGAGAGGTGGGCCCATGACAACCTCATGAGGTTCAACAAGACCAAGTGCAGGGTCCTGCATCTGGGTTGAGGCAATCCCAAGCACAAATACAGGCTGGGCAGTGACTGGCTGGAAAGCAGCCCTGAGGAAAGGGACTTGGGAGTGCTGGTGGACGAGAAGCTCAACATGAGCCACCAGTGTGCACTTGCAGCCCAGAAAGCCAACCAGATCCTGGGCTGCATCTGGAGAAGTGTGGCCAGCAGGTCAAGGGAGATGACTCTCCCCCTCTACTCCGCTCTGATGAGACCCCACCTGGAGTTCTGCATCCAGTTCTGGAGCCCCTATTCCAAGAGGGATATGGACATGCTGGAAGGTGTCCAGAGAAGGGCCACCAGGATGATCAGAGGGCTGGAGCACCTCTCCTATGAGGACAGACTGAAAGAGTTGGGGCTGTTCAGTTGGAGAAGAGAAGGCTCCGAGGAGACCTTATTGTGGCTTTCCAGTATCTGAAGGGGGCCTACAAGAAAGCTGGGGAGGGACTTTTTAGGATATCAGGTAGAGACAGGACTAGGGGGAATGGAATAAAGTTGGAAATGGGGAGATTCAGGCTGGACGTGAGGAAGAATTTCTTCACCATGAGAGTGGTGAGAGCCTGGAATGGGTTGTCCAGGGAGGTGGTTGGGGCCCCAACCCTGGAGGTGTTTGCAGCCAGGCTGGATGAGGCTCTGGCCAGCCTGATCTAGTGTGAGGTGTCCCTGACAATGGCAGCGGGGGCATTGGAACTAGATGATGCTTGAGATCCCTTCCAACCCTGACTAATTCTATGATTCTATAATCAGAAAAACAGGAGTTAGAAATGTGGCTTTTATCTCTTCAAATTAATAGGCGCAACCCAAAACTAACTTCAAGGAGGTTCCTAGGAAATGTAACCATCAAAACAGGCTTTTGACCAGGTGACTTTTTGTAAGAGAATATGCATGACTTCATTAGGCCACAGCTCTATTCTGAAGGATGCAAAATCAAGTCATTCTGGAAGAGTTGTAACGCAGTATTAAAAAGTGTTACTGCAAGAAAATCTGTCTTAATGTTAGAACTCTCCAGCACACTTAAAATCATAATGGACATTCAGATTGCAATATCCCCAAATGTCTTCAGGTTTCATTTGGATGTGGAGTCTTGTACTACCTGGTCTGAATATCCTCTGGAATGTCACAGCTGCAGTACTGTGAGACATCCTAATCCATTTGCTTTTCCTAGGCATTTCTGAAGCTCTACCAAATCAGGTGGCTGCATGGAAGCTATTACATTTTGAAGAGATTAACTGTGCTGAACATTATTGCAGACTTTATTTCAGAAAATATTTGGAAATTGGTGTATTTGAAAAATTCCCTTCCCTGCTTTAAAAGAAAAAAAAAAATAGTTTGACTGAACTTTAAAAAGTATATGTCTGTTATTCAAACCTACACAGAGGACATCAAGGAGGACACCGGTTCTCAAAGGGATCCAGATTACTGCAGCAGGCACCACTAGAAACAGTAACATTACACAGAACTCCCTTATGATTTAATTAATAGTAACAGTATAGTGGTTAGGGGGGGCAAAAATGAGAAACCCCACACAGCACAAATTCTTAAAGATGAGAAGATTTAGGACCACTACTCCCAGTATAAACCAGTCCATGTGATTTAACAGAGGAATTCTAACAAAGGATGAGGAAACATCAGGATCATTTTGTGCTGAACAATGAAGTGTCCACATGCCAATGACATGCCAATTGTATCACATCTCTCAGTGTCAGTTCCAGATTTTTCTTGTACTCCTGTTAAAAATTGCTCTTACGATTATAACTGGAATTTCTTCTACCTCGAGCACCCAGTCACTGAGCCTTGGCGAGGAATGCAAAATGAAAAAAAGGTGTCGGCAATTTAGAATACTATATTCTTAATCAGCTTTGCTCATTGTAGTGGACTGAGTCACTGCCTCAGGGACCACATAAGTGGCTATACATTGCAAGGTTTTATTATTCAACGCGAAAATTATGTTAACCTTTGGGTCTCCCTGCATTTTGGGAAATTATTGTCCATGTAAGTAGAAAGCGGACACAGAGACCAAGTCACAACAAAGTCCTGAAACTTGCCTTACAGGCATAATATTAATTTGTCCATGATGGGGATGAAGGCTAACCTTTCTACCCACTGTCTCTGTGGGAGGCATAACTGTGCTTTGAGCTCTGGTGGCCACATTCTTCACAGATGTAATAATGGGTTTTAACACATCTGTTACAGTGTTGGTATATAAGTATGCACAATAGTCTGTTCCCATATTGCTGTAATGAAAGAAGCTATCACCTTTGTTTCCTCTGCTCCTTATTCTTTCAGCACAAGAGCAGGTACTCAAGGGCAGATATTCTCACTTTTTGTACATTGGTGGCATCTATGACCTCTCTCATGGATGATACCTTGAAGTGCAATCTTCTCTTCAAGGGATCCAGTCTGGGTTTAAACAATATGCCTAATCCTGGGCAGGGACTATACCCAACACCCTAAAAAGAAGAATCAGTTTGATAATGTCTTTATCAGGACACTCAGCCCTGCAGGTGGAAATCTTGTTAGCCACCAATATGGCTGTACCTGCACACAGCTTCAAAACAGCTCTTCATATCACCATATGGACACAGCCTGCAGTTAACTATTCACACATTTCAAGTGTTCCTTCATTCAGAATGTACCCTGCATAAACTGCAACTACAAATTCAGTCTACTTTATTATTAAAGGAGGGATTTTCTTGGGGGGGGGGGGGGGGGAACGGAAGTTCTCTACAAAAGCAGATATTCTAGTTGTCTGCATATATTGAATACGACATTTGCAAAGAAAACAACCAGAGCAATAGAAGAAGCATACCATCAAGAACACCTGCACCAGAGAGTTTAAAATCAGATCATATGCCACTATGGTGAACATAGTTTGTTTTCCATTATTGCTTAAATATGATGATAACCAATTTAGGGATTGTCATAAAACCCATATTGTATTATTCTGAGGCTTGGTTAAGAGCAAGGAATGTGTGACGGAATCAAAGGCTTCACTAAAGCAAATAAACACAGCTTCAGTCATATATGTGGCCTTTATCCACAGCTTGATTAATATCACATTTAACCTAGAATAAGACTGAGGTTATGGAGTGCTTTAAACAAAAGCCAGATTGGAAATAGGTGAGGGCGAGGGAACTAATAAGTTTAAATTAATAAAGCCATTGATCTGTCCATACACCAAACATTTGGAAATGTTAACTGATGGCACTAAAGCAGCTGAAAGCCTATGATCATTTAAATCCAAGAAAACACAACTTTTCTGGCCTATGAAGAGTCTTCCACATTGTTCAGATATTCAGCAAGCACTGAAATATGCTGGAAGAATCATGAAAGAATATGACTGCAAATTTGATCTGCAAAAAGGAAGCTTTAAGCCATTTGTCTCTTCAAAGGGTAATTAATTGTTTTCAGTATTTCATTAAAAAGTGTAATTTCAAAGGAGGAAATGTTGATTATTGATTTTTTTCATAAACAACACAGCAAATTAGATTAACTTGACTTCTCAAAGCTCAGTAGGTCTCTAAATCTGTTAACAGGCCCAGTGATGATTATTTAATGCCTTAACTATTTGTTATGTCTGTTACAATTTAACTTAAATCTTTAATTCATTAAAATTAGATGTTCTAGCTCTGCTAAAAGGTCCTTTTATTCCTTTCCAAATGTTCTCAGATTCCTCAGCCTTCTTTAACATGATAATCTAAATAAAATGCAGGGTTTTTGCTTTTTTTCAACTCATCTTTTTTTCCATTTCAAAGTTGAGTATAGTACCTGAATAAACAACACATCTGCTGTCTCTATTATTTTTGCCATTTCTTATCTCCCTCCTGAGATACTTAGACTTGTTGTGGGGTCATTTGAGGAGAACAGTTCCCCATTTTAACCTGAACCATTGTTCCAAATCTGAATTGGCTGGGAATGACCACCATCCAGAAGATAAGTAATTACATAATGACCTACTATTAATATGCCAACCCATTCAACAGCTCAGAGTTGCAGGGCACATGTAATAGGAAAGCAAGGATTTTCCCACTAAAGAACAATTCCCAGAATTTCCATAGGAAAAGTTACTCCTGCTAGAATATTCCTGTCCTTCAGATGGAGATAAAGTTACTAGAAGGCTTTAGAATAAGCTAACCAAAGGAATTTGTAATGAAGAGCTGGTGTGGATGGCAATTGTCTAAAAGCTGCAATACAATATTGCTGGACCAATAAGGAAAAATAAACTGCTAGGAAACAGCATGGACCAAAGGGAGACCCTGAGAATGCTCAGACAAAATAAGAAGAGTCTGGCTTGCATCAGCCATAGAGGAGGAGCATAACTGCAGCTTTTGTATGGTTAAAGTAGCTAATTCAGCCCTGAAGTGCCCTCTTCATTTGCAGGTGCCTGAAGACACCCAAGAAGGGATAAGTTTGCTCCTGCATGTGATGCATGTACTGCACCCAGCCATCCACACACTTTTATACAACCTTCATGGCTCTTTAATCACAGACATTTGCATGTAAAGATCATTGGCTGGATTTGTGAAAAGTTGATTTGAAATCATAACTCACATGAAATGAAATAGGTAACAACAGTCAAAGCACTCACATAGGACTTAAGCATATAGTATAAAATCCATATAAATTCAATGATCTGACTGGCTGTATAATTGTTTTTATTTCCAGTGTCCTCCTGCCAGCAATCACTCATCTGTGTGGTGCACAAGAAATTAATAACTGAAAAAAAAAAAAAAAACTCTGTGCTTTCAGTGAAATCCAAACATTACTGGACAGATTTCATTACTAATGGGAGCCAGCATCCATAGTGCTCAGGTAAAATATCAGAAAATTATTAAAAGCATCTCCTCAGAGTTGAAAGCAGAAAACATTTAATCAATCCTGACAATCAAAGCACGATCTAGGAGAAACATACACAAGATTCATTCCAGCAAAGACAGGCGAGCAAGTCTTCTTAATTTGCACTGATTTACTTTGTATGTCTTGCTATCTGCACAGCTCCATTCCCAGGTCTCTAATTGTAAATATACACTGGTACACAGATTACCCAAAATAATTCTCTTTTTTCTCCTTTTTAAGAAGTTCTGATTAAATAGATGCCAGCATTTCATACATACTTCTTTACCAGATTTGGGTGAGAAGATGAAATAGCGCGAGCTGGGCGGGAGAAGGAAAAATTAACAAAACCCCAACAATAAAAGTTGATATGAAAAAGTTGGAATATTTGAACATTTCAATGTAAATTACTCTTCTACATTTCCAAGCTCTCACACCAAACAAGAAAGTACTTAAGGAATTATCCACGGTTTCAAAGATCCCACATCATCCTGTGCTTCGTATGCTATACCCAGCAGGTTATAGTATATCCAAAATCAGAGGGAAGCACCATGAAAACCTGGTGTGAGCTCTTCTAAAACTTTACCAAACACTTGAAATGTATTTGTCTGATCACTTAACAATTTACTCAGGACACAGTCGTACCCATATATTTTCTCCCAAGTTTTCTTCTCCTAGGAGTGTTTTCTTCTGTTGCCCTCTGAGCAGTTTTCCCTTTCCTTACCATTCTTACTCCTCCCAGTGTATCCTGTTCACTACTCAAAACAATTGAACAGACCCATGAAGTGAATGTTGCAAGGACAAAAAAAATTGGTAGTGCCAAGATGACCTGGGTCTAGAGGATATTATGGTGGCTTATGCCAAACTCTTCTTCTCTAAGCATTTCTGGTTGTTTCACTTGGAGACCTGCATTAGATGACTCTAATCACATCAGTTCCCACTGCTGTTTGTGCTCCAGATATCCCATGTACAGAGTGGCAGCTTAATGCCTTTCCTCTCAGACTTTCAGCTCCCCCATGATCCACCAAACACTGTCATCCTCAAAGACCTTGATGAGAATATTGCTCACCAAGAAGTCCTATCAGTCTGAAACTAACTACAATTAATGTCTCTGCAAGCACAACCACATATCATAGTATTAGCCAGGCTGCTGCTGAATTATACATTTCTATATTAGAAGACCCTATCCCAACTATGATTTTTATTTGTGAAAAAATGTTTGGGTCACTTTTACTTTACTGATGTTAAAATATTAAAATATTGATAATGCATTTCACTAAAATAAAATTATAATTTTAAGATATATCCTGCATATGCATAGATTTTCAATGGATCTAGAAAATTAACAGTGCAGATCTCCTTGAATTTCCAAGACAGTTTGGTTGCTGAGATTATAATACCCAACCATTAACGCCAAATATATTTTATCTGGGAACATCAATGAAAACAGGATTAAACAGAATTCAAAAATCCTATTTCACAAATTTCTGATAGAACTGTGCATATACTTTACTTCAAGAAATAGCTTTAACATACAGCTATAAACATTTTGGGGTTGGGTGAATGTTCATGTGTTCCTAAAAAAAGAAAAGCAATCAAATTAATTATACATTCAGAGGAAACAATTAAGATGCAATGATGAAAAGCACTATAAAATTCTGCACATGGGAATAATTGTGGTCACAGGGAAAGTTGAAGGGTATTCTTTGAGAAATACTATGCTAATGGGTAATTAAAGACCCATTGAAGAATGATACATCAAATAACACACTAAAGGTTTTATGTTCAATCATCATGCCTCAACTTTGTTATTCCCTGGCTTATGAATGACTAAATAGGCAAGTTTAATGCCTTATAGACTGCTCTAATGCTGTTTTCAAAGACTACCCATAATAGACTTGGCCCTGCCATGCATTGGCTCTGCCATGCATTGGCTCTGCCATGCAACAATTTATTCATGTTGTGTTCTGGCCTGTTTACTAAGATGTTTTCTGTATGACTACACTGGCCTTAACTCACCAAGCCTCAGCCTGGAAAAAAAAACCTAATACTTAAAAATCTTTAAGACACTTAGCCAGAACTGATAGCTTTGATGATGGTCCCACTCTGGCTCTATCTGAGAACAATAAAGGAGCCACAGCCATCCAAAGACAGAAGAACAAAGGATGCTGGTAACATTTCATGCAAATGCCTCCAGCCACTGCTTGGGAGAAACAGTGGAGGAGTGAAAACTCTGGCACATCTCAGCGGTCAGCTCACTAGCCTAACAAGCATAGTGCGAGTGAGGCTCCAGGTAAGTTAAATATATGTTTATTTCGGTTCCTTTTGACTCAGGGGTGACCTCATTGCTGTCTACAACTACCTGAAGGGAGGTTGTAGCCAGGCGAGGGTTGGTCTCCTCTCCCAGGCAACCAGCAACAGAACGAGAGGACACAGTCTCAAGTTGTGCCAGGGGAGGTATAGGCTGGATGTTAGGAGGAAGTTCTTCACAGAGAGAGTGATTGCCCATTGGAATGGGCTGCCCAGGGAAGTGGTGGAGTCTCCAACCCTGGAGATGCTCAAGAGGAGACTGGATGAGGCACTTGGTGCCATGGTCTAGTTGATTGGATAGGGCTGGGTAATAGGTTGGACTGGATGATGTTGGAGTTCTCTTCCAACCTGGTTGATTCTATGACTAATATATTTATGCCTACAGATGAAGAATTAAATAGTGGGTTGGGTTTTAGGCAGATTCTGGGTCACAAAATCTTGATGTAGGATCACATCCTGCTCCACCATCCCACCTGCTGTAGTGGCAGGTCAGACTCATGGGTGTAGGACTGCTGTATTTAAGATAGGAGTGAATACAAATGCATTGTAACAGCAAAGAGTCTCATAAAGGCTAAGGGGATTTATAAAGTAGCTGCTACACATTTTGCTGCTACTTCTGAACAACACTCTCATCTTACTGAAATAAAGATGTGCAGTGTCATGCACTTGCAAAAGAGAAAGTTCTATCCTGCACTTCATTGCTGAAACCTGAGTGTGTCTGCATCTCTGACTACCTTGGCAGGAATATAAATCAGAGTGTGCAAGCAGCACATGCTGAGCGTCACATCTCTAAGTCATTTTGTGGCTACAAGAATGCAGGCACATATTTGGCACGTGCAAATTGCCAGACTCTAAAAGTTGTGATCATTTTTATTTACCAGTTCCCATGTTATGCATGATCTGAACATGAGCTGGCTCCTGCACAGCCCAATGGCAGCTCAGCTGAGTTGTGTCACATCTTTTGTCTCACTTCAGCATGACATACACAATTACAGCACCTTAACAAAAAGCTGGCGCTGACCTTTCTGAAAAAAAATTACACACACACACACTCCCCCAGGTGCAGTCATGTTTTCAAAAGATGTCTTCCTTTTCTTTCCCCCCCACCCCCTTCCACACAGACAACTGTAAGTAAGTAATGAAAAAGCCTGGGCAGGACACACAGATAATTAAATATTTCATCATTCTTTTGATTTCAAAGCTTGAAACAAGAAGAGGTTACAGAGGACTTTACATAAAATACTTCAGAGGGAGTTTAGCTGTATAAGAAAATACTGGGATGGCGCCAGATACAGATGTGCTATCTACCCAGAAACTATTTGGCAAGTCAGTGAACTGTGGTATTGTAAGAAAGTCTGGGCTTTAGTATAAGTCTTCAAAAAAGTGCCTGTTGGCTGAGCTACGATAGTAAAGCTGTTTATTGGCAGAGAAGTTATATGAGAAGCCGAAACGAAGACCCTGCTTCTTTTCCCACTGTGATTTTTTTCTCACCACAATTAATTTATTATAGGTAGTCCAGTCCAGACCTGCATAGCGGTTGAGGGACAAAGTCTAGACATAATTTATTGGCTAGTGCCTGGTGAAAATAGATTTTCAGCATCCACATTTTCCCTCTGTTTCTCTTTTTTCTTCTGCCAGACACATCAAGTACGCTATATTCTAAGTATATGGTATGTGAGCCCAAACTGACCAAGGAAGGGTTTCCTTTGCTAGAGCTGTCCTCTGTCATATTGTGATATTTTTACATCATGCTAAACAGTAAATAACAAACTAAACAATAAAAGCAGTACAATTTTGATTACTTGGGATGTTGTTTTGTGCTTTTCACAGTAGCCAATAAAAACAGACAGAAATGCTCATCAGGTTCTTCCATTTCACGATTTCTATTAACTGGCTAGGTGTTTTCATAACCATTGCTCATATTGACACAGTAAAGCACAGAGCAGTTAAATTTACAGGAGCACAAAATAGCAATGGCAAATTCCAGATCAGAAACCCAAAAACCTACCTGTATTGTACAGGGAAGTACCCTGCTGTTGCAGAGAAATATCAGAGTAGCTAACACCATGATATGGAAAGAGGCCGACACCAGCAGAAGCTTGGCATTTGGAGAATGTGCTTCTCATCTTCAGAAGGCTTAACAAATACCAATTTGACAATTTACTCAATAATCTTTAAAAGAAGGCCTAATATATGTGTGTGCTAAGTGGGAAGACAGCTGTGATTGCAAGTTTGCTCCGCGTTTGCCAGTCAAATCAGCGGCACAGATGAGATTCGATCTACACCTGTCTCCTTCCCCAGGCCCCAGAAAGTCCACTATTTTCCTTGCAAGCCATGCAGCTGGGGCTGTGAAGCCTTGTCCTGTCATGGGACCTGCCAGCAGACCTGCCAGCGTGGAGGTCTGTGGCAGGTCCCCAATCACTCCTAGCCCCAGAGGTATGGCAGGGACTAAGGGGACAGGTCCCACAGCCTGCATCCAATCTAGAAGTGAATTCAGACTCTTTTCTTTGAATGCATTTGCCTGGCTAATCCAAAGGCAACACAGCTTAGAGACAGGACAGTGGTCTCTGTTGCTTTTACCCACAGCCCAAGAAGTTGCTGTGTATATAACTGCAAGTGTGCAGGAGAGCATAGACATTGCTCTGCTGTTGCACCGAACTTCTGCTGGTGATGATGGTGCCCAGGGAAGGAATGGCCCTGTTTTAGCTTCAGGCTGTGGCAGGTTGCATGGATGCCAGTTAGACAAAGCCTTATCTGTTCCTCTATAAGATGGTTTTATAAGCTCCTGCAAAGAGTTTGCTGTGATAAGGCTGGTTCACAGAATTGAAAAACAATCTGACTTTAAGTAAGAATAAGGAGCATCCAGACTTCTCATTTATTGACAGGAACACTTTCAAAGGCTCCCCCCAAAAAATGGTGCCTCTCAGCTTACCTCAGCATGCCCCCAGGAACTGATCCCTCTGTCCCACTTGCCTGCTGCACCTGCTCCAAGCACCTCTCACCTGCTCAGCAGGCTTGCTGATGAGTCCAAGCTCCTCCTCTATACCTCCTTCTCCTGGTTTAAAACAGCCTGCTCTCACAAACAGGACCCCACACACATAGATTGGGAGGGAAAGTAACAGAAAAAGTCCTGGGCTGAGGTAAGGAGAGTTTAATGAAAGTAATACAATGTACAATTACCTTAGCTATTTTGCAGAAAAACAGAAGCAGCAGCAGAAGCCAGCCATAAAATGAGTTTCCCCACCTTGCAAGCCCCCCAGCTAGCCCAGAGGAAAAGACCGACACCCTAAACTAGAAACCAGAAGCAGCAACCAGAAACAGGAAGCCTCTCATGTTACAATCCAAACTACAAGTCCCATGATACTCTGCTCCAACCAGCACTTTCATTTTAAAGCTGGCATGTCATCAGCATGGTATTGAATATTCACCAGCAGATTCAACTGGCTAAACCCAGGACATTCTCCACCCTTATTCTACTTCACATTTCTACTTGAGAAACGAAATGTCATCTTTAGTGGTAGTTTCTGTTATTGTTATTTTTGTACCTGTTGTCAGGAGACTTAAATTTACTTCTGATTTTCCATTTCTAGTTTTTACATCTTCAACATTGCTACCGAACACCACAAATCGATCTGCAATTAATAAGCAGCCATGGGTTTTATTCCTAGTCACACACACTTTCTGCTGGATGGTGAAGTGTTATATGCAATTTCAGCATACTGCATTGTATGAAAATTGCCTGCCCAGTCACCTGGTTCAGAAGATGCTGCACTTAATTGAAGTCTATCCTTTTAATTTGATTTTCAGTGATCTAAGACATTATCACTAAACACTTTCATAATGTTTATTAGAAATCAAGGAGGCATATTTCACAGAAGATTTTCTTGAGAAGCTCCACCAGGAGGCCTTGCACTCAGGAAAGCCGGATCTTGATCAGCCTTAGGGAAGCCTAAGAAATGCATACTTATGTTTTCAGTCCAACTGCCACCTCTCCACTATTGCCAAATGGACCTTCTGTAATCTGAAAGGGGAGTCATCTGATTGTCACAAAAACCTGCAAGTTTCTTTGCCAGAGAGTTTTGGGAAAACAGAGGCTTTGTCAATTTACCACACACATGCTACAGGGACTTCATTACATGATATTACAATTAAGAAGAAAATATGAAAACCTATTGTCACATCCAAGTTCAAAACAATGGCTTGTATTCAAAAGCATCTGTTTCAAGTTAACTACAGATGTGCACTGTTAATAGAAACCATGATTATTATCATTCGTGGGTTTGTTTTAGCTCACTTTGTATCAGAGAAAACTGATTCAGGCATCTTTTAATAAAGTTGGTCTTAATCCAATTAAGCAGAATAATTCTGATATTTTAAAGAAAAGGGTACAGTTTGGAGTCCTTTCAAGTACATTTTCCCTAATGTCTTTTGAAATACAAGGCATCTGTATAGTATATGAGCTCTATGACACTTTGTGTTGATTCAGCTCTCACAAACACCTGTTCTATATATTTACTTACTTACTTACATGCAAACCAACATGAAAATTGTAGCAGAGCTTTTGATATTCCCCTATCAGAAATTTACAAGCAAAAAAAAACCCTGAAAACAAACCAAACAAAAAAAAAATCACTCTGCCTTAGTTAATGCCAAAGTGCACAGTCACTGGGAAGGAGAGGAAACTCAGGCAAGACATCTGTCACAAATGAGCACATGGACAAGTTTATAAGTGCACAGAAAACATAGGAAAAGGGCAAAATGCAGTTGACCAGATACTTTTAGGAACCTGTGACAAATCTGTAAAGTAGCTTGAGGGAGCTTAAAGAGAAAACCTCTTTTATTGGATCAACAGGACTGCATTCAGCAGTGTGTGTGCAGAGAAATGTGGATCTTGGGCACTACTTTTTCCACAGAATCACAGAATTAACCAGGTTGGAAAAGACCTCTGAGATCATCAAGTCCAACCTATTACCGAACACCACCTAATCACCTAAACCATGGCACTAAGTGCCTCATCCAGCCTTTTTTTTAAACACTTCTAGGGACAGTGACTCCACCACCTCACTCTTTCTGAGAAGAATTTCTTCCTAACATCCAGCCTAAACCTCCCCTGGCACAGCTTGAGCCTGTGTCCTCTCGTTCTGTCATTGGTTCCCTGGGAGAAGAGATCAACCTCCACGTGGCTACAACGTCCCTTCACGTAGCTGTAGAGAGCAATAAGGTGTCCCCTGACTCTCTTGTATGATGTTACTAAAGCAGTACTATTTTTACATACTCCAAAGTCCCAGCAAAATTATCTCAGAATAATAAAAGAATATTAAAAGGTATTCAGCTGCAAAAGATGCATCATATATGTTCAGTGTAGGTTTTCTCTTGACAGCTATAAATTGCTACTCAATAAGCCAGAGAAAAAAAAAATAAAATAAAAAGACTGGAGAAAGCCTGAGGATATGTTTATTTGTGGAAGAAAGACAAGTGTCTGGTAAAGCATGTAGTTAATTCTTAAAATTAGATTAATAAGATATTCTAAGAAAATTGAAATATTTTTAATTAGTGTTATTAGTGGGCACTTAATTAAAGGAAAGGTTTTCCCCATTTGATTTTATTTCTAGATCAAATTAAATTTAAGGGTTTTCTTTTCCTTCAAACAGGTCAGTAAGTATTCGTATTTTTGAAACAAGTCATAACTTTTTAAATAGTAAGGTGGTGTGTTTTGTTTGTAGAAATTTCTAAGTTATTTCACTTTTGTTGAAGGCAGCATAGAAAAAGATAGGCAAAATAAACCCTAATACTTCTATCACAAACCACTGTGTATTAACACAGCTATTAACTGAAACATGTTTAACACCTGGTAAACAGCTATTTCCTACTAATTCATTTCAGGCTGGAGTAGTAGCTTGTAAAATGTGCAAATGTAGGTAACAGCTGACAAAGTTTCATAAATGAGGATACTTTGTGTGTGTGAAAGGTTCATCGTCGATAGAGTAGAAATAGTTTCCCTGTACGTTTTCAATGGTAGGACTAGGACACAAACATTTTATTCATCTGAAGTTCCCAAAAGCCTAGTGTGAGGATTTCAGTAAGTGTTATGCAGACATACAATGAGATGTGTTTCTCAAGGACCAAAATGAAAATTTACATTTTTTTAGTGCAAACAAGTTTTTCCCTCATACAAAAACGCTAAAACAAAAACGCTAAAACAAAAAAGTAATGGCTGTGTCCAGAAACTCCCATTTAGGCCACAGAAACTTACTTTAATCCGTGAATTTGCATCCACCAGAAGACAAATTTTTTCACTCAATAGTATAGTTAGCCTGTAATGTGGCTTTATATTTGTTCTGCTTTACTGGGCCTTGTGTCTGTCCTGCAAGGAAAAATCAATGACTGTCTGCTCAAAGAGATCATGATTGACCAAACAAGGGTGTTTATTGGCAGAACTTTCATATACCTTCAATTAGCTATACTATATCCCTGATGAAAAGTTGGTCTGAAATAACACTACACAAAAGCACAGATTTAATTCTGTTTTACTGATGTGACCTGTAATGCTTCACAGAGATACTTGTGGGAAAGGAGGTACACATTCAAAAAATGTTTAAAAATAAAGAGTTTAGTAATCTATTTCCTGTTTAACAGCATTGTACAGTGTAAAAAGTTATCACAATGAATGCAAAACATTTAAGGCTAAATGTCTTTTGGGGATGTGGTGATAAGTACAAACTCAGCCAGCTTGATGCCCCAGGATAACTCTTAGGGAATGTATAAAGGTGAAGTGCCTAGTTAGCCTGGTTATGTAAAACTATGCCACAGTCCCAAGCATTTCAGAATCTGACCCAAAAAGCTTGTCATTATTTTATCTTGATTAAAGTATTCATTGACCAACAGAAGGCGGGATGAACTCTTTAACTTCTGAAACTTGTTCTGAAGATGACTTTTATTTATTTTCATGTCAGTATACTGACAAATACATGTTTATGTAGCACTCTGGCTTTAAAACTTTCCACTGTCACATAATAAGATCATAGGGATTTTAATTTTATATTATAACTAGAAGGCTCAAGAAAACCCCCAACAAAACCAAACTAAACCAACCAAACAAAAAAACACAACCAAACAAACCAATACAAACAAAACCCCAACAACAACACAAAAGAACAACAAGGAAATTATGACTGTTCCCACCGTTTTCCTCCACATGTGGGGTTTTCACCATCTTAGCTGTGACAAATACTGAACAGACTGACTGAGGAGGGGTCTAGGGATGAAAATGTAACTCTGAAGGAGAGAAATAATGTCTTGAAGTGGAGACAAGGAGGCGTTTGACTACAGCTGTTTCCACAGTCAAGCATCTATCTCACAGCACAGTTCAAGGAGTGGATGGCAACAATGTGCAAGGTTTCAGCTAAGATGTTAATTTGTCAGGGCAAAGAAATACAAGAATGAAGGAATGGGAGGAAAACCACTCCTTGAAACCTCTGTTCTTTTCATGCCAATAATCACTTCACGTCATGGTGTTTGTGCTGATTGATTATATTATGAAAGCAGTACCCTGCTTTATTTTGTCCATGAAACAGGGTTTATGAAACAAAGTGGCCACTAACAGAGAAGCCTTCATGATAGTTTACTGCCCTTTAGTTGATACTACTCAGGACACTATATGTATTCATGACTCAAGCTAATACTTAAAAGTACCTTCCCAAAATGAGATAGAAATGCTCAGTAATAAGTACCACAGTTTTTGTCATAATGACAAAGGAGCTTCAAAACAACAAAGTGAATTTGAAGTTTACATATGCTAAATAAAGCAAAGTGAGCAGGACATCTGACACTAAAATTTTCACAAAAGTCACTCTCTGCTCGCTTTATGGAAATCAGTCTTGCATGGTGGAGTAAACCAAGAAGCAACTGCAAAGTCTTCACATATGTAAAACTTCTTAGACTCAATGTGTGCACCTCCAGAGGAGTTTTACTTTCTGAAAGACAACAGCATCAAGCCTAATTGCAAATCCTTGGCCAGGATTTGCAAAGGAAAAGGAAAGCTTTTTCTACTTAAAGTATGTCAGCTGCGCCAGCAGTAAATTTCTTGTCATGGAGGGAATCCTCTAATCCTATATAATAAATCTTTAACAGAGTTCAATCTCCAACTGTTCATATGCAAGGACTGACCTTCTGGCAGTCTTTAAAGAAATCAAAGTTATGTACTGTAAAATCAAGCTATCTCAAGCTAAAAGTAATATTAATTCTCTAGTTCTTATATTTCCTTCTGAAATTATTGTGTGATGAGTGCTTTTGATACTGTTAAATTAGTTTTCTCATTCATCTAGAAGACCTTTCAGTGAAGTAGAGCAAAACAATCAGGTTGAGGAGATTTCTTTTTCAGTGCTTTGATGACTTCTTAGCAACTACATGCTTGCTTCATTTGCATCATAATTTTAATGATGAAACAGGTTTCTCTAATACAGAAATGAGAGATTCTCACATTAAAATGATTAAGGGTCTAAATCATACATCCTATAACCACTCTTCTGGCAGCATCCACAGTACAGATAAGTAGTTGAGGGTTTTAGCTCCCAGTTTGGTGTACAGCTGCTCTTAATCCAAGTATCAGCCAACTAGAAAACATCAAAACCTGACAGTATAGCCATCTCCTTTCCCATTTCCTTATTTGTTATATGATTGCAGAAAAGAGTTGAATCCCTTATCTTCTCCACCATGCCTACTCCAGGGAATGCCATGAAGGAAAAATGCTAAAATACATAAATTTATTTTCTTCTCTTGGTTTGTGCTTCTCATTGTGATCATTTGATGTATGTTATCATCTTCAAAGTCTGATATTTCCAGTAAATGGCAGAGGCCCAATTTGTATCACTATCATTACAAAATGGGGCTTGCAGGACAAAATCATTGATTGTTATTAATTAAAAATGCATCATTAAATCTGTCGTAGTCCCTCTAACACTACAAAAATCTTTTTGATTTCTTTTTGATGATACAGTATTTATCCAAGGAAGCCTAACTCCTGGGCTTTGAATATTAGCACCTAACTAAGGGCTTTTAGTTACTTCCTGTGAACTTACATGTAATGTAATTGTGACCAAAAACTATTTAAGTTTCCAAAGAGGTAGTCATATGGCTGGGAATTAATCAAGCACCTGCTCAGTGATTCCTAAAATGCTAGGTCACCACCCAACTGCAACCTATCAAATTTTTGTGTGTCCACCTTACACACCTCAATGATTGAAATTTAAATTTTGGAGCATAGGTGACTCAGAATGCTGTTTCCCATAGCTGTTCAGGCCATCAAGTAGGAAAGTCAGAATACAAAGGGATAAAATCTTCATCATCACGCTGATTGACTTTTTCAGATTAGGTCCATCCTTAGCTGTGATGCCTCCTAATAAAAGGTGATTATTCAATATCTCCATAAATATGGAGTATAGAACAAGTATTTTTAAAAAATTAAAATAGCATTTGATACTCCTGAGTACTCACCACTACCTCATCACACTCTAATTCCTGTAATCATCACACTAAAACGTACTTGAGAGATGACAAATTTGGGACCTCAGTGCTTGAACAGTTCTTCTCATTACCCTCTGCATTAAATAGAGAGTCTTTACTGAACCAACAACTCACCTGTAACTATGATCAAATGAGCAACATCTGTTAGCCTGGAATGGGAATATTTATACTGGTCTTCACATTACAGATATTTCTAGTATTGATGATATGAGCCAGTTTACTGTGCAGCACAAACATCTGGTAGTCTGTTAGTCCAGGATTGCTCCTTACAGCATCACAGGTTACTCTTTATGCGAGAGTGCAGAATACTAAAGGAGAAAAGAAAGGAAGAGAGGAATAAAGGTGCAGAGGAGGAGAAGAGGAGAGGAAGAGAGGAGGAGAAGAGGAGAGGAAGAGAGGAGGAGAAGAGAGGGGGAGAGGAAGAGAGGAAAAGAGAAAAGAAGGAAGGAATTTGAAAGGAAGGAAGGAATTTGGAAGGAAGAAAGGAATAAAAGAAAGAAGGGGATTCAGGAAGTATGGAAGAAAGGATAAGGGAAAGGGGAAGGGAAGGGAAGGGGATTCAGGAAGGGAAGGAAGGAAGGGAAGGGAAGGGAAGGGAAGGGAAGGGAAGGGAAGGGAAGGGAAGGGAAGGGAAGGGAAGGGAAGGGAAGGGAAGGGAAGGGAAGGGAAGGGAAGGGAAGGGAAGGGAAGGGAAGGGAAGGGAAGGGAAGGGAAGGGAGAAGGGAGGGGAAGGGAAGGGAGAAGGGAAAAGAAAGAAAGGAAGAGAAAGAAAGGAAAGAAAGAAAGGAAAGGAAGAAAGGAAGAAAGGAAGAAAGAAAGAAAGAGAAAGAAAGAGAGAGAAAGAGAGAGAAAATAATATGGAAATATCATGAACTGATGTAGTATGGACTGACTTGTGAATTTGAGCATTTCCAGATGTGCTGAGCAGCTGGCACATGTGTCACTCTGTGCCTGCTCAGAATTACTGGACTGGGGAAATTTTCCCTGTGAGAATGGAGCAGAACATAAGCAGAACTCTCTCAACAAATGTAACCATCACTGATTAAACTTAACATTACTAGGGAACCATAATAAGATGACATTAAATAGTCATTGACTTATTTCCCAATGAGCAATGAAAACTAAAAACGTTACCATATGACATTAATTTAAACAATATCAGAAAGGCCTCTTAAGACTGAGAAATTACTACCACTGGTAATTTGTACTTACATTAAGTCAGGTTATTTTTGAATCTTGAGATTTTTGCAAACAAGAGGAAACAATATTTTAAAAATTCTCTTGTTACTAAAGTGTTCTTGAATTGAACTCTTAAGAGCAGAGGAGACATTATTTGTTGTCACCAGAGAGACATTTACTGGGGTGAGACCACAAATAACAGTATGTCAATAATTAAGGGAACTAATATTGACTTTGACTTACATATAAGCAGACCAAATTCTTGGCTAACATAATAATCAGGATATCTCCATCCAACTCAGTGCTATCAAGCTGCATTGATTTACAGCCATTGGAGAATGAGATGATGTAAACAACAGCTAATTTTAGAAGGCATTCTTTGGAAGAAATCATTATCATGAGGCCAGATTCTACGCCCCTTACTCAGATGTACAGTCCCAATGGGATTAATAATAAGAAGATAAAAATGTGGCCCATCTTCTGAAGGTTATGTCTGAGAGTTGAATATAAATTCTAATGCTGTTTAACAGTGATCTGTACACATACACACACACTTAAAACTCTCTAGAAGAGATTAAATTTTAAAAGCAGTGGTGACTGAAACACAAAGAGTCCTAAGACAAAAAGATAAGAAACCATCCAAGGCATAGATGTTATCATTGGTCTCCCCCTATTGCTCGACAGCTGCCTGTCTGAGGATCTGTCATATGGAAAATATGTGAATGCAATGAAACATCTGTCAACGTATCTGCCCTCAACCAGCTCCTTAAAAGCAAAAACTGTAGGCTTGTTACTATTTTCAACAGTGCCCAGACACTTGTTCTGTGCATCATAGGACAGGGATGGTGATGTCTCAGGGCTGCCTGCCTGCTTGGGGCCAGAACGGCAGTGCACTGCAGTCATCTCAGGCATGTGGGGTAATGCAAACACATGGTCTTAAAGCAGTGTGTAGTCCTAAAATGTGCCATTCCAGAGGATTTTGATCTAGGAATACTTAGCATAAGGAGACCTCTACGTTCAAGCAGCTAGTTTAGTTTGCAGCATGATCTAGCCAGGGAGGTAATTGCTAGCCCAACTGCTGGTGTTACCTTTTTTTATCTTACTAGACAGCCAATTCCCTGATCCCTTTGTGTGCTGATGACATTTATACCTGCTGAAGACAATGATAAATTATTCCTGGCACTTGTTATTATTACTTTGTGTCTTTACTGGAGAGTATCAGCACTGAGATAGAAAAAGGGAATAAAAGCAGGTCCAAATGCTTGTTTCTCTTGGCTTTAGCAACAGCCAGGCAGATTCACAAATATAATGAAATGTGCTCCCTTCTGTTTAATGCCTATAAAACATATACCTCTGTACAGAAAAAGCAATCTCACATCAAAAATGAGAATGCATCAGGGAAAAAAAGTATATTTGCTCTACTGAACGTCATTTACCTACTGACAGACAAGGTACTTTATGTCATTTCAAAATACAATACTCAGTACATTCTCATTTGTTTGTGTTTTTTTCCCTGTTTGTAAAGGCAGCAGTACGCAAGTTTAACTACATTAGGAAATTTTAATTTGCAACCTGAAGATGAGATGACAATCTGTCTCAGTTGTTGTCATGATCTTCTATCTCAAGCTGACATGTTTATTCTTGGGCATTTACACTGTGGTAGAGAATGCCATGAAGGAACTGATTTATAAATGTTAGTTTTGATTGAATATGACACTGCAAATAAACATGCCAATACACTCTATAACTTTATCATTCTCTTTCATCCTCTCAACGCTGAAACTGATACCCCTGGCCACCTGCCGCAAATAAGTGCACAGAATGATATGAGCATCAGACAAGCATATGAAAATGACCAATGGATACCAGCTAATAAGAACAAAATTTAGATGTGAAACCATAACATCATAAAAACAATACAAAAGCTCTGGGGAAACCAACCAACCAAACAAAACCCCTTCTCGATGTTCAATGTAAAATTCTGTGCTTTGTTTGGAGACCCCAAAGCAACAAGAAGAGAGGAGCACATAAAATTCCTGGGGTATCCTCAGATTGGTCAGTGAGAGATTTCTTCCAAAGAGCAGCCATCTGTGCTACTCCCACTGCAAAATGGGTGTAGAGACAAATTTCATACAATGACGAAGGTGGAAAAATCATAGTAAATCTCCATGTCAGTGCCTTTTGTTTTTACTGCTTTGGATGTGCATTTTGCAGCTCTATAAAAGCATGGAAAAACATACCAAACAAGCAAATGTTCTTCTTTAACCCTTTGGCACTGGGCAAAGAGTGTCTGGAAATCATGACTCTTAGTGTCAAGTGTATCAAAACAATGAAAAAAAACCTACCTCACAAGTCTCCAAGCCTGGCAAGTGAAGTGGAGAACATAAAAGTTGTGAAAATGAGGCTAGCTAGACAAAAATAAAGGATTGGCACTAAGAAATAATAGGTCTCTGAGTTTTGAACAAATAAATGCACTGTTTCTGCTTTGTAAAAACAGAAAATAAAGAGTTTGTCTGACTGCTAAGAAAATAGCAGTGACCTAGTCTTCATAAGCTGTTGTCTATCATCATGTTCCCTCATTCTAGTTAAAGAAAAAGTTCCAAATAAAGTGATGGGATAAAATGTTTCTGAGTGTTATAAGGTCACTTTATTTCCCAAACTTGAAAATCTAGGATTCAAATATCTTAGACACTGTGTTCTCAGAATAAGAAAAGATAGAAGTAATCTGTACTTTGACACTAAGTCACGAAAAACAGAAAATTGGCTGAGGAACTCTTTTTGTCTCTGGCAACACGATCATAATAATGGACCAGTTGCTCAGATGGAATCCATATAATTATGCTGAAGAAAACTAGTAGAAAAATTGATAAATACTGAATATTTATGTATTCATAGTGTGGCTAAATACAGGCACATATTTTTATACATGCATGTGTGTACATGCACACACATGTGTGGGTCAGCTCCTTGATTTTATTGTCCTTATCCTTTTTTCTTCTTATCTCCCATATGTTGGTGGGGGTTAATTCAATGTTATCAAGTCTGCTGGACATGCAGCATTCAAAACAGCACATACCCAGTGCTCAAGTAGTTTAACTTGCACCTCCAAGCTTGCCTGTGTCCCTAACTTGAAGGTTCTGACTACGGGCATTGTATCTGTGGAAGCCTCAGTGCTCCCATAAGTACCACTGCCATCTTTCCTTCATTTGGAACACTCAAGTACTAAATGCAGCAAATGGGACACGTTTGGCTAAACAAGTCATCTGTCAGAAGGAAGCTGTTAGAAGAAGGGAATTAAAGAATGAAATTTAGTTCAAGTACCCCATGGTAGCATTGCATTTATGAGCTACCATTCACCTTGTGCCTTAGTCTTCAGCCTACATCTTCTCCAGCTGCAGACCTGAGTGAAGGGAACAAGATTGCTGCCCTTAAACCCAACCTCATCTCTTTCTGAGCACCTTTATTGTGCTCAGAAAAACTCCAGAGATTAATTACCTAGGGGAACCTTTTGGTCTGTCCCTGCACTGCTGATGGGCACAGTGGGGAAAAAAGCAAGCAAATGGCAACAACAATGAGGGATCTTCATGGAATAGAGCTCATCAGGTGGCTCCAAAGGCAGGCAGGATGGTGAATTTTCCCCAGCTGTACTGCCTAAATCCATCTTCAGCATTAAATTAAGAAGTTCAAAACAATGATTGCAGTCCTCTCTTTATGAAATTATGATTACAAACACAGAATTCCTAGGAAGGGCTGTTACGAGGATTAACATGTGAAAGTCTGAGAGGAGCTCAGATATCAGGACAGAAATCCCCAAACGGAGACCACTTCTGTTAGAATGATGAAGTAGTTTCTAATGATCCAGTAGTTTCTAGTCTTCCAGCTCATTCTTCTTTCAATGTTTTCCCCATCCAGTAAAATAAAATTTTTAAAATTTTAAAAAGGTTTTGAGGGTAGTGATTAGTAGGTTTTACTCAGAGGCCAGCAGAAATGGAATAATTCAGAGGTCTCTCCTAGGACCTGTGCTGTTTTACAACCTCAGTGATAACCTGGAGGAGGCATCAAAAATTATGCACATCATATTTGTAACATGAACAACATATGCATCAACAGTGAACCTTCTCTTTCAACAAGAAGGAATATATTTCCAATGTATCTGATCTAGAGGCATTCCTCATTTCAAGCTCTTTATCTTGTGCCTCATATCACCATTTTCTGAGATTTCCCCTGCCCTCATCTCATCTTTAACCTGTTTCAGTTTTATCTGTTCCTCATTCCATCTTTTTTCCTTCTACTTTTCTTTTAATCTGGTCCCAACTTACCTCTTGTTTCTGTTCCCTAATCAGTGCCTCTCTTCATAGCTCCTCCATTCCCAGCCAGGCTTTCCTGAAACATCCCCATTTTCATCTTCTCTCACTAAGTTTCTGAGCTGCAGTCAGGAGAGTGTTGAGAACACAAGACAGGGCAGGACCCTGTGTTTACCCTTAGATCTTGATGGAGCTGCTGGAGATGGTCCAGAGAAGAGCCACAAATATAATTAGATGTCTGGAGCACCTCTCCTACAAGGACAACCTGAAGGAGTTGGATCTGTTCAGCCTGGAGAAGGGAAGGCTCTGGGGAAATCCTTTCATGGTCTTCCATTACCTGAAGGGGGGCCTCAGGAAAGCTGGGGAGGGACAATTTATTTGGGCATGTGGTGATAGGGCAAGGGGCAATGGTTTTTAAACTAGAGCAGAGTAAATTTAGATTAGACATTAGGAAGAAATTAGTTACTGTAAGGGTGGTGAGACACTGGAACATGTTTCCTAGGGGATTTGTGGATGCCTTGTCCCTGAAAGTATTTAAGAGCATGCTGGATGAGTCTTTGAGTAACCTGGTCTAGTGTGAGGTGTCCCTGGCCATGGCAAGGGGCTTGGAACTAGGTGGTTTTTACAGTCCCTTCCAACTCAAGCCTTTCTATGATTCTGTGATTCTACGATTCTGTGATCCCCTGGGATGCACAGTAATTTGTCCTGGGAAATCCTCCACACAAACACTGCAGCTTCAGCCTGGTCCGTACTTGATGCACATAAAGTCATCAGAGATGTTAGTTCTGACCTATAACAAACATGTGGAAACAGTGTTTATGGGAGACTCCAACAAATTAAGGTTGGGTGATTTTTTCACAAGGATAGCAGTATTCACTCATTTTGGATCTCACTTTCAATGTTCGCTAGATAAAACAACTTGGCCAGAGATTAGACACTGAAAATACACTTGTGAAAAGTCTGCAGAACGTTTTAGTATCACTGGGAAAACATTAAGTCAACTTTGACTTCTTTTTGAGCAACTTTAACTTGAAACAGGACAAGAAATGTAATGTCAATGGTGGAAGTTAATGTCTGAGAAACTACAGCCCAAAACAACTAAAGAGTATGATGACAATGGAAAATGGAAAGCAAACTTAACCCCTGTTTTGATTTCCACTTCTTAAACCAAAGGTACAACCAGTTGAGCAAGCTGTATATGTAATTCTTCTCTTGCAGAAAGCAAATATGGACAGAAACCATTTCTTCCTCCCTAGCGTAGGGTAATACAGAGAGGTGCAGTAGTGCAGCTCAATGACAATTGACAATTCTTAAAAATCAGTTGAGCAAGTGATCCTAAACATCAGACAGTGGTGCATCCAAGTGATCTCTGGGAGCACAAGAGAGAACTAAGTTCTTTCTTTACTTATTAACTGACATAATAACGAAAATGGGGATGTTCTCTCAAATCTAGGTCCTCTTTATACATCCATCTACCTTAATCCAAGAATCATAGAATCATAGAATCAGTCGGGATTGGAAGGACCACAAGGATCATCTAGTTCCAACCCTCCCTGCCATGGGCAGGGACACCTCACACTAGATCAGACTGGTCAGAGCCTCATCCAGCCTGGCCTTAAACACTTCCAGGGACGGGTCCTCAGCCTCCCACCCTGGACAACCCATTCCAGGGTCTCACCACTCTCATGGTGAAGAACTTCTTCCTCATGTCCAGTCTGAATCTCCCCACTTTCAGCTTTGTTCCATTCCCTCTAGTCCTGTCACTACCTGATATCCTAAGAAGCCATTGTGCTCACTAGAGATACCCAGTGATTTGACTGTATTCTACCAGATTGTAAAGGAAAGCCTTTTAAGATAATTCCAATAAAAATGCAGAATTTTTATCAAGATTTGAGATTTGTTCATTCAGTATTCATGAAACATGAAATATGCCAGCTGCCAAGCTTGCCAGTCTAGGCAGGTTTCCAGATTAGACTGCTTTAATACTCTATTTTCTTTCTTCTTTAGTGGTGATAGGAAATAAAAATAACACTGGGGATTTTGTTTTGCTTTGCTTATTTTTGTGAGCATCTGTGGAGCTTTTGTTTTTAATGTTCATGCTTAATATATTCTGCAGATGATCCAGAAGTAACATAGCCAAAGATAGCTTCAATTATCCAATATAGACTACACAGGAAAACACAGTATTATGAATACTTTTTTCTTCTTTCTATATTTTGCATCTGTAATCAAGCTCATGTGCAAATAATGACACTTAGACATCCTATTACTTGATTGTGCTTTTAATTCAGGAAGTAAGAAAAGTAAGTGGTATCAGCTGGGCCAGCAATTAACTATGCATTGAACTGCAGTTTCAAAAATAGAGCTGAAGTTGACTTTCTTATAAAAGACTGGTCCCAGAATATCAGTCTATTGTGTGCATTTATCTCTGGATTGTTAAAATATATGCAGCCATTGAGCATTTCCTAATGTGCATAGAATAATATGAGGTGGACATGTACTGCTCAGTTTGAAAGAGCATCCACAAAGACAGAAACAGACTTGGGGATTTGCAAAGCGAGTGATCGTCCAACATCTTCAGGTCTCTTATCATCTCTATATGACAGCTTGTGGTGCTGTACATGGACACACAGGCTTGCCAAGCACCAGAAGCAGTATTACAGTGCCAGGGTTCCCTCATGGTAGCATGCAGTGTGGCACAACCTTAGCACTTCTAAGTGGGCCTGGCTTGTTCAGAGCTAACTCAGACAGATAAGCCAAGGAGTGCATTGCATTAGCAGCATTTACAAAGTGAAGGCAGCCAAAGTACAATATATTCCTCTCTAGTCAAACTGGTGTGGAAAGGCCACAACCTACTGCATTTCCAGACAGTAAAATACATATACATATAGAGACTAGTTGACTCTGCTCTGAGCAGAAGGTTTGGACTAGACAGCCTGCAGTGGTGCCTTCATACATCAGCTATTCTATGGCACCTGACATGGGGCAAGTATCAGAGTGAGTAAATGGAGGAGGAGGAGCTGAGAAGAGGGTAGACAGATATAAGTGGAATGTCTGAATAGAGAGAGCTGTCAACAAAAATGAAATTTGAAATAGAAGAGCTGTGGCACAGTCAGTGGTCTAGAAAGAAGCTATACCAGTTTTCACCAGTCAGATTTTCCAGGAAAGAAATGGGCAAAACAGCCATTGCAAATAAATTATCTGAAGGCTTCAGCCATGCTTTTCTGTCAGTGAATCACTGGCAAGTAACTCCTTAGTTTTGAGAATGTGCCATAGCTAACTGTCTCATAATTTATGCAAACCTATTTCTATCATGTACACAGAATGCTAGACTTATGAGTAGCAATCAGCTAGCTCTACACCATGACTGAAACTGTCCAAGCAGAGAAAACAAACAAGTTGGGAATAACAAGCCATAAACGTTCTTTCTTTCCACATAGTACTATATAATGAAAGTTACCGTTCAATGATCAGATATTAACAAAAATCTACCTTAAAAATGTACATAAATAACAAACAAAACAAGAATTGTAACTTATTCTGGGTCATATATTGGAGACTGGTGTAAAATCAGCATCATTCTAGTGCCAACGATGGGATCACTGGGGTTTTGTTGATTTATACCAGATGCAAGTCTGGACTTTATATTTTTTGTTGGTGTTTTTTTGGTTTTTTTTTTCAGTCTTCCATTGTTTAATCAGCTTCACTGCAGAAGATGATTAGAAAGAAAGAACATAGGAACACCACAGTAGCAGGCAGCTGGAGAGATGAGATGCAAATTGATTAAGTCATTTATAGCTTATTGCAAAGAAGCAGAAGAAAGAGAAGCCAGATTCTGGCAGTTACTGTCTTGTGACAGAAAAGAAATTCTGGATGTCTCCAGTTGTGCAGTAATTTGTTACTAACCTTCAAGAGCTGAAAATACTCTTAACAGAACTCAACAAATTTAACTAAGGAAAAGGTTAAAGAAACAGAAAGACTCATCAACTGATTTCACCTGGAGCAAACTTAGAAGAAGTTTTCTTCACCAAATTTACTCTGGTGTCGACTTTGGCTAAAACTGTGTTGTTGCTTTATTTCATAAATTGGGACTATGGCTGCCTTTGTTCCAATGTCTGGCTTTATCACCATAACAAAAAAAAAAAGTGCTTTTTTAGATGTATTAGATAGCCTGGACATGTGAAGCCCTTTTTGAAATATTCCCAGCTCAGAGAAACTATGCAATAAGAAGTTACAAGCCCACCTGAATTTAAAAACAAAAGGATACTGTCTAGAAATAAGTAACAGTGACAGACCCAAAGGACCACAACAATTGCTTCTCCCACCATCACTAGCATAATGCTGCCTACATACAGACAGGCACCAGCATGTACATGTACATGTGTTTTTTCTTCACCATCAGAGAAACTTCAAAGAAAGAAACAGGCTAGATTTGATTTGTAAAATGCTTTAAATCACAGCACTACAGAAAACACATGGGAAACAAGAAAAAGTAGACATTTCAGAAGAATAACCACTTCAAACTCAGTTGCCTATATGTGTAAAAAAACATGCTCAGGAACCCACTGTTTAATAAATTGATACTAGTCACATATAAAAGTTAACTGAAATGAATTCAACTTAGAACAATGCTAGTGGGAAGTAATTTACATTGACAGCTTTTCAAAACAGCTAGTTTTCCTTGATCCAAACTAAAATTTTCAAGAATATACCACAGCTGTTTTTAAATGTACACTGGAAGTTCCTAGAGGGGAAAAAGAAATAGGAAGAAGAGATAAAAATTATTGTCGAAAGGGAAAGACATAATCCCAGACAGCTCTTTTTCTCCTGTTTCTCCCTGTCACTGGGTATTCCATGGTGAAGAAAAATGATACAGAATGGGGCAGGACACAGGACTGCAGTCTGGTACCACAAATCAGGAGAACTGTTGGAGGTTGTATGTGATCTTGGTCTTTGCTGGACAGCAAAAATAAACACAAAGAAAGAGAAAACAGAGATTAAACAAGTAAAAGAGACACCAAGCATTAAAACCAGTAGCCTATGCTTTAGAAGGGAAACTTAAACATTCTCCCTTTACATGGTCCAAAGGGGCAAAACTAGGAAACATTTCAACTAAAACAGGCACAGCCTGGAGACTGATAGGAATGGCTCTACTGCCAGGAGTGGTAAGATCTTGATCTCCTCTCACTGCACACTCCCAGTTCCTCATAACTTAAGGCCTGTTCTATTGCATGATAAACCTCCTTGCTATGATACAAAGCTGAAGGCCAGCAAAGGCTCACAGAGGAGTGTGTCATTCATCCCCTAATTAATTCAGGCAGAAGGAACCTGATCAAAGAAGTGCTGACATTCAGTCAAAAGTCAGACAATATGTTCATGAGTAATAAGCACCGTCACACTGTCAGGATGTGCCAAGACTTCCACTGAAGTACATACTGGAAAAGGGGGAGGAAGGCCAGGCAATTGCACAACATATGTGACAGAGGCTCAACAAAAATAAATAGCTCCCCAGCCAGAAAATAACCCTCCCTGATTCCTCTGTGCACTGCAGAGGGGACAGATCAAACACCAGTCATACTAAAGCTGTTTCACATCATATAGGAAGTGCTGAACGAAGGAGACTCATCTGAGTGCAAACTCTACAGGTGCCATACAGCTATCCATAATCCTCGTGGCAAAAACGTTGCCCCAGCACAGATGAAAACAACTCAATCTGTGAATTAAGCACACCAGAGGTCTAAAGGAAATGGTTGGCAAAGAATTGACCCATTTGGAAAACAAATCCACAAAAGCACAAGTCATTTTTCCAGTCTTCCAGTCCAAGCCATTGGAAAACTGCCTTACCTCATTGGGGTGGAGCAGGGACAAGTCTCCAGGTCTTCAGCCTGTCCTGCTTTTTAGGTAACAAGATCAAAAAGCTTCATTGACAGGAGGATTTCAGAACTTAATCACTGATGCTTTCCCCCAAAAGTTGTAGCATCCAGGCTAAAATACGAAGGCAGAGCTTATAGGGATACCATGAGAAAATTGCTAGAGACTGTCTGTTCTTAGAGTTAAGGTGTCTAAGGAAAAAACTCAAGACCTGAACATGTCAAGCCCTGTTGAAATCTGTTCCTTGCCATTGTATGTGCCATATGTTATCACCTATAAAAATACTGAGTATTTACTTCTTTCCCCTAACGTCTTCATTTTCTCAAGCAAAAACACCACCTATAAATGCCATTCCTTATTGATTAAAGGACTCTTGCTTTAGCCATTCCTTCCCGTAGTCTAATTTTGCTCATTAGTCAGATTTCTAAAAATCATTCCATTACTTTTCTCTCATGCTTTCCCTTTTCACATAAAACAAACAAATAAATTAAAACATCTTCCAGGATACATCAAGCTTCTTGGAGTCCAGATCCCACAGAACTTTAAAGAAGTGATGTTATTTCATATAAAAAAAAGATTTTCCTCTGAAGATATTTCTGGTCATGAGGACATCAATCAAGTACAAGATGTCATAACGAAATAAGATTCACAGAAACTGGCGAATTCTTCCTAGAAATCAGGCACATGATATTCAGCCATAGTATGATGTGTCTAGGTGTGCAACAGTCTTCTAGTTTGTGTTTATAAAATGAAGGCTCTGACTTAAATAGTAGTTTCATGGACCTGACACAGAATGTCTGGTTTCTGTGGCCTTAGAGCAGGGGGAGATTAGGTAAGATGACCAGGATGGGTGCCCAAAACCTGTTTGAACCACATGGAGTCCTGAGAACAGAAAGGTCATGCTACAGGGCAAAGACATTATGAGCTTGCTCACTGCCAAGATACTTGGAATACACTGTTGTTGCCTGCCTCTACCTGATGAATTGGAAGCACAACTGAGACTGAATTTGGTGTCACTATGTCTCCACCATGGTTCCAAGAATAAAGAGAAAAGAAGCTGCAAGACTAAGCGCGTAAGTAACAGAGCATGGCGGGAAACGAGTGTGAGTTTCTGCATCCTCTTTAGACAAGGAAGGCATGTGTTTCTCACGCCTTCTGTTCACAAAGCACATTCAGAAAAGGTTGGGTTGGGTTTTGGTTGGGTTTGGGTTGTTTGGTTGGGGGGGTTTATCAGTGCAAATCCGTATTATAAACAATTCCATCTCTCTCTATGGCAAAATAATCAAGAAAAGGTTGTTCTTGCAGTACCTACAGCTCTAAGTACAAGTCAAATACAAGTCCTTGCTTGTAATTTTCTACGCTCCTGTATTATTTTACCACCTTCAGTCACCAGCTATATTATGCAGCACACACAGCATATTACTTTCCACAGGTTACAGTATCACAGTATATCAGAGGTTGGAAGGGACCTCAAGAGATCATCAGGTCCAACCCCCTGTCAGAGCAGGAATTCAAATCTTTATATTCAAATCTTTGTATTCAAATCTTTACACTGATGTTAAGAACTAGGGTCATTCCTACAGAATCAAAGTAATTCAGATATGTAACAGACATAAAAGGTCAACATTTTCAAATATTTAAACACTTCTGAATTTTGAGAAAGCATGTTCTATTGAAGTGAGAATTCATCTCTTCAATACAGACTGCCGGGAGCTGTGAACACTCAGCGAGTCTTAAAATTAAGAACCTAAAGTTCATATGATCTTTCCACAAATGTGTCTGCAAATATGTGCAAACAAATTTTAGTATTTTGGTATTTCAGCAAAGAGATAAGTAAGAAGAAAATGTGTTTTGATCCAATACATCTAACAAGAAGTGCTGGAGTTTTATTATGGTAACTTCTTAATGTTTAAAAAATATTATCCAGTGGAAGGAAATAATGTTTTGAGAGACATCCATTCGTATAACTGAAAAATCAAAATATGCTGGGCAATATTTATCTCAATTAGATTTGGAAATTTCCATTTACATATCTAAATCTGAATAAGTCACTCTAGGCTCCACTGAAGCCAGCAGTGAGAAAGAAATTCTGAAGAGATATTTATTTTGTCCTTTGTTGCTGCTGCTTTTCGTTTTCCTCTAAAATAAGATGAATGTATTTTAAAAGCACTGGGTGGCTGGAAGAACACAGTGTAACAGCCTTCATTGTGGGGAAACAAGGGAAATTGGCTCCCCTGCTGATGTTCAAAGAGAGTAGCTGAAGTGGGAAGGCACCTCGGGAAATGCTGTAGTCCAGCACCTGCTCAAGGTGACATCACCTATAGGATGATGTTCTAATAAATCTATGCACTCTTTGTGACACTGATGTCTGGAGGTGTCAGGCAGGAAGATCAATACTTGACCAGCACTGTTGTGCTTCACACAGAACCTTCACACAGAACAAGAGAGCAGCAGGAGTGAAGTTACCAGGAAATTGCAAGTAGCAGAACAGAACAGAAAATATCCCACAACAATGAAAAAGATGTGAAAAATAAAAACGAGTGGGTGGTGAGGAGACAGGAAAGGATGCAAAAAAGTCATAAGTCATCCCATGTAATGGCTTGGTAGGAAAATGTTTTCACACTTCAGCCCATTGAAACTAGACTGAAGCTCCACCCTGTGTAATGTCTGTATTTTAACTGTAGATAATTGAAATGGAACACACCAGCCTTTACTTATCCTGCCTAATGAATGTTATCGTGTGGAAAAGGTAAATCAATAACAGCTGAGATCAAACATACCAATCTCCTTCTGAGCATACAATGCTCTCGTTTATATAAATCTTTACAACCCGACTGCCCTTCTCATTTAAGCATAGCAAATGAAACATTACCCAGGACAAAAGACCTTCTCTCTTAAGAATTCTCCATGCTGTTTGAAAGAGTAGCCCAAATGAATTGCTGGAATGACCATAGAAAGGGCTACTCGTTAGCTATGACTGTCCTTGGGAATTAGCCAGATGTGAGGTAACGACCACAAAGTGTTGTTGGTATTGGCAGCAAAGACAAGGTTCATCATAGTACCTCTTGTCTAGACTAGGGATGTAAAAGGAAATAGAAAACAATTCTTCAACTATATGCACTTGATGTTCCATCCCCTTTTTTCTATAGAAAAATGTAAGACAGTTGGAATTTTTCATTTTTATTTGGGAAAGTCAAATTTGGAAACCAGAGTGACTCATGCTGGAAAGTGTCTGACTGGCATGTGATAGCCAGCTAGCTCCAGAAAGTTATGGTTGTAGGAAGAGTTTGAGGAAGGCATGTGGATTCAGATTTTAATGTGGTTTAACTCTTAGTATACTCATCATTCACGTTGCTTTATTCAGTGTGTAAACTACAGAGAGGGCCCTTGCTTGGACTATTTATCTGTTTACAAGCAAGCTGATATATACAAGAAGTCCACATACCCTGGGAATCAGAGATTCAGTTTTAGGAATGTATTACTGGTCCATTTCCAAATGCATCACACAAATCTTTCAGGTAATTCTTCAGCATGGATACCCTGGAGGGAAAGTTCAGATCAGACCCTTATTTCTGACACACCTGAGTGGCTGCAAAACAATTGCTTTTCTCTGCAGGGTATCCTGGTGTTGTGGTATCCCTCTCCGAATCAAGATCTACTCACTATTTACAGAGAATTTCTTCTCATTTCCAGCTGTTGCACTTTGTCCCCTAGCCAGCTCAGGTTCCATTACAGAGGGGCTGGCTGACTCAAACCTATAGACTAAAGGAAAGTTTATGTTTTTTTCTCAGGATTTTCCCGAAACCGAATCATACCTCTTTTGGAATTTTTCTGTCCAGAAGCAGCTACTGTAAGCTTATCAGTACCTCTCAATCTTCTTTGCCTTCTTTCTTTCAGCAGGGTGCTGACATTCTCCTCTTTTACCCCTCCCTCATTTCTGGATGAGTAGACATCTATGCCCTAGGAACCTTGCAATGTCCTTACTAATGCAGGTTATTGAGAGGGTAAAGGAGCATCACAGTGTCCCCTTCTTTACCACGACCTGCATATTGACATCTTGTCATCTGTTTATATTTCAAAATTATGTCTTTCTCCCTACTTTCACTGACAATGCTTGATGTCCACTTGCCCTTCATTGTGGTGACAAGTACAGAAGCCATTTTTTCCTTATCCACTTATCATTCCAAATAAAATTTGATGCTCTTGCAGACAAGGATGCTTGCAGACAAAGTTGCTGCTGTGACACACATCACTTTCCTTTAAACCCACCTGTCACTGTATGCAGGCTGCAGATCATGACACTAAAGTAGTTTTCACTCTTTGTTACACCACTCCATATGCATGCATCCCCTTTAAAGGCCCTTTTTTTTTTCATTGTTGTGACATTGCCATACTTCAGTCCCCACATGCTACCATTCAGGCACAAACATGTTAGACAAGCATGTCTCCTTCATGAAGCAGAATGGACAAGTCCTCCAAATCATCACAAAAACCTTGCAAAGGAGGAGGTGCCTCTCACATGACTGTTTTATGAAAAGGGATGGGAGGTCAGGGAAAACTTTTGGTAATGACAAAATAAGAGCTGGAATAAAGGGAAGAACAGAATAGCAGAAGAACAATCTGTGTAGCTGCAGCAACAAAATCCTAGTCTGGCTCCCAATTTGCACATTAAATTTGGTGCCAGACATTTTTGTTCTTCACAATTGTTTGGTTTTCATTTGGGGCTTTGCATATGGTTGAATCTATTGAGAGACTGTGCCTCACCCTTATATTTCAGAGAAATATTTCATATTTTTTACATGCACATTACATAACCTGCTCAGAGCCTGGTGTTGCATTTGATATGCAATCTGTATTTAGGAAGAATTCCTTTTGGTTTATCCAAGTAAGAAATGCAATCCCCATCTGGTGTCCTGATAATTTGTACATGGAAAATTCATCCATTTTTTGATCTGGTCTGAAACCAGTCTTTGTCTGATCTTTGGAGTGTTCAGGACATCTTTTTCTCTTGTGTGTGTCTCATTTCTGATTCTTTCTGGACCAAAGCCAGAAGTCTTACATGGAAAGCATCTCTACATGAGAATAAAAGCTAATTTTAAAAAGTTGGAATAGTCTGGGCCAGGTATGTGATCTAAAGCCAAAAGCCTCTCTCTAGCAGCCTTATCATTATTTACACTTAATCACATGTCAAGACCATAAGTCAGATCTGCATAACTAACTTTCATGCTCTGTATTACCTACAGAAATGACCGTAAAATATCTCACTCATCCAGGATTATTCTCTGGCCATTGTCAGGTCACATGAAGGAAAAAAAAATCTCAAAATCTCTTGTGGAGATGAAACAAGGACAAAACAATGGTTTTGATGTACTTTATTTTTAATTCTTTACAGTCTAGGATCAGCCAACAGATTTTCAAAGTTTGTGTTGAATTTAAAAGATATCAAGTCCTTCAATAAGGGGACAGGGGAATCCTAAATACATCCTTATAAAATGAAACAATTCTTCTTCCATTTCATTTGGTGTTAAGTTTGAGTTAAAGTACATTTTTGAAGGATAAAACAATTGCATTTGGCAGCAAGTGTTGTAGTCCACTTAAAATGAGTCCATATTTTTATAAAGTATAAGAGAGGATATATTTTTTAAATTAAAATGACTTCCTGGGTTTTGGGGTTTTTTTTTCTGTTTTGCTGTGATTGAAAAGTAAAATCGTTTATGGTGCTCAAGGGACTTTGAGATTAAGGTGTACTCACCGCTTTCCTGATGGTTACACCTGCAGGACTGTTGGGTCTTCTGCCTTCTGAAAAATGGAAGAAAGCTCCTTGTTCCCATCCTTTCTCCTCTTCTGATCAATGTATTTGAAGAAAGCAATGAAAATTACAATGAATTGTTAATACTTGTTGTCTGATACATCTTCTCCATAGCGTTTTAAAAACAATGCAAAACGCTATGTCTGAACTTAGCTTGCTGGTATTTTGCAATGTTTTCCATTCATTTCTCTTTATTTAATCAGGTTATTACCTGGATTGCAGCAGAGGTATTGGTCACATTCTGAACCCTTTTGTGTCAGTGAAGCTCTGTGTGCAAATGCAAAGGGGAAGTCCTTTCTTGAAGATTCTCTACTTGCAAGTACTTTTCAATTTACTATCAGAGAGACATGGACCTGCTGGAGTAGGTCCAGGGAAGAGCCACAAAGATGATCAGAGGGGTGGAGCACCTCTTTTATGAAGACAGACTGAAAGAATTGGGGCTGTTTAGCCTGAAGAAGAGAAGGCTCCAGGGAGACCTTACAGATAGATTTTAATATCTGAAGAGGATCTGCAGAAGATCTGGGAAAGGATTGGTTAGAAGGGCTTGTACCGATCAGATGAGGGGAAATGGTTTTAAACTGGAGCAGGGTAGATTTAGATTGCACATAAGGTTAAAAGGAGCATGGCAAAATACTGGAACAGGTTGCCCAGGGATGTTATTGAGGCCCTGTTTCTTCTCTCCTGAAGTCTGATCAAGATTTTTTCCCTCAGACACAACTTGTATGTTCTTCCTCCACCTCCTCCCATCTTGGTGGCATCTGATGGACTCACTCCGTTGAGTTCAAGTCTCCTTGTCCTGGAGAACTCAGACACAGCACTCCAGATATCATCTCAAAAGCAGCCAACACACCAGAACAATACTTTCCTCAGCTTGCTGGTTACAGTCATACTTATGCTGCCCAGGATACTGTTGGCTTTCTATGCTGCAAGGGCACATTCGATTTATTGTCCAACAGGACCTCCAGGTAGTTTTCTGCAAAGCTAGCCAGTTTGTTCCCAGCCTGAAGTGTTGCATGGTCTTATTCTCTCCCAGACACAAGGCTTAGCATTTTCTTTTAACTAATGATGTCCATTTCTCCAACATGTCAAGATCCCTCTGAACAGCAGCCCAACTCTCCAGCATATCTGCCAGTTTCCCCAGTGGGTACCATGTGTGAATACCTTGTGAATTCTCTTTGAAGGGCCTGATCACCTTTCCTCATTACTGCTGTTTTTCCTGCATGGTCACTTAGCTATAGATGGTCAGGCTGATCTTTGTCTTTTCTCTCTCCAACAATCTTAGCACCTGTGGTGTCCCAAGTCCAAATCATGCTTGGCTGTCATCATGGGACGCTAAGGCCAGAGCCACCTGAATGAGACATCTGGCTCCCTTACTTTCACATCCACATAAAACTTCTTCCTAAGGCATGTATGTTAATAAAAAATGGTTACAGCATTTTTTCTGGGAATGCAAACAAAAGGGGTACAAGTGTGACAGGACTAAATTGTGCTTTAGGTTTCACACAATTGGCAGGAAGCTGGCTGGTTTAGTATACACTTACACAATTGCTCTGCTTGCTGTAGTTACTCAAGGTCTAGGAATGAATGGGCTTTCACGCTTGTTGTCTCACTCTCTAAATGATAATTGCCAAGCTGACTGTGACAGATTATGCTGAGACCAAAATGTCATTTGCAACCACATAGCCAAGAAATCTGACCTGGAGATTAGAGTTTAGTTCAAGAAGTCACTGAATTTCTCCACTCTGCTTTCATTCCTGTGCAGCAGCTTAATTTGAAAAGTGATGGTGATGCTTTGATGACAATTATTATAAACAACAGAATGCAAACAAAAACAAGTGATGTCAGCGTGTGTAGCAGAGAAAAAATACTCTATGAAAACATACCCTTTCTTGCATATAATAACATGTTTTTGCTGTAGAAAGTCCCTAAGGCTGATTTCCTACTTGCTGTTTCAAAACATCATCATTAGTAAGACACAGGGGAATAAAATTGTTCCGTGAATCCATTTATGTCTTTACTGAAAGCACCACTTTTCTGCGTGAAGAACAACAACAGTCACTTGTAGGTTTTCCCTCACAGCTTTTGGTGTGGGCCAGAAGACCGTTTCAGGTAATATGCATAACATGCCCTTACTAATCTAAGATGGTTTACTAGCTACCACAAAGGAGACAGTCAAACATAAAATCCATTGTTATCCTCATGACTCTTCATATATTACTTTTACTACTGTAGGGCTTTTTGTTTAGATTTGATTCATACTGAATTGGAAGATATATATTTACTAATAATTCATCAGTGAGGTATGATGATAATTTAGGAAGATTCTTTCCCCTCCCCCCCCCCTCCCAGGCTTATACATTCTAGATTGATTTTTTTTTTTGCCCCACCTATTTGGCACATCTTTTCTCTTTTCTTTTCTCTTTTCTTTTCTTTTCTTTTCTTTTCTTTTCTTTTCTTTTCTTTTCTTTTCTTTTCTTTTCTTTCCTTTCCTTTCCTTTCCTTTCCTTTCCTTTCCTTTCCTTTCCTTTCCTTTCCTTTCCTTTCCTTTCCTTTCTTTTCTTTTCTTTTCTTTTTCTTTTCTTTTCTTTTCTTTTCTTTTCTTTTCTTTTCTTTTCTTTTTCTTTTCTTTTCTTTTCTTTTTTCTTTTCTTTTCTTTTCTTTTCTTTTCTTTTCTTTTCTTTTCTTTTCTTTTCTTTTCTTTTCTTTTCTTTTCTTTTCTTTTCTTTTCTTTTTTCTTTTCTTTCCTTTCCTTTCCTTTCCTTTCCTTTTCTTTTCTTTTCTTTTCTTTTCTTTTCTTTTCTTTTCTTTTCTTTTCTTTTCTTTTCTTTTCTTTTCTTTTCTTTTCTTTTCTTTTTTCTTTTCTTTTCTTTTTTCTTTTCTTTTCTTTTCTTTTTTCTTTTCTTTTCTTTTCTTTTTTTCTTTTCTTTTTTCTTTTCTTTTTTCTTTTCTTTTTTCTTTTCTTTTATTTTCTTTTTTATTTTCTTTTTTCTTTTATTTTCTTTTTTTTTTTTTTTTATTTTATTTTCTTTTTTAATTTCTTTTATTTTTTCTTTTCTTTTCTTTTCTTTTTTCTTTTCTTTTCTTTTCTTTTTTCTTTTCTTTTTTATTTTCTTTTCTTTTCTTTTTTCTTTTCTTTTTTCTTTTCTTTTCTTTTCTCTTTTCTTTTCTTTTCTTTTCTTTTCTTTTCTTTTCTTTTCTTTTCTTTTCTTTTCTTTTCTTTTCTTTTCTTTTCTTTTCTTTTCTTTTCTTTTCTTTTCTTTTCTTTTCTTTTCTTTTCTTTTCTTTTCTTTTCTTTTCTTTTCTTTTCTTTTCCAGCTGGAATAACAAGATTAACCCTGAAAAACACAAGCCAAGGGAAATGCTGCAGTTTTGGGGAGTTGGGTTTGGGCTTCCCTTAAGTTTGGGGATGGGTTTTGGTTTTCCCTTAATCTTTTAACAGGGGCCCAAACCTAGCCCCTGAAATCTTTCTACTCTGTTCAGATAGTTCTGGATCAGGCCCACACACAGAATTGCTTCTGTTCCTCAGAATGTTTCAGCTGACAGCCAGGACTGCACAAGAATGCACGAGAGAACCCTCTGTCCTTGGCATAAACTGGCCTTGGTGTTAATCATTTTTCCCTGACTGACATTTTTCTATGGCTTCTGCCTGTCCAGGTCATCATTTCTCTCTTCCTGGTGCTCTCAGACACACTGTGTTCTGCTCACTTCAGAGACTCCAGCCTCTCTCCACAGCGTTTCATGTATAGAAACCTCCCAGTAGCCGATACCTCCCTGGTAAACAAAGTTCTGACAGCCTTTGCCTGGCTCCAGTTTGTGCAGCTGCACTATGCTGTAAGAAGCAAAGAACATGTTCATTTAAAAGTGAAAGAAAGTTTACTACCGTAATGTGATCTGTTGCAAAACCCCTCCCTCCTCCAAGGGCAGTCAGGTAAAATCCATTACCAAAAGAATTTCAAAGATTCTTTTTTCTAAACTTGTCAGTAACAATGCAGCCCATTGTTTACATTTTAATTAACTTCTGTTTCACTGATTTTTAAATAAGATTAATTAACCTAATGCTTTCAGCTGAGCTATTGTGGGCTGAACCTATTCCAGACCTGCTTGAGATCTTCAAAGAGTAGCATGGCTTGTTTGGGTAAAGGAAGTCAAATTAGCAATAACTTCATAGTAATTTGGTAGCTCATGGATACTGCAGTGATGAGAAATATTTCTTGGAGAATCTTTCCTCACTAGCCTCTCATCTTAAAGGATTTTTCTTCTTTGCCTTTCTAGTATGTACAATTGTCCCACACCTAGAAAATATAGAAAAAGAAGTCAGTTGTGCAGTACAGTAAACATCAGCATCAATAAAACAGAAGTATCCCCCTGCTTGTGCCAAAAAAACAAAAACAACACCTGACCTTGAAGTTACTTCAGTGAAGCAGAGATGTGCTGAGTGCCACTGTCCTGTGCTTATTACCCTCTCATCTATGATTTCACTGCCAAAATCTTAGCTTTTCAAATTCATATGTTAACAAATATATGCAGAATTAAGGGCACACTGTCTTTCTGAGAACTACATTGCACACCTAAAAGGAAGTGTATGATTGACTCATTTATAGGAAAGATATGTATGTATAAAATATGTCTGCATTCATGACTCCCTGATATGAATCAGTATGGTTTCTTGATGGAGTACATGTAGAGCCCTAGATCTTTGGATAGGACTACAAAGCATATTTCACAACACAGGAAACATGTGGAAAGAGAGTTTCAGGCCAAATTTGCTATGTGCCACTCCCAAACTAGTGACGTGCTGATCTGATCTTCCAACATAAGTTGTTTGCTTTAAATTACTCCTCCTGTCAGTAGCACAGGAGTGCTGTGACAGCATCTAGGAACTGGCAGGGAAAAAAAGGAAATACCAAGCTGTGCCATCTTGTTTTCAGCCACAGTTCCTACAGGTACATTACCTCTTTCCCTGGTTTCTTCACTGCCGCCTTTTCCTCATGCCCTTCCCATCTCTTTCAATTTTATTCTTATTTTTTGACATGTATTTTTCATAACTGAATCTTCTGATTGTCCTCATAGTATATCAGGAAAAGACCTTAAGCAACCAAGGTTTGATCAACCTTTTTTCCATAGCCCAGAGAGCTCCCAGAGAAAAACCTATCCCTTTCCAACAGGATTTCTTGCCCAGCCTAGCAGGCTCTTGTCAATTTTCATACACTCATAGGCAAATTTAAAGAAAATTTTGGCACTTATTCCCACATAACAGTGATGAGTTCACACAGGTTGTTACTAGACTGAGCACTGAAGACAAAAGAAATTCTTTCCAACTCTGATAAAAGTTGCAGTCTTACATCTATTCTACTTAGGAAATGACCCACTGAAATTTAGTAATGTTAGAAAAAGTTTGAGTTTTCATTATAGTCTTAGAGAATAAGACAGACAGCCATTAGGCTTAACAAGCCATAATAATTTTGTGAACCTCAGACAGCAATGTCTTGACACTCATAAACCAAAAGCTTCCCCGCAGTTCACTGATGCACTTTGACAAATAAGTACCAAAACCATCCTGAATCTATCTGTCAGTAACATAAGGAATTAAGGAAACCTTTTCCTTAACTGTCATCACACCACAAAACCATCCAAATGAACCAGCTACTCCCATGAACATTATAATCTTCAGCCTGTTTCACTCTTTGGTCTGATTCACTAAGAATGAGTGAATTGAAGGAGACATCCCCAGCCATCATCATAATTTAAAAAGGCTAACCAATCCCAGAACATTTTATCCAGCAAGGTACTCTGGAGCTTAACATCTAATAGCTAGATTATTGAAGGCCAAAGAGGCTTAGAAAATGCTGAAGACACTATACCAAGCAGAATAACATGCTTCTGTTTATCAGTAAACAGGAAATCCCATGTTTGCTTGCTACTTGGACATATTGTGGCCACAAAATACATCTGTGGTCATCTGGCGTGACTTTCTCCTTCCCATTTCTGTGATTACTTTGATTTCTAATATTTTTATTTGGGTCAGTCTCTATTGCTTGAAAGAGGTCATTCCATGAGTACCAGAACAGATGAAACAGGTTCTTGTGACTCTGAGACTTCTGGCTGATAGCCTCTTTAGTTAAGTATTTTTAACAAGTGACCGTTGTCTGTTGTGTTCCTGTCAAATGGACATAAATCAGCCAATAGGCTCAAAACTGGGCAGGAGGCATCCCAGCAAACAGAGAAGCACAATTAGCATAACTGCACAAACATCATTTTTATATCAAAGGATGCACAGGTATCTCCAGCCTTGATTTAATACAGTATTTCCTGTACTGGAGAAATCATTGCAATACCTTCTAAAGTCATCTAAAGGCTAATTCATCTCCCTGATAAAGCCATGAAGCTAAAAACTAAACTGAATTTGTTTTGCTTCACTTCTTACCACCTGATTCATAGTGCATTGTACAAGCCATTGTAACAAGCCATATCCAATAAAAGGAATAGGTTGCATTTCTTGAATTGTTCTACAATCCTCTAATCTTTCCTTGTGGCTTTTACCTCTCCATTTTTTCAGCATGCTTCTTGAAGAGTAGACAGTAGAACTGGGCTCTACATCCCAAGATCAGTCACATCAAAGCCAGCTGTAGAAGGAAACAAGTTGTCCACTCCTGACTTTTTTTTTCCTTTTTTTGATGCACACTAACACAAAGCTCTTTTGGTTACTGCTTCTTTTATTTAGGTGATCACCACCTTCAAGTCTTTCAGAATCTCTTCCTTTAAAAAATACAGTTGCCTCTCTACTATAAGGGCTGTTATTCTATGTTTTCAGATAAATAACATTACAGCTGGTCATGTTAAAAGCCGTATGGTTTGCCTGTGCTTGATTTACTAAGGATATAGATAAGACTGTGTCAAGGTAAGATATATCTCGTCCACCTTCAAACAGCCCAGAATCCAGCCTTTCACTTTTGCTAACCACATAGGTTCTTTTCTGAGTCATTGGAAAGTCATAGGCACTTCTAGAGGACTCTTCTTCACATCTGTTTTAGATAATGACATGGGATGGATTGTCCCCTGGAGGTGCCAATAACTGTCCTCTGACTCTGTAAGACTGTACCCCCAGCACATATTACACACCTGATGTTATGCTAATGATGGGACATAAGACAAATACCATATCCAGTGATGTTTCAGCACCATTATTTAGCTGTACCCTCATATTTATGCACATTCCACCTGTTTTTTTAAGTGTGGGTTTTTTTAAGCTACAAGTATGAATTTTGAAATGAAAGAAGGCCAAGGATTTATCTCTACAGGGCTCTGCAGAGATAAACATGTGTACTAATGCTGATTTGCATGTTTCCAATTTTAATTTCAATTTAAAACATACCTGTGAACTCAATGAACTGGTGTTTATAATTTTTCTTGGTTTTCTTTCTTTCAAACTGCTGTGTGGCAACAAATCGAATTCCTTGTAACATAAGAAGGTTTTATAATAGCTCTGATGTTTTTGACCAGTTATCCATGAACTTATTATGATTAGCCATACTACAGGTGCTCCTTTCCAGAGTCCTATTCTTCTTATTCTTAGAATCAGTGTCAGGTCAGCACATTTAGAAATGTCTAATAAAATAATACATTTTCATTCGTTCCTGTGAAATTTCCCTATTGTTACAAAACTTATCAAAACCAAGTTGTGACTATTTTGACAGCTTTCTCCAAACAATTAGATATTTCAAAATGTCTATTTTCAGTTTCTATAGTTGAACTTTTTTTTCAGTCATTAAAGCAAAAAAAATTATCAGCCACATATGACATAAACATTGCCTGGTTTATTCAATACAAAATAGCAACATTTACTGTTTTTTTCCCCTTTTTACTAATTTAATTACTGTGGGGTTTTTCTCTTTTTAAAAAGCTTTAAGAGATCCTTCATTTTCTTTCCTGCTTATAAAAATTTCCATTTCTGAAAGCTATTGCCCATATACTTTATGGCATCCAGTGTGCACTTGCAGCCCAGAGGGCCAACCAGATCCTGGGCTGCTTCAAGAGAAGTGTGGCCAGCAGGTCAAGGGAGGTGATTCTCCCCCTCTACTCCGCTCTGGTGAGACCCCACCTGGAGTACTGCGTCCAGTTCTGGAGCCCCTATTCCAAGAGGGATATGGACATGCTGGAACATGTCCAGAGAAGGGCCACCAGGATAATCAGAGGCCTGGAGCACCTCTCCTGTGAGGACAGACTGAAAGAGTTGGGGCTGTTCAGTCTGGAGAAGAGAAGGCTCCGAGGTGACCTTCTTGTGGCCTTCCAGTATCTGAAGGGGGCCTACAAGAAAGCTGGGGAGGGACTTTTTAGGCTATCAGGAAGTGATAGGACTAGGGGGAATGGAATAAAGCTGGAAGTGGGGAGATTCAGGCTGGACCTGAGGAAGAAGTTCTTCAGCATGCGAGTAATGAGACCCTGGAATGGGAGGTGGTTGAGGCCCCATCCCTGGAGGTGTTTGCAGCCAGGCTGGATGAGGCTCTGGCCAGCCTGATGTAGTGTGAGGTATCCCTGCCCATGGCAGGGGGGTTGGAACTAGATGATCCTTGTGGTCCCTTCCAACCCTGACTGATTCTATGATCCTGCTTCCTATCTTAATTTTCTCAGACTCTTCCATTTCACTTTCCTTTTCTCCATTTTTTAATGTACGTATCATAATGAAACACAAACCTAGTTCAGGTAGGAACTTTAAAAAAAAGGCAACAACACACCCAGTCTTCAGCAACCCAACGTTATGCAGAAGATCTTGACACCTGCCCCTTTCCTGATCCACAGCTATCCATAGGCTTTGGCTCCCGGATGCTGTAGCAAAGCTCTGCAGATTGTGACACCTGCTAGCATACTGGATATTTTGCTATTGAGATCCAGTATGGTGTGCATTTCCTTCTTTCCTAGAGAAAAAACAAACAAACAAACAAACAAAGGTGGGTTTAGCATGTCCTCAACTACCTGCTTTTTAATTTCAAAAATATCAAAGCAGTTACTAAGACCCTAAGACCTTTTAAACTTTCTGTAAGCTAGTCACAGTAAGAGGGCAACGATCTCATAGTATGGCATGATTAATTTTTGGGGACTCAGAAAACCACACTCCCATATAGATCTCTGTACAAATTTTTGAACCCAAATAAGACAGTGATTAGTTTCAGTTCCAGACAAGAAAGTGCCATGAAGTTCCTCTGTCTTAGGCTTGAGTGGGATGAATTGTGAAATTTGGGGAACCCTGATGCTAAGAGCAGAAGTAAAATTAGACAAATATAGTAGGCTGAACATGAGCCAGAAGTGTGCCCAGGCAGCCAGGAAAGCCAATGGCATCCTGGCCTGTATGAGGAATAGTGTAACCAGCAAGACAAGGGAGGTTATTCTGCCCCTGTACTCAGCACTGGTCAAGCCACACCTTGAGTACTGTGTCCAGTTCTGGGCTCCTCAGTTCAAGAGAGATGTTGAGGTACTGGAACGTGTCCAGAGAAGGGCAACGAAGATGGTGAGGGGCCTGGAACACAAACCCTATGAAGAGAGGCTGAGGGAGCTGGGATTGTTTAGCCTGGAGAAGAGGAGGCTCAGGGGTGACCTCATCGCTGTCTACAACTACCTGAAGGGAGGTTGTAGCCAGGTGGGGGTTGGTCTCTTCTCCCAGGCAACCAGCAGCAGAACAAGAGGACACAGTTTCAAGTTGTGCCAGGGGAGGTATAGGCTGGATGTTAGGAGGAAGTTCTTCACAGAGAGAGTGATTGCCCATTGGAATGGGCTGCCCAGGGAGGTGGCGGAGTCACCATCGCTGGAGACATTCAAGAGAAGACTGGATGAGGCACTTAGTGTCATGGTCTGGCTGACTGCTTGGGGCTGGTTAATCGTTGGACTGGATGATCTTGGAGGTCTCTTCCAACCTGGTTGATTCTATGATTCTATTATTCTATGATTTGCCTAGAGGAATTAGGTGTAAGGTCTAGGGAATTCGGTGTTGTACAATGTAAATTACGACAAAAGGCAGAGAAATAGAATATAATATTAAACCTTTTAAGCCACAACTCTTTTTTTTTTTTTTTTAATGGAAACAAATCACTTCTTTATTTTCTATGGAATCCCCTTACACATAGCTCAAAACATAGCAACAAGAAAAACAGCAAAGTGGAAAAGTTTCCGAGAAGACCGAAAAGAGGCAGATTAAGAAGGTTTCCTGTGTTCAAAGTAATTTCTACCCTAGATGATTTCCAGATCCTGTATTCTAGTATGGTAAAGTTATCTGGAACTATATCCAGTAAGATAGGATTGGAGGTTAGATAAAATGTATATTTGCTGTGCAATAACAAAAACATTTGTCTAATGTTGGTAACAAAGTTAAAAATTGCAGTATATTCTGAAGCCTGTAGCAGTTCATCAAGTTCCTTCCTAAGGACCCATTGTCTCCTTTCTGCCTTAGAAGGCATTTATAAAATACTTTTTTACTTGCACCTAAGTGCTGAGCAAAAAATGAAGTAAAATAAAAAGGAGAAAATATGTTGATTAGCACACCCTTTTTTTTTCTTTTTTCTTTTATTTTTTTAACACACATCACTGAAAAATACATCCTTCAGCAGTCAATAATCTGTCCAGCAGGACTGTCCAGCTGCAGAATGCTCTGGGTGTGCTGGTGAGCCATCAAGAGGTCTCTGAGACACATCCATGTGTGACAGAACTATAGGGGAGACCTTTGCTTTGAACTCTGTTCCATGAAGTAGAATCAGTGGTGTGTACAATCCACAAAGGTGTTTATTGATTACTTTCTTCAGGAAGAATGATACTTGGGACAGGACTTCTGTACTGGAACTGACTTAAGGTCTTGCTTGTTCAGTAATACTCTGACAGGAGACAAGGAGAAGTACTCCTGTAAGCAAAGAGGATAGTGTGTCTCCCACAAATGTCCTGCTCTAATTTTAAAGATCTACCAGTACTCTAACATATGTTGTCAACACCCCTTCCAAGTGATTTAACTGGCTTTCTAATATACAGGTTTTATAATCCAAGACACACCTTCTCTTCCTGCCGGTATAGGAGGCTCCATAGACCCAATTCACTGCAAATACACATTCACTTGTGGAGCTCTGATTTGGCCCCAGCAAGCTTTGTTGTACCGGAGAAAAGAGAAGCTCCAAGCCTACCTTCTTTGTAACATTCATACAAACTGAATTTTATTCTCTTGGTTATAGTATTATTAGGATACTCAATAGAGAGGACTAGGTAGGAAAAGTCCTACCTATAACTCACCCAAAACCATTCCACTGGAAGTAGCTTCCCTGAAGGAAAGAATAAAATAGGAGACTTAGGAGAGGATACGAAAGCTAACTTTTAAATTATCCAGAGATTTATTCAAGGGATGCCCATGATTTCTTAATTTCTGTATAACTCAGTCCTTTCAATTTCTTCCAGTTAAATCCTACAGCAGCCTCACAGTTTCTAGCTTAGAAAGAAAGATCTGATTTTTGGTGGTCTTTTGCCACAATTCAAGACATCTCATAACTTCAGTCATAAGAAAGTAAGTTACATAATAGCAAAAATGTAAACGTGGATAACAAGTTAGTATTTCTAATTCTTTTATACCAGCACTCTTGAAATGTTGCTGATTAAAACAATAAACTCTGCTCAACCAAAATAATAACAGATGTATTGTAAGTGTTCCCAGACCTAAACACCTTGGAAGGTTTGAGGTTACATTTATTAAAACTGACCTCTATCTTAAGCAGTTTTGACACATATTCTTAGCCTTGGTTGTGAGCAAGTAAGTAAGTTCTTTGAAGCATTCTGAAGCAGGCAAACAAGGATCTGTCATATAGGGCTCTTTGACCTTGTATTTTTTTCACAAATTTCTTCAACTTAGTTAGTCATGAGGACTTTTCAAGTGAAATTTCATGGAAATGACATTTTAAAGCAACAACCTGTCTGCCTGGGCATGTGTGAGTAAAATAGAAGACAGCACTTATATATTCAAAACTCAAGTGAAGTGATACAATTGGAAGTAAACTGGAGGTGACATATCCTCAAATAGCTATAAAAGTATTCTCTAGCAACTAGATTGGAATATATTTTCAACAGCTGTGTAGATCCTTCTTCCTCATTTTCCTGATTGTTACTAAACCACTAAAGGAGTAAACATTTTTTTCTGCTTCAATATAGTGCTGCATTCAGCGTAGAAAAGCATACCCACTATTGAAATATGACATGCTGCACATGATTAAAACCATCTGCTTCCAAAGGTTATGGTTCAGAATTTCACTCACAATGTTATGCAATGGTTTCAATTACAAACGCTGACATTCATGTGCCAGTGGCATAAAGAGCATGGAAAGTCAGTCCCAGCAGATCTGTTCAGAAACAGGTTCATCATAACTTCCCAAATATTTGCAGACAATCCTAAAATCACAGCTGGCAACATCTTAGGCCACCCAAGACACTTCCACATCACTGGCTGGCATTTGTATGTCCTAAGGCATTGATTTTTATCTGTGGGTTTATATTTCTGTTAACCTACAGAAAGACATGGGGGAGGCGAGGGGTGGAAGGAAAGAAAAGAAAGCTTTGCTGAGGGTGAATTATAAGAATCAAAAGCATACAGATGGAGTAAGTAAGTATATGTAAGATATTGGTAATGAGGTATTTTGCCTAATAAAAGCACACACAATAAAACCTATAATTACAAAAGACCATCAGAAAATAAAATATATAGGTACATGGTTAGAGAACTAGCAGGGTCTACTTATTCAGCATTCACCTCAGGTTCTTCTGTCCTTGTATGTAATGAGTTGTGAAATATTTTAAGGACAATCCTCCTAAAACGTGCACATTTCAGGACTATGTAAACATATCCATTTTACTCCTTTCTTTCTCACTCTTTTTCTTCTTGGATTCATTAGGCTTTTGTTCTTTGTGTCTGGAATCTTTTTTTGAGTTACAGAACAAATACTGTGTTTTGATCTTGACTTCCAACAGCAGATGCTATCATAGCATAAACTCTCCTAGCCACTAACAGATTAACATCCCTCATCCCTCACCCTTGCAGGGCACATGATGTTCTGTGGGAAGCATACTTCCTCCCGTTGTTCTCCAGATTAGCATGCAACTCATCTCTGTCTCAAAATTTCCCTTATAGCAACTCTGCAGATTAAATCACTATGGATTTATTTTATAATCCAAAGGTTTCTACTGAGAGGCTTCCACCTTTTCTTTAAAAGTCAAAGGGTAGTGGTGAAGTGAAACCAAGACTCATTCTAGGGCTTGTTTTTGGTATGTACAGAGGATCAGTAATGGATAGTCAACAGGAACATACTAAAATATACAGAAAAGCAGAATCCTAATTCACAACTAAATTTAAGCACTTAGGTTAGGTAGATAAGGTCTTGCTTCACAGGCATTCACATCATTGCATTCCTTTGCAACTTGATCTAGGCATACCTGCATTAGCAGTGGGATTGGACTAGATGGTCTCCAGAGGTAACTTACATCCCCTGCCATTCCATCATTCTATGATTTACCTCTCCTCATCAGCTAAGAAAGGAAAACTGGGCTCTTATCAGGGCAGAGATGTCTCACAAAGGGCCTACACTTCAATCTCAAGTTAAGCACCTTACTTAGGGAGACAGGACCCTATCCAAAACCACTTCAGTTATTTAGGAACAGACAGGTCTAAATTAGCTGTAAGTATCACTGATAAATGTGAAGTAAAACACATCACAGGATAAAAGTGAAATTACTCTTATAAGGCATTAAATCTATATAATGGATCGGTGCAGCAGGGAGAGGTAGCTACCACCACAGTCAAAACAGTAAGAGTATGCAAATGGTCCAAAAAACCCAGTAAAAAACTAACATTCAGATGCTGAAGGAGCATAGAGGAGAGATTGGAAACAGCATGGAAAACCTCATCATGCATTTGCATATAGAAATGACAGAGCATGCTTCAGATACTTCTTGCAGCACCAAACTCTGTGTCCCATAAAACAAGACAGACTTGGTGAGAGTTCACAGAGGAAATGACAGAAATGGAAATGTGGTCATATGAAGATGAATTGGAAAGAAAGGGGAAAGAATTTTTCCCCTTGTAAAAGGGGAATGAGAGGTAAAATGAAAACATTTTACAAATTAATATTTTTGTATAAAACAACCCTGGAAAAGAAGATCAGGGGCTTCCACTCATGCTCTGGAAGGAAGAGCAACAAGGCATTCACTGAAATTAAAAGATAGGCAAGTCAAAACTGATAAGAGGAAATACCTTTTTATATTACGTGTAATTAAATTGTGGAACTCACTGCCAAAGGAAGTTGCTGAGACCAAAAACTTAACCAGTGTCATCAAGAGATTGGATATTATATCAATATCATGGAAATCCAGAGTTATCATAATTAAAGAAAATAAAATTTTTGGAGGAGATATTAAACCTAGTGCTTCAGGGCTTAAGTAAATCTCTGACAATTACTGAGTGGAATCACAAGATCTTTGTGGAGGCAGATTACTCCGCCTCCTGCAGCGTTTTTCTGCTCTTCTTCTGTTCTTTGTAGCATCTGGTACTGGTTATATCAGACAAAGTAAAAGACAAAATGGCTCTCCAATCTGACCTAGTCAAGGAGTTTTCTATACTTACACTCCTCTATAAGAAGGCTCTACCCAGAAGTGAGTTTGAGTATGTGTCTTAAACTCCCACAGGATGAGGCCACAATTTCATCCTTAGTCACATGTGAAGAATATGCAAACCTATTGTTATGTGCTTGCAGGGTTTGATTGCCTTCCAGATTTAGGGTGAGGTTTCCCCACACTTCCACTTCAGGATTTGTTCTTCTGCACAAAGATGCAAAACAATCTTAAGAGATAGGTAAAGGAGTTACATTCAACAGCAAGACAATCTACATAATATACCAACATGTTTGCAGCTCCAAAATATCAACACCTGTGGGGAAAAAAAAATCAATACACAGGACACTAAGAAATCTGTTTTGATGGAGGTCATTAAGATGTCTCTTTTCTCTATCTCTTTTCATCTTGGTTTAGTTTTGCTGAATCTCAAGACAAAGTCTGATCCTCATGCTGGCTTTTGGATCTTGGAACCTGGGCACTCATATGGACCAACTGTGAAGTAAGCAACTCATTGAGTTCCTTCCCCAAACAGATATTCTATCCAGTATGTGGAGGTTAAATTTAAAAATCAGCAGCAGTGAATTCCTCTAATCTAGGGCTGACAAAAGGAAGATGCCATTATCTGTGTTTGAGAAGACATTCTACAGTGGACTGTCAGTCAATGGGAAAATACATCTTTTGTAGTATTTGCATAGTACAAAATGAGGGGGGAAGAAAGCTTTTGGAGTTAATCCAGACATAATTTTTATCTCTTTTTGAATCAACAATAACTGACCTAGTTTTACTCCAAAAAATAACTGACCAGTACAAACATAGGAAGAGGTCTTTAAAAGTTGTCTTTTTATCTCACACACACCACCCCCCCCAAGTACTTTCTTTCTTTAGAGAACTAAATTGTTCCAAGAATTCATGCGAGCTTTACTTTTAGAAATCTGATCCCACATTTTTTTTTCCCATGAAGAATAATTCCTTGATCTGTTATCTTTGGCACCTTTCCTAATCCTTACAAGTATTCATTATCTATTTTGTTTGGTTGGGTTTTAAACTACATTTGGAGATATTATTGCCAAGTACTTGCAAATATACAGTAGCCTAGGTAACCCCTTCTTTTGTGTTTTTCTTCATCCACAGGGTTCGTTTAAGTTACCTCTGTCAGTGTGAATGGAATTTAATCAAGTTCATAACTGGATCTTTACTCCATTTGACTATCTTTGAAAGTAATTCCTTAAAAAAACAGTATATAAATTTAAAGCATTACAGACAGAGATTTTTACCCTTTTAGTTGTTTGGAGATTTTTCCTTGTCTGGATGAATGTAAGGTTAGAATTCTTCAGCCAGTGCAGGCTTTTATGCTCAAGTGTAAATTTTCTCCTTGTTTCACTTTAAAAGCATTATAACAATGACAGCTAGTTAGAAAATTTCTTCAGCTCCCTTGTAAACTATGCATTTTTAAATAATTTTAAAAGGATTTTAAAAGTCAGGTTTTCCACAGTAGTAGCCGTAACTAAAATCCATTTCAAACTCCCATATACTTAGTCTAAATTTTCAATGTTTTGTACAAGTTTCTGTACACCACAAAAATTTTAATTTGTATTCTTCACTCCCAGATACCCAGATTTTTTCCCTTTTATTTCTAATCTTTTTTTAGGACCCTCCATCCCTATATGCCCTACTGAAACAAGGGGAGAGGAGGTAAACAGTCTATGAAAATGTGGGAAGAGAACAGTTTCTGCAGTTTCTTATGTCTCCCAAATGGAGAAATTCAGAATAATTATGTTTGATAAATAACACAGTTGATAATATCAACACTAATAGCAAAGCCACTCTGCAGCTGAATAAATAATGTATAGTTGTGTGAGTACTATTAATTAATAAATATAAATTAATTTATACAGACTTCTCTATAAACCCCCATCCTGCCTCCTTTGGCCCAAGTATTATTGTCAAAGAATGAAAAATTTTATCCTAGAGTGAATTTTTATGAGTGATTCATAACCCACTGAATATAGGGGTATTTTTGATGGGAATACTGACATGATCTCATCTATTATAGCTCAGACAGTGCTACTCAGTTTTTTGCACACAAAACTCATTTAAATACAGTGATGACAAGAGCTTTTTTTTTTTTCCACAAGTCATATAAAGTTCAGTTCAAAGAAGTACCTGTTATCAGGCTATTCAAGAAAAAGGGGAGGTGGCGGGGATTGTGAAGGGTGTTTTAATATTTTCCTTAGTTTTGAAGTGGTTGAATGGTTCATCAACTCACTGAGTAGTTTCCTTAGTCATTTTCTTTTTAATTAATAGACTTGTGAACAACCACAACTGCTTTGTGGGACATCAGAAACACTAAACAGATGACTAACTAGCAGCGAGCAATCTACTCAATACAGCCTGCCTTAATTTGAGCCATACATACTGAAAAATAAAAGCATGGCATGTATACAGGTTATTGTCTAGTTTTGTGTCTGTTTTAATTAAAAATAAAGTAAGTCCCTAGTGAGCAGAAAGTAACAATCCTAAAACTGAGAGAAACATTATAGATGTATTGCCAGCTGTTACCATGATTTTTAGCCATATAGAGGATGTGCATTATCAGCCACGTTAGGGTCACAGTGCTGGTGCTGGTCATAACCAGGCTGCAGAAAGGAACATCCACACCAAGGGTCAGCTACCTGCATCAGAGTGAACATTAGCACCTGATCATACAATAGATAGCACGTGTTATAGCTGTGCTGCTTCTGTCCTGTTTCTGGATAGGGGCCATCTACTGAGGGTTCATTAGAAACCAGCCTTGAGGCAAGCCAGCTCTGTAAACTACAGCTGTCTAATTGGTTTTGCTTGTGTGCACTGTCTTTCCTTTTACAACGGGGAAAAGCAACACAGTCTTTCTAATTAGATTGTTAAACATAATAGCTGAATGGCACAGCAGTAAAGAATTTGCCCTACTCTTTGTAATTCCAGAATAAGGCACTGCAAAGATCCAGGATTTTTCCAGTCCATTTCTCCCATCATCATATCCAATGGTAATGAGACTGTTGGGTTGATTTTTTTTTTTTAACTCAAAATAATGCAAACGATTGTAAGCCTTGCTAAAATCCAAAAAAAAATGTCAAAACAGAATTCCAGGAGCAAACACATCTCTCCTTTTATTCTGTTGTCTCTGCTTCAAATGCTGAGGCTATGCACTAATTGGTGTCTTTGTTGGTAATGAACACAGGGGAAAAAAACATACAGGCTTAGAAGATGAAATCCCGTCTCTGCCTGGAGGTGGTCCCCCTCAACCAGAGCTGAAATGTGCTGGTACAGTGGGGAAAGCTCCAAACCCACCATTTGTTGCACCTGGTTTTTGTATTAAGAAAGGAATTTGGTCTGTCAGTTCAGCATCTTTCACAGACTCCTGATTCAGAAGGATAAAGAAAGCTCCATGAGGCCAGTTTTCTTCTAGGTGCCCTATATGCAAAGTTCTTGGTTTTTATATTAGATCCTTATTGGTTTTCACATAAGGACTTCTCCATCAACATGAGTGTATTCTGCAGAGTAACAAAGGCTAAGTGCACTGCACTGAACTAGTAGTGTGTATTGCTGTCTACTGCCTTAATCCTTCATGGTCACACATCCCTGTATTACAGAATCACAGAATTAACCAGGCTGGGAAAAGACCTTTGAGATTATGAAGTCCAACCTATAACAAAAACACTCAGAGAAAAACAAACAAACAAAGCTATTAATTTGGGGTTTAAAATCAGAGACTTTTTGCTTCTCTTTTATCTAAAACAAACCTAGAGTTGGTATCATATAGCACTTTTAGCTCTTCAGAAATGGTAGTGTTTAGATACTAACTGTAACCAGAAAATAATGAAAAAAAAATAATAACAAGGGTAGAGGATCCCCAAAAGTAAGTTATTTTCTGTAAAATATTATCTCTGAAGATGGGTTTGACAACTTGGTATTTCTAAGAAATTTGCATTCATTCTTTGGCTGACTTTTCCCTAGCTTATTGAGTTATGATACAAACATCACAATTGTATTCATCATCTGAGGTCTAAGGTAACATCTGATACCAAAAAATAAGTTTCTAAGATCTCCATTCAAGACCTGAATCATAACATAGGTTTGAAGATACCTTAGGAGGTCCTTCTCATGCTTTTGCTGTACTTTCTTAGGAGAAGACACCAATAAGATCTGTTCTTTGCTTTCTCTCATTCAGACGGAGTAAATCAAGCTTGCTCAGGTGCTCCTTGTACATCAAGTACTTAGCAGCTAATCATCTCAGTAACCCTTGGTAATACACTGCACTGATTCCAGTATCTTGGTGAATCAAAAAATGGATGTGGGACTTCAGATATAGTCTCAGAAATTCAGAGCAAGGAATAGTCAGTATCCTCTGTTCAGAGATTCTGCTCTCACTGATTCAAGTCATTCACCAGGACTGTCATGTTTTCTCTGCAAAGCTACCTTCTCCCTGTTGCATAGGACTACTCTAGACCACATTGGAGGAATTTACATCTGCTTTTGTTGAACTTCATGAGCTTTCTGAAAGACCATTTTTCCAATATGCTGAGATCAAACAATGTGTTTTTTCCTTATTTTTACCACTGCTTGTAAGAGAGAACCTTGCCCTTCCACTACTAGTTGCCATGGCAGCTGGGCTAAACTATTAAAAACAAGCGAAGAATCAGTTGGTAGCTTTCAAGGAAGCTCAGGAAGACTTCTGGCTAGGAAATTCTCACTTATCTGAAGCACAACTCCATGTGAAAGACTGAGGTAGGAACCAGGAGGAGCTGTGGTATCTGTATGCTTCAACTGGTCTGTATGAACTGGGAGGAATTTATTACAGGCACTGTATTTAAAGGACACAGAGAGGGCAGGAAAATGAGAACTCATCTCAATCTGCTTGACCTTCAGACAGCTACAGGCTGGAAGGTGTGCAAATATGCATAAGTTTGAAACCATTGGCTGCTACTGAAGAATTTTTGTACATTGCCAAAGACTGCCACAGTTCAGCAGAGAGAGCTTTTTCTCTGCTGAGTATAAAGCAGTCAGTCCTGAGTGTTTCTTTTGGAAGATGAAGTTGGAATAATAAATAAACAGCTGCGTTCTGTTCTTTTATGTTAGAGTTTATCAAAAAAATGAGTCAAAAGTTAAAACAGGAGATACAGACCACTATTTTAGGATGATTGGCTGGGACCTTCCAGCATCATGCTCTTTCATTAGAAAATGCCAGTTCTCAAATCCCAAGAATTTTGTAGCACAGTATCTGTTTTAACAAAATTCTGTGAAGAGATTTTCCATATTTATTGGGACAACAGGTGAAAGTTGACTTGATAATTCAGTGAGCAAATATTTTTCCACAGATGAGGGGCCCATCTGGAAGGTACTACTCAGCCTTGATTCAGGTCCTTTCTTTCTGATCCAGTGTTATGAAGTAGAACAGGCCCAAAACCTGACACAAATCCATTTGTTAGTGCACTCATCTGTATTAAGTACCCTTGATTCCTCACTGTGAATCAAGCCAGACAAGGGCTCCATTCCTTCCTAAACACACTTCAGCAGATATGTTAGGCAGAGCCCACTGTTCTGGGATAAGATTCTCACAAATCCCAGAATTTCAAACAATCTTTCTACTTCACTCATAATTGAAATGTAACCACTTGTTCCCTTGCCAGATTTAGACACAAGTTCTGCCAAACGTATAGAAGGCAGCAAAGCTGGATTCATCCTCTTTAACTCCGAGCATGCTCTTAGTCCACAGAAGGAATTTGGTTTTCTGAGGTGTGATCCATCTGGTCTTTTAAAGATACCTTAGGTGAGATTCCTCTTACTAGCTATGCTTGTATCCCAGCTGGTCTCCCAAGACTGACTTTAAAGTCAGCAGACAAAATTATTTGCCTCATTCTAAGACAAATGTCCAAAATTATCTAAAACTTGTCTGTTTCTTTCCACTGACTATAAGCAGAATCCAGGACGACTCAGAGTTAAACATCTTTCTCACAGATACTGACACAGGGTGTGATGAATTCTATCCTAAGAGGCAAACTTCGTGCCCATTTGATTTGGAATTATGGCTCATGTTCAGCTTTAATAAAAACAAAGAAGGAAAACAAGGATTTAAGAGAAGTGTGGGGTTGTTTTCTTGTGTATAATATTGGCTTTTGCAGTCTTTGTAAGAAAACTTAGACTATGTTCTTTCTTAAGTTGTGTGCCAAAACATGTTTTTATATTGCTAAAGATTAAATAATTAGTAGAACATGGTCAAGATCAAAAGGCTGTTGTATGTCATAGCTAATTAGCTAATTAGAGAGTTATCACAAGTTTGACAACTAGTGATTCCTGCTGGTCTGATACCTCTCCCAGCTAACCATGTGGATTCATAGTGAAATGTAATACCTTCACATTAAGCTTTAATTCCAGTGTTCATAAGTTATTAATTTAAGAGCTGAATACATATTCAGCACTACTCTTCTTCCAATTACTATTAACATAAAAAGGAACAACTTGTTTCTATTCTTAGCAAGAATAGTAAGACACCTGATGAGTGACCTCTCAGAGATCAGTTACCAAAAAAAAAAAAAAAATTTCTATGCAATAAAAAAACTTTGTGCTGCTTCTATACACAGCTTTATCAGAAAGCAGTCTTACAGTATTGTTTCTGCATCTTGAGGGAGGGAGTTTTCTTCTTTCTTTTCTTTCTTTCCCTTCTTTTTCATATTTTTCTCTCTCACACACACTTTCCCTCTTTCTTCTATTATATTTGGCATATTTAGAACAGCCATCTGTGTATTGTCTAATAATCAGTATCTTTGTGACACAGAGAACACAGAAAATGACTGATTTAAAAGAGGAATCATTTCAATTGGCATTATTCATAGATTTGAAAAACAGTAAGCAAGAACATTTTATTACTCTGATGGAAAAAAATTAGTCATTCTGTGCCAGTGACTCATGCATCAATGCTTTGATATACAGAAGCTGAAGCATTCACCCCCAAATTAGCCTTTGTATCTTGCTGCGATCTACCCACCTCCCATCTTACCCACAGATGTTATTTGTATGGAATACTGTTCCTACACACTTCCCTGTACACATACTTGAATGCACATGCTATGAAAAATAGGCTTAGACTTCTGAAAGACCTCTGATTTGGATGTTTCAGTTTCAAAGGGAGAACTGTCACAGCCTGATGACCAGAAGTGTGAAGCACTTTTAATCACTACAGCTTTTTTGTATGCTGTTTTTTTCCACCAACCACAACCACAGGAAGACCTCCACATCAAAAATCAAGAGTGCCACTACTAGGTACATTGAGCTTGGCATGACTTAGAACTGTTTAAGTTAAGAACGTTACACTTAGTTTTCCAGAGACTGCTGTGTAGCTCATCTCTCTAGGTAAAATCAGTCTCTAGCAGAGAAGGAGCAGGCTCTCAGTCACCTGGAAATGAATGTTTACAGCTTTTCCTTCCTCTTCTTTCTCCCATTCTAAAGCTGTAAGTATTTCTTTCATATTAATGTTGTTGGGTTTTTTTTAATTCACCTTTCTTACTACTGGAAAAGGCCTAGCTCTGCCTTAAATCTCTCTCTTCTTCCATATGATTCTTTCTATCACATAGTCTTGACACTGACATCAAAACCTTCCAAAAGCTGTTAGGGTTTTTTTTTAACTGGTTTTACTTTTGTTCCAGCAAATATTCCAGCTAGAATTCTGTTTAGGAACTTTTAATTGAACATATTCTGGCCTTTCACAAATATAGCAAATCTGAAACTTTTCATCAAAATGTCCCTGTAGTGATTGCATGCAGCAGACTCGGGGCTGCATTGTGCAAGACATAATGTTTTATTAGCTGAACTGGAGAAAGTATCAGCCTGGGTTTCAGTTTTGAAGGTCACTGAAAATGAAATAAGGCAATTTGTTTGAATATCTTGTCTTAGTCTGCAGATAAATTCAAATTACCATACACTTGTTAATAATTTGCCATGCTGCTCGAATTTGACTGCATGCTAGGGTGTTCTCAAGAAAGCTTCAGTAAGGCAAACAAGGAATCCAGTTCTGGAGCCCCTATTCCAAGAGGGATAAGGACATGCTGGAATGTGTCCAGAGAAGGGCCACCAGGATGATCAGAGGGCTGGAGCACCTCTCCTATGAGGACAGACTGAAAGAGTTGGGGCTGTTCAGTCTGGAGAAGAGAAGGCTCCGAGGTGACCTTCTTGTGGCCTTCCAGTATCTGAAGGGGGCCTACAAGAAAGCTGGGGAGAGACTTTTTAGGCTATCAGGTAGTGATAGGACTAGGGGGAATGGAATAAAGCTGGAAGTGGGGAGATTCAGGCTGGACGTGAGGAAGAAGTTCTTCAGCATGAGAGTGGTGAGAGCCTGGAATGGGTTGTCCAGGGAGGTGGTTGGAGCCCCATCCCTGGAGGTGTTTGCAGCCAGGCTGGATGAGGCTCTGGCCAGCCTGATCTAGTGTGAGGTGTCCCTGCCCATGGCAGTGGGGTTGGAACGAGATGATCCTTGTGGTCCCATCCAACCCTGATTGATTCTATGATGTTAAGGTACCAGCATACAGTGACATAGATCTTCGCTCAAGTCCCAGGCTGACATTCTCTTTCTCTGTTTTAGCAGGAAAAAGATGAAAGATCTCATTTCTGTGTGACCCTTAGACAGAGATATTTGGAAACTTCAACAGAGAAGAAACCCTTTGCATTGCTCAGTGTAGAAACACTTTCAGTTGTTGACATTTCTTTGCTGGTTTCTTTTTTTATTTGCATTTTAAAACACTACATGTGTATTTACTTCACAAACTATGTCAGATTTGTGAGCTAGGTAAGATGTTCTGTCACCTTTTGATGTCTATTCTTGTTCTGTCTTCCTAAATGAGCTTTAGTCACCTTTCTATCTCCTCTAGTGTGAATGCAGTGGGTATTCAGAGCTTTTGGATCCCACTTTTACCTAGGTGTCCTTTATCTATCTTACTTCAGTTTATGGCTGGCTTTTAATTGAGGTCCAAAGCTCATTGGTTAATGAACTTCAGGATTTTATTTGCTTACTTGTATGACTGTTTTACTTTAAGAAATGTATCACACAGATTCCAGTGGTATCTATTCCAGACACATATCCTTTTTCATACTTTCATATGTCTAGATTCACTAAAAGGGATTCTGAACTATGATGTATTTTGGAGAGGAGGCTTGAAGATGTTACCCAAGATCACAGGCTAAGGAAGCTGAGCAAATGCCATAGTCTTCTACAGAAATTGTAACCTTTTAAATTCATGTCAGTTTGAAAAACTGTGAACTTTATTTTTAAATCAGGGGAGAGATTTGTATTAGTAGAGTGAGTTCAGACCTGCAGATATGAGACTTGTGAAGGGAAAAATCAGGAACATGACAGCTGTTCTAGAGTATGAATAGTGACATATGTGTGAGAAAGTCCACAGACATTCCTGCTCTGGCTCTATCAACTTTGTCCTATAGTCTTTGTTGTATCTAGAGAAAGATTTTTGTGCTTTTTAACTTAGGCATGGATGAATGACAGTCAAAATAATGGGCTCATTTCTGTACTTAGTTCTTTAATATTTGCTTGGGCAAAGTCAGGAGTGGTCCATTTGGCCCTGCTGACATTCACAGGACAAAGCACAGACCGTGAGAGTCGATAACAGGTCTGAAAGAACAGGGCTGACAGAAGGACCAAGCTGGCACACAGACACCCTCTACCCCTCACAGATGCCAGGGACGAGGCAAGGTGGTCATACACCTGTCAAAGAGAAGCCACTCTCTGCTTGTACCCTGTCAGAAAGAAAGGTTTAAAGAGCAGAGGATTAAAAGGACTCTGCTTACCATGCTTGTCACACTTCCCCTTCCAAAGAAAGAACAGGCAAAGTGATTGGAAGGGCACATCAGAACAGGGGCAATACCCAAGGGAATAAAGCTTCTCCAAGGAAAGACAGTAAAGCTTTTGATACTGTTCACTACAGCATTCTCTGCATGTCAGCCCCTCAGGGCTATCAGTCCCTGTCTCAGTAGTGCTGCAGCAGGGTGGATCTATAGCTCCCAACACCAGTGTCCTGCCTGGCCATGGCCCCCACCAAGCCAGACACACCCATGGGCAGTTGGCCTGACCTGGCATCTGTTTGTTCCCATTCTGAAGGATGTGCCCAGGTGCCTGCAGTTGCTCCCATTGCCCAGCTCTGCCTTGACACACCAGAAACTCCAATGGCCCCCAGAACATGAACTACCAGTATGTACAGGCACCAGTACAGGTTAGGGGCTGCCCTGCTGGAAAGCAGCTCCACAGAAAAAGACCTTGGAGTGCTGGTGGACAGCAAGTTCTCCATGGAACAACAATGTGCTCTTGTGGCCAAGAGAGCCAATGGGATCCTGGGATGTATCAAGAAAGGTGTGTCCAGCAGGTCTAGGGAAGTTCTTCTACCTCTCTACTCTGCCCTGGGGAGACCACACCTGGAATACTGTGTCCAGTTTTGGGCTCCCCAGTTCAAGAAAGACAGAGAATTGCTGGAGAGAATCCAATGGAGAGCCATGAGGATGATTAGGGGACTTGAGCATCTCCCCTGCAAAGAGAGACTGAGATCTCTGGGGCTGTTTAGTCTGGAGAAGAGAAGACTGAGAGGGGACCTGATCAATGTCTATAAATATCTGAGGGGTGGGTGTCAAGTGGAGGGGCCCAGGCTCTTTTCGGTGGTTCACAGTGATAAGACAAGGAACAATGGGTTGAAACTTGAACATAGAAGAGTTCACCTCAACATGAGGAGAAACTTCTTTCTAGTGAGGGTGACAGAGCACTGGAACAGGCTGCCCAGGGAAGTTGTGGAGTCTCCTTCTCTGGAAACTTTCAAAACTCACCTGGATGCATTCCTGTGTGGACTACCCTAAGTGATGCTGCTCTGGAAGGGGGGTTGGACCTGATGATCTCTTGAGGACCCTTCCAACCTCTGATATACTGTGATACTGGTCCCTGCAGTGCCCTGTCCATCTCCCAGACTTCACCTCTTCTCCTGTGAAGGCATTTGTGAGCTATGGAAGCCTTTCTGTATGCTTTGGGGTGCTGTGGTACAATGTCTGCTACATAGTAGACAGCAGGGAAGGAACATCATAGAATAGAATCACAGAAATACAGAATCGTTTCAATTGGAAGAGACCTTTGAGGTCACTGAGCCCAACCATTATCTAACCACCAAGTCTGGTGCTAAACCACGTCCTTTAGCACCACATCAATGCATCTTTTAAACATCACCAGGGGTGAGGATTCAACCACCTCCCTGAGGTAGTTGAATCTCATTCACCCCCTTTTCTGGCCTTGCCTATACCTTGGTGCCAGCCTTACATCCCCTGCTGCAAGCAGGCTATCAGAAGCCTTGAGAATAGGAAGCATCAGGAAGACTCATGCTTCACATCTTGGGTTTTGTGCCTGAAGTACTCCTCTGTCTGCTGTCAATGGGGGCAGCTATGGAAAGGCTGAACCATCAAACTCCCCAATCAAGGAGCGTAGCCAGAGCAGATGGTCATGCTGAGCCATAGCACATCCTCCAACCTGCTCCTTAGAATCTGCAGGTCCAGACCAGGGCTTAGCTCAGTGCAGACAGGGCAGCCCAGCACTCTGCAATGATTTCTTATTGTCAACATTTTTAGAGAAAAATTATACACACAATTGTGCACAGTTCATTCCAAAGTATCACTTAGCACTATTGTCATACATCTTCCTCAGCTGTAAACCGTTTAAGCACAATTATTTAAGAAAGTCACTAGAGTAATTAAATATTCCCGTCTTGTTTTGGAGGAGACTTGTTTTCTTCAGGCCTATGACCACACATCAGAATTTACAGCATATACTACAAATACTCTTGGAAAATTAGACTGTGTGGAAGCAATCACAGTGTTTCTGTTTTCCTTCTTCTTTTAGTGATAACACTGAAACCAACTGCAAAGGAAATATTGCTTCAAGTAAGCATTTATGTGATTCAAAATGCTATCTAAACACTTTCAAGTCACCCTTATGTATTTTTCCTAAGAGTTTATTTTGGCACATGATTGTGCATGTGTCCACACAAGCATTTGTGTGCTGCAGTGAAAAGCCTATGGGGATGTGCTCTAGCACATTAGGATGGGATTTATCAAAATAAAGCTCCTTTGCTAGGAGCTGTGGTAGTTTTAGGCTATGCCTTTAAAAATTTTCCACAGATTTTGAACAGAAAAGTGGTAAAATGTAAATAAATCACTACTGGGTATAAAAAGGAAAATAAATATAATTCTAAACAATCCCATTGGAGAGAGATCTACCATAAGATTTGGTTCCCAAAACAATCTCTCTCTCTTCTCGCTTCCTCGGGCTGGGAGATACTAACTTCGGGCTTCTGCTGGCTTCTGCTTGACCTTGGCTAAGTTTAACATCTCCCTGCTCCTTTCTCTTGTCCCTTTTGTACAGGGGTGTAAAGGGGAGGCAGGGAGGGAGAAGCTGTTGCAGCTCCTCTGGTCTTTGGGCAGGGGGGGTCCTTGTTTATTAATTGTAAATAGCTGTAAATATTGTAAATATTGTATATTTTGTATTGTACTTCACTGTAGATTGTAGTTTTACTTCTAAATACAGCTTTCATTTGCTTCCAGCTGAGGGGGTCTGGCAAACTTAATGTTGGCGGAAAATTTTCAACCCACCACAGGATCCTTAGTCTTTTCTGACTGAAATGAAACTTGATGTTCCTTAGTTTTATTTCACCAACTTTCATTATTCCTATGTTGATAGGGAAACAAGGAGGGGGTCATCAGGGAGAAATGTTTCTATTGCTAAACATTCTGAAAAATACTAGAGGAGTTTGTATTTTTATGGAATTTTTTTTGCAAAGAGCAGGAACTGATGTAACGCCCAACCCACTTCTGAGTGTTAGAAGAACACAGAGTTGTAGAGACAGATAATCAGGCTGTCATTCTCACCTAGTAGAGTAGTTTAATACAATTTCACCACAAGAAAGTTTCCATTTTCCTCCAGTTTATATTAGAAAATATATTATGAGAATGAATCTGGGAAAGGGTGATGGTTAATATGGAACCAAGACCTTTAATTTCTCTCTAGACTCTGCCACTTCCTACTCAATATATAGATGTTTTCTAATAAGAAAAAAAAAATTCATTGCTTCACATTAAAAGCTCCAACTCATTATCAGACTTCAGGATTTTTGTTTGTGTGCATGTTTATTGCAGTGTCTGTCTCACACCTCAGTAACTTACAGTTTCCCTGATTCCTCCAGGTCACTATTCATCACCTAGCTTGGAACTTGAAGAAAAAATAAACCCACCTAAATACAAAACATTGCTTTTTCCAAAACACAGATGTATTTTCTTCCACATTAATTTCAGTTTTAGTAACAACCATCAAAGCTAAATCACAAGGCCATGATGTTGCTGCAGCTTGCACTTCAGTTCCAGGCCACATGGGTTACTGGATACAGGGACACAATATCACAGTCCAGCAAAACAACATCTGCTAGAGTGATTAGAGTTACATCAACACTGGTGGAGAAATGTTTGTAGAACACTTAGAAGATGAAGAGTTTTATATACAGGATAATTCTATACAAAGATTTAAGATACATTTTCTTTACCACTAGATACCTTATGAAAATCCTCAGCACTTTGTTTAGAAATATAGGGTAAACATGTCTTTCTCTTATTTTGTGTTTTTTTCTGCAAAGACAGATAGCTATAAACTAGTGAAATTATGAAGGTGACCATTTCAGTTTACTGAGCTTGGTTCAAATGACAAGAGGGTAGATTTCTACAGCTACATGCCTATGATAATGTGTTGTCACAGTAGTCTCTGTTTGTGCATATTTGCTTCCCACAAAATACCACAATATGTGTCTAAGGACTTTGAAGGCAAATAAAATTCAACCAGCTCTTAGAATGTCACGATATGCTCTCTGTTGTTCTTGTTATGTAAATATATAGCTGGACCTGGCGAAGCTGGACCCCATATCTGAAGTTTTCAAGTGTCCAGATTACAGCTCACAGTTCTTGTGTACTGGCAGACATAAAGCATGACCACCCAGGCACTGAGATCGAGGCACACTGAGGAGCTAAAAATGCAGGCTCCAGCTGGAGAACCAGCCAAGCTCATCAGAGGAGAAAGAATTGTTCTGAGAACATCATGCAACCACTGAAGTTCAGAAACAGCAGTTAAGGACAGCTGCCCAAAAAGGCAGAATAATGCTTTCATCTGCCATAGAGTTCAGAGGATATTCAGTCTCTATCCTTCATGTATGTGTGTGTGCATGCACAATACTGCATTAGTTCATTTCATGACTGAGTGGGAGGCTGCCAGAAATTGTATTTTATTATCCTCTTATAGATATTTAAAACATCAGAGAGGAAAAAGAGAAACAAGAAGTTTGTGGTGCTGTGGCAAATATTTACTGATCTCTGACGTGGGACCTGCCTAATATAAACTACAGGTTCCTAACAGTGGCCCTGAATATGATAATGTTACTGCAGAAAAAATCCACTGTAAGCACAGTAACAGTCTAGATAAGTAAAGAAAATTTTCCAGGTGCCATCTCCATTATTAGGTAAGCAAGGCTTACTATGAACAGAGTACAAATCCCTAACAATTTCTTTGTGTAACACCCTGCACAAACCCGCCAAACTTTTATTATTTCTCACATTTGAATTTAATATCCTTCTGATGTGGGGAAACCTCCATCTGAAGCCAGGAATTTAGTATTTAAGATTTGCAATTAGTGACCAGCCCTCAGGAAATCTACAAAACAGTTTGGAAGAAAAAGCTTTGGACTTTCTGATTTCTAGTATTCTCTTCTACTAAAATCTTTTTCTCACCCAGTTAATCAGCAGGCTTCAGTACTTGTTCAGTTCCAGATTAAGTCATTAGAAATGCAAGTATTCAGCAAAAATTACTTGTCTTGGATGGAGAAAGACTGGCATTTCCTAAAGATAACTCATTCTGTCTATTGAAATCATGTCCCTTTGAATGTAATGAACACTTGATTAAGGTGCTTATCTTGGTCCTTCAGTTATAAAAGAGATTCAGAGAACTAGTCATGCCTAACATCAGGTGAGATGAATGTTACCTTTCCAAATTTACAGACAGGTTGTAAGCAAACTTCCATACCTTGTAAGTTTACACTGGCCAGTTAATTTCTCAGACAATATTTCTTTTGTTTATTCCATTCCACTTAGAGCTGAATTACTAACTGTGGTGCACTTTATAAACACTTACAGCCGATGTGTTCTGAAGGGAATAAACAACAGTTTGCCTGCTATGAATGCAGGCTTGTCTGCCAACTCCAATACCAGTTTCACAGAGAAAAAAAAATTCTCTATTTTCCCCTTCATGATACTGATGGCAAATATGTTATAGTCATGGAAGGAACATTTTTCTGCATAAGAGTTGCATTGAGTTCATAAACAATTCAATTTGCAGAGGAACCTGAAGCTAAAAAGTTGCTTTAAGAGAAATATTTATAGAAAACTGTACAATAACTCCAACTGGTAACTGCTGTAACTTTTCGTGTCTTAAAGCAAGCCTTTTGACATTTTTACATTAGAAATCATTTTGTTAGAAAAACAACCACAAAACAAACCAGAAATAGAAAACTATAAAAATAAGATGGCTAACTGAAGATTTATTATTATTATTATTATTATTATTATTATTATTATTATTATTATTATTATTATTATTATTATTATTATTATTATATGAAATGTTAAAAAAATGTTAAAAATTTGTGGTTTTCACTCGGTATCATAGCATTGCCATCTGGGATTATTATTCCCCAGGATCCCTTCACAGTTTTGACATATGTAAAAGCAGGTTCCCAGACCAGAAAGCATCAATGTAGCCCATGGGGACAGCTTCAATACACACTCTTATCCCTCAGGACATCTTTCCATGTGGCTAGTTAACTTTGAGAAAGAGATTAGCAACCTTGTGTCTGTGGTAAAATGAAAGTGTAGCTCAGGAATTGGCAGTTACCACCGAGCAGCCATCACTCAGGGTTTCTCAGTGTCAGGATAGGAGGTTTTCTTTGGCAAAACTAGATTTTAAATCCTAGATTTAAAATGGGAACTTGATTTCAAATCAAATAAAGGCACATATAGCAATGCACATTTTTTATCAAAACTCAGTGTACAATATTTGTGTCTATAGCTTCATACTCATTGTGTCAGAGATGTGAGCTCAAAGATCAATTCTTGTAGCAAATAAATTAAAGTGGTCATCAACCCAATTCTCTCAAGAGCTATCTTGTAAGAAGCAGAACACTCATCAGATATCATTGTTATTACAGGCAGGACAGGTATAAAACCGTTCTCAAGTCAGTGGAAGCTATACCTTTCTTTGCTCCACTTCAGACAGGAGCAGCTTGCACCCACAGAGCCAAAGAGCTGCTCTTACACCCCACAAAAGACTGTTTTCCTAAGATATTCTAAGTGGCATCCCTCCATCCAGGTCATGAAATGACATCATTGGAGGTCAATATTGTACAACAAAGGTTGTTGTACAATATTAGCCTGCATTAAGTTACCACTTCCAAGGTGTTTGCTGATCTTGTTTCATTTCTTTTCAAACCCTTCCAGCGAGATGGAAATAGTGTGGCAAAGAAAAGTAAGTCAACATACAGAGCTACAAATAAAGGAAGGCAGCACTAGTTGGGATAGTGCCTTTGCTCAAGAGGGAAGACAAAATAAAACTTTTCTCTCACCTTGTTTTTTTTTGTATGATTCCCAGAACCTTGATGTTTTTTATGGTCATGAAGTTGGCCTAGGAGTTGAGCAAGTAGATAGGTCAGTCCTGCAGGACGAGGAGCACCTATTTCAACTTTCAAACTAGAGTAAGTTTTGCTCCATACTGCAACAACTAGTGCTCCCCGTGCTCTAGCTAGCTCATCAGAAGCAAACTGTGGAAGCCCTGAGGTGCCCTCAGTAAAACACACAGCACAGCTACCAATCCTTGCACTCCCTGAGCACACAGACACCAGCAGCCTGCTTGAAGATAGATGTCCTTACTACTCTCAATGCAGTAATGCAGCATGAAGGGTCTGGCATCTTCTGATGAAAGATACCAGCAGCTGTGGTTTCTTTCACCCTGAACTGTCCAGGCTATGAGGCTGCTTGACAATTTGCTTTAGAACTGTTTTGTTGTTTTGGTTTGGTTTTTTTTTTGTTTGTTTGTTTGTTTGTTGTTGGTTTTTTTTTAACTAAATGGGGTGTTACTGAGAACAGGCTAGCATTCTCAAAAAATAATGTTGAAATTTTTAAATAAAAATTTTCAAAACTCTTCAAATATAGAAAACTAGACTTTTTTTTTTTTTTTCAAAAGCTGGCAATTTTTTGCTGAGTACATCAGTGAAAATAAGATAATCTTCAGTTTGCTTTGTGAGTGTAAAAGATGCAACCTAAAGTAGGAAATTATATGCTCATTACATGACCTCTCTGGAAAATGAGCTACCAGGAAGAAAAAAAGCTACTTATGAGCCACAAAGTCCCTGCTTAAACACTTCTGGGGAAGTTAGAAAGAACAAGGCCTTCAGGGCTTGGCTTTGGAACATACACACCTCCAATAAGGAGGAAAAAACATGTGAGTTTAATGTAAATAATTATATTCAGTCTCCCATGTTTGAACAAATTTGTGTGTGTGTGTGTGTGAAAGACTTTCTTTAAGCAGAAAGTGACTAGCTGGTGTGTTTTGAATCCTGAACCAAGGGAGTATGCCCCCTCCTATCTACACAGTGAAATCAAGTCTCTGCTCTTAATGACTCTTAAAGACTAATAGCCTTTTGCACGTCTCCTGCATTGCAGGGAGAATTTGGGACTTGCACACAAAAGCAGTTGATTTCTGTTCCAGGACCATGATCCTTTTTCAGCTGGCTTCTGTGATGATAGTCACATTTGCTTTGTAACCAAAGCACACTGGAAAGTTTCCACAGTTTGATTACCCCTTCCAGAGATGGTGAAAGCATGCCTTTTTTTTTTTTTTTCTTCTTTTCTCTTTTTTTTTTAAACCAAGTTATCTTGTTTAATCAGGACTAAGTAAACATATTACGCACTAATAACAAAATCACTGGAAATTCTCTACTTAATCTCTCTGATTTTCTTTAAAGGGTTCAAAGACCAGCAGGATCTCTAATCTTATGATCAACAAAGTTACATCACCAGCAGCCTCTGTTTTATCTGTTTACAGATCAGGCTAATGTTGTTAGAGGGTGGTGACATTAACTGTTACTGTATCAGGAGATAGTGCAATTACATTAGGCAGGCCTAACTTTTCTGCCACTTCTGGTTACAATTGTTTAGAGGAAACTTCAGAGATTATTTTTAATGCCACCAGACATGGTTGTAGCTAAATTTGGAGCAGTAGATCACATTGTGGCCACTGAAGGAGCTGTAGAAATCTTTGATGAAGCCTGTAGCCATGCAAGGAGAAGACACCAAGTCTGTGATGTCTTTTGCTGGTGTATGGCCTCCCTCAGAGCCAGGCAACCCCAGCTGAGTATTGAGAGAAGAACCAAGGGCAACAAACTCAGCCTGCTCCCCACTGCTTTGGGAAGATATTCCTCCAGCTAAAATTTGTCCCTCCATCTTTGCAGTTTGCCTGGTCCTGGGATCATCCTGGTGCAGTCAGATAAGGATGCAACTGGCAACACAGGTAGTCAACCACCAGCCCATGAAGAAGGCATCCTGAGATAGGGGCTGCCTCTCATCTCAGGCATCGTATGGCTGCAGCATCACCATCCCCGCCCCCTCCCCAGGCTGTGTCCTGGAAAGAGCTGCAGCTGATTATCATCATGCCTCCCACATAAGAGGGATGTGCTGGAAGGAGTATTACTCCAAAGAGCCTCCCACAGCTCCTCTCTTGAAGTTAAAAGCCTGATCTAACCCTTAATGAACAGGAATAAAAGTGCCAGGGAAGGAATTTTAATTGGCCAACGCTGTAAATGCTTTGAAGGTGCTGTGTCATTATTGACTAACTTTCAGCACACCTGAGCCAGCCAGAGGGCAGTGATGTTGGTTTTGAACCCAGGATATTACTATTACTGTGTCCTAGCACCCCACTGCTAGCTTGTATCATCTATTTTCATTTAATAGATATGCTGTGCCTCATAGTGTCAATAAATTCCTGCCTTGTTTCTTCACTGTTTGCAAGGAGTGTTGATGCTGGTTTCTTATACCTCTGCCTGGCACTGTTCCACCACCAGCACATGGCTCACCCACACGCAATTCTGAGAGCCCACAGAGCGCAGCAGTGTAACTAACCACCTCCTCTATCCCACTTCTTCCCAGGATTCCCCTCCCTGCCCTGAGCTGAACAGCACGGTATGAGTCGTTTTTCCTCCATTCAGCTGCCAATGCAAAAAGAGCAAGGATAGACAAGAAAGAGTTCATCCAAACTGATGTGGAATCAGAAGTCTTTGGTTTGTCATCCAAACAGGAATCTGTGCACACTGAGCCCAACAAAACGTTCCATATGGCACTCAGATACCAAGTACTTACCAGATAAGCTGAAGAAGTTAAATTCATAAAGAACTCATGAACAGCCTCATCACAATACTTTCCAGCAAACATGAGAAGCATCTTTGCATTCTCTGATGAAAATAAGTCACAACATTGATTTGGCATTCTTTTCAGAAGACCTAATCATAACATGCTGGGAGAGGTTTCTTTCTTTTTTCTTTTTTTTTCTTTTAATTAAAAGTAAGTGGCATCTTATATTTGAGGGGCTAATGCCCTTTGGGTCCTATGCAATCACACTGAAATCCTAGGAACACTTCCACTATAATGTTCAATATGTCATGAAGCCCAGAGGAAGAAACCTCTGTGACTATTTTTTCACACATAAGGGTGTTCAGGACTAAGTCTGAAGCTTATGCACAAAAGTAAATAAGACGTTATTTATAGGAATTCTGTCAACACTGATAACTAGGAAAGATCACAGCCTCACATTTTTGGTTTGTGTGTTACATTGTGAATGTAATGGTCCTTTTAAACAGCCTTTTTAAACAGCCAGGAGACAACAGCAAGTTTTTATTACACTTGTTAACAGGCTCTTGGGTATTCCACCCTCCAACAAGAAATTCATTCTCTGCTTTTAAATCACTAGTTACAAATTTCTGATAATTATTTTTACTCTCCTCTTCTATCATAGCTGTGTAGCCAGCATGAGAGTGTGTGTTCCCAGGCATAACTAGGGAACTGCAACGAAACCCAGGGACTGCCATGGCAGATGGACAAACATCCCCCATCACGGGTGGAGGAAGGTTTCCAGCACCCTGAGTACCACCAGTAGACTCTCCCCAACAGCAGCCAAGTTCTCATGATGACAACAGTGTCAAAACAGCAAAAATACAGTTCTACCATCACAAGAAAGTCTATTCATTTGAATATCCACAGCTCAGCAAGAGCTTTGGAAATGTTAAACCTATTCCTACAAAGGTCAGTAGATGGTATATGTGTTACCCTGAGATCCTGAAATGCCTGAGTAAAAATAGACTGTTGAATGAGGGACCTTCTACAAATGAGCTTTCTAATAGCTTTGATATTGTTGTCAGCACAGATTTCATGGATGAGCTGAAACCAGCCTGAACTTGCTGTGCCACCCAAGTTCATAAAAAAACTGCAGGAGGAGCTTGGATGGGAAGGGGAGAAAGGTCTTAAAGGTGATTCCCACCACCTTTAAACCTAGACCAGAAAAGTCTCAGTGGTCTCTTTGTGGTTCACCATCATCTGGAAGAAATCATATGAACCATCACAGTTCCCAGACACGAAACCATGCAAAATGAGTGAGAAACAAGTATACAGAATCCAGTAACATCAGCCTGAGAAAGTTCAGGTAGGATGCTTTTTTCAGACAAGCACTTCATGTACATCATGACCTTCAGAGACTGTAAACTCTTATCCTGTTGAGGTTATTTTAAATCAAAGGCCAGTGTGCCAGCAGCTGTACAAGTAAGGAATGCCTAAGAAAATAAATACCAGTTATAGTGCTATTTAATGCCGTTAACTGCAGTGGGTGGAGGCTGGAGGGCAGTAGCTTTTAACAGGTTTTATTTGAAAGACTAACTCAGTGTGGTTGTCACGACAGTTGTCTTTGTGGCTGAAGCTGTATTGCTAACAGATGGAAATCTGGCAGCTTTTTCTAATTTATGCAGATGCTCTGCAGAAGGCGTTACCATCCTAAGTGATTCTAACATTAAACTTACACAAACCTTTCTCCACTGTGTTAATAAACAGAACATTTTAAGACTGTTCTTCTCAAAGCAGTAACAGAAATGTTCAGCTGTGCCTCCTTTGTCATCTCTTCAGTTACTCCTACGATTTAGCATGAAAATTCTTTTGCAAAAAATCTTAGTGGACTGAGAGTTGGATATGTAGCAAAAGTCAGTCTAGTCCTCAAAAATATCCATTTTAATTATAAAATTACCTACCAGGTTGTGTCTTCATTAATGGAGCAAAACTTGTGGACTGTCTTGTTCTTGAAAACTGGCATTCAGTACAATACCTGAAAGAATGATTTAACAAGAGAAGTATCTAAATTGGCAATCATTTAAAAGACTGAATAATATTCTTAATAGCTGTATAATGTTTCATCTTTTTGCTTTGACTGGCACTTTTTTAATTGGTAACACTCTTTTCAAACTGGCAACACATTGCCTCATTCTAATCTGCAGTGAGCCCAACTGTATTACACACCATTGCAAGTACTAAACAGGCTCAGGAACAACACACCACTAAAATTCTTTATGATTTTTTTTGTATTTGATGGATATCTGTTCTTTACAGCAGATTTTAGGAAATCAGGAGACTATACTTCTTTTTTGACCTTTGACAGTTGTCTGAAAGTGTAAGTGGTGTAGAACTTACTGTAAAATGTATGAGTCTAATCAATGCCCCGAGTAGCTGAGTGAAAAAGAGACTTGCTATTACATCTGTGCATTTTTGAGATTATATGCACCCATACTGTAGGTGCTTTGAATAACTGAGAGCAAAACTCTTGAAACTAATCAGTGTGTCCATGTACATGTGTAAGATTTTGACCCTCAGTACTTGAAAGTACTCATTGTATAACACTGTACAGAACACAGAATAAAATACATAATAAAGAGAGACATGCAGACCACTGGAGAATTTCAGAGAAGGAGTTAATGTTGGGTTTGATTCTTTGGATATTGGCATAACTCATGAGAGGTCTTTTGGGTCTGAGTCATCTAATTTGAACCAAGAAAGGTACCTTCCTTTTAATAATGTATCCAACCTGGAAACTAATAGAGAAGTCCTAGTGTGAGGTGTCCCTGCCCATGGCAGAGGGGTTGGAACTAGATGATCCTTGTGGTCCCTTCCAACCCTGACTGATTCTGTGATTCTAAGTTAGATCCTAAGTTTAGACGTCTTATTCAACTAGGCCAGATCTTTCCACAGAGGCTTTCAAATGCATTTTTGTTTTGCCCATTGTCTTTACAGGAATTTTTCTATCACTAACTCAAAAGTTAGGCAAAAGTCAGTTTTGTCAAGAGGATGATTAGCTTTTTTCCCCATATTTACAAGGAACCTGACTTATTTGTAACCCAGAACTGTTTCCCTTTTCAGGGTGGAGTGTTGAGTGGTGGCAGCTTCAACTGTGAAGCAGACTTCTCATCAACCCCAAAGCATGGAGACGCTATGGGCAGAGAAGTGAGTATTGGTTGTAGTATAAAGAGCAAATTTGCAGGCATGTGGCTCAGGCTTCTGTGAGGTAAGCCTTTGTTTCCTCCTTGGAAAACTCAGGCAGCTGTTAAAGACAGGAGAGCAGTTGCCCCAGTGGGGCAGGGGTGCTTGCCTTCTGCTGCTTTACATCCCTAAGGAGAATCTTGGCTTAGGGCAGAGGGACTGGAAAGCTGCCTGGCAGAAAAGGACCTGGGGCTGCTGGTTGACAGCCATCTGAACATGAGCCAGCAGTGTGCTCGGGTGGCCAAGGTGGCAAACAGCATCCTGGCTGTATCAGAAATAACGTGGCAAGCAGGGTGAGGGAAGAGATCATGTCCCTGCACTCAGTGCTGGTAAGGCTGAACCTCAAATACTGTGTTCAGTTTGGGGCCACTCACTACAAGAAGCTACCTGAAAGGAGGTTGTAGTGAGGTGGGTGTTGGTTTCTTCTCCCAGGTAACTAGCAATAAGATGAGAAGAAATGGCCTCAACTTGCACAATGGGAGGTTTAGACTGAATAGTGGGAAAAATTTCTTTACTGAAAGAGTGGTCAGACATTGGAATGGGCTTCCCAAGGAGATAGCAGAGTCATCATCCCTGGAAGTGTTCAAAAAATGTGTAGACATGGCACTTCAGGTCATGGTTTAATGACCATACTGGTGTTGGGTTCAGCTGGACTTGATGGTCTTATAAGTCTTTTCCAACCTTTATTATTCTCTGATTCTATTTAGTCTCTCTTCTTTCTACCTAGAGATCAAATGAGAAGAAATCTCAGATAGTAGTGACTAAACATACCCTGGAACTACTTGTAAATAAAAATTTTCATCTCCCTCCTGAGTGATCCGTATAATTGTTGTGGATTATTTTAAGTGACTAGATCATTTGCTATTTCTCATTTATTTATATAGGCTTCTCTGTCAAGATGCTTCACCTGCAGAACATCAAGTGAAAAACTTTTCTTTAACATCCAGTGGACCTGACAACTTCTGCTGAAACTCTGAAAAAGAGATACAGACGTTCAGGTGGCAGAGCAAGAGCTGTGTTACCGTAATGACAGGGGAGGATGAAAAGAGGTGAGGACTGTAGGAATATCTCCCCGTTCCTCTGGGTGTGAAATCACACAGAATCACAGGAACATTCAGGTTGGAAAAGACCTTCAGGATCACCAAGTCCAACAGATAACCCTACTCTGCAAAGTTCACCCCTAAACCATATCCCCACATCCAAACAACCTTCAACCAACCTTCAAACACATCCAATGCCTGACCACTCTTTTTGTGAAAAATTTTTTCCTAGTGTCCATTCTCAACCAACCCAGTCATAGCTTGAGGCCATTCCCTCTTATTCTATCACTAATTACCTGTGAGCAACTCAGCAAAGGAAAAAAATCTGTGCTTGATTACAAATATTGTTTTTCTAGTACTGGCACTGAGAGCTTGCAGGCTTCCAGAGTTGGTTTAGCAGTGCCCAAATTTCCTTTCAATGGGCATCAGGGAGTCAGCAGCCACTTTAGAAATACAGGGCATTTTGAAATAGAAAGGGCTTTTGGTTGCTTGACAGATGTTACGAATCCAGAGAGTTAGACAGTATGTCAGGTCAGAAGTACTGTCAGTCCCAAACCATTTTATGAGAAATCTAAACCATAAAAAATTCAACTTCTGTGCATAAATTACAGTACACAATTGAGTCTAGTAAGCATTTATAGCACTTTATGCCTCAGGTGTCTTGTGAACTAAAAAAGATCAAAGGCTGAGTGCTCTTAGCACTCAATCAGACCTTCAAGAAGGGGTCCAATATCCCTCCTACTTGATGACTGCCTCACAGGAAACACTGAGCAGCTCGAAGAACAGGGCCTCAAATGCATATTTGGCACCCAGTTAAATTCCGGAGTAAGTATTTAGCATTTTTTTAATCAGCATTCGTTACATCCCAGTACAAACCACAGCTAAAAGAAATCACATGCACCTGGTTTAAATCTTGGTCATTAACTACTTAGCCTGTCACCATCTAATAGGATGTCTTTAGAACAATAGTGTATCTATTTTAGTTAACCGGTTACTGTTATTGTTCATGTTTCTGCTATTTTTCCTTCATATATTGTACATTTCACTTGCAAAATTCCATTACTCTACACAGATAGTAATAATGCATGAAGTATGTCTCCAACTGCTTTCAAATTTTGTGACCTATGTAAACACTGAACTTTGAAATAACTTATTCTAACTTCTACTGAGAATAAGTTAATTCCTAGGCTGACTGATTCTAAGTGTTTTAAAAGCTGTAAGTACATGTGGTCTCAAGTGAGTTTTACATTTCATATTTCATCTCAAAACAAAGATGAAACATTCACATGTCTAACTGGAAAGCTGTAAATCATAGAATAGAATCATAGAATCATAGATTAGAGTCATAGAATCTTAGAATCAACCAGGTTGGAAGAGACCTCCAAAATCATCCAGTCCAACCAATTAAGCAGCCCTAAGCAATCAACTAGACCATAGCACTAAGTGCCTCATCCAGTCTTCTCTTGAACGTCTCCAGCGATGGCAACTCCACCACCTCCCTGGGCAACCCATTCCAATGGGCAATCACCCTCTCAGTGAAGAACTTCCTCCTAATATCCAGCCTATACCTCCCCTGGCACAACTTGAGACTGTGTCCTCTTGTTCTGCTGCTGGTTGCCTGGGAGAAGAGACCAACCCCCACCTGCCTACAACCTCCCCTCAGGTAGTTGTAGGCAGCAATGAGGTCACCTCTGAGCCTCCTCCTGTCCAGGCTAAACCCCAGCTCCCTCAGCCTCTCCTCATAGGGTTTGTGTTCCAGGCCCCTCACCAGCTTCGTTGCCCTTCTCTGGACACATTCCAGTACCTCAACATCTCTCTTGAATTGAGGAGCCCAGAACTGGACACAGTACTCAAGGTGTGGCCTGACCAGTGCTGAGTACAGGGGAAGAACAACCTCCCTGGTCCCATCTCCTTATGATATTTGTGCTCTCACAGGTTTTATACCCATGTTAAAAAGTCATCTCTAACATTTGCAACACATTGAATGATTTGCACCCCGCAGATTTCTGCAGGTGACAAAGTGTCATGTCAATTACTGCACCACAGCTTCATTTGATTCTACACAAAGAAGCAGTAAATACACAGTGTCATATTCAAATAACCCTACTGCAGCTTTAAGAATACATAATGAACATCCTCAGACAGTCCTTTCTCACTTCAAACCCAAGAAAGAGAGACTATCAGAAGCAGAATTATGAACCAAATGTTAGTCCTTGTCACAATCAAAATACCAGACAAAGACCTGGATTTTGCTCTGCTCTCCATATTCTTACTACTTGTGGTTTTATGGTGGGTTCATTTGGAAATGACATTTTCTATTTATTCTAAGATTCAGTGAAACTGCAGTAGCAGTTTTAGATCTGTGTCAATGTATCAACCAACCAGCAGTTCTTCACACAGTCCAGTTTTAAACCTAGGTAAGCAATTTCTGGTGTGGATTAACATAGAGAGGACACTGACTCTGCACATAGAAAGACTTCCCAGAAAATTTCTTTCTTAATGGACAGAATCTACCCCTGCACAGGGCAGCCATACAAACATCACCAGACTAAGGTTACAAGCCATGCAGAAAGTTGCTATGCCAGGAGCATAATAAACATCATGGGAAGTGGCAGGAAGATGCTCCTTTAGCTTCCCAGATACCTGAGTGAAGTATGAGTGAATGGTAGATGGAGGATTGGAACCTGATTTTCCCTTTAAGACATACTCACTACCCAAAGAATCACAGCTCCTCTGTCTTTGTGTTTTCAGTGACAGTTGTTCACTGGATAAAACAAAAATCAGCCTTGAAATACAAATTTCCAAGGCTGTGTTTGTTTTTTTTTTTTCCTTTGATCATAGACCTTAAAAAGACAGTTGTAAAAGTATTTTCGAAGAAAAGCATTTAGCAACCAGATTAAACATCTTTGGCCAATTGCTCTAGAGGATTAATTTCAGCTAGAATTTTCCGTAGATGTTTGTGGGGTTTTTTGCCCATTTGAAATCGTTAGTCCATTTATTCAAGCTAATTGATATTCAGTGCTTCAAGCATAGGGCTGAATGACATTCAATGTCACGAGCTAACATTTTACAAATGGAACAAAAAATTAGCCATGCCTAAGGTTTTTCACATTAACACATAGCAAAGGAGCATGGTACATGACACCAGACTCTCTATTCTGATTGAAACGCTGAATTCTCTCTGTTTTGGCCATAAGATCTCAAGTCAGTCAGTAGAGGTAAGTGGACTGTAAATACAGAGTAAGAGGAAAGGAGCTGGTAATGGCAGCATAAATTTTAATGGATCCGTGGAACATACTGGTTGCAACTACTACCCAGAAGTGTAACAATAGAAAGCATAATCCATTTCTTTCAAAGTTATTTCTGTAAAGAGAGTAACATCACCCTTTTGAGCCTTACCTCATGGTCTTCAAGGAAACCTTTTTCTTAAGTACACTGCTCAGGGATGCAAGGCAGAATAATGCATTTGAAGTAGAGGCTGCAACAAAAGTGAACATCCTTCCTCTTTAGCCCTTACTACCTCAGCCTAAGACACACCTGGAAGAAATTATCACAGATCTCATGTCAATCCTTCTAGAAGGCTGTCAAACCAGGCTTTATTATAGAATGGTTTACCTTCATATCACCTTGACCATTCACACAATTTGGAAAAGACACTACTAACCTTTTTCCTACTAGAAAAATAAGTGACTGAAGGATTTTCCTTTTCTCTGTACATCTCATTGCACATGAAATCAGTTTGTCAGTGAGCTCTTTGGTCATTTAATAAGACTGCAGCAGAAATTATTGTTAAAGCCCATTAACTCAGAGCAATATAAATTTCCAGTATGTCAATTAAAAGGTCAGAAGCATTTTTCCATGGGTATGTTTTGGTGCATTTGTACATTAAGGTACAGACCTACCCAGTCTTTAGTCCTGCACATTTAAGTATTTCTATTCTTTCATTATTTAATCCCACAACGTGTAAAACTAAGCAAATTAAAAACAAAGTGTTTACAGAATGAGGGCCATGTGTCTCAGACATGAAAATCATTTCAATAGTCTTCAGCCAGTTTTCTCCCTCCTCATTAATCTAGTTTTGACATCTGCATAAATATGTGTTTAGTGCTTATGTTTATTTTTTTTAGCTATAATTTTGTGGCTACTGATTAAAAAAAAACAGAAAACCAAGGTTACAAAGTAATAGAAAGACTGGCATTTAGCCATGGCAACATCAGCTGAATCAATTGCCCTTGGGAGTTTTGTAAATTCACCACCTACTGCTTCTCATGCAATCTAGCAGAATGTGTTGCTAAATTTAGCATAATATTTACCACTACTATGTCTATATATTCTGATTAACCTCGCTGTCATCTTTCACCAGTTCCAGCAATCAGCTAAAGTGACTGACATTTCTAGTATAAGACCACCTAAGAGACTCTTCCAGCAGCTGTCAGCTGAAATACTTTGTAAAATTAATAGATTTTTCCAATCCAGTTTAGAAATCTGTGAATCACCTAACCTATATTTAATTTTCTTCAATGGAAGAGCCTAAAATGATAGTCTGTTCATCTCTTTTCTTATCTGTTTATGCAAAGCTCTGATATGTGCATGTGTATGTTTTCTTCAGAGAGTGGTGGAATTCTTGAAGGAAAGTACAGAACTAATTACTTCTTATTCAGGCACAGAATGGCAGTAACATAAGCACCAAGAGCTGAGGTTTTCTTACATATCTTCTTCTACCCACTTTAGTCAAAGACATTTTAGCCTTTTAACTCTATTCACTATCACCTTTTCCTGCTGAAGGTATCAATCAGAATATCATTTGTTCTCTACCAGGCAAAGCTTACAAACTCATCAAAATGAAGACAATTCCTTCCTGGGAACTTCCATAAATACTGGACCATGCATAGAAGCAACCAGACAGAGGAAACAAATGTGCTGCTTAGGAATATGCAGTAACAATAGCAGGAGAGTGAAAATCAGAAGCCACTGCCTGTTACTGGTATGAGTAATAGAAATCAAAATTTGTATTATGGGCATTCCACAGCATATGGAGCAGCAACATTCTCCAAGCTTTTCAATGAAGTCTTTTACTACCTTCTGAGCTGAAACACTGACCTAGAAATCACAGGCATCATAACACATTTCAGGTCTGCAAGTCATTTGGAGTCACATTTTTAGCATGCATAAAGGATCTAATATGGCTTGATACAGAGCCATCAGAAGGTGCTACAAACCAACACATGTAGAATATTTTATAGTTGGTAACTCTTGCTGAGTTATTCCTCTGACTAAAATAATGCAAGCAATTATTGTGAAGGTTAAGCAAGGTGATGTTAATTGTGCTGACCTCTAAAAGAATTTTCTGCTCACAAGGACTAAGGAGCTAGCCCACGTGTTATGTACCACCACAACTGCAAATTTATCCTCCACAAATTATATATAATTCTCCTGCATAATAATGCCATAAATGATTTACCACATTTAATCTAGACTCTGGCTATAGATCCTTGACAGAAAGGGCTGTAAACATTTTTTTAAAAGTCGTCCTGAAAAGAAAATAACAAAATTATGCGAGGTTGAACAGAACAGATTTTAATTTGTAAAAATTAGATAGCTAACTCTACAAAGAATATGGCATAGGCATGGAAGACTCTTTGTAAGGAGTGAAGAGGAGGTACCATCAGGTAACAGCAGAGTGAAAGTATCCTCCAGCAAGGAGAAACTCAAAACAGATGCTGAAAAAGGTCTGGCAAATGTAGAGGATCAGCAGAAAGAGTGATGAAATCAGAGCAAGAGGAAAGGATTTTTGTCAACTGCACATTGGATTGACTGTGAGATCAGGAGGAGAAGGCAGGAACAAAGGTATGTATATCAAGAGGAGGTGCTAGCTGGTTCATGCATTAATGCCACTATAGTTGCACACAAAAAGATGATCTTGGAGAAGTAGTGGGGAAAAAAGAGCTACTAAGGTGGAACAAGGGCCTGGATGTGAAAGAATAATAAAAACCTCCGAGCATTGCCGTAAGTAATCATGTTAGGTACAGAGGATTATAATAGTGGTGCTGAGAAAATAAGATTGTTCTTGGGTTTGCTCTACCACCTCTGTGTATGTGTGAATGCCAAGAACAAAGTAATCTACACATGATTTAATCATATGCTGCTCTCCAGGATGAAGAAGATGAATTTTTAATAGAGCTGTTCGAACAGGGGACAGGATGTTCCAGGGGTGTTCCAACTAATGGATTGAAAATAGCCTATTAGCAATAACCAGGAGTATGGGTAGATATTGCTCAATGTTCCAATAGTCACTTTTGAAGTAATAGCTCTGTAAAAGTTTTGAAAGGTGTGTGATTACTGCAGGCCTGCACTGAAGAAGAAAATGGAGCTCTGTCACAGCAAATGACACTGAAAGATGCTTGGTGCTAAACAGCTGCTCATAAAACTTAGTAGGGTGCTGTTGGAAGCATGAAAATTGAAGTAGCAGTACAGTAGAAGCTGTCAAACTGGTGGCTTACCACTTTTAAACTGATACAAGTCATTTCTTATTGGAAGTTCTCATTCTGAACTTTTAAATTTATTTTAACAAAGTCATATCTAAAAGAATCATCACAAAAATAATCTTTCTAAAGGAAGGTGATGATTCATCAAGGTATATTTTATAACAATCACATCAATAACATCATCAAAAAAGGCTTTCAGAAATGTTGTGTGAGAAATGCTACTTTCAAACAGCCCCAAGATTAAGGAGCTATCATTTTAAGACAAATTTCAACCTCTGTATAGAGCTAATGATGAAAACAGGACCAGCCTTCAATGAAGGCTATCCTTATGTAGCCTTTCCTCTGAAATACTGAGTAGAAATTGAAAACTACCAATTATAAATCTGTTAATTCATATGAGGCTTGGCTTTTATTTTGGGTGGCTTAGAAATGATGTTGTATACAAATGCATTGAGTGCTAAAGGCAATGTGTAAGGTGTGTGTTTCTGATGCCCTGTTTATTACAGAATGTATTTTTCTATTCCCTACTATAAATTAACGTTAAAAATTCCCATTCAAAGTAGCTTGGGTTACCTTTGGGATCAAAAAAACCCCAACCTTCCTAAATATTTGATGGTTCTTTGAAACATTCTTTTGAAACTTTTCTGATTTCTCCTACACAGGATCACAGAATCACAGAATGTTAGCAGTTGGAAGGGACCTCCAGAGACTGTCAGGTCTAACACCACTGCCAAAGCAGGATCACCTAGGGCAGGCCACACAGGAACACATCCAGGTGGGTTTTGAAAGTCTCCAGAGAAGGAAACTCCACGACCTCTCTGGGCAGCCTGTTCCAGTGCTTCATCACCCTCACAGTAAAGAAGTTTCTCCTTATGCTGAGGTGGAACTTCCTGTGTTCTAGCTTATATCCCATTATTCCTTTTTTCTATTACTGGGTACCACTGAAAAGAGCCCGTCCCTTCCTCTTGACACCCACTCCTCAGATACTTATAGACATTAATAAGATTCCCTCTCAGCCTTCTCCTCTCCAGACTAAATAGTCCCAGTTCTCTCAGTCTTTCTTCGTAGGAAAGATGTTCAAGTCCCTTAATCATCCCCATAGCTCTTCATTGGACTCTCTCCAGTAGATCCCTGTCTTTCTTAAATTTGGGAGCCCAAAACTGGACACAATATTCCAGGTGTGGTCTCACCAGGGCATGTGTCTTCTGTATATCCTGGTGACTTGTCATCTTGTCATTAGGAGCTTCCTACTAAATTAAATAATTTCACAGAGTTTTCTCCCTGTTTAATTTTGTTTAGCTGAATGTTTACTGATGAGTCAATTAGCCACTGCTTTGTTTGTTCAACTTAACGTCATCCCATCACCGTGAGATCACCACAGCAAGCACTCATCAGTAAGAGTCATGTCTGGCTCTTTGCTACAGGCTGGCCAAAAGTCTGGCTGGTCTGGCTAAAATGTTCCTGGGAAATCCACATGGGTCATGGGGGTTAGAATCTTCAAGCATCACCAAAGCAGATAGATCAGATTGCAAAGGCAGCCATGACAACAAACTAAGTGCAAGTGAGTTGATATCTGCAGCTGCTACAGGCAGCATTTTCTAGTGACAGTAACTACAAGGAGAAGCTATTTTTTTGAAGCACTGCCTATTATTGTAGTACAAGGTGGTAGATATACAACAGATATCAGTATACCAGACCAGGTGGTTCCATACATATTGATATACTTGGTCAAATGTAACTGGGCATCTGATAATTTTATTGCATTGAGTGGTACTACCAATGATCCCAGTACTCTGGAGCTGAAAAGAAGATGGTAAATGTGTGTTAGTACCTCTCAAAACTAGTGGCTGAATCACCTAAGTACAGTACACATCTGCCAGGTCCTGTTTTCAGAGACTGTTTCCCCAAATATCAGTAAATTGACACAGCCCTGCTTGAGGTGCACCTAGGTATATTACAGAGTCATATGTTTCAGAGTTTTTTAAACAAAAGTGGTGTCAGGGTTTAATATACTGGCTATCTTTTGGGGGTCTTTTTTTGGCTGCTCTAAGCAGAAGGCACAACATGTTGATAATATAAGGCCAGGTTAGGTACATTGGTGCTGGCACCTCCAGTCATGAAGCACCAGCAGTCTGAATTTTGTACAATTCTGAGGAGCAAGTAGCCCCTGTTACCTCATTTTTTACAAGGTCAGTGAAGCAAATCCCTACTGAAGCCAAGTTTTTCGGATGACTTTCTTTAAAGGTAAGGTCAGCAACATCTGGAAAGCTGCTCCTCATCTTGTCCATCCAGTGGAGTAGTGTAGGACTTCCTGTCATTTACAGGCGTCAAAGTAAGGTCTTTTGTTTTTGTTGGTGAGAATAATATCCTTTCACAAAGATGCCAAAAAAAAAAAAAAATCTAAATTACTCTCCAGGAGCACCTGCTGCCTTTCATGGTTTAAACAAATAAGACAATTGGGCTCCTAACCAAGAAGCTTCATGTAGGTGGGCTGGATGTGGCTGGAGCAGAGACTTGTGAATGACCCTTTAAAACGCTGTGCAAGCCTTTTAAACCATAGCAATTCATTCCCAGATCCCCAGGTTTTAGCAAGGGCATAGGTAGAGCAATAAGCTGTTTCCAAGGGGAACAAAAATTTGTGTTGATACCTAGTCGTGAAGAGTATCTAAACTAACGACGTCAAGCTGGTCCTCAAATTCTGTGATTTAAGGAAGTGAGGTGAATCAAGCAGCTGCACAGCATGCACCACATGATCTGTGTCCTCCATATGGTGCCAGCTCTAGGTCCTAATAGTATTCTGGCACCAATGCATATTAAGAGTGAAATTTCAATAATCAGCATATTTTGTCAAATAATTGTTAGGCTGATGGTTATAAGAGGTGACACTGCCAATATCTCATAAAGGCTGAAAGAAATATTTCCCATTTCCACGCTGCATAAACAAAGCATGCCAGACAACCTCAGGAATGCTAATGATCTGCAGTACTTTAGTATATTAAGTATTCATCAATTGAGCACAGACCACAACAATGTTCTGAGAGTCCTTAAACACATGAGAAACACATGACAAATTATGTAAAGTTTATATGAGCTCATATAATCTTGATTGGATATAGAGTCAGGTATAAGATCACAGAAATCAGGTCATGCATACGATATCTTTCCTCCTAGAAGGTTGTGCCCTACATTGTATTTGCTGGTGCCACATCCAGCCCAAATTTAATTGACTCGAGCAATGAGTCATCCACTGCTTCGCCTGTGGCATTATTCCCCAATCTAACAAATGACATTGTTGGGATTTTTTTTCCCCTGATAACTGGACTTCACTGTCCTTAATTTCATCTCATTATATAATATCTCACACTTACACTGTAACTGCCATCCAAAAGCTTTGAAAGTGTTAATTGAGTTTCATAACAGCCCCTCATGAAACAGATAAGTTCTGACTCAAAGATGCAAAAAGCAGAGTTGCTTGCCATAGGCTGCATATGGGATCATATCAAGCACACCTGGGTCTACCTTACTGACTGGGAGATGTTTGTATGCAGTTTATGAGATAAGCAAGACTTAAGAACTCTTTTTCTAGGATGCAGCTCTAACCTCTCTCCTATTGTGTCTGTCTGCACTGTGAAAAATTGTTTATTCCTTCATTAATATTATGTGCTTTTCAAACCTTCATATGTGTATCTTTCCATAGTCTTTATTTTTATACTGTGGATATTTGCTCTACCTATAAATAAACCAAGCTCTTTATTATTTTGCTCTTTCTTCTTGATTCTCTGATCTGGAGATGTGTCATTGCAAGTTATGCACCCAGAGTGACACTCCATAGAATATATGGAGATAAGTCATGCTGTGACTGTTAGCCTCCCAGGCTGGGATACGATATGAGGGGCATACTCCAGCTGGCTGCTCTGGACTTGGCCAGCTGAGACACAGTAGCTCACTGTGCATGTGCTGTTATCCTGTTGTGAAGCAAAGTAACTTGGGTTCATGTGAGTCACCATCAACCGACCCTATTTTTCCACAGAGTGCAGCAATGTGTCTCACTCTGTTACCCCATCTCAGATGAAGGACCCTGTCTAACAGATGGGGAACAGGAATGTCTACAGCTCAACATGGTCCTTCTGTCTGACAGACCCTTAATTTTCTTTAATCAAGATTCAGAATACAAGATTAGAAATTACATTTTATTTCACACATCAGCATAGAATCTCAGGTTTCTTAAGTGAAACAACTCAGGCAATTGTAGATTCATAGACTCATCGAATGGTAGGGGCTGGAAGAACCCTCTAGAGACTGAGTCCAAACCCCACTGCCAAAGCAGGATCACCTAGGGCAGGTTACATGGGAGTGCATCTAGGCAAGTCTTGAAAGTCTCCAGAAAAGGGGATCATAATGCAAATACAGGCAAGAAGTAGAAATCTTCAGTCTGCTTTGAAAACTAATGTAGTTGGCTTTCATTTCTATTTCTGAACATAATGGCTTTCTAAGTATTTATCTTAAATTTTCTTGTTAGATTTTTGAGTGATATTTGGCTGACAAATCAGATTTAACCTTATGCTTACTTGTGTTTCTATAACATCTCCCTCCCAGATTATTTTGTTACATCTTTCTACTGTCCTCCCTACTTTTGCCACCCTTTCCTAATGAATTGGAAAGTAGAGTGGATGATAGAGATTCCTGCCATATAAAACTGAAGAAGCTTTAACATGTCAGAAATGCATATTTGCAAAAATTTCTGAAGTGCTTAATGACTTAATATTTTTCTGTGTTCTGCTACATACAGTGTAAACGTTCATAACACATGCAAAGATTGTCTCTTACAAGAAGGTTCTGGTACAGGATCTTCCCTGAAATAATCTTTATGCAATACTCCTTCATCCTGTCAGCAAAAACAAACTCACATGAGGAGAACTTGCACTCCTCCCCTGCCTAGGGAAAACAGTCCTGGAACATTAGAAAGAGCCTTTTTTTTTTTTTTCCCAGAGGAAAAAAGCAAGGCATAGTTCAGGGTATGAACTATTGGTTGTCACACCTGCATACCTAATGGGTGTTTCTGAGCTATTTACCTAACTGAAATCGCTTTCAAAAAAGTTCACAAAAGCTGAGGCTAACATCTATCATTAACCAGCCCTGCAGCTCACAGACCTCACCAAAAAAAATCTGCTACTTGTGCATAATTAAAGGATCTGCAAACTACCAGTCAAGATAAAAAGATCATGAGCTATCGTAAATCTTGCTGCATCATGGGATGAGCTCACCAGCAGCAGAAAAAGATGCCTGTTTCTTTTTTGTGGGGATTACTTGCTTAGGTATGGTAGAGGAGTCTGATGATTTCCTCTCCAGTATCTGTCATGGAGCTCTACTTATAGAATGCAAGTCCTTTTCTAAGACAGCTCCTGTGTCCAAGTATGCTATCAAATTATTTGCCTACCTGGTCTGACATTCAGCAAGGGACTACAGTAGGCAGAGCTAGTATGGGATTTTATACATTTACCTCATGAGAAAGTGCTTATAAATCAATACTGAAGGTTTTTCATGGAAACATGTCAATGAAGATGAAGCTTTTGCCAAGAAAGTTTCCTACTGTTCAAAACCCAACCTAGAGCAACCTGGGGAAGGGCAGAGGACTCAAACTCATGGAAGCAGAGAATTCAGTATCTGTCTTCTGCAGACACTTTCCCCCTAATGACTGTTGTAATTAGTATTCCCCTGCATTGAGACTTTCATCTCTTTTGTTATTTTTTAGAAGATGCTGACAGAAATTATTATTTTTCACCTTTGTTTCTTATTTTTGCTACAGGAAGGTTTTGGGTTGATCACAGTGTGGAACACTGACAAAGAATGAAGCCTGCAAAATATTTCTTGCTTTCTACTGATTCCAAATATTATGTTTGCAATCAAGAACAATCTCTTCTTAGGACTCTGTGTAGTCTCAGGGAATCTGGAAGCAAAACTTCATACCTGTCTTATGCAAAAAAAGCACAGAAGGTGAAACCACAAGATCCTGTCAATGCCTTTCTTGGTAGTTAACTCCAAACTGCTTCCTCATTCCACTCTCTTCATCTGTGAAAGAATCTGTGTATGGAGGTTCAATTTGTGGAGTAAAAATCCAAACTTCTCTGTTCACAGAAGTCTGATTAGAGTCAAGAATTCATTTCACTGGCAGGGCAGTGAATAAAACCAAAACCAAGCAAACAAACAAAACAAAACCAAAACAAAACAAAATAAAAGAGCAATAAACCAGGCAACATCAGTTTTATTTAAGAGAATAAATACCTATTTCAAATCACTTCTGACCAAGTGAGTTTAACTACTCCTAGTTTTTAGTACAGATATGAGATAAAAGCTTTGTCAAAATGAGATTTGGCTCTGTGGCTACTTTTTTGTGCTTGATGACATCAATTCCTCTTCTTTCTTTGCCTAACATTAAATTACTGTGTTTCCTTTTGAAACTCTTAGGAATAGTAATACTATTGATTAGAAGTTGAGAGCTCAAGCTCTATGCCAGCCTGATCAATCATAAACTGTTTTCAGGTCAGTAAGTAATCCTTCTAACTGATTCACAGACAAAGCAAGCAAAAACTTTTCCAAGTTTTGTGTTATCCTTTTTGTGGGTTTTTGGAGTTTTTGGTTTATATTTTCCTTTCAGTTCTGCTAATGGTTTATCACTCAATGAACCCTGAAAAAGTGGAATCTCTCTTCTAGCAAATATAGAAAACCTTGAAAACTCTTCCAAGACTGTTAATTTCCTAAATCAGCAAAACTCAGCAGTGAGAAATCTAGGAACATTCCATGTGTCCTACATTTGTAGCCAGTTATCTGTTTCACTTCTCTGTGAAAATGTTTTTTCCCCCCAACCTATTAGATTGCATAAAATACCACTTTTCACAAGCAGATAAGGAGCAGAAAAGGTAAATAAGGTACCCATGTTGCTTTGACTCATTCTACCTGTGGAGGGTGATTGTCCTGTGACCCTTCATCCCACCTGCTTGAGCTCATGCCTTTCCCCACCAGAGAAGGGAATGTTAGAGTCAACGTAGCAGACAGTCAAGAACACAGGGAATTACCATCCCTTTTAACATCAGAGGGAATGCAGTTGCTGCAGCTAATTATAACTGCTCATGTGTGACCTCTAGTAACACTCATCTGCACAATCTTAGTTTCTCTATAAGTGTCAAATTTGGACATATGAAAACAAAAGCAATGTACAAGTCAAACTGCAAACAGTCAGATGAGTGTCACTGAAGGTGGTTTCTGTGCCTTTCCAACGTACATACAAAACAAACAAACATTGGTATTTATCATGTCTAACCCAGTGGGGTCCTGCAGCTACCATGAACTCCCAGGGAAGCATTGAATTGCCTCAGCATAGACCTCTCATGTCATTTGAGATACTGCAGAGGATCTGGTATGATCTCCAGCTGTGGCTTTAGAAAGATGTGGGTCTCCCATGGATATCGAAGTTCTTTCTACCAGCTCTTTTTGGGTGGATTACTACCTTACAGTATCTGAAATGTCCTGAGAGTCCTGTATTTTGGCAACGGGCTCCTGTTCCCTATGTTATAAGCTATGGAAAACATATTTTCACTTTCAGGAGAATCTCCAAGTGTGAGAAAATTGAAACAAGGCAAAATCTCACCAGAGACAGATCTGTTTTTCAGTTCTGACAGAGGTTTGGTGTGTTGTGTTTCAGCAAGACACCTAGGGTAATCATAACTGTACTGAGGCAAAGGTCTTCTGTGAAACTTCTTACTGTCCAGGGATTTCTTCACTCTACAAAGCAAAAACCACTTCAGTGCTTGGTGTGGCCTCCTGTACTTGGGCTTTGGTGATGTCACATCTCAAGTATTGTGTTCAGTTTTGGGCCCCTCACTATAAGAAGGACATGCAAGGGCTGGAGCCTGTCTAGAGAAGGGCAATGAGGCTCATGAGGGGCCCAGAGCAAATCTCCTGTGAGGAGTGGCTGAGGGAGCTGGGGTTGCTTAGTCTGGATAAAAGGAGGCTGAGGGGAGATCTTATCACTCCCTACAACTGCCTGAAAAGTGGCTGGAGCAATGAGGGGGCCAGCCTCTTCTCCATGGTGGCAGGCAACAGGATTGGAGGAAATGGATTCAAGCTGCACCAGGCTGGTCATTAGGAAATAATTCTTCACTGAAAGAGTTATCAAATGTTGGAATAGTTTGTCCAGCCCAGTGGTGGAGTCACTGTCCCTGGAGGTGTTTAAATGACCTGGCTATTAGGGACATGGTTTAGTGTTGACCATGCAGTGCTGGGTCAAAGGTTGGACTAGATCATAGAATCATAGAATCAGTCAGGGTTGGAAGGGACCACAAGGATCATCTAGTTCCAACCCCCCTGCCATTGCAAGGGACACCTCACACTACATCAGGCTGGCCAGAGCCTCATCCAGCCTGGCTGCAAACACCTCCAGGGATGGGGCCACAACCACCTCCCTGGACAACCCATTCCAGGCTCTCACCACTCTCATGCTGAAGAACTTCTTCCTCATTTCCAGTCTGAATCTCCCCACTTCCAGCTTTATTCCATTCCCCCTAGTCCTATCACTACCTGATATCCTAAAAAGTCCCTCCCCAGCTTTCTTGTAGGCCCCCTTCAGATACTGGAAGGCCACAAGAAGGTCACCTCGGAGCCTTCTCTTCTCCAGACTGAACAGCCCCAACTCTTTCAGTCTGTCCTCATAGGAGAGGTGCTCCAGCCCTCTGATCATCCTGGTGGCCCTTCTCTGGACACGTTCCAGAATGTCCATATCCCTCTTGGAATAGGGCCTCCAGAACTGGATGCAGTACTCCAGGTGAGGTCTCACCAGAGCTGAGCAGAGGGGGAGAATCACCTCCCTTGACCTGCTGGCCACACTTCTCTTGGTGCAGCCCAGGATCTGGTTGGCTTTCTGGGCTGCAAGTGCACATATATAGATGATCTTGAAGGTCTCTTCCAACCAGATATGCTCTGTGATTCTGTGAAATGAAACCTGGGACATCCATTCCTTGGGAGTAAACGCTATAACATATCCTGTCTGAGACTGCAAAGCAATGTGAGATATAGTGCATAGGGATGCATGGAGCTCTCCTGGTGAGGGCTGTTGCACCCTGCAGCACCCATGATGGCCCTCCAACTGAGCAGCCCAAGGAGAAAATCCAGGAGAACAGTTCTGCTGTTCAGGACAGCAGCAGGCTAGCTTTCAACTGACATCACAGTGAGCCTAGACTGAGCAGAGCCCTGTAAGTGGAATCATGAGAGCACAGGGGAAAATTCTCACCTAGCAAGCTTTAAAAGAAAGGTGCAATCTCAGCTCCTTTACAGTCAAAGTGGGAATGGACATAATGTAAACTGGTTCAGCTTTTTAAAAAAAAAAAATCACATTCACATTCACTCCACACTTTCATCTGGTGGAAAATCTGATTCAAATGGGAGTTGTGTGCTTTGGAAAGTCTGGCTAGTGTGTCAGTTCACTTAAAAAAAAAAAAAAAAAAAAAAAAAAAGAAGTGGAGAACAAAAAAGCTAAACTCCTATGCTCATGATGATCCTTAAGGGAACTTAATTAGAGGTGATGCTGAAAAAAAGTAAGGAGTTAAGAGCCTACACTAGACAGGGTATAGTCAGCCAGACTACTCAATAATTGTAAAGATAATGTTTGTCTCTTGCTCCCATTTCTCTTTCCTTCCTCAATGCCTGCTTTCTGCCAGGGTGAGTGATAGAGCCAGGGAGGAGGCAAATGGTATGGAGCAGTGCCTTTTTTCAAGCCCTGTTTCCCAGTTAATTGTTCTTGCAAAATTTTGATTTCACTCTTTTTCACTTGTATGAAGAATCTGACCCAGAACTTTTCTGCCACTTACCAAAAATGAAAAAGCAAGATAGACATCCTGTGCAGATGGGGTCATGTTCCAGTGAACTCATTCTAAACATAACTTTCATTTCAGTGCTCCTGCTTTGGCAGCATCTGATTTCTCTGATCACCTGGTGGCTCAAGGATTATTTGCCTCTATTCCCATAACTTTCCAGTCCTATGGAGGAAATCTTCTACAACAAACAGCAATCAGATTACAGGTTTCATGTGGCTGAAGGACTTTTCATCAAGACTGAACAATTACCTTGCCACCTGCCTTTTCTTTTCTCTGTTCTCCACTACAGAAGTCTGCATTTGTTCTCCATTTTCACAGCACTTCATTAAAACTTGTCTCAGGCCATCCTGTCCTAGAGCAGCCTGTGGTTCCTCAATACCCTTTCACCAGAGGCACCAGTTCTGAGAGGAGAGTGAGCAACCCACAGACAGAAAAAAAAGCAAACCAACAGCCTCAAAGAGCTTATTTAAAACTCAGCTTTTCTATGTTTTCACTAACATTAGTGTGGACAACTGCGAAACAGCACAAGATGTCTGTGAGTTCATTAAAGATGGTGGAGGTGGAATTGTATGAATCTCATTAGACTGGAGGTGGGGGAAGATGCCCTGTCTCTTCAATTTTTTTTTTAATTTCTTTTTTTTTTTTTTTTAGTAAGTCTTGGCTTTTTTGCCTTTCCTTATCTACAAAGAAGCTGATACCTTAATTTTGATTTTATACCTCATTAACACACAGGTCAGGACTATTCATGGTATAAGATATTGCCATGACCTTGATAAGTTACCCTAATGGGATCATACTGATGCTCAGCAACTCTGAAAATCAGGCCACGGAGGTGCCTAAATATGGATGAGATGCCAAGATTTCAAATGCTGAGCTTAACCACTTCATCCTTCAATTTTTCCTACTTGCCAGAAATCAAGCTAATAACATTTTATCAGGCTCAATACCTTAGTGAGGAATGAACAGTGACAATGACTGTCATAAATTTCTGGCAAAAGTATGTTAATTCATTTCTTAAAGGCCGTTAGGACAGTAAGATGAAGATGCTATATAAATGCAAAATATTTCACAATTTTTTTCTGGTTTTCTTCTCTGTCCAAATATGTAGTTCATACTTGAAAATGTGTATATCAGATCACTGAATTATTAAGGAAAAAGTATTTCAAAGCAAATAGATTAATATTACCTTATTTGTCTGTCAAAAAATACTAATATCTGCAATAAAAAGAAAGAAAGAAACAAATAGATGTTACAGAGGGCAACTTCCATTTGGAATATAGGCTCAAAGTCTTAGGATAATGAAATGACATAGTCTTTCCAAAAATTATAGGTCATAAGTTTCTGACAAAGAAGGTTACTTTGCTTTGGACTTCATATGATGGATGAAGATGAATTAACCACTGGAGTAGAAGTTGGTCGTTGCCTAGGAACCAATGATCGTGACCTCGTTGTGTACAATATACCCAAACAAAGGATAGCTCCAAAGAATAAAATATATGTGATGTTTCAGAATGGCTACTTCCTAAAATCTAAAGGAAACTCCGATCTACATTAACTGAAAGGAAAGTATCCACTTTAGAGAAATATTTTAAAGGAACTATGTTTATATAACTTTCTATGGAGAGCCCTGGAAGAGCTAGCTCTAGTGATCTTTGTGCCACTGGTGCTAATTTTTAATGAACCTGATGATTGTTATGACATTTCAATGCAGTGAAAGATACTCTGAATAAAAGCAAATAGAAAACAAGAAATCTGGACAACAACAGGTTGATTACTTTAACATTATAGCCAGGCAAAACAATGGAAAGAGCAGCATGTCCTTCAGAATTAATATGTGTCGATCAAGTAGTTGTAAAAAAAACAAAAAACCCAAACAGATCACAGTCTTTCAGAATACAAACTCAGATGTCAAAGGTTATTACAGACCTGAATTTATTCAGAATATTGTTAGTAATTAAAAATAATTACTAATATTAATTAAATTATTTTTAAGAAATCTGTTTAAAAATAACAGTTTTCATCTCTGGAGCACTTATTTAATGGATCTAAGAAATGGCCAAATGACAAGTCTTGAGTGTTGATGGGGAAATTCAGTGAAAGGATGGGTTCCTAGTGGGATTCTTTAAGGATTGCTACTGTGTCTTATGTTATTCAATATTATTATATTGATCAGGAGTAACAAGGACAAATTTGATGCTCACTTAGAGATTAATGGAGCAATATAACATGATGAGGACTAGACATTTATTTAGAATAATCCTTTTGTTAAATAAAACTGGGATCTACTGAAAGAAAATATGTTTGAAGATAGGGCAGAAGAGTAACTATCCTAACCACTGCTAAAAATGTGGCAATAATATCTGATCTAGCAGCAAATCACTGTTATTTAGAAAGAAAGTTACTATAGAGAAGGGACCAGCTTTTAGCTTTCCTGTCTTTTCACTCTGTCCCTAAGTCTCTCTGGTAAGAGAGCATGCTGGTTGCAATTTCCATCTGCCCAAGCACAGATTTTCTTATATTTTAAATGTAAAATCATACTTCTAGGGTCAAGGAATAGACAGCACAGAATCACAGAATAAACCAGGTTGGAAAAGACCTCCAAGATCATAAAGTCCAACCTATCACTCAACACCATCTACTAACTAAACCATGGCACTAAGTGCCTCATCCAGTCTTTTTCGAAACAAATCCAGGGACAGTGACTCCACCACCTCCCTGGGCAGCCCATTCCAATTTCCAGGCACTTTTTCTGTGAAGATTTTCTTCCTAACACCCAGCCTAAACCTCCCCTGGCGCAGCTTGAGACTGTGTCCTCTCATTCTGTCACTGGTTGCCTGGGAGAAGAGACCAACCCCCACCTGGCTATAACCTCCTTTCAGGAAGTTGTAGAGAGCAATAAGGTCTCCCCTGAGCATCCTCTTCTCCAAACTAAACAAACCCAGCTCCCTCAGCCACTCCCCATAGAGCTTGTGTTCCAGACCCCTTACCAGCCTTGTCAGCCTTCTGTGGACACATTTGGTATGATTTCAGCAATGGCCAATTGGTTCACATATATAGGAGATCATTCTAGATTTCTAGTTGATTCTTCTAGTTCTATAACATGTAAATCAGTTTAATTTGCAAAACAGTCAGCAAACACATAGTTAAGTATGCTTAGCTCTTCTCCAACAGGTCCATGTCTTTCCTGCTCTGTGTCCCCAGAACTGGACACAGTACTCCAGGTGCAGTCTCTCTAGAGCAGAGTAGAGAAACAGAATTACCTGCCTTGGCTTTCTGACCATGCTCGCTTTGATGCAGCCCAGGATACAATTGCCTTCTAGGCTGCAGGCGCACACTGCCAGCTCACATTCAGCTTGTCATTTACCAGTATCCCCAAGCCCTTCTCCACAGGACTGCTCTCAATTCCTTTGCCCCCCAGCCTGTATTGACACCGGTGATTGCCTCAACCTAGGTGCAGGACCTCGCACTTCGCCTTGTTGGACCTCATGAAATTCACATGAGCCAACTTCTCAAGCTTGTCTCATCTTCCATGTGTGTTATCTACACCGCTCAGCTTGGTGTCATTGCAAAACTGCTGAGGATGCAGTTCAGTTAACTGAATTTTTCTGGAAACTATTTGCCATCAATGCCTTATGTACTTTTTTCAATAGGATAGCACTGTTGCCTTGGCAAATGCACAGAGCTTTGTAAAAACTACAGTCAATGAACCTTAGTCTAAACTGCCCTTAGTTCCTCCCTCTTTTTTGGAATAGGTACTCTTGAAACTTTGTCTTCTGCTATGTCCCCCTGCTGCCTTGAATGTTTTAGATTTTTTTTTTTAATTCCCACAGTTTTGCTTTTATTTTCACCAGCAATTGATAAAGTATTGTTGAAAATGTGATTTTTAAAAGAAACATATTTAGTATTTGAGATTGTCGTTATCAATTTAGGTGCAACAAGGGAAAGACTAGAGGTATTCAGGACATGGCACTTGGTGCCATGGTTTAGATAGTCATGAGGTTTAGGGTGACAGGTTGGACTCGATGATCTTTGAGGTTTCTTCCAACCTTCTTAATTCTATGATTCTATGACTTTCCCCAAACATCCTGAGATGGTGCATCTGCTCAGTAAACTTGGCGCTAGTCTTTACCGGCTTTGTTCATTTTTTTTGTCAACATCCACCCCAACCCCGATACCTGTGCAGACAAGTCAGACATAGCAGCATTAAATAGATATTAGTGATGTGTATTGCCAATTCTCAAATCCAGTTCATGTCAGGAAATAACAGAAAGGAGGGTCTGCAAAGAAAGCTGACCCTGAATAAAAAAAGACAGAATGGGCTAGGCCAGCATATGTGAGAGATCTTCCTCACAAAAAATGTAATGGCAATGCTGAAACATTAAAAATAGTCAAAACAGGAAAAAAGTTCAACTTAAGTTTAATCATGCCACAAGAGTTATCCAAATAGTTCTTAGATCAGTTCTCATGATGTTACTTAGAGTAATATCAGAGCTTACTGGTCATCTTCCAGGGAACCTACCAGCTGCCCACTATCAACTTCACAGCATTCCTACACTCATCTTTTCCTCTTCATTACGCATCTGACTGCTGTTGCTTAAAAAGATCTTTCCCTCTAAACAGCACAGATCCTTTTGTACAGTTATATTAAGAACAGCCATTTTACTAGCAAGTGCTTAACCTGACTTACCATTATATAAATTCCTAAGTATTTGAAATAACTTGTTCTTAATTATGAAACTTTCAATATGTTAGTAAAAAAAAAAAAAAAAACAACTACACTATATTGTATGTTAATTGCTATATAACAGTACACTTTACAAAATACCCTGCTTAAAATCATGTCCCACTACTACAGCACACTGAGGAGCTGGTGTCAAAAGAGAATGCAGGTAAAGATAAACCTAGATGCAGTAAAGCACAGGAGATATAAACACTGACAAAGGAGGGCATGGAAAGAACCTCAAGCAAGCCATTTAGAAACCACCTGTCTGGTTCCTGCCCACCTTGCACTTCCAGAAATCATTGGAAAGTTGAGCAGTAAGACTGCAAAGAACAAGTCATATCTGCCCAGCTGATGTTTCACTGCACACAGCTCATCTGCACTTGGATTCTCTGAGCAGTAGTCGTGTGAAAGGCATCGTGCAATTTAAACACTTTCATAGATAAAGCTAAAGAATTGAAATGTAGCAGAGCACCATGACAGGAAACTGACTGTCCTGAAAGTGAAAGAAATGCAGGTCATTTCTGCAAACTGTTTCTCAAATCACTCACTAGGTTTAAAGAGAAAAACAGAACTGAAAATCTGGATAACAGCAAAGGCTGAACTACTTCTGACAATAATTGGCAGTGGAGAAATGCATATGCTATAGACGAAGTCCTGGCTTCACTGACTGTAACAGCAGATCTCTTAACTGAGCTCTTTTAGGATTAGAATTTTACCCTAAATAGCTACATAATGGAAATAAATGAGCCATAGATGACTACAGGGAATTATGAAACAAATTGAAAGCTGAAAGAGAGAAAAGTAAGCAGGAATAACACAAAACTTTCTGTGTTTTACTGTGATTTTTACAAAGCAGTGGTGTCTTCAGCCATATCTCCCTACAAAGTACAAGGAAACAAATAAGATTTTTTTTTCAATCTAATTGCATTCTTACATATTTATTTTACTCAAATGTTTTTCAAGCACCCTGTAACCCACTGTAAACCTGTGGCACACCAGTGCATATTTAACTGCCTGAACTAGGGACTTCCTGTGCAAGAAAATTAGTTGTATGCATGAATCACTGGAAAAGGGTCACAGAGAAGCAAGGATTGGTGAGAGCAGTGTCTACAGAAGCAGTATCTCTCTCCACACCACCCCTCACCCTGTCAGTCATACCTACTGCTGGTGCACAGGCCTGGTATCACACCAAAATCACTGACTCATGAGGCCATCATCCCCCTCAATCTAAGCAGGTCAATGTGCCAGTAGGGTCTACCTAAAACAAGATGCTGCATCTCTTTTCTGAGGCTCAGCAACACTAAAAGAAGTACACAGGAAGTGAGTAGTAAATGCAATTGCTTCATGCTAGTGAGCACAGTTGCTCTCCCTCAAATACTCTTGGACCTCCCAACGTTCAGCTGATACATTTTGTATTTTTCTCAAATAATTTCAGCTTTGCACTTATATTTAGCACCAGAGCAAGGGAGTGGTGACCTTGCACAGCCCTGACTTGTAAACAGCACCAAAAACTGCTCAGTGGAGCTGTGAGCATGATCTGAAACCGAAGATAATTTACTGGATTGTTTCGTTACAAAATAAATTGTTTATGATACTTTATGAAACACCCACGCCAGTGTCCATGAAAACAGAATGCTGTATTTATGAGGCAACCCTTATGAAGGTAGTATAATTTTAGCATCTTATACTCAAAGTATGCTAAAAATACATTATTTTGTCATTAGGGAACAGCTAGAGGGGAAAAAAAGAGAGAAAGAAAGAAAAGAAAAAACACAATTCAGGATCACAACCTTGAAGACCAGATAGTTTTGAGCAGATGAGTTACAACACATTGTTTAATCTCATCACAATTAAAAACCTACATCAGCTGCCCAGCCTTTTGACTATTTGCCCAGCCAGTCCACTGCAATCTGCATCCTCTCTCATGCTGGGCTCTTCCAGGCTCCTGAAGTTTTTGAAACTCTGAAGCAGCTACAGGGATGGTAACAGGAATCAGGGGACATGTATCAAGCTCCAGCAGTCCCTGTGAAACCCTCGGGGGTCACAGTTCTACCTGATTTCCCCACTGGGCTCCAAACACAATGGGCAGAAGTCCAAGGGAAGCTGCTGCGCACTGGTGGCGAGGTGATGCGTTCCCCTGTGTCAGATTTCTGGAACACAGTGGTAGCAGCTGAAAACAGTCATAAGGGTTTAAGTATGTGCACAATCATCAGAAAGCAAGAGAGAGCTCCCACTAATGAGAAAGAAGGTAAATAGAGCCTGAGAAACTGGAAACATTCTTTAGTTTGGCTTACAGCGGAAAAAAAAAATCTTAAAAGACACTGTACACAACAGAGAGGCCATTAATCACAGGAAATGCTCTTCCTCAAGTACGGCAGGGACATGTGGGAATATGCAATTTTTCAGACCATTACTCAAGAGCTTTCCAGAACTTCAGAATACGCCAATCCTTTCTTGAGACCCAAGTGACATGGCATGTCAGCAGAGTGACTAATTTAACAGTGTTGGTGTACAGCTTTGTTGGAATGGAGAAAGACATCATTCCCCAAGGCCTTAGAAGCCAATCACAAATTCAACACAGGTGCTCTGCCTGGCTGGGCAACACTGACCATTCTGAATTATCCTGCTGGCCCTGTGCATAAGATAGGTGACCTGGGAACTTGCCAAACTGTAAGTAGGTCTCCATTTTGGCACTTTCCAAGTGACCCATCAAACTCTGGAACTGATATATCCTGCTATGACCATCTTTTTTAAAAGTCACAGAAATATTGCAGAACTAGTGGTAAAATGATCACATCTTTATCAACATCTGAAAGAGTCATTTATTTAAAGATGAAAACTATCTCTCCCTGCTTTGGCCTTAGAACCTAAAAACTCAGAGCCAGGTACAATATTTGCATTGTACAGCCAATGATGGGCTATAAACAGGGACCTCTACATGTCCACAGGAGCCAGAAAAACTAATCTCTGCTGACAGTCACATTTTAGAACTTGACGGGTTTTAGAAGTAACAATTCCATAGAAAACATCCTGGTTTAGTGGTAATACCAGGCCCTTACTTGTCTGTTCACCACATTTGCATGTATTGATCATGCAAGGTCCTACACACAAATTCAGGCTTCATAAAAACCCACTGAGGTGAGACAAATTCCCTCTAAACAAAAGATCTTCAACCAAGTCATTGAGAAGTCTGTAAAAATCTCCAGCAAGCATCGAAGAACGGGTCAAGAGAACTGTTTTCTTCCCCCTGGTTTTGCCTCTAACACAGAGATAGCAATCATATTTGTCCCTATATTTTTGGATGTCATTTCTCTGTTAGAAGTGCAACATACCTGTTCTGCTGGAGAAACAGCAGAAGGTAAAGTTTTTCCAAGAATCTGTACCTATTAAAATGAGCCAGCTGCACAGTGCATGAAGTTATGCTTGCAGGAGCTGGGCTTTCGTTCATGACACCAGTCATCAGTGAGGCTCAGTGCTATCTTCGGTAACCCTATGGGTCAGTCCACATGTTGGCATTGGCTGCACGTTGCTGCCTCTGTGCCAGCACAGCTTTCTGTGGCTGCCCAATTGTCTAAACGAAAAGGAGGGAAATTACAGGGGAGAGCCATCAGCTCAGTAGGAAACTGAAAATGCTTTTCCATGTTTATAGCACTAACGCCTTCATAAAATCCTAGGTACAGAGTGGATGGTGAAAACAGTTTTGAAATGAGCAGGCAGAGTTGAGGAAAGTGCTTTTTTAACTGCTGCCACAAGCATTGTTGACAGCTAAGTGACACTGGAAATCCAAAAGGAGGGAGGACACAGTGGAGCCCATCAGTTTAACTCTTTATTATTGGAGCACATTTAATGGGACTTTATGTTCAGGCATGTGAACTTAGAAATACCTACGTTCAAATTTCACCTTCAGACTTCCCATGTGTTCTTATTTTGTCCTCAGACTTTCCATCTGCTCCCATCTAGGCCCTCCTAATACCATGCCCAGTCAGACGATATGGTTTTACCAGGTGTCTTGGAAATTTTATGGCATATAAGAAACAATAAAAATTTATGTTGTACATGTTACTTGTGTTAATTAATTCCATTGCACAACAATGTTTTTTAAATGATATTGTCCAGAAAGTCTGTTAAAATCTACTGTAGACAAATACAGTGATATTTTATAGCTCCTAGTGCCAGATGGGTTTGGAGTTCAGACATCTGTGCTAATGCATTTTGCACTTTGGTGCTGTGCTAAGAAAAATCAACTCCTAGTGACAAAGAGTTAACATTTATAATACTGCTGTTAGGTAGGGGCAGTGAATGCAAGGTGGAGGTGTCCTTTCCAGTACTAATTTTTGCTGGAAAGGAGTATGCAATAGAATGTTGGTGTGTCATTTTGCAATATTTTTTTAAAGTGAAAGATGTTATTTCTTAGTACTAATACATAAATATTTTCATGTCTGGAAGAGCAAGAATGTGCTGGCTAACAGCTGAAGATGTGCTGGATAAAAATCCCCTCCACCTATTCAGAGGGCCCTTGTGCTATAAATGAAAATCATGAAATAAGCAGCATTAAGTCCTATATTATAGCAATCTTAGTAGGAGCAAGTAGCATATTAAAGAAAAATTCACTATCCAAGAGCATTGCTACCATGTCTTGCTTTAAACCACTGAACTCAAAGCCAGCACATACTCTGAACTCTGAGTGCAAGCAGTGGGTTACACAGTGGGGCTTGTTTTGGACACGGTTTTTTGTTTGCTTGTTTGTTCCACAAGACTGGGTAAACAAGGATTTATGCCAAGCAAGAGTTTCCTTCCCTTGATTTTCCTCCCTTCCAAGTACTCTTGTGGCTGTGCCTCCTACACATGAGGAATCCAGAATGAGCCCAGGGATTTCACATTTGAACCCAAATACTGTTAGATATGAGACAACAAGGGTTTCCTCCCAACAGCAGATTCAAAAACAGCCTCCTGCAAAAGGCTCTGTCATCTCCATCACCGCAGGAAGCTCCCTGATGGCCAAACAGAATTTGTTTTTAAGTGGCAGCTCCATCAACATCACATCACAAGGGTTAAAAGGTGCAGAGTTGTTGACAGGGGAATGGCTCTCAGCAATAAAAATGCAAAAAGTAGCTTGTCTGATTTTCCTCAGAAGAAGAGAATGAGGAAGGGAAAAGGACAGAGGGTGCAGACTGCGGTCTCTATTCAAGTGAACATAAAGCTCAGATATTATCTTGTCTAATTTTTGGAAGCTGACAAACAGTTACAACTAATGTCATTTATTTACTTAGAGCTTCGAACAGGAAATTGTATCATTGTGAGAATGGGCATTTACAATAACACTGTGATTCAAGAATACTTTTGTGAATAAAAGAAATAAGTAGAGTTTCCTGCTATTTGTGCTTTTATAATATGTCATGCTTATAAATCCTCACGCAGCTGTGGGTGTTTGTCATGATAATCATGAAGCTTCATACTTTCCTCAGATTTTAGGGTATGTGATGTTTTTTCCTGGAAACGATGCTAACACTGCAATTATCCCTTTGCTTCTTTCCATATTATTTTGTTTTTAAAGTCACAATCTCATTTCAGGGGAGATGATACCTGTGCGGATTATTGACTAATTGTGATGCAGAAGTAAATACAATACAGATGTAATAAACATCTTACAAGCCACCCACAGACTAAAATCTGTTTTCATAAACTATTCAATGAATATTTATGCATAACAAATATATTCATGAACAAGAAAAAAAAAGGCTAAATTTGCAATTAATATTAATGTTGAATAATTTTCATTTAGGAATGGAGACATTTTGTTCAAGTTTGCTAATTACCCTTCAGTTTGCCTGTCTGCAAACTAGATTATGCTAATGCAAATTCAGAAAAGAAGTTAATACCCAATGTTTCCCATAAGTTTTGAGGATCTTCATCTAATCTTTTATTCTGAAGTATCTCAAATGTTATCTGATTCCCTAGTTGCAGCTAAGCATCTTTCTGAAACTGCCACATAGTTTAACGTTAATAGGTATTCATATGATCATGATATATTATCATTTCACTCACTTTTCATTTCAGTAAAAATGAGGCTGTAGGATTTTGAGAATTAGTTGTAGTATAGGATCCTCTTCTTTTCTGATTGGTTTAAACACATGCTAGGTCCATAGTAGCCAAAAATTGCTACTACCTCTTTGCCAAACTACACATTACAGTGGGTGAATTGAGTTTGTGGTCAAATGCAGGCATCTCTCAAACATTCCAATTAAATATATTTCCAACACGTTACCAATGTACTGTGGAATTACTTGCAGAAAAGGTGGTGACAATTCCATTGGGTTAAGTGTGCTGTTGAAGAATATACTGCCAAAATACAGTGTATTCCCAAGGACAAAGGATTCCCAAAAGCAAAGGGTTCCCATAACAATAGCAATGGATTGGGGAAGCCTGATGGGCCATTGCCAGAATTCTGCTGCTGGTGGCCAGCAGGCTAATGTGAATGGAAACCAAATACTGAGGTTACTTTTTTTTTGTCTTAGGTGTTTCAAAAGGGCACAAGTTCCACTGCAGCTTAATTTCATTTTGCCTTAGAAAGTAGAACTATGTAATTCTGCCTCCCAGGTGCCGAGTGGGCACCCTCCAATTCCTGTCGTCCTTCTTGATCCAGGGCCATACTGACACTCTTCGCCATTTTCCTTCAATTTTTCCTAGGTGCCACTTCTTTTACCTCCTGACCCATGCAGCTCTGTAGCAAGCAGTCCACAGGCCTCTGTGCCTTCTTCCATCCTCAACAAACAAGATGAAAATCCCTCTTTCTGACATGAGGTTTGGCTCTGTCCTTGTGTAAGAGGGAGAGTGATATTTATACTCACATAATAAAAATTTAAATTTCTCACAGGAAATCAAATTCTAGAAAATAAATGCATACAGCAATGCTGCCTGAAATAAGTCATGCTCTCACTTTGTGTCTTCTAGCTTCTGTGGCCTGAGATGGAAAAACCAAATTTGTTAATGCAGGTGGGTACACCAGAGAAAGGAGACAGCTAGTGTATTTAGGCAGGAAAGAAGGGTGCCACAATCCCTTTGGAAGTACCTGGTGGAAGTCAAACAGGTAACAGACCTCTGGTGAAGCCTCCTAGCAATCAACAGGTAACAGATCAGATGCATGCTAAGTGGTTTCGTAAGGAACACCTCATTGGTCAGATCTATGAAAAAACAGATAACAGCAGACAAATAGATTTGGTTACACTCTCTCAGGACCAGGAGAAAAATTATCTTCAAATCCAAAGAATCCTCCTGACAAAGTATTAGTGAGAGTGATGAAGGCAGAGCGGGACTGAGAATACAGTGAGACTCTGTGCTGCTGGAAGCTGGTTGTGCATTTGTGTTGCTCTCTCCCATGTCACCTGGATCCTTCTCCTCCTTTCTGTCATGAAAACATTAAAAAGTGTCCATCTTTCTACAGTATGAGGAAAGAGGCACTCCCAATCTCAACAGTTTCCTTGAGCTGAATTTTTTTCTTTTAGCTATACCTATTGATCATGGGGGTTTTTACAATATTTTCTAATGTTCCTCAATTATTCAGGAAAGCACTTTTGCTCATTCTGTAAATTACATAATCCATAACAAAAATATCCAGTGCTTCTAATCCTTGAGATCTTCAATCTTTCCTTCCCTCCTCAAACATGTAATTATTCCCTGGCAAACACTTCTAGTTTAGAGAACACCTTGATCAGTAACACAATGTCAGTATGTTGCAGTACTAATTCAAAATTAATCCAGCAGGAGATATATCAGCTTCAATTAGCATTTACTGCATTTTTAATGCAGGACAAAGACTGTCCTGAAGTGAAACACATAATTGTCATTTTAATAATTCACAGTGACCCTCTGAGAATGAGAAGTGAAGTGATAAACACAGCAGCATCACCTTTTATCATGGCTGCATGTTGTCTAAGGATGATGGGCAGGGTCTGGATGATGGCAGTTGTTTTATAAAAAAATTATTTCTTCTTGATATTGTTGGGGTTTTGTTGTTCTTTTCCCCTCTTATTTCCTTTTTTTAATACAAATATTTAAATTTTTTCTTCTTCACAGAGGATTTTCAGACCTGTGGCTTCCTGAGGCACCCGCCCTCTGAGTGTCTTTCGGCACTGACCACTTCCAATTTGTCAAATAGGGTCTGACAAGCTTCCTAGGTCTCCATAGTCTCATATATCTCCACTGGGCTTCAGCTGGGAATGAACTACTTCAGTTTCATCAGCTACACAAAGGATGGCTTTCTCCTTAGTATTCTCTTGTCTGGTTTTGAACTACTTAAAATATCTGTTATGAATAAGTCGTAATAATAGGAGAGTGTTTGGGAATTAACTCATTGTAGGAAGATGATGATTTGGATGTTTAAGACAAAGAAAATTTTAAAAATTTTAAAACAATCCTTAGTTTCACCCAAAACAACATATTTTCTTTTTCTTTTTGCAAAAACCCCAACAACCAAAAAAATCTACCAAAACCACACAAACCCTGATTCATTCAACTTAAGGTAATACATGGAGTTTAGAAGACTTGCATGTTTAGGAGCTGAGTTTCTCTTTTGCCTGCTGCTATTAGCTTATTCCAACATGCCAACATTACTGGTCTTTCAAGATCAACCATGAATGACCCTTGTCCAAGAAACATATTACAACACAATCCAAGCACATATTTGAGACTACAAAGGTCAGGAATAGGTTCCTTACACCGAAGCATAGGTAGAAATTCCTTGCTTCCACCTGATTCATTCATACCTCTCTCATTGACCAATGAATAACAGAGTCCCCAGACTGGTATTAGCTCACATTCATTCTTCCACCAGTATTTTGGCCTAATTTATATCCAGATAGTTAGGTATTCAACTGTCATGTATCAGCACCTTCTCTTCTCCAGACTGAGAGTTGGGGCTGTTCAGTCTGGAGAAAAGAAGGCTTTGAGGAGACCTTATTGTGGCCTTGCGTTATCTGAAGGGGGCCTACAAGAAAACTGGGGAAGAACTTTTTAGGATGTCAAGTAACAATAGCACTAGGGAGAATGGAGCAAAACTAGAAGTGGGTAGATTCAGATTGGATGTTAGGAAGAAGTTTTACACCATGAGGGTGGTAAGACACTGGAACAGGTTGCCCAGGGAGGTGGTAGAAGCCCCATCCCTGGAGATGGAGAAGAGAAGACTCCAGGGGGACCTTATAGCTGCCTTCCAATACCTGAAGGGATCCTACGGGAAGGATTAAGAGGAACTTTTCACAAGGGTGTTTAGTGATAGGACAAAGGAGAATGGTTTTGTGCTGAGGGAGAGCAGGTTTAGATTGGATCTTAGGAAGTAGTTCATCAGTACGAGTGGTGAGACTCTGGAATAGGTTGCCCAGGGAGGCTGGGGATGCTAGAAGAGGCTTTGAACAATCCAGCCCCTGGCAGAGGGGTTGAAGTAGTTGATCTTGACACAGTCTCAAGCTGCACCAGGGGAAGTTTAGGCTCAAGGTGAGGAGAAAGTTCTTCAGGGAGAGAGTTGTTAGCTGTTGGAATGTGCTGCCCAGGGAGGTGGTTGAGTCACCATCCCTGGAAGTGTTCAAGAGGGGATTGGATGTGGCACTTGGTGACATGGTTTAGTAGTCATGAGATCTTGGGTGACAGGTTGGACTTGATGATCCTTGAGGTCTTTTCCAACCTTATTGATTCTGTGATTCTGTGATCTCTAAGGTCCCTTATAAACCTAAGCCATTCTATGACTCCATCCCACCTTGGGTAGGAGCCAGTCACAGGACTACCTTTTTCTATAATATAGAAACCCTCAGAGGACCTAAATTCTCATCCATACTCAGAAGTCCTTGGACTTGCAGGACTGGGTAGGAACAAGACACCTAACCTTCTGGCATTTCAGAGGTGAGCAAGGAAATCTGACATACACCTTCAGAGTAGCTGATTTATTAGCCTGATCTTGATTCCTTCAGGCAGCACCAAATTCATCATCAAAAAAAAGAAAAATGGAGTTACACCCCTCTTGGTCAATACATTCAAGTGTTCTTTTAGGCAGCAAATGGTTTGAAATCCACAACCTGAATCTACCACATGGATTTCTGGTGATATCCAGCAACTAGGCTATTTAATTGCCTGAAGATGCTATCATCATTCTCCCCTTCCTCTGAAGCTGAGCTACAGAACATAAAAGCAATCACAATTCATGGTTGAGAAGAAAAGATGAAATCAAAGATAAAGTAGAGGAGAGGAGTTCATAATTTTCCAAGTCAGAATCCTTCTTCGAATTTCTCAAGCCAAATAATCCAAGCAGTTTTAACTCCCTAATATACATGGAGCTGACTCTCTTTTATGCTGTTTCCTTTATGTCCTGCATTAATAGTTCATTTAAAACTTTTAAGGTCATTTACATCTCTAAAGCAGTGAAAAGGAACCACACTATAAGTTAGTGTAGGCTGGAAACATTTTCTCCACTATTATTTATTCAGCTTTGTGTGGATGTCTTTGGTATGGAAACTGTATGAAGCTTTAATTGAATGTGTCCCCACAAGTCTTAAAATATTGCTACTATACATTATTGTTTCCAAGAACTAGTCTATAGAATTATTTGTGTACCAGTCCTGCTAAGGAAATGAAGGTCTTGCAAGAGAATATTAATTATCACACAAAATACTTGGGCTTTCACCAGGGCTTTCATGAAAGGAAAGCATTTACATAAATGAAAGAGATGCCTGATTTTTCTCAGGGCTTTCTTGCATTCTTGGAAATTTTTGCCAGAATGTTACGTCATGAACTGCTTCATACTTCTCTCTAGAGCATGCAGTGCACAGTTCAACTCTGTGCAGAGAACTAGCTAAGCATATCTTTCCTAGTGAGCCCTTGGGTATGAAGGGGCAATAGTCACTGTGCCTTTTAAAGCAAAGCAATGAATTCAGCCAGACTGTCAGCTCCGCATGTTGCTTATGTCTTTTTACACCCAGCTCAACTCCAAATAACCAAACTCCATTCCAAAGTGGAGTGCTTCAGCAGGGATTTTCTATTTCCTGTTACCTGACCATGCAAATCACTGCATAAGAGCTTCATTGATAAGCTGTCATAAAGCGTTTCATGTGGTTGTACTGAAACAAGTTGGTCTTGCTAAGCTTTCATCTTGAATGTAAACTATTTGAGCCACTGTAAATAACAGCATCTATGGAATGAAATAACAATTGCTTTAAAATGATTTTGTCCTCATGTAAAAACAATTAATTTGTAAAATCTCTTCATCTTCCCTAGGCATATTCTGCAGCTTCAGCTGCTGAAATGTAGTGCACAGTAGAAAAAGCTATCAACTGCACCAACTTAGAGGTCTTTGAGAAGCAAAACTATCAGAGGATGTTGCTAATTTTAGTAGTATCTCAAATGCAAATTTTTTATTACTCTGAATTTCCTTCCCAAAGAAATCACTGTGAAAAACAGCTCCTTCTATATGACTCAAAGCTATCTGAAGTCTTATCACTGATCTCTGTGGGGTAAATTTTTCAAATCTTCTGTAATTTTTGGAGATAAAAAAGTGTATCCCACTTCCAGTAATGCTTTGCAAAGCCCCTGGCCTCCTTTGAACCAAATGCTCCTTAGACTCCTGCTTTACTCATCTGCCAGACCTACATTTCTGAGAGGCTCAGTATATAATACAGTCATTTATTTTCAAATTAAAATAAATGTCTTCTATTAGAGACAAACTGGAAGTAAGTGCTGGGACCTGAACTCATCCCTCTCAACTACAGGCAGAAAACTAAGGTGCACAAATTAAAAGTGCAGGTACTGTAGGGTGTCCACAGACTCAACAGAGAAAGACATTTTCTGGATGCAGAAACATTTATATAAGACCTCTGAATTGACTGTCTGGGAAAGGTGACAGGGCAGTTGTCTGGCTAATTCAAGGTACATAAGCCTGGCAGGAATATGGATCTGAGTCTACAATGAAATCTGGTTGACTCTTAGAATATTAAGATACAAGAATTTTACTACGTGTTTCTGTCATTTTATCTGCGCAGTCTGAAAGAGTGGACATTCGGGAATTAGCTGAACTGTAAAAGCACAAAATAGTTTAAACTGGAAGAGATCTTGTGAGGTCAAGTTGTCCAACTTCTTGCTGAAAACAGGGTCACCATCAACATCAAATGAGATTGGATAAAGGATTGTCCACCTGACTTATGAACAGACCCAAGTGTGCAGACTCCATAACACTTCAATTTGTTTGTTTGTTTGTTTGTCTGATTGTTTTTTGTGAGGGTGGACAGGATGGTTGCTATTATTCATAGAATCAGAGAATCATTTCTGTTGGAAGGGATCTTAAAGACCATCTAGTCCAACCACCTGTCATGAGCAGGTACACCTTTCTCTTGATCAGGTTGCTCAAAGCCTCATCTCACCTGGCCATCTAACATTTCCAAGGATGGGACAATCACAACTTCTCTGGGAAATCTGCTGCAGTGTCTTGCCACCCTCTGAGTAAAGAATTTCTTCCTAAAATCTAATCTCAATACCATCTTTTATTTTAAAAACATTGTCCTTCATTCTATCACTACACCTTCTGACGAGCCCCTCCCCATCTTTTCTGTAGGCTTCCTTTAAGTACTGGATGGCTGCTATAAGGCTCCCCAGACCCTTCTCCAGGCTGAATAACCTGAATTCCCTCAGCCTGTCCTCACAGAGGACAGACCCAGGCCCCTAATCATCTTTGTGGTCCTCCTCTAGACCCGCTTCAGCAGGTCCATGTCTTTCTGATGCTGCAGACCTCAGAGCTGAACACAATACTCCAGGCAGAATTTCACAAGAGTGGAGCAGAGGAGCACAGTCCCCTCTCTCAACTTGCTGGCCACAATTCCATTGCATAGAAGCAGCTTGTGACCAGAGAATTTAAGGTCAAGCATACCAACAGAGAAAATCACGATGAACATATTTGTGCAGAGTACATTTTTTAACAAGAGTGAATCCAGACTTTTGGCTAGATAAGTATACAGGTGGATGCACCAGGGTGAAGCCAGAGTACACTGCTGAATGTTGCAAAGATTTGTGGCATCTAGGATCACACCCAGTGCTTCGAAGACGTTTGCCCTTACACAGATTTACATGAACTGTGATCCTGCACATGTCTAGTGGAATCATGCACACTTCTAGTGGAGCCCCATTTTATTGCCATACTTTCAGGGATAAATCAGCATTTGTTTACACACTGAAACCACCTAGCTTTAAGTAAGATTGCTGTATGTGAGGGCCTAACTATCAACAGCACTCCCCAAGAGATGTAAACCATTGTATGAATTAAGTGACAAAACAAAGGGTAAATTGAGCAGTTCTTTCAGACGTAAAGGCTATGTAAGAATCTAAAAGTATCCAAAAAATGTAAAGATCAAGAACTATGTATCCCACAAAACTTATTATTGCTCTGTGTGATATTTTTTTGCCTTACAAAACCCAAGAAATCAACTACAGCTTCAATAATCTGCACAAGGGTGTAAGGGTTATTGTTTTAGACATATTGCTGGAAAAAAGACTCTGTTTGCAGGGTCATGGGTGCTGTTATAGGGGCTTATGCACAGCAAATATTTCTTGTCAACTTTCAGCATTTGTTTCTGTTTCTTTTCCTAAAAGCTGCCCATGCTGTCTCTTTTATAAATTAATCCGAAATTTCAAAAGACCACACACTTGCCTTTTCCATTATTTTTTTTCCAGAAGCCCCTAAATGGGAGAGGAGCCTTGTTAGAATTATTTCTTTCCAGAATAGATTTTGAACTAGAATTCCACTGGTGAAATATTATTTTGCTCTGGCCAGCATCCACAAGTTCCATCTTCATATTAGAAGTTTATCATCTTGCTTAAGCTGGAACTGTGTCCAGCTGGGGAGATGCCATTCAGCTCTCTTCATCATCTTGCTAAATATTCAGAGAATGAATTCAAACAGCTAAAAATGTGTGGCTCATAATATGCAGCTTGAATTCATAGTTACACTATCCGCAAGCTAGTAAGGAATTTGCAAGTTATAAAGATGATTATCTTTGTCCTTAAAGATTTATGTCCTTAACCAGACCAGTTCCATATTAGCAACGACGTGTTAAGCAGTCACTTATTTTGGAATCTCCAACATTTTCCTTACCTTCTTTTTTCTTTCAGTAAAATGAACAAATCTCAGAAATCCAAAATGAAACTGATGTTAAGACAGAAGGGAGTATAAAAACTATTTAGTCCATTTTTTTTTTTTTAAAGCCTGTTATCCCACTAAACAGTTTGAAGTAGAAAGTCCTGAATAGCCTTATTGCACTGCCTGGAAATGGATTTTTTAAAAAATTCAAGATATTAGTCTTTTGATGTTAATAATATGTAAATTTTCATCTGATCCCTGCTGACAGTCTACAGTTCTTTGAGGTCAAATCCATTCCTCAGTTTAAACTCCTGCATTACTGAATGAAGGAAAAAGGACGTTTCTCTACATGAACTAATAACTTCTTCATGCAAATGTTTACAAGGAAATATTTCAATGATATTTTTAAGACTATTTACAAGTGTAGTCCTTAGGAGGCAATCACTTCACTCTCAATAGCAGAGGTAATTTGGTATATTTGACCTGACCCCCCATTTAAAAATTACAATCGTCTTAACCAGATTGCACTTTCAGCAAAATCTGCTTTGCTAGCTGGCCACCCTGTGTGTTTGAGGTTAATTAAGAGATCAGTCACGCTTTTGGAGAGTCAAAAATTTCAAGATGTGTTAGACATCAGAGAAATAAACGTATGGAGTTCAAATCCCAAATTTCCTTTTTTACTGGTTGAATGTGAACATGTCCAGAACGTTCCCACTGGCCCACAAAGTGCCTGTAGTTTTCAGACAGCAGTGGTGGCTTTCAGGGTCTCAAAAGTAGTTGCCCTCCTCCCCAGTGCCTGTGTGGTGCTATCAGCCATGACCACTACTGCTCTCAGATCCTCAACAGCAAGGGAAATAGAGTTTGGAGGTTTTCTACATGTAAGGACAGTAAAGCACTGAAACAGGCATATATGAAAGGTTTTATAATTTGTATCAGTGGAGATTTTAAAAAATGACTTAGGCAAAAATCACTCAGGAACTGTTTAGGTATGGTTGAGCTGCCCCAGCTGAATTATGAACTCAGTGATGTTCAGTCTTGTTTTCTGGATTACCTGATACTGTGAGTTAAAAGATTTTCTTAAAAATAAGCTTTTTGGAAGGCTGTGAAATTGTTTGCTTAACCTGTCTACTGGGGAAAATGGGCAAGAAGTCTGTGCAGTAGATAATACACATTTGTGTGAGAATACCCTTTTTGCAGTTGCATTCAGTTACTTTTTTGGATTTGTGGGATGGCATTTGCTCCTTACTGGAATGATATGTATACACGAGGGAAGAATACTCTAACTTTTGTTTGCACATGTTGTGCTGATCAAAGGATGAGAAGCTCAACATGAGCCACCAGTGTGCACTTGCAGCCCAGAAAGCCAAACACATCCTGGGCTGCATCAAGAGAAGCATAGCCAGCAGGTCGAGGGAGGTGATTCTCCCCTTCTGCTCTGCTCTTCAGGGTCTCAAAAGTAGTTGCCCTCCTCCCCAGTGCCTGTGTGGTGTTATCAACCATGACCACTACTGCTCTCAGGTCCTCAACAGCCTTCAGACAATGAACACAGAGCATGGACATCTCAAATACTTTAACAAGAGCCAGAAATCACATTGCCATTATTAACCCTTTGTTTCTCTTACCATGAGTCCTCATGTACTTGTATCTACATTACCTTCATACCTGAGCCTCCAATAGCCATCAAAGAGCATTTGTGGTGCTTCTAAAACTTGTCAAGCACTGTTTATCACTGTAGTTGTCCAGGATAGTATGTTTTATTTTATACACCAAAGGTAGGTTCAATTTTTCAATACATTTTCTTTAAAAGTCAACCCCTTAACCACAGTGAAATAAATTAGATTTGATGTGTTTGGCCATGAAAAACTTTCTTTTTGCCAAGGTTACATTGTCTGAAGTCTCAAAGTAGGAGTTATCATGTTATTTGAGATGAAGGGCAGAGTAATTTGTGGTGCTTGGGCATGACACATGTAATTTTACACTTTATCTGAAGGTGTGATACTGGATTCTGCCAGAGCAGGCACCTGGTATCAATGTTCATTCTGGCATTAGTTCAGCAGAACTCACAACTCCTGAGAAAAAGCACACATTTCTGTATAGAAAAACAACCTAAAGTGTCCAGAGAAAAGCTGTCATTAGAATGTGGAACCTACCCAGCAATTTGTGGGTGACAGGGAAGCAGAGAGAGATGTGTTCCTCTGGGGTTTATTTGCTTTTGGGGTGATGTGGCAAAAGCAACTACTATGTATCACTGTCTATGTCTTAAAAATCGTTTGGAGAAATTTGCTCATACTAAAGTTTTAATGCAGTGTTTATCTGAAGCACATTAAATAAAACTTCATTTTGCTCTTGGGAGGTACTTTTCCTGTTATCTGCCTCCATAGCTATTTGCTCCTGGCAAAGAGATCCTTGAAGAGAAGGAAGACTTTCATCACAGTTTTAGTGGACTGAGAATTGCAACAGTCTCCAAATAACTGATGTTTCTGTGGGCAGGCTAGGCACTGAGCATCAGAGGAGATCATTATTTTAAATCAGTGCTGAGAAGGCTATTTCCAGTGACAGCGCTAGGATGAGTCATTTAAAATTATTCCTGGAGCTACTGTAGAACAAGTTTATCAGATTCATAACCCTGATCTGGACTATTAGCAATCAAGTGTGTGTTCCTCACAGAGAGAGCAGTTTTAGAGAGTGGTCCATTTTTCAAACTTTTTTTTCAGAACAGAAGTAATCCATTGCAGGAACAGCCACTAGTTTAAAGCTGGGTCAGCTAGTAAAAACTGCTAGATAGCCTCACATTTCCATTGCAGGATATGAACCTTGTTATCTTCGTATCCGTATTTTTCAAGCTGCAGTTCTTGTATAAAGACAGAAGTGTTATGCTGCATGTAAATGGAGGAGACTGATTCCACAGAGTATCTCTGTGTACAAACAACTATAAAAGATAGATGACACAGGACTTAGCAGGCCATGCTCAGAGTACTAACCATAGCAGTATTGTTTCACATCTTTGAATTTATAGAGACAGAGCAGTGTAAAGAGAGAATCGGTGATTCATTTCACCCACTAAATAAAAGAAGTATGTTCCATGTCATGACTAGCCATTAACAAAAGCACCTGTGCTTTGAACTGGATAATCAAGAACACTCTCAATTTTGGAACAGATTTTTCTACATTTCATGCACAGCTCTTTCTTTTTTGTTTTTCTAACACTTTAAGTTTTTTTCTGGTTTTTCACCAAATCAGGAACCAATCAAACACTGCAATAGTGAATCTGAATCAGAATCTCTGTTTCTCCACAGCCACAAACTGTGCTTTGAAGATCAAAGCTAACATCTCAGCAACTGAGGTGTAAGTGTCATTTGGCGTATTGAATAAAGGTTGACAGCTTTCCTTTAAGTAGTATCTTTAAAGTTATATGTTGATAAAGCTCTCTTCTAATCTCTTCTGCCAATACTCCAAACAGAGCCATAACAAACCATATATGTGTCCTGTCATCTTTTCCTGTAACTATTGCAACTACACTAATTATTACAGTAGAAAAAGAACTGTAAGAAAACTTGACACCTCGTTTGACAAGTCAGAATGAAGCAACATAATTTGGCTGCACAATTTTGAATCTCTGGAGAAAATCTGCAATATGGATTTAAAAATTCCTCAAATGTAAAATGTTAGTGGGTAATATTTCAACATTAAACAAATCTGAAAAAAAAGTTATGCAGGACCATGTACACTTGTATTGAGACAGGCAGAGAGAGAGGCAGAAAAAAAGCTATAATTGTTTGCAAATTCCTACAGATGTTTGTTAATTTTCTCTGGTTGAAATTCTACTTGGTATGTGATCAAAAGCAATCATGTAAAGAAGTTTGCCTTCTTTAAGAGAATTCCTTCCTTTAATGATAGTATTGGAAGACAGGCCAAAGAGAGGATTTCTGAATGGAAATCTTGTTGACAATTGTGGTAATCCAGACTGCAGTTGGCTATTTTTCCTTGTGGTTGTTGGGCTGGGTTTTTTGTTTATGGTTCTTGTTGATCACATTTTCATGTTCTCTACAGTCTGACAGACAGCTTCAAACTAAAGCACAGCTGTAATCCAAAAATATGTTCATATCCTCAGTTACCACAATCTTCCAACTGCTTTTAGGAATCATTATGCTAGGCAGCTTACAAAGGATACCAAAAAAAGTCTGTAATAGCTATTATCAAATTCAGGTGTAAATTTCCTAGCAACACTGCTCAACCAAATAACAATAAAGCTAAATTTTAGCTTTGCAGATGAGGATAATAATGAGAGAGCTCCTCAGAGAAGGCCTAGCACAATAAAAACTCACAGTGTTATTATTAAGTATGCTTTTGTAGAAGTTGCCTGACTCACATGACTTATCCCCATCTCAGAGATGCAAAGGTTAGAGTGAAAACATTAGATCATCTAGTCTCCCTCTTTAATTCAAACCATAGAATCTCAACCAGTTACTTCTGTATTGAAGTCAGCTGCTAAGGCTTGCCAAGAAAAATCTTCTGAAAAGATATTGAGCCCTGATTTCTGAAGAAGTAGTAATTCTTGCCAGTCAAGTTATTTACTTATAAGTTTTTCGTTATACTCTTTGATGAAACTGAACTTTGGTTTGTGAATATGCCAGAGAAATTTGGGGGGGAGAACCTGTAGCTAGCAACAAAGGTAAATTAACCAACTTCATTCTACTAATTCTGTGTATCTCCAGAAGAAAAATTCAAGAAGCATTTTGCAAATAATCCTGTGACAGTTATAGAAGCAAGTGTTCTTTCCGGGAATTGATGGAGAAATAGGGAAAACAACCTGGTAATTAAAATATCATAAACATCCATCCAACTGCTCTTTGATATCTGAGGATTCAGAAATTGCACCTCAGATTTTACATGCATACATAAGATTGTTTCAAAAAGGGTGACTGGAGTGTAACAGAAAGGACATAGCACATTACATCCATATTGTCTCATGAAATGTAATCCAAAGAATCATGACTGTCTGAGAAACACTGAAATATAGACATGCAATTTATAGCTAAAGTTCTGTATAGAAATGACTGTACAATTCTTGTTGTTCATACTCAAAAGCATTTGGGGTTATATTTCAGGTGGCTTTATTCCATTTTTGTGTGTTTTTAATCGTTGTATCCCAGCAGTTCTAGATGGCACACACTTAGTGGTGTAGAGCTTTGAATTACTAAGATTTCATGATGCCACCTGTTACAGTCATGACAGTAGCAGCCTTGCAGGAAAAAATCACACACACGCAGGCACATGAACTGTATTTATGGTGGACAAATCTGTACTGCTGCTTCTGGATGCTAGGTACTCTGTTTAGAAGTGAATTTTACCTAAACCTTTTATTCATTTTTCTAAAGAGTTCTACGAATAGATCTTAGCCCTCATCAATAAACTTAGCATATCTGAATAAAGGCCATTCTTTAACTCCTCATTAAATAATCTATCCTAAATTATTTCCCTGGACAATTTTGTAATTGTAGAGAAGTATTTATTCTAAGTCAGGCACAAATTTTATTTCTAAGCTGTTCTTAAAACTTTCCCCCTCTTACAATTCTTGGAAGAATATACAAGTTAAATACAATCTAATTCTTAATGTTTACCAAAAAAAGATAGATAAAGTGTTCAGTTGCACATATAAAGATACAGTGATGATTCCAGAATAAATTACATATCTAATGACTTCTTGGAAATTTACTGACAAAGACCTTCAGATAACCAATACTTCACGGAACAGCTAATAATTAAATAAGTCACAGCTGTAATAGTCAGCCACAAAAGTTCATATATGTTGCAGCGAAATGCCAGAGAAGAGGGAGTTTGACCCTTTGTTTTATACCTGACACTTAAGGCCTCATCTGACCTTGGCATTCATTGATTTTCTTTTCTTGAGCTCCTTTCAATGGTAGAAATACGTTTTCCTTACAAATAATGTTGAAATAATTTCTGTCAGGGAAATTTTCCCTGTCGATCCTCTGCCGTAAAGACTGAAAGATAATCTAAGAGGCATGGAACAGGATTCACATCAGCAATAGCTGTGCAGACAGAAGGTGACCATCGTGCCTCTTAAAGTCTTGTGACAAGTAAAGGGAGATGGATATTGTCTACATTTTCTCCTTCTTCAAATTCCAGACTCTTAGGTCATTAGTAAACAGGGTGATGTTGCATCTCTGCCACAGTGGGGAAAGTTTTACACTCCATATTTAAAAATCAATGTCCAAGAATATGGAATTGATTTGTATTTCTTTAAACACACATGATCTGAATTGAAGAGTGCGGATGTTAATGATAACAGAAATCAAGAAAACTTTTCCTGGAAAGGATAAAAAGTACTAATCTGCTCTTATGGACTTGTTGGTTCACTCTTTGTGCCATTCATCTAACTGATAGTTTTAAGTGTACTTGCAAGCTTTTTATATTTCACAGAAATATTCCTCAAGGATGCTTACTGAAAGATAACCAGGTTAAGATGCTAACTAAGAATGGAGTAAGAACAGAGTATCTATGAATGGGTTTAACCAATGTAGTGAAAATACATGACAGCTGAAAACTTCAGTAGTCCATTCTACTTCTTTTTTGGATGCAGTACAAGATGAATATATACAGGTAGCGGTGACCTTCCTACCTATAGGTGCAACGCCAATGACAAAGTCAAAAATGACATCTGACTTTGGGTGTATTATAAACTGTTGTGTTCTCTAACATCAGAGAGGGAAAGAGGGAGGGGGGAAATAGAATTCCCTTGTATTCTGGAGTCACTTATTCTGCTAAATCAGAACCTGAATTCTGACAGATAAATTCTCTCCAAGGGGTAATGGGGTTGTCAGGTCTCCCGCTCCACAGCAGTGGCTGTGCTAGGGGCTTTACCAAGGGCCTTGAAATGAAATAGCTCACACCTGTAATGGCAGTGCTTCACACGGTCATCCTTCTCACAGAAGGTTTCCCGTTTCCCAGAAACACCTGTCATTTGCTTTGCATGCTAGTCTTTTACTCACTGTGCTCATGCATTGTTGTCCTTTTCAGCCTAGGATGTTTCATACAAGTCCTGAATTACAGAAATCAGCCTGGTGAACCTAACACATTTCACAGAACAAAACTCTAGGCTTAGTCTTTAAATGTTTGGTTTGATTGTTACGTGCTATAGTATGAGTGGTTTAGCTTTTCAGATGGCATAAATTAAAGGAAGATTTAAACCAAATGGGAAACTTGCCCTCATGGCTGGAAGCAATAAAAAAACAGAGGTTCCTTGTCCATGCTGGAAAACACCAGACCTGTTGTGGTGCTAACTTCTCCTATGCTGCCACTGTGCCCAGCACAGTGAATTATCTCTCCACAGCTGCAGAAATTATTCAGTTACTCTGCATCTGGGAGGTGGGAGAGTCTAAGAACATGTTGCCTTTAGCATCTATAGTACCTGTAGGTTATGGAGGGACTGATAGCTGGATGATCCTCTCTTCTGATATGTTACTCCCTCCAGAAAACCATGAATTTGGGGAGGTATACCAGGTGATGCTCAGTGATGGCACTGAAAGCCACACAGTACTCACTGGTAACTACTCTCTCCTCAAGGTCACAGCACAGTTTGTCATCCTCACAAGGATCTGATGCTCTTGCACATTAAATTCCTGCTTGTTGGGTTCCCTCTCCCCAACATGTTATAAAGATCAGATGCTGCAATAACCACTGGCATAGGAGAATGCATTTATTAAATGCTTAGTGAAATTCATAGATTTGAGCAGAAGAGAGGAAGATAAAACGTGCTTAAGGAGTTGATAAGTATTTTGATAGGGTGGTGGGATTATTTGGTACTTTTCATCATCTACATGTAAATTGCCTTTAAAAGCTGATTCAACTCCAGTCATGATCAATGTTATTTCAAATGAGATCTAAACTCAAATATTAAGTTGTGAGCTTGTGAAAAATTAGTAAAAGAGGAAAATGAAGGGATAAAAAGAAAAGTGAGTAGGAGACAAAAGAAAACAGCAAGGCTGGGAGATACTTTTAAAAGTTTGCTGGGGAGACCAAAGCAGGGATAAAACCTGCAGGAAGTCTCACTTGCCAAATGACCTGTTGTGAGAAGAAGTCTTCAAATCTCTAACCTAAGTTAGGTTTTCTGATTGTCAATACACATGGCTGCCATTCAGCCCATTAAAATCAGTAAACTGGGTTCCAGTGCCTGGGCTGACTGCTGGGGAAATCAGATGGCCCAATCCATGTTCCACTTCAGCTTGGAATAATCCAGAGTGATGGGGCTGTCTGCCATGGTCTGCCTACAAAGCAATCAAGTCTGCATGGAATTTCAAGGGGTGTGGTAAAAATCACACAAAAATCCTATATCTAATACTTTTATTTTGCTCTAAGGCAAATTGTTTGCAAAACCTTTCCTTTTGATTTCTGTTATCCAAATAATTCCAGCTTAAATTGCAACTCAGCTATTAATCTGATAATGACATGGCTGAGACACATTCTCTGACAATTGATCTCAAATAACTTACAAGGCTTTACTTTACCTCATTGTCTGCATTCCTTTCCAGCCAGGAGTTCTGTCAGTATTTAACGCACACACAAAACCTCCTCAAATGTAAGTATTAAGATGATTACTAAGTACCTGGAAATATCCTTTAATTTTAATTTTGTTTTATTTTATTTTTAGCTTCAAAGCTTTCCCAGGAATGAACACCTGTCTTTCACAGCATTACAAGAAATAGTCGGGTACTTCAGATGCTTTGTTGTGTCAAGTCCTCTAATAGGGACACTGTGAGTATAAGTCACATTTTAATTAATGATCAAAGCGAAGGACACCTGTAAATTTTGGTTCAGTTTCTTCAGTTCTTTGATATCAGGTTTATCCATTAGAAAAGGACTCCTTTGATGCCTATCCTGTTGACACAAGGTATCTTTCATGCCTAGATGCCACGGTGACTGGAGCCTTACAAATGCTGAAATAGAAGATGTAGACAATGCTGTGGTTTTGCCCCATTCTGCATATCAGTTTAAAGCAATCTCTAAAAGCAGCAAACTTGCCATCCTGTACAGTTTTCTTTTACTCCCATGACTCTAATTTCCACTGAAGATTGTGGCTACTTTAGAAGGTGCCATTAGTAGGTCTAGTTAGAGGCAGATTTGTGCAAAGTGGCAGCCCGCTCACCGCCCAAACCAGCACGAAGATTCTGCTGGGATTAGTGATTTTCATTTGTTTCCTACATGAAAACAAGTGTGTAAATTCTTAGAAATAAAAAGCTTTAGTTACTGTGCTACTGTGCAACTGTTATAGCACATTCATCAGCATAACTTCTTGCAAATTAACTCCTGGAAAGGACAAAGATTGCCAGAAATACTCCCTCCCATGCAGGTCTTAGAGATTATTTTGAAGGATCTGGAGGTTCAGGATGAAATATTAAATTCTCAGAAACAGCTCTATGAAATCAGACACAAAACTCATATTATTTCATCATCAGAGAACCATCAAATCAGACTTGTACCAATACAGGAACTTTATATTCTTTAGACATGTTTAGATTAGGGAAAACAGTAGAATATGCCACATTTAGGAGAGGGGGAAATAACCTTGCAATATGTCTTTAGAATTTATTATTATTATTATTATTCTCTTTCCTTGAACTGGAATATACAGAATTAAACATTTTCCTGTCTAGACCATCCTTCCTGCAGTGCCACAAGGCACTGTAGTATTCTGTGGATGTATCTTCCTTGCATCCATGTTGAGGTATCATAGTAGCGTTATCCTTCTTTCACAGAACTGTGACACAAGAAGGTTTTAAGTATCTTCCCTAAAGTAACAAAAATATCTGAAGTTAGGCAAAAATTTGAGCCCTGTTTCATTGCATCTTAAGTCAGTAACTTACTCACTGGACCATTGTTTCTATTCATCTTGCCCTGGACTGAATTGTATAGCCAGTAAACGGTGCCCATTCTTTTCCAGGGACTACAGTAATGGTTTGCACCATTGTTGTCACTAGTCCAGCAGACTGCAGACAGCACTCTGTAGATATTACTTCTTTTGTTGGTAAAGCTGCACCTCTGATCAGAGTGAGCTTAATACCTAATGTACAACAGTTCAGGAATTTTTACACAAAACTCTGGGAAAAAGTGATTTGTTATAGCCAAATTTTTCCATAGTACCTTGCCATGTTCAACGCAAGTTTTCTGCAAAAGAGTTTGTGAACCTTAAGGAATTGTTTTTCGGAGGGATTGCTCAGTTTGCAGGCTGCTGGTAAGGGCACTTTCCCAGTGATAGACAAGGCTTATGTCCCTGCCCTGTCCCATATGGAAAAAACACCCCCCATGGGCTACTGGTAGTTTTGGCATGAGGGTCTCATGCTTCTGAGTAAAAATTTTGAAGAGTTTCAAGCTCATCACAGGAAGATCAGGAAATGTTTCTAAACCTTAGAAACTATGTAGAGGATGGAAAAATTGGTGGCTAGTAGAGCTCCTTTATCTCTGCATCTGCAACAAGGCAGGTCTAATCCAGATCTGCAAGGCATTTAATCTGATAGGTTTAAATATTTCTTCTACTGGGACAATATGAGTATTGGTAAAGATATCCATACTTTCAGTTCAAATTATTCTGTTTTGCTGAAAAGCTCTGATATTTCATTTGCCTGCAGTGTGTATATGATAGTCTGTTCACAATCTCCAATCTACAGTAACTAGACAGTTCTTTTGGCCAGAAACCCGGGCAGGGAAGAGGGATGACTTTGCTGCAGGGTTGCACACTACCAGCAGTACAGATGCACTTGTGCCAAGCTTCTCTCTCTCTGCACAGTGCAGAAGGAGCCAGTCCTTCAGCAGTATCCCAGCAGGACTCATAGTCCTCTCCTTACACTCGAAGGTCACTGCCTCAGAAACCTGCTGTGAAATCTCAAGTCCAGAGGCTGACAATCAGTTCTCCTGCTGTTCAGCTACCCAGCTTGTTGACTCCAACCCAAGAAAAAAAAAATAAGAAAAAAAGACAACAAAACCCCAAATATCAAGATTTGTCAGAGCAAAGGATCAGCGTTCCAGAGGAGACAATCCCTTTCTCGTGTAGACCACAAAGGAGCTTGTGTAAACACAGTAACATCTCTATTTGGAGAATAGGAATGGTACTGAGAGGCAAGGGCTCAGCTCCCTGCTCTGTTGCAGACACCAGGCATGACATCTCAGCTGTAACATGTACGCAAACATTATTCCACCCAGACTGAGAGTAGCCTCTGTGCAGCTTCAAGCAGTGTGTTTGCACAGATGGGATTCAATCTTTGGAGAGTGCCTGTAGCTGTTGCCCCAAACTACGAGAAGTGAGCATTAATTCATGGTCTGGCTCTGTAAGTGGATAGTCTGAACTATTCTCAGACAAACAACAGTTTTAGCTTTTGAGGGATTCTTTCCTTAAATACAGAATTCCCCACTCTGGAAGGAGTGGAGGGGTGCATAGGGAAAAATGTGACGAGCAGAATGTGGTTTGTGTGAACTAGTTCTGACTCCCTCATGAAGCAACACAGACCTGACAGACATGCAGTTTATCAGCTGTGTCTCTGATAAGGAAATAGGTGTTGTTAATTGAAACAAAGTGATTTTGCAGAACATTAATATCCTCAGAAGACTTGTACCTGCCCTTTATTGATCGAGGTAGGGAGGTAGGACTGAGGAGCATTGCAGTTAACCCAGTGGAAGCAGAGATCCTGATGGAAATGTGTAAGTTGGACCATAGTAATAGGGCTAGCATACACAGCTGCATCAGCACAATAATGCAGTAATGACAACTGAGTTCCTGAAAATGTAGTTTAAATTGCTGTCATACAGTTTCTTCAACAGCCAAAATCTGGTCAATTTTTTAACAATATTGTTCACTCTTTATTTTCCAAGATGGAAGGTAGATACCAGTCTGTCAGCACCATCTCAAACCACAAGATGCCCTCCCTGACATTGTGTCAGCATCCTGCAGGGAAAAGAACTGGTAAAATAATGACCAAGACAGGGTGTTGATTCAACTGTTTGTAAGCAAGCTGATCTTGATTCTGCAGAGACTGAGGACAAACAGAACAAACAGAACTGCAGCAGCTAGGAGACCAATGTCCTAGCTTCTCCCTTTGTCCAAACGCCCTCCAAAAAGGACAGCCCATCAAATGCCAACTATCCAGTTCTGACCTCATGAGTTTTAATCTTATTTATACGTATCTATATAATTTCTACTTGTAGGATTAAAAAAAAAAAAAAAAAGAAAGAAAGAAAAATAATGAAAAACTGCAAATAGACAGAAACTTCAGACAGCCAAAATGTAGTAGATTCCTCAGATTCTCTCTGAAAGGAGTGTTATACAGTCCAGAAGTGTTATAATGTCCAGAACGAATGATGCTCAGACTATATCCTGTCTCAAAGAGGTTTGTTGAGACCATTTCTGAATACAGTTCTGGCACATCCATAACACAGTGGACAATTGCAGTCCTGCAGCTCACACAAATATGAATCAGCTGGACAGCAGCCCTCAGCACCACACACATGCCTTCTGCACTCTGTGGAGTCCTGCTGTTTGCTCACAGCTCCCTTCTTTGAGAGAAAGTGCAGATCACCTGTAACATGGGATGCAGAGCTGTAATTTTTTTTCATGTCCAGCTGGTCCTTTTCAAAGGGCTGGGAATCATATGCCTAGGCTTTCTATACTGATAAAATCTTTTTTTTCCTCTCCCTTTTGAAAGATGCTGTGAGTATCTCCATGTTAGCTTTATTTTTCTCATTTTACATTCTAAATTTATATCAAAATTACAATTTGTTAACAGTAAAACTGAGTATAGTTAATAAGGCAGAGATCCATGGAAAAGGGTTTTATCATACCTTTAGTACAAAAGTGTTCTTGAAATATATTGCAGACTCTGATCTGAAACTGTAAAGGTCAATCTTTAAATAACCAAGTCTTTTGGGATCTGACCTATCCAAGAGCCTTTTGGCTTTCACTGAACTTTCTTGTTCAAATTCAGCTCTCTGGAAATAGAGCTGTGTCAGGAGTACATCAGCAGGGCAGGGCTATTCTTAGAATAAAGAGTCAAAATCTGCTTGTCTCAATACTCCTCACATTGTCACCAAAACCAAGGACTGCAGCTGTGGATGCTGTTCCTGTTGTGCAGCACTGCAGCACAGCTGGCCTTTCATTCTCTACACCCTGTGATTTAGTGTAACCACATTCAAGACAGGAGGAAGTAGTACAATTCCCAGAGCTCTCCCACTCTCAAAACACATGAGTTGCCATCCTGCATCATACACTTGAAACACTGAAGTGGGTAGCTGACCATCACTTTTCCTATTGCCCACAGTAGTTTCTTGTTAACCCTGACTTAGATTCTGCTATATCCTGACAAAGAGGAATAAGACAAGTCTATGCAGGATGTGAGAGAACAAAGAAGGTGGAGGAATAGAAGGAAGAAATATCCAGGTTCTGGAAGAAGTGGGTGCAGCAAGCAAGCATCTCTAAAGACACCAGGCCTCTCATAAAGGATAGCAAGGAACAGCATGGTTTTCTGAAACCCACATTAGAGCAGTGAGATGTAGAAGAGGTCAAAGGGTTGCAATGTTTAGTTCTGGGAAAGGGGAGGAGAGGTTAATCTCCAACCTTTGTTTCCTCTCACAACATCACAGGTGTGTCTAAAGAGCAATGTTGACAAGGTAAGTGCAGCACAGCAAATGGAAGAGCTATAATTATTCTTAGGCAGACTGCAGACTTAATTGCCCAGAAAATCATCCAAAAACTCCCTGAACTGTTCTTCAGGCCTAATGGTGAATGGCCCTTTTGTAGCTTCAACCTGAAGGTCGTGCATGAGGTCAATTAATCATGTCCAAGATGAGGAGGCTCTGACTGTCATATTTGTACCCTATTCCACTCCACAACCTCTGGAGCCCCAGATGGAAGGCAAGAAAAAGCCTGTATCAAAGCAGAATATTTTGGTTTGTAGTTTTTGCTAACACTTTGTCCACAGGTGTTTTGTTTTGTTTTGTTTTGTTTTGTTTAATTCTGAAATTGGTTTGAATGAGCTCAGGCCTAAAAGAGCTGCAAAGCATGTTTTCATCTGCAGAGAGTCACTTCAGTCACTTACTCTTCTCTTACTCTTCTAAAGATACCCCTTTTTTCACAAGGATGATTTTGTATCTAGTAAATCCTTGGTAGCATGTTTAATATGCATTCTTTGCAAAGCCATACCTTAATTGCTAGTTTGTTCATAAATATAGAGTGAAATAAAGCATACATAATCTATGTAATCTAGAACACATAAAAGTCAGTGGGAAAACTTCTATTAACTTTTGTCACATTTGGAAAGGCCCCTGCATTATCCCAGAGAGACTTTCCAAGGCTTTGAGCTTCCATTATTGTCACCATGATTCAGTCATTACCAGAGAGAGTATGAAGAAAAACTCAGAGGATTTGCTATTTTTATTGCTGTCACATTAAGAAAAGAAAAATAAAAAAGAAATGCACCAGAAATATACTGTGCAAAATTGTAGGTCTCACCCATATAGAAAGATTTCAGAGTAATGAGTGCTTTCTTGCCGTTCACCCAAGGCCAAGACTTACTCAGCATTTCTCATTAGTATTAAAACCCAAAGCTTTGCATCATTTTCAGAGGAATTCATCAAACAGCTTCATTTTTTGTTTAATCATGCAAATAGTCACAATTGTTACCATGCTTCCTTTGGTTCTGGAAAGACAACAAAATGATAACCATCAATGCAGTCAAGTTAATTAGAACAGCAAATTATGACAAAGAAAGGGGTTACTTACTCAAAGCCATAAGCAAAGGTGAGGACTATCCCTGAATCCTGCTGAGTCCCAAGTTAATGTGCTAACCACTGATTCTCACTTTTTTGCAAAGCTATAGCTTTAAATTCTCTGTGTGCTTTAAAAAGTACACAAAAACACTATAAAATCATTAAAAAAATGAAGTAAATGTCAGAGCTTCAAGAAATGTACCTCAAAGCATTTTTATTATCTCAAAGGGGAAGCATTCTTGATGTCAAACAAGTGAACTTTCTGTTGCCAGTGGATTTATATTTAACCATATCTGAAATAGAAGGGTTTTACTGTGGTTACAAATCTGAAAGTATTTCAGTGGCTTGCTGTAAACTGCAAATAGTCCCTCAGTTCTACAGCCTAACACTGTAGTATAATATTGACAAATGTTAAACCAAAGCAGGGATTAAATACTACACTTTATAAACCATCTCTCAAATCTCATACTAGGGGCATTTCAGCAGTAAAAGCAACAAAGTCCAACACAGGGGAGCCAACACACAGGAGGGTCATCATGGAAAGCCTGATGTTTTCCCATGGTGGCAGCATGAAATTCCCCATTCCTCCCATCCATTCAAGATTTCTCAGCCACAGCCTCAAGCCACTCACATAGCTGAGTGCCAGGACTGTGCAGCTGCAAAAGCAAGTGGAAAGCTCAGCCAAGTAGCTCCTCACAGGGAATTTAGACATACAGTATTTTAGACTCGTGAGTGTGGTCTTCTACACCAGACAAAACACAGAGGTGGCCTTTGCATACTGTGGCCAGCCACACACTCCAAAGGTTTCCTGGTACAGGAGATGGTGAAAAGTAAAGCACTGCAAATGTCATCAAGGCATCATTACTCCTTTCTGATCATTATATTTGTTAATGTTATGCATGAAGCATCTCTGACACCTGCAAAAGATCAGAGCTGCATTATGCCTTGCTATTCAAACAGATACACAACAGCAAAAGTGGGAAAGTCCTGCACACTTTTTTTTTTACAGCTATAACTCTCAGTCTGAGAAAGATTCTATTTTAGCTACATACTAGGGAAATAGTTTTATGGTGGATTTTTCAGAGTTTATGAATGGAATTGTATGATGTGATTACTCACAGTACCCAGCAAGTTGAAAGGACCTTTCCAATCCCATGTTTCCTTTGCTCAACTCAGTTCAGTGTGGTCACCTTCCTCATTCATCTCCTTCTGCACCTGCACAAGAAGTCTGATCTCTTCAGCAGCTTTCTGTATTTCTCCCTCCTTGAACTCACAGTGACTTACTCTCCCATACACCATACACTTTTCTGTGTATTCCAAGGCATCACAGACACGAAGAGCAGATGTATCTGACACATGGTTATGCTTCTCCAGAAGAAATACAGTTCTCAGCAAATATTCTGTGATGATTTACTTCACATGATACAGGACCAAAGAGGCATATGCCATAATATGGAAAGGAATTCATCTCCTTATGATACACTATCTTAATACAAGCTTACTCTCATGGATAGATTGGTTTTGAGTGTGTAAAACCAAGATAGGATGAAAGAGGAGATAATGAAGATTTCTGGATGTTATAAGACCTATTAAGGATTTTTACTAATCCCAGTTTGTTTTTCGAATGTTAGTGAAGCACAACTAAGTGTGAGAACTTGAGTATGATCTATCTCCTTTTCTATAATCACCTCGAAACAGAAGACTTAGATGCACATGATATAGAATGGGATTGAGGCCAGTATCTCCAAATAAGGTTCCCTGTTAAGCTCCCTAAATCCTAGGCAGTTAAATAAATTAACTGTTCTAGGCAGTTAAATAAATTAGCCCTTTCCAGAGGTGCCAGTTCCTCTGTATTCAAAGATAATAAACAACCAGCTGTGTATCTTGTGAAGGAACATTCTAAACTCCATGTGTATGTTGACTTTATCCTTCTTAATGAGTTAGCATCAAAACAACCTTTCCCATAGAAACACTGCTGAATCATTGACTTCAGAGAACATTTAAGTCCTCTGGCAGGAACAAGATTTGATTCCCTAAAATTATTTGGTTAAAACAAGCCAAGCAATAATAGATACCACAAAATTTCCGATTCTTGTTATGATTCATGGTCCTCATCTGTTTGTTTTTTTCTGTTAGGAAGTCAAAGGTGGAGAAAGCCAAGATATTATTTCAAAGATATAAGTGAACCTATCAGATCGGCAGCCAGGATTTCCTGCTACAGATGTACTGCCTGTTGCTGACACTAAGAGTAAATATATTGATCTGGGTTTCAGGTGTACAATTTATTGAAAACCTGTACGCCAGTTTTTCCAGGGTGTGAGCATATCACATTCTTGGGGTACTGAGTTCCTCATAGGTATCATAGAATCATAGAATCAGTCAGGGTTGGAAGGGACCACAAGCATCATCTAGTTCCAACTCCCCTGCCATGGGCAGGGACACCTCACACTACAGCAGGCTGTCCAGAGCCTCATCCAGCCTGGCTGCAAACACCTCCAGGGATGGGACCCCAACCACCTCCCTGGACAACCCATTCCAGGCTCTCACCACTCTCATGATGAAGAACTTCTTCCTCACGTCCAGCCTGAATCTCCCCACTTCCAGCTTTATTCCATTCCCCCTAGTCCTATCACTACCTGATAGCCTAAAAAGTCCCTCCCCAGCTTTCTTGTAGGCCCCCTTCAGATACTGGAAAGCCACAAGAAGGTCACCTTGGAGCCTTCTCTTCTCCTTGTAGCACTGTTTAACTTTCTCCAGAACAAAGCTTCTGTAACTAAATTCTCACACCACACTACTTCTGTGGTGAACTGTACTTTGTTTCACAAAGTCAGTGTGACAGCAAATGACAGAATTGAAGCAGTGAGGTATTGAGTATATAGTTTGAGATTTTTCCCAGTGAGGCTCACAAGAATATTTTTAAATGGACAAGTGACATCTTATAACTTTCAGGACAGTAGCCTTTGACTTTTTTTGGTTGGGTGGGTGGGTTTGGGGTTTGGGGAGTTTTTTGTTTGTTTTTTGCATCTGTAGCAATTAGTCTTTGTCTTTCTTCTCTTCACATTCAGGGTGTGAAGAATACTTAGGGAGTAGTTCCTGCTAAGGACTGCTCCCTGCTAGGGAGTAGTCCTGCTATATAGTTCCTGCTGCCATACATAAATCTGATGCGTCATGCATCTGGTGCTTACGAGCACATTCATGGAACATTATGTCCACCTCTATTTTTCAACCTTTTAACCTTCATGTATTCAAGTAAAGATTATTGCTGAATTCTGAAATGTAAGATTGAGACTCTTCAGGGTCTTTTTGAAGTACTCAGTAGTATATGTATAATATATTTCTTGCATCTTATTAGAGAGGAATAAATATTTATTGAAATTATGTGTTTCAGCATTGGAAATCTATAAAAAGAGGCACATTTTGTATTTTACAATTTATAAGTCAATATCTCATTTTTAGATGACTTTACAAATGTAAATCATACATATATCTATCCATATACATACACTAGTGTGCACACATCTATACAAATATATAGATTTTATAAAAACAGGTAACTTGAAGTTGTATCCAAACTGAAGGGCCTTAAAATATCACTTGGCTTTTGCCAGAAACATCTCAGTTTGCCCTTTGGTTTATCTTGCTTGTGTGTATGTGTATTAAGATACATTTTAATATAAATAAAAGTATATTTTTATATATATATATGCATGCACACAATACGTGGATTAATATTAGATATTTTCCATGCTTTTGATGTCCTTAAATTGACACATGCAGCCTTCTATTGGCATGAACAGAGCCTTCATTATAAAGCACATTATAACTTGTCTTTTCCTCTAACAAATAAAAGAGTTCACATAAGCCATGTAAAGAAAGCATGGCACTAACAAGACTTGTTAACATAATGTCACATTAATCTGATGTCACTATTCATCTACTTCTGTGTTTAATCTGTCAGCACTCCAGGATGGAGTGTGTCTGGATGTCCTGTGCCAAGTGCTGCGTGCAGTAAGCTTCTGCACCATCCTGTTGTTGGCAGGAACTGTGATACACAGGAGCACTGTCTTCATTTTCTGCCAAGTGCCTACATGGGAGGCATAGGTTGGCATTCAGTCCTGTTCCTGTTACTCCCTAGAGAAAGTCCTGAAATGTTAACGCACTCAAAAGATTAAGTTTCACATCACAGTGTTCTTTTCCCAGGATAGGTTGCTGTAATACATCTCTCAGAGGAATGAGGCTAGTTTGCATCATTATTAGATGATGGTAACCCTATTTACTACCATTGTACCTTGTTCCAGGTAGCCCAAGCCCTGCTAACCACACTGACAGGGGAGTAGGGGAGGTTTTTCATTTGTGACATGGAGAAGAGGTTCTACCCAAAAGAGAGGGCAAGGTTCCTAAATCAGCAACCTGATAACTGCTCTGGTGACACTAATACTTATTATACCAGTGCAGGTTTTCCTGAGTGGGCAAGGGGGGAACATCTTCTGATCCTTGCTGTTACACTATAGAACTCTCAGAGCTTCTACTTCCACCACCACCGGTCCCTCCCCTGACACTGTCAATAACACGTTCAAACATTGAATGCTGTAAAGTGTTGGGATATCTTAAGATCAGTTTATCCTTGTAAAATATGCTGAAAATATTTCTTCTGCCTTTTATTGTATTATACAGGTTCAATTATACAGGTGTATATTCCTTCACTCAAAAGAATAGATATCATGTCTGGGGATTGTATAGTTATTTTTAACTGCTATTTACTCCCAAATCTCTATAAAACATTAGACAGAATAAATGTTTGTGTCTCCTTATGTATATATACTTTGTACTGCATTACTGTATGCAATACTGAGAGACAGTCGTGGTCTCCAAGGTCAGCTTCATTTTGTTGCAGGATTTCCTGCATTTTTCATGTGGTTTAAAATAGCTTCTGGTATCACACGCCATGATTTCCATTGAAAGTACTGGCTTGTGACCTATGTACAACTTATTTTATTTCAGCAATGGTTGAAAATCAGCTGCTCTCTTTACAGAAAGAGGCAACTGGTACCACTGCTAAAAGAATGCTTAAGAGTGAGGAAAAAAAATTAAATGAAAGAAAACAGGAAAAGAAAAGTTGGAGAGAATACAGCTAGCCCTGATACAGCTTGCTCATAAGTCTCAGCTGAGGATTATCATTGTCTCTGGGCTGCATTGTGGGACATGAAGCACTCCAGCCATGTTTTCACGACAGGAACCCATCTTGCACCACTGCTGACACCCGGGACCCTGAGCAGGGGCAGAAGAGCTCATGCTGTGCTGATCCAGATGTGTCTCTGATCTTCCCACTTCAAAGGACAAAGACTTCTGCAGAAGTCAGGCTGGGATTCCTAAACTATTTTTCACACAACAGATGAGCAGCTTTTGATAAACCAGAACATATAGTATAATTAGGTCTCAAACAGCATATACTAATTACAAACACAGAATTATGCACATTTCTAATGAGGCTGCTGGAAAGCGGCATAGGGAGAGGAACTCCAGCGAGCACAGATGATCCCCATCAGTCACAGCCATGGTGCAGAAGTATGATGTTACAAGGGAAGGGATGGTGAGGACGAGCAGGACAGCCAAGATGTTTAAAACTAATTTTTAGAGTGTTTAGGCATTGTTGCCACACAAATAGGCAAGGGGGAAGGTTAGTGAGAACAGCACACAGCACAGGCAGCATGGGATCCATCTCTCTCTAGCAGTCTTACAACTTCATGTGTAGAAGATGCCAGAAGGGCTTGCAGTTAAGGACACGGGCAAGGCACCTTCAGTATAGCCTTTGTCAACAGCATGGTCTGATGAGCCTGCTGTGGGTTTGCTAGGCACACCACAGAGCCTTCTAGCCCTTGGAAATAAAAGTCTGGGCCCTGTGAAGCCTCTATAGCATGCTCCATCGCAGCACAAGATAGGTGTATTCAGGGTAGTTTATATCTACCAGTTCTGGTACCAGCCACAGCATAACGGCTTTTGCTAGTTCTGGAACCAGCCACAGCATAATGACTTTTGCTCTGGCTTTACAGTATGTGTTGAATAGAACTGAATATCAACTCAAGGGGAGGCTCTGTGGTCCAGAGTGAGAAAGAGGCCCTCAAAATCACCTCAACATTGTCAACTCTAGAACAAAAAAAAATGAGGGTCAGCAAACGTGGGCCTGAATATGAAGTTATTCTCCAGCATCCCTGTGAATAGTGTTGCTCCATCCAGATCAAATTGCTCAGAGGGACTGACCTGCTTTTGTGAAACCCTAAAGGTCTTTCAACTAAATATTCAGCATGAGGCATCATTACAATCCCTTTGCCACACCTGCTCCTTGTACTGGGGACAGGAGTCCCCCCCAGAAGGCCTTTGCCCGCAACCCTTCACCACTTTTAGATCCAGGACTAAAATCGAATTTCAGTTTCTTCTCAGGCTTGCTCTATTTATTTGTCTATAACCTGCTTTCCTGAAGGTCTATTTACACCCATCCAGAGGTCAGTCAGGTGCATGTCTTGCTAACAGTGGCATAAATCCTATGTGAGGATGTGTGGGTGAGCTCACCTCCTGTTATAACTCTTAGAAGTGGGTTTAACCACACAATGTGAGGAAGGAAATAGAGAAAAAACCACAGAGAAGACAGAGATCAAAGTTAGTGGTAGGATTACCAGATTTTACAGTGACTGTATAGTTCTGGAGTGTACAGGGAAATTAATAACCTGTATGGTTTAATACAGGCCAGAAAATTCAAGACTATAACACAGGACATGCCATACTGCACGGCATTTCTGGCAAGCATAACGCTGTTCTAGGAAACGCAAATTTTATGCTTGAGCATACTACAAAATTCTACTGTGATGATGGGTAAGTCACTCTGAGCAGATTTTCCCTCATCCTGTGTTCCTCGATTTTGCATCCTTTCTATTCCCCTCAGATTGTCTCCAGCTCTTCATTGTTAGGGCAGCAGAAGGAAGAACAGCAGGAGCAGAGGATATTAGACCTTGTTATTAGATGCTATGCTATAGCCCTACGTGGTAACAGGAGGAAAAATTACAGGGAAAATCTTGTTCGTCTCCTGTAGCCTTGGGACAGAGGATGTCCAGTGCAGATGGCATCTTCGGAAACCTAAGTGCCAGTTTCTGCCAGGTCACTGCTGAGCAAATAAGAAGTAAGGTTTCAAGAAACACATAACTCAGCCAAATCTGGGCACCGCTTTACAGATAGGAAGAAAAATGAACACCATTTGTGATGAAATTTCCAAAACACCTTAGGCTGAGGTTCCTACTGCACATGGAAAAAGTGTGCTCAAGCTATTTGGCGTAAGAAGCTGAAAAATAGTCATGTAAAGGAAACCCTAAACCAAAGAGAATTTTACTTTCCTGGCTTATAGTAATTATATTAAAATAGAGGCCTTACACAGTGCTTATTATTTGTACCTAAAGTTGTGGTCAATTTTTAAACACCATTAGACTGAATTTAGAGGGAGGAAAAAAGCTTTTGTATGAAGTAATGAAGTCATTTATACAAAGTCTCATGTAAGGTTGGTGGCAAAACCAGACAGAGTAAATGATAGGTGGAATCCTGCACTATGAAAAGTAAAAGGAAATTTTGTCACTGTTTTCCACAGGGTCAACATTTCTATGTATGGTGACCCATTAGTAGCCCAGATTCATTCTTCATCTATGAAAGACAGCTGACTCTCATGTGAAAGGAAGAGACTTTTTTAGCAGTATTCCTTGGTTTAGGACATGTGGGGACAAATAATGTTTTTGTTTAACTTAAATGTCCAAGGGTATTTTATTTAAACATATGTAGTTATTTAAACTGAAGTTTGCCCAGGTCACTACAGTTAGTGTCCTTCTTTCACTACGTTAATGTATTTCTCCCTATTTAATGTTCATTCTGACAATTCCAAATCATAGGAACTAATTAAAATATTAAGGAAGTATAAAGTAAAACCTTAAAAACTAGATTTCCCTGACTTTGCTGTTATAAAACAGAATGTGCTGTGTTTTCAATACATTCAGAACTTTTTCTTGCATTTAGAAGGATAATATTCTTTTTTTCTTATGTAACTTGTGTGAGGGTCTAAAAGAAATGCCCTGTGCATAGGAAGTCCATATGCTACAATTACTTTGGCATGGAACCAGAAGGTCTTTCTGGTTTGATCTTTAACTTCTCCTGAGCCTATTAAATAACTGTTAAACTCTATTTCTAGCTAGTTAAACTCTTGTGCTAGGTCAGAAGCTATTTCTCACAATAAAAAAAAAAAAAGGTCTAATAATATCTTGTGATGGTCAGATAGTGAAATCTCTCTTTCTTTCACTTTTGAAATCTGTGGGTACATTCAAATTACTTGACAAAGGCCTGATAACCAACTCTCAGTGTTCACTCATGTTCAGAAAACTGCTGCAAGATTAGTATTATCAATGCACAAAATTTTCATCAAAACTAAAACAAATAAAAAAGACACCCTCTCTAGACCACACAGACCTTTTTTGATCTCTCAGAAGTCTTTTGGCCCTTGCTTGTGTGGGAAAACAGAGAGCTTGGTATAGAGCTCTGGGAAGTGCCATATGGAAATACCTGGTGGTTATCTGGGATCTTCTCACAGTGCCAGGGACAAGTCCAGGAAGAGAGGGCAATTGGTGCAGGGCTGCACTCCAGCAACATGACTCTAGCATAACAAATACAGAGAGGATTTGATAGCCAGGAATCGTGAGGGTGACCCCACAGAAAGGGATGTCCTGAGCCACATGCACCAAAATTTATAGTTCACACAGTCTGCCATCTGGTCTAAATCTCTGAGAGTGGCAGTATCCTATCACCTTAATCACCCAGGATATCCTGCGGGCATCATGCATGACTTCTGAGGAACAATACTAGCACATTAAAGACAGGAAGGCTAAATGAGGTAAACTCTAACTCTCAGGAGTCTGAGATTGTTTAAATAAGATTGCAAAATACTCTCTTTTTAAAGGCATTAAAGTGAAACTAGATACATTTTCTCCATTTGAAAATTTTAATATATGCCTAAAGACCTGGTAAGTGCTTTGACATGTATCACTCAAAGAGGAAATCAAATTGTTCTTGGATATAACATGCAAGGAACACAAGAGGTTGAGATTAGCATTATGAGGGTTAAAGCCAAGATTATACTATGAAAAAAAAAACAATTACAAGTGGCAAATTTACAGAATTCTTATGTCTGTGTCTCATATAAATATTTCTTGATATTGCTACAGATTACATGTAAAAAAATAAATAAATAGATAAATAATTCTGGTACAATATCAAGGCTAAGTTAATGTGTACCCAAACTTGAAAATTACAAAATCAAGGAAAAATTTTCTCCTTTCTAGCTCCAGGACATAAAACAAAAGAAGCAGTGTTCAGAAGAAAAGATTTCTGGTGGAAATGGCTTCTTCTTGGAGATTATTATATCTGTCAAGGAATAAATCTTATTTCTGCCTTGGCAAAAACTTTCCTTCTCTATCTTTGTTGAAGAGCCAAATCTGAATTTTCATGGCCCCAAATACAAACTCTTTGCAGCTTGTGCTTTTCCAAGAAAATCCACTCTGCCATCTCACACTACTAAGATGACCTGGCACTCTTTGCATACCAAAGCCCTTTGTGGGTCCGTGATGATAATCTTCTTGACTGTTTTTTATTCCAAGAAGAACACACACTCAGGAAAGACATAATTGGCACACAATGATCAAACATTATAAAGCTATTTCCAGTTAAAAAAAAAAAACTATATAGGAACTATGGGAAGATTATGTAAATAATTTATTTTAAGATGAGTCAGCTAGCACTATGGCTAAGATTAGTGAGGGGAAAAAAGATTCTAAAAGAGCAGCTACAGCCAAGAGGGAAATACTGTATTCCTTTTTATACATATAAAATGAATAGTGAAGTTCAGTCATAATTGAGACAATTGTGACAATAATATAGTAGATGTGGCAAAGAGGATATCATGTTTTTTAATGCTAAAGAGGCCAGACCAGATTGCCTTTCATTAGCCAAAGAGAGCATACATTCGTTGAGGTTGGAGGAGACCTCAGGTCGCTAGTTCAACCTCTTGCACAAAGCCAGATCAAGACTAAAATCAGACCAAACTGCTCAGGTCTTCATCAGCCACCTCTAAACCTCCAAAGATCAGGTTTCTCACCTCATGAGTCAGCCTGTTCCAATGGCTGACTGTCATGATGTAACTTTCCTCCCTGTCATCTCCATATAACTCCACATCTCTCTTTCATTCAACAAATCTCTTCTGCGCACCACTGTGAAGAACTCAGCTTTATGTCTTCAGTGACCTTTCTGTAGGCACTGTGACCTGTTGTGAGGTCTCTTATCTCCAAGTCAAACAAGTCCAACTCCTCCAGCCTCTTTCTTGCAGGATAAGTGCTCCAAGATCTAAACAGGTGAGAATAACAGCATCTCAGGTGCAATCCAAAATACCTTTTCTGCTTTCCCTGTCCCTTCAGGATTCGAGTCAGCTGTATGAAATGAATGTCTACCACACCCCTGTGTACGTATGTATCCTAAAGCCTTTTTAATTTTGGAAAAAAAACCCTAAAATATTTTATGCTACTAAATCACATAGTCCCTATCAAAGATAATTGCATTAATATTTGTGTGTCTTCTTATCTTCATGACCATTCTCATCACCACCATGGCAATGCTACACTACATGCAAATCCTCCAAAGATTCATGAGGTTTCTCTTGTCTGCTTTCAGCTAGACTACACTATATATGTGTAGATGAACACTGATTTTAAACGCTGGAAAGCAATCTTGGTGTGATACAGCCACTCTCTCTTTTCAGTCAAACTGCAGGCAGTAAGATACACAGTTTTCAATCTTACCCAAAATGTGAGTTAATTAATTAATTTATTAGTAGGAGAGGTCTTGTTATAGTAACAAAAGGTCACAGGGACATTCACTGCATCACATTAGTCCCTTTACATCCAAACAGTGCTGCTGAACCTGTTTCTACTTTCACTGGTAGCAGTAACCTTTTGTTGCTAGCCAGGCTAGGAGCGAGAGGATTTCATTGCAATGCTAAACTCTATAATCTCAGCCAAAGGGACTAGGGATAGATGTTATAATGGAAATGCTTTTAAATTGTTGTAATCCATTATTTGAGTTGCTTGTTACAGGAATTACTGAAGCAGGAACCACCCAAACCAGTGGAGGACAGGTATTACAAGAGGCAGTGCAAGTGCAGCAGCAACCTGACCTGAACTGGCTTTGGTACTCAATAGCTCCATTCAACACACTACTTCTCCTGTCCTGAATGACCACTATAACAGATGTAGCCCAAAGCCATGGACTAAATGAACTCAATGTGCCCACTGAGTTGGATATTTATGGGCATTTTATATACATTTCACAGGAGTGGTCCATAGACTAAGAGAATGATATCTGTGTATTGTGTCACAGGACAAGCAGGGAGGTGGTGGTTAAGGAGGATGTGTTGGATAGAGTGATACCTGAACATGATATAAGTGGTATGGAATAAAGGGTGGATAATGTGCTTGGTTTGGATGGGATAGTGTTAATTTTATTCATAGCAGCTAATATGGGGCTATGATTTGCATTTGTGATGAAAACAGTGTTGATAACACAGAGATGTTTTAGTTACTGCTGAGCAGGGCTTACACAGAGTCAAGGCACGTTTTGCTCCTTGCACCTCCCCACCAGTGAGAGGGCTAGGGGTCCATGAGGAGTTGGGAGGAGACACAGCTGGGACATCTGAATCCAACTGACCAAAGGAATATTCCACACCATATGATGTTGTGGTCAGCAATAAAGGCTGGGGGAAGAAGGCAGAAGGGAGGGACATTCAGAGTGACAGCATTTGTCTTCCCAAGTAATTACTATATGCATGATGGGACCCTACTTTCCTGAAGATGATTGAACATCTGGTTGTCATTGGGAAGTGGTGAATGAATTCCTTGTTTTGCTTAGCTTGCATTTTAGCTTTACTTATTAAGCTATCTTTATCTCAACTTACGACTCTTCTCACTTCAACCCTTCTGATTCTCCCCTCCACCTCACTAGGGAGAGTGAGTGAGCAGCTGGGTGGGGATTTAGCTGCTGGCTGAGGTTAAACCTCAATAATCTGCTGCTATTGCTTCTGTGTCATTGTAAGCAGAAGGTCCATGAACTTCATTATGGAAGAAATGAGTATGACCCACCTTCTCTTTCCATATCCATCAATAACTGAACTTTTTCCATTCAACCTTCCTGGACAGAGAAAAGTTTTCCTAATGTTCAGAATTTTCCAGCTGTATGAAAGAGATATACCCACAGAAATTCTGTATTGGTTTCTCACAAATCCGACTCAGTTTCTCATAGGGTATGAAAAGTAGTAGACAAGCTACCATCTCCAATGGATTTCTCTCAAAAAAAAAAAAAAAGTCAGCAATCCTGATAACATTTGCAGCATTTCATTGAAACTTTCAAAAATAGCTATCAACAGCTTCGTCTTTTGTAGAATAAGAGCTGTCTAAATCAAGGCAGTTTCTTTTACTATAAAATATCTTTCTCAAAGAATAAGAAATGTCTCTTCAGGAGTTAATGTAGCTTTCTGCAAAAGGCTGACTCCATAAAGACCAGCATTATGTCATCATCATGTCTGATGGCCAAGTTCTGCAATGTATACAGGGTGTGTTGGATACGGATTTTCTTCTCATCCTCACTTAAAGTGAAATCTCATTATAGTTTATGATCTGTGATTTACAAGTTTGAATTGAGTTAAAATCAATCTCAGCATATCATTTCTGATCCAGTCTAGGTACTCTGGTTCATGTAAGTCTCTCTTGACATGAGGCCAAGGTATGCAATCACTCATTACCTATGCCATCATCCCGTTGATGGATTACTATGAGAAAGGTTGGCTGTCAGGATCCTAAAGAGGTTTCTCTGTGTTAGGGCACCATGGGGGCCAGGGACTCCCTGAGGGCCTGGTGCAGTGAGATCTCCCTGAAGTGGCAGGGCCTGGCAGCCTCCCCACCACCCCAGACAGAAGCAGGGCAGATGAGGAACAGCTCAGAGGGCTGGCCTGTGGTCCTGGGCTGTGGGCAGATTGGGGGAACTCTGAGATAGACCAGGTGCTCCTTGGCCCTGACACTGATACCATCAGAGAAGCTTGTGTAGAGTTCAGCTACTTGTTTTTTCTCTGTTAATCTCTTTTACTGAACACCTCTTGGGAGCACAGAAATTGCCATTCCACTGCCCAAAGGCACATTGTAACTGATAAAGGGTTGTGGTGTCTGACATTGGAGCTGTACCTGGCTTGCAGATGGTTGGTGCTGATTACTTGAACTTTATCAATTCTGATTTTTGATTGTTCCAGTTCCTGAATCACATCTCCCATGGCTGGCACTGGGTTTCCTTTGCTGAGTCCTAGAAGAAAAATCCCTTGTATGGATCTTGCTTGGGCATTTCTTTCCCCTTGTCACACATATAAGCATATATAATTGTTCCTTTCCTGACTTTTGCATGTTACACAGAAGGAGCCCAGCTCTAGGAGCAGGATATTGGTGGCCACTTGAGCTGCTCCCCTGCAGGTGTGCCTGAAGCAAAATGTAGGTCCCAGAAGCACCATCATTAGGCATGACTTTTTTTTAATATGTTGGGTACAGGATTTGTGCAAAGAGAAAAGTAAATGGTAAATACAGGCTGTAGAATCTTTCCCACACTGGAGGCACCTATACATGATGTCTCAGAGCTAATACAGCAGATCTAATACCCCCTCAAACATTCTTGCTCTGCAGTAAACATGGCAGAAGAGTTTTCAGAGGTGTCACCAGGCTATACCTCCATTTTCATTAACACACAACCTACTGGAGAAGTATCAATGCCAATTCCTTCCTTGTTTAACCAGTCACAAAAGACAACCTTTCCTCCTCTGCACTACACTAAAAGACTAAACTTATAGGCTGAGTCTTAGAACCTGCATTGCTATACTGCAACCCGAGGCTGAATCCATGTAGCTGTGAATGGTATCTTTCACCAAGTCAATTATCTAGACAGATATTAGACTAGATATTAGAAAGAAATTCTTTACAGTGAGGGTGGAGAGACATTGGAACCGATTGCCCAGGGAGGCTGTGGATGTCCCCTCCCTGAAGGTATTCAAGGCCAGGTCTTGAGCAGCCTGGTCTAGTGGCAGGTTGGGGTGGGGGGGGGCGGTGTTTGAACTGGATGAGCCTTAAGATCCCTTCCAACCCAAAGCATTCTATGAATCTCTTGATTTAAAGCAAAAGCAAAATGTGTAGAGAAGAATAATTTCAGATCTAGCTCTTCATCCAGAACACAATCTAAAAGACTACTAGATTCACCAAAAAAAAAAAGTATGTTCTTTCACAGGCCAGAGCTGCTGTGTACTTACAGTTAAGCTCCTTTTTAAGATCTTAAAAGTCCAAATAGAACTAAATTAATATAAGAAGAATGGATGGAAATGTCCTAACAATATTGAAGTCGACTGCTGCTAATGACTGGATATGTGTTTCTAAGTGACCATAAGATACAATCATCAATCACTGATGAAAACATGAGAACACGACTTAGTACCAAAATAAAGGAAGTCGAATGAAATGTTTTATGGAAGAATGTAGTAAAAATGCCTCAAAACACCAGAATGAAAAACCAATACTGGGCCCGCTCTCACACACTGATGTGAAGCAGGGATGGGTCTGTCAAGACAGTGATAGCACACAGAATTTTAGTGAATAAAACTGGGCTGTTATTTATAGAATCATAGAATAGTCCAGGCCAGAAGGGACCTCCAAAGGTCATCCAGTCTGACCTCCCCACAGTCAGCAGGGACGTCCTCAACTAGATCAGGTTGACCAGGGCCTTGTAGAGCCTCACCTTGAATATCTCCAGGGAAGGGACCTCAACCACCTCCCTGGGCAACCTGTTCCAGTGTTCCACCACCCTCATAGTGAAGAACTTCTTCCTGATATCCAATCTAAATCTGCCCTTCTCTAGTTTGAAGCCATTGCCCCTTGTCCTGTTACCTCAGGCCCTCGTAAACAGTCTCTCTCCAGCCTTCCTGTAGACCCCCTCAGGTACTGGAAGGCTATCAGGTCTCCCTGGAGCCTCCTCTTCTCCAGGCTGAACAACCTCAGCTCCCTCAGCCTGTCCTCGTAGCAGAGGTGCTCCAACCCCCTGATCATTTTCATGTCCATCCTCTGGACCCTCTTCTTTAGGTCCATGTTCTTAATATATTGAGGGCTCCAGACCTGCAGGCAGTACTCCAAGTGGGGTCTCACCTGAGCAAAGTGTCAGAATCACCTCTCTGGATCTGCTGGCAACACATATTTTGATGCAGCCCAGGATGTGACTGGTCTTCTCACACTGTCTGCTCATGTCCAGCTTCTCATCCATGAGCACCCCGAAATCCTTTCCCACAGGGCTGCTTTCTAACACCCCATCCCCCAGTCTGTGCTGATAGTGAGGATTGTTAAGTGCACAGAGTTCACCAATCCATTAGAAACAGCATTAGAAATATCAGACAAAGGAAGAGGCAAGAGCTGGTGTGTAAGCTGGACATGGGCAGGAGGAGGATAGGGTTTAAACCCTATTATAAATTTATACTGTTCTTATTAAACTTTTGATGAGAAGTAGTAATTTTTGGTCTGACAAGTTCCTCAGTTGAGTGTTGTATACTCAAAAAACAAGAAATGGTTTTATCTAACTTCCAGTTTACCCAAAACATTAGTTTCAGGGGAATTTGATGTGTATGACTTTGCCTGTTGGTTTTGGTTTTGTCTGACCTGTAGCACACTAACCCATAACATGGGAACTCAATAGTTATGATAGAATGACCTTTCAAATCAAAGACATCTCTGATCTCCATGTGTCTACACTTCAGAATTTCATCACAGTACTCCCACTGAAGTGCAGGTTCCTGCAGTGGATTCCCACTGAAATTCCAGTCTGTTTTTTAGATCCAAAATAATCCCAACCAATGAGGTATAGAAAAGCATCTTGTAGAATTTCAGGGCTCTGGATTTGAATATTGCTCCATGGAAAGATCCCCTTTGTTATTGTTTCTACGGAAACTTATTTTTCTCTCAGAGTCACTGGAATGAGATCTGGTAGCAAAGGAGAGAAGAGAAATGTGGATTAGGTCAGTATTCTAATAATAACTGTCCCTGATTCTGCTGCTGTCCATGTACCCTGCTTCCATGTAATAAACTATCTGAGATAGAAGAATATTCGATTCTCCAAACATCCTACATTTCATCTGGTCTTCAATCAGTTACCCCTCTGTTGAGTTTAATACCTTGACTCACATTTATCTTTCAGAAAAGCAGCCAATTTCAAACCTTCTTAGTCTGCTTTTCTTCATTCTCCAGCTGAGAGTCCTTTCCTTCTCTCTGTCAAAAAACAAACAGTATTTTGCCCCTTTGAGGATGTTAACACACTGATATTGGGTATCTCACAAAGTCAGTTTTGGCAAATATTCTGGCTTCTGGTGTAACCAGCAGGCTTTTTCCCCAGTCACTTTTTGCTCCAGCCTCTGCAGTCTCACTTTTTTGAATGTAGACATGTCAAGATGGTGCACACTGTGCAATTAACAGTAGCTGATTAGCTAACCTAGAGAAGTTAAATCATCATCTCTTTCCAATTCAATCAATTTCTAACTCAATCATCAGTTTACTAGTCATATAGGGGAACTTACATTATGCCACACAAAAGCTCCTTTTCATCTACTTCATCAGTCTGGCCCAAAAATCTTTGCCAGGATGGCAGTTTACCCACATCCTGTCTTCTTCCTGCAGGTCGTACCTGCTCTCTTTATTCCTCTGCTTTTAATCATATTAAATTATTTTTTGGACTTAATTTACTAGTGGATTCAAGTAACTCTATGTAACTGCAATTTCAATAATTAAGAATCACACATCTTTGTGTCATTTGAAAAATTTAGCAGGATTTCTGAGTCCTGACTCATGTCCATTGTATTACTGAAAGATAATGAATTGTAATGTAACAAGATGACCATTGCAATCATTTAGTGGACTGATATCATGCACAAAAACACAGGCTATGAAGTCTCACCCAGTAATTCCTGCACTAGACCACAAAGTTCTTCTTAGAAATGTAATCCCAATTTAAAGCTTTCATTGATGGAGCATCAGCCATATCCTTTGTTGAGTTGTTCCACTGTTTTCTTAGGATCATGCTGTTCAGTTCCTATTTTGTTAGACTCATGCTAAAAATATGTGTCTGACCACTATTGTGAATTTGTCTGTTTTCATCTCTGAACTGTGTGACATTGTAATTCTGTTTTCATTTTGCACCCTTACATTTCATTTTAGAAATACCATGGAATTCTTTCTCAGTGATGATCATGTAAGGACCATAAATCAACACAAAACAGAGGGAAGGGATGTACTGCATTGTAATATGTTGATTGTTCATTGAAACATTGCTGAAGGAAAAACAATTTTCATACATATACCTTACATTATATAAAACCACATGGCTAAGCAAAAGCCTTTTTTTTTTCAGTCACACATTTAGAGTGAAGTCCTGTAGCTCAATTTGCAGAAAAGAGGATGTTTGTTTGTAACAGTAAGGTAAAAATTATTTCCTTTTTTTTTTTCTTTTTCTTTTTTTGTAGCTCCAAATAATGATATTTGCTTTTTAGGGTATTTTTAAATAAAAGAAGTCTGAGATTTGGAGATATAAGCACCTGTTTCTTAGTTTAGTGCTTCAGAGCCAGGCCCAGGGAGCTGTCACTATATCGTGGAAATATTTCTGCACAACAGAAGTACATGGAAGTTTTGCCTTTGATTTACATGCAGGCAGGATCAGACTCTGTGTAAATTTAAGACAGTTATCCCAGATCAACCAGGAAAAGAAATACTTGAAATTAGAGACTGGAAAGCTAACCATTCTGGTGCATTGACATCAATACATCAATCAGAAAGAAATATTACACCAGTTTATTGAAAAAAGCCTATCAGCTAAAGCCCTGATGCAAGATGAATAATTTAAGTGCATGCTTATTTGAAACACAGGCCAGAAGGTCTGTAGGCTCTGATAGAACTTAATCAGATACTTATGTTTTAGAATAAATTTCTGACTTGGAACAAAAATTTTGAAGAATCTTTGTTCCAAAAATACTTGAAGTCTTCACCATGGCAATCAGAAAGATGAAAGGAGATTTAAAATTCTTGCTTTTAAAGATAGAAATGTTTAATTAAACCACAAGGTGCAATAAATATGGACTGAAACTTGACAGACATCATAAAAGGAGAGCTTTGGAAAGATTTTAGAGACATGCACCTCAGCAGACTTAAAGCAATCTTCTTCTCTGGCTGCATTCATCTTGTGAATCTCACCACATATACAAGCACACCCACCTCCCAGTGAGATTCCTGGAAAGCCAGTATATGGAATATTTCTAGGCTTTGGTTTCTTGCTGCATTGCTGATGAGAAGAGCTCTGTAGAGAAGAAGGGTTTACCCCATGGTAGAGGGAACTGCAGAGCAGAATGTGTATGTATGTAATGAAAATGTGTATTTTAATATATTTTACTACTTAATATCTTGGGCGGTGGTACCTTCAAACACCACCATAAGTTATTTGCAAAATGTATTCATAGGTTCAGCTATTCGGTTGTGGGCTTTACACTTCACATATAGAGACAGTTAAATGATTTAAGCACAGATCTAACGTTTCCAATAGAGCAGTTCAGATTGGAAATACAGGTGCTGTGATCTGTGGTTTCCCACAAATGGGATTCCGTGGCAGACTGGCTGGGTTCTCACAACTTGCTCCTCTGTCTGGTATCTTCCCAGATGCTGTGGCTATAATTCAAGCAGTCCTTGGTTCTTGGCTCAGAGAAGGCTAAGGGGCCTCTCTCTTGTTGTGCCCAGTCACTGGGCTGTAGCCCCTTCTGGGATTCAGTTCCCTTGTAGCTTTTCCCCTTTCTGCCTTGGTCCAGGTTCAAGGCCTGGGTGAAGTTGTTGGTCTGCTAGAGCAGATTCTTCAGTTGCTACTCGGGCAGCATTTGGCTCTTGTTGTTGTCTGGGTGAGAACAAGGCAAGCTGCCTGACTTCTTGGCTGGTTTAAACACTGTCCCAAGACAATTAATGCCCTTTGGTTACACAGAACCCTGGTAACTGGACCTATGGGATGGGGCATAGCCAAACATGGCCAGGGGCACACATAGTTCCCAGCTGTGTCACCAAGTTAATTACACGTGGTACATGTTTATCTGGACCCCAGGAAGTGTCCAGGTTTGCACACTCACAGGTGTGTACAATGTTAATCACATGTGTAATACATTTGCCTTGGCCATCTGAACCCCAGGAACTGTCCAGGTTAGCACATTTGCAGGTGCTTAGCCCATTGTCTGGGCTAGGGCATGTTTAGGGGTTTGACCCTTCAGGGCAATGTAAAACAAGGAAGTGTTGGTATGCCGTGGACAATCAGCTCAGTGAGCCAGGATAGGGAGTGCATGGGCACAGCCCGTGGGATTTATGGATTCAAGCATGAGGAGGTGGAGGTAACAGAAGGAACTGCCTTGAGAGGTAGCAGCGAGGAGCTAAGCTTTGAAGACTTAAACACCACTGATAATCGTATTTTGAGAAAATAGGATTGACTTGCTAGAAATTATAGAAATATTTTAGTGAACCATTTTCAAATCACTTGAGTATATCTGTACAGCATTACTATATCACCTATGTAGTTTCTCTCCTGTCCTATTCTTAAAGAAGATATTAGATACATATCCTTCATCTCTTGTGAAACTTTCCATTCTAGAACAAAGATGATGTTAAACTTCTCATTAGAATCAAAGTTATAATTCAATGCTCCTGAATTTCTCTGGAGTATTTCAGATGACTTCACAGTAGGGGAATACTTTGATCTTGGGATTGTATGAGACCATAATTTCAAGCAAGTAAATTAAAAAAAAAAAAACAACCCAGCATTAGAGGCTGATGAGTTACCTCTATGGTCTTTATAACTGTGCTTTGGACTTGGGTAATAAACCATGAGTAAATAACACTCACTTAAATCTGTACATGTCAGGTAACATTTTCTTACCCATTAAAAAAGTAATTTTGATTTTTTTATTTTTTTTTTTTTTTAGCAAATTGTTTTGATACCAAACATTTCTGTGGTGCAGCTTTCAATTATCAGGTCATTTTTAAATGCCACAAAAATTCATCTGACTTTCCTCTTCTAAAAACATAATGCATATTCCTCCCATTCCTTTGCATTTCTAAATATTCAGCTTTCACCATTATGATTAAATTGATACTGTATATCTTGTATGAATTGCTCTGAAGTTTTATTCATTCCATTATTTCAGGCCCTCCTATAATCATGTGCAACCCGCCCTCTAGCTAAGTCAACTTTACCGACTTTCTATTGCGTGCTGGTCTTGCATTGGTTCTTGCACCTGTAGTGCATCTGCCCACTTTCTAATGATATGTTAGTCAAAGTAAATTAAAACCCTTGTGTATAGTTTCTCTTCTTTGTCTATCCAGGAAGAAATTGTCCAGTGGGAGAAGTCCCTTTTAAATCATGAGGCACTGCTCATTTTTTTATTTCGCCTCCTTGGCTTTGCATTTTCTGAGGTGCATGTTATTTTGGGTGGGATTCATGTCACCTAAATTCAGGCTGACAACACAGATGCCTGTTTGGAAGACAGTAAGCCAAGGTTCCTTTCGTGGGCTGTGAAAAAAAAGCATGCACTTTAGGGACACAAATCATCTTGCTTGTTTTAAATACTTATATATTCATTTTACCCTAAGATTCCATTGATTCTCTATTGACTTGAAGTGTGACCTGTTCAGTAGCAGACACTTAGAGATATCTGTGTTGGTTAAGAGTCCACCTTTTGATGTACACAGTGAAGACAAAGTTTAAAAACATACCCAGTGCAGGAACAAGGATGCAATTTGCCACAGTCCCTAATACCAATGGTGATCCTTTTGACGGCATCCAGGATGATCCTGGAAGATATGTCTTTCTCTCCTGCCTAGAAAAGATTTTGTGCTATGAATGCGTTTCTTTTTCTGCCAGAGGGATTAAGTTTTTTTTCCAGTCATTACCCCACACAAGCTTATTTTTGGGCGAGCTGGACTAAGCCCCTGAGCCTCTTGAAAGCACAGCCAAGGCACTCGGCCTTATTTGTTCCCTGAAATCATGTATATGAGGCAGGAAATGGATCCATGTACTCCAGAAATCCATCTCAGGAAAGAAACATGATCCCATGAACTGAGAGGTTTGTAAGAAGGAGGATCAGTGAACATATTATTAGTTGTTATCTCAGTTTGACCTACAGGGAACTAGTGAATCACTGGCATCTAGCCTAGTCCAAAATCTCTCTCCTTCTGCTGTTGGACTGCATGTGGGGGATTGCCATTATAGCAGCTTATGGACAGCATCAAGAAAGTCTCCCAACATGCATGAGATGTTCTGAACGTCCACTCTATTTAAGTGAAAAAATAGAAGGAAGAGGATACAAGGTAGAATGATAACAAAATTTGGCACAGTATCTGCTCTTAAATGTGGATATAAAGATTTTCTTTCCTGTCTGAGGTAGCAGGAGTCAAACAGGGGTAAATACTGCATTTTCTATAACTGACATTCAGCAGTCTCCAGGAAATAATTGTTTGTTTCTAAATGAAGTAACACATTAGGTGACACATGCATTTTTTTAAAATACTTCTGACATGAATTGTACAGAGTAGCAATTTAGCAGGCTTGGATTAATGCTTTCGGAGCCAGTACAATTTTCTGACCTCTTGTTCTGAACCAAAGGGAAAAGAAAAGAAAAACAAAAAAGAAAGAAAGAAAGAAAAATAAAAATGGATTTGTTGATATTCAGTAATCAATAGTCACAGAGTGCCATAATTGAAGGCTGCACCCAAAAGTAAAGATGACCTTTATGGCCATTCCACAATGGCCATCCTTGCTCTGTAGAGGATTATACTCTTTGTCGTCTTTAGCTTGTGCTGGCAACACTGCCTGACCTCAGCTGGATATTTCATGAGAACCAGCTTACTTCCTCTTGAGGATACCACTGCATGGTCAGAAAAATAGAAGACATGGTCTTTCTCATGGTGTTTTGGCACTACTGCTTGTAGTTTCAGCTGCAAGTCACAAGTGGACGAGTCAATGGAAATAGAAATTAAAATGCAAAACCAGAAAGCATGCACACAGTTATAGAAGCTTTCTTAAGCCTCCAGAATGGATTTGATTAAAGCCACCACTTTAGTATCTTTTTTAACTTGTCTATTCCCCGCTCCCTGTTGCATACAATGGGTGCATGGCGGCGGCTGGAAAGTCCTTTTGCTGAAGTTTCTTGCCAAACCAAACCACTCTGCTAAGGCTGTCAGGCTTTATGAAAAAGTGACCATGTTGACTTTTTCAGGGGGAGGTTTCTAAGAGTAGAGGAAAAGACAAAGAGAGGCCAGACAGAAATTTGATCTTTTTGACCCAAAAATGTATTTTTCCAGTCAAATACATTCTGAAAAAAAATCTCAGAAGGTTCTGTTTCTATTCCAATATAGGAAAAAAATCAATTCTGCAACGTTCAAAGTTATCATGAAGTGGAATTGCTGTTCTCTTGCCAGCTCTAAATGGCATCATTAATGGACATGGTTTTGATCTCACTGTGCAGGTGCTAAGTTGGCAAGACTCCGCTGCTATTAGTGAGTTACCCCAGGCTAACACCTGGTTGAAATGAGATTAAGGCCCACTGCCCTTAGACTTTCTCCAATGAACTGCATGTGTTAGAGCACACAGTGCCTCTCCTTTGTTTGCAAAGCAGAAATTGAATATATACTATGTATGACACCTCCTAACCTGTACCTAAAATTTCACTGTGTAAGTAACCTGTTCCCTGAAATAAAGTGCCAAATTTCCTATATAGTCAGTGGAGAGAAGTAGGTGTTTGTGAATGCTTCCAGAAGACAAATGTGTCTCTCTGCCTGGAAATTTTGCAGGCTTTCAAACTCTTTCCATTGACCCATGAAAGAACTCAGACAGTATACTTCAGGACAACTGGTTCACTGCATGCCTACAATTCAATCAAAATCAGTTCTTGTTTTCAATCAACTAGACCACATCTATGATGAATCTGAGAGGAGCAGTACCTTTGCATATGTCCATTATCAACACTATCATTAAAATTATCACTGAAGTAAACAGCATAAAGTCAGTGTAAAAGGATACAATTCCAAAGCCTGCTTAACTGCAGAAGTTTGTTTAAGCATTGGATCTGTTCCAAAGCTTCTGTAACTCATGATGTAATACCAACTTCCATACGTCTGCTTAGGGTGGATTTATATCATTAGTAAGAGGACATCATGTTTAGCATAATATTAAAAAGTCTCTGTAGATTACAAATTAATATCCTTGATACTGGCTAATGAACAAGTTTTTGTCTTTTTGCTTGATCCAAGGAATCTCCAGTCTCATGAAAACCATCAAAAAGCCATCTCATAATGCACATTCTTCCTTAAAGATCATAAATCTTATTTACACAGTGGGGGAAAACAAACCAACCAACAAAACAAAGCAAAACAAAACCTAACCCCTTAGAAAGGAGATGTTTTCATATTGAAAACTATGAAAAAACCTTTTATTTCACATTTGTAGGCCACATCATCTGGTACACAGTAGCTGCATGTTTCCTTCTGTCTTCCAGGAGCCTGGACCGTTGAGTAATGACCACAAATGCATAACCTCACTGACTTGACAGGTGATGCCTGTAAGAGATATTCTGTATCAGTCAAAATAGTGGTGATTTCTCTATCACTACCTTTGATTATAATACATCTTAAAAATTATTCCCTTTTCCCCAAATTACACAACTTCACCCAACCTCTTCCTGCAGAAATATCTTAAACTATCAGTAAAGAAAAGATGAGCATAACCTGCGTTTTCCTTGATATTATTCACCAGTTTTCTTTTTTTTTTTTTTTTTATTGTCACCACTTGATTTTGGTCATACTTGTATTTAACCTAACATAATATTAAATACTTTAAAAGAATTCTAATTTTATGAAGTTAAGTGTAATCTACTGTCAGCCTGGGTTAAACAAGCACCAACTCTGTGGTAAGTAAAGCATGCTGAAATATACTGAAATATGGAGTCAAGCAGTAATACTACCTAAGTACTTGCTCCTTAGTACCATTTTCCTTAAGTCAGAGTCTTACTGGAAAATTAAGCTGTTACAAACTTTTGTAAAGCACACCCAGAAATGGGATAAATTAAATTTACATTAGTGGTCTTCATTTCCATGGTTTGTGAGCTCTGCATATTTGACTTCACAGCCTTCACAGATTTATTTGGTATAAATATATACAATTACCTTTTTTTTTTTTTTTTTCACAGCCCTACAACCTTTCCCATTCAGGGGTCCTCAGCAGCCTAGGACTACAGCTCTACAGGACAACAGGACTACAACTCCTCTGACCCCTGATGTTGAGCTTACAGCAGCAGCTTCAAGAAGCTGTACTTTGCTGTGGCAGGTTATAGGTTTACCTGCCAGGGCAGACAGTTAAGTATTGCTCCCCAGACCACCTACAGACCACAGGGACTAGACAAATTGTGCCATGGTTTCCAACCAGCCCTTCTGCACCTTAGAGGTTGTCTCTGCTCTCAAGTCTGCCATACTCCCTTTGCTCTTCCCCACATAGTCACAATAGCATGCCATTTCTTCTCCTGGGACAGTAGTAGACAATTGGAGGAATTCCAAGTGTATCCCTGGGCCAGGACTTTTGCCTCCTGCTCTCTACTTTCAGTATTCTTGCTGCTACTGAAAACAGGAGTATGTAAATGTGTGAGGTCACACACCTGTCAAGGGTGTGTAAAAAGTAATTTTGGCTACTAGATATTATGCTGGGAAGGCATTCAAGTGTGGTCCTACCAGGTTCTCTAATGTTTAGTCTATCTGATATTTTTGTTAATGATTTGGATAATGGAAAAGAGAGAAAATGTGTAGAATTTGTAGACGATGTCAAGCTGGAGGGAGCTGAAAGCTTTTAAGAGGTTAGGATAAGAATTCAAAATGACCTTGATAAATTTGAGGCATTGTCTAAAATTAACCAAATTAAGTGCAGTGAAGACAAAAGCAATGCCCTAGACTTAGGGAGAAGCAAAACACTAGTAAAAGTAGGAGTAAAGGAGCAGGCAGCAACACCAGGAGGAAAGTCACAGTGCAGGACAAATTGAATATGCATTTGCAACATGATGCTGATACCAGAAAAAGATAATTTCATCCTGAAGGAGGGTGGGTAACTATTCTGCATTACTGCTGTTGTGTTCAGTTTAGGGCACTGCACAGTAAAAAAACAGATGCAGATATATTGGAAAGCAGCCAGAGGGGGAGTAATGAGCATGATAAGAGGTTTAGAGAACTGGAACTATGAGGAAAGGTTGAAGGAATGAGGTTTGTTTAGTCTAGAAAAGAGAAGACTGAGCAGCAACGTGATAACAGTCTTCCAATACATAAAAGGTTATTCTGAAGGGGCCAATGATCAGCTGTTCTTTATGTCCGCTCGCTGTAGTACAAGAAAGATTTAGCTTACTTTACAGCAAGGAAGATTTTAGATAGATACAAGGAAAATGTCTCTAACTCTAAAGAATATACTAGGACAGGCTACTTTAGGAGGCTGCAGAAGAGCAGCAGGGTTTTTAACTGAAGGTTAGGCAAACATCTGTGACCTTGTGATTTGCAGGGGCTCCAAACTGAGCCAAAAATGAACAAATTTACTCAGGGATAGAGTAACACTCACCCCTGACAGCAGTGCCTGTTTCCTGACAAAGCCCTGGTCCCTGGTGCAAAGCAGACAAATGCTGGCAATTGTCAGTCGAACCAATTCAATTGTTTTCATGCAAACTGTTTTCAAACGAATTTTTTTTCCTTAGACTTGTTGTAGAAAGCCGCTGAACCTTTACTCAGCAAAAGATTCCGTCCCAGGGAAGCACCTGAGTGATTTCATTCTAAATAGAAAATCTGGCAAATTATATGCAACCAAAACCAGGATCTTAAAATAAAGATCCTGAACTTTAGGAAACCTTAATTATAGGTGGTGTTACCAAGCTCCACACATAATTTTTATTACAACCCAATGATGTGGCCAGGGTCACCATCCTGAGAACTCAGTGAGGGACTGGGATGAAGGAGGTTAAAACAAGTGTGTGTGCTAATAATAGTTGATAAACTTGTGACAATTCTTTGTCTTTAGAAGCTTGGTAGGCTGATGGGTTTATTGCTATGGCCAGACCTTGGCCGCCTTCTGGAAATGAGGAAGGAAGGAAAGAAAGAAAGAAAGAAAGAAAGAAAGAAAGAAAGAAAGAAAGAAAGAAAGAAAGAAAGAAAGAAAGAAAGAAAGAAAGAAAGAAAGAAAGAAAGAAAGAAAGAAAGAAAGAAAGAAAAGAAAGAAAGAAAGAAAGAGAAGAAAGAAAGAAGAAGAAAGAAAGAAAGAAAGAAAGAAAGAAAGAAAGAAAGAAAGAAAGAAAGAAGAAAGAAAGGAAAGAAAGAAAGAAAGAAAGAAAGAAAGAAAGAAAGAGAGAGAAAGAAAGAAAGAAAGAAAGAGAAAGAAAGAAAGAAAGAGAGAGAAAGAAAGAAAGAAAGAAAGAAAAGAAAGAAAGAAAGAAAGAAAGAAAGAAAAGAAAGAAAGAAAGAAAGAAAAGAAAGAAAGAAAGAAAGAAAGAAAGAAAGAAAGAAAGAAAGAAAGAAAGAAAAGAAAGAAAAGAAAGAAAGAAAGAAAGAAAGAAAGAAAGAAAGAAAGAAAGAAAGAAAGAAAGAAAGCTGAGACCTTTACCCAAGCACTTGCTTTGTGGAGTGAAGACTTCAAGTGAGATACTGTGAGACTCATATAAATAGCATAAGAGCTGGCAATCTTAATTAAGGGCAAAACTGCTATTTTGTCTAAACTGCTATTTCATCTAAACCCCTTTTTTACTAGCAAGATGGTCACATTGTGAAGAAGACTAGACTCCTAATTTTAGGACTAATCCAACACTTTTCCAATGCAAAGTAAACTTTTTAGTAGTCCAACCATTTTTCAAATGGAAAATCTTTATGACACTGTCTCTGACACACGTAGGGTCACAACCAAAACTCCATTCCCTAGGTAAAAGATGGCTGCAGTCATTGAAAAGATTACATAAGATTCCTAAGATATTGGGGGGCTATAATTACTGGAGTCATATGTTCATATGCTAGAGAAAGACAGAAGGTGTAATTATTTTACACACTGAATTAAAAAGGGTAAAACAAGAAAGGAGAGTAATAGAAAGATGTTGATTATAGAGTAGAAACAGTCTAAAACATGGAGTACAGCTAATTGTGTATGTTTGAACTCTGGCCATGAAAAGCCAGTAAGTGGTGGAGGCTTGTTAGAGCTTGTACCACAGCAAGCCTGTAAATATGTGACTGTGGATTTTGCTGTAGCCTTGCTGCAGCAGGTGCACACCTGAGCAGGTAACTGCAGGCACAGGTTCGCAGCTGTACCCTTCCAGCATGGAACTAGGCATGAAAGAATGGTCTTTACAAGACACTCATGTCTGTCACTGACTTCTGCAGGGTTTTGATCAGACTCTAGCAAGGCTGTCTGCTTAAGCTGGGCTACTTTGCAAGGGAAGTGTTTTCAGACAAAATCTGGCTTTTCCTTTTCACATATATTTTGCCCAACAAAATGGAACAGAGTGCCAAGTAGCAGATGATGTTCAGACATCATGCCAAAATTTTGATGTAAACATTGCAGAGATAGTTTCTCTGCCAGGCCACTGCCTTCCCCTCATGATATTCTTTTGTTATCAAGTTGTCTCCTCAATGAATGTGTGAAATTAACTGAAATTTGTTTTCTTGACATATTTGCAAAATATCCTTTGAAGACTTAGAGCATTTGTGTTCACTTAAAATTATGTTCAGTGTGCTTAGAGCTTCAATCTGTCCTCAGAACTCACACCCACCTGTGCCTCTGTAGTTACAGAATAGAAGAAGAGCAAGGAAATCCAATCTCCACCTGAAGGATCCTTCCCCAGCCAACGGTCTTAAACTAGAAGGCAATTATCCTGTCTCTACAACCTACCCAGAGGAAGCAAAGGACATGAAATTAAGTCATTTTGGAGTTTAATTCACCCTGGACTCTAAGGGGTTTTTTTGTGCAATCTGCTTCTAGAACTTGAGTATCTCACAAGGCGATGCAGAAGGATCAGGCAAGTATTGGATATTTTGATCTCAGTCTGAGTGAGAAAAGACAGTCAGCTCTCCAACTGCAAGCATAGGAGTTTACTTCAGCCAGAAAGTTTTGCCTCCCCTACAGAACCAGGTTTTGGGGTGGGATGAGGCCCCTTAGTTCTCCTTGACGGAGGTAAATCTCCTGGTATTTCTGTGGAAGCTTTTCATGGAGAAACTTCTGGCATAAGAGAGACATATCAGTGTCTTATAATTTGGATTTTTGAGAGTTTTATATTTGTCTGGTTTTGTCATGTGATGTTCAGTGGCAAAAATTTCAGAAATCCAAGCCCCTTTACACAAATCTGGATAGAAAATGCCATAAGCCAGGACAAGAATGATTCCAAAAGCTAGAAGGAGATATGTATTCTTAAGTAAATGACTAAACATCTAATTCCAGATGTGTAACTAAAACTTTTCTAGGATAAAAGAGTTTAATATTAAAATGAGCTTTAAATAAGCATTTTAGAGAACATGCTTTTGAAACATTTCATCTTTTTTTTTTTTATGTACCCATGTTTTTTAGGCAAGGTATTATTTTTCTCCAAAGGTAAGTTTTCTGTGTTCTCTTAAACCCCGAAGGATATTTCTGTTTTAAGTATTCTATATCTAATTAGAGTGTCCCAGATGGGTAGACTAATGTATTATCTTCTAGATCTGTGTGCTCTCTATGATTGCAAGCAATCAAATTGCTGCTGAAATTTTCAACATAATGGCTATTTTTGCTTGGTGAGCAATTTTTCATCCTTTATTCATAAGCTGAGACCTAGAAGTTTGCAGCATTTCATACCACTTCTCTGGAATTCTCTCTCCACTCCATGTTGTGCCTCATCTCTATGCTGATGCTGTGGGATTTGACCCATTTGCACAGGGAACTGTGTCAAATTCTTGATGATATGCAGCTGTATTTTGCTTTTAAGGTCATGTCTTTAGTTCTATCTTATTGTTGTCTGATATCTTTCTACTTTTTTATAGAGGATGAAATTTATTTGGAAGCCCCTGTTCATACTATTGTGAGACACCATGTTTTCATATTACCAATGTACTTGCCTCATAACCCACCCTTGCACTTGCATGTTGGTTGTGCTAGCCTTTTATCTTAGGACATCTTGTATCAAGGTGTCTGTTCCATAGGTAACTCAGCACAGCTCCCTAAGCATTTTCTAGCCATAAATCCTTTCTGATATTAAATAGCATCATGGTGGATGAGTAAGTCTATATTGTAGCAGCAAACTGTTCACAAAGTACCCCCACAAGGTCAGTAAAATCTGTTATGTCCCCTGAGATTCTTTAGTGCTTGTAGACCATATCCACCTTCTCTTTCAATTATCCACTTTATTCATTAGAAAATGGCCTTCAGAAATGGGAAAGAAAACCACTGCAAAACCACAGGTGCTATTTGGGTGGAAGGAAACTCTGGATTTAGTCAAGAACTTCTGAAAAAACAAAGTGTCTTTTTTACCCTCTTCTCTTTGAGTGAATTTTCCTCCTTTTCTCCTAGTTCAATCATTAACACAAATCTCAATGAGAAGAATCACTTTTCAGATTTTAGCAAAATATCTCTATATAGAATAGATTTACATTTAAAAAAAAAAAAAAAAAGAACAAGCAAATGTCAGAATTTTATTTTTTTTTATATTAGTCATTTGGTATATTCAGAGGTAACAAATGTTTAGTGACCAGCAGCAAAAAAATCAGAGCTTTGTCACTAGTTCAAAGATTCTTACAAATTGGTGCAGATTAACTGAAAGTCAACAGAGAACACTTCTGTTAAGTTATGATGAGGTCTTTTTTTGCCTATTTAAAACACAGGGGGGAAAAAAATGAGACATGAAGAAGGCTCCAAAACCTCAAGTGGAGGAATATCCCCCCTGAGCAGACCCCATAGGAACAGGAATCTTGTGGCCTCCTGATGACTTCTTCAGAAGTCCTTGGATAAAGCAGATCAGAGGATGGGGCTAGTGATACAAAGCACGTTAGAAAAAGAAAAGATACATAGTACCTACCTTAGAAAGACAGCAAGTTGTTTCAGAGCCCATGATGGCTGTGATGACAGATCTGGGCCATCAATAAATACCTACATTTAAAGTAGAGGGGTTTTGGTGACTTGGAGCAGTCCAATATCTCAAATACTCTGGAAGGATTACAGCACCTTCATTTAAGCAAGTATACAACTACTGTGTGAGTCTTGGACCTGCAGCATAAGGATGTCTCACTTTTCAGGTCAAAGAGCTGCAAAACGGTACTCAAAGACCATGAGAACTTAACAAGCTTAGCTGGTTAGTTGGATTCAAAATTAGCATGGAAGTGAAAAGAAACATCTTCCTTTCACAAGCTTTTCCCTCAGAAGCTCTTTCACTCTTTGTTAGGCTGGCATCTTAGATAAAATCTCCAAAGCTGATTTTTTCACTGGTTGCCATCCAGAAACTGTACTTGCAACATGGGATCTGGCCTCACCCTACCTCTCTCTAAAACTAAGACTTACTTTCAGCTACTTTGTATACCCCCTCCTTTAGTTTCCTTCTAGTGCCGGGATTAGGACTTAAAATTACTTGGCTAAGTAATAATGGGAAATAGCAACAATTTCCACATAGAAAGACCCAATGTTGTATGAGTTCCAGTGACATACCTGTGTGAAGTGGTTCCTACCTCATCCCTACAGCAAGCACAAAACATGTAGAAAGGATGGGGTAGTGTATCAGACTTTGTTAATTCCCCTCCTCTTCCTCTTGGTATAACACACAGTGAAAGCCTTATATGGGTTTACAGACACTTGCCAAAGCTCTGAGTATTCTCTCCTCACTCAAGCTTCTGGAAAATTTCTCTAACAATGGGGGTGGGGGGGGGGGGGTGGATCTTGTTACCATATTACCATATTTCCCAGTGGCAATACTCAGTGGCTTAGAAAGTATCAAGTCTTACTTCTGCCTCCCCAAGGACTGGCTCTCCCTGCTCTCTTCTTGTATTCTGCATTAATGAACATGCCCTTCTGTTCCTCTCCCTCACTGCAACCTTTCAACTCATCCGTCTGTCACTTGGCAGTAGCTTTGGAAGGGCTCTTCCCAGGGACATTTCATGTTTATTCAAGTGTTGCTGTGCTGTGAGACTGAAGAAGCAGATCTGTTGCTTCCAGCTAGATCTGTTTATTTTCCAACACCACAGCACCACATATTCCCATACCAGAGGCAGACACCAAGTAGAAAACAAGTGAGAGGACTATTTTCCTTTCTCCTTTTAGTTGCATGTGGCCTTTCTATGCAGGTAGCACACCATGAATTCAAACAGGGTTTGCAGAACCCTTGTGAAAACAACATCCCTTTTTTCTCCATGCCACTGTGATTCATTTGTTTTCACAAGACTCTTCTGAGCTTAATGTATAGCAAGAAAGTACAAATGCAGGAAGCAAGGACAGCTCTTAGCCCTATAATGGAGCCTTTAGGGACCTGGTAGACTCACTGAACCCATTTTGCAAAGAGCTGAACTGAGGTCCAGATGGAGTAGGAGGAGCTGTATGAGTATAGTGTGAGTACTGTGGGGTTATCTTGGAATAGAAAGCTTTCTCCCATGCTAAATGTAGTTGGTGGTTACTACTCTGTTCTCTGAGGTAGGGCACAGGCTTTTTGTTCTTCATCCTGGTTTATCCTATTTCCCTTGTGCTTTAAATCTGGGTGAGAAGACTTGTTTGAAATGAGGTGGTACTTGTTATCCTGGCCAGACAAGAGACAAAATAAGTGTATAGCTTAAGAAATTGTTTTAGAGTTCTCACTTTTTCAGGAGGCTCTGCGAGGAAGGCTGCATGACACTATGGCAGCTGTGCTAAGACGCACGCAAAGGCTGCTTTTGACTACAAAGAGTAAACATTCTTGGATTACTTTTTGTGTTCCACAGGGTAAAAGTCTGGGCAAAAACACCTGCTGAAGAGCAGTTTATGTACTGTGACATGCTGAAACAGCAGTTCCTGCTCTCTCTGAGCCCACAAAAAAGCTACATGTGGAATTGCTCATGGTGGCAAATACAGGAAATTAAGATAATGCCTGACATTCAGAACATGCTACAAGAATACCAAGGCATTATAGTTTTCTACATACATACAGTCCTAGGTGAGCATGTATGTTATGGATACAAGATAACAAAACTAGCAAAAAAAAAAAAAAGGTAAAAACTACAATAAAAAAATTGCTTCTACTAATCTACAAAGAGGTGCAATGCTGAAAGAATATCAAAATTCCTTTTGTTTGCATTGCAAGAAAACCCACAGGTTAAACAGGGGAAATTCAAAGCTCGCAATAGAGAGCTATTCTGCATCATGGGAATATGTGAATTAAAGATTTATGTAAATACATTAGAAAAGACAGACCAAAAGGAAAACTTCTAGAAGAGGGAATAGCCATTGCTCCCTGCAGTGCACACTCAACAATGTTACAGGGTGATTGCAAATAGGATTGTCATCAACAGAGAACAAAAGGCTGAAGCAGTCCCTGGAACGGTGAGCTTCATCCAGCAGCATGGAGCAGCAACCTGCCAGGGCTATCCTGCCAGCAACCCAGTGGCACTGGCATGCACAAGAACTCTGAGAAACTGCAAGAGTTAAAGAATCTCTGGATTTGAAGGACCAACACAGTAGTTTCAAAGGCTACTCAATAACAGATCTAGATCTAGATCAGTAAAGAGTGGGGATCAGCAATAAAGTTTGAGGCCAGGAAATGCCAATGCCATCACTCTCTTGTTGAATGCTGGATTAATATCAGGGAATCAGAAGATTGGATTGGTAGATAGAAGGTCAGCCAGCTGCAAATGGCTTATCATCAGCTCTAGCTAACAAAACAATCTAGATAAGCAGTGTCTTTTCCTGTGTGTCACAAACATGAAAACTAGCTTTCATCATACAAATTAACAAAAGGAATAAACCTCTGAAAGAACTGCTGATTGCAGATATTGTCCCTCAGGTTTGTGCCACAAAGCTAAAGGTATATTGTATATCTCCTCATCTGATTAAGAAAAATATGTTTGCAAACAAAACATGGATTGTGGTTGCCAGAACTACCACTGAGACCAGGGTACTATGCACACTCCTACCATTACCAGCTAAAGGAGGAGCTCTGAGCATTACTGTGCTCTTGTGCACAGGCTCCAGGATAACAAATTCTCCAGTATTGCAGGAAAGGTTATTAAACCCTCATACTCACACACAAAATCAACTGGAATCGTTCACATATTAGAAAACAACTGAGGATGCTTTACATTGGCCCAGATGAAAACTGGCATGTTGCAAATGTTGAAAATACGGGCAAGTCAACAAAAAACAAGCTTAGTGGTTGGTTGAAGTACCATCAAAACAACTAAAAATATTAATTATATGATTACTTATGATAGCTGGGTTTGAAGCTAGTTTACTAGCCAAGTAAAGTTAATTCTCAAAGCCAGCAATGAATCTGGATGAATCCAGATGGCTATGTTTTTTTCCTGAGGCTTTCTTTTTGCATAGAAAAGTAAGTAACATATTATCACAGAACCTGAAGGCCTACAACTCAGACAAACAACAATTATTCTCCCACTTAGATGCAATAAAACTGTTGTTTGTACCCTTGGTTTGTTTTCCCAGGATGGCTATCATAATGCACATTATATTGCACTCTGCATTCTACATCTTTACTGCTACCTGAAATCCACTCTAGACCACTGCAAACTACTCAGAATTGGATGCAAGAGCTTCTTTTTGTCATCTTTAGTGGCAGGAAGACAAAGTTCCAGCACGTAGCTAGAGTACATAAGAACAGATACATCGAGTCACACCACAAGTCCAGCAGCTGATGCATAGGGAAGAGTACAAGAATAAGGTAAGCAAAAGTAAGACTTTGCTCTATAGACTTCAGCATCTTGCAGCTGGAGTTTTCTTGGCTGGATCTTTTTCTCCCATGAATACAATCAATTGTGTTTGAACCCATGCAAACCTTTAACAGCAGTGGAATTTTTCAGCAAGCTGTTCCATAACTTAAATTCATTTCTCAATGAAACCATCTCCTTTTGTTTGATTTGAAACTGTTCCTGTTAGTTTCTTTTAATAATTCCTTTTTCATACATTGTAAAAGAAAACAAACTGATGCTACCTACCTATGGTATCTAGTTTATGATATGCCCCATCCTCTGGTTCATATTTTCAATATGTTAGTATTCTCAGCTTATATCCTCAGCTAGATCAACAGCTTAGTATCCTCATTACTAGAAGATCCATAATCAATTGAAGTAGAGAAACTTATTCCAGTTAATGCAGAAAAGTTCAGTAAGGCAATATTTAGTATCAGGACAAAATCTGCTTCTACCCAATTCCCACATTATTGGCAGTAAAACAATATCTGTTGCCATCTCATTAGGGGGCTCAGTCCCCACTGAACCCAGTACCTTTCAAGACCAAGACTTGATAAGTGTCTTCCACATCAGGTATCACCAGGCTCAATACATGCTAGGTACAATTTGGTCTGACTGCAGGCACCATCAAAGAGTAACAGTCAGGGGTTTCATAAAAGGCTTTTGCAATAAAAAATATTTGCAGAATAAAATACTTTTGCATATTTTTTGGTATTGGTAATCAGCCACTAAGCACAATAAAGATATATCAGTGAGTGGTATAGTATATACCTTCCTGTGTCATCTGATTTACAATGAAGATAAGTAAATGAAAAGGAAAAAAAATCTAAAAGGACAAATACTTCTGTTATCTGAAAATACTATTACACAAGTTTCTCTTTTTGGAAATTATCCATTCATTTTCTTCATAAACATTTACTAAGGAGAAAAGTATTTTATGAACATATGGCACTTGTCTCTGTTTTGGATGTAAAAACGTCTGGTATTTTGCTGACTTCATTTCATTGTGAGTCATTGTGTAGCTTTGTATAAACACCAGGATATTTTCATCAATTAGAAATAACTGAGATTTTCAACATAGCATTCCCATATTTGCTTGTGCTTGAATAGTTCTGCTAATATCCTAGACAATAGTTGTGTGTGTGTGTGTGTGTGTATATATATATATATATATAATTTATATATATATCATTTACACACAAGATTCTTGTTCTTAAAAAAACTCAGTCAAGGAAATAATGCCTGAGGAGTCATGGCTCTTCCCTAAACCTCCACTGTATCCAGTAGCAAAACCTTACAGATTTTCCCTGTAAATGTGTATTTTCTTCATCAGTTAGGACACTGTGGTCAAGAAAAATAAATAGTATTTAAATATTTCTTTCTCATGGAAAAAAACATGGCTTTATCAATTGAGTGTGCTGGTTTTTAAAAATAATTAGAGCACATCTAGAATCTCATCCAATTGTTTCAGAGAACTCTTTCTTTATAATATGTTCCTGCATGTTGTTTGTAATTGGATACCCAGAGTGAGCATACTAATTGCTATATCAATACTCCAAGAAGTAGACTGATCATGTTCTAGTTCTGGAGAAAGAGGACACCAGAAATCCTGTCCACCTCAGGAAGTTTGTGCAAACGTTCCCTTTAGTCATGATCCAGATCACTAGCACAGTGCAGAACCGAGAGAGCAGTCTAGAATTTGGCAAGATGTGATCTTATAGGGCAGGCCAAAGCACAGAAATAGGTCGGAAGGAGAAAGGGCTTATCCTATTACTGAGGGCTATTTCGTGGGAGAAACACAATATGGATTCTAATCCTTGAGGAAAAGGGAGTCTACAGCCCAAGGCTCCTTTCTAGCAGGTAAAATAGAAGAGCTGTGCGAAGCCTGCCTGTCCCATGGCTGTAATCACGTTTTCTAGTAAATTTCCTTCGCTCTGACCTCGCCGTAGTGAAAAGCAGCACAACCTCTGCTATTTGTCCTCCCGTACGGTGACACTAGATGGCAGCAATTGAAGTGGCAGCCGGAGCTGCAGATCCGGCCCAGAAGGCACTCTGGCCACAAGCCGGCGTGGAGTTGGAGGGGTCATCTGATAGTCACGGCTGCTCTCTTGAGCTTACTTCGATGGACGCTGCCACGGTGCTCAGACAACTCGTTCAGACACGGAAATGACGTCATCTGTGCCCTGAATTTCCAGCTTCATTATTATTTTCACATTTTTCTCTACACTGACTTGTCCATTTCTGGTTGATCCATTTTGCAATTGAGACCTCTTTGCCTTTTGTAAAAACAACAAGTTTTCTCAGACCAGTATGATAGAAACTGCTTACCCTTCTATTGTTCTCATTGCTTCTTTGGAGTCAGATGGTGTAGGTTTTGCATGACATTGTAGAAATGCAATAATGAACCTGTTGGTAACAAGCCCAGAATCAACAAACGTGGTGATATATTGATAATGTCAAAACTGCTGCTCAGACAATTCGTTGCATAGCTTCCCATTTCTGCAAGAAGTTGAAGGAGGAAGTATCTGAGATTCTCCAACACAGAGGATATGTCCCTCTTGTTCTAATACAACAAGAATTCACTGCCAGCAAAATCACAGGCTATTCAAAGTTTAACAAAGATGTATCAAAAGATAATGAGCAGCAACGGCATTAGTATTGCTTAGAATATTCACAAGCTTCATGTCCTTTGCATACCAGTTTTGTTCAATATCTTTTCCACAGTTAAAACTGTCTCACTGCTCCATTATACCCATCCTTCCCAGGGGCTTTATTGCAAACTTCTGAAAATGTGCTTGAGGCTTAAATCTGGAATTCAGGCTCTCAGCTTGGGAAAAGAGTATACTTTACACAGTAATTCATAGTCTGACTTTGAACTAGTGAAGACAAAATCCAGTGCTTAGTCACGGATAGGAACTGCAGTCGTTTTACTCAAGACCTCAAAACTCAATTGCTAGCTGCAACCTGTGCTGCTACTGATAAGTGTCTTAGAAGACTTCCCAATAATTTATATCTTTGCTTGAGCAGTTCTGGCAGTGATCGTGCTATCTATCTACAAAGACACAGGGAAGTAGAAGGGAGGAGTGGAGATGTGAATTGTCACTGTACATAAGCATACAAGAGGTGGAAGCAGTGGCAGGTAACTCAGGAGGGTTACAGAGACACTGAGTATACAGGCCTAAGACCACCAGGAGTTGAATCTGAGGAAGGATGTTAAGGGTGACAAGAAAGGCTTACACAAGTATATGAACAGATAAAGGAACAGTAAGGAAAATGCAGACCTGCTGCTGAAAGGGGCAGGAGACCTGGGCACAAAGCACATGCAGGTTCTTGACTTCCTTGCTGCTCTTTGCTGGTAAGAGCAGCCTTTCAGCAATAGCAGACTCTGAGACCAGAGGAAAAGTCTGGAGCAAGAAAGACTTACCCTCAGGAAAGAAGGATCAGGATAGGGATCATTTAAGCAAACTGCATATAAACAAGCCCATGAGACTTGATAGGACACACCCCCAAGTGCTCAGGGAGCTAGGCAAAGCTGGTCTCAATTACCTTTGAAATTTTGTGACAGTTAGCAGAAGTCCTGACAACTGGAAGAGAATAAATGTCACTCCTATCTTCAAGAAGGGCAAGAATAAGGATCTGTGAAACTACAGGCCAGTCTCCTTCACCTCAGTCCCCGGGAAGGTGAAGGATCAAATCCTTCTGGAAGACATTTACAAACAAGAAGGATAGGAAGGTGACTGGAAGTAGTCAGCATGGATTTGCAAAGGGGAAAACACACCTGACCAACCTGATAGCTTTGTATGGTGAAATGACTACCCTGGTAAATTAAGGGAAAGCTGGGGATGTTCTTTATCTGGATGTTAGCAAGGATTTCAACACTGTCTCACATAACATCTTCATTGACAAACTAAAGTACTGGCTAGATAAGTGATTAGTTAGACGGATGGAAAACTGGCAATGCTCAAAAGTTTGTTATGTGTGGCATGAAGTTCAGATGGAGGCTAGTCACCTTGGGGGTTTGCTAATGAGGCCAATAATGTTTAGCGTCTTCCTTCATGACCCAAACAATGGGACAAAAGGCACCCTCGGTAAGTCTGCAGACAGCACAGAACTGGAATCGGTGGCTGATGCACCAGTTGATTGTGCTGTCATTCAGAGGGATCTTAGCAGAGTGGAGAAATGGACCAACAGAAGTTTCATTTAACTTCATTAAATATGAAGTTCCTGATCCTGGGGAGGAATAACCCCAGGCCCCATAACAAGCTGGTGTCTGACTGACTGGAAAGTAACTTTGCAGAAAAAGGCCTGAGGGTCCTGGTGAACACCAAGTTGAACAATGTGTCTTTGAAGCCAGTGGCATCTTGCACTGCATTAGGAGAATGTTGGCACCAGGCTGAGGGTGGTGACCCTTCTCCTCCTCTTAGCAAATGCATATGGAGTGCTGGGTCCAGGTCTGGTCTCCTAGTACAAAAGAGTCCCTTGCATACTAGAGTGACTCTATCAAAGGACCACAAAAATGATTAAGGTACAGGAGCCTAGAGAAGAGAAGACTCAAGGGAGCTTATCAATGTATTTAAATATCTGATTAGGAGGGGACATAAAGAAGGTGGAGCCAGACCCTACTCAGTGGTATCTAGTGAAAGGACAGGTACAATGGACACTAACAACAACACAGGAAATTTCACTTTGACATGAGAAAAAGCTTTTTTATGGTAAGAGTGGTCAAATGTTTGCCCAGAGGGGTGTCTCAGAAAGATTATGGAGTCTCCATCCCTGAAAATATTCAAAACCTGTCTGAACATATTCCTGGGCAGCCTCCTGTAGGTGACCCTGCTCTGGGCAAGGAATTGGGCAAGGTCAACTCCAGAACTCCTGTCCAAACTCAGCTGTTTTGTGATTGTATGAATCTTGTGATTCTACATCAAATAGCTCAGACTTCAGATGTCCCTGCACTGCAGAGGCCACCCAAACTCTGCAAAACAAGCACTGAGGAGGTAAATCTCTGCCTGCCAGGGTGCACACAGTAAGCATACGCAGTCATCTGCATATTGTTGTTCGTGCCTGATTTGTTCACGTTGTGATCATTTCACCAAATAGAGAAGGCCCAACAAGAAGTCTTGTGCAATGATACAGTTTTTTTAACAGTAGCAGGAAATGAAAAATAATCTTCACAGCTCAGGGACAAAGCATCTTTTCTGGCAGCTCCCTGGAGAGCTGCCTTTGGCTCACTGTCTCGTTTCCTCAGCAGTACAAGACACTGTGTGGAAGCAAGAAAATAACAGGAAAAGATTAGCAGGCACCTTCTGGAGTCTTGTCTGTAAGATATCTGGCACTCTGTTGGAGCTGCACTTGTATGACTTTTAAAAGGAATAGTTGTGGTTCTGAGAAAACAATTACTCAAAATTTGCTAAAAATGATAGAAAATGAAGATTAGTCTGAATTTGGAGCTCTTTGCCAGTAAAACATCTTCCAGCAAGAATAAACACTTGCTAAACTGACAGAACCTATGGGCAAAACTAATTACCACCTGCACTGTGATATTCATGGCAGAGAACATTTTGGTGATGATATTGTGGTGCTTGAGAGTGACAGGGTCTAGTTGTGCCAACTGACACACTTTCATCAGCAGTACTGCAGAAATACATCAGAAATTCAGCGTTTTGCCTCAAAGCTACCACAGCTCATAAAATACTATGAATGGTGTGAATGTATGAAAACCTCATTGAAAGTATCCAAATATTGTAGCTACTGGAAGAAGCTTGAAAAGACACTGACAGTAAAAAAGTCTAAATGGCAACAATAATCTATACTTATTGATGATTTCAGAGAGCTTGATTCATATGATTTGAACACATAGGATCAGCAGTGCTCCTTACAGTTCCTCCTCTCAGGCACAGAAGAGAAATTGTCAATCTTTGCCGCTGTCAGGCTCAATTGTCTGTGCAAGGCCACTGTCTTCTTTTCTTTTTTTTCCTGACAATCAGGTAAGAGGAATTCTTTACCTGCAGGTGAAATTTTTTAGTCTGCATGAAACGAGGAGTCTGAGATGTCAAGAAACATCTTAACACAGCTCCAAGATGTTTATTCCTTAATTCAGAGTCTATCATCACATGCTGCCTATCTTTATAAATTTATCATTTTTGCTCATAAATACCCTGTAAGATTTAGTAGCAGCTCCAGTGGCTCCACATGTTACATCTAGAAAGACTTTGAGCTTTTTGTCACCTCTCAACTTTTGTATTGGTGATACCTTGTTCAGCTTCTTAAGATTTTAATAAATATCAGGCTGGTCTCAAAATAATTTCATTTTTCAGATGGCTTTTTTTTTTAAGTATTTGTATGAAGCTCTCAAACAGCATATGCTCATGCCATTTTTCCCTTAAAAAAATAAAAAGTATCCTATTGAAATATTTTGAGAATATTTTTGACAGAAGATACACTATGAACAACAGGAGACCTTGCCGACCCCACCAGAGATTAATGAATTGGAATCTATGTCTTTATGTGGAATGGAAGACGTCAACACAAAAGCTCTCTTACCCCACAGATAGCTGGTCCCAGTCCTGTTGTTTTTTCCAGTCTTCAGAAAAATCCTTGGCAAGAACTGTCATTTTTCCAGTCATCGAATTTCCAAGAATCTTCTCTTAACATCTCTCTCTTTTTCTTTTGATGAACTTTCTCATCATAGTAAATGCAGACATCTTGCAGGAATGTGGGCCAGACATGTGTGTAAGCCAAATGGTTTATGCCTGGAACAACAGCAAATGAACAAAGTAATCCAGCAATGAGAAGGAAAAAAAAATATTTTACAAGGATATTTTTTTCCCATTAATATTTCTCAGTTTTTAATTGATTTGACTCAGCTGTGCAATTAGCTCTGGCTCACTGGATGGGCATCTGATCCTGTCAGAACATGATGTGCGGTGCCACCTTATACACAATTGAAACTGACTTGTCAAAACTGGCAGTAATGCACAAGTTTTGTCCCACTTTCACCTAAGATAGAGCTGGCAGAAGAAAATTTTCCCTTTTTATCTCTGTCCAGTTACATTTAACAAATTGTTTCTTCTGAGTGACCACCTGACTTCCTGTAAATGAGTGAGCATGTTGTTGCCCTCGGGTTTGCCTCTATACATTTAAATGGACCTCTCACTAAGTTCTTTCCATAGTATTGGTCTTGTTGAAATGGCAAACAGTCGTGATTTTTGACTGTCCTTCTGCAGGTGTGAGCCTCAGTTTTGCAAAATTAGACCCATGTGTTTAGTTTAAAAGGTCTTGATCTATCAAAGTGTTTTGTAAGTGTTTAATTTGAAATGAATTGCATTGCACAAACTCTTAAACTTGGACACACATCTAACTGCTGTAACTGTTAAGAGACCTCATCTGGGTTGTACAGTTTTAAGCAACCGCAATCTGATTTTCATATATGCTCATTAATTTTGTTGCATGTTATTCATCTCAGGTTTTTCCAACCCTCTGATGCTGTCCTGCCTCTGGTAAGTTAAGAAATTAAAGACTGTCTGTCTTCTACATATAGCTGTATCTTGCCAAACACCCGAAAATCAGAAATGCCAGCTTTTAGTGAATGTGGATGTGGATCACTCTAAGGAACAATCAATGGATCCCTTAAATTCTAGCCCTCATATTTGCGTCTTAGTTCAGACTACTAAAAAATTTAAGTTCCTGTGCATGAAGAACATTGCAATCAGGCAAATACCACAGATAGTCAGTATCACTTTAGTCCCTATAAAGATTGTGTAGAAATCATCACAGGAGTAATTTTCAGAGAAGAAGGTGACTGGAAACAAATAGCATAGATCTACCTAGGACAAACTAGTACCTGGCCAGCCCTCTACAACAGAATGACTGAGTCTGTGGACAAACAGCAAGCAGCACATGCCATTTGCCTCAGCTTTAGCAGGGCTTTTGACATGTTCTCCCATAGCACACCTAGAGATACACTGGGGAGACATGGACCACGGGCAAATTCTAAGATGGATTAATGGCTTGCTAGACTGGTGGGCTCAGAGCTACAGTCAGCTCTTTGAAATAGTGACTGTTAAGAGTGAAGTGCCTCAGAGATTGATACAAGGCTGATTCACAGATTGCATTGGGTTGGAAGGGACCCTCAAAGGTCATGTTATCCAGCTTCCCTTCAGTGAGCAGGCCCACACCCAACTAGATCAGGCTGCTCAGGGCCACATTAAGTATGATCTTGAATGTCTCCAGGGACAGGCCCTCAACCACATCTCCGGGCAACCTATTCTAGTATTTTACCACCCTCATGGTAAAGAACTTCTTCCTTATGTCCAACACAAATCTACCCTGCTCCAGTTTAAATCCATTGCCCCTTGTCCTATCACTGCAAGTCCTTCTAAACAGGCCTTCCCCAGCCTTCCTGTAAGTCCCTTTCAGGCATTGAAATGTAGCTATAAAGTCTCCCTGGAGCCTTCTCTTCTCCTGGCTGAACATTCCCAATACTTTCACCCTGTGCTCCAGCCCTCTGATCATCTTTGTGGCCCTCCTCTGGACCTACTCCAGCAGGTCTAAGTCTCTCCTGTGTTGAGATTCCAATAGCTGGACACAGTATTGATATACAGTGAGGTCTCACCAGAGCAGAGTGGCAGAATCACCTCTCTCTTGATCTGCTGGACACGTCTCTTTTAATTCAGCCCAGGATGCAATTTGCCTTCTGGGCTGCAAGCATGCATTGTTTGCTCCTGTCCAGCTTCTCATCCACCATCACACTCAAGTCCTTTTCTGCTGATCTCAGTTTCATCATTGTCCAGCCTGAATTGATTATGAAGGTTGCCCTGACCTAGGTGCAGGACTTTGCACTTTGCCTTATTGAACCTCATGAGATTCTCCTTAGCCCATTTCTCCAACCTGTAGAGGTACCTCTGGATGGCATCCCATCCTTCAGTCTTATCAACCACACCACTCAGCTTGGTATCATCTGCAGACTTGCTGAGGGTGCACTCAATCTCACTGTCTATATCATTGATAAAGATACTGAATAGCACTGGTCTCAATATGGACCCTTGAGGGACACTACTTGCCACATGTCTCCATCTGAACATCAAGCCATTGACCACTACCCTTAGTATGTGATTTGGCTGAGCTGGAGTTAATTCTCCCCTGAGCATCTTTCTTAGTGCTATGTTTTGCAATGCTGTAGCTGGGTGTTGATAACACACCAATGTTTTGCCTACTGCTGAGCCAAGCACCAAGGCTGTGCTTTTCCAGCATTTTCTCCCGCAAGATTAGGCTGAGGGATGGGCAAAAACTTGGAAGGGGACACAGCTGGGCCAGCTGACCCAAACAGACCATATGATGTCAGCTCAGATATAAAAGCTAAGTGAAAGAAGGAAGTGTGGAGGCATTTGTTGATGGTGTTTGTCCTCCAGAGCAACCACTACAGATATGTGTCTTGAAGTCCTGCTTCCCAGGAGTGACCAAGCATCGTCTGCTGATGGGAAGTAGACAGTAACACCTTCCTTTGCTTTCACTCTGCACACAGCTTTTGCTTTGATTGTCATCCTGTTACATTGCTTCTATTTTGATTCACAGATCTTTTGTTATATTTTCCCCTCTCCCCTGTCCATCTAAGAAGAGGAGTGATAGAGTGCTTTTGATGGGCATCTGGCCCCCAGCCAGGGCCAGACCACCAGAGTGCTCATCCAACCAATTCCTTATCCACTGAACAGTGCACCCATCAAATCCATATCTCCCCAGTTTAGACAGAAGGATGTGGTGGAGGACCATGCCAAAGGATTTGCAAAAGTCCAGATAGATGATACCTTTTGGTCTTCCCTTGTCCACTGATGTAGTTACACCGTTGTAAAAAGCCACTCTTGGTCAGTCAGGACTTGCCCTTGTGAAGCCATACTGGCTGTCTTGAACATCATATTGTCTATCATCACCAACAGCTTAGGCAATGTCATCCTCAGTAGGCTGACATCAATTTGGATGTCAGAAACAACTGATACACTGGAAACCAAGGCTGCTTAGCAGGCTGAAGGAGTGGGCCAGCACGAAATGCAACAGACATATGTAGTACCTGGAAGAGTATGCCTGGTGCAAGAGAACAGACTGAGGACAGTAGCTCTGCAAGTACAAGGCTGGACAGCAAGTTAAGTATGAGCAAGTAGTGCATCGTTCAAAGACTAACCATACATTGACTACATTAGAAAGACAATAGTGAGAAGACTGGGGGAAGAGTTTATCTACTCTATATGGCATTTGTGTGGCTGCATCTGGAGTACTGAGATCACCTGAGGACTCCCCAGAATGACAGATTTTATCAGGATGGGAGTATCTTCATCAGGTTGAAGCAGCTGATGTCTAAGGAGAAACTGAAGGAGATGAGTCTTTCAGCCTGGAGAAATCTAATGCGGGGTCTAATTGCTCTCCTGAACTATCTGGATGAGATTTTAAAGAAGACAGACTCAGAATCTTCTTGGAGGAACACAGAAAGGGACAAGAAGTAGCAGTAACAGGCTGACCTGATCTGGTAAGGGTTGTGCAACACGGGAAGAGGGACCTCAGAGAGATGGTGGCATCTCCATCCCTTGAGTTCCTCAAAATGCATCTGGACTCTGAGCAATCAGACTTAGATGTAAGCTAGCTAAAATCACAGAATCATACAATATCTCAAATTGGAAGGGACTCAAAAGGATTGTCTATTCCAAATCCCTGCTCCTTGCAGGACTACCTAAAACTAAACCATATGATTAAGACGCTGCTTAAACTCTTAAATATGAGGACCCTGTTCCAATGACTGATCACCCTCTCAGTGATCCTAGCATCTGATCTGAACTTCCTCTGATGGAGCTTCATTCCATTTCCTTGTGTCCTCGTTAACCCAGATGTGAGCAGGAGTTTTGCCTAGAAGACCTCCAAGGTTCTTTGCAACTGCAGTTATCCTGTGTCCATGTCTCTAAGAACATTTCAGGTCCCATTTCCCATAATGCACAGAGCCAGGACCCCAAAGACCATTGACATACAGGACCTAACATCCTTCCCATCTATAGAAATGTCACATTAGAAAACACTCCTGCTCAAAATCCAGTTTGACAAACTGGGAAGAACTTGGAGGAGGAATTCCTTAAAGTAGAACAAAGACAGCAGAACAGCCTTTTTCTCTTTCCTGATCTCCTGTGAAGTGGGGTCTATGCACATTGGAGTGTGGCAGGGTCTGGAGCATCAGCTGGGCCACAAGCAACCCCCTTCTGCAAAGCCACCCCATATCACTGCCCGTAGCTGCAAGCAGGCAATTTAGGTCAGCCTGGCCCCTTTCCACCATCGCTGTGCTTGCTCACAACGCAATAAATAGAAAAGCTATTTTGTCAAGCTCGGCTGTTTTTATTCAGGAACTTCTCAGAGGAAGCCTAAGTGAGTAAACAGGAAAGCAGGGGCTGTTTTTACTTCACCCATCTATAGCTGTTACATGCAAGCTGACATCAGGCGAGGGCCAGCTGCACCAAGCGCACCCAACAATTTGCTCCCAAGGCGTCGGAGCATGCACAGCCAGAGGGAAATGAAGGCTAACACACTGCTCCTCTGAAGCCACTGTCATCCCTACACCCCCGTGCCTACCCTGCCTTCCCCCTGTCCTGGTCCCCAGTTATACTGGGGGCAGCAGGGAGGCAAAGGCCTGGAGGAGTACACTCCTGAAATTCATGAGCAGGATACTTTCCTCCTTCAGGAGTGCCAGCCCCTTGATGCAGCTTGCTGATCACAGGGGGCCTTGCTGCAGTCCCCCAGCACCGCCATGTGATGTGAAGCAATGCAACTGGGGAGTGTCTATTTTTAGCCCTCGTGGACTGGAATTGCAGGCTGCACTACGGATATCCCTGCAGAAACACTGGTGGGAAGAAAAAGCAGAACTACACTGTAATTTTGTCTCAAGTGATGGATTTTCCTTCTAAACCTTGAATATCAGTTTCATTCACTGCTCCATGCTTCAAGAAATACGCTTCATCTATATCCATAATGTCTTCTCTCCTACCTGTATGTCATCATATAATAAAACTTGCTGCAGCTTTACGGTCACTGTATAGTTACTACATGACATGTGTGTCCAAAGCACACTGCCTCATATGACAGCTCCAGCAATTAATAAAACTCATTGCCTGCTAGAAGTGATCTTTAACTAAAGGTTGAACAAAATTGATCTGGAAATCTTGAGAATAATTTAAAGCAGTTGTTTAAATCCCAGAGACACAAAGCCTGCTGGAGGTGGGTCTTCATGCAGCTTTCATTGTCAATGTTTTTTTTCTCCATGATCTCAACACATTTAAATAGAACATATTACAAAATAATATTTATGTAAAATTGTTTATTTGCTACCATAGGAAAAAAACCAACAGCAACAACAGTGCTAAAGGAACAAGTGTGAATAGCAGTGAAGTGCCTTGGTTATGAGTAATTTCTGTCTCTATTTTAAATAGAGTGAGGAAATTCTGCTCAGTTACAGCAGGCTAAATTGGAGAAAGGTAAATTCCATGAGAATTGAGGACAAGAATTAGCCCACGAGTTCAAATTGCCACTTCAGAAAATATCAAAATCAAGTGACTAATTTTATTAATCACTTTCAGCTTATTTTATACTTTGCCAGTAGTTAGATACATGCATAAAATAAACATAACATGGATTTCCTCATGTGTTTTACTACTTGTCAATAATTTGAAAACTGCAATAGCAGTGGTGTGAATTTATATCAGAGAGTACAGCCACTATTAGCTCTGCAACACAAAATAACAGGAGGTGTGGAAACAGCTAGCACTGCTCTGTCAGGACAATACCACCTTATGCTCAGTGTTATTGTACAAATTAAGTTTCAATGTAGAATGAGATTCCTTGAATTAAAAAAAAAAAAAACAATTACCCCACGGCTTTCTGGATCTTCAGTTCACTATACTGGATCTTCAGTTCACTATAAACAGAACTCCACTGAGACTTTTGGGGGAATATTAGTTTGTCTTCATTTATCCTATCAGAAAGGGGGCTTATTAATTTTCTACTCTGACATGGAAATGATGGAAAACAGAGAAATGGCAAGTTTCAGGCTAGATTATTCTCTACTGTTGACCATCTGAGTTCTTGCTAGTTAATGCCCAGCTGCCTTTTCTATATTCCCCTTCTGCTTTAATTCCATATAGTTAATCTGCCAGGCAGGAGTTGTATATGACTCCCAGTGAGTCATTGGATAGACTTCAGCATTTACTAACTTTATTTAAACTCATCAGGGAGGACTATAAAGAGCTGTACAGAATTAACATGAGTCTTGGGTATTTGATCCACAGTTTAATGTTACCATTTCCAGCAAACACACAGTTTTGTTGGGATTTCTTTTACAGTAAAAAGGCAGAAATTTCTGGCTTTGGCAATGCAGGTTGAATAGGTGACAATAGATATTGTCTGCTCCAGCTGAGTTTGAATTTGTTGAATTTATATCATGGAAATAAGTCAGCTTCTCCTAGGAGTTCAAGTGAAGTAAATCAAGTATAAACATTGAAAACCATTATGTAAAGGAGATGGCTCTGTCTGTTCATACTGACATCCAATGAGTCTCTGCTAGATGCTTTTCAGGGTAATTGCTATTTCACTGTTGTCTCAGTCAGGACAGAGTTATTTAACAGATTTTTTTTTTATTTAGCCATGTGCAGGTCATGGAGCAGATCGTCTTGAGTGCCGTTATGCAACATGTGCAGGGCAATCAGGTGATCAGGCCCAGACAGTGTGGGTTTATGAAAAGCAGATCCTGCTTGGTGAACCTGATCTCCTTCTATGACCAGGTGACCCACTTAGTTGATGAGGAAAAGGCTGTGCTGTCATTTACCTGGACTTTAGTAAAGCCTTTGACACTGTCTCTCACAGCATCCTTCTGGAGAAACTGGCTGCACATAGCTTGGATGGGTGGATGCTTTGCTGGGTTAAAACTGGTTGGATGGCCAGGCCCAAAGAGTGGTGGGGAACGGAGTTAATCCAGTTGGCAGATGGTCACAAGTGTTGTTCCACAAGGCCGGTTCTCTTTAATATCTTTATCAGTGATCTGGATGAGGGGATTGGGTGCATCCTCATTAAGTTTGCAGATGACACCAAACTGGGTGAGAAACTTGATCTGCTCAAAGGTAGAAAGGCTCTGAAAAGAGCTCTGGACAGGTTGCATCAGTTGAGCACTGTCCTTGGTCAGTGATACGAAGTTTAACAAGGCCAAGTGCCAGTTAGGTCACAACGACCCCATGCAACACTGTAGGCTTGTGGCAGAGTGGCTGGAAAGCTACCCAGCAGGGAAGAACCTGGGGGTGCTGGTGGATAGCCATCTGAACATGAGCCAGCAGAGTGCCCAGGTGGTCAAGAAGGCAAACGACATCCTGGTCTGTCTCAGGAATAGTGTGGCCAGCAGGAGTAGAGAAACAGTCATGCCCCTGTACTCAGCACTGGTGAGGCCACACCTAGAATACTGTGGTCAGGTTTGGGCCCCTCACAACAAGAAGGATGCTGAGGTGCTGGTGCATGTCCAGAGAAAAACAAAGCTGGTGAAGGGCCTGGAGAACAAGTCTTATGGTGAGGGGCTGAAGAAACTGAGATTGTCTAGTCTGGGAAAAAAAAGGAGGTTGGGGGGAGACTTTATTGTTGTCTACAAATCCCTGAGAGGAGATTGTAGTGAGGTGAGTGTTGGTCTCTTTTTCCTTGTCTCAAGTGATAAGAGGAAGTGGCCTCAGATTGCACCATGGGACATGGTTGGATGTGAAAGAGTGGTCAGGCATTGGAAAAGGCTGCCTAGGGAGGTGGTGAAGTGACCATCCATTGAGGTGTCCAAAACACAGGTAGACATGGCACTTTGGGACATAGTTTAATGACTGTGGCAGTGTTAGGTGAATGGTTGGACTCAATGAGGGTAGGGAAGTTAAACAAGTTCATGCCTGGCTGTGTTGCAGCATATTTTCCAGAGATCTTCTGTATCAGCCTTTCAGAAGTGCAGTTCAAAGAATCACAGAATCATAGATGTTGGAAGGGACCTCTGAAGATCATCTAGTCCAACCCTGCAGCTAGAGCAGGATTGCCTAGGTTAAATCACACAGGAACACATCCAGGTGGGATTTGAATGCCTCCAGTGATGGAAGCTCCCAAATTTCTGTGGCCAGCCTGGTCCAGTGCTCTGCCACACTCAAAGTGAGGATTTTTTTCCTTATGTTTATATGTGGAGCCTCCTGTGTTCAAGTTTGTGTCCAGTGCCCCTTGCCCTGTCACTGGATACCACTGAGAAGAGTCTGTCTTAATCCTCCTGATATACACCTGATATACACCTCATATTTTTAAGCATTAATCAGATTCCCCCCTTAGTCTCCTCTTCTCCAGGCTAACAGACACAGTTATTGAGCCTTCTCTCATCCCAGCACTGGGATATATTGCAGTGGCCAAAGTCTCATTTTCCTGTCTTCCAAGATAGCATGATAGCCTTTCTCTTCCCCTGACTTCCAAAAGCCTAAGACAAGGCACCTCATGCCTTGTTTCTCTGAGTATGGACAGGAGACTGAAAGGGCCATTTTACTGTGAAAAGCCATCATTTCAATTTAAAAAGAAAAACAGTAAGGAAGATCAATGGCTCTTGCCTAATGCACATTTATGGAAGTAATCAGTTTATTTGGGAGAAAAATTTGAGAGCTTGGGTGGTGAAAGCACAGCTAAGCAGACCAGAGCATCTTGCTGCCTTAGCCTGTAAACATTGAGATTTCGTTTAATCCTGTCCTGCTCCAGCAAAATCAGCTCATATGAAGGTAAGTAAAAGCACAGCAACATATAGCAGGAGAGAGAATCAGCTATGTATTCATGCAGACTGAAGTTTGGAGCAGCTCAGTTGTCAGTTTATGCACTAGGGAATGAAAGTCATGTGGCTTTTCTGAGTCTGAGAATAAGAGAGTTGGTGTGAAGAGGAAGGCTTGGTAAAAAGCTAGAAGCTATCCAGAGAGTCCTGAGGTACATGTTTTGAGACAACAGTTCTGGGGTGCAAGGTAAGAATTAAAAATCTCCCTGGAACTCCACTGCAGCATTCAGTACTGTTCCTCATGGTACTCAGTACGAACAGAATGGAAACTGAATAGGTTCATATAAAGCATTCAGGCTCACGTTCCTCTTTCCTTTCAGGTTTCTCTTTCAACTCTTTTTTCTTTGATTTCTGAATAAATTTCTGCTTTGCCTTCATGGTCAACCATGCCAGCCATCTAAAGGTCTCTTGAGAAGGAGATTATTTTCAAGAGTTAGTACTCATGTGTGAAGAATTTTGGTCATAAATGCTTCAGGGATGTTATCAAGAATATGACACAGCAGAAATAGGCTGGGTTTAAATAAATAAATAAATAACAGCCTAATGGAGTCAGCTGCACTTCCTTCTGTCACACTCCTTCATGTATCCTTCAGCACAGGGCAATTCAGAGCATCCCAATAATTTAAAAATAAGCAAATATAAGCAAAACTTATGCATTTTTTTAAATGCAAAAATAAGCTGCTGGTCATATCCTTAATCTATATGCTAAGTGCTATAACTAGCATTTTAAAGACATCTGTGATGCATCTTTCATAAAGTATAATAGTGCTACAGTGCAAAGAGTTTTAATAGACAGTCCCTAGCTAGCAAACACCACTGACTTAAGTATACACTCAGTTTCTGAAACTACTATATGCTTTCTCTGACTGCACTAAAAAGGCCTCTCCATCTGTACTTGAAAAACAAAACAAACAAACAAATAAAAACTATAACTTTGAAGATATTAGCAACAATGTGCCTATTTGAAAGATAACAAAAACAAATGCTCAGCCTGCCTTTGATACCAGTCTGTGCCTCACTCAGTTTCAACACTGAGGGCATCCTTGAACCATCACTTCTCCTCTACCAAATAGACTATGTGATTGTTTGTCACTGCATAGCACATTACAGCCATTGTAGAAATAGTTGTGGCCCTACCTGGAGAAAACATAGCATGGTCAAACAGAAGGACCTTTGTAGGAACTTAATCATCCTCACTACAGCCCAGCAAAGTTGCAACCAAAGGGCAAAAACACAGAGATGCTACATATTGTTTTAACACTCGTCCTCTATGAAAAGGCACTTTTTAACAGCAGAGGATCTTCAGGAAAGAGAAGTCAGGCTCCAAGACCCTCTAAGAAAGTATTCAGCATTCCTTGCTACGGTGCAGATGTCCTTTTCTAAACAAATATTATTTAATTTCTGAAACCAAACAGATTTCTGCTTTATATTAGTTTACAGAGATTCCCAAATTATTTCTAAGTGATTTCTGAGTGGTGAGATTTATGAAGTTCTCTCTTTAGCTGTGGTTTTGTCTGTCACTAACAGATGAGGCAAAGAGATTTTTTCCATCAGTTGCCTCACTCCATGTGAAGTTCTGGCTAAATAATGTACATAAATAAAGTAGACTTGTACCCTGTTTTTCACCCCCTTTATTTACTGTTATGATGGAGCAGAAGTTCGTTACTTCTGCCAAAGCTCCAGCTGTTAAATTATGACTGAAGTGAGGTGGAAGAGAGACAGCATGATTACTATAAGGCAACACCTGTGCACAAAAGTGGGGATTGTACCAGGCTTTGGCTGTGGCAAAGGAGGTACTGACAATCATGAAAACTGGTGTCTGGAAGGCAAAGAATTCACTTCCAACAACTAGGAAAGCCAGGAGAATTGAGACTCTCTTAAGCATCTAAAGAAATAGCCATGTTTAATTATCAAACATCTTTGCAAGCAGTCTGGGAAGCCAAATGAGAGTCAAAATCCATAAGACACATTTGCAACATCCAGTGAATCAGATTCATATGTCATTATCTGAAAGCAGAGCAAAGCACTCAGCAGCTACCGCACTGAACAAATTCATTTTCTCAAGATTTGGACAAGTAAATAGATGTTCTTATTACATGTTTATATGAATCATTTGAAATGAGTTATTGGTTTGTTTTGTCACTAGAACTACAGGCTCTGAGTATCACTCAGCACATCACTCAACTTTGGTTGTATGTATTAAATTTTACCAGCCGTATGCACTTTAATTTGGCTCTGTTAATGCTTCTTGAGCTTTAAGAGAGCATGGGGAATAATTCAAGGATCTATTTTAAGTCTACAGCTATTTTCTGTGCTGGCAAGAGAATAACTGAGAGTAAATAAATATCATGCTATCATTTAGATACATGTAGATGATTCTGGATGACCTTACAGGGCACAAAAAAATAGGAAGGAAAAAAAATCAGCAGCCAACATAAGGAATGTGCAAATATCAGCATAGTACCATTAAACTGGTAGTAAGTGGAAGCATGGCTGTACTGAGCTAACTGGAATGAACTACATGATTGCTTCTTGCCATGATGCCTTTACAAATGTGAATCTGAAATTACTCATTACTGCTGTACTCATTCCAGATCTTGGGCCCACTTCTTGCAGCAAAATTGTTCATGGTACTTTATTCACAATACAGAAATTAGGTAATTCCTTTCTTTCTTTCTTTCTTTCTTTCTTTCTTTCTTCCTTCCTTTCTTTCTTTCTTCCTTTCTTTCTTTCTTCCTTCCTTTCTTTCTTTCTTTCTTTCTTTCTTTCTTTTTTCTTTCTTTCTTTCTTTCTTTCTTTCTTTCTTTCTTTCTTTCTTTCTTTCTTTCTTTCTTTCTTTCTTTCTTTCTTTCTTTCTTTCTTTTCTTTCTTCCTTCCTTTCTTTCTTTCTTTCTTTCTTTCTTTTTCTTTCTTTCTTTCTTTCTTTCTTTCTTTCTTTCTTTCTTTCTTTCTTTCTTTCTTTCTTTCTTTCTTTCTTTCTTTCTTTCTTTCTTTCTTTCTTTCTTTCTTTCTTTCTTTCTTCCTTCCTTTCTTTCTTTCTTTCTTTCTTCTTTCTTTCTTTCTTTCTTTCTTTCTTTCTTTCTTTCTTTCTTTCTTTCTTTCTTTCTCTTTCTTTCTTTCCTTCTTACAAAAAATGGACTAAATATAAAAGTACAAAAGGCAATAAACATTAAAATATATATATTTACATGAATTTAAAGTTCAACAACAACACAATACACCCTTTGTACAATAATTCAGCTCTTTCACACCCTCTGGACACAAAGGGTCCAGAGGGGGTGTGTATAGCCAGCCAGCTATCTCTACCCTACTGTACCTCAGCCCAAACAAGAAGATTAGAGAGGCAGCATGCAAGGTCACAGGCAGCGAAGCAAGAAGCTAAGCAGCAGCAGCCCTGGAAACAAAAGAAACAAGCTAGTGCTGCAAAATATAAGATATTCAGCAGTCCAATGGAATGAGATAAACTTATCTTGCATTATTCTGTGTCCAGCCTCTAAAATCTGTCCATCCCTAGACTCAAACTCTCAGGGGGAGGTGTGGGGGGGAAATACCTTTATTTAAATAGCTAAGTATAGCCCTAAACTGTAACACACTTTCCTATCCTTCCAGTCTAGCCATGCACAGTGGCCCCACCTCTATCCTGATAGGAAAGAGCAGCCGTCTCATAACTCTTTTGCTGCTCATCTTCTGTGCTGCCTTATCATACCTGAAAAGCTCTCTCAGTAGTTACAGCCTACAGCAATGCCCAGGAGTAAATACCTACAGAAAAATCTAAGAAATAAGGGTAGAGTGCAGCTCCCACAAATTATTCTCATGAATTTGAGAAGAGTGGTGAGCCACCACTGCCTTACAGACATCATCTCATCATGACTCGGAATTTGGTTCTTGTATTATAAGAAATGCAAGCACAGTATCACAGTATATCAGAGGTTGGAAGGGACCTCAAGAGATCATCAAGTCCAACCCCCCTGCCAGAGCAGGATCACTTAGGGTAGTCTGCACTGGAACACATCCAGGTGGGTTTTGAAAGTCTCCAGAGAAGGAGACTCCACAACCCCCCTGGACAGCCTGTTCCAGTGCTCTGTCACCCTCACTGTAAAGTTTCTCCTCATGTTGAGGTGAAATCTTCTACGTTCAAGTTTGAACCCGTTGTCCCTTGTCTTACCACTGTGAACCACGGAAAAGAGCCTGGCCCCCTCCACTTGACACCCACCCCTCACATATTTATAGACATTGATCAGATCCCCTTTCAGTCTTCTCTTCTCAAGACTAAATTGTGCCCTATTCACCTTCTCCCACCCTTTATGATTTTGTAGAAGTGCTTTCTTTACTCCCAAGCAATGTACACAATAGTTAGCACTCTTTAAAATACAGAGAGCAGTTCCCACCTCTCAAGCTAACCCCACATATACCATCCCTTCATTTTCACTTTCCACACACTAGCCCTTTGGCCCCACAATGCTCCTGTGCCAACACAGCCATGGCCTTTTCTCAATCACACTGTAAAATATATCAAGAAAATGATATTTGGTAAAAATGTCCTGCTACCCAGGTCCTACAACCTACCAAGAGGTAAAATCCTGATTTACAAAATCTAAAGTAGACATCGCTGTGTATGCACACCATTATGGCTGAAGATCTCAGAGCCTGCAAGGCTCTAGCTGTCTTTTTTTCTGATTAGCCTGTCTATGGTCACCCTATGATAATAGATGCCTGAGTCAAAGTGCTGCTTTAGTCTTTGAAAACTTTCTTGTGAATCTGGACTTTGTTTCCTTTCAGTCCATCCAGCTCTCACTCTACTCATTTCCATAGAGATCTTGAACTTCACCAGTAACCCACAAAACATGGGAAAGTATCAAGCTCTGAATAAAGACCTTGTTCATCACATACACATAACTAAACCAAACTTGATGCTTCTCTTCAAAGTTTGTCTCATCTGCTGGCAAAGTTAAAAAAAAAATTACCAAATAAATGTCTTGCCTCTTTCTAGGCCACTTTAATGTCTCAGTAGAGAAATAACTGGTTTAAAGACACACTCTTCTAAGGGTTGGATGTTAGAAGGACCACATTAAATGGGTGATGGAGGAGTGGATTTATTCTGTTGTGTAGTTTTTCATCCATTTCCCAGCTTGTCCTTATCACTATCAAGATTACATAAGTCTTTCCCCTCCTAGGAACTGGACTTTCTTTAGCTGGTAGTGCTCCAGTTAATGTTATCTTTATCTCTAGAATTGCTAGAATTCCTTAGAAATCCTGTGTGGGATGATATTAGCTTATTTGGCCAATACTTTTAAAAGATTTGTTTATTATCACTCAGACAAAATTATTCAGGTCATTATGCTATCTAATGCATTAGAGCTGAGCTTACTGCCTCTGCTCCGGAAGGCATCAGGGCTACCAAAGGCTATCCAAAGGACAAATCACCTCCTTCTGGGCTGTGCTGGTTACGTGCCCAGTATAACCGTCACTGATATCATCAATGGTGCCACACAGTTCCCTTTCCACAGCAAAGCATGCTGTAGAGATACCTGAGCAAACAAAGTTCATCTTTCAGTTACATGAGATTGTCCGGTGACAAATCCAGAAGCAACTCAGACATTTGTTCTTGTTCTCAGTTCTTCCCCACATATTCTTTGCTTTATTTCTCCATTCAGAGATATTTTGCTGCATCCATTGCTATGTCACACCATAGATAAAATTAGAGTGTTTTGAAGTAGACCTAAGAGATGAAGCTCTTGGACACAAACCAAGAGTTAAACCTGCAGCAGGTACAATTTGATGCATCTCCATAGATTCCTTTGTGTCTATGCCACTACTCTGGTTTTCATCATAATATCTAGCAGGAAAATTTTCAGATGGGTTGGTTTTTAATACTAAGATATGACAAAATAGTCCAGACATTCATGTCTTTCATTGAAAAGTCTTCATTTTGAAACACAGATTGTCAGCTTACATTAAAAAAAAAAAAAAATTAATATAACAGCCTTTAAGTTCACTCATAGGTTAATTTTTTTTTCCTATTGGGGTTTTGGGTTGATTTCTATTTCTGGGAATTTTTTTAGCAAGCTCATAGTTCATATGTACCCACATCTTTCAAAAATCACTGTATTGTTCTTAAGGATCTTGCTTTCAAAATAAAGAACTCATCCACACATAATGTCCTGGTGCTGGAGTTGCTGAAGCGGAAACCAGAGCTGTAACCAGCACACTTTAAAGTTTTTTTCACTTAACAGACCAATTAGTTTACAAAAACTGCACACTTGCTGGTTTCACCTGTATAAATTACAAAAACAAGCCTCTACAACAGAGCCAAAGTCAAATGAAATCACTCACCCCGAAGATGAATGTTACCAAAATGTAGTCACCTGAGGATGGAGAGCATTTACAATTCTCATTCAGTCCAGAGTTATCAATAACACTGCTTTCTTTTATTACTGCTATGTATTGGCTATCTTGGCAAATCACCCCAGAGCAGAGGACAAAGAAAAACTTCCACATTTCCAAAATTATTTCTGGAACACATGAAGGTTGGAAGGGCAGATTCTGCTCCACACCACACTCAGCAACCTGACACAAGTGGAGCAGCTCCATTGCAGGCTGGCCTGTGCAGGATTCGTTGGCAGGTTTTAAAGGAAACTTTTTGATAGCCAGGTTACACCAGTTTATCTAAGATGCTACAGGGAAAGAAAAAAAAAACAAATTCTGCTTATACTGGGTCAAATCTCCCACTTCAGTAGTTACAGGTTGGAGAGCTGCAGGAAATCTTTCAATAACAAGTGTATTTTTCTCTGCTGGCTATACTTCTATATCTCCTTGTTCCCATGAAACTGCATCGTCCCCTGAGTCTCAAAGGACCACATGTTCTTCCTCTTTAGCCTCCACCACATAATTTCAAATATTCTTCTCCTGCTGTAATCATGGCTATCAAAGCACATACATAACATGCAGGTGATCAGCACCCAAGAACATCACAGCTTTGGAAGGAGCTCCACCTGATACTACACACAGAGTGTCCTCAATTCCACTGCATTTTTATATTTTATTCTTTTCCTCTCTACCTTCCCCTAGCCTCTCTCCCTTCATTTTTATTGCAAATCATCAGACTTTCTACAACAAAGCAGGAAGAAAACGAAGTCCATCAGTAAATGCAAGCACTGGCTTTATTCCTCCTGCCGTTGGATCCTGTATGCACCTTGCATTTCATGCTTTCATTTAATGGGGGGTTCAGGTGTTTCTGATGTTGCTACCAGGTGCTAAAAGTAGAGTGATACAAATATAAGCTAAAACTCACATTCATTCCCTAACTGCAATAGCGAATAAAGCTGGGAACTCTCCAGCACACGCTGAGCAGCTGCTGCTGTGAACAGGCTCCAGGGATGTACTTTTGTGCATTCCTGGCCTGACTTAGTGCCTCATGCTAACTCAGTGTTCAACCACAGTCATTTTTGTACTGGCTCATTATTATAGCACTGTAAAAAATAAAATGTTTGCACAGTACTGAAACTTCCCCCTAGCTGCTGCTCTCATATGTATAGCTGGCTATTATTCTGTATAATGGAGTGGGAGGTTTTTCCATCCTATTGTTTCTCTGATATTCCTGACAGATTATGTTTCCACCTAATGCCCTTTGTACACCTCTAGTACAGTTAACAGGGTGGTTACTTGATCTCTAAATAGCAAAAGTCATACTCAGCTCCGTAGGAGCTAAGTTAAAGAAGCATTAGGTCTGGACTTGATCTTGCTAACTGACTTGCTAACTGAGATAACACTGGGTTTTAATATTTAAAATGGTCACATTTTTCTTGGATTTTTATGTTTCTAAAAAAGATCATATTATTGTATTAGATTGCAGCAATTAGGAAAATGTATGTTTTCATGCAATTAACAGCTTTGTAGGTATTTATGCACCTAAAGGGAACAAATTTGATAGGTTGTTTTAATTTGGGTATTAACAGGCTTTTCAGCATTTAATGGAGTGGGTTTTATCTACTCTTGACACATATTTTTATGGAGTGTCACACATTTTTATTTCCTTTCAGTTTCTGAGTAAAATGGATAGGGAAAGAAACAACTACAAGACATTACAGTCCATACAACTGCAAAAATCTCTGGCTGGTGAAAATGCTCCTCAAATGTGGATTCCTCATTCCAAAACTTTCTCAGTAACACACTTCTAAAATATGTTCATTCTACCAATTCTAGTCACTCCAGTGAGTGACACCTTCTGACTAAAATACTAAGGAAAATGCATTCCTTCATCTTTATTTGATGTTTGAACCTCTGGCACCTTTAGGTCAAATCATACTTTCTAAAATGACCTTCAAGATGAGGCCAGCAAAAAAGCTTCTGCAAACAGAAACTAAAATACAGATGAGAGTCTGTGTGGGTACTATGAATGTCATCTGTAATATACAATATTTTTAGAGCAGTCCTCAGTGTTTTAGAGCAGTATAGAAGCTGTATATAAGACTGTGAGCCTCTAACTCAGGATAAGATTTGACATATTAATTATTGTCAGCTATGTCTATACTGGGAGACGCAGGGATAATTCCATGCTGAATTTGACCTTGTGGATGCAATTTGAGTTATATCAAGATGAATCTAAGGTATGTGCCAGACACCCTGCTTGGATTTTCAGTTCTTATACAAAGGACACCTGACTGAGTAAGCTGGAAGACACTCCCACCACCCTACTCTGACCAGACCTGGAAAAATGAGACCCAGACCTTGAGTCAGTCTATCCATTCTTGATAAAGATTTCCAGCCATGTCCTCAGTAGCTACATGACATTAATCCTTCAGAGATGCTGCAGTACAATAAAATTTCAATTTTGCCATCCTTATTGGTCCAGAACAGAAGACATTTAAAATATTATCCTTATTGTCTTGGGTAGTCCATATCTATAAATAAACAAAGAAACGAAGATGTTTACCAAAACAGTATTGAAAAAATTAGAAACAAGTTAGTTTTGACAGTGACTAAAACCTGACTGTAATGGAATTAGTAGTATTTAAGGAGAAATACTGGTGAAAGTTCAAGTAAGATATGGTATGACATTTCTGGCCTGGACTGGTTTTGTTTTCAAAGAATTGTATTTGCCTCTTAGAGCAGGTGAGGAATAGGAATGTGTAGCAGAGTGATCAAATTTCATCGGAAAAAAGTACTGAGGAATGAAAGCAGCCATTACATTAATCCTCATCTGCAGACAAATTCTACTTCATGTCAGCAGCTGGTAAAGGGATTGGGCAAAGGGTGACAACAGAGTAATCTGCCTGTTCCATATCCTTAAGCCTCTTGAAAAATTCACTATCCTTGTCTCTGCAAGAGTTAAACCTCTAACCCTTCAGCTGATACAGGAGTTGTACTCTTTTTTAAAGGAGAAAAAACATGTTTTTGCCATCTGGAAGCTGCCTTGGCACTCTGCTAGCATCCCAACAGTCATTTGTGTCAACGACTGCACTCATCCTCACTTCTCACTTGCAGGTAAAACCTCTGGGTCTCTGGCCCAGAATCAATTCTCTTTCATCTTGGTGGGAAGATTTCTGTCAACTGTCTAAAAGTTAGGCATCTCAGCCAATCCAGGAATATGTGATGAGGTTCTAATGTCTAAGCTGGTTTAACTCCAGAGAAGCCTCCCTCTTTCCACTGATTGAATCAAAGAACCATAAAATGGTTTGTGTTGGAAAAGACCTCTGAGATCATTGAGTCCAATCATCAAGACCTCTGATCCAGCCCAGAAAGGACCTCTGAGATCATGAAGTCCAGCCATTCCACCCACTCCACCAAGTCTGTCACTACACCATGTCCCCAGGCACCAGATCCACACGACTTTCAAACACGTCCAGGGATCGCGTTTCAACCACCTGTCTGGGCAGCCTGTTCCAGTGCCTGACAACCCTTTCCATGAATTTTTTTTTTCCTAATGTCCAGTCTAAACCTCTCATGATGCAAATTGAGGCCAGACCTTGGAGTTCTAGTGGACAGCAAGTTCTCCATGGGACAGCAATGGCTCTCTTGGCCACCTGGGCACACTGCTGGCTCATATTCATCCTCCTGTCAATCAGTATCCCCAGGTCCTTTTCTGCCATGCAGCGCTAGCCATTCTTCCCCAAGCCTGTAGCATTGCATGGGGTTGTTGTGGCCCAGGTGCAGGACACAACACTTGACCTTGTTGAAGCACATACACTTAACCTCAGCCCATCAGTCCAACCTATCCAGGTCCCTCTGTAGAGTCTCCCTTCTCTCAAGCAGATCAACACTCCCACCTAATTTTGTGTCATCTGCAAATTAACCGAGGGTGCGCTCGATCCCTTCATCCAAGTCATTGATACAGAAGTTGAACAGGACTGGTCCCAATACTGAGCCTTGGGGAACACCACTTGTGACTGGCCACCAGGTGGATTTAAATCTATTGACCACTACTCCCTGGGCCGAGCCATTCAGCCAGTGCTTTACCCAGCAGAGTGTGTGCCCATCTAAGCCATGAGCAGCCAGGGTGTTTGTGAGAATGCCACGAGAAACCATGTCGAAGGCCTTATGGAAGTCCAAGTAAACAGCATCCACAGCCTTTCCCTCATCCACTAGGTGGGTCATCTTGTCATAGAAGGAGATCAGGTTTGTCAGGCAGGACCTGCCCTTCATAATCCCATGATGACTGGGCCTTATCACCTAGTTGTCATCTATATGGTGTGTAATGGCACTCAAGATGATCTTCTCCACTACCTTCCCTGGCCCTGAGGTCAGACTGACAGGTCTATAATTCCCTGGATCCTCCCTTCAGCCTTTCTTATAGATAGGAGTCATATTTGCTACCCTCCAGTCCACTGGGACCTCCCCAGACAACCAGGACTGCTGGTAAATGATAGAAAGAGGTTTGGTGACTACATCCACCAGCTCCTTCAGTACCCTTGGGTGCAGCCCATCAGGTCCCGTAGAACTGTGCATGTTTAGGTGGTGTAGCAGGTCACTGACCATCTCCTCTTCAATTGTGAAGGTCTTATTCTGCCTTCCCTACTTGTCTTTCAACTCAGGTGGTACTGAGACAATTTACAAATTCCTGTTCCATTTTTAGGCTATTTTTGTACAAAATTTACACCAGAATAACTCGTAACACCTTCATTAATATTATCTGAGGTACTGAGATTACTCTTGTAGTAAAAGGAGCATAAAGCCAACAAATATTTGAAAGAGAAGCTCAGAAGAGCCTCTTTTCATGCAAGTCATATCTATACAATCTCTACTAAAAACAGAGCACTCAGTGACTTGAAAGCTATCTGATCTTTTAACAATATCCCAATCCAAACAAAACCTGATCTTTAATTGGACCTTGTAATTCCTTTTGCAGAATCAGCCCTGCTGTTGAGGTACATCTGTTCAGCAAGAGTCAGATTATTTTTTCTGTGCATGCATATTTCACTAAATTTACAGATTAACTTGGTAAACTCTGGTGCAATTTAAAAGCTATACACGTGAATGTACTCTTTTCAGCCCCTGTCAAACTCCAGCTCACTGCAGGACTAACATATACACAGCATTCAAGTTGTAGGGTATCTCTAAAAGGACAGTTCAACATAGCCCTTAGACCACAGTAGTGCCATAATACACCTTTTATTCACCTCTAAATCACATCAGCCTTGCCCACAAGGGGGTCACAAGATTGGAGAGGGATTGGGCTAGTCACCTAGTTGTCTAGAGTCTCCCCACAGACTATACAGGAACAGGATGGGATGGGAAGAATCACCCTCTGGAAATGTCATAGAATCATAGAATCATAGAATCAAGAAGGCTGGAAGAGACCTCAAGGATCATCGAGTCCAACCTGTCACCCTACACCTCATGACTATCTAAACCATGGCACCAAGTGCCACGTCCAATCCCCTCTTGAACACCTCCAGGGATGGTGACTCCACCACCTCCCTGGGCAGCCCATTCCAATGGCCAACCACTCTCTCTGTGAAGAACTTTCTCCTCACCTCCAGCCTAAACCTCCCCTGGCGCAGCTTGAGACTGTGTCCTCTTGTTCTGCTGCTGATTGCCTGGGAAAAGAGACCAACCCCCTCCTGGCTACAACCTCCCTTCAGGTAGTTGTAGACAGCAATGAGGTCACCCCTGAGCCTGAGTCTATTCAGTGATCCCTGTGCAGGGACTGAAAACAACTGTTTCAGAATAGACCTCTGACTTTCAGATGGCTAAAGTCTGTCAAGATGAAACCCATCCATCCGTGGACAGGAGAAGCTCACATTCCTGTTTTTTTCAGCCAGCTTGTTTGTCTTTGCCCTGAAATGAACCCCCATTAATCTCAGAGTAAGTCATGGCTGAGAAGTAGTTTGTGAATCTGCTTTTTATCCTTACCACCTTTCAGCTCCCTTTTACCAGCTTCCAGCTCAGCCCCAGTGCCTGGTCATGATCATATGTGTAGGGATGCTACCAGGCATGCCAGGACTGTTCTCAAGATAGGAAGTGTGGCCAAAGAGCAGCATAGACACAGCCCTTGACATCTCACTAAAGAAATGGCAAAATAAACTTTATATTCCTGGAATGGATTTGCTTCCTTAGAAGAATATCTGCAGTGGTATTTATTTTCTTGGGTTTTTCTTCCTGGGACACTACTCACTGTTTTTATTCACTCGTGAGAAACGGAAGAGAAACAAATGCCATAGTGATAAGACTTGAAGAAGTGTCTGTAATTTGGTGAATGCTGAGTGCTGAACCCAAGTAGTACTGGAGCTATAACATGTGTTGAGCTTTATATTCAAGGCAATACCCTAAGCTCTGTTTCCTCTGTATTATGTTCATCCTCACTATTAATAGCCTATATGACACCCATATGAACAAATAAATCTTGCCACCATGGAGGACCCCGTGGAAGTGACTTAGTTGTGGTGTGTGTGGCCCAAGTTTATGGGCAAGTTCCGAGGAAGTTGTTCAGGGGTTTTACCACCCTCCAGAGAAGCATCTCACACAGTAGCTTTTGGATCAGGAGGTGAGACTTGCTATGTGGTGGCAATATCTCTGGCTGCTGCCAGACCAGGGCCAGAGCGGGTCAGGAACCTTTGCAGCCCAGTCTTGGCGCCAAGAATGCCTGCTCCTGAATGTGGACCAGGGGGAGCAGTCTCTACCTCTGAGTGAGAACTTCATTCTTTGTAAATCTACTTTGTTCTGTTTTGCAGCAGTGAAAGAGTAAGAGAACCTGGTAAATAAAATCTGTCTCAGTTTTCACTTCTTTTCAGTTTGTCTCCTGAAAACTGAGGGCAAGTCTGTCTGTTAATACTAATGCCTTGGATCATTAGGTTTTTACAATTTTATTTCTTAGCAGCACAGTAGATGCCAAAATGTTAATATTCCTTGCTAAGATTGGGGGGGGGGGGCGGGGGAGGAGGATTTTTTTTTTAATTAACAAAACTTCTTTAAATTTTTGGTGGTTTTTTTTAATTTTACCTACAGAATTGTGAATGGAATGTGCTTTGACTTGCCCCAAGAGACCTTGACTAAGCACTACTTCACATAGTGACAAAACATATGAGTAGCTTGCTGAAGGGACTATCCCAGCACTGAATTTACTGCAAACCAAACAAATGTGATATAAACAAATAGGTGAACTCCTGAAAATGGGCTGGGCAGGGCAATGATATGAGGATATTTTTATTGGTTTTTCTGGTTCAAAAGGCTTAAATTCTCATTTTTTAAAAAATGCAATGCATGACTAGGCAGTAGCAACCGGGCATGTTAACTAAAAAAGCAATTTAAAACCATTCACTCAAGCTAGCCAAGGGGAGTGGATGAAAAATGAGGGTTTTTTAAAACTATTCTATGCTTTGAAGTGTTTTGTTTTGTTTTGTTTTGTTTTCATTTCTCTGATCTCCAGATCCCAGGACATGTTGTTGCATGTCATCAAAATCTTGATGAAATCTCAAAGACTGAAATTCTCTGCTGAAGACTTAGATGGAATTGACTGGTCACAAACCTTGAATGGGCTGCTCCACCAGAGGAATTTCATTCAGAGAGTTCCTTATACTAAGTATATTTTATTTACATTTTGTAACTATATCTTCTGCCTGCACTACTGAAACCTCTTGACAACTTTTAAGCAATGAATCTTTTTGTATAATGTGCTTTTTAAAGCTTCTTGAAACGAACTCTTCACACTGTATATATTAGAGAACTAATATTGTAGTAAAACTCTCTTTTGACCGCATGTTTTTTGAAGGGGCAGAAGAGTTCATCCTTCTTATGCCTCTCAGTGGTATGTATCTCAGAATCATCCATCATGTGCAGATCAGCAAGGTCGTCATCAGAATGAAGAAATAAGAGTTTTAAATTGCAGTCCCACCACCTGAGAAATACCCTGGCTTTAAGACTTAGCAGGGTGTTTGCATTCCTGTCGAGTAACCTTGCACATCCATTTAAGGTTAAGGCTCTGTCTGAAATATGGCATTCTGCAGGATAAGCTATACAGATCACAGCATGGCTGATGTATGGATGAAATGGCATTTTCTTTCTTCCTTTTATGTTAGATGATCACTCTGATGCTGGAATTTCACCATCTGAAGTGTATTTTGTTGACAGTTCAGATGAGCAACGCTCATGTCCTCTAAGAAGCAAGTTAAAGTAGTAAGTAAAGTCACAAGTATATGCCTACTCTCTACAGATAAGTTTGGCTGGGCTGGCCCCGTTTCCCCAGTAAGATCAAACTGTAGTCACTAGCCTTATAAATGTCAATAAATAAACTAATTTGGTAATGTGACCAAAAGGCAACCATTTCTGTGGCATGATTATGTCCTATGAATTATACCTTGTACATGACTGACTTTGAAATTGCTATCTTGAGAGCTGTTTTATATGAAACATATATCACAGTATCACAGCATATCAGAGCTTGCAAGGGACCTCAAGAGATCATCAGGTCCAAGCCCCATGCTAGAGCAGGATCACTTAGGGTAGTCCACACAGGAATGCATCCAGGTGAGTTTTGAAAGTCTCCAGAGAAGGAGACTCCACAACCCCCCTGGGCAGCCTGTTCAAGTGCTCCATCACCCTCACTGTAAAGAAGTTTCTCCTCATGTTGAGGTGAAATCTTCTACGTTCAAGTTTGAACCCATTGTTCCTTGTCTTATCACTGTGAACCACGGAAAAGAGCCTGGCCCCCTCCACTTGACAACCACCCCTCAGCTTCATTTATAGATTTTTTAGATTAAATAAATGAAAAATATTAATCCATTCGCAGGAATAGAACAAAAAATTAAATCAGGAGCTATTTAGTGTAATATCTGATAAGTATTTATAAAAAACATTCCTAAATGCAGGATATGTCTGTAATATTTCATCCCCAAACTTTTTCTTTATCTCTATCCTCCCACTGTCCCTAACACCTCCGTTCACTCCTCATGAATTTCAGGATTCTGTTCTAACCTGCTTCTTTTGCAGTTTTTTTGAAAAGAGTTGAATTTCACCCACTTTGTATTGAATGCTTTGGCACTTGGGTGCTACAACAGAAGACAGAAAGTAGGCAATGCATATTCAAGCTCTTGAAACAAAAGAAAGTGGTAAAAAACAATAAAATTGTAAAATGTGGCAAGAAAAACACATTATTCCCCAAGGGAAATCAAATACTATTCTTATCTTTGTGTGGAAGAAGGTGATGCTGCAGTCACCTAACACATTGGTAAGATTAAAGGCTGCTGATAATGCTCTTTGGCAGCACTCCAAAGGTGAAAAAGGCACATGACAGTCATATATGGAATACAGAATGGTGGCAATAAAAACATCTGCAGAGTTACCTAGCTTGGAAGACTACTAGCAAGATACAAAAGTGGGTTTTTTTTACACTAGGTAGCTATATTCTGCTCAGCTGTACCTTCGTAAATCACTCAGTTGCTTATCGTTTGCACCTCCATAAGCCAACCTGGAACCTACAAATGTCTATTCACAGCTTTACTTCAATAAGAACTAATAAATTTACCCAAAAATGACAAAGAAGCCAAAAATCATTCTTCAAATTTTTGTGAGATAACCAAGATTCTTTAGATTTTCTTCTAATTTTTTATGCTAGAGCACACAGAAATGAAGGCATTATAAAGATATATTAGGTAAAAGTGATTGTATTGCAAAAGAAGAATAAACCAAAACATGTTTGTAAAATGTTGGGTTTATTGTGCTGCATTTTTAGTACCTAAAAATGAAGCCTTGTTTATTCGGTTTTGATGATGATATTGACTCACCTACCGTGCAACAAACTAAAGACTTCTCTATTTTATTTGTTTTGTAGAAGTAACCTGCAAAACAAGAAGTCATTTTAGTCACAGAAGAGCTGTCATTTTTCAGACTGGGAACAAAAAACTAGCACTTTTTGCTCTACATATTCATACTCATAGATGTAAGTCCCCTGGAGTGGAAGACTTGAAAGACTTTGCATATAAGCTGCCTCATATAGCATTGCATGTGTTTCCTTATTTGATATAAATAGCTTCTGCTTTCCCCTGGGTTTTCTTTCCTCTACTTGGTTTCACCCCTTCTGAGGTCAGAGATGTATACTGCTGATCTCTGTATGATGAGGGATGTCAGCTGTGGCCATTCGGTGATGCAGAGGCTGGCTCTGTGCATGAATTGCACTGTAAAGGCAGTCTGTCCTTCAGCTTTTATTCACAATTCCCAATGACTTCAGTGGAGATTCTTATTAATAGTAGACATATTAAAAAATGCAGATGAAGTAGGTCTGTTGTTTCTACCAAGACTACATCTTCTTAGGACTGCGAGATATGTGCCAGAGGTACCTTGTGATGTGCTCTAGCTGTCTATCCCGGTATCTCCAAACATTTCCAAGTGATAATAAGGTTTTTTTCCCTCCTGATTTCCTGTGAGAACAAGTGGAGAAGTAAATGAACTAGTAGAAGGAAGATCATTAGACTCCTCTGGCCTCTCCTAGGCCAAGTCTTTCTCAAACCAAAATGGTCAACCAGACATAAATAAGCGTTGCATCACTCTAACCTTGTAGCATTAGTCCCGTGATGTAGAAACACGTGGGAAAGGCCAAGCACACTGAAAACATGGGAAAGGTTTGGAGACCCAAAGATCCGGATTTGGTTCCTGGCTTTGCCATAGGCTTTTTATATGACATCAGGAAAATCACCCAATTTCCCTGTGCTCCATAACATCAGGGTAACATATGAGGAAGCTCACAAAGAGAAGGGGAGAGCACAACATGGTCTGCAGTCTCTCACATTAGCATCTCATCACTCTACAGCTCACACACCCAGGAAGTAACACAGAGCCAAGCTCTGCTTTTTTTTTTCCTTCTGCCCTCTACCTGTCTTTTTCACCCAGCAGCTGGTCCATCTAAGCAGTGGTCAGCCCTTCCCAAATTCAGTGCCAAGGCAAGACCATGCAGGCACCATCGTAATGTAAGCAACAAAGAGGACCTGCACAGGGGCCCACCGAAAGCCTATGTCATGACGCACCTGCCCCACTCCCGTAGGCAGACAGAAGGACCATGTTTGAGTTTAGCAATGTAGCGAATCACTGAACAAATGCATATGCTCGGGCTGGCTATAGCAGTGTGCACTATACAGTGTAGAGCAGTGAAATTATGTCGTTATTCAGGCTTGGCTAATGTCACTGCACAAGCACCATTGCATCAGTATCATTAGTTGTTGGCACCAGAGAGGCACCTCACTTTTCCCAGCTCCATGTTTCAGCTCAGAAAATAGGTGTGGGGGTGTGAAATGAGAAGTTGAATTATAAGGTGACAGCATCTACCCCAGGCTTGCAGGTTTGAAGAAGCACTGGCCAAAACACCTTCTTTAGGAACACTGCAGCCCTAAGTGCTTCATAGAGGAGAAGGCATGCACAGCCTCAGCACAGGGGATGGGGCTTGCCTTGTAGCGCCTGCAAACGTGGGAGTGAAATTCGATTGTTGAACACCACAATCATCTCACTTATTCATTTGGAAAACCAGCCTGCAGACTAATCCTCCTTAGAGACTAGTTAGGAGGAAAGTTTCAGCTTGTAATGTTGTCATGAAGACAAAAAAAGGGAACAGCTTGATTTAAAGCATTCTGCACCTGCAGCTCCTTTAACTTCAGTGGGATTTCTGACTGCTTGACACTTCTGAAAATGAGACAGCAGAAAAGGACTTTTTTAATTCCTTGTAACCAGAACTTGAGTATAAATCATATGCAAACTAGGAAAAAAAGTTTTAAGGTTGAAATCGTGCAGAGAATTTTCAGCTGAAATGTTCAGTTATCAGCATATAGAGACACAGGTATCTGCAGAAGGCTCCACTTACACTGCAGTATGCTGTCCCACTGTAGTACAAAACCAGAAATGATACAAGTATGATTGTTACTATAAGAAGTTGTTGTAGCTGTAATAAGTGATTACAACATTTAGCAGATTGCTAGAGACTCGTTTTAAATTCACCTCCTCACTAGTCTCCTGGGAATTTTTGTTTTGTTGTTCTTTCAAGGAAGTACAAACTGTTTTTTGCCTTTTACAGGCCCTAATGTTCAAATCCATTTTTATATCTCTCAAAAACAGCAACTTCTGATTTAAATGGCTCTGAGCAGACATTCATAATTGAATTTCACTACAATTTTTGAATAAGACCACAGATAGGCTGTTTGTTTTTTCAAGCTAAAATTAGTTATAACCATCAATACAAATGGTCTGCATACATGCAGGTTTGTGTGGTGAGCTGCCCACAGCACCCTCATGGTGCCAGATACAAACTTAAACTAGTAATTTGGAAGAATTTCAACATCAGCCTTCCCAATTTCCCTGTCTAGGGGCTTTCTGAATAATGAAAGATTGCCTGGCTCTTGCTGGAGGCCACCAGTGCATTAGCTAGTATCAACATTTTGCTTTGGAAAAATGTTTCTACCTGTGTTTAGCCACAACTACTGAAGTTCCTCCTGGTTGTTTCCATGACACTGAGGGACACCATGCTGTGCAACCTGTGTGAGCTGTTCAGCTTCAGGGCATGTTTTGAGAACATGCTACTTGTTATGTTGCAGTTTAAAATAATTCCCATGGTCCTGCCTGGCTGCAGAAGAGAATCAGCTGATAAGTTTAATCAATGCAAAGCTGTCCAGTGTTTGGTACATTAGTGCTGAGTAACAAATAATGTCCAAATAGTCTATTAACACAAGCCATTAATAAGTAATTGGAAATCGGAATCAGATTCATAAGTAGAAATATGGTCTATATTTGAAGTTGTTAACAGTTGCACAGATAATGTGACTTCCATTCTCAGTCACTTTATACAGGCTCTGGATTCATAGCTCAGTGTCTTTTGTTTTCCTTTTTTTTTTTTTAATAAGAACCAGAAGAAAAAGGTGTTTATGTGAGATAAGGTACTGAATGTTTAAAAGGCAATTGGTTCTGTGTCCTGTGGTGAACATTAAGTGGTGGCTAATTTTCAAAGGCTGTAAACAAAATATTTCATACTGCATTAACTGCTCCGAAAAACCCAATTTATGCAAAAATGCTGCTACTGCCATTAGATCAGGTTTTTTAGAGAGCCCTCCAGCTGCTTTCTCCTTCCCTTTCAGATACAAAGCATGTAGTTCCTGAAAGTCAGACCAAGAGACATTGCACTTCAGTAAACTCCCAAAGTGCCATTTGGGGAAAGCAGTTGTGCTCGAACATAGAAACCTGGCAAACCTGTGAGTAAATGTGAACTATGACTCAGGGGAGGCTCATATTGTATTAATTTCATGTGATGGGATAGTACAGAAATTCAATGAGCTTCTACTGGAATCACAGGAACCCCCATTAAATCCTGGATGGAGCAAATGGCCCTGTCCCACCACCCATCTAACCTGGCTGTCACAGTCTGAAAACAAGCAGTAGCAAATACTTCAGAAGCAATTACAGTTAGTCTTATGACATGTAGTTCTGAAGAAAAGTACCAAAGAGGACATTTCTTCCTAGCCCTAATCATATTTGTATAAGTTTAAAGACTTCTAAACATCTGAAATCCGAAGAACATAGTAATAGGGAAATTCATTCCTTCTGTGATAGTTTCTAAGTATTTAATACTATGCAAAGATGCCAACATTCTAGAACTATTTTTACAAGTATATAGAGGTGATTACTACTTACTATAGCCTACAGGATTTTTCCACAAGGGGATCTTTGGCTGAGAAAATTAATTCTGAAGTCCAAAGTTTTTTAAAAATGATTAAATAAACCAGTGCTATGTCACTATCAGATTGGTACTGGTATTAGGATTATCACTGATAAATCCAGATATAACATCCTGAAAACCTCTCAAGTTGACTTAATGTTTTTGCAAGGATTTGCATAAAAATTAACATCAGTACTGAGAAAATTGTTTTGTTAGTTTATCCCACCTTGTAAAATCCTTTGGGTATTAAAACATAAATATTTACCTAGCCAGAAGTGCTTTTCCTAAGTCTCTTTTCAGACAAAACCAAAACAAAACAAAACAAAACAAACAACCTTGTGCAACTATTGTTTGTTGTATAAAAATAGGAAGCATGCTGGAACATTCAGTAATATGCTCTCATTTAGCCCAGTGCAGTCCAGTAGGTTTAGCATAAAGACTTTAGACAGGAACTGGCAGCAGATATTTCATTGCATTTGTGTGACATTCTTTAATTGTGTTTCATATGTTCCAGTTTTATGCAAATACACTCATGTAAAGCTAATGCTGCAGTACAGGTAAATGTTTGAGACTTTGCAAAGATTAAAGGGATATCATTAACCTCACTGTTGCCTTTAGCTGGAATATTTCCTGAATTTTTTAAAGCTTTTATGTGTTTTTTTTCCCTAGGATTTAAGAGCAAAAATAATTTAAATGGCTCCTTTTTTTTTTTTTTTTTTTTGCAAATTCCTTGTCATTTGAATGCTAGAAACCACAAACATATTAGAACAACCGAGTAGCCTTGACATTGTGATACTAAGACTCTTAAGGGAGAAAGGAATAAAATAACCCCTTGAACCTCATTTCAATTCAAAAGAGGAAAAAAAATCCCAGGCTTGTTAACATAAATAGTATGTGCAAATATGCATAAGACAACAGCCCCTCGGTAACATTTTTCCCACAGGAGGGAATTCCAGCAAAATTGTGGGCTGTGTGCAGATACTTTATTTTCTAAACAAAAATTGCATTATGCCAAAAGACGTACACATTTCAACTGCTATAAGAGTGTAATTAAATTATGTTGGTTATCTTTGTTTGTAATACAAGGAACAAGATTTCAGTTGAAAGCACAAGGCGCTCCTAAGTTAATATCCTTTCATCTCACTAAGTGTCACACTGTAGGTGGTCTGCAGTGCTTTCTTTATACAGAACTTTTCACAGGATTTGCTTGATTCAATGCTACTTCTTAGCTTTTGGGTCAAGTGAAAAAAATAGCAGGAAAGCCACAAGAGGACAAATTCGCCTTTCACTTACACCATGTAAATCCTGTTGAATGGGGAAAGCAGGACAAAGACTGAATAATATGCCTTTGACGTAAGGAGAAATACAAATATTTCATGAACGGGGTAACAAATGTCTTTGAAATTTGCAACAAAGTAACAATTTCAGTAAAGCTGCAAAGCCTTTTATTTCCTATTCATTGAAAACATATGTTGATGATGTTGCACATCAGAAACAATCAGAAGTCATTTTATTTCTTATTCCAAAGACTAAAAAACAGTAGCTTACTTTTTAATACATAATCTATTGTTACCAAACATCTGGTGAGCTCTACTTTTCATAGTTTATAGACAAATTCTTTCTTTAAAAGCAAATTGGAAAATTTTATGCTTTCTTTTCCCTATAAATGTAGTATTTCCTCAGCCCCTGTATAATTCCTTTGCCCTGCTTACTCACTATTTCCAGGCCACCAGTGGACGTGGATATTGTGTATATGTCTTTAAAAAGAAAAACCAGATTTTCTAGGACAAAAATCTTACTCTCCATTTTCTTGCACCTCTCCAACAGTCATATTTTACTCCTTCAGTTGATTGCCCAGGATGCCATATAGCAGCCTCACCAGCTTGCACTGTGTGGCTGTTAGCACAAAGTCTTCTGTGCACAGAGAAGAAAACTAATGCCATGTCAAACACTTCCAGTGTAAAATGTGAAACTGCTTTTCTTTAAGAAGGGGACACTAGGTTTTATGCACTCTGAGGTCGTAAATACTAAGACAGGTTACCCAGGCCTCTCTTAATGTATTAACTCTTGGAAAGCTTTCTGCAATATTTCTTTTGTCTCGTAAATCTCATCCTAAAGCAAAGGACTCTAGTATCAGATGACCTTCCTGCAATTTCAGAACTCACCTGCCAACTCACTGACATACAGAATTTGAGTTTCCCAGAGGTTTATGCAATGCTCCGAGGACAGATGTGCTGAAGTAACAACCTCTGAACAACCTTTGTGCTCAGAACAACCTTTCTGGTTGCTAATGATGCCACTAAACTAGATTATCAGGGAATAATCCACGATATATAGCCATGTCTATGCAATTGCCAAGGTCAGAAGGGCCAGAAGGTATGAAGTGCCAGGTCTATCCCAAGAAAATGAGCTGTCATTGCAGGTTAGTGCAGTGGTGCAGGGACATCTTGCCAGAAAGGAGCATGAAGGGAAGAAAGAAAGGAACACACACTGTACCGCATCAATCTAACAGGTAAGAGGAAAGTAGATCCATGAAATGAAAAATTTGGGCTTGGTAATCCCCCAGTAGCAGAAAGAAAAATGTCCTGAAGAGAGAAAGATGTTAAAAACTATTCCTAAACAGGAAAGTGCAAATGGCGCTAAATCCATGTTTAGTTGTTGCATGAGCAACAACCAGAGGATGTGGTTTTAGTAAAGACAGACGTTACGTAGAGGGATGAGGCAATGGTTATCTAAATACAGCAAAAGAACTTATGTTTGTTTCCTGAAGGCCAAACATACACCAAGTTGTACCATAACGCAAACCCCAAGCAATCAGATATGAAAGAGACTTACCATTGACAATTTGCTTTATGGTACCATCTGAAGCAGGTACACATCAAGTAGTATTAATTACAGAAATGAGGGACAGTAGCAATGTCATCTAGAATCCATAGATATATCACAGCTCATAACAATATAAATAAATCTGTGATTTGCAGGAGTATGTGTTTGGTAGATTTGAGTGTGAAAACCAGGAACATGAAAAGCATCAGGAAATAATGCAAGAAGAGGAAGACCTTGGAAAAAGCGGTTCATCAGAGAAGGAAAGCAATCAAAAGATGATGCTAAGAAAGGCTGATTATTTCATACCCTTCTGCTTTCTTTTGTCACCAAAATGACATCTGACACAACTACAAGAATTGACAGATGTAAAAAAAAATACTAAAATAAGGACTACGGAGTACTTAGGTAACTTGCGAATCAACAGGCCCTTTGAAGATCACTGAGAAATGTCTGGAAAACTGATTCATACAATTTCTAAGACATTATCAGTTATCTTTGGAAAGGTGTAGAGGACTGGTGACATTCCAGGAAAAGGGAAAAGAGGGTGCTTGTTTTTCAAACAGATGCAAAAGTGAATCATGGAAATAGCAGACCCATTCAGCTTTTAAGTCTCCTTACAGTAATGGAACAAATAATTTACTACAAATACTCCCAAGCATGAGAGAGGTAAAAAAAAAAAAAAAAAAGAAAGAAAAGAAAAAAAGTAGGTTTGTTTTTTTTAAAAAAGGAGAAAGTGATAGCAGCAGACATGCATTTGCATGTAAATGAGGGAAGGAGCATGGAGAAAGATGACAAACACTAAATGCCATAAAGCTTAATGTTAGTTAACATATGGCTTGACATTAGTAAAGCTTTTGACTCTCCTGTATTGCCACTGCTGTAGCTCACAACCAAATGCAGATCCAAACACAATTTCCAGTGGATCACTGTCAAGAAAAAGGTGTATTGAGCATGGTCCAATACTGTCAAAAATCTTCCTGAATGACTTGGATGATGGAGTACATGTGCATTGTTTATATACATATATATACACACACACACATATATATATACACACACGTACACTAGAGAGATCCAGATACATTGATACATCAATATGTGTAATGTATATCTGAATTAACTCCAAGTAACAACAGTTGCAAAGAAAACTCGATAGAAACTGCAAAAGATCAGGATATGGTTAAATAAGGACAATTACCAAATGTTATAGGTAGGTAGAAATAGCCAATTACATAAGTACAAATAAAGAATGAAAAGAAAGCATGGTTACCGGAAAGCCCATCTAGACCATGAGTCAACATGCTGGATTTCTGCCAGAACCCAAACCTCTCTCTGGATGTACTGGCATAAGAGATTGCTCCAAAGCCTCTGAAGCTGTTTTCCCACCCTTCTTGGCACTGGAAATGCATCAGGCAGTGTCTGAGTTTGTGTCCAGTGTAAGGCATCACTTTTGCAAGGAAAACATGAGCTTTTGGGTAGATTAGGATAGGAGATCTATTCACAAAAAAGGAAGAATTGGTACTATTCTATCTAAGGGAGGACATGAGGCATCATAAATTTCTGCAGAGGAAATTCTGGAAAAATATTCTAATTGTAAGGATAATAAATAACTACAATAGTTTATTTTGAAAGCTTTCACTGTCCTATCACTGGGATTACTCAACTTGTTGGACAACTATCTGCAAGAAAAATTTAAGCAAATTGCTGATGACTTTGAGCAAGGGAATTGACTAACTGACTTGTTGACAGCCATTTCAACCCCAGTGCTTGGCATTTTTTACCAGGGTTTGACAGTAACTGCTTACATGAAACTGAATCTTCTGCCATATCTGTGAGTAAGCATCTGATCTTGCCTGACTTGGCCCATTTCTTGTTTTGTTAAAACACTGACAATTTTTAAACCGATATATATATATACCATGTAGACAACTTTATGGACTCCCTTGTTCATACAGTGTAACATCTTTACTGATTTTTTTCAACCCTTTCCAAGAGAAGTCTAAAAACCAATGTACTCCGAAGCATCCCCTGCAGGGCCTGTAAACTTCCATCTGCTCCTCAGCTTTCACGAAGACAGACAGACTGTTGTCTGATGTGCCATGAGTGTGCTTTATGGCTCTGTCATCAGTGCTTGTTGTTATCCCATTTCCCTCTTACCATCTTCTTGACAGCATTTGTCCACCATCTCCATACCATCCAATATGCAATGAGTTCTCTGGGACAAGGCTTTTCTTCTCTTTTTTCATACAGCTGCTATCAGAATGACTCCTGAGAGAAGTGCCCAGGTGCTACAATTAATTCTTTGCTGACCATAGTAGCAAGACTATTTTTTGTTTACAATTACTCATATGTAGTAATTACATACGTTCTTATTTTAAGTTTGTGCAAAATATACACTGAGAGGTTATGTTTAATGTTCTATAAATCATCTATTTGCATATCAGATTTTCAGACATGAAATATTGTGTTCCTTCTACATGAAGTACAACTTTGATTTGGGGATGGCAGAGATAAAGGCAGGGACAAGGCTTAGGTCATTTGTTTTCCTTCTTAAGTCTTCAGTGAACTATTCTAGGGAAATATTACTTTACTTGTTATTCTTATAGCAGATAGATATTAATTCTTATCTTGCATCCACCTGCTTATCTACCACATTACAGGGGATCCTGCCTACATTTAATCTACTGATTAAATGCCAGTTTAATTATTCTATGCTGTAGGCCACAAGAAATCTGTTCAAAGGACAGCCCCTCATACCCACACTACAGTGTAAACATTTTAATGAAAGAGAAATTTTTTGTAGGAGGAAAAGAAATGCTTTGAAAATAATGAATAAGCTCTCACTGAAATGAACCCTTTATGTATATCTTTATGTTTCTGATCTGGCAGCTTTGAAGAGTTGATATCATCAGTTGTAGAACCTGGAGTCTGGCCACTATTCTCTGAAACATGCTTTACAATGGAAAAGTCCATTTGAAAGCAAGTAAAACAAAATACAGAGAAAAAAATATCAGGTACTTTTCAAAGCTTGCAAACTTTTTATTGCTTTGCAACCTTTCTTTCTAACATTTGAACTGCTCAGTGTCTCTCACCCATACTCTGCTGCTGCATTTAGGATACCAGAGCTACTGACAGCAGTGTTTAACTGCAATTTTACTTTTCCATAGGAAACCGTTTGCGTAATTCCCACTGCATGATGCTTTTCCCAGAGTTTACAGTGCATCAGCACAAGCAAGTACATACTTCTTCAGTTCCTCTCATTTGTAGGCACAAAAGCACACTGGTCTAAATCTCCCTGCACTGAAACCAATAGCAGACTCACATGTGGGCTTCATGTACTCAGCATTTACATAGCACTTATCAAAGAAGTCAACTCAGTTCATAAATTCAACTCTTTTCTACAGACAGAAGAACCGAGGCAGAAGCCATAAGGCTCAATCAGCCTCAAAGGTTGACCACCTAATTCAGTGGGAACAAAGAGAGTGCTTTTGAATCCTTTCCTCCCTTGACCCATGCAGTTTACTTACCCAAAGCCACAGAGAGAACCAGAGCTGGAGTCAGGATTAAAGTACACAAAGTTTCTGCACGCAGACTGTAAGACATGACTTACTACATGCACCTGAAGGTCAGTTTTTCATATTTTGAGGCACAACGCCTCCAGTCCACCACTTATGCTGGCAGTTTCTGATGGTTCCCTGCTGTGCTGAGGTTAGCCATCCTGACACCCACATTCAAACTCTCTGCGCTCATCCCTCCACCACAGGGCTCCTAGGCACACATTTCTTCAAAACTGCCCCAAATGAAACTGGGGTCTCTAAATATAAGGATGGATTTAAACCATCCAAGGATGCACCACAAACTGAGCTGCCACAAAGGTTTAAACCATCCAAGCGTTAATAGGCATTTTTCTCATAATGAAAAAGTTCAGAATAAATTTCCTTCTCCTTTTATAATCATTTCACAGCCTTCCAAAAGAGCGCAAGAGCTGTCAAAACATGCTCTGGATGCTCTTGCAACAGGAACTCATTTTGAAGGTCTGAAGTCCTGAAAGGTACAATTCCTTTTCTGTACATACTGATCAGATACACATCAGAATACAGATAGAAGATTTCAAAAGAAGACGTTGGATCTTCTGTGGAGCCAACAGGAGATAAAAATTGGGTCAGATGTATGAAAACAAGATCACAAGAGGCTGAAGACTTCTGGGGTAATCCAGGGAGATACCTGTGACTTGAGCAATTCACATTCTTCAGTGAATCTCAAAGACCCTGGGATGTGGACCATCCATCTCTGCTGATGAACTGTTCAATTGCAGAAGAATTTAATGGTGGTGAAGGGTTCCTCTATTTTCCACAGTTAGCCTTATCCTACTGAAGCTTGTGCAAGTGAGGGTCAGGCAGTGTGGAGCACAGCTCTTCTGAGCTCATATGCTGATTATCCCACTCTCAGCACATCCCTTCCTCCCACTTACACCAGGAGGGAGGGAGCAGCAAGGAAAGAAGGTGGCTCCATAAATTCAGCAGATCAAAGTCCCTGTAAATATTCTCTGGATTTATAGTTGCAAGCAGCATCTAGCCTTGGGACCACAGGAATTAGTCTCTGTGGGCTTCAGTCCCCAAATTTCAGAAGCGTGTTGTACTCACAGAAATCTTTAGCATAATGCACACTGAATCATTCCACTTGCTGTCAACTTTAATAACAATACTGAGAGTAGATGAAGAGATCACACACAGCAGCTTTCAATATATAGCACTATTCTCTTGTTCCTGACATGGTTTGGTGTAACCATGTTCAGATCTTGAAGGTCTTTTCCAGCCTTTATAATGCTATGCTCGTCGGGGCCCTGCTTTTGCCCGTTAGTTTGGTATGAACTCAGAGATGACCGAAGGGTATCCATATTCCTTCTACTCCACATCCCACAGTAGTTCTGCAAATATGCAAAACCATCACTTACTCTGTAAGGCAACAAACCAGATATCGTTGTGCTAGCCTCTCCATCTCAGCCAGTCCCACCTGCCTCGGTTGTGGGGGAAGCCCAGACACTGCCAGAAAGCTGTTCCTTTCATGCATAAGATTTCTGAAACTGGCCAGATATGTTTCCCTCTCTCTGAGAAAGAGAATCAAGTCTCAGATGTAGACATCAACACTTGGCTTCATGAAGCCCACACACTCTCTCTGAGCTCCTGCTCCCTGAAAGTACCCTATTTCCTTCCTTCCCTTCACTCCTCCATCAGTCAACAGCTCCTGCAGCCTACAGAAGCATCAGACCCACAAACAAACACTGCAGCATGAAAAACACAAATGAACATGCAACCCCCACAGCTTACAACTACTTGGTGACTTTTTTTTTCCACCTGCCCCAGATAACTCTGGGGCAGGTGGACCAGAGGCAGGACCTCTGCATGCTCTGTTCAGTTCCAGCATGCAGTCTGTGTTGCTTTGTGCAGGAGGATTGTGATCTTTGCTGGCAGCTCGTTTGCTACGTGCATCTCTACATAGGGTGGCTGAGAGAGACCAAGCAAGGAATAAAATGGCCTGTAGTGCATCAAAGTCTGCTGGACAGCCTCCATTGTTTTGCTGCAAAGTTCAGTGTTAACAGTTCATTTATCTGAAGATCCCTTCTATATGATCAAGTAAGACCAAATTATTCTCCCATTTCTCTCCAGCAGCAGTGAAAATTATGACAGTAATGGATGTGCAGTGGAAAAGACAATCAGGGCTGTGGACCCTGCTAGAATAGCAATCTTGTTGGCTGTCTTCAGATTCCCTCCCTCTGTGCTTCCTACAAACTGGCAAGGCAGAGACGGACAAATGGCAACCCCAAAAGCCAAGCGCAAGATGGGTGCAGTTCTCAAACATGGACTAGGCAAACATGATCAGTCATTCCAGAAGAGAAGACATATCAGAAAACCTGGAGGGGTCTGCACAAAAGACCATCACAAGCTGACCTGCCTCAAAGCACTTACTGTGATTTTCCAGAAAGAGAAATGAAAAAAAGTCCATTATGATTCTGGCCAGTTATTGGGCTTTTGCCTCCTTTGTTCCATTGGCCTCACTCAAACACTTTCTTCTCCCAGATCTCAACTAAAACCACTTAACCATGCTTTTCCTTTAATAATAGCTATTTCTTTTCTTTTTTTTCAGAGCAAAAGTCTGCTCTTTTTACACTTGCTTTACAAGGCAAATTTAGCATACAGTTCAGTTGTATATCCTGATGTCAGCTTATTGAAGGCAGGTGCATGCTTTAATGGGCACAGAGGCCCCCTTCCAGACTATAAAAGAATACTGGGCATGTCCTCATGTGCAATATCTCTAAGTTTTTTATTCATAAACCTAAAAATATGAGCTGTTCTTTTGCCTATACACATTACAAGTGGGTGTGAACAGGCAGGCACTGTATTTCTACATTACACAGAGGTGGTATTAAAATTAGCTTTTTTTTCCCTAGCATATTGTCTTTATGTGACAGTAATGAGAAAAGGAAATGTTACTGTAATGTGGCACTTTCTTTGCTAACAAGAGAGAATCATGCAGGAAAATATTACGTGGTGAAGTGGCTTCAGCTAGCCCAAGTGCCATAATTTATGTAGTCTGGAAAGAGGTGATAGAGCATGCTGTCAAATAAAAAACCTCCATCTAATAGTTAGCATTCTTATTGCCTTCATAATATACAATGGACAGTAATGGAGAACAATTATCCTGTCTCTAACAAAATAAGCATGGTCCACATGACACTATCCTCCAAGATCTTTAGCGTGGTGTATTTTTTTATTTCGATAGATCTATACATAAAATGAGTCCACCTGTGGATGCTAGATGAACACTTTTACTTTCTCAAAGTCAAAGAAAATAATAGAGATTATATGGTTTATACAATTTCATAGAATCATAGAATCAACCAGGTTGGAAGAGACCTCCAAGATCATCCAGTCCAACCTATCACCCAACCCAACTAGACCATGGCACTAAGTGCCTCATCCAGTCTTCTCTTGAATGTCTCCAGTGATGGCGACTCCACCACCTCCCTGGGCAGCCCATTCCAATGGGCAATCACCCTCTCAGTGAAGAACTTCCTCCTAATATCCAGCCTATACCTCCCCTGGCACAACTTGAGACTGTGTCCTCTTGTTCTGCTGCCTCTTGTTCTCTTGCCTGGGAGAAGAGACCAATCTGTAGAGCTTTATTGTTCAGTCACCTCCTAGCGCTCTCTCACCAAAAAAAAAAAAAAAAAAAAAAAAAAAAGGAAAAAAGAACACATACAAATATTGAGTACCAAATCCTTTGCTGAACAAATTCTCCTGGATTTCTTATGCTGTGACTGTGCTTAGAATCATTCTCTGGGCTTGAGGATACCTGGCACCAAATGGCAGCTGTAGATGTGGTTGTGCTCTCTTTTCCTTTACATCTGGTGGTCCCTGACTCACGTTCATTCCCAAACTTTAAACATTTCTGTGGACAGCTACATGGTGTGGGCTGAATCTATACCAGAGACTCTGCTAACAGTTTTGCAGGGTGGACAACTGAACCGCTGCACAAGGACATGGCTTTGACTTGTTTCAGTTACTGCTGTAGATATCTTTGTAGGCTCACAAAAGTACTTATATGCTCTGGGAATCATTGAGAAAAAATGTTGCTGAATATCTTGAGATATAATCTAATCTTGAGTCAGTTCTGGTTTCCAGCTGCACCCTGATCTCATGCTGAGGGAATCCCAGCATGGGTGCAACCCCATCGCCTCTTTCCATTTTCTTTGTACCCTGTTTTTCCTCAGACAGGTACATAATCAAGTGTCTTGGAGACAAATTGCTATTTGCTTCATCCAGTCCCTGCACTAGGTGACCAGAGATGGCCTGACACAGGGCACAACCACAATGTCAGCTGAATGGGGTTGCAACCTGTGTAGATTTGGCCTTTACTGAGGTTTTAGTGAACACAAACAACAAAATAGGAATGAAACATGGCTGAACATGAGCCAGCAGTGTGCCCAGGTGGCCAGAAAAGCCAATGGCATCCTGGCCTGTATCAGGAATAGTGTAATCAGCAGGTTAAGGGAGGTTATTCTTCCCCTGTACTCAGCACTGGTCAGGCCACACCTTGAGTACCATGTCCAGTTCTGGGCCCCTCAGTTCAGCATAGATGTTGAGGTACTGGAACATGTCCAGAGAAGGGCAACGAAGATGGTGAGGGACCTGGAACACAAACTCAATGAGGAGAGGCTGAGGGAGCTGGGCTTGTTTAGCCTGGAGAAGAGGAGGCTCAGGGGTGACCTCATTGCTGTCTACAACTACCTGAAGGGAGGATGCAGCCAGGTAGGGGTTGGTCTCTTCTCCCAGGCAACCAGCAGCAGAACGAGAGGACACAGTCTCAAGTTGTGCCAGGGGAGGTATAGGCTGGATGTTAGGAGGAAGTTCTTCACAGAGAGAGTAGTTGCCCATTGGAACGGGCTGCCCAGGGAGGTGGTGGAGTCGCCATCACTGGAGACATTCAAGAGAAGACTGGATGAGGCACTTAGTTCCATGGTCTAGTTGATTGCTTAGGGCTGGGTGATAGGTTGGACTGGATGATCTTGGAGGTCTCTTCCAACCTGGTTGATTCTATGATTCTATGAAATTGTATAAACCATATAATCTCTATTATTTTCTTTGAGAAAGTAAAAGTGTTCATCTAACATCCACAGGTGGACTCGTTTTATGTATAGATCTATGATTCTATACAGTGGTAGAATGTTCAGAGAAGATGGGCACTGACAATGTGCCCATGGACTTTGTCTCAACACAAAGGGAACCAGAGAGAAACTTTGTTTTAGATAAACAGCACTCAATAGTTGAGTGGATCAGCTCTGTAAATGTCTCCCTGAGTTTTCCAGACCACTATGTAGGGAAATAGCCCAATACAGCATGCTAACTAATGAAACAGTGTCAAAGAGAACAATTGGCTGGAACTGGCTTTAGCACATCACATTCCTTCCCAGTGACTGGAGATGCCCAGAGTCATAATAGTGAGTCGAAGAATCACAGAATATCTCAAATTGGAAGGGGCCCAGATCATCAAGTTCAATTCTCTGCTCCTCACAGGACTACCTAAAAATAAATCATATGACAAAGGCATTATCCAGAAACTCCTTGAAGTCTGACATGTTTGGTGCCGTGACTATTTTCCCAGAACCCCAGTTTCAGGAACTGACCAACCTCTCAGTAAAGAATCTGGTCAGAGAACATTGGTCTCTATCAGGAAGACTATACCTTTTCCTTCCACTTAGCAAAGACTGCAGCACTGTGGAGCACACCCTCTGAATTTGGGCTTAATCATACCAGGTGTCAAGATATTTGTGATCCTTAAGTCTTGCATAAATGCAAGTTGTACCTAGAATCTTTCATTTGATCATCTCTTAATTCCAGTCATCTTACCTAGGGTGACATCAATGTCATGTTGCGTTCTGGTTCAGTTGGTGATTACATTCACTTATTTAGGAGGCTATTTTTTCATTTTCTGAAATGCAAATTTAAAGGACAGCACATTTCACTGAACTCATGGGTTGTAAGATCACTCCATTATAAAGTCCTGTACTTCATGGAAAACACAGGGCTGTAACACAGCAGATCCATCTTGAATCTCTGCCAAGGAGCAGAAGGCCCTTGTACTGGCCTAAAATTGGCATTTGATCACATATGTATACCCTCACAGCATGGATAGGAGATGAACTTGGGCTCCAGCCACAGCTCAGACCCAGGCCTACTTCTTAGCTGAACATACCTGTCATTACCATACTATACCATACATCAGATCAAGCCCAATCAAATTCTTTATAAACATTTTATTCTGTTCTTAAAAGATTTGGAATTCACTTGGGCCTCCAGAAAACAGACAGAACAACCTACTCATCCAGTAAACAAATGGACAAAATGGTACCACTCTAAAACTTGAGGAGTACAGCCACATCACTTCTGTGCTTATACCTCCTCATCTGTCAAAGAACATGCTTCTTAAAAGAGCTATGTAGTTCTTCCCCTGAAAGCTGCAGCATTTCTGCTTATGCAGTTAATGCATGCAATGAACTTCACAAAATTTTATCCCCTGCTTCATCACTATTGCATCACAGGAGTCTGATGGGAATGTCTTACTCAAAAAGCTCTGTTATACCTGTATCTATTTTTTGCCTTCCTTTCCTGTGTCCAGTGTTTTCACTGGTAACTGAATAGGCATATGTAAACAACCTGTTAGCTGCTGGAAAGTTTTATCACTCTTCCAGACCTCCAAGTGTATCCAAAGGAACAGCAGACACAGAAATTTAGAATGGTCATTTTTATCTATCTATCCAAGGCTGACAGAATCGAGATTGGAAAGCCTGTTATTGTGTACATGCATAATTCACAAGGCAGAAAAATGTTCATCTTTGATGTCTTACCAACCATGCAAAATGCAGAAAAAAATTTGTTCAAGGCTACCTTGATGGTATCTGTGCTCCTTAGCTGTGTTAGAAACTTGTCCTTTGAAATCCCATGAATTCTCTAATTTCACATTTATTCTATGGGCTAAAATTCATTAAAGCATAGTTCTGCTCCAAGAAATGACTGTAAAATCAGCACCTTTTCACTCTGTTTATCTTCCCCGTGCATGTATTCAGAGACATCTCTTCTTCCATTACTGATAATGGGAGGTGGTTTTCTGGTTTATTCCTTTTATCCCTACAGAGGTCATACTGGTAAGATCGCTATATATCATTAACAGCATTACAAAGCCAAGCACTAGCTCCCACATGAGACAGAAAGATAGACATATGAACTGGAGACAATGGGGCAGCACAACCCAAGCATCTGAAAGATGAACAACATTTGCCCTGGGGCTGAGGAGGTTCAAGACAACAGGACTACTTTAGCTTTCATTTCTCTTGCTGAGTTTGTAGCTCTGACAGAGGGCAGAGAGAGCTTGTGTCTTCACAAAATGGAAGGTTTTTAATTGGAAATACCTGAATTACAATCATATGTGACATCCCTTTAATAATTTTTCTGATCACAGCTGAACACTGAAAAATTAGATTTGAGACTGTCCTTGTCACCAAAACACACTCTCTACTTCTAGAGGTGATCCCATTTCTGAGCCCAGCAGAAATGTCAGGCAACAATTTCACGGGCAGCTGATCCAGTGTAAACATTTCACTTCCACTTAAAATAGGGCTTCTTACTCTTCCTCTCCTTCACACTCCTCTCCCTTCCCTTGTTTTACTAGAAAGATTTTCCATAAGGGTGGCTGCTTAAATCAGTTCACATGAGGGCCTGATGAACCAGCACAAAGTAAACAGCAAGATGACCAGGAGCAATAGAGGAGGGTGGAAGAAGGAGGAACCTTAGCCTTTCAGCAACAATAAAGAACATTCACTGCCTGTCAGGGGGCTGCCACCTAAATTAGATGTGAAGGGCTGGGCAGTGCCTTTATTTTTCCACTGACACTGGCTTAGACATCCAGCTTCTACACAGCTACACTTAGGTGAGATCAGTCCCCACCAGAAGCACTTGAACTGCAAAGGTAGGATGGACTTGATTTTTTTTTATCACATTTCAGTCAGGGACATGTCTTCAGGCCCTTTTCAATCCCCACTCAGGAATACTGCAGTGACGAACAAAAGAATAAAATGCAAGAAAATATTTACAGAGGACCCTGGGATTTTAGCCTGATTCTGGAGTACTCAGAGTGCAGGCATCCCCAGTAGGACACTCAGGGACCTGACAGAACTCATATCTATTTTAACTTATTTCTACTTTAATTTATATTTTTATAGGAAAATTAACTCCATATATTCAAAAGAGCTGACAAAGATAAGAGAGACAACTCCACTGTTTCAAAGGAGGAGAAGGCTGATGCCAGGAATTGAAGGCATGCTGACTGGCATAGTATGTGGTAGGGCTAGATGTTCAATAATATTTATGCACCAAAAGCAGATCAGATAATCTGCAAGAGATGAAAATGTGTCCTTTGACTACTCCCTTCAAAGACACTGGTCTCTGTTTGCTGATCTGATTCAAGTGAGATTCCCACAAAAATGCTGGTGGAAAATGAGGAAATTAAACACAGCATCTTTTGTGAGTACACATTTGTGTTACTGACTTCGATCTTCTAAAGATGGAAGAAGAAAGGACTTCATGACAAGCCTGCACCTCTTGAGGCTGTTTCAGCATAACTGTCTCTCACTTGCTGAGCATATTGCAAATTTGGTCTCATAAAATTTGTTCAAGCCATTTTTATGCCAATGGAACAGTAGATCTGCAAAAAGACCAACATGATATATATGAAATGGAAAATACCAAAAGTTCAAATAGGAAAGCAATAGAATTCAAGTGCACAGAACAAGAAAAAAATTCATAATAAATAAATAAATAAGAAGGTGCAAAAAATGCAACAAGTGCATCTTGGAGAAATGAGGTTGGATTTTTTCTCCATGGTCCAAGTGCAGTTAGATTTCCATTTTGATGAAGTAGCTGCATGCTGCATGCCTAAGTGAATTGTCCTCGAAAACCTTATGTGGTATTTTATATGACTCTCATACAAAAAAATATTTGCACAATACTGATTTAAAATCTTCTGTGCTTTTGAAGATAGTCCCAGGGTCCTACAGTTGAGGCTGCATGCATTTGTGATTACCAAAATTTGTATTTCTCTTTAATGCTAGGTTAACAGTTGGGCTTGATCATCAAGGTCTCTACCAACCAAAGTGATTCTATGATTCCATGAATCAAAGGTGGTCATTCTTTATTGGAACAATATCATTTGATGCTAATAAGCAACTGATACTTCTATTGCTGAACACTGCAAGTATCTTTTCCTTTTAAACACGATCTTTTAAGGGAGCCATTCACAACATGCCTTGGTAAGAAACATTTTTCTTGGGTTTTCTCCAACCATTCTTGCTAATGTGCTAAGTTCTTCCATCCATTACCTTAGGAATAGGCAACATGCTTTAATCTAGATGGTGGTTTCCTGTCCCTTGATGATCTGGTTCTTTAGCAAATCTTTCTGTGTTAGGTTTTGGTTTTATTACTAACTGACTACATGAGGACTTAAAAATTTTGTGCAGCCAAAGTAGGTGTGGTGCTATTTATAAATCAAGGGCAAGTTATGCAGTTTTCACAAGGTGGTTTATATTGCATATTTGAAATCTGGAGGTGTTTCAGGAATGTATCATAAAACCACCTTCCATAAACTGTCTCTCAGGAAACAGCAATGATAACAGAGGCAGACAGATCTCACTTTAAACAAGTTACCTTGTACTCTTGATTTACTAAATTTCTGGAATTTGTTTTTACCAGATTTAAAATCTCTCCAACTTTTTGAAGTCTTATCAGCTGAGTTTTCAGAAGATTCACTTCACTGCTAAATTACCAAACACTCAATAATGCGAGACTATATAGCCATATAAATCTTGCCTCATAAATTTTACAGATTTATGAAAATCCTAATTGTATACCATGCACTGAATAGAAGTACAAGAAATTCCATATACATATTAATTAAGCTGCCAGACCCTAAAATGGTGAATTTCTAACTGCCAGAAAAAGATTTGACATCTGTGCAATTTAGTGAACATGCACTGTAACTTTTCTGGATTTTACCTCACTTCTTATTTCCCACAGAAGAAATGTGTGCAAAGCTTCATGGCTGACAATGTGGGTGTTAGAAGCCTGAAAAGGATGAAACAAATTGGAAAAGTAGAATGAAAATATATAAAAACCTGTAAAATTACTATGTTCCCTCACTGTAGGCAAGAGCTATATTTAGATCTCATGACCACAATGAGACATTGGTCTGAAGATGAAGGACAAATTTCAATACATGTTCATTACTTTAAAGAAATTACACCTTGGAGTAAGCCTTTTATATTGAAAAAGTACAGTAGTAAAAAAAAAAAGAAGAAGAAGAAGCAGCAGAAGCTTTTGTACAAAAACTAGTTTACCTTTCCTACATTCATCTGTGTTAATTTTGCCATTATTTAATATATCTGTGTAAATAAGAAATGCCTTTCACAGCTGAATTTCTCCATTTGCTCCATCCTTCAGTGACGTCAGTTCACAGGATCATGACTGGTTGTTGTGTAAAGCAGCCCTGGGATAGTTTTGTTTTATTTAGATACCCTGAAATATTTTTCATGCTTGTTCATTACTCAAGGTCTAATAAAACCTACCTAGCATCTGACATTTATGTCACTCAGGGATTTTTATGGAAGACCTTGAAGATCCAAAATGAATGGCTAGGATACCATAGACAAAATGCAGATACCTATTCTTCATGAAGGAGCATTTCTTCCAACTGCTTCCTAAGTATTTTGAGTTCAATGTGTGTAAAACGAAACACAGCACAGAAATAAAATACAAACAAAATTATTTTATTCCTCTATATGATTCTAATTCCTTCTTCCTCACACTAATGTTATAAACACACTGACCAGATCAATATCTATTGAAAACCATCTGGATTTGTAACAATAAATGTAAACAAACAGCCATAAACCAGAAAATCAGCATTAACAAAAATAAATATTTCCCAGATTCTTTTACTATAGACAGAGATTATTCCTTTGAGGAACCTTTTTTATGTAATTGTTTAGAAAAATTTCATTATGAACTTTAGATTAAAATGGGAAATTATATTAAGGACTTTAGATTATATACCAATAGAACTTGAAATTAATATGTTATGAAGCACACCATGTCATAGTAGCATAAAAAAGTAATTATGATAGGAAAATATATTTTTTAAAAAAATTCACTAGAACCAAATTCAATCCAACAAGTTCAGTTTCCATCATGGTGCACTTGATATGGAGACAGAACAAATACTAAAATTTCAAAAGGAACTGCCTCCTCTCCCTCCTCTCCCCACTTTCAGACATGTCTCCCACAGACCAGCTCTGTGGGCTGGTTTAGTGAATAGAGCTAGAAGGGTCTGACAGGAGGCAGGAACCAGCTCAAGGTAAGAGTCAGGAGTGAATGCCAAAGAGCCAGGGGGCAGCAAGGAGCTGAACTGTTGCTTGTTGGGTAGGATGGCCATCTTCCCCTGTAAGGGAGTACCCTCAGCTCTCCCACACCGCAATCCTACTTATGCACCACTACACCAGACCTGACAGGCTCTGGAGTTTACTGCCAAAGCAAAATCACAAAGACTTCTTAATGAAGTTAAAATGCACATGAGTCTCAATGGGCCTTACAAAGAATTTGGTAACTTTGCACTTCATTACAGATAGGAAAAATAAGAGATTAAGAAGTCATTAGGGTAGAGTAGGCATCAGAAGTCATGTTCAGATGAAAGCTAGTCCTGTCCTCTGGCTTCCAGGCCAGAGTTATGATCATGATTAGGACTAAAGAGCCTAACATAACCAGACAGGCTAATTGTGCTGCATCCATCAGAGCCCAGAATGGCTAAGGAAAGGACTGGAGATGGTGGAATTTGGCACTGCTGTTGTGAACATGAAGTTGGATATGACTCCTGGTTACAGGTGAGTTTACATGTGACTGCCAAATTCCAATCTGATATGTCCCTATCCTACCTCTCACCTTTGTGCAATGAGGCATCAAAATCATAATAACTAAAATGATGAACAACAGCCAGATACTCAAAACCTTGAAATCTTTTCCTAAAGCTGAGCAAAAAAAGTTGTATTCAGAGAGACTGCAGCCTGTCTTGGATGCTGCTTGTTTGTCAGAGGCCACCCAACCACTCAGTACAGTGAAAAACTCACCCCCATTCATACAGGCATCTTCCAAGCAGCTGAGGTTCCCATAAAAAGGCTTTGGACTGTTTTCTGTCTCAGTGTCTCTGTGTTACTCTACTACCAGGGTTGGTTGCTTCCAAGTGGATGGAGAGCTGGAGGTTAAAGGGTGACCCTGAGACTGGCTCTGCTCTCACCAGTGGCATGCAGCTCCAGGGGTGAACACAATTAAATAGAGCTGGGGGCTGGCAACAAGGTCCATCAACAGCCCCCAGCCACAGCAGGTCTGAGGTCTGTGCTGGAAGCTGTGCCAGGGACCGGGCTGAAGACTAGCACTGCTGAGGTGTTGCTGAGGCAGAGACTGAGGGCCCCAGAGAGATGAAATGGGGTTCCTGGACAATAGGCAGGGTTGTGGAAAGGGACACATGAGGTGCTATTAATGACATCTCTGTGTAGAGACCATGGTTTATAATCCACAGACAGGGCATTCCCAGTTGCAGAAGTTATTTCCCATAGGTAGCAGATGGAAGACATAGCCATGCACAGGGCACTGGTGCAGAAGTTGTTCAGGGCTGGCCCTGTGTGAGTTGCTGGGTGGCTTTAGGCCCTGCAACTGCTTTTTTTGGCTGAAAACACAGAAGAAAAGAGGCTTCATACATAGTTAAATATTTTCTGAGAGTTTTTCAGACCTACAGTCTCATAGGCCAGGTTATTGATTGAGACAGATAATCTTAAAGACTAAGGCAAGGAAGTGACTGAGGTAACAAAGAACAAAAACCCACCTTTTTTAATAAAGAAAAAAAAACTTAGGTTGCAAAGGAAAAGTAAAAGCGTAACAGGAAGATAGAGAAGATGGATATGCAAGGATGAAAGGAAATGTATCTTGTCTCAGTTGAAGAAACACTAGAGACCATCAGGCCCAGGAATCCCAACATAAAGAGGTCTGTAAGAGAGAGAAGACAAAAGAAAGGTGACATAAATCCTAAAATACAACATAACATGGGTAAGAAGCAGAAGAATGGGACTGAGGACTACTAGCAAGGAAAAAACATTGAGTTTCTTAAGCAAATGGATCTATAGAGCAAGGATGTGCTAACTGCCACGCAGGGACTAGGGTATGACATATGGCAGCTCTGTTATTATTGTAAAGAGAGAGAAGGCCAGGAGTGGCTTAGGAAGCTGAAGTCAGCAGGACTCCAACTTTCAGGTGAAGTCCTTCAAAATACAAATGTAAAATGTTCCCATCACCTGAAGGTCTCAGATCTTCTCAAGTAAACAATGGAGGGATTTCTTCACCAAAGAGTCATTCCACCATCCAGACCTGATCATGTTTTAGGCCTACAGAGAAGCTTTCCACATAAGTTAGATTAGAAAGTAGTGATCATGAGGCAATTCTGGTTTACACGATGCGAGTTTGAAAGAAGGTCAACAAGAACAATGAACCCCACAATTCATCAGCTGATAATGTTTAAATAAACAAGACAGATATTTTCAGGTTGTGTCTAAAGGAAAAGCTGGCATGTGGATAGACAGTGGCACAGGCAGAGGGCTAGCAGACTGCCTTGAGATAGGTCCCAAGCCACAAAACGAGAGAAGCCTGAAACACATTGAAGCCACTGCATGGAGGAGGTGCCTTTGAGTTTGCATGGGTTGGAGAGGGAGGATCTGCTCAGCAAAAGAACAAAGAGTTATGAGAGTACAGGTGGCTGTCTAAGACTGTTGTGAATAAGAAAGCTGAAGTAATGCTGGCTTTGAGCCTAAATGAGTGGTGAATCCTTGAATACGCTATCCACCAGTCTTCACGTTTTGGTAGAACCAGATGAGGGATGGGTCCCCAGTGACACAGACGACAAAAGGCCTGAATCTCCCCACTTCCAGCTTTATTCCATTCCCCCTAGTCCTATCACTACCTGATAGCCTAAAAAGTCCCTCCCCAGCTTTCTTGTAGGCCCCCTTCAAATACTGGAAGGCCACAATAAAGTCTCCTTGGAGCCTTCTCTTCTCCAGACTGAACAGCCCCAACTCTTTCAGTCTGTCCTCATAGGAGAGGTGCTCCAGCCCTCTGATCATCCTGGAGGCCCTTCTCCGGACATGTTCCAGCATGTCCATATCCCTCTTCTAATAAGGGCTCCAGAACTGGACACAGTACTCCAAATAATGACCTCCACGCAGCACAGGGTTGCAAAGTGCTGAAAACACCCTTTGGTATTCAGTTAGGCGTAGGCAGATGAGGACCCTGACAGTGTGTCTTCTGCTAACATTTTCACTATGCTATGAAAACTAGAATTTAGCATGGGATTCTGGCAAATCCACCATACCAAAAAGTCCAAGAAAATGGAAAGCATAGTCCTTAATGTGGAAGGAAAAGGAATGATCCACACATTCAGTATCTGACAGCTTGAACTCAATGCCATGCACAACTTAAAAATTAAATATATGAAGGGAATAATTAAAGACACAGAGACAAATAGAAAACAGGATAAAAGGTTACCAAAAGTATCATACAAGGTTCAAAAGAACTCCTGTTCTGAAAGATTAAATTAAAATAATAAATTTATGTGGGAGATATAATCTTTCTTTGTAAAACTAATCTGGAATAAGTGGGGATTAATATAAGAACTGTAAGGTGCACAAGGAACCAACTAAAGACAACCAACAAGTGGGGAAGTACCTTGCCACAAAAATGTTGGCTTGAAAATGAAATTTTCTGATAACAGAAATCTGGAAAACATTCTTATCAGGGAGGAGAATCTGAATAAACAGGAAGAACTAGACGACCTTAAGAAGTGAAGCAATTGCAATGGGTTAACATGTAATGGTATTAAATGGCATGCTCTGTACCTAAAGATTCCTAAAACAGATTTATGCAATAAACTAGAAGCACATCAGTTTGAAAGTTGAGAACGTCCTGAATGTGCTAACTGTCCACAGGATCTGTTGCCAATGTAGTTCAACAAATACTTAGGCAGTGCAAACCTAAAATGTACCAACAGCTGTTTCTAATACAGTTAGGAAAGTATCAGTACTACTGTTTAAGTCCTGTGAGATCATGTTTGGACTACTGCATACTATCACAAGGAAAAATTCTTCCACCAGTTATTAGGCATCTATAAGGTGGTTAAGCTGGTATGTCCCCTTTCATCAAAGGGAAGTAATAAAACCAGAAATAAACTACCTGCTTTCATTTGCAAAAAACATGGATGTCATAAAACTGTGATTAATTCTATTCACATTAGGATTAATCCTAATCTAAACAAGATGAGGCATTTTAGTAAATAAGTCATGCAGGGTTCCTTTGTATACAGTGAAGAAATGTCTAGAACATCATGAGGTTCAGCAAAGCCAAGTACAGGGTCCTGCACCTGAGTCAGGACAATCCTCATTATCAATACAGGCTGGGGGATGATGTGAGAGAGGATTTAGGATGAACTGGTGGACAAAAAGCTGGACTCGAGCCAAAAATGCACTCTTGCAGCCCAGAAGGCCTATCATATCCTGGGCTGCATCAAAAGAAGGATGACCAACAGATCAAGAGAGGTGATTCTGGCATTCTACTCTGCTCTGGTGAGACCTCACCTGGAGGTATGGGCCTCAGGTATAGGACCCCCAAACACAAGAGAGAGATAGAACTGCTGGAGCAGGTCCAGAGGAGGGCCACAAAGATGATCAGTGGGCTGGAGCACCCCTCCTAAAAAGACAGGCTGAGAGAGTTGGGTTCGTTCAGCCTGGAACAGAGAGAGCTCCAGGGAGAGCTTATAGTAATCTTCCAGTATGTAAAGGAGGCCTGTGACAAAGCTGAGGTGGAACTGTTCACAAGGGCAATGGTTTTAAACTATAGAAGGGTATATTTAGATTGGACATTAGGAAGAAGTTCTTTACTATGAGGGTGGTGGAACACCGGAAGAGGTTTCCCAGGGTGGCGGCCCCATCCCTGGAGACATTCCAGTTCAGGCTTAATGGGGCTTTGAGCAGCCCAATCTGGTTGGGGATGTCCCTGTTAACTGCAGAAAGGTTGGAACAGATGACCTTTAAAGGTCACTTCCAACCCAATGCATTCTATGATTTTGTGATTCTGTGATTAATATCAGCCTGTAATAGTGTCTAATGCAAAGGCTTATGGAGGTCTCTTCTCTTTCTCTGCTTTGAGTATAAAGGTGGCCAGAGCTGAACACCTTAGACATGAAAATAGGTGAGGTGAATCTGGGTCAGGAAGAGAAGCTAATGAGCACTGTCTGACCCATGGAATGAGTTTTGCCAGGAACAAAAACACATAAATTGACTTGATAAAGTCTGAAAACAAAAAGATGTGCTATCACAGCCATGAGGGTTTACAGCCATAGTGCAAAAAGAACTAACAAGTTTTAAGACGGAGCCTAGCTCTGAATGAGACTAGCAAAGACAAAAACATGATTTAATGAGTCTTTTCTGTCCCATGGTGCTATGTTTAAACTTTGCTAATTATCCACTTGCTGTTTAATCAAATTTGTGCTTTGCCAGCTATTTAGAGATAGTCATTCAATAAGATAGAAAACTTTATGACTTCACAGTACTTACAGTATATTTATAGCTTACCCCTTCCTAAAGTAAAACACTATGTAAACAAAAGTGTCCGAGACTACTCCATTCATATTTGTTAGTGGCTGGCAAACCACAGTGTTTGTCAGTTTGCTAAAGTCATCTTTGTTTTACCACTGCTTTTCTTTGTCTCTCTTCTAGTCACTAACTGACTAAGATTCTGGCTGAAGTTAAGTATCAATACTAAAATGTTGTGAAAAATATTAATACACTCTAAATAAACATATTGTCCATGTCAGTAAATGCAATTTATGTTCTCAAATTAGCAGTGGAGATCTTTGAAAACACCCTGCAGAGGAAATGACAGAACTTCATATTAAATTGTCCTGCTTGGTATAAGGCTATTCCATTATTATGGATTGTATGTCCACACAATTCTTCCTTAAATACTGTATGTTCCTGCACATGTGTTTCTCAAATAGTGTATGAATCTTCATTGTTTTGCAAACCTGTGACCTAGTCTAGCATTAAATCATAAAATAAGAAATAAGGCAGTTAAAACTCCATGCTATATATCCATACAGCTGTTTACATTTTGCCTCTTTATTAAATATAACATCTAACATGGGACATTAAGAATCATCAGATTCCTGTATCCTTTCAAGATCTCATGATTTTCAGAAAGAATAAGAGGGAGCACTAGAAGACTAGGTGATTCTCCCCCTCTCCTCCACTCTGGTGAGACCCCACCTGGAGTACTACATCCAGTTCTGAAGCCCCTATTACAAGAAGGATCTGGAGGTGCTGGAAGGTGTCCAGAGAAAGGCCATGGGGATGATCAGAGGGCTGGAGCACCTCTCCTATGAGGACAGACTGAAAGAGCTGGAGCTGTTCAGTCTGGAGAAGAGAAGGCTCCGAGGTGACCTTCTTGTGGCCTTCCAGTATCTGAAGGGAGCCTACAAGAAATCTGGGGAGGGACTTTTTAGGCTATCAGGTAGTGATAGGACTAGGGGGAATGGAGCAAAACTAGAAATGGGTAGATTCAGACTGGATGTTAGCAAGAAATTTTACACCGTGAGGGTGGTGAGACACTGGAACAGGTTGCCCAGGAAGGTGGTAGAAACCCCACCCCTGGAGGTTTTTAAGGCCAGGCTGGATGTGGCTCTGAGCAACCTGATCTAGTGGGAGGTGTGCCTGCCCATGGCAGGGAGGTTGGAACTAGATGATCCTTGAGGTCCCTTCCAACCCTAACAATTCTATGATTCTATGATTTGCTTATAATCACTTTCTTCCCAGGCTCTAACCACAGAATTATCCTTTATTGGCCAGAGGATTGGGATTGAGTCTTTTACCTCCTGCACTTCTTTCTTGCTAATGCAAGATCAGATATAAAATCAAGGATAAAGCTTTCTTTCTAGGTATATAGCAGAGTCATTATGAAGATCCCAGCAGGGTAGAAAATTCCCAGAAAACAGATAACATATTTGTTGTGGTAACTTCAATATTCTGCCTGATAGTGCCCATGCTCCCTCATGCCTCCCTGTAATGTCTGACCCATAAGAAGTCTGCCAACCAGTTACAATTGGTGGGCAGTAGAGCTACTGTTTGACCTCAGCAGTTACACACTACAAGGTATTTTTTCTAAGAAAATCAAGCATCTGTGATTGCAGTGTCAGGCTCCCCTGATAACTCCTGAAGCCACTACCCAACTTCAGCCAAACCCAGAAGAGTTTCAAAAATAAATTAAGTTCCTGCAAGTCTATGGGGGAGTGGTGGTGAGATAATGGAGGAAGAGTCCCAAGGTTGTCCCTCTGCAAAGGAAAGAGCAGGACAGTGCAGAGGAGTTGCAGCATTTGGTACAATTTGCTGTGGAGCAGCAACCTGCAGATAAGTATCCTGACAAGCAAAACCCAGCACCATGTTTTACTCTTGAAAGTCAAATTCAACTCTGATCTGAAAAGACGCAGAGAGTGAACTCCCTGTCTTAGCATCTTTCTTTGGTATGCCCACCCAGCCGAATCACAGATGAATAAATAACCAGATAATATGACTACTGCTTTCCCCTTTTCTTTGCCTTACAAGAAACAAAATGCACATCCTTCTGATGTGTCCCCTCAAGAAAGAATTCTCACTACGCTAGAGAGATTGTAGTTTCTTCTAAAATTGACCTCAAATGCTGCAACATACACAAGTGATACTATTTGAATAATGACAATCATAGAATCACAGAATGTTGTGGTTTGGAGGGGATCTTTAAAGGTCATCTAGCCCAACCCCCCTGCAGTAAGCAGTGACATCTTTAACTAGATCAGGTTGCTCAAAGCCTTGTCCAACCTGACCTTGAATGTTTCCAGGGATGGAACTTCAACCACCTCCAGCTAACCTGTTCCAGTATTTCACCACCTTTACTGTAAAAAATTTGTTCCTTGATCATAATAGACTTCTGCGGAGGTCTCTAAGAGAAAATAAATAAAATCGTCATAAGAAAACAAGGTCTAAATTATAGTATAAATTTGAACTAAAAATACAGAAGTTGAAGCTTTCTGTACTTCTCTTGTTAATAAACCCTCACTCAGCTTTCCTCTTTCAAAGAAGACAATGAGGTGACTGAATTGGAAAAGTTCAGTGTCAGTTTTCAGAGAATGGGGTACAAGACCTTTGTATGTTCAAGGTAATCCTATTTTACAGCATCACCAGCGAAGGAGTAGATTTCAGGGAATGTTTGAAAGAAGGATTCTTAATTCCACCTCCAGTTTAACACAACCGGTTCTTTGATGCTTATGGGTGCGTTTAAATTAAGCAGAATTCTCACAGACCTGCTTCTGTGTCAGATAGATTCCCATATAATCAAACTCTCCAGGGAAGAAGGGAAAATGTTTTATTATTTCATGCAAAAACTTTCTGTGGAAACTGCTGGAAATAATTCCAGTTCAGGGACAGGATCAGAGAAAACCCTTGAAATCTGACAAATACCAAAGGCTGAAAGGGAAGGAGCTGCACCTCAGAGGTGGAAGGAAAGAATCTCCCAAGAACAAACCACAATCAACATGTCATCTAGGCAAATTAATATGCCTACTCCCAGACAGAGAATTTTTTTGAAAGGGAGGGAGAAGGGGTGCTATATTGATTTATAGATATACTTCAGAATTCAGGGCTTAATGGTACTTTAACCATGCAAGCTTGTTTATGATACCACTTCTTTTATACATTTCAGACCTTCCTTCCTTGAAATCTCAATCTTCAACCTTGAAATCTTCAAAATGACATCTATTGATGCTTCAGAAAGTACAGAAGAGAGGTAGAATGCAGACTGCAAATGCAGAGTTTAGGATCATTAACAGAAAGAAAAACATGAAGTGTGGTCCGCTCCCAGACAAATCATTTATGCTTTTTTACTTCCTGATTCATCTATCAAAGATAACTGGGAGAAAAACAACAACCCTATTTATACCTCCACATGGATGCCACCCACTGGGCAAAGGCCTGGCACCTTCCCACAGGTGTCATTTTCCTGGACCCATGTCAGACACTTGTAGTCAACAAGGAAACCCTTGGAAAGAGGCAGCATGGGGCAGAAGCAAGGCTGATGCTGGCACGCCAGCTCTGTGCCCACCTCATATCTTAACACCCCTCCTTCTCCCTGCCCTTTGGCTGTCCCAGATGTGATGGGCAGGGTGTTTTACTGAGCAGGCCCTACCATAGGCATTGAAAGCAGAGATTTTTTTCCTCTTGTGTGTTTGCACAACACCTAGCAGACAGGGCTTTCAGCAGAACTATTGGAATAAAAACTTGAAAATAGAAAGTAGCAGCAGAGCTGCAGATATTCTGCTTTGTCTTCTGGCACATTTACACTGAGTCTAGCAATTTTGAAAGTTCACTGTGTTACCAGGGAGTTCCTTGAATGTCACAGCTCCTTGCTCTGATAAATTAGTGTCTAATCCTAAAGGTGGCTCATTGGTTTTCAGTATTAGGCCCTTAATCTCCTTCCTTAGCTCAGGAATCTTCTCACCGTGCACCCAGAGAGATCATCAGTCATTCTTTTACACAGAGATACTAAACAACATCCCATTTTTTACTGAAGATGTCAAAGTGTCTGTCTAAACATCTTCTGGTTTTGCCCTGAAACTGATACTGGTTGAAAGTGTCCAGCTCTTCCCTAAATTCTGACAGTTAGCTAACAACAAATAAAAAACAGCCTGGTGATTTACTGTGTCGATCCCACATTGTTGTGCTCTGTGTTTCTTTAAGAAAGGTGTGAGTATATGTGTAAGAGTCTTGAAATACAGTGGTTGCCATGGCAATTATCTGTGTTTAGAGAGTGGAGGGGAGTAAAGTTCCATGTAAGTGGCCAGAGTAGAGTGCAAGTTAAACATGCCTCTTTGCAGGTCTAAATTATGTACTTTTCTCCCCCCCACTAAAAATATTTTTGAAAATATGCATAGATTGCCTGATGAACTCCAAACTATTCTTGAAACAATGCCAGCTTTTTTTTTTCTTTCCCCTAAGTATCCTCACTTGCCTGTAAGTTCTGGGAGAGTAAAGCATAAGGCCACGGGACAGGGAAAATAGGAGTTTGTCTGAGCAGAGACTTTGCAGAATTGCCCAACCATGCTCCCATCCAGGAGCTTGCTTATCTGGTTCATTTCTCCTTAATGGGACTGCGTGCATTACTCTTGCAAAACTAACAGATCAAAAATACAGGTATAGCTAAATGGTTGTAAACTTAATTGGAAGCGAATGTTATAAAACTATAAATCACCAGGACAAATATCCCTCAGCATTTATATTGCGCTTTGCATTTTCTAACTACTCTCAGAATTTGTTTTGAACAAATGTCCATTGTCCCTGGAGGTGGAAAGTCTACTCCACAAATCTTTTTCCTTGTGTTCTCTCTTATTTTCACCTATCATCCTAGATTTTTTCCCTCTTTGCCTCACCTCTACGATAAAGGCATGATTCCCAACCTCCAACATTCATGCACACCGCTTGTGTATTTATTTGCCAGGGATTCAACTCTTGATGCTGTCTCTGAGGCCCCACACAGAGCTCTTTTGCTTTCCCAAGGGAATATTCTAATGCTTAAGGACAGTGATCATGAACACAAATTGTGTAGTCTGATGGCTGCCTGCTCTGCTTTAGCAGGGGTATTGTTCACTCCAGACTCCACAAAACGAACTGTGATTTTCAGAATGTTCACAGATGAGACTGCACGCCACTCCTCCCAGAAATGGTCTATGATGGACACAGACAGGGTAATGAAACTAAAGCACATACTTTGCCATAGGCCTCTGTAAGGCATAGTAGTAACACTACAAATGTCAATGACAATGACAAAAGCCATTCTGTGAAGCTTAGTTAGAATTCACATACAACACGTACAAGTGCCACTTGAGTATCTAGCCAACTCAACAAAGGAATTGATACCATGACAGTTTGACATGGCCACTCTTAAAAACGTGTTACTAGGGGCTTCTTTAAATATCAATGGGTAAATTGCAAGGTGGAACTACATAATTAGGTTATTTTGAAGACGGAGATCCTGAGGCTCTGCTGGTTCCCTAGCAGCTGTTAGTAAAGGAGCCATGGGTTCCAGCAGCTCTGAGCTAGGGAAAGGGAGATATATTTACTCCTAGATCCTGCATTACCACATTGGCTGACACTGAAGTATTTTCATCCTTCATTTTCCCTCCTTTACCACTGTTTCAAAAAGTTATAATAATGTTCTGGAAAAAAAACAAAACAAAACAAAACAAAACAAAACAAACACCAAGATTTTTCTTGTGAGCTCAGGAGTAAGCTTTACCAAAGAAACAGAAGTGATTTTGTCCTTGCTTCTCTGTGTTTGCCCTTCAGTTTTACACAAGGTAATTGCTGACATTGATAAACAATTCTGCTGATGAAGCAAGGAAAGCAAAATATTACCAAAACAAGATCACAGTTTATTAAGGTGTGTGACCCTCATGATGGCTCTGTGGCAAAGTGGTTTGTTTGGTAAATATACTCCCTTCTGGTAGGCAGTGTGGGAAGGGTGGCATTTTAGGAGAGATCTAGACAAGAAAAGGTTGATGAACAGGTGGAGAATCGATATGGGAAAGGTCTTTCAGGAATACAGGTGTACTACCATCAGTGGTGTAAATATGCCCTACAGGTGAATTGTGTCCTCTGCCACGACATTAGGGATGGTTTTTCCAGACCCCAAAGAATGGCAGGCCACAAGCATCACACCATCTACTCACCTGTAAAGAATGCAGTGCACTAACATAAACTTCTCTCTGAGCTACACTGGTCCATTAACACAACCATTCAATTGAAAGACTTTCCCAAAATCACCATCTCAGAAAAATGACATTTTACAACTAGGTGATGCATTCTCTTCCCTACCATTTTATTTACTAATCAGTTATTGCTCTTCAGACCATTCTTTTGACATATCTGATTCAATGAGCACAGGAGCATGAGACTCACCGGACGATCCAGTGAGGCTGTGTCATTGGTTACAATATCTCAGAGCACGTTAGATGCTTCTCGGGTTCAACAAAGTTCCTGTCTTGTAGATCCTGTTGCCTAGTTCTATGATTATGGTAACCTTTATGAAAGCTTAGCAATAAATAGCATTTTCCATGAGGTTAGTTCTGTTTCAAAAAATAATCACTTGCATATGTATGGTATGATTGCTTTCTCCATAAGCTCAAGTCACATCATCTCCTCCACTTCATTCCCCTAGCAGCACTCAGCAAGCAGCTGTATGCTAGTCTGTGATTTAACCCTCTCTCTGAGGACACAGGCTAAATCTGTATTGTTCTGCTCATGTATATGCACAGGGTCTGAAAATATTCAAAGAAAAAGTGCAGGAGTGTAAGATGGCTAGAAAAAGACAGTGTGGCAGAAAATGAAATGGGAAAACTGTCCTTGTAACCAGGCAGTCCCCCATTGCCTGAGAGTACCTCAGACTCATCAGTTCCATTTTAAAGAGGAAGGTTAGAAATGCAGAAGGTACCTTGGAGAAGGCAAAAAGTCCATCTCATCTCAAAACTATTCTGCACATTAGTGTGATTCAGTGAAAATGTGTAGAGCTAACTGTCCTCTTAGGAAAGAAGGTATATGCAAATCTAAATGACCATGTCAGCACAGGAACATGTGAGGCCTGGCCCTCACCACCATGTGCCTCTTGGAAATCCATTCTGCCGCACTTGCCAGGACTGTGCTTCAATTTTAACTTCAGTTTACCAGCACACCTTTGCAGCACACCCAACTCAAAGGTTAACTGAGGGTGCTGAGCTAGCAGGACAACCCTTCCAGATGTTTCCTTGCTCCTAGTAGAGCCTTAGGAACATTAGTCTTGGCCGGTTCATCCCTCCTGACCCCTTCAGACATGAATCATAGAATCACAGAATCATAAAATCAGTCAGACTTGGAAGGGACCACAAGGATCATCTAGTTCCAACCCCTCTGCCATGGGCAGGGACACCTCACACTAGATCAGGCTGGCCAGAGCCTCATCCAGCCTGGCCTTAAACACCTCCAGGGATGGGGCCTCAACCACCTCCAGGCTCTCACCACTCTCATGCTGAAGAACTTCTTCCTCACATCCAGTCTGAATCTCCCCATTTCCAGCTTTATTCCATTCCCCCTAGTCCTATCACTACCTGATAGCCTAAAAAGTCCCTTCCCAGATTTCTTGTAGGCTCCCTTCACATACTGGAAGGCCACAAGAAGGTCACCTCAGAGCCTTCTCTTCTCCAGACTGAACAGCCCCAACTCTTTCAGTCTGTCCTCATAGGAGAGGTGCTCCAGCCCTCTGATCATTCTCGTGGCCCTTCTCCGGACACGTTCCAGCATGTCCATATCCCTCTTGGAATAGGGGCTCCAGAACTTGATGCAGTACTCCAGGTGGGGTCTCACCAGAGTGGAGTAGAGGGGGAGAATCACCTCCCTTGACCTGCTGACCACACTTCTCCTGATGCAGCCCAGGATCTGGTTGGCTTTCTGGGCTGCAAGTGCACACTGCTGGCTCATGTTGAGCTTCTTGTCCACCAGCACCCTCAAGTCCCTCTCCTCAGGGCTGCTCTCCAGCCAGTCACTGCCCAGCCTGTATTTGTGCTTGGGATTGCCTCGACCCAGATGCAGGACCCTGCACTTGGTCTTGTTGAACCTCATGAGGTTGGCTTCACAACCTGAGCTATTCACAACCAGAGGCATGACCCATGTACTGCTCTTTCCTAGACCTCAACATAGTTTTAGCTTTATGGAAATTATTAGCTACTACAACATAACCCATAGATGAGACCATGAGATAAATAATATCTTGTTCTTTCATTAAATATCAGTTTCATAAAGTCCTGAGAGTTTTGGCCCAGTCTTGTAAAAAATACCTACAGTGTGTTCTGCAAAACATTTATAGCCATGCATGATAATTTTGCTTGTTCTCAAGACTCTTTGCATGCTTGCAAAGTGCTTTCCTGGTCTGGACACTCAGGTACTGTTTAGCTCATTGATGTGCCATAATAAGGTAGCTTGTACTAGGTTTTCAATGTAATTGTAGAGCTTGGTCCATTTCAGTAAACTCTCTTCGTGAAACAGGTAATATAAAGCTAGAAGCATTACAATACCATGATCATGAAACACTGAGACCTGTCATTTCAGCCTACTTTAGAAAAGAAACAGCATCTATCATTTGTAAATTTCAAAATAAATCAAGTACAGTGAGGAAGGTATTAAAGAGAAACACCTTCTAAACAAGTGAGGAAACTCAGCCTTTTTCATTCTGTGAAGAGAGTGTGACAGCATATGGTACATAGTGGGTGGTTGTTCTAAACATAACATGTATGTGTTCAACCTAAAATGTTTTATTGGTTCCTACTTATGAGAGCAGCAGCTAAAAATGAATTATGACTGTTCTTTCTATATCAGCAGTGTGTAAAGGCCCAAGGGAAAAAACAACAGTCTTTATATTCATAATCATTTTTAAACAGCTATAAAACTCTCTTTAACACAGTTTTCTCTAATGTATCCCGAGTTTAATGTTTCCTCTTTGTGAAAATTTAACATTACATCATCATCATCATCATCATTATTATTATTATTTCTAGATCATCCTAAAACATATTTAAAAAAAAAAAAAAAGTAAATAATCTTTTCTTCCCCCAGGCTTTCTGTAGCTCTGACAAGGTCTATATGCTTTGAGAGTATAGGAATCTAGCAGTACATAACCCAGGTTAGCTTAATACAAGGGAAAATGCAAGTCAGCTACAAGTCTCATCATCACTGAGACCAGTATCTTATAAATGTGAAAGTGGTGCAGAGAGCAAAATCTCACCACTGTCCCCTCCTTTCTCATCTCTGAGAGTTATTATGGAAGGAACTAAGGCTGAGACTGGAAAATCTCACACCGTGCTCCAAATAAGGCCAGTTTGCTACTAACCTGTCCTGCTGTGGTAGCGACTCCTGCATCTGAGGCCAGCTGCCAAGCATGTTCCCTCTTCCTCCCACACAAGTTTCATCCTTGTGGTCAGCTGTTTCTTGGAAGCTGAGGAGCATAATTGATATTGCAACTATCAAGCTGCGCACAGAGTGAGCTTACACAACTTTGTGAACATGCTTTTCTTGCCCTCCCCGCCCACCTTTCTCTAAAGCTGTGTGTTTGTTGGTAAAAACATGATTCAGGTGTCAGTTTTATGGGTGGTGCTCAGATGCCTCTGCAGATGTGTGCATCCTAATCCCACTCCAGGGAACAGACTGTGCCCAGGTGACTTTCCCCTTTGAGTAAGCTCAGCCCGTCAGCACAAAGGACCCAATCCTTGTGCCCTGCTCCATCAGCAACACCAGCATTACTGGATGGGAGGGACCTCTCTAAAGGGAGTCTCAACAAAGACCCTGCTTGCTGGGAAGACAGAGATGTTGTGCATGTACCTTCCGAATCTGTCTCATCTCTAAATTTCATCTCCCATGTAGCTCTACAAGTGGCTATGGAGTCCCCTCTGGTTATTTGGCAGTCAGAAAGCCAAGCCTGCCATGGCAGGTGTGAGATAATTCCCTAAAGTGCTGGTTGTGAGAGAAATTAAGCACATTTTGTGACTTTGTCCCAAAGCAGCACAGCAAATTCAGGAGGGACATGGGTTTTGGAAAAAATTCTGAACCATCTGGTTGGGGTTTGTGGCTGGTTTTGTGGGGCATTTTTTATGTTGGATAATTGGCTGGTTTTCTTGTTGTTTTTCACCAATACCACTGCAAGCCCTTCCTTGGAAAGGACTGCAGAGCTGTTCACCAGAAGGTGCCTCACCCTCAGTAGAACTGGCCCTTGAGAGCTGTGCCCAAGGATTCTGGGGGAAAAAAAATCTGCTTTGTCTTTGCACAGTCTTAGTCCTGAGAAAGGAGAAAACTCACCCAACCTGCTGTAGTAATGACTTTTATCAGAATTAGAGCATGAGAAAATCATTCCTGTCTGTCCTACTGTGATTCATCCAAGTCTGGAAAAGGAAACACTGCTGAGACTTTATGTCCTTTAATCATTACTGTCATAAAACCCTCAAATCTTCTTAATCATGAAAAACACATCCAGCCCCACATGTAGAATTTTTATTAAAACAATTTTTTTTTATTACAAGGTTTTTTCTGGCAAAGCATTCAGATCACCTGAGTGTTATGAAATCCTGTTCCATCATAATTTCATTATTTGTGATGCATATAACCTCAAAAGCTTGTGTGTGCTGTTTAAAATGCTTGAGAGATTCTTGCCCCAGAGGATGCTAATCTATGTAATACAAAAATCTCTGACTGAAGATATACAGATTATCGTGGGGGAAAAGCAAAATAAAAACAGTCACGACAAAGCCAAGTGATTCCTGGTACACACAACACCTTGTGGACTTTTCCAAGATTAATTAGATAAGCTTACATTTATATGACACCTTCCAATTTTTTTACTTATGTTAAATGCATTTGCACAGGGAATGTCTACAGAGCTACCACTGCTATACACTGAGGAGATAAATCCTGAGCACTGGGAAATGAAGTCACTTATGACGTAGAAGGAAAATTCAGGTCACAGAACACCTCAAAAGACTGAGGAGACAAAAAAGGTTGTCAACGAATATTAATTTCTTAGAAACTAATCTGCTAGCTATATAATATACAGTGATAGAAACAGAATCCTTTTGCTTATAAAATTCACTGTATTTAGGTGGCTAGAAGTCCAATCATAAAACCAGAATTCAGACTCATTTTATTATAACTCAGAGTGGTTAATAACAAAATTTCCAGAAGTGTTTCAGAGATGTTGTTTGAGAGTATCTGTATTTCTGGCAAAGAGTTTGCTCCAGTGCTTTTCTTTAGTGAGATTAGAGTTCTTCTATATTAAAAGTTTTATATTTTGGTGGATATTAAAATTAAAGTCATACTTTATTAAATCACTGTAATATAGTAAATGTAATAAAATGTGCCTTAAATTAAATGGTTTGGAAGGAAAATCTGTGTAACCATTGTCAAACAATGTTCTCTTCAAAAGGAAAATTGCAGTTTTTATAAAAAATTCTTTCTGACTCTTAAACTGTCCAGTTTTTCTGTATTAGTAGACTGAAGAAAGCACAAAAGTATTCATGTGGAAAACATTGTCTTTCTTTGTTCTTAAAGCATTTTTTTGTCCAAACAGTTCAAATATTAATTTAAAGTGCATAAAATAAGAGAAAATCAGTGAAGATGTGCATACAGGGAAGAAGAACTTGAAGGTGACATTATACTGGATGTGCTCAATAAAAGACAATTCTATTTTTCAGTGGAAAAAGGTTAAGAATCAGCTTAATTTGCCCAAGCGAGTGAATGTAGTCGGCTTATCTTGAACCAGTCATAGTGGATGAGGCCTGACATAGAAGTTTGTTTTCTTTTAATAGGTTTCTCCAGGATCTTACCATGAGTGGGAGTATTGACAGCAATTAAAATGAGAGAAAAATCGTGTCACAGTTTTATTGAATGGACTGCATCAATAACATTGGGAGAAACAGATTAATACAACATGCATTTAAAAGTTAATGAAAACAAATCTTGCACCAAATCACAAATTTGATGATTATTTAATGATACACTGCACAAAGAAAATGTGCTGTATTTCTTCTGCCTGGTTTCCACTGAGGCACCTGGTGGAGTGTGCATTGGAGGTGCTATGCAAATGGTGATGAGCACAAAACCCTTGAGGTGGGTGGAGAAGAGGCTCATGGAAGTGTTGATGGGTGGTGCAGGGAGATGAGGAGTGGAGCTTTGCAAGAACTGCTTTTGGGATGCATCTGTGTGACACAGTGCTAAGAAGGTATTCAGTACAGAAAGGAAGAGTGTGTTCATGAAATTCACTGCTGACATGCTGGAAGGCATCTCACATGCATAGGAGAGACTTTCTTTTTAAATGTGTGGGGACTGCTCAGAAGGTCATGTCTCCAGCTATGGGAAACAAGGTCACCAGCACTTATAGTGGTCACTGTGACTGAGTCAGTGGCTCAGCACTGTAGGAATATGGCTCATTGCTGCCCCAAGGATGAGTTACTTTCTGCTTGTGCTCCTTACTTCAGGATCCTCTGTGACAGACATTGTCTATCACAATACCATTTCTTCCTCTCATCTTTGCAACTATTCAAACAGCTCTCAGACATAACTGACAGGCACTTAGAGGAGTGTTTGTATCAGTACTTCCCAAGCCCTCTCTTTTATCAAGTACTCAGAGTTAAGCACATGCTTAAATATTTTACTGGATCCAGGCCCATTCTCACACACATAAACCCATCAGGGACAACTAGAAGTGGTCAAGAGGTGATGGGACAGTGCTCACCGGGAAAATACATGAATTTGCCATTAAACAGGGGATAAATTTCAAGAATTTAAAAAACACTGATGCCATAATCCAGCTGTTGAGTGACCAGGTCCTCAGTGTGCACACACTTCCAAGAAAAATTAAAATACGGACATGAGGCAAGCAGTTGCCTGGTAGACTGCTGAGTGCACGGGATTTATGTCTCAGCAGTTAGTATTATATTACACTCACAAAGTAGTATCCAAATATCAGCAGCTGTGTCTTGTATCCATTATTTCCCTTCTCCCCCAAATATAAACCTTCCTCACCTTTTTAATTAGAAAAGCTGTTTACTGACTATGACATGGAAATATTTTACATGTTGTTGTCCAAAAATGCCATTATTAAATAAGCAGGAAAATATGTTCAGCGGTAAATAGACATGACCTTTAAAACAATGTCAAGCCCACACACCCCATGATTTGTGCATAGGTATGTGTTACTTGTAAGTTGCTGTATATTACCAGTAACGTGACATGGAAGGCTGCTATGGAAAGTATCTTTGGTTATAGAACTGGAGGGCAAATAAATAACTCAAAGCTAAAATGCATAGACAACTTACCTAGAAAATTGCTACATTCAAACCTGTTCATGGGAAGCCTTGCTTTATGTTCCCTGAAATGTGGATAAAAAGTTGTTTGGTTTTTTTTTTTAATCTTGAAAAATAATTTTTAGCAGTTAACTGGGGTCAGGACATGGCTTACTTTCTTGGCTGACTCATTCATCACTTGTATAGCAGACTTCTCATGCGTAACAGAAAAGCACTGGTGTCACGCAAGGAGAAAAGTGGCATTAAGAAACCCAGAAAGAGAGGCTCGATTCACCTGTGCAAAATAATGCCAATTTCTCAGAAAATCTCTACAGAAGAAAAATTAATTAGGCAAGAGTGCACCCTATCCTTCCCTCACGTCATTCCAGGGGTTAATCAGGAAATCAGATGAGATTTTTTCATTTTATTCCTGTTGCTGCTGTTGTTTGTTGCAGTTTTGGTTTGTATTTAGAGAGAAGGGAGAAGAGACACAGAAAGAAGAGAAAACTGTCTTTAGGGCAGAACACTTACTTTGAGTGCTAAATTATTTCGAAATTACCATGAATCTATACCAAGAAGCCTCAGTAAGCTGCTTTAATGTAGATGCAGATATACCTGTGTAGGAGACCCTGAGTCTCATATCTCACATGCTGGTGGCAATCCTGGATCTGCAAGAGTTTTCCAACCATAAAATCTGTGCTGCTAGGCTTCTCAGTCAACATGTATTTCTATCAGGAACAGGGTGCCCAGGGTGGTTGTGGAGTCACCCTTTCTGAAGATATTCAAGACCTGTCTGGATGTGTTCCTGTGTGATCTGGTCTAGGTGATTCTGCTCTGGCAGGGGAGTTGGACTAGATGATCTTTTGAGGTCCCTTCCAGCCCCTAATGTTCTGCAATTCTGTGATTCTGTGATCATTATAAGAATACAGACATGTAACTTTATGGGCATTTTATTTTGTCAGCTGCAGTGGACAGTCCTGTTTGCATTTGGTTTGCTTCTTTTTAAAAGCTCTGTCTGGGTGGAAGAAGTAAAGTGGTTCATTGCCTTGGACATTGTGTGGGGCTCAGTTAATTGAGGGGAACCCATGCCTTTTTGGGAGCATGAGTACATGAGGAAATCACAGGATGTGGCAGCCAGGAGACCAGGAGAGCCATGGACTGGTATTCCCTATGTGCTGGTGCTTTGTAAAGCCACGTTTGTGAGTGTGTTGTGAGCATCTTGGAGCAGGCACTAGAGATGAAGGATGGGCGGATAGAAGAATGGATAGATAGATGGAGCTTATTGTCATGACATGGGCAGGATATGTGGTGTCATAGCACCTCCAAAAGTCATCAGGCTGATGGTATGCAGCCAAGCCTGGAGCAGAAGATCCATCTGCAGAGACTCAACATGCAGAGGAAGACCAGTTCATAAATCTCTTGTTTTCACTATGTCTCACACAGCAGATTTTAGCTTTGTTTTTTACAAATTTATCTTCACAGAATCACAGAATATTAGGGGCTGGAAGGGACCTTGAGAGATCATCTGTCCAACCTCCTGCCAGAGCAGGATCACCTAGAGCAGGTCACACAGGAACGCATCCAGGCAGGTCTTGAATATTACCAGAGAGGGATACTCCACATCCCCCTAGGCAGCCTGTTCCAGTGTTCTGTCACCCTGACAGTGAAATAACTCTGCCTCCTCTTTTATCATTTCTGCAAAAATCACCCTTGATTTTGAGTTTAAGAGCCCTTTGTATAGTTCTGATGTGCTCTATCTTAGTTAAGTCTTCCAGGAAGCCTGGGGAAAAAAAAAGTTCTTCCTCAGTCAGGGTTCCACTATCCTCTTTCTCCATTACAGACCCTGAGATGGCCAAGAGATGAAGCCATGGGAAAGCAGGTCAGAGCGATCTCCAGCATGCCTGGGATCTAACTAGATCCCTGTGTAAGGAAGGGAGTGCCCGGGTGCGCAGGTCTTCTTGGACAGACTTCAAGCTCAGCACAACCCTGACGCAACAGCTGAAAGTTTTACAGGATACTTGTACCATGAGAACCACACACAGAGGGCAAGGGTTGATAGAAAGAGGCAGCAAGATGTAAATAAATACAAGCTCTTCTTTTGTAAACATGAGAGGTCTGTGGAGAGAAGAGCAGCAGGAATCTCAGAAGCGATAGACCAAAGGGCAGTGTAGGTATGTAAAGGCACATCCTCTCAGGTACTTAGCCAGAGACTTGGCAGAGGATTTTTCAAGTGATCAGTTCTGTACTGGAAAATCATGACTCATCAAAATCACCAGTTTTCATGGAAACTTACCTATTCTGATTAAGGTTTACTTAGAAAAGGGCTCTGAAGCACTGTATGAAATATAGGGGCAAAGAAAGGGAAAGAGCCATTACAATATGTTGGTATTCAAAGCATCCGGTTAGGAGAGAAAAAAAAAAGTCTGATTCAGTCCAGAGCAGAAGTTGGAACATGAATTTTCCTTCTCATGAATGAGTCCAGTGACAGACATGAGATCCCAGAGAGCTCTTTTTCTGTGCTTTTCCCAAGGAAAGCAGCAATATATCTTGAGGATATGTCAAACTGGAATATCTTTTAAATCTCAGAGCTCTATAGGATAAGCAGACTGTTTCCCAGCAAAGATATCTGATCTCTAGTAGCTTTCTTTTCACACGGCAGTATCAATGTCTCTTTGAGCTGGCACCTGAAAGCCACAAACCGCCCGTTCCCATGCAAGAGCATGTTAGCTGGGGGGAGGCCATGCAGACCCTCCTGAGATGGATGTCCTCAGGTCCTCTCTACTCTCCAGAGGCACACATAGTGGCAGTAAATATTCTGACAGCTCTACCTGGGCAGTTTTGAACGGCTGCAGGTCACAGGGACCAACAAGGAAGAGTTTTAAGCTGTGGGCTGCATGTCAGCGCAGGGGGCAGGGGAGCTGCTTGTGCTAACACTAAGACAATGCAAAGTTGTTCCAACTTTCATAAACTAAGAAGGGAGTGCAGAGGGGTGTTTTCCTGGTGCCACAAATGCCCTACATTTTGAACTGTCCAGCTCTCTTGGTGGACATTGTGAACTGCACTCAGATGCAGATGACAGAAGTAGAAATGAGCCATTGGTATGTGAGATGCCTCTCTCCTCCTGTCACATGGCTATTCCAGTGGGAAACACAAACATAAGAAAGGGCAGAGACGTAGAAGCAAAGTCTAGGAGCAAAGGTCGTACCCTTCAATGCATTGCTCATGGGAAATCCAGCAACAATCCAACAGTAAAGGTTGTACCTTGCACTCTTTCAACAGTATGAGCTGTGAAAAATGACACAAGGACAGCAGCCCATCCACATGAGTCTGTGTGGCTGTTATTCTTTTGGTTACCTGAAAAGAGTTTTAAACAGCCCTGTGGTCAGAGCATCATGGTCTTCAGTTACTAAACAGAAAAAATAGAGGCTCTACAAAAGAGCTAGAGATTTAAAGCACTGAAAAACAACTGGATTTAAATTCTTCATCTCCTCTCCTCCCAGGTATTTTATTCTTGTCTCGGTCACCTCAGAGATCCTGGACAACCCAGCCATGTCCTCCCACCACATCTGCTGCTTTCACTCAGGATTTTGATCCTTCTGCCTCACACTCCACCACCCCCACCCAGTTCTAAACACCCTAGTCTTGATCATCCTTTCCAAGCTCCACTCCCCAGCAAAAAAGCCCTCCCCAGCCACTGAATGTCATTACTTTTCTTCTGGAAAAAAAACAACCTCCTTTACAAATTCTTCCCATCTCAGTTTTTACTTCATTGCTGCTTCCACACCTGAATGTTTTGCTCATTTTCCCTATGCCTGTGCTAAAGTATACACTCTATGGGGAGAACAAGGAATTATTTTATTTGCTTTGTAAAACATCCACATACATGGATGGAGCTGTATAAATAATTAATATATGCCTTAATCTAAAGATTATGAAGAAGAAGGTGGTGATTGCTGCAGAAAGACTAATGTGAATGAAATAACTCAACCAGACTATAATTTTCTCTGGCGACCCATGAAAGAATTAACCTAAAGGAGGCCCCCTTAAGTACTTTTGCAGATAGCCCAATGAATTCCAGGTAAGGCTCTGCTTTGCATTCTTCATTTTCCTCTTTCCTCCAAGATATATCTGCCTATCCTGTATGCAGGCATATCCTTGCCTGTTCCATTGCAGATAGTTTTTCCAAGGCATTTCATGCTGTGGCTCCTGCTGAAGAGTGTAATTCTTCTCATGGTGCAGGCAAGGTATCTGAAGAGAAAGGGCACTTACCTACATATATAGTATATAGCTCTTGAAACAAGGAGCTGCATATCAGTGCAGAAATGCTTACTGGTCCTAAGCTTCTTATTCTATAAGTGTATTCTCAACCTTTGAGCCTAGTTCCCACTGGGTCATAGGACAGACACACTAGAATGATCAAAGTCCATCAGCAAGCTGCATAGACCTTCCCAGGATAATTTGGTCACCCTATATTTTGGCTGTTAATGAATCTTGCAGAGGGACAGGACTCGTTAACAAGCAGTAGCCTGATGTCAGGCAAGCTGTGCTGCTTTCCAGACTTAATACTTCTGTACCTACCAGCTTATGTAGATTCAGCTTGGATCTACCTGACCCTTAGGAGACTTGAGACACCTTAAGTGGGTGGGAGCTGTGTCTGTATCAGAGTGCAGAGGTGATTTGGCCCACAGCTAGAAAATCTCCAAGAACTCAGCATGACTGCTCAGTGACCGCCAAGAGCTGCAGAATTCCTAGCCTTGCCTTTTTCCTAGGGTGAGCCCAGTGTTTCTTTTGTAAACCTTCCACTTTCTCTGTCCTTTCCTCCAAAATGTGGGGAGAGCAGAGGCTGGATAGTCTGAGAGGACAGTAAAGAGGTAGGAGACCCAGAAAGGAAACACCTGCAGCTGGGGCAGCTGAGGCCAAATTCAGCCAGTCCAACACAAGTGTGATGGGAAAGGTTGCTTTTCACCTTTCTGTCTTTCTAGCAATGCCTTACAGGTAAAAAGTAATTTTATGCTGGCTGGGGCCTTCCAACACCAAAGAGGGCAATGATGGAAAATTACTTAAAAGCCAAGAGCAGGCTTGCACCTGACATTGTAGTAGCAGCAGCTGGGTGGAGGATGGATGTTTTTTACTCATGGAGAAGTCTTCACAAGGAGCAGGACAGAAGTGGTTTGGGCCCTCAGGGCCAGCAAAAGAAGCTGAGCACATACAAGCCTGAGGTCTTATGCCTAGGGTGGGATCTCAGTCCTGTTAAAGACTATAGGGTGGGGACTTGGGGAAAACATACACAGCTGTATTAGGTGTCTCAGTAAATTTGCAGGTTACACCAAACTAGGTAGGGGTGGTACTCTGCTTGAATGTAGGAAAGCTCTGCAGAGGCATCTGGACAGGCTGGATCAATGTGTCTAGGTCAGTCCTATGCAGTTTAACAAAGCCAAATGTCAGGTCCTGCACTTGGGTCACAGTAATCTTCTGCAATGCTACATGCTTGAGGAAGAGTGGCTGGAAAGCTGCCTGCCAGAAAAGAACCTGGGGGTGCTGGTTGACAGCAATCTGAACATGAGCCAGCAGTGTGTCCAGGTGGCCAAGAAGGCCAACAGCATCCTGGCCTGTATCAGGAATACCGTGGCCAGAAGGAGTAGGGAAGAGGTAATGTCCCTGTACTCCTTGAACACCGTGTTCAGTTTTGGGCTCCTCACTACAAAAAAGACATTTGGTTTTTGGACCTTGTCCAGAGAAGGACAACAAAGGTGGTGAAGGGCCTGGAGAACAAGCCTTATGCAGTGGAGCTGAGGGAACTGGGATTGTTGAGGTTGTAGTGAGACAAGGGCCAGTCTCTTCTCCCTAGTATCAACTGGTAGAGCAAGAGAAAATGGCCTCAAATGCACCAAGGGAAGTTTAGATTGAATATTAGGAAAAAAATTATTTACTGAAAGGGTGGTCAGGCATTGGAATAGGCTGCCCAGGGAGGTGGTGTAGTCACTGTCCCTGGAGGTGTCAAGAAACATGTGGACATGTCACTTCAGGACATGGTTTAGTGGCCATGGTGGTGTTAGGTCAATGTTTAGACTTGATGATCTTAGAGGTTTTTCCAACTGAAGCATCTCTATGATTCTATGACTGTGTGGTTCTCAGTGAGAGGCAAATGTGTGTTGTCCAATTACAATGATGAAATGTATAGGACAGGTGAAGCTGGCACAATAAAATGTCAAGTCTGAAAGGTTTTCAGGCACCTCAGCAAGTCCTTGCACCAATTTACCTCCAGGTTCCTACATGAGTACATCACTGCCAGTTTCTGCTTTCTTTCCATCAGTGCCAGCTTATGCCTGATGGAATAGTTAAATGTGAAATTAGATACAACTGAGAACCACAGAGAATAAAGCAAAGCACTGGGGGCTGCTTCCAGCTTTTCTAAAATCCATTTATCTGGTTTTGCTGTGGTGAGATATTCTGCAAATTCTGTACCATGTGCAGACACTCAGCATCCACACATCTTCCAGGACAAGCAGTGGACTGCAGAGCTTGCTCTAGGGAGCAGAAGCAGGCAGCTGCTCACCTACAGGGGACATCACCACTGCAAATGTTTCCCTTTCCTGGCCTTTGTGAGGGTGGGGAGGAAGCCCAGAGACCTCACAGTGCAGCTCCCATGAGCCTTCATTTAACTGGATGTCTGGTAACCCACCCTCTCCCTTCTAGCCCCTTTGAGTGTCTCATTGCTCATATGTCACAGCTTGCTTTTTCTTCTCTCACGGGACTTTGATCTTCCTTTCAACTCATTCTAGAACTTCCCTCCAGTGTCACAAAAAAACACCTTTCTGTATTTTGAATATAATAAATCACCTAAGCCTGCTGACTCAACATTTTGCAGAAGATGTTCAGCTTCCATTGATTTCTGCAGGATCTGAGGTTATTCAGTGCTTGGCAAGATCAAACCTTAAAAGCAGGCTTAATGGTACTCCCTGAAACTGAGCTTTCTCCTTTGGTTTACATCAAGTGATGATAACCATTTGTTCTCTTTTTCTATAAATTTTCAAATCTTCACCAAAGATACTGATTTTCTTCCTTGTGTAATCTACCATGTTCCATTTATCAACCTATTAAAAAGAGATGGGTACAGTAATTTGTTATATAGATTAGGTGTCTCAGATAATTCCCAGATACTGCTTTTCTACTTTGCAGATTTCTGTGTTCACCTGCAAGTTCTGCCTTGATCCTTTTCTCTGCTTGCCTCCTGCACATAAAAAGGGAGACTCAATTGCTCAAACACACATTCCTCAGTAACAGTTTACATTAACATCTCTCTGCTTATCCTGTAATTGCAGCGTATATACTCTGGTTCTTTGCATTCATGTTTGTGGAAGGAGATGTATCTCATGTGTACCTGTTTTATCTATCATGACACCAAGAAAACAGACACACTTTGAAGTACACATTTGGAAGGTGCACAAACAAACTGTTCATAAATATGTTGGTTAATCAATTCATCCCTGGGTGAAAAAGGCTGCCACAGCCTGAAGACATGGGGGGGGGGTGGGGGGGGGTGAGGGGCATTCTGTATTCATACTTTTCAAGACCCAGAAGACAAATTAAGTTGCAAAGATTGTTCTTACGTATAATTTTTGGTCCTCTGATTTATAATCAATGCCAGGGTTTGGCATACAAAAGAATCACCAGCAGTAAGGGTTTCTGATCTCACAATGAAGTTCTCATGACTACACAATAACTGAACCATGTTGCAGCTTCAATTAACTTGATGGTCTCTGTCTGCAGTCCAAATATGCTGTCTAAATAGTGGTGCATTAAGTTAACTAAATTGAATAAATAGATAATGGCATTAAATAACTGCCAGGGAGAATAAAATGCCTTTTAAATTAAATGATAGGATGGATGCTCCCTGTGTGCTTGGCTGTATTGTGCATTGTAGCATGCCTATAGAACACTTTAGGATATAAAAGTTCCATCTTTCAATGAACTATATGTTCTGGACACTCTCCAGAAAAGCCCTAAGCACAGTCTTGATTTCAACCAAATTAACAGGCCCCCAGAAAATGCAACTATGCATGCACTCTCAAGGATAAGGATCACGGTTCCTACAACATTGCAGGATCCAGCCCCTGACAAGGAGAAATTCAATATACAGCAGTCAGCACTGCGGGCTAACATCATAGGGTGCCGGGGAGCGAGATGGAGGGAGAGACCTGTTCCCAGAAACAGTCTGTGCGCAGGCTCCTGTTGAAGTCAGTGATTCGGGATCACATCAAAAGGGATTTAAGCTATAGCTGAAAAAACAGATGGGGAGTTGGTGAGGTGGAAAGAGAGAGAGAGCTATTAATCCAGACAGCTGGCACGGCAGAGAGGCGGGCCTGACCACCAGCGGTGGAAGGGCGCGAGGGAGAGCCAAGGGACAGGAGGTGCTGGGCAGCATGGATGGACTTGTGCAAGTGCACAGGGTAAAGACACAGGCTTCAAAGCATGATGCTTAGAGTAGAAAATTAAATTGCTAAAGCTCATACTAATTCTGAAAACCTTGTTGTGCCAGCAGTGCAAATGTCAAATATTAGTGATCCTCCTAACTACTGGGGGGTTCACTGCTTGGGTGACCAGTGAGGCAGCCAGCAGCATCTGCACCCAGCAGCATCTGCACCCAGCAGCATCTGCACTAGCTTTGTATTTGTGGGGCTCTGGAAAAGTGCCCAGGGAGGAGCAGGAGTTACAAAAGTGTCCATCATTCAAACTAGTCATCAGCAGAGCATACATCAAAGCCAGGGACTGGACCTGCTGGAAGGCAGCTTGCCATGTGGAAAACAAGATGTCAGTCAAAGCATTCTTCTGTCACCTGCATGCTGGGGATTACACAAGTACCACAGATACTGCAGCAGGGACATACAAGGGGAATATATTTTGTCTGTGCTGACATAGGGATGTGAAACACTGTGAGCAAAATCATATTTAAGAACTTCTCTGCCCACAGGCAGCTGCCTGGTGTGCTGGGAAGCCTGTGGGCTATCCTGGCCTTCCTGAGATAATCTTTATTTCCTGACATCCACAGTAGTGTTTCAGCCATCACTTTCACAAAGCAGACAGTCTGGGGACTGCTGGCTACAGAAAAAAAAAAAAAAGCTTGGAAACTTTAAACCAAGAGCTTCAGAATCCCAGTCAAAAGGTGACAATATGTACTTATATTTTATGACATTGTAGGGCTTGTAATGGTTTGGGAGCACTGGGGACGGGTGATGAAGCAGCAGGCAGGAGGCTGAACTGCAACCTCTTACCACAAGCATGTGGGCAGCACGGCTGCGCTCCAGGGATGGTGCCTGGTCATCTGTGCACAACACGAGACTGCATAGCAGCTCCTGTCTTTAGCTGTCCTGAGCAACAGAGCAAGCTCTGATTAATCAGGTTTTAGTGGGTGGAATGATGGTCTCCACTATTTGGTAAATATTAACTCCAATCAGCGTGGAGTTTATGTGTGTTCTTTTCTTTTTCTCCCTCTCTTTTTAATCAGGAATGTACATGCTATACAATTATGCTGTATTCAATATCAAAGGCCTTGCAGAGTGGAGAGTGCTCTCAGAAGACTTATGAATCCCTTTTGAAGGAGACCCTGTGATGTGGTTGCCTGCAGTAGAAAAGACTGGATTCAGTCACCTTAGAGGTCCCCTCTGGTCCTATCTATTCCTTCCTCCTACCACACAGCTTCATCCTGGTGTATTTTATTTTAAAACACAAATCTTTAAGAAGTTTTTCTGCAACATTTTAAAGCTGCTGAAAAAGCTATGAAACTACAGATTGGGATCTAATTTGTGAAGTGGACTTCAAAACATGCACATCCCATCATCTGATCACCTTATCTGATCAACTCAGCTAATTCCAGTCTGTCATTGGTAGCAGCTGAGTACTATGGCACTGTAAGAACATAAAAAGGTATCTTCTTGCCAAATGAAATCATGCACCAAAGGTAAGGAGAATTGGGAGATAACAGTGCAATGAGGATGTAGTTAAACATGACTTGATGTCTCTAGTACTTACCACAGCAATTCTGTAATATGTATTTGCTCCTAAAACTCAGCAAAATCAAACCAAGCTCTCTCTTCACGTTTCTGGTTTCATATAGAATCATAGAATCAGTCAGGGTTGGAAGGGACCACAAGGATCATCTAGTTCCAATACCCCTGCCATCAGCAGGGACACCTCACACTAGATCAGGCTGGCCAGAGCCTCATCCAGCCTGGCCTTAAACACCTCCAGGGATGGGGCCCCAACCACCTCCCTGGACAACCCATTCCAGGCTCTCACCACTCTCATGCTGAAGAACTTCTTCCTCACGTCCAGCCTGAATCTCCCCACTTCCAGCTTTATTCCATTCCCCCTAGTCCTGTCACTACCTGATAGCCTAAAAAGTCCCTTCCCAGATTTCTTGTAGGCCCCCTTCAGATACTGGAAGGCCACAAGAAGGTCACCTCGGAGCCTTCTCTTCTCCAGACTGAACAGCCCCAACTCTTTCAGTCTCTCCTCATAGGAGAGGTGCTCCAGCCCTCTGATCATCCTGGTGGCCCTTCTCTGGACACGTTCCAGCATGTCCATATCCCTCTTGGAATAGGGGCTTCAGAACTTGATGCAGTACTCCAGGTGGGGTCTCACCAGAGCTGAGTAGAGGGGGAGAATCACCTCCCTTGACCTGCTGGCCACAATTCTCTTGATGCAGCCCAGGATCTGGTTGGCTTTCCGGGCTGCAAGTGCACACTGACAGCTCATGTTGAGCTTCTTGTCCACCAGCACCCTCAAGTCCCTCTCCTCAGGGCTGCTCTCCAGCCACACACTGCCCAGCCTGTATTTGTGCTTGGGATTGCCTTGATCCAGATGCAGGACCCTGCACTTGGTCTTGTTGAACCTCATGAGGTTGGCTTGTGCCCACCTCTCCAGCCTGTCAAGGTCCCTCTGGATGCCATCCCTTCCCTCCAGCCTGTCTACTGCACCACACAGCTTGGTGTCATCAGCAAACTTGCTGAGAGTTCTTTTGATAAAACTCTCTAGAAACTTCAAAGTCCAAACCCAGCACATTCCACTCTAACTAAGGTTTTAACTCACCATATAAGTATAGACATTTAGTTCCATGTTATTTTACCATTCTGCATTGTTTTTTTATTAATTAAGCAAAACAAATCCCACGAGTCTAAATTACTAGTGGTTTATCTCATGATACGTAAAGCTGTAAAACTAATGCAATTTTCCGCCGCTGTATGGTGTGAAATAAAACGTATTCTAAGCTGTTAAATCCTTTTTAGTCATATAAAAATCAAACTCAAGCAAGTTTTCTTTTGTGCTACCTCAATGCAGATATGTTTATTTTAAATTAAAGGAGCTAAACTCAACATTGGAGGTTTTTTGACATGTAACTTAATTCTAATAAATTATAATGGCTGTTAGTTTTCATACGTAGCATGTGGAACTGGTTAATTAAAAGCTATTTCCTTGTGTTGGGGCTTGATCTTGTTCCAACATCTCATACTTAATGTGCTATTAAAATCAGTCTTTGACAGCCCAGACCTGGGAGGTGCTGAATACTGTCAACTCCCAGTTTAACTTTCCAGGTTGTTTTGCACTTTGGAGGCTTTCTGTGGGTTAAAATTGAGGCTGAACTGTTGTGAGTGTCCCAGCTGGATGAACATCTATCCCCTCAGCTCTTCATACCCCAAAGGCCTCGAGCCCAGGGCTGTGTTCTCACCAAAATTAGATTTTGAGTAGTTGGGAGCAGGAGTAGAGTACACACATTAGTCACACTTTTCTTTTTTCCCTGATTTTGCTTAGGGACACCTAAATGAAGAACTGCAGATACTGAACTCAGACCTCAGAGCTTTTGAAAAGAAAATTAGTATTTTAACAGCTATGGAGAAAAGCTTTGGGAGAAAGAGGCTATGGAGAAGTGCAGTTCTCTTTCATTCCTCAACTGGAAGACTGAGGACATATGGCTCCTGCAGTCGCTTACTGGCCTCATCCCCAAACCCTCTGCTCACATGTAGATCCAACAACTGCTCCTCCTCTACAGAGACACAGAGTCTCCAATCAGAGTGTCCTGTCCTTGGTAACTCAGATTTAAGTCCTGACTGCAAAGACCAATGGAGGAGACAGCATAAAGTCTAGCCAGGTTCCCAAGATACCTCTACTCTGTCGCTGCCTTTCCAGCACTTACTGCAGCTTCTGTTCTTTTTGCATCCTTCCTATTTCAGCTAGCTCAGGGGTTTGCCAGAAGCAGAGGTGAAATCAGGCTCAGGTGTTATCATGGCCAAGAGAGTGTATTCATTTCCAGACCACACCAGAGCAGCCCTGGCCCTAGTGCACTGGTTGTCTCACCAAAGAATATGCTTCCTCAATCAAGAGCAGAATATTCCTATGGAGATGACAGAGAGTGTTTTAAGGATTCTAGTCTTGATTTAAAGCCTTTGAATGATACATTATGCTACACCTCCTTCGTGAACCTTCCCAATGATTAATTGCCTATGCTATTAGGATGCTTATTGTGGGTACGTGTTGTTCTAGCAGGTTTCGTCTTTCCATCTCTCAATACTGCAATTATTTTTTAGTGTATTTTTCTACATGGCTTCCTTACCATTTGAAAAAGGAAAACCAAGTAGTTCTTTATCTCATGCTGCTCTTCCCACCTTTTATTTAGCTTTGTGGGTATTAATTTTTGGGCTTTTCTGTTGACCTTCAGTCATCCCCATTTCGCCATCCTCCTCAGGTTTCAACCTCTTATTTCACACTGCAAACCCAGTGCTCAAGCTGCTCACGCACAGTGCTCTCACCTTCAGATGTCATCCTGAAACTACAGCTACTGCCAGTGAGCACTTGACACACAGACATCAGAAATGCAACTTTCCAGCCCTGCCTCATAAAGTTACTCCAACTTGCATGGTCTAATTATTCCATGAGAAGGGGAAGTATGGAAACATTGAAAGCTATATTCAGTTTCTGATCCTGTGCCACTTATTATAAGACTATGAAACAGTGAAACAGAAATTCAGGTCTTTATCTCAAATCTCTTCTTGCACAGGTAAATAGCTTCCTCTCTGAGGAGAGAAATGCTACATGAAATTTTCTTTAATTAACTCAGACTTGGAGGTAATCTTAACTCATATCAAGGACTGAATTAAAGACTCTTTCCCCTTGCAATTGGAGGAGAGAGGGTCAATCAGCATCTACAATCATGTGATGTGCCTTCCTCCCTCATTCCTGTTCCCTCACTTCTGGGCAGTTTGGCTTTGCTTAGCCAGGTCTGGAAGACCAACAGTGTCTGGCTGTGCCCGCTTCATGGAAGCCTGGCTCTGCACATGGTGGTCCTTAGCAGCCAGCACCATCCCCCCAGGTCAGTGCCCACTTGCCTCTGCACAGCTTAGGAGGGACTCTGCTGAAACAAACATTTTTGAGGCAAACCTGTGGGTAAGTGTTAAAGGTCAGGATGCTGGCAGGGAAAATATATAGCAAAGCATAAAGGAGTTTTACTGCGGAAGCGCTCTTGGATAAATATACTTAGTTCTGAGGAAATGCCGGAGTGGGCAACAGAGGGATTGAAAGCCATCCCATCAACCAAGGAAGAGGCAGAAGCAGCACACCTGCCTGCAGACCTGCCCTTCTCTGGCAGCACCTGGCCAGGCCACCTGAACAGAGGGCTACCCAGATGTACAGCCCCCATTAGCCCAAGGATAAAAACTATTAGGAGAGCTTGAAAGTGCCAGCAGCATCATCAGGTATGTGCTAAGGAGTGAGCTCCCAGCATGGATTCATTTTCCTCCAGACACCTAGCAGGTGTCATCAGATAGTGATGATACTTGCTTGAAATTGAGCTGCGCTGGATTCAAACCCTCTATCCAGTGCCCAGGGGCTACCCAGTGCCCAGGAGTGCTCCCTGACACCCAAAATCTTTCCTAAAAACAGGAAAATAGTTACTAAGATGTATTACATGTGGCAGGTTAAGATTAACACTATCATTTTTACCAAAAAAATAGCCATGTGTTGCTAAAGGTCAATAAACTGGCAAAGGGAAATGTACAGCTAACCATAAAGAAGCTGTTCTGTGCAAGTGTTCTTGGATAAATAAACATGAGTTCTTGTAAATACTGTGTACTCTCCAGATGTAAATATTCAGAAGGTGTGCTCAAAAAAACTGAGATGGTTCCAGCTCCACATTTTATTAATAGGAGATGGTGAATTTTTGGTCAGCTATTAAGTACAACTTAATGTAAAAAAAATGGTTGTTTGCCTAAAAAGAATTACTGCTTACACCAAGCTCCTCCAAGATTTTGATAAGCGTATTCAGAACAGTGAAAGATACTTTGGATGTTAGCAAACATCTTGTGCAATATAGTGAGATTAGATACAGAGCAAGTCACAGGATGCAGGCTGGGGTGGGTGGCAATTTACAGAGTTCAAATGGGTAGGATGAGTTTGGTTCTGCAATATTGTTTCATATTAGAAAACTAATTTTCTGCACTTTTTTTCCTTTTGAATTTGAGCTTTACTCAGTCTTGGGAGGTGTTTCAGCCCAGAACTTACACTTTTTGTTCACAGAACAATAACCCTGCTAGACTGTGAAGGCATGGGGGGGTGTTGTTCCAGTTCAGGAGCACACCTGAGGGAACAGGTTTAAAAACTCTGGGCAGTTCCAAGGGTGTAGAGGAAATCACTGGAACACAACAGCTCCTGACATTGAAGCAGGCACCTCTTGAGGGCTGGCACCCTTGCCATGGCCCCATGGGGAGTTTCAGGAGGGGACTGCCCTGTGGATATCTGGGGAGTTTCAGGATGGGACTGCCCTGTGGATATCTGGGCAGTCCATCCTTATTAAATCCAATAGTTGTTTTCCTAATTTGTCCTCTGAGTCTTAATTACTGTTTCTCTAAGCACACCAACACCCTCTTTCCACTAAAGCTAGACAGAAAGCACCTGTTGGGGTCAGCCAGTTTACCTCCCCCATGGTTTGGGATTACTCTTACTCTATGCTTTTCGGCTTTTTATTCTCCTAGAATAACTCCAAAACCTCTAAGCAGCAAGGCTTCAGTGCCTTCCTCTACGAGCCTGCTACTAGGGGCTGGGAAAGCACACTGTCCTTCTTTCCCCATGCAAAAGCTAGGAATGCCCATCCCTTAGCTGAAAAGTGGCAGCTTGGTTTGCATCTCAGTGGGGAGTGTGCAAAAATAACTCTACATGGCTGGAATCCAAACCAGCACGAGATGCACACCATCGTACATATGCAGTCTGTGGCTTAAACACAAGGAGAGTGGAAACAATGCTGAAATGCATTACAGAGCCTTCTCCTGCAAATGACACTGACGTTCATGTGTGGCCTAGCATGTCATGTCTCCTTCTCTCACAGGAAAAATTCAGCACACAGAACCCAAATCAGCTTGGGACTTGGAGCCTTCTTTTCCCCTCAGAGCAGCACATAATGGTTCCCAGAAAAGCCACTGTCAGAGGGCTGAGTCTCAAGGGGGTGAGTGTGCAGGGGGGTGAGTTCTTGAGGAGAGTCCAGCTGTGCGCAAAGCACTTTAAGGGTGCTGGATCACCTGCCACACAGCAACATATCCTAAGGTAACTGCTGAAATGTCTCTGACCTCTTTGCTCTAGCCCCCATCATAACTGCTTTCCAAGCCATACACAAGTCTTCTAGTGACCGGAAATGAAGACGTCGTTATCCTGTGCTGTAGAAAGCTCTGACAAAAGACCCACACAGTGTGTAACCCAGCCCCGAGGAAAACCCACAGCAAGTCTCTGAAGATGAGGGGCCCCGCTGGTGCTCTTGGTGCCCATTCAGCTCCTGCCAGCACTGAACTGTTCCACAGCCCAGCTGCTCATGCAGCAGCTCCAAATTTGCTGCCTTGGGTCCCTTGCTCCCGTCTATGTCCTGCCTGGGCATCCCAGCACACTCTCACTTCATTCATCCCTGTACCCTTGCCAGGGCAGAGCCCAGCAGCAGTGTTCTCCCTGCAGAGATCCTCCCAGAGCTCACAGGTGCTGGCTGCTGCGCTGCTGGAGGTGCTGTACTCCATAAACCTCAACACCTGGATGGGTACTTGTTAGGTGAGGGGCACTTGTTAGGTGAGGGGTGCTTCACAGCTTCTCTTTTCATTTGCTGAAAAACAGGGGAAGAAAAAACTAGCGCCGTTTTAGTTGCAGTGTGAAGAGTTTTGCAATGTTGTTTCAGAGCCCAGGAATTTCCCCCAAACACACTCCCACTCAGAGGAGTCCAGGAACAGCAGCAGAAAGCATGCCTGTGGAAGAGGAGGATGAGCCAGCCACCTTGCACAGCAGCCCAAAATCCCCACGACTGCTGCCAGAGAAGACACAAGAACCCAACCCATGTGACGTGTCTGGTGGGGAGGTCAGGGGTCCCTGAACAGAGGTCCTCAGCCTTCAGATCTGTTTAGTGCTGCATCAGAGCTGGGTGGCTCTGGGATACCCGAGGCTGCTTCAAAGGGCACATACTTGTCAAGAAAGGTTTAAAAACATCTTCCACTCCTACAGTGTAGGAAAGCTCTCCTTTGCAGTGATGACCTTGGAGGATGGAAGCAGGAGGAAAACTTGACAGAAATGAGGTTGACTTGCTTTTCTTCTTGTCATATGCCAGAGTGAATTTTTATGTTTTAAAAATCCATTTTTATACCAAGTAAAATGAAGATTATTTCTTTACTCCTTCTCTGCTGTAAGAAAAACTCATCTCATTTCTTCTTTTTAGTCAGAGACCAAAAATTGTCACCAAAATCTAAAAAGAAATTCACTGTATGGTTTGATAGAAGCATGGATCCTTACTTTATGAAGGGTCATGCTACCAGGTGTCCCTCTTCATGGTAGGATGAATATGTGATACTGTCCCATTTGTTCCTCTTTGTTTCCAAGACGAGAGGGCTTCAGCCTCAAAGAAATCTCAGTATAGAAAATTGCTGATAAATGGAAACCTCTATCTAGATCTAGAGTTCTAACAGATTTGAACAAGTCCTCTTTCGCTCACAAGCTCCCATTTGAATTTAAATGAATTCTTCCTCTCTCTTCTCCAAGTTTAAAACTGAATTTAGGGAAAGCCTAAAGCAGGAGTGTAAAACAGAAGGAGCAGAAGCAAAGAAAGTGTAGCTCTCAAAATAACCCCAACAAAATAAAACAACAGGGAAAGCTGGAGAGAAAATCTGTTTACTTCTGAAAGTCAGATAGCCTTCATGCATTAGTTATACATTCAGTCCCTTTTTAGATAGCTGTCTCCATCTAGCTCACAGTTGCTCACCACCCACCTCAACATTATCCTCTCCCTTGATCTGGGGGACTTTTCATTTCTTTCTCCCCACTAGAGATAGGTGACCTTTCATCACCAGGACTAGCTGCCCTCCTCCATCTCACTGCAGATAGAAACCACCAGGGATATCATCCATTAGCCCAGTCTCTCCTCCACTCCTCTTCCTCATAAAGCTGGAAAGACTGTTGTCTCCATTCTTTTCTCCAAAGCAGGGCTATGCTCCAAAAAGGGTCTCCATCTCACTTTGGACATGCCCTGGAGGTACCTACCTGAAGCAGACTCAATTGTACCTTAGTGTGAAGCCTGACTTCCTAAAGTGGAGAGCGTAACCCCCCACACCACCATTTTTCCCCATGGATTGTATATTGGGAAACTCCAGACATCCCTTATTATGCTAGTTTAAATAATAGCATTCAAGATTTTTTAGTTTATTGCCTGCTGCCACAAATCCTTTAAATACTGTGGCATAAGAGGCAGGCTTTGGCTCATTCCTCACTTCTTTATGTTTAGAGCAGAGAAACAAAGGAAGGGGAGGGTGGAGTAATCTTTACACTGTCTATTTAAAGGCAGTGATGGCTGCGTGCTAACCAAAGTACACAGCAATGGGAATTACATGGCTGGAGAAAACAGTTGGATGGGTGTCTTCTGTGACAATTTTTTTCCTAATGCGTAGTGAAGGAAAAGAGGCACAGAATTCACACATCATGCAAACTACAAAAATTGTCAAGAATGTACTAATGAGAATTAAATGCTGGTAGGTGCTCTCAGATATCATCTGAGAAACTGAAGTGGTGAGTACCAGAAATAGGTTGCCAGCTGTCTCTGGTCATATTCTTTGTAGAAGAATGCTAACAGTTCCCCCCCCTATATGCCCAGGGACAAACTCTGCCATCGTGTAAATCCATGCAAGCCTCCAGGTTCTCCGGGACTGCACAGCTGTAAAAGGAATCTCACAGTTTTATTAAAGGCTGAGAAAAAAACACTTGGCACTGCTGCCTGCTGTCAGCTACCGTTTTTCTGGGAAGTTCAGCCTAGCTTGCAGCATGTCACCCCCCACAGCAGGCTCAGCACATTCAGCACATCAGGATGGCAGTATTTTACCTCACCACAGTATGTGTGTGAAAATGCCCCACACAGGGCAAAAATGAGATGGGTGCCAGGCATGCTGAACGTAAGTCAGCCAGGTTACTCAGTTACTCGCAGTTCTGTTATTCCCTGTGCCTGCTCACTCCCTGGGAGGTGCAGCCTTCTCTGTGCTGCACTGCAGCTCTCTGCTGCACTTTGCTGCTTCATGGGCAAACTCATCCAGACCTGGCAGTGCTCACACCCTGCTGCTGCATTCCCCACAATGCCTGGCATAGCGGATGGAGTTGTCTCGAGATGTGCATCCACAAGATCTACACCCACATGCATGTGAGAAAGTTATTTCAAAAATTCTCATCGTTCTCTGTGATGACAATGCCAGCTCGACTCTCACTGTGACAGACCACATATTTAATTTTGGAAATGAATATGCTTTGATTGAAGGCTGAACCTATTAACTTGTGAACTCCATTTCTTGCTACAAACTTGCAGATGTCTCCACAATAATTGTCTCTCCGGTTTAAAAATTGTCTAACTTGAATAATCTCTGCCACTAGCTTGGTGCCAGCCCTCCTCTGTGTACAAAAGATATAGGGATAACTTTCAATTTTACATTATGGTTAACAGTCACTGGAAAAAATCCCCCTTCCTTTTCTGTAGTTTCACCAATTATTTCTGCTTCACACTCCATTTCTAAAGAATTTGCCATCTATTAATATCTCCTTTCCTTCCACTGTTCTTTAGTATCCAGACTTTTTGTAACTTGAGTAAGTAGCAAACCTCAGCGTCCTACATGTTGTTTCCATTGGGAATAGAACGACACGAACAAAAAATTCTTTTATTTTTGTTTTGCAATTTTGTTTAATTAAAGACTGTACAAAAAGGCCTGCTGCCCCAAATCCAAAAGACTCAAACCTCAGGAGATGGTTTCTTTACTCACTGGCTCAGTGACCTTCCCATCCCCTAAGGCACCCCAAAGGGTGTCTTGCCCTGGCCCCTTGAAGGCCTCCCTGCTCATCTACAGCCCATTTTTCCCTCTTTCCCACCCATTCCCCTCTGGTTTCCATTCCTTGTCCCATACAGGCAGCTGCCACCACTTCCCACCAGCCAAACAGGCTCTTTGCATCTCCTGGTGCTTTAGCAATCTGTAAGGCAAAAGCTGCTTTGTTCTCATGTTAAGTTTGAATTGTATACACCCACCAGGAACAATGACTTTTCCAAGTTTATCAAATTAAAAGATATTATCTTTATTGTATTGTTCTCCTGCATTTTCCTGATGGCTTTTGGTTGAGTTTTCTGGAGCTCTAATGAAGTTCTCAATGCTTCAGTATTTATAGCAAATGGGACAGTGTTACCATGGCTGGGTACAGCTTGACATGCTGGGTGCTCTGTCAGCTCCGCTGGAGTCAGTCTGACATTTTCTAAGGCAATGAAGGAAGCTTGTACTGGGTAGGCTGTGCACAACAAGCAGGAACCTTTTCTTTGATAAAAATTTCTAACAAATGGGAATTGGAGAAAACACTGCTGAGATGTTCTTTTGATGGTGGAAATTGCTGCCTCCTAAAATTAAACTATACAAAGCTGGACAAAGAAAGATAGCAAACTACACGCCAGACGTACTGCCACTCAACTAATACATTACTTTCTAAATATAAAAAACAACCTCCTGCTCACATTGATAGTTCAGCACATAAGCAAGAAGGGAATGATGTAGAATGCCAGACTGAGCTGAGGCTGCAGGAGCACATACTCATCTTAGTTTCCTTTCTGTAATATTTATGAGTGTTGGGAAGATAGGGGAAAGTGTGTCCAAAGAAAAGCAACAGCAGCATAGTTTGCTTAGCTGAGACCCTTTTAGCCACAGGGGTTGTCCAAACCCATAGCTGCCACCAGTGGCAGTGGAACTTTTACCCCATTCCTACTTCCCAGGTCAATTTCTTGTCTTGTTCCTTTATGTAACTGCTTATAAACAGTTTGAAAACATTGTCTATAAGCTTTTGCAGTAGCTTCATGGTCATGATGATAACCCTGGGCTCTCCCCAAAGTTATCCTGAAATGCATTTGTGAAGAAAAGCAGGATATAAAATGTTTAGACGTTCACAGCCTTCCTTATCCCATTTATCTCATCCAGCACTGCAGATAACCTTTCCTAGTCTTAACCAATGTCAAGTATAGGGCAGACTGCAGATTGACAAGTTTCTCATTTTATTCCAATTCCCTAGTCTCATGCAACCAAAGTGTATGACAGTGAGAAGGAAAGAGCAAATAATTTTTCTTACTCTTAGTTCTATAACCTTTATTTTTCATCTGGCCAGCCCTGCCAGAATGCCATTCCTACACTGGGCTTCTCTTTTTTTTTCAAATTATAATAGCATCAATTCACTTGCATACAAAGTTATTTTTAGATCTAGTTTTTAAAATAAGAATCCCACTGTAACACTTCTTTGTAGTTGGATTTTATAAAAGTGCCATCTTTCTGAGAGACCAAGACTCATCATATTGAAGGTCACATACAAAACTCTATTGATTGCCTAAAAACTTAAGGGATTACATGCACTTTTGTTTGAAATGTAAAGCAAAAATTCACATCTTGGGAAACTTTGAAGATGTCTGATCTGCTATAAGTTGATGCAAAATGAAATCTTTTTCCTTTAGGGGAGAAAATAGATTCACTTTGACCGTGAGTTCACAAACTGCTGGATTTTAACCTCATGCTTTTAACCTCATGCTCCAGCATCATCTTATTTTCTCATTTTTCAGCTTTTTTCAAGGCCATATTCTGAAACTGAGAACTAGATGCTTCGTGGCCAGATATCAGCTCAGTTGGGTTAAACTGAGGACATCATTAAGGGAGAGCATTAAGGGTGGTGCTGGGAGTAGTCCTATTTTAAAGGATATACTCTTAACAAAGGGGGGTAATACATTTAAATAGATTTTACATGGTGCTGAATTTTAGTGTTATAAAAATTAATAGTTCACAAAACGTAAATTAGGAAGATTTTTATTTGTCTTATTTTTGTGTCCCTTTGCCGGCCAAGCAGAAAAACATAAGTTACTGTGAATTTGAAGAAAGCTGAACATGAAACCCTTGCCATACCTGCACTTCAGTGACCATTTCCACAGACAGGTCTACCTGCAATAGTCTCAGTGAAACCATTTAGGTTTAGAGAGAGAGGAAACACATCAGCTTTCTGAGCATTCATCTCTCTAAATTCCAGAGAATTGGTGATACTAGACAAATTAACGTGGCAAAAATGTTGATAAATTATTTTGATTAATTAGATATCTCCTGTATTTTGAGGCTTAGTATTGCATAACCTGTCTGGGCTGGAAACATTTTGGTACATCAAGACATAACTTTCAGGATCAGTTTTGACAGAGCAGAAATGAGAAATCAACAGCACTGCTTTTCCAGAACCTTTTCTAGTGAATAAACAAACAAACAAACAAAACGAAACAAACTGAGTTTGGTTTCATGGGGTTCCCAGTTGGATCCCCAGCCAGTGAGAGTGCTTTGTATTAATTTCAAACACCTGCATCATGGTTTGAACGTGTTCCTATGCCAAGTGGTTTCCACTAAGCTAACAAACAGAAGTATTCAGCCCATGCTGGAAATCTATTCACATTCCAGAGGACTTGAGTAGATGGGCACCAGGTTGTCGTTCCCATATGCTGTCTAGCAAAACAACTTTCCCAGCTTACTTACACAGAGCAAAAGTGTTCTAGGAATTTGCAAGTGTGGTGTTCTTAGAAACAGGGACCTGCAGCCTCTGCTCCTGAAAGTGCAAGCATTACTGGTGGTTTGCTGACAGACAGTCATGGGGAAACATTTGCATTGGAAATAATCAAGCAAATAAGGGGTGAATAGCTTCAGGAAACCCTTTCCCAGGGGGGTATCTCACAGTGTTGTTAACACTGGGTGTTGGATGATTTATATTACGATGAGGCAGGGGGAACTCTCAGATGTCCATCTTTCTGTCTATCTAGCTGGTGGCTGTAGGTGAACATGGGTAAAACTTGATGATCCAATACAGGAATTACCATACCTATGCAAACAATAAGGAGAAAGATACAGTCAGATGGAAATCAAGAAGATAAATCAAACTTAAAATGGAGCTGAAAGGAATTAACTGTTTGTAGCACTGAGCCCTTCATGTAACTGAGAATCAAGATGTGCAAGTGCAGCTCCCTGCATTTCCTTATTTGCAACTGAAATGGCATCAAAGTAGGATGCATCAGATACACTGTGCTTATATTCAGATGGTTCCTACCTTAACATAAGTATTTGGCCTATGAGGGAGAAATATCACCTCCTGTATCCTCCAGTTTTAAAATAATTTTACATCAGACAGTAACATACGGATTTGTTCTTTCTGCTCTGCCATAATAAGAATGACCAAACAATTCAACATCTTGCAGCTCAGTCCTTTAGAACTCGCCAAACCCACCTTTAAATGGCTCCATTTATTTAGTCCCCTGTGGAAGAAAGAAGTATACAAAGTGAGAGGACCCTGCGAGACCTTCCATGAGCTCAGACTCCAATCTTATTAAAAGCATCTAACAGATATTGTCCAAATGTTACCCATCCAAAACATAATTTCCGCACAAGGTTATCAACTCGAACTGTCTAGCTGAGATGAAGTTTCCTCAGTAATGATTTGGGTTACTGTTGTTCTTCCAGTGCCAGCATATGAGGACTCCTACGTCTCTTGAGATAGAGTCTTTTCATTCTGGAGTGTATAAATGCTAAAACTTCCAGACAGAAGTAAACCTAATTGTTGCACCGTGTCCTGTGATGTTTTTGAGGTTTTTTCACATCTGTGATGTATGTTTTTGAATACAACGGGTCAAGTTAAAAAATAACATAAAATGCACTAGTTTGAAATAACGTTGATCTTTGTGGATATTTGTAATGAAATTATTTGCTAGAGTATAGCTTCCCTCCTTTTAGACACAAAATCAAAAAAAAAAGAGAAACTCAGAGCTTGCTGAAGCTAGCAGCAAAACCCTGATTGGCACAAACAGCAACGGGTCGCCCACCCGTAATCTATATCATAAACCTATAATTGGCTGTCTCCATTAGGACTAAAGTAAGAGGAATGTTGTAGGTCAGGACGAAGGTGTATTTGCAGCCTGCATAGTTTCTGAACACATTAATAGTCCTTCATGAGTATTATGTTCACATTTTTCAGAATGTATTTGTGGTATTTTATTTGCTAAAGCCTGGTCGGGTGGTCACTGCTGTCTGAGACAGAAAATTAAGACAGTCCCTGGCCTAATCAACAAAGCTAAACAGTGGCCGAGCTCATTCAGGTTGCTTGAGAAGCCAGACCCAGTCAGGAGCAGTACTGCCCACTGAGTGTCTTTCTCGACCTGTCTTAGGACACCAGGAATCACAGAGAAGGAAAAAATCTCTTGAAGAAGGATGAGAAATGTTGACAATACACAGTATATACAGCAGCAGAACTCTACAGTATGTTTAACTTGCCTCTGTTCGTGTCCCAGCAGGATAGGAAGCTGAGTTTACGGAACAGCAACTACCTAACAGCAGGGACCTCACTTAGCCGAATCCTGACTCCTGATGCTGGTCTTTCTTGGGGTCAGGAGTTCTGCTTTTCCTTATTCACGGCAGCCGCAGTCAAAGAAAATTAAACCTGGCACATTAAACAAGATCCAGTGTGATGCCTGTCAGCTGTCGTAATGTTTGGCTTTGAAGGCTTAATCATCAGCTTCGGTGGGTATTCTTTGGTGCAAAAATGAATGCAAGAAAAGGGTGCCCTAAGCAGGAGCTAAGCCAAAGTCCATGTCCGTGCCTGCCAGACCTTTCCCAATGCTCCGAAGATGCCCCAGCCTCATCCCCACTGCAGGAGCCTCCAGTTCTTCCTCTGTGTATCTCCAGCCTTTTGGGCACTGCTGGTCCATGGGAGCTGTGTGTTGTGGACTACCTTGAGGCTCAGGCTTCCCTGCATGCCAGGATCTGAGAGCAACAGCACTGCATGCCTCAGTGCCATGTGCCTGGCTCACAGCTTACTGCTTCCCCACTAGCTGCAATGTGGAGTCAGGGAGTTTCTGCAGCATTAAAGCAATAAATGTCACATGAAAGGAAATTATATTTTGATATATTTCTCTTTACTTTTCTTCTCAGCTACCTTTTCATGCAATTCAGACAGGTCAGTCCACAAACTGGCAGTTCAAAAACTCCAGTAAAACCAAGGTATGTGAAATAAAATGGGGAAAATTCCCCTAGTACAGTTTCCATGGTAAGTATGGACCCTTTTTCAATGGCTTCTCAAGTATGTGTTGTCACAAACACAAATTAAAACCAAGCCCACTAGCTGCAGAGTCATTAATTTTCCAAACGTACTTTTTTTTGTTTTCAGAGAAGGGATTTTGCTACTGAAGGTCACTTTGCTCTGAAAGAGCCAGGAAGAATGCACACTGCTGCACCACTGCAGTGAGTGCAGAGATTTAGTCCTGCCAACCAAGCACTTCTAGCAGATCTCCACTTTCTGATATGCTTCAATAACTGGACATGATGCTAATCTAATACTTTAGCACAGGGACAAGGAAGAGGATGAGGATTCAATAATTGCATCTCGTGGTATGAGATCTCATGGTATGAGCTCATTGGAGTTCCTTTATGTCTCATAAAGGAGACAAGGCATGTATGCAATGAGTAAAAGAGGGGACACGCTGTGCCCAGTTTTGCACCCCATTCATATAGTTCAAGAGGAATAACAAGAAACCAGAGAAGGTCTGACTGGACAGTTACCAAGATATTTATAACAAATGATCTGCAAGGGCAGATGAGCATCCTATAGCTACCTGAAGGACAGGGATGATGAGACCTGAGCCAAGATGGGAATAGCAAAACAAAAATATCAAGGAGAAGCCAAGGGGCTTCCAAGACTGCATAAACAAATCAGTTACTTAGTGAGCTGAAGTGGAAGGGTTCAGAGGGCAGAGTCACTGCCATTCGGACCCTTCCATTTCAGCTTGCTAAGCAATTATTCGTTTTACTGGTTCCTGTTTAAGTGAATTTTCCAATGAGTTAGACACTTAGACACTTAAGAAACCAGCAAGCTGGTTTTTTTACAGACCTTACATGAGTTTCGGTGCTGAATACTCAGCCTCAAAAAGGTTAGGAAAAACTTTAAAGCCAAATTTTTAAAGGGCAATAACTCTTTCCAGTGCTTCTTTAATTCAATATCACAGTTTGGAGTGATTTTGGTTTTTGGAGATTTATTTTCTTTAGCTTGAATATTCTGCTGTGTTTTCACTAAGCACGTAATAGTTTTTTCTTGATTTAATTAAGTATATACTTAAATACAGCCTGTGTGGTTGCAATTTTAAACAGCTGCCTACAAAATCACAATATGCACTCAGGTATTAGCTCTTTAACTACTGTTCCAGTCCCCTTGCAGTGATTCCATTTGTGCAGACTATTTCCAAAAGTCCTGTGTAAATCATTAACCACAAAGTAGGAACTACCTGCGTGTTTTTACATATTTTGAGATGCCACCATTCACATCTTCCCAGAACCAATGCAAGCCTTTCTCCTCGAAGTAAAATGGAGCAGGCAATTGCATGAGGTTCCCTGCAATTTTCAAAGAAATTCAGGGCCAAGTTCTCCTCAAAATCTCATAGCCTGATATAGTTAAGATTGCTGCCAAAACAGAAGTTCCCTATTAGAGACAAACTTCAGCTCTGTTGTGACACAAAGAGCCACAGACTATTTAGGCAGGGTTACCATCCACTATTTTCAAGTGTATTCATGTGGGGTGGTTTGGTGGCTGTGCTGTGACTTTGCTTCCCAAGAACAGCTGTAGACGAGCTGTAGACTGCCAGTTCAATCAAGCTGTATAGAAGACACTGAGCCATTCTCAGCTTTGAGTTTGATTTATCCTGCTGTTACTTCAGCAGAGTGAGTTTGTATTTCCACCAGTTTAAATGTCAGACTCTTGGCCCATGCTTTCTTTGGATGTTGGGGAAAGAGAAGAAGGTGGTTCTTGTGCATTTCAACAGGAGCCGTTCTGTTTGGGTGAGAACATCTTTGCCTGCACCACAGAGAATGCGCACCTTTTAGCCACAGCAGAAACAGCAGCATGAAGCTTCATGGTCAGAACATGAACAGCAACATAAGGTTCAATTGATGAAGCATTGCCTACTCTTACAGGAGGCGAACAGTGGGGTAGCGAGTAGCAAAAGATGAAATTAAGCTGTGGCACCTGACAAAGAAACAATAGAAGAAAGTGCAAGTTTTCAGCTAAAGTCTAATGATAGTTTCTTTGTTTGCTTTGGGCAGGATGATAGCTTTAAGAAAGATTAATTCATTGTCTGGGTCTTCTACAAAACAAAACAGGTGACATGCTCTGTGCTTCTGATACTTCCCAGTATCATAACAAACACCTCTGAGAAGGAACAGGTGAAAGCAGAGGCATTTTGTTTTCACCTCAAGCAATAAGACACTGGTATTATGGCCAGTGTTTGGAGAGATTATAAAGTGTGTCTTTCTGCCCTTTTGGGAGGAAGAAGCAAGCCAAAGTGCCACCTTTCTTCCTTAACCTCACATTTCCTGCCTTGTTCCTAGAAGAACCATGCTGCAAAGGATTTCTATTAGTATTTACAACCCCTAACTCAGACTTGTGGACATAATTGAAGCCCTGTCCACTCTAACTGCAGATAGAAATTTTCAGTTTGAGAGTGGGAAAGAGAAGAGGTAGAGACTCTTCACAGAAAGCTGATTTTTTGGCTGTTTTTCTCTAGGGAGGAAAAAATACAAAGAAAAGATAAAAAAAAATTGGCCTGACAGCTTGAAGTATAACACTGAGACACAAAATTTTCCCATTTATTCAAATATTAATTTGGGGAGAAACCTCCATTTTTAAACTGGATATTAATTCTGATATACAGGGAGCTTATGCTGAGAAAGAGATTGGGAATTGATGCCAGCACTGAAATGGCTTTGGTCCTGCCCACCAGTGCAGGACTGCTTGAGTGCATGGAGGCTGGGAGAGCTAGTCCTTCGTGCCTCTGAAGCAGAGGGCCACTGTGCCCCTCCTGTACCAGCCATTACCCCAGCACACCAGGAGGTGTAAGTCAAGGGCAGGGAGACTGCCCATGGGACACTGCTGCTGCCCACAGAGTCGAATAGCAAGTCCTGGGGACAGCAGTGGTGGAGGAAGCCTGATGTTACCAAGGTGTCCTGCTTCAGGGCAGTCTGAAGCTAACTATAGCTTACTTTCATATTGTTTTCACCTTATATGATGTTCATAGCATTGGTTTTATCCCATGTAGTTATTTCTACAGCAGGATATAGCTCAAATAATGCATCTTAACGGCTGTTGGAAACCAAGCACTGAATGAGCGTGAAGAACACCTGTACAAAACCCACTGATTCATGATTGTGATGAGAAGCACCACAGAAGAAAGAAAAACTTCAAGGACATTCTACCTTTTCTCACCATTAAGCCTGATTCCCTAGTTGCATCAGTTATGCTGATCATATAGGTTTTTATTTTCTCCAAGCCAAGGTTCAGCTCTAAGCTCATTTGTATGAAGATAAATTAAGAACAAATTGCCCACACCGTCAGTAGCTGCTTGTGGCCTCCTGGGCATTTTGCAAAGAAGGAGCACAGATGTGTCCTGACACTGGGCATGGCCTCTTTCTCAGCAGGCACCTTTGTTGTCACCACCACAGCCCAGCACACACCTTAGCAGAGCAGGCTCTGCAGCACTGGCTCGTGTCAATTGCAAGGCTGTTACAGACCCTAGCACATGAAGGAAGGGCCCCCTAACTTCAGCAAGGCAGGTCTGCTTGTAAACTCAACCTTCTTCTATGGTCTGAATCTTTTTAGTGCCACTTGAATTATGGAGCTAACCCTTGAGATGGATCACTCATTAAAGGTGTGGAATACATGATCTTCTAAAGTTGCTAAGAACCACCGTTTACTTAGCTACAACTCATGATAGCTGAAAGGTGAAGAGGAGATGTGCAAAAAAATAAGGGGTTCTTATTCCAAGGAGAAAAGGAGCAGCACACAAGCAAAGCAGTGAGAAGAAACAGAAATATTTGTATTTCTGTGTCACTCATGTCTCTGCCCGTGCTTCCAGCCTGTTCTAATTTTCCCCTAGCAAACCCAGGAGTTTCTTGTACCCCTTTTTAGATGAAACCTGTTTTCTCCGCTTCTCTCTTTGCTGCCTCTAGCTCTTCTCCTTTCCACAGGGACATGGCTTCCAGTTTCAGAGAGACTTCCCCTGTGGCATGGACAAGTGCCTCAGTCTATCTGAGCAAGCGCTTTGCCCCGGTGGAAGTTCAACTCTGCAGCTGGGCAATAGGCAGCTGAAGGGAAGGTTTAATGGGCATCTGCAGCAGGTGGGTATTAAGCACTTTTATTGTGCATTAGAGGCACTGCATATCCATGTAACAGCTGAATATGGTCTCCTAGACTGCATTTCTGTGAACAAATCACATTTTCCATCAAGAAAGTAACAGGCATTCAGCTGCACATTGCTTCATAAGCTGTGGAGCAGTTATCTGACTATTACCATAACTGAAACTATGACTACAAGTAATGCAGCTTTGAATTAAACATTTCAGCTCAGGAGTATCTTGGCTGATTTTTAACTGGTTATTTAAGTAATGCAAGGGAATAACTGGAAATAAACTACTTTGTATGCACTCTCAAGCCTGTTGTTCATCTAGATCTTTGTGCCTTATTAATGTCATAGACACCAAGTTTATATACCAAAGAGATTTACTGAAAATGGAGACAAGAACTTTGATGCTTTTCCATCATGCTGCTGTAGGAGAGTGAGAATACTCCTGGGATGGAATATCCTACCTCAATTTAACCAGTTTATCTTAAAGAGAAGGAAGGCTATGAGATTCTTCTAGTCATCCTTGGGAGAAGATGCAGTGTATCTGTGTACCAATATGAAGGCAGTCCAGGAAGAAAACATCAGTCTCATCAGAACAGTCTTCTGGAATACACCAGCACTGTGGTTTTCAGATAGATAGTAAGGCCATGAAAATAGAAACATTAATTAAGTTGATGAAATATGGGCCAGGAAAGAGATGGGAAAGAAAAGATGTGTAAATTCTACTGAAGCCAAATAAATATTTCTTCATGTAGTCGTGGAATGAGGATGGTGGTCTCTTCCTGAGGAAAATCCTTGTGTAGTACAAGAAACCAAGAGGTAGGATCTTCCTTTCTGTACTAAGTAGCAGCCTGGCAGGCGCACGGCTACAGAGATTGAAACAAGCATGAGACATTCAGCTTTTAAGATGGCAGGTTGATCTCAAGAAATAGAAATTGTCAGTGGCCATGGCAGTTGTAGGAACATCCTCCTAGCAGAGCATTCAAGGACTTCATTGCACATGAACTTCATAGACATTGAAAAAAACCTTGATGGGATGGCAGAAAATATCTCTTGGGAACTAATAGGACATTACAGAAGCCTGTAATGTTAGAAGACAGTTAAGGGTATGGGAATCTCTTAAGAAGGATCATAGCACAAGCAAGTTTGCATTGTCTCTAGAGATAACAACAAGTAGTTTTCTTTCCTTCACTGTTTCTTCCTTTTTTTTTTTTCTTTTTTTTCTTTTTTTTTTTTTAACTGGATAAAGACTGGCTTGATTAGAAATGAGAGTACACTGAACCCAAACACAACAAATACAAAATTCTGGTTTCATTGACAGTAGCTGCCTCAACAGCCAAATACCACAAAATGATATTAGGAAGATTAAGGTCACAGGAAGAAGCAGCTGGGGAAAAAAATCTGATTTGAAGAGAGGCTTTCTTTATTAAAAGGAAAAAAAGTCAATACAGGAGAGCAAGTGGTAAAGCAGGGCACTAGGAAGTGATTTCCATGCACACTGAGAAGGCCAAAAGAACTGCTTTCCTCTGAAGGGCAGTGAGGTGGCCTGCTACCAGTGAAGAAAACACTTTTACTGGAACTGGGGATGTGCACATGACTTCAGTTCTTCATAGAACAGCTAAGGTCTTACAAAAAGAGTGACTGGCAACCAAATTTTGAATCTTTAACAATGCAAATTGTTGTGATTAAATAAGTTGCAAATAAACATGGATAAAAAATAGATTTTGAGTTAACGAGGGGATGTCTATGACAAACCTAGATACTAACTGATGGATAATAAAGAATGGCTTACAGAGAACACTCTGTGGAAGGAGAAATGGATATGCCATATCTGAATAAACCATCATTATATATGGGACAATCTCCTAATGATCCTATTAGGCACAGAGGATCACTACCAGCAGGTCTTTTGCTTTTCTGGAATGAAGATAAGACTGGATGCACAGCTTTACCATACAGGTTCTTCAGGAAGGTTTGCAAAGCTAACTGCAGTCCGATAATAAAAAAAAAAAAAGACTGTTTGTGGCAGAAGGAAGAGAAAATATAAGGGTCTTAGCTGAGACATTACTGCCTTACCTGCCAAAACTTAAGAGAAAATTGGTTTAACCAAAGAAGACAGAGGTACATAGTTTGGCTGTAGATAACTCAATGTGTGTAGGACATTCATAAAAAGCATAAAGCAATTGAAAGTGTTACATAAGATATATAAAAGAAAGAAATACGCATTCAAGAGCATAGACATGAAGGAACATCTCAAGACAGTTTCAATGTTTACATCTACTCTCTCAGCAAGAGTAAAATAATAATCATTTTAACTAAAGCTACACTTTTAGGGGGAGGGGAGATGTTGTCAATAAAATGAATGAGTTACAACATTACAAAAATGCTCTTTTCAGACTTACTGCCTCCAAGAGTAAGATATATGTAAATCCATGCCCTCTGGACATGAAAAAAAAAAAATCTGCAGGGCATATTTTGCATATCACCATAATTTGATGACCTGTGATTTCTCAGGAAAACAAAAATGTGAGAAACATGTTGACAGTTCAGTCTAATTCCAAAATTCTTTCAACTGTGTTGTAGTTGCTACTTGTGAGTACTGCACATAAAAATAACTTCCCTTGACCTAAAGAAAAAATAACTTTTTTTTTGCTATGAGGTGAAACCCCTCTGCATCACTAAGCAATATGGAGATAAACATTACTTTATACACTGCTCTTCATAACAGGATATTTGTTAGTATATATGTTCGAGAGACATATGTAGGGTTAATAAAGCCAGCATGACTTAAGGATCATGTGAAAAGATCTCTCCTATGATAATACCAACATACAATGCATTAAGACAAGAAAAATGTTACAGTCCTCCATGGGACAGCTACAATAAGACAAACTCTTTCTGTGGATGAAACTAGCTACTCCGAGCACGGCAGCAGCATCTCTGAATGTATATGTATCATATGTGTATATGATCCTCTGTCTTAATCTAGGATCACATGGCCATGTTTCTGTCCTGGGGGTTCAATCTAGAATAACTCCAAAAATTTATATAAAGAGAGCTGGACTTTAGAAATAATGAATGAAAAATAGTAATTTTTTCCAATATCATCAAGTAGAAGAAAATGCACACAAGCTATTGAAGGTACATAACTACTAGGGGGAAAGTCAACAAGGCTGAGTTTTATAAACTCAGAACTTGAACCTGGAAGGTCAAACTTGATTATTATTCTCATTTTAAATTTCCTGAACATCAAAAAAAAACATTTTTTTGCTTTCAAACTTCATGCAACTGAGCCAACAAGAGACCTTGTACAATCGTATTTTTTTGTTTATAATCACTAGTTGTCTTTCTTATCCTTGATAGACAAATTTTATAAATCCAAAATTTAAGATGCTAATTAGCTGTGGCTCTGCTCACTTCACAATGCCAAACTGTTCAGTAACAAACACTAGAACAGACCATTTCAGCTTCTTGACAAGAGGAGATGAATTATACTATTGGTACCTATTTGGGGGCCAGGTGCCAAAACCACCTTATAGCATTATGGTAAAGCGTACCACAACACCATGGCAGGACACAACTGACCTGTGAGCAACCCATGGAGAGCTCTAACAGTTTAAGAACAGAGATAAAGTCTGGAAAAGAGAAGTTTTCTGGTTTCTCTTCTCAGATCAGCAAATTATATGTCGTGTAAAAAAAAAATATTGAGGACAATGTTGTTGGTTACTTCTTCTCGCAGATATTCACTACCTACAAACATGGCTACCTACACAACTATATGAGCAGGAGATGAGCTTCCAATATTTCATCAGAATTTCAAAAAACCTGGAATCTTGTGTTTCTGTAAAACAAACTGCAGTTCCAAGACTGCTGGCCATAACCTGTCTCCATGTTTGCCCATGTACCTCGCAGGGACCTTGTGAGAATTCCCTACCTGGGACAGGCATTCATGCAAAAAGGTATTCAGCATGGCTCACAGCCCACCTCTTTCTACTCCTATAGCAACGGATAACAGAGCTGCCCAGGGAGTTTGTGGATGCCTCCCCCCTAGGGGTGTTCGAGGCCAGGTTGGATGAGGCTTCGAGCAGCTGAGTCTGGTTGGGAGACATCCCTGCCTATGGAAGGGAGATTGGAGTTGATGATCTCCAAGGTCCCTTCCGATCTAGGTCATTCTAGGATTCTACGATTTGCTTCCTTAGTTGACATAAGAATATGCAGAACAAAGCATAAGCTAAGAAGATGATGCAAAGGACTCTGAAAAGACATGATGCAGAAGCATCTTCTACTTCCTGCCATATTCTGTCTCCAAAGAAACTTAGAAACTGTGTTGGAAGCAGTCTCTTCAACACTCTCCTATTTGTATGTTTAATTAAACACACATTTATCTTTTTCCAGGGGGACAATAGCAACACTTCACTTTTTACACGAGAGTCCTATCTCCAGCTCCCACATGTTATACTGAGTCACTAATGAAAGGCATATTTTTGGCTTCCAGCTGGCAAGTAACTTAAGCTCTGCACTGACTGGTGACCATTTAACACAATTTTTGCCTGACTTTTCTCTTCCCACTCTTTGCACTGCCCAACTCTGCTAGGTTTCATCCCTACCACTTCAACTTGCAAGTGCTGCCTGACACATTATCAGACACAGCTCAAAACCAGCCCATACAATAATACTGCTCTGGATCTCCATCACCTTTTTACCCATGCTGTTTGCCCAGACAGATCTGCTGCAGGTGAAATGTTAATGTAATTCTTGCCAAAAAGGTATCACTTTGACTTTTTCCAATTTAGTCAAAAGACATAGAAAATATTGATGGGTTTAGTCTTCCTGGAATTTTCCCACAACTTTTCTAGGAATAAGAAAGGGTTCTTCTTTTGCAATCTCATTTTACATATGTGCATGGTAATAAGAAAATGCTCTGAAGGGAAATCAAGCAAATAATACCAATTTTCAAAATTCTATAGCAATGTATTTATACAAATTACAGAATTCTGTATGTATTTACACACCATTACAGAATATCAAGTAAATAACACCAATTGGGTTTTTGTTTTTTTCCCTCAGACCTTTTTTCAAGTGAATTCTAGTGTTCAAGGAAGGTGCCAGATGGACAGCACTAGAAAATGAAGACTTCTGTTTGTCCACAGCACAGGCGGAGCAGCACTGCAAGCCTCCCTGCTTTGCCATGTCAGCTCTCTTCAGCCCTGTTTTAGCAGGATCACATAAGGAGTGGGAGGGCATCCATACCCCTTCATGTCTTGGCAAAGGAGCTAAGCAGCACCCAGGTGATGACGATTTTGCCCAACCCCCACCAGAAAACAAACAGAAATAACTCGTTTTACATAAGTGACTGAACAGAATCTGGTTTTCGTTATCTGAAACAGGCTGAATTTGACCCTGTGAACCAGCAGGGAGTGGCAAACTGCCAGCTCCTGGACCATCCAGTCTCGCAATAATGCCTATGTTAAATTACACTTTTCTGTATTTACATAAAGTCAGTATTTACACACCATTGTGGGTTATTTGAATAAATCGGTTACAGTTTATTTATATGGACCGCCATAAACTCATAACATTTTTCTTGGGTTTAATCCTTTCTTTATAAAAATACAAAAAAAAATAAATTAAAGATGTTAGCTAGTAGTAATGATTTGCCTAGGACTTAAAATCCAAGTTGATTTAACATTTAGACTCAAACTGTGGCCCAGTATTGTGGTCTCAACTCACAGTATTTTTAGCCTTCGAGATTAATTTCCCGATGTATGTCATATTCCCTGAAAAAGCAGAGTTGTAACCTTCCCTCCTTACAGTAGAATCAATCTGTTTAACACTGAACAATGAATTCTAGTTCTCCTGAGAAGCTTGCTTTCTTCTCCTACAGTCCAACATGGCCTTGCACCACCTGGACAAATGATTCAGCACCTGGTTGACCCAGAGCAGCTAAACTGCCTTCAGGTCTCAGCAGATCCAAAGTGTTAAAAACAAACTCATGGGCCGCAGTCAAAGGCAGTCAATTCCCAGGCACTAACAGTCCCTAGACAAGCATGTCTAACTGTATCTTACAAATAAACCAACGTAATGTACATATCTTTATCATTCATAAGCAATTATAATAAAATGCCACATTTTATTTATGATTACTGATATCGCCAGTTGAGACATGGCTACTCCTACCTGCTTGAGTACAGAAAGGTCATGTAAATTAGGGACACCAAGCCAGAGGTTATTCCAGAACAGAATTACGTTTCAAAAACTATATATATCATGTGGGCAAGAGTGTCTCAGAGCAAAAATTACTTAATTACAAATAGGCTACAAATTTATATATAGCTCATCCTCCGTGCCTCCATGAACAGCCAGCGGTGTCAGGACCAGCCAACAGATTCAGTGGCAAAGGCTACACTCAAAGTAATGGCGCCAGATATAAATCCTAACAGATACAACAAATACAAAATGCATTTGTCATATGGACCTTAAGTGATTTTTTCTCTTTTTGTTTTTGTTTTCCTTTAGGGTAACAGGGAAAAACTGCCTCTTCCTAAGTGTTAATTCCCAAATGGTAACTGCTAATCAACATCTTTGTGTGCTACAATCTCTTAAATATTATATACTGTCAGCTCTCTTATGGTTCATGAATATTGCAACATACTTTAGGAAAAAAAAAAAGTCTAATACTGTCCCCCTCATTGTCATTATTGATAGAGGTTTATTAGTTTCATTTTGCAAGTTTTACTTTAGGAAGGGTGCTAATATCATGTATTATGACAGTTCACACTGAAAGCAATTTTCCATAAACGATGTTACAATGACCCCTATGGAACTTGTATAATTTCATAGTAGATAGTCAAGTGCACAAATAAGTATGTTTACAAGAGTGATCCTGTTAACCTGGTTCTTGCCCTCTGAAACCATTACGTGCTATTCATGGAATCTTAAAATTAGTACAATTGTTGATATTACTTATGCTATTTCTGGCATTCTGCTTTAGGGAAAAAAAAAAAAGAAAAAAAAGGGAAAAAAAGGCATATTTATCATTTAGCTTTGGTATAATCTGCAATAGGTTTTAACAAGTAGAATATATTCCAACCCTTATATTTTCCACAGCTGTGAAGTTTACAATGATGCTAGAAGTCACTTTATCAGAGAGGAAATGTTACAGACATAAAAAAAACTTGAAGACCCCGTTTTCTCTTTAATCCTCTAGGGGTAAGTTATGAAACAAGCAGTCAGAAGAGTGAGGACTCAGTGTCATGAGTGGTGTGCATACTTGTACAATAATACGGGCAATAAAAGAGATTGTCACCTTTAGTACATGAGGGTCACTAGAATTTATTATTACTACCTTTTACTGTTGGTTTGTTGTTGGTTTTTTTATCCATGCACCTTTATATTTACTTGCATGAATTTACCACAGGTTCATAGTGGCCTTTGCCATTTTAATTCTTACAGAGCCTAAAGCTTCCAAAATGCCTATCTGGCCTGTACATATTTCATTAAAAATAAACTCTATATAATAAATAAATATATAAAATAAATAAAATGTTGCCTTTGGAATTTCTATAAATAAATTTAACTTTTTATTTTTATTTTTTTACTAAGAGGTCTTTGCTTTAAACTCAGTGGGTTGAGACCCAGAGAGCAACTAACTGAAAAGTCTCTTGTTTAAGTAAGACTGCACCCTCCATGCCTTTGTAAATGCAGCGTACACTTGAGCAGGCCACCAGCCAAAAATCCTGATGAATCAAAGTATGGCAGCTATGCTGATATATGACGAAGTACAACTGATCAAAAATTTAAAAGCGTGTCTATTCCCCAGCATGCATCAGGCCTTCTTCCTCCTCCCACGGGCTCCTCTCTCTCGCGCTCTCACTCCCATTCATCCTCTCCCTTTCTCTCTCTCTCTCTCTCGCACTCATTCTCTCGCGCTCCCTCTCGTACTAAATCAAGCGAGTGGGCATAGGCTCTCCTCCAGGAGGACAAACCTTTAAGTGCAGAACAAAATCAGCATGTTCCATCCAAGCCTCCATCATACATTATGCATGCGACAAAGTTTGGCAACAGTGGAGCTGATGTGATGACACAGCTAATCAATAAGAACCCACCGCATGAAACCTTTATAGTGGTTACTTTTTAAGGGCTCAAGTGAAGGAATTGTCTTTGTCAACTTTGGCTTAAAATATCCTTATATAGTTCCGGTACTTTCTCAGGGTCCACTGGTCTAGGTAAAAAATGTGTAAATTTTTGATGCCGTTTAGTCCTAGTCCCTTCTCTTGGAGTCCCATCTTTATTTAATGCAACGTAGTATCGTCTTCCAGTGTCCACGTGTTTATATAGATTTGATGAATATGTGTTGTACCAGTTTTCTTCAAACTGCTCTCTGAATACACACTCCTGGGTTAATTTTTCCTATGGAAAGAAAAAGAAAAAAAAAGGCAGTAAGGATATAGATAGACAAAAATAAGCTATTTTTAAAAGAATTACTATTGTCACAGCTTGGAAATCCCTTGCTTAAGTAGCTCCCTCCTCAATTCACAAAATTAAACATATTGTCAGTTCTGCCTAAACAAAGCTGTATTGCTGGATATTTCATTAAACAGTCACAGGGGTAGATATCTCTATGTGAAGAAAAAATTATTCTCAAAAAGCCTTGTTGTCCAAATCAAAACAGCAAAAGCAAAACTGAAAACAGATATTTTAATCTCTGATCATTTCCAAAGCAGCTCAAAAGACACTACTGGACTTGTATAACTAATTGCTTCAATCATGACTGCAGGCATTTGTTAAACAGATTTAAAGAAAAGAAAGACTTAAAGAAATAAAATTAGACCCGGTTCGTAATGCGGTTGTGATACAGTTTAGGACCTTGAAATCTCTCTGTCTTTTTATTGCAGGGAGATCTCGCTGCATTGCATTAATTTTAAAAGATATGATTTTCTAACTCTTTGTTTGATTTATTATTTTTATCACAGAACCACAACCCAACAGATCTTCAAACTGGAACAGAAACCCCACATGCTGAGATAGGGTTAGCTGAGGAATGTCCTCCAGGCTTACTTGACTAGGACTGTTTTTGTGTCCTGTCCTACCGGTGGGATCTATTGAAGACATTAACCATTCATCAGACCCCCTTGCCACAGACTCCTACTCCTTACAGTTCATCCATTTATTCAGTTGTGTGTACCCCCCTCACACACATCTTTTTGGTCTAATAGCTGGGGATTGCTTAAGAAGCAGATAACCAGATTCATTTTAGGAAGGACTCACAGAAGTGACCAAGAAGACTGGAAAAAAAGGTGATAAGCTTTAGCATAGGAGAGCTGATGGAAAGCCAGTAAAAATAAGTCTGTAAATATTTTTTTCAGATGGTACTAAAAATGTAATAATGACAAGTTAATACATTTTTTTCATAACAAGAGTTGAATAGCACTCACATTGACCAAATTCAGTTTCCAGCTGAGGATCAGTTTCTAATTATGACAATGCAGAGTTCCATGCATATGTTTTGTAGACACTAAATCTTCAAACAGTCCTCTTAGATAGATACACAGAGAAGGGGAAATGGAGACCAAGGTCCAGATGCAGCAAAGCATTTATGGCACATAATGTGTGCCCAAATACAACTAAGAAGCCACAGCTCAAGCTCCACTGTCCCCAGGAAGACACCATCCATGTCTTAATCCAGAAGCTTCTCAAAACACACCACCACTGAAGCCTGCAGCTTACCCTAGGACTGTCGTTACCTTTGAGGGCACCTCTGTTGCTTGGGACTCAGCTCACAGCCCTTTCTCAAAGCAACATGCCTCAACCCAGATGTTTTGCTGCTGTTTTGCATGCTAAGCATGATGCTCCTGGAGAAGAATTCTGCAGCTCACTGAGGATGGGAACCAGGGTCCAAGTTAGGTACAAGAAACATTATGCACCTTACAGAAGTCACTCAGGAACTATCCCATGTGGCAACAGCAACCTCTGTCTAAGTGGGGAGAGCAAGCCAGCACCCCTCCTCACCCTTACAAACTGCATACTGGGCTGCAAAGCCAGGGTTCTGCCCAGTGCCAAAAGGTTTGGGATTTGGCAGTTTCTTCTTAATTCGACCTGTGCCAATTCCAATAGGCAAGAAAGGCAGCAAGTAAGCAGCACCAGAGTTCTCCTTTGCTGAGCATTGGGAATCTCATCGCACCCCGGGGAAAGAGAAATCCCAGACAGGATCAAGTTTCAGATGCTAAACACTTGAGTATTCACTATGGCAATGGCCATGTCCCTTTGAGGACCCAGGTGGCTGTGGCTTGAGTGGTCACAGGAGTGGAGAAGATCACAGCAGTCCCATCCCTCACACCCTCTCCTGTGGTTTGACCAGGAGACTTCCTTCCCTGTGGGTCCAGCTAAGCAGAGCTTGTGAAAACGTGAGCATGTATGCAGGGCAGCAGGATGTAACAACTCATTTTAGAGATGTTTCTGACTACAAGATTTTTAATGTGTGAAGTATCTCAAACACTGCAGCACTCCATACTGGCTATACAGAAAAGAAGCACAAACGTATTCACATTAAATACTTATCTATGGGCCAGATCCTGCATCTTCCTATTGACAACTGCTTCTATGTCCTCTGACAGCTAGAAACTGCAGCAGCAATGACTACTGCTGCAATAGCTGTAAGTTATACTGCAGTAGCCCCCTTGTACATCTGCTGTGGGCAAACTATTATAAAAAATATTCAGCTGCTGTAAAGATTGTCTTTAAGTACAGCTTTCATTAGAGTTTTATTTTGCATGAGGCTTAAAATCACTTTGTTTCCTTTAAGGCAGAAGCAGATGCTAGAGGGTATTATATTCTAGGTCTATAGGTCCATGGGGAAAGAGAAAGTAATTCAAATTGTTTTCCTGCTCTCAGAAGGCAATAGGATCACATGACAGCACTGCAGAAGCACTCCCTGCTAAAAATAGCAACATTTTAGGAAGATATTTCAGTCGTGTCTTGAATTCATTAATTATTCACTTCATCTGCATTTTTTTTAGCATCATCATAAATTTCTCCCTTTGCATGCCCTGAAGGAAAGATTTTAAAATAGCCTCTCTGGCAGGTTTGATGGATCATGACAGTGCCATGGTACACTTAACTAGCAGACCTTGAATAGGGAGCTTTGCATTGTACTGTGCTCTGGATGAGTTCCAATGAATTTCAAGCTTACGAATTCAATCTTTATTTGACAAGCTTATCCTGGTTTTGCTTTTCACCCTCTTAAAACACAGCTACATCTCTTTTGTCCTTCATCAAAATTCTCAGATAATTTATGTATAGACAGTAGGCACATACTTCAATGTGAGCTTCACAGAGCGATCAGTATGCAGGCTCAGATATGTATGGATACTCACAGTCACACTTTCTTTGTAAAGTCAAAGTATTTCTTTCTTTGACACCTAAAATTGCTGTATTCAGAGGCCATTAGAGTAAATCAGTGTTGGTGACTTTGGATCATGTAAATAATGTGAGGAGCAAAATCCCAGCATATTATTCTTTTCATGCTCTGGGAAATCCTCATGATAATGTCTCATCTAGTACCACACAAACAGAAACAACCATGTATTAGGATAGTCATCTATGTAGAGTCATGGAATCATAGAATCGTTTAAGTTGAAAAAGACTTCTAAGATCAACTGTTAATACTGTCAAGTCCACTACTAAATGATGGACTACCACAACGCCACTTAACACTAGCTTACACTCATGTTTTGACCACACATACCTTTACTCAAGCCAGAAATGAGAATAACACAGAGGTGAGGTTGTCAGGAAGCACCTTCTTGCCTCACCAGCTTAAGGATGGGAAAATCTCATTGAAAACCAGCCCTCTCAGTACAGGAAGGAGAGATGATGTTTCCTGATTTCAAGTGGTTTGCATTTCCGCTTCTGGCTATGACTTTTAGAAAGTCCCTGTGCAGTCCCACAGCTGAAAAATAAATATTTAGCCCTAGAATACTGCAATTTTTCCACACTTTTATTCTAGCAGCTGACTTTTCTATCATTTTTCCACTGCCATTACCTCTTTGCACCATACTTAGTATCACTAGACATCTTTGTTGAAGGCTGACAGAAATACCAAACATACCCGACTGGAACAGCTATGGAAAGCAACCAGCATTCCTGTGAAAGAGGAGGCTGCCTGCCTCGATCAAGTAATTTCATTCAGGGGCCAAATAAGGAGGTAATCTCAAAATTATATAAATCAGCACCACATACCACATGTTTTCTATGAGGACTGTTCATAGAGTGTTTTCCTACAAAGTGATTGATTCTCATTTTACTACATTTCCACACTTTATCAGTTGTTGGGTTTTTTTAACCTTTTCTTTAAATTGGAACATTCAAATAATTGACTTGTACAAAAATGTACATATCACAGTGGCAGAAACCCAAGGCAGACTTAATTCAGAAGTCTGCTAATGCCTGGACAGTGTTAGCAAGCCCAGAATCCTTTCACCTTCCTACATTCTCCACCATCTAACCAAGGAGAACAATAATTAGGATATCCTATTTCTGAGTAGGTGAATTAAAAGTGAGATTGTCAATTAATAAAGTACACAGTTACAGACATCACAATGAAAGATTTGCCATCTTATTTTAAAATAGGTGTAGCTGTGAAGCAGCTAATTAGAAACAAGTGAAAATAGGCAAAACACATGTACACTGCCCAGAGAGTGGTTTCATGACTCTAAAGAATGGTAAGCCAATTGTGCTGCTTAGTAGATGAAAGCACAGTACAGGGTCCTCTATAAAACACATCAATGTTTTTTTTCCTTTTAAATAACATTACAGAGGAAAAGAATTCCAGTTTATTTTGTAAACTGACAAAAGAAAACCTCTTCAGACCATCAATGCTAAATTCACAACAGATGCATTTCGCATCTAGCAAACCATTCTGTCCTATGCCACATAGTTTTCTCTTTTGCAGACTGCTACACTGATTCAAAAGAAGTATTTCACAAGAAAATGCCTAATCCAGAAGTTCAAATAACGATTAACCAGGAGCATATCTGATGTAGTCAGCACTTCCTACATATTTGCTGCACATTATCACTGTGTTAATCCACCCCATCTTAATACAATCATGTTTAAATATGTAGCTCCTAAATAAGTTTGTGCAAAATCCTTCCTTATGGCTATACGACATTAAACATTGTATATGTGGTGAACAAAAATGACCAAAAAAACCCAAAACCAAAACAAAAAACAAATCCTATTTTCCTGCAAAGTGGTTTTCTTTGCTGTTCTGGCTTCAAACACATTTTTTCCATACAGTTGGCCCTTCCCGTGCTGTAATGTAAACAGCCTCTAGAACATATTACGTTCAGCTAATAATTAACACTCATCTGGGGTTGTCATAAATAAAGGTGCAGTTTCACATTTTCTGTGGTGTTGTCTGACTTCCCATGCTAAGCCTGTTAGCTTCTGGCTCAGTGGACAACCTACAGCCATAACAACAAGCCAAATGCCAGTGTATTGGAGCAGCACCATTTTCCTTCCCAAGTTAGACAGCAGTGCAAGGCACATTGAGTACCTGACTTGGTGAATGTCATGGTTTTCTTTGAACAGTTTCTCCAACCAACTGTATTTCAGAATGCTTTGTTTAATTTGACAGAACATAAAGAGAAAAAAAAAAAAGAACAAAAAAATAAGTCTGTCCAAAGGACTGGCTGACTGGGTTTGTGTTTCTATCAGTGCTTCTTCACAAGCACTTCAGAAACACAGCAAGAAACCCTGCAGGTCCATAAGAAAACCCAAGAAGATATCCAGGCACCCACACTGCCACTTAAATGCATTTCATATTCCGTGGCACTTTTTATAAGATGAGAGGAATTAGGCAAGATGTCCTGGCAAAACCACAGTTGGGCAATTGCATTTTCCCTACCTGAGGTCACCTTGTACTTTCACAGAGATGGAGTATTCATCTTGGTTTCTACTCCTAAACTTCTAGTTAACTTGTATAAAGTTTTTATTAGACATAAATCCTCACTTACTGAAAAAAAAAAAAAAAAGTGTGACTCTTCTGTACTGCTGCCATGGAGCAGTTATGAGAGTGCTTAAAGATTAATATCTTTCATAGAAAAAGCTTGTAAAGTTCCCAAGACCCAGCAAAACCTGGTCCCTTTGGGAGCCTTATCATCAAAAGCCACAATAGCTCCACAGATGCAGACATCAGGGTGCTTCCACGTGTCAATCAAGACAACAGAAAAGCAGAGCTTCCTGATCAAAGCAAAGATCAAAATCCCAGGAAACTGTCATGCAGCAGGGATTTCTTTGCTCCTCCTCTTTGCCCCATTTCTGCTCTTTTCCCTTTCCCTTGCTCTCCACGTCATCTTGGACCTCCATCTGGATCACTATGCTCTGACACAAGCTGCAGAAGGATGAGATGCCAATTAGGCCTCTATCCATTTTTGCTACAGCCAAATCCACAGGTCTTGGTTTTACTGATACCCAGTCCTTTGAGTTTGCAGCATCTGTCAAGCTTTAAGCATGCTCTTCATGGACATGAAATCACTACAGGAAAAGCAACCCCACTATGCCTGAGCTTGCATCTGCCAGCTCAGGCTGTCTACCAACAGCCATGCTTATGTTCATAAAGGTTTGATTTAGATCTGCCCAGCCAAGTGCCTTAGATGAAAATTCATTTTCACCCAAGGTCTGCTTGTGCTGCTATTGAAAGGTATAACAAAGCTCCAGGGACAGTTCTTGAGCCATGTAAACTGTCACAATGCCATTCCTCTGGAAGCTGAAGAGCTTCCTTCTCCATGCCACAATGGAGCAGGTTGAGGACAAAGTCAACTCTCAGAAAACAAACAAGCAGGTGTGTTCTTCTCCTTTCCACGCCAGCAGGACCAAGCCCACACTGTGCCATTTACTAGTCACATTTCTGACCTCTATTTTATTTTTGGCTTCCTTGGCACAATAAAGGACTGCAGTCATCAATGTTATCTAAGCATCTAATTCATAACGCTTGGCTGAACCCTTCCAAGAATCAGAAAGCAAGGTGGTATGCAATCTGATACAAGGGCCAGAGCCAATTTTTAAAGAAGACAGGAGAAAAATTCCCATCAGCTTAAATGGAACTTGGATCAGGCTCACAATGATAAAAAGGCAACAAATATTTTAAGACACTAAGAGAACCATTTCAGGCATGCTCAGATTTACTGAAAGCTGTAACTTGACCTGCCCAGGCTCCCCACTCCACAAATTCTCTTCTATCAAAAGACAACATGTATCTCAACCCAGGGCTGTTATCCCACAGCTACACACACACTCTTTAGCCTGAAATACCAGTCAAGCTTTTACTGAATAGAGCTTTTTAAATAAAATATGCTTTCTTCAAATACAACTAAGATGGAGCACAGCAACAAAATGTTTTTTCACTATTTTTTACTTTTTTGTGTTGTGTATTTCTAACTACAGAAGGCTGGGCTACAGGAAAGATAGTCCTCCTTCAGCAGAAAGTGCTGCCTTTTGCAAAAGCAGCTAAACTCATGCACTGAAAGATACTGTAAAGTGGGTGATAAAAAGTACTTAATCTGCATGAGTCTCTACATTGAGTACTCCCCGAGTTTGATTTAGCCATCAATAGAGGAGCACCTTATCCCTCAGCTACAAGGTGTCATCATAAAATCAGCAGAATGCTCAGGACACTTCATGAAACACTTTGGCACAGGGACAAAATAACTATAATACACACATAGTGATAAAAGTAATTAATGCTTTGCACTTTCAGCAAGATGATTTGGCCAAGGAGAGATGAACAAAAGCCTGTATTTGTATTTTATTATTGATTTTATGTAAAACTATATGCTAGGTACTATCTCAGAGGACAGAGACACTACAGACTACATCTTCATTCTAGATGGGGATCATCAAACAAACAATACATCACAAGCTATGATATTTTTGAAAGATCCAATCCTCCTCACTGAAATGCAAAACATCCACTGGAGTCTTGGAAACCAAAATATTTGCCAGAGAGATTTTAAAAGCTGCAGTGCTTTGGTGGGTAGTACAGCAAAGGATTGGTACTCTAAGATCTTCACCTGGCAGGACTTGATTGCATATTCAGGTTAAGTTATTTAAAAATCAGGCCTTTTCATTTCCCACCTTTTTTGGTCACAGAAGGAAGGCCAGCATTTTAAATAGTTGCTGCAAAGAAAAGATGTCACTTTTGCCCTTTAAGACAGCACTTCTCCATTGGCAAACATTTCTCCCACCATAAAGTCATGGATCTAGATACACCATTTTTACTATTTCACTTTCTGAGTAAGACAAAAAAAGATTTCCCTATGATTTGTCAGAATAGCCACATATCTTTGGTGTTGCTATGCCCTGACTTGGGTTCTCAGTGATACAGTCTTTCAGAAATGCTGGAAGAAGTTGAATGGCTCTGCTCCTCCACAAGCCCCCTACTCTTCACATGCACATATCAGTGGACCTGTCTTTCAATGGGTCATACTTCAGCCATGCAGTTAATTTCAGCTGTGATGAAAGAAGTTGTCAATCTGTCTTAAAGAAAAAAAAACTTTTATATTTATGTGTGTGTGTGTGTATGTATGTAAAATAACAATTTAAACAGAACTGATGACTGAAGAGCTCAAAGACCAGGCAGTTGGTCTAGCAGGTACCAGGAGCACAAGGATCATCCAAAGAATTCCAGCTCTCAAAGTTTGAAAAAAAAAATAACAAATAAAAAATACAAACAAAACCTCCACAACAAAACCAAGCTAACTGCTGATGATTGTTTAAACTTTACAACATTTATATGTTCTAAAATGACTCAAAGGGTTTTCCTGAAGGCTTCTCCAATAAGTTTCCTGTTTTAAATTCAGATTATACACAAGATGCTGTCTTAACAAAGGCATCAGCATGCCAAAATCTCCCTTGCTATGCAAAAGCAATAAACATTTACATATTAAAAGACTGTCTTTAGATTGCAGACTCTTACGGGCAGGAACCTTGTCTAAATTTACATTTTTTTAAATGATGAATACAGCAGAGCTCTTATCTTGATTGGGGTCTGCTGACACAACCATAAAATTAGTTGGTGGTTTTACAGAAGCAGGTCCAATCCTGATTCCATTGAAGTCAGTGGCATTTCAACAGTAATAGAATCAAGTAAAAATGTCTCCTGAGTCACAATTGCCTCCATAATTGTGTTACACTTGAAGAGTAAAGTTTAGCAGATTAAAGATATACAGCCTGGGCCAGAACTCAAAAGCATGCAGCATCCACACCAAGCCAAGTTTTTCCTCAGCAGCAGTTGTGGAACATGAACATAAAATCTGATCTTCAAATCAAAAGTAACAGCAGAGGTCTGCCTTTATACAAGAAATTAAAAAGAGAGCAAATGTCATTATAGGAGAAGAGAGAATGGATTTGCACTGTAACAAGCTTTATTTCTTAAGCTTTTTGAATGCAACAAAAATGAACTGCATTACTGCACATCACCAAATCAGCCTGAGCATATTTGAACTGCAAAGCAAACCTCAACCTAGACAAAATCCCTAACGAAGTCCCCGCAGGGCAGACTTTTTGTACTCTGTCTTTGAAAATGATGAATGGTAACATAGGAAAGAGTGTCGTGTTCACATCCCACTGGCTCCTGAGTCAGAAACAGAGCACATCAGATCTTTATCTGATGCAGTGAATAATCCCCAAGCATATCTCAGTATGTCACTGCTGATGATGCTTTTTTAGCATGTCACTTCAACACAGTATTCTCAGATCAGCTGAAGACACTGAACCTTTTCACACCTCCGTATCATTAACACAGCTAGTTCCAATAACATTGAGGGCTGCAGCAACTAGGGAGCTATACAGCTGCAATGAAGTGAATCTGAAGACATTCTAACAATATGCTGCACACTTGTTCACTTGGTAGGATTCAGGTTTGTGATTTATGCCACCTGAACAACTACTTGCTGTGGACAGCACGATACTCAACCCTTCTCCCATCCCACACTGCAGGTGATTCCCCCACTGAGTGCTAGTGCCTGCACAAATGGGTAACAAGCCAGTGCAGGGAGGTAAATCAGTAGAGAAGCAAACCTAAAAACAAACAAACAAACAACAAAAATATCAAACCAACAAATGAAAACACAAGCTATTTTCTGTGGCTTTAGATCCTTAAATAAGCTTCTAGACATTGTAAAATGAGTGCTGCTGTTGGAGAAAGGAAGGAAGCAGTAGCACATAGCAAAGGCAGGGAACTGTGACTGCTGTTTCTGGAAAGGGGTTTCTGCAAAGTCTTAGATCACTTTGGCTGCCCCCTCCAGCAGCACCTCTAATCTCACATTTGTGTAAGAATACAAAAATTCCAGGCATCTTTCATTACGAGAAAGCAAATCATTAAGGTTTGAGTAGGATCTTGCTTTACTAAAGCTTAGCTTTATACAGGCACACATATACAGATATACATAGATCTATAAATCGTTTGTGTAGAAGGTATTCTAATACTTTTCTGTCCCAGGCAGGTAGTAAGAATCCAAGTCCAACATTGCAGACCAAGGTAAAGAGATCACTAAGGGTTTTCCCTCGTATAAAACTATCCTCAAACCTAGTAAGCACCTAGAACGAAGTCCTCTGAGGAAAATCAAAGACCTGAGAAAAAATGCTGCATCTCTCTTATAGGACAATATTAGTAGATGTCTCTCTTTGGTGACAGGTGTTATAATCTGAAATTCTGTCTTAAAAAACAGACTGAGTCCTTAGTTTAAAAACAACCACAATAGCTACAGTTTCATGCTGAGCTTTCTCCCAAATTATCTGCATTAAGCATATAAATTCACCTATCAGTTCTTCCTACAACAGTACCCACAACCCCAAAGAGCTTTCTTTTCTATAAAGTCCTTCACATCTTGCTGAGAGGGTTGCAGTTTCTGCTCTCATTCACAACACTGGTACCTGTGAAGAACACCATTTAACAGCACCCAGGTTTCAGTAAGGGTACCCATCCAAACTCAGAGGAAAGTTATCTGCAAAAGTGAAGTGGATGAGGTTGTAGATTCAGGCTTTTCTTGGGCCTACACTTTCCACAAAGAAAATGTCCACAAGTACAAAGCTATTTCCTACCATACAGAGAGAAAGCATTTATGCTCCATCTCCCACCTCCCTGCAAAACTTCCTCAGGCCTTAAACCTACTCATTATCCAGCCTCTGATTCTTGTGAACCATCTAAATCAATTAATTCTTGTCCTCTATTTCAATGACTTCTTTTCTTTCCTTGGTGTTATGCCTCAATGTATTTACAGAGACCAAGAGCATACCCTCTCAGTTTTCGTTATGAAAGCTAAACAAGCAAAGATCTTTAGACTCTGTAATTTGATAGTTTGTCCATCCCTCTGATCATCCCTGTAAGCCCTTTTCTGCACCTATTTTGGTTTCAATTCATCTTCTTTAACACAAGTGACAAACTGCACTTTGCATTTAGACTGGATCCTATCAGTGTCATAAGCAGTGGCACTAACAGAGCTCTCCCTGAGCCGCATGTGTTGTAGGCATTTTAGGTCACCAAGTCTCTTCTGCGATATTGCCTTCTGTGCTGAAAATACTTCACAATTTCAGTAACACACTACTACATTTTATGACAAGATGTTTAATGTCCTGAACAAAACCAGCCAAAGGACCAATCCATAAAAACTCCACTAACAGCTTCACTCCAGTCTAATACTTTTCAACACTTCTCATTCTTGTCTTCTTTTCAGTTTTTTACCACCCAGCACACAAATCTGCTAACATCCATCTTACCCACTGCAGCAAATGCTCTCTGCTGCGAGTCATACCTAATGCAGATTTGCACAATCATGTTTCTCATTTCTAGAAAAAGAAATTCCTGACAAAAATAAAATGCTAGGCTTGCCTGAAACTATTTATTCAGCTTCAGTAAATTCAGCTTGCACATACTTCCAGTTTCTCCTCTATTCATTCATATAAAAGCATGTTCCTACACCCCAAGCATAACCTGATTCAGACTTACAGCCCTCCAGCTTCCTAGGTCATGTACCTGGCCAAACACAAATCATGGGACTGGAAGTCCACAAACACTCAAGGCTGGCAAACACCTGCAATGCCTTGGAGAGAAGCAAACCCTCCCTTGCACAGACTTGATCCCACCTTTGCACCACACCTGGGAGGGGACCACTGTGGCTGAAGACAGCCCTTCTGCTTGGCCAGATTATTTTCCAGTTCCCTGCTTCAATTCACCAGGCAGCAAAAGAAGCACTTGGGCCAGCAAATGGATGATTGGAGAGAAAATAGCCACTTCTTTTAGCAGTGGTGTCAGCTTTTCTCACTCCCTCTGCTCAGCACATGACAGGGAATCCCAGAGCACCATGTTACCACCTCAGTGAGTCCATCAGAAATACTAACCACATCCAGACTATATTGCCTTTACACTACCATCTGAATACCACATAGAATCACAGAATCATAGAATGGTCTGGGTTGGAAAGGACCAGCAAGCAGAAGGGGTTGTAAAGACTCCCTTTTCCATTTATATATCTGTCAAAGTCTTCAGATTTTATTTTTGTATGCATTTCAAGGCCTAGTCAACTTACTGCACGAATTTCCTTTTTATCTTTGTGCTTCCACACCTCTATGACATGTACTTTTCCGCAACCTGCCCTTCTCCCATTCTTCACAGACCTTCTGCCAAGCGCCTACAGCTTCTTGTTCTCCAAATCCTTCCTGACAGTTTCACCTTTTTATTGGGATACCATTTCCACAGAATCTCTGACAAAGTTTCAAGTTTTCTTCACAGAGCAGTAAGCACCCTTTTGAACTGGTCCTCTTCAGTTTGCCCTTTCAAATTTCCTATCAGCCTGCTTCTCCCAACTCTTCTATTTAAAGCAGTTTACTCAGGAAGCCACAGGTCAATGTTGCTGGCAAAAAAAACCACTGGGTTTTTGAGTCACAGCTTTTCTTGAGCAAAGCTGCTCATGGGGAAAGCCTGATCACTCCTTGTAACTCAACTGCCCCAGGAAACGCCCTCTGCCTCTCCACTATTTGTGGTTACTTTACACACAAGCAGGTGTTAAACCTGCTACTGTAGCTATTATCACTCCCGGGATTTGACTACTCCCAGCCTAGAACTCTACACTTTAACTCAGGGGAACTGCATTTAATTCTCCTTCCAAAAATTGTGCACTGCAACTGTTCTGTTTCCAGGCTCACCACAGCCACAGACACCTGTGTGTACACTGATGGACAGATAATCCAGGTTATTAGGAAGAAAAAAAAGAAATAAAAGAAAAGAAAAAAAGAAAAGTCAATCAGAAGCATATGGAATCTCTTTTGATTGGAGCCCAGAAAGCCAACCAGATTCTGGGCTGCATCAAGAGAAGTGTGACCAGCAGGTCAAGGGAGGTGATTCTCCCCCCTCTACTCCGCTCTGGTGAGACCCCACCTGGATCTCAGATCTCACCTGGCATCCAGTTCTGGAGCCCCTGTTACAAGAGAGATATGGACATGCTGGAACGTGTCCAGAGAAGGGCCACCAGGATGATCAGAGGGCTGGAGCACCTCTCCTATGAGGACAGACTGAAAGAGTTGGGGCTGTTCAGTCTGGAGAAGAGAAGGCTCCGAGGTGACCTTATTGTGGCCTTCCAGTATCTGAAGGGGGCCTACAAGAAAGCTGGGGAGGGACTTTTTAGGCTATCAGGTAGTGATAGGACTAGGGGGAATGGAATAAAGCTGGAAGTGGGGAGATTCAGACTGGACGTGAGGAAGAAGTTCTTCAGCATGAGAGTGGTGAGACCCTGGAATGGGTTGTCCAGGGAGGTGGTTGAGGCCTCATCCCTGGAGGTGTTTAAGGCCAGGCTGGATGAGGCTCTGGCCAACCTGATGTAGTGTGAGGTGTCCCTGCTGATGGCAGGGGGGTTGGAACTAGATGATCCTTGTGGTCCCTTCCAACCCTGACTGATTCTATGATTCTATGGAGGTATTTAACATTAACAGGAAAGTGTGATTGATACTGTAGGGTAATTTATTTATCTATCCCATAGTCAGCCTGTTTTTTAATTCACGTTGTTTCTGTGTACCTTGACCTACCATTTGAAGGGCTGAATAATTTCTTCCTTTATTTGCATGGGAACATAGAAGATATTTTTAGAATGCTGCAAAGCAAATCCTTACCTACACCAAGCAATTTTCATTATCTATGATAAAGTGTCCCTTTTTTGTCAAAAATTAAAAAAAAAAAAAAACAACTAACAAAAAGCCCCAAACAAACAACACATCTTTATAGCTGTACAGTACTTCCAGGACAGTGGAGATCCAAACAAAAACATAAAACACCACAGGTGCAGCCCTGCTGGGACAATAAAGAGGCACATCATCACTCTCCACTGTAACACCTCCTCACACACTAACTGGGAAAACATGTTTCTTCAAGGACAGTGCTTTCTCCTCCTGCACCCTCTCCCCAGTAGTTTTAGGCACAAAAGGCAAAATTTACCATCCCAAAAACACTGGGACAAACAAGTCCCCAGGTTTATTGGCTTTTTTTGAAGGGCAGTAATTCATTACCCTGTTATAAGCAGTCTTAAATCCTACTTTGCTGCACACACACTGTAAGTATGAAACCCAGAGATGAGAAGCCTCCCTGGCTCCAGATCCAGGCTTTTGGCTTCCTCTGCAGGCACATGAGGGCTCTCTCCCCTCCCCTTCCCTTCCAAGCACTCCTAGCCCTCTTCCCCTTCCCCAACAACTCCACCATCTCCCCTCCTGCCTTCCTCCTCCCCATTTCACAGCTCTTCTTGTAGCTGAGCTGCCTTTTGCCACCTGCCAATGACACAAGGAGGAATGGAGACACCAGCATTTCACAGAATCATATAATGGTTTGGGTTGGAAGGCACCTTTAAAAGTCACCTTGTCCAATCCCAACATCTTTAATTAGATCAAGTTGCTCAGAGCCCTGCCTAACCCAGTTCTGAATGCTTCCTGGGATAAGGTATTTACAACCTCTCTGGACAACTTGTTCCTCTGTTTCATCACCCTCCTTATAAAAAAAATCTTCCTTATATCTTGTCTGAGAAGAAGAGTGGGGGAAGATTAGTGGGGCAGGGGTGCCAGCAGTGAGAAGTAACACAGCTCTCTACTGCAGGAGAGCCCAGAACAGCAAGGGCAGCTAAGGCAAAAGTGTCCCATGGTCTTGATATGCTCAAGATAGCATGAGACTGCCTTACAGGACAGCCTGCAGCACAAATGATGGACACCCTATGGTATGGGTGCTCACTACTGCTTATCATGTGAGTGCCAAGTGTTGATATTCCTAATAGCAGTGGTGCAGGGCATGATGGTAGGGACAACCCATGATGGCATGAAAGTTCTGGGACTGATCAAAAGGACCTCTCTCACTCCATGGCATGGCACCAAGGAACACAACTAAGATACCTTTGCTAACACTTTTGCCAGAGGCATTGGAAAGAGTCATTCAGCACTTAGGGAGTCTCATTTTAAGACCCTTTGGATCCTGTCTGTAGTTTGGATTTTCCCTCCTCTCCAGTGACAAGCACAGTAGCTGTTGTGAAATGTGGTGAGTCATAGCTGCAAGGGGAAGGAAAGTAAAGGGAGGGCAGGAACAGTGAGACAGAAGGGAAAGCTGCTGTCACTAACCAGCCTCCAAGTCATTGCTACAGAGCTACCGCTGGCTTCTCAGCAATGCCACATACACACATCTTCATCTTTCCCTATCTAAATCTGTGGGATGAGGAGGAACTTGAGAACAGCCACCTTGTATTATACAGTGCGACTTAAGAGCAGCATGAGAGTCACTGCGGTCTTTTAACCAGAGATGCAGCAGGAACTGCCCCAGTTCGAGGGCAAGCTGGGAAAAGCTTTTCAAGCAGCTAACTTGGGAGGAAAGCAGCACTTTGAGAAGGCCAAAAGGAATGTGTCTGGATCAAGGTATGCTGAAACTGTCTTTACTGTTGCCTTTCATGAAAATTGGCAGGGATCACCCATCCTGGCTGCTCTGCTTTGCCATATGTCCCATCTCCAGTGGCACCACAAATATGCTGGGAAAAGTCTTCCTGTGCCAAATATTTCAAACACAAATATAGAAGGATAGAAGTCTTTAGGTCACTGATTTGGATCACACCTAATATATTTTTCATGCAGTAATCTGAATATAAATATGATAGTGTCATAGACACAGGGCATTTATTCTGGCAGTGTCAAATGCTGCAGTACTGAACCTCCAGAATCACAGTGCTGATGTAGAGTAGAATCAGGTATTTCTTAGGTTGCTATTCAGTTGAATGTGGGAAACAGTTTTCTCCATGCAGAAAAGATATTCACAGTCTTGTAAGTGCACCTCATGGCAAAGACGGTATTATTCATGGTCCTTAGTGAAGAACTCAAGAGAGAGGGACCCATCTCCCAGCACAGGCAGCACAAGTACAACTTTTCAGTGCTACAGAGTCAACTCAGGTGGTTGTTCTGCCTAAGTCAGGTAAAAAACTTTATCACACATCACTCTCAAAACTAATTTCAGTTAAACTAATATCTCTCATTAGAAATATAATTCTGTGCTGGATTGTGTCTTGCTTTTGGATCAAACTGCAACATTTATTCCCATTAGAGATCTTAATTCTCAATTAAGTGCGTTTTTTGGATCAAAACCAAAAGTAAAACACTGTCACTTAAAAATGCCCTGCCAGTTCTACAGGAAAATCTGCTCTGAGGCCTGCTTATCTCAGTGCTTCTATGAGAGCTGACAGTTGCTGAAATATAGGCACTAGGATTGCTAGTGTTGACAAGGCTTTAAAGCATCATCACACTGAGTAGCCATTAGAGGTTATATTTCATTGAAAGTAATGTAATTCAATTACCATCACTCTTTAGTACATCCCATCTCTGGAGGCTGACAATAAGCCTTATCATCCATCAGATTTTAACCTGAACTTTGCATTCTAGCCTTACAGACTTCCACTTGCCCATTATGAATGGCTTCATATTTTTAGCATCATTTCTTAGGGAAAAGAGGTTATCCAATTATGTTGTACATCCATCTGCGTCCCTGTCTGTCCTTCTCTAGCTTTTCAACTAGTTTCAATTAGGAGGCAAAGGCCTTCAAGGAAATTAAGTTCCTATCAGTTTTGTGACTAATCAGATGCAGAGAAGAAGAGAAATTGTTTGCACGTCCTGCTTGAGAGTGGTGAGCTATGCAGCCTCTGCAAACTGACAATCCAGTGGTCAGGGACAGTTAACACTGCAAGAAACTGGGCTGGGGAATTTGTGTTACTGCAGGGACAGAAGGTCAAAGAGACCCATACCTTGGACTGTGAAACACAACCCCCTAGAAAAGCAGGCTCCTTTAGAACTGCTGTTCATGGAACAACTATTTTATTAATGCAGTGAGCTTTGTAATTTACAAATAATTTCTTGTGCATATTTCCTCAGTAAAGAATGCTTTGAATAGTTTACTCTTACAGTCAAATATACTCCAAACACAAGATACAAACTTTGCAGAAAAGTGGTGTAACATTTGCTTTCCCAAGTCAATGTATTTAAGTGCTATCAATAATAACATTTTCCTTTCCTGAGTATCTGAAGTATAGAGTAACTGATTCACGATGTTTATTTGTTTAAACCATTATACTTACTGATGATTATCAGCATTACTGATTCACTTTACTGTTGTTGTTTTGCCTTTTTGCTGCCTACCTGAACCATAAAAGTAACCAGTTCTTTATCCCATTCATCAGCTGCACAGGCATTGTGACTTACAACAACTTACTCCTTATCAGCAACTTGTTTACATTTGCCACTTCATCCATTCCCTTTCTCTTTTCCTCTCTATCCTTCCAAACTTTTCCTCCTCTTTATTGCCATTTATCCTAAACCCCTTTTCTCTGGCATTTCTCACTCACTGGTTCTCATCATTTCTGCATCTCCTCTTCTCTCCATTCTAGCCCTGCCTCTCATTCTATCAAGTCTTTTTCTGCCTCCTACATACACTGTTGTGATCTGTACCTTCTGGCTTCCTACACACACACACACACACACATAAGTTCAGGACAAGACTGCCAAGCCTCTTGCCCTCATTCCTACACCTTTATCCACTCCTATGTCTCATTTTCTTATCCACATACGTCACCCTTCACTTCCCCATCTACTTTCTTTTTTTTCAATCCCTAGAAAGCTCTCTGTCTGCATAGAGAAGACAGTGGGTTTACCTCAGTTTAGGTCTCTACTGAAGACATATTTACAAATCTTACAGTACAACTTTTAGTCTTCAACAAGCAGCTCCAGCCATCAGTATCCATTGCTTGTGTCTAAGTTGTTGTCCACCTGCACTATTACTCATTCCTGATTATGTAAACCTTTTCCCTCTCCCACTTACAGGGTAGAAACAGTGCTTGTACAGCATCTAGTCCAATGAGCACTTGTAGGAGCCAACAAAGTATTATTCCCACAAAAGGTAAGGACCATGACTGCCCAAGGCTAGCGGGAACTTACCGAGCCATACAGTTCCCCTTTCTCATTCATTCCAAGGTAGAGTCCACTGTCAACTCCTCGGATGCTGACCAAGCCCACTGCTATACTGATAAATTCCAGTATACCTATAAAATGCAGGGGAAAAAAAAACCAAACAATGTAGATATTGTTTCAACTGAAATATTTATATATTTTTATATATGTGTGTGTGTGTGACTGATCCCTGAGTAACAGACAGCTATTTTCAAAGGGATTTTCCCATTTTCAGAGTTGTTTGAAGGAAGATGAGGAACAAATTAATATATCTTAAAGTACAATACTTGAAGAGTGAAGTCCTTTGATTCTCTGCTACAATGATGCGTTGCAAATGGCACTAACATATCAGTTTAAAAGATAACCTTCATAATGTCTAAACACAGTTCTAAAGCTGTCGTAGTCCTATTTGCAAAACAAATAATACCAAGAAAAGAAAAAAAGAACAACTTTTTAGAATGCCAAAAACATCAGTATTAAAGAATCTGTGAAATCAGTCTTGCAAAATAAATTCTGAAAAAAAATACACTTGAAGCAGAATTGTGAGATAGAAATGTTATGCATGGAACGAAAAGATCTACTCCCAGGCATCAATGAATCAGGAATATGGGGAAAAATTTACTCACAATATGATCTTCCAGAGGCTTGAGAAATAAAAATCCTTAATATAGCATAGAGTTTCACACACTCCTGTCTAGATGTTAACCCTTCTCTCTGGTGTGTTACTTTTCACTCATCTCAAATTTGAAAATTAAAATATTCTAAACTGAAGTAATAGTGTGTAAATTATTAAGTCTTCCTGTGCATGTAACAGCAAGCTCACACAGGTATTTGTGCACTAGAACATCTGCAGAGGAACACTGCTTCCAGCCCCCTTCTAGCTTCTAAGTCCCTAAGTTCAGCATCAATGTGCACAGTAGAGCTAGCATCTGTATCAAATATCAGCTCATCTGGTTCTGAGGGTGTGGGGTTTCTTTGTCAGCCCTCCCTGCAAATTGCTTGCCTCTTCAATGAGGATGCTATGAGACAAACCCTGCATAAACCTAGAAATCTTCTGGGAAAAATGGAAATTGCTTCTTATTTAGGAGCACTCCCGTAAGACTGAAACGATCTCACAACGCTCAGAAGCACACTGCTGTGTTATGCTACTTTCTGAGCCACTAAATAAAGCACAGAGTAGCACTTTTTATATATTTTGTAAATTTTCAAGTCTAAGCACACCATGTAACTATTTTTAAAGCTTACTGGAAAGTATATTTACATGAAATAATAAAATAACATTCTAGTAGTATGTGTTGAGCCTCATGTGGCAAATAAAAAAGCACTTTCATGGATTTTTTGAACAATTAATTTGGCATCTTCCACAAAATAGTTGTGCACTAATCAATAACAGGCATGAATCACATAAATTTGACACAGCACATGTTGAAGCCAATAGGAAGAATTTATAGCCAAGCTAATGTAAAGACAAAATGCATTCCCTGTAAGGGATTATTTATCATTACCTTATGTATTATTCAGTACTACAAACACCATAGTCTTATTGTTTTGATAACCCTGGTTTGCCCATCTTAAATTATTCTCTACATATGTATAATTAAGGAATACTGGGAGGAAATATTTAGTAATTATGGATTTTTTTTTCCTGAACTAATAAAAAGTCACAGCATGCTGTTTATCTGGCATATGTGGTATCTCAGATACAATCGATCCATTGAAACAAATTAAACATTCCCATTATATCTGGACATGCAATACTTCCAGATTTCTTACTAAGGCTTTTTCTGTAAGGCTTTTACCAAACTATCATATTACCTGACACATATTACCAAGCAATTTTAACTGAGGTTAAATCTTATGTTAAGTGTGTATTATACCATACTACAGCTAAGTTAGTAAGTCTGGCATCTTTCACATCAGTATAAATGTAGACTTTAATTGCTGTCCTCATTTCAAATATTTGGGTGCTGTGTCACAAGAACAAAAAAGCACTGTCACGTCCTACTGGAGTGCATAAGATTAAGGTATTTGGCAAAGAGCAGTTACGCATTTGAGATCAGAAAAGAGATTTCTTAACCTGAAATATTCAAAAGTCTATTCACAGCAAGTTTTATGTGCCATGCTGTTAAGATTTTCAAAATATTATCTGGGGCCAAGCATGGAGCCTTACACAAGTCATGTCAGTTTAAGGATTAAATGATTTGGCCCAACAGTCCTTTGAATATTTTCACTGTGTAGTTTCTGCAATATACAGATAGGACCTGAACCACATATTAAAATAGATATTCCTCTTCAGAATGAGGCTGGACCAAATGAAAATCAGGACAGCTCCAAGCTTTAAAAGCAAAGGTCCTATTTATAGCTAAAAATGGGAAAGAGAAGAAGAGAGGGTAAGAAACCGCCTCAGTGTATGGGATGCTGGATACCTTCTTGTCGGACACTGAGCATTTTCATTAACAAAACAACTTAAAGGCAAGGAGCCACTTCTCCACAAAGAGTTAGGAAGAAAGTTTTGGGGAAAAGTATTCCTTACATGTTCACATCAGCCTTTTGTGCACCTTATTCCACCTGATCCAAATATGATCATGCTGAAGGGCAGCAGAACACCAGCCTGAGTGTGAAGGCTGGTACTGAACTCCTGCCAGGTTCACAGGAGAGAGGAGGTGGTCCTTCACACAATCTGAAATGTTAACTTTCATCTAGATTAGCTCTAGTGGAGAAAAGACCCATAGAAATACCATCTTTAAGCAATGAACATCTCTGCAACTCTGCATCATTTTGTTGTTGTTCTGCCTTTTGCACATTTTTGTCTTTGCCTATATATAGGATTTCTTTGTATCACTGGACTGAAGCAGTTTAGCTTCCACTTAGCATCCTAAAACACCATCAACGAATAGGTTAAACAAGTGTCTCTGCTAACTGCTTCCTTGCATGACTGCCCAGGAAAGCTGAGAGAAGCAGAGGACCTGAGCGCAGGTCGCTGAAGCTGTGCTGCCCTGTATTTAGCAAGCCAGGGAAGAGCCAAGGGCCGAGGAAAGCAGACCCCCTCGTGGCGAAGGAGCCGGAAGGTCAGCCCGGTCATGGGGCGAGAGCAGGGGCTTCCCCTGCCCTCCTTGGCCCCCGACGCCGCCCGCCCGCCCGCTCGCCAGCCCGCCCGCCAGCCCGCCGGCCGCTGGCCAGGGCTGCAGCGCTGGGCTGAACCGAGCGCTCCGCCGCGATGCGTCCTGTCTGTCGCAGCTGTCACAGCTCCGCCCGCTCCCCCACATGATGCCAATTAAGAGACAGGAGTGCAGACAGCCATAGCCCCCCAGGAGGCAGCAGGGCCCTGCTTCAGTTTCAGACTGTTACAGCGCCCTTGCCCCCACCCCAGCCGCCTCACGTCCCCTCCCCTCTGCAACGCTCAATAGTGGAGGAAACTGCAAGGCTACTCGGGGCCTTTCTTTCCCCTTAAGGCCTGGCCCCCAAATTTCCACTCCCGGGGCCAGAGTCTCCCCATGCATCACCTCCCCTCTCCTCGCCCGCGCGGCCCTCCCCGTCTTCCCAGTCTGCCGGCTCTCCCTGGAGACAGCACGGGAAGGGCAGCCCCAGCCCCCTATATCCAGCAGCAGAAAGGGCGTGCGGCCACAGGGCCCCCTCGGCTAGAACCGGCTCCCGTGCCCCCTCCCCCGCCGCCGCCGGCGCTGAGCCCGGCTCAGCAGCCCGAGAGCTGGAGCAGGCAGGGCGAGGTGGGGAGGAAAAAGGGCGGGCGGCTGCGCGACTCCCGCAGATGATGAACGCAGCGGTTCCTTGTAGCAGCAGGTCTCGGGGAGCGGAGGTCACCTGCTGACAAGCTTTTTTTTTTTTACCTTTTCCTGCATGCTCCTATTTTTTTAATGCTGTGCATGCAGTACTTGCGCTGACGCACAGAGACACGCCTCTCCGCTGTTACAGAGTTCCTGAATTTACAATGACTCTACTGTCTAGCAAATGCCTTAGACTAAAAGAGACTGCACAAAAAAAAATTCTTTTGTGACCCAGGAGGGATAAGACTTTGATCACCTGAGGTCGCATTACAGGGGTTGGGGGGCGGGGAGGGACAGGACACCGAGCAGGGTTTTCTCGGGGAGCTTTTCTTTTAGAAATGGACATCTTGCTGCAGGAATTGCGAAATGCCAGGGCTCCCAGAACTGGGCGAGTATAGACACACAATATGGCTCGGTTTATTGTACGCAATAGGCACACATCCAACATAGCATCACAAAAGCATTACTCTTATCTGATGTCTCTCCAGAGGTGTGTGCGGGGAGGGGGATTCCCACAGGGCAGAGCCCAGAGAAAGTCTACGCGCAGCTCCCGGTATTTTCTCTTTGTGCTCATGATTCCTGGAGGAAAACTTCCATCTGAGTCTTCCCTCCACATAAACACACACGCGCGCAGGTTTCCTTCGCACTCTCAGAGGAGACCCAAGTTAGCCCGCTCTCCCCTGGGCAGCTCCCAGCTTGGGAAGCAGACCTTCCCAGGGTCATCAGAAGACTTTACAACCACCAAAGCCCAAACAGCATTAGGTGACCTCCCGGCAAACACAACAGCAACGTCATGGCACCGATACAAAAGCACCGAGATCGCCTCCCCGCCCCCAAATAAAGCCGGGTACCCCAACGCATTCTATGGCGTTGGGGCTGTGTCCGGTCTGCCCGACTCCGGACCGAGCCGGAGAATCACTGGCTCACTCCGTGGAAGAAGAGTTATCACAAGAGTGCATCCTGGGGACGAGAGGGTGATCAAATCGAGAAGGAAAAAACATTATTTTAAGTCAAGCGATGCAAGGGCTGGAAAAGCTGCTCCTCAGAATTGTCAGGCTTCCTACAACAACGGCTGAAAAGCCTTTAAAAATAGACTCCTCTTATAATGTGGTCACCGCCACCTTGCGAAGGGAGCAGCTGGCGGCCCTCCTCCGGGGCGGCGGGGCCCCGCGGGTGCCGACCCCCCGCAGTCTTGGCTGCCGGTGCGCGCAGCGGCGCGGCCGCCCTACACCTGCTGCCGGCCCCTCGGCCGCCGCCCCCCGCCGGCGCCGCACCGCACCCCGCCCCCTGCCCCGGCCTCGCACCGCGCCCGCCTCTCTGTGCCCGCACCCGCAGCGGGCAGGGGGAAACCTGCGGCTGCGGTTTAGCAGCCGGGCACGGCGCCTGCCTTGTGTCAAGGAGAATGCCCAGATGCTCAATTCTTCTATTTCCCGCACTGCGCGGGTGCTTAAAACACTTTCCGCACTTTTTCTCACCAGCGAGCGTGGATGATGCGCCCCTGGGAGAGCCGCGATGCTCCCTCCCCCGACTCTGCTCAACTCCCCCCTTCCCCCCTCCCGGGGACCCCGGGCGGGAAGCGTGGGAGGGAGGCAGAGCTGAAAGCAGCGTGAGAGTGTCAGGAGCAGCGGCTGGCGGGGGATGGAGCATAAACCTGCGCCCATCCGAGCCTTAGCCCTCTCCTTTATCCCTCACCGCCCATTCCCTTCTGCGCCCTTTAGAGATCATCTTCTACCACACCAGTACTATCTAAACAGCTTCACAAAGCAATAAAATACAGTTTAGGTATCGTTCAACATCTGGCATTAAAATACAAAGAAAAAAATCACCACAGGACTTTGTTTTTATGACCGAATTTAAGTGCTGTCAGGTTGGTTCACTCTTAAGTTAACTCCTTCTAACAGCTGGGAGCGTGGCGAGCAAACCTGGCATATTTTCCTCGCCCCTCCTTAAAAAACGAAGGAATCAGCTCATCAAGGCTGTTTTAGTTACCTTCGTACATTCAGTCTGCTGGGCCTTTAGCAGTCTCCTTGGCAGCCAAGAAGCTCCAGGCCCACTTGACTAGCTTGTGCGTGCGTGCATGTGTGCGGGCACAGGCTCTTCAGAGTGGCTAAAGTCATGGTCCCCCCAGCCCCCGCTGCTGAGTCACAAACGGCGTCCCCTGGAAAGGAAACCCAGGGAACGCTCTTTCAAATTCGCTGCCAGCTCGACACGCCACATAGCTTGGGGAAGGCAGGTTTTGGTGCAGGCTTCCCGGCGGGGTTTACGGGTGAGCACAGACCCCACGGCTGCGCTCCTTTCTCCCCGGGGCGCCGGGCACCGGCAGCGCCCCGCGGCTCGGGCGTGTGGCGAGCCCTGATGCGGGTCGACGGCCGGTGCCGGCGAGTCCCTGCCGAGAGGCGAGATGGGCTGGGTTTGCGATTCAGGCAGTTACTAGGGCAGGTAATCGGCAGAGAAAACGAAAGAAACCCGTGGTTAATTTGCGTATAGGACGACAGCCACTCCCTTCAGGAAACTCGGCGAATTTTAAATTGTGGTGGTTAATGATTAAAGCCCCTTTAAATTCGCCAAATCAAATCATTCAGCAACAACATCTTGAGCAAAAATTCCACCACCGCCACCACCACGTCCCAGTACGTGTCCGCTCTTAAGCAGAACTTGGGGCTACATAAACATCTCTACAGAACACCCGGCGACTTCGGCGAAGGTTCCTGCTCCGCTGCGGTGGTGCCGCTTGTGTACATCTGCAATCCCAGACACATTCATTTTTGCCCTCAGCGGATCAGCCATCGGCACAAACTCCCCTCCCCGCCGCTTCGCATTCCCCCCCCCCCAACCCCTCACCCACCCCCCCACTCCCTCCCGCCCGCAGTTCTGCCCCATTATTTCATCACATGACCACTAAAGGGTTAAGGATAATACCTACCAAATCTGCTGTGGTCTTGCCTGGTTCCCTGGATAGTACCATTGGGGAAGATTTCTAAATGAAATCCAGTCCTGCAGTATAGCTGCCTCCGCCTGAGGATCCCCTTTAAATGGTCCAAGTCCGTGACCGCAGGCCCCCTGGGTAGCCCACCTGCCTCAGACTGACCCAGGTGGTCACTTAACAAAACCGGACTATCCACCGGCAAAACGGGCACATTCCCAAAGGGTACTGCATCCTGCACACCGAAATAGTTCCCAACTTCACCTAAGGGAGCCATCAGAAGATTCTGCTTTTAGAGAATAAGAATAAACAATAATGATGGTGCCAAACCCAGGAGATGTAAGATTAGGTATATTCCACTCCTCTCCCCTCCCTAGCGCAGTTACAGAGAAAATGTTCTTTCTTCAATCCATTAAATGCATAAATAAAAGTAATATTCTGTTTTGACTGGTACAGGTTCAAGGTCAAACCAGTTAGTCTAAGAAACCACCACTTTATACTCACACACTGACATATTTATAAACATATAGATGTGTATATCTATATAAATGCATATATCCCCAGCTCTTAGCAAGCAATACGGTCTTCAGCCCATCCAACTGTAATAAGAAAAAAAATCCGTAGTTTCTCCATTTGGTTTAAGATAAGAATGACCATAGCAACTTAAATACCTAGGCGTTATAGGGATTTTTTTTTTTTAAGATGCACAGGCTACGTCAGGATTTATGGATTCTGACTCCAGAAAGGCATGCGCTGTTTTTACTCTATAACAGACTGCATACATCAGCATGAATCCTGCAAAGGGGGAGGGGGGAAATCTCACGTTGTTGGCTGAGATAAATCCAAAAAAAAAAAGGCAAAAGAAAAAGGAAAAAAAAAACTTTTGACGTCCAAATCTATTATCCAGAATTCTCAGGAGGCTCAGCAGATGTCCACTGGTTTAGGATTATTGACGATCCACAAGCAAAGCAGCAACATACAAGTGCTTGTGTCTTTCTTGGCAGGCTCGAAACAGGTGTTGCTTCTGCAGGGCTCCCTGTGAAATGTTGTACTCCAGCACTGAGCTGCAGCTCTTGACTGTGGATCTCCATCCAGCACGCAGAGTGGCGCAGGAAGAGGCATTGGGCTGGGTTTAAGGTAGTCCTGATTGCTGCTGGAAGGATTCTCCGAGGTCCTAGCGCTCAGCCCTACCTGCTGCAATACAGAGCCGCTTCCAGCGCCAGGCACGGCGCGGAGCGGCTCTTACTGCTCTGCGGCAGCGCGCCGCACGCAGGCAAATAAATAAATAAGTGGGCGAAACTTTGGGGGAGGAAAAAACCGGCGCGATGCTAAATATACCGGGCCCGCCCGCTGCGGGGAGCGGGCTGCTCGGGAGATGCCCGCATAGCCCGAGTCCCTCCTGACATTGGCGGGGGGGAGCGGGGCGGGCAGTGCTTGGCCAGCGGAGCGAAGCGGAGCCCGGCCTCGCCTCTCTGCCCCACCGCAGGGGAGGCGGAGGCGCGGCCGCTCCTCAGCGCTGCCCCGGCCCCAGCCCTTGCCCCGACCCGCGGCAGGCCCGCGTCTCAGGTAACCGGGCTGCCCCAGTCTCAAGCGCGGCTGAAACCCAGCTCCGGAAGGCAAACCGGTGCGGTCGCGGGAAGTTTAGGAGATGAGGGGGGTCGTTATCTCCCACGTCGCGGTTTTTATCCTTCTCTACTCCAGCCCCCCACCTCGGCAGCCAGCAGCCCTCTTGTTCTGCCCTTGTGCTGCCAAAGGCGTCCGGGACGCAGGCGAATGCTGAGGGGGCAGTTTCGGGATGCTGTCGTGGGAGCGGGCAGTGCCGGGGCTCCGCCACCGCCTCCGGGGGCGAACCGCAGCTCCCCGCGCCCAGCCTCGGCCCAAGTTTTTAAGAGTGCGGTGGAAGGAAGGGAGAGGCGGGCAAGAGGTGGCATGAGAGGAGGCGGGGGTGCTGTTGCTAAGTACGTTTTGCCCCTCCGTCAAATAATAAAGTTATTTTAAAACACCGGGAGAGACCCGGCGAGAGGAGAGAGGATTTCTGTTTCTTCTTACGATGCCGAGCAGTAGTGTTACTGTGGCTTTGCCGCGCTCCGATAGCTGCATTAATCAGCAAAGAGACAGAAAGGTCTCCTGCCTTTGCAGAAGGGTTGCTTGGGCAGAGCTCAAGGACCGGGCACGGTGCAGAGGGTTTCATGAAGGAGACAACGGCTCCGGCAGGCCCTTGAATTCAGTGCAAAACCTGAAGACAGGCTCTTTGGGGTACAGTTAGGGAGGGTTAGAGGAAAGAAAGAAACAGGGAGAAAAGGAGAGGAAACATAATATCTTGGGGGCTGGGTAAGAGATTGCATGGTGTGAATGATGATGTGCATCGCTGAGGTAGCGGGGCCCGGGAAGGTCACTGTTGGAGGCTGGAAACAGCTCCGGAGAAGGAGAATTTTGCAAGGGGGTTAATTAAAAATAATCGACTCTGCATGCCCTCCTGCTCCGTGGGCAGGCAGTGGAGCGGATGGCTCTTCTTGTTTTCCCCACCACAAAAGGCAGCAGCCCACCTCTTACTGGTGCAGCCTTTCTGCATCCCCCCACTTCCCAATGTGACTTAACACTTGAAAGGAGGGAAAGAGGCTTTTAGTTTCCATGTCCAGCAGAGAAACTGCACCAGGGAAAGGCTGTGTCTTGAATCCCCATGGACCTTCAGGGAGATGACACACTCCACACCAGTGGTGCATGAGCCACTTCCCTCCCCTTCATTTGACTCCATTGGTCTTTATTACTATTTGAAGGACAGGATGCAGAAGCGTCAGAGCAGGATCTCATTGCACTAGTTTTGTTAAAAAAGAAAGAAAGAAAAAAAGAAAGAAAGAAAGAAAGAAAGAAAGAAAGAAAGAAAGAAAGAAAGAAAGAAAGAAAGAAAGAAAGAAAGAAAGAAAGAAAGAAAGAAAGAAAGAAAGAAAGAAAGAAAGAAAGAAAGAAAGAAAGAAAGAAAGAAAGAAAGAAAGAAAGGAAAGAAAGAAAGGAAAGAAAGAAAGAAAGGAAGGAAAGAAAGAAAGGAAAGAAAGAAAGAAAGAAAGAAAGAAAGAAAGAAAGAAAGAAAGAAAGAAAGAAAGAAAGAAAGAAAGAAAGAAAGAAAAGAAAGAAAGAAAGAAAGAAAGAAAGAAAGAAAGAAAAGAAAGAAAGAAAGAAAAGAAAGAAAGAAAGAAAGAAAGAAAGAAAGAAAGAAAGAAAGAAAGAAAGAGAAAGAAAGAAAGAAAGAAAGAGAAAGAAAGAAAGAAAGAAAGAAAGAAAGAAAGAAAGAAAGAAAGAAAGAAAGAAAGAAAGAAAGAAAGAAAAAGAAAGAGAGAAAGAAAGAAAGAAAGAAAGAAAGAAAGTAAGAAAGAAAGAAAGAAAGAAAGAAAGAAAGAAAGAAAGAAAGAAACAGCTGCTGCATGTCACTCCATGCATTTCAATGTGCAAGAGCAGACGAGCCCCCCAAAGCAAGAAAATCAGTGTTCTCCGGTAAATAGTTCCATGGCATTTACTCTGTATATCGGGTTTAAGGACACTGCTCACACATACACGCTGGTTATATCAGTGGGAACAACTGCAGAATGACTTGGGAAAAACTGCAGAACTCACCATGCAAAAAATCATTATTCTTTATCTACTGATATCATGGGAGTACCCAGAGGCCCTGCTCAGGGCTCACAGTCCCATTGTGTCAGATACTGTAGACACATGTAATAAGAGAGATGGTCTATGCCCAAAGAGCTTATGATCTTAACCCATGATGAAAGACAACAGGTGTATACTACAGACCCAGGGGGGAAGGATAAGGGGAAAAGCAGCCTTGAGAATAAAAAGCAACAGGCCTGGCCAATGACAAGTGTTTGGTGTCAGAAGGAAGTTTTAAGGAGATTTGAAAGCGAACAATAAAGGACTTTTATGCTTATTAATGGGAATGCTTTACCATGTGTAATGGCTAACTTGGAAGATAATATAAAATTGCTTGTTAGGAAATTGGACTGCTGAAAAGCGAAGGTTTGTGCCACTGGCAAAGCAGAGGGAATACTGCAGTGTGACTGAAGGGTTTGGTATCTGGTGTGCTCTCAGTGTAGAAACAACTGGGAAAGATGTTTCTAGCTCCTTTCCAGTGCTTTAAAATTTGTATTTCTAGTCCTGGTAAAGAGTATTACATGGAATTTTATTTTATCTCTAGTTCAGGCTTCAGTATTTTCTATTTTGACACCAGCATACCTTCTGAAAAATATCTGACAGTAAAAAAGAAAGTGTTGTTATAGTTGGTTTTTCCTTTTCTTTGTTTTTAAAGGAACTTAAATGACAGCCCTCAGAATATTTGCTATAGGAAGTTTACTGTTATAAAAGTGCTATCTAAGTTGAGGCTTTGATGTTTGAATTACTCATAAGTATCAAAGCCAAGCATGAATTATGCAGGACATCCCCAAAATTATACCCATCTGTGAGTAGGTGGTGTTCCAACCCTGTTTCACATAACATCTATGGGCGATGTGCAATGTCAAATTTGCCCCTTGCAGAAGTTTTACTGATAACTAGGGCTGTACCAAAAAACCTACACTTTTATCCCCAAGACACTGAAGCAGGAACATCCCTACCCCTAGCTCCCCTCTACTCGAGATTCACACCCACTTCCCGTATACCCTCCTGGAATTAAAGACTGCATCTGCCACAGTGAATCATCAAGAGCTTACTCATCAGCTTTATGCAGGATTTTAACTCCTGTACACAGAGCTGGTCAGAAGGATCCTCTATTTCTTGAGGAGTTCCTTTTCCTCAGGCATACCACACTAATGTGACACCTCTGGCAAATTTTAGACATTGCGTCTTTTTTAATAAAAAAAACCCCAACTGTTTCACCTGTACTCTGCCAACTAGTTCAGCTTTATTAGGACTTTTGACATAGCAATTTTTCAGTGTCATTTAAAAAAAATAAATCAGCCTGCCATAAGAAAATATATGTTTGTTTGGTGAGGGGTTTTTGTTGTTGTTTTTTTGTTTGTTTGTTTGTGTGCTTTTCCCCCATTCTCCCAGACTGTATAATTTCACCAAAAGTATAGGATCCTATTCTGGACCTACAATGTATCTAACTTGTTTATTTCCCAACCTTGCAGATGAAGAACTGCGAAACACTTTTCCATGAAACACATGGCATTTGCCCTTTTTACTAAAATGTCTTTAGTCAGCAAACTTTTAAGAGATGTTTTTTGAAAAATCAAGAGTAACAGAGAAAGTAATTCTATTTTTAGTTTTCTTTACAAGTAAGACATTTTAAAGTACTTTGAAGCGTTATATAAACCCAGATATCATGAGAGTATTAATTCAGTCACCTCATGAATCCTGCTGCAATGGAGACATCAAGATCTACTTGTTCCTAAATGTAGAGAAATAGAAGCAATTTTAGGGCACAAATCATCTGACCTATTCCAGGCATCTGCTTTAGGATGATATGCATGAGTCATGACTCATGCTCTAAAGATGCTTAATTCTTCCTTGTGTATGAAGGGAGCCTATATTAGATGTAGACTTCTGCATGGCAGAGGTCTAGATAGGATTGGGTGGATCCCACCGTCTGCCACACATGTGATTCAGCATTTCCCCAGAACGGCTAGTGAGGGCACTACACTATTAATATAGTTGTATAAATTAATCCTCCAAAGAAAACTCAAGTCAGCAATGGAAAATTACTGAAAGTCATGATTATGAAACATGAGATTGCCTAGAAATACATTAAATATTTGTGAAAACCTAGTAGCCGTCAGACTCAGGTCAACTGGATTAACATAGGTGCCTACAAGTTTAGAAAACTTGAGCTACTGGAATGTCTTTCCTTTCTCACTTCAGAAACTGTAGAAAAAGTAGCAGTACTTATGACCAAAAAAATATTACCTGTAAGAATACCAGAAAGAAAGGGCCTGTTTCCCAGCTCACCAAAATTTCGGACCACAGGAGCGCAGTTTAGATGGGGAACTCTGAGAAAACACCAGCATCAGTGCATTACCATGTGATACATGCCCACAACAGGATATCTGACATAGATGTCTTACAGTGCTATTGTATTTGCTTTATGCTGTTATTTGCCTCATACAGAAATTAGTGAACTTACGTTAAAAAGATTTGGCAGAATACGATCTTTGTGACTGTCCTATGGAGGGTGTTAGCAGGTTACACATTTTAAGGTATTTTAATTCAGGTATAAAAGTAATAATGCCGCTATCAGTCAGATACAGTTGAATGCATTGACACGGGTGTTGATACAGTCTTTTGGAATGTGTGTTCTTGTTCGTGATACTTGAAGGTAGAAAGGATGATGTAATTGTGAAAGCCGCCAAGTATATTTAAAAGTTCTCTGATGTGTGTATTTAAATGTACGTCTTGTATCTGTTGTTTTTAGTAATGAACTGATTGTTTGTAACGTTGCAAGTCCCTCCAGCTCAAAAGCCAAAGTGACATTGACTGGAAGGTGAAAAAGGGAAGAAATCAAGAGTTGCCATGTGTGTAGGTGACTAGAGAGGCTTCCACAGGGCAAGCAATTTGTTTGGCACAGCCCAAAGGACTGCTCACTGTGTGAATGGGTCTATTACTGTTCCCCCTTTGCCTGGTGCACTTTTCCTGCCCACATGGTGTCAAATCCAAGATGTTTCTGCCTTCTCCGTGCTGCCATACCATTGATGCTCATTTGCAAGCTTGGCCAGAAGGCTGCAGAGTGTGCCTAAGGTTCTTTCTTTGCCTGATAGACTTCCTTTGTCGATAATTCACTATCTGCTTCATAGACCAAGCTATCAGCAGGATGCTACTTACCAGTGATAGACCAGAGCTGCAGCTTTGCAAGAGCCAGGCGCATGTCCCTACTTACCCACACTCTGCGGGCACTGCAGCAAGCACAGTAACCCGGTGTGCCTTCACCTCGACAGAGAAGGCAGTCCATGCCAACTCCACGGTGGCTCCACGGCCACTTTCTGGAATGGCCAAAGGCCTCTCTAGCTTTTCCGACGGAATGGAAGTGATTCCTTCATCATCCACGGTACTGTGGCCATCCAGATCATTTAACTCTCAGCGGGCCTCAGGCCCGCTGGCTCTCGGCACCTGCGGGAGGCACCTTAGCTGCCTGCAGCGGCCACCCCGGAGCCGCGGCGCGGGAACCCCCCGGGGCAGGCGCGGGGCCGGGAGCCGCGGGCGCCGAGGGTTGAGGGGCAGGGGCAGCCGCCCCGCTGCGCTTGTGCGGGGCTCTCTTGCCCTCTAGCGGGCAAAGCCTGCGGGGCGGCCCCGCCGTGCCCCCTGCCGCCGCCGCCACCTCTGGCCAGCTCCCTCAGAGCCAGGGGCCCGCCTGGGAGTGCCGGCTCCAGTAACCGTACCGTGGACAGCCCAACAACCCCCACTCCGGTGAGCAGGCAGACAGGGGCCGAGCCCAGCCCCGGGCGCTCTGGTCCCCTGGCAAATCGGCGGTTGTACTGTGGATGGTGAATGGCCTGGCTGAGGAGCTCACCATGAAGAGTGGCTGTCCAAGATGCCACCACCACCAGTTAGTAGCAGGGAGAAGAAGCAAGTGGCACAGCCCCAGGCCCCAGCAACCAGCACGAAGAACTGATGAATACGACCATGATGGGGCAATCAGAAGCATCATTTGGCTCTGATGGTTGTCTCCCCTCAGCTTGGTCATGATGGTTGACCATGTCCCTGTTGCTAGGACTAAAGCTGGCCAAGCAACAGATGTGCCACAAGGAGAGCATGGGGCTATGCATTCCCAGTTGCTGGACAGATGTCAGGTGCCTACTGCTGCCGAGGAAGAGAGCAGTAGCTGAGGACAAGGGTGACCCAGACATGGCCCTGCCACACTGGGACCAGGAGGCAGTTCTGCAGTGAGCTCATAGCTGAATGTGGATGGAAGAAGAGCTGGAGATTGTGCCTGAGGAAGGAAAAGCATACCTATTCATGTGGGGTGTTCTGGTGCACTATAGTAAGACCAATTCTTTAAGTTGTCTAGCCTGTGTTTACTAAAAATTCTCCTTTTCCAATAACGAATTAGAAAATATTTTTGTATTGCCATCTCTATAATCTTCTTCCTTCCCAGATCCAAATCAGTAAAAACTTTGTCCTTTCCTATATTAAATGTACTATCTCCACCTAACAAAAGATCTTATACCATCACTAGGAATTTTTGCTTTACAAATACACTTTAGAAAATTTGCAATTTTTAAAAAATCTGTTGGTGACAGATTTTTTCCTGTAGTCTTCAGCTTGACTTTATCACTTTATTTTGTTGTCACCACTAAACCACAACAGGCTTAAAAGTCACTCTTTATGAAACACGGCTTGTTAGCCACCTAACAGAATCTGGAATTTGACTTTCTCTTCTTCCTCACTAAAGCTTTACTCCTCTCACTTTCATTTATAATTTCCCATTCCTGATACCTCTTGGTTGACTGTCCTCTCTCCTTGGTCCTTGAAGGAGGGTAGTGATGAGAAAGCTCTCTGCTGGTAGTGGATGTAGTTGGGTCCTTTGGAATGTACTCACTTGGAAACCTCCACTCTCTTCTACAGCTATTATGATCCTGTGTAATATTTTGCATGCCTGTGTCTGTTTCAGTCTCTTAAAAGCTATCCAATTACTTTGTTGATAACTAACATATTTGACATAGTTTTGCCTGTTAATTTCCTTAATCATTCTGCAACTATTTCACCAGTAACTCAACAGCATGTAACTGCAGTCTGATTCAGTGACATGAAGGGACAGAAAATAATATAACCATTTTCTTCAAATAATTACCCTGAGTATGTACTAATGTTTTCCTTTCAACTGGCCAAGACAAAAGCATGTCTGACTAGAATCTCAGCTTGTTTCACCTGAACTTCCTGCTTTTACAGCAAGACCAGAGACCCTTCCCCTCTTGTACAGGAGGAAAGAGGCTGTTCCGGAGAAGTCAGTAGTTGTGAGGAGATGAGGGACTGTAAGATATTAAGCCATTCCCCATAGAGGACTGCTGTCCTCTGTTCAAGGTATTCCTGTTTGCTCAGTCTGAAGAAGTTTATTTAAAAACTGAGCAAAAGTATGAGAATGAATGGTTTATATTTTGGAGAGAGTAGAAGGTCACAGAAAATGCACACCACCTTTTGGATTTGAGAGACAGTTAACATCAGAAGGTAAGAACATGGTTATAGCAGACCAGGGTACAGTTGTGCCACTACCTTCTCTACAACAGTAGTAGTGGGAAACACCATGTAGGGACTACATGTATTTCTTGCTACTTTGTGCAGTCTGATCCCCTTTTTTCCACCAGTAACCAAGATCACTGGATTAGGGATGTTAGAAGTTCCTACCCCGCACATTGCCTTCAATACCTGCTCACAGACCTGCTGTCCCCAAATTTGCCTAATCCTGATTTGACACCTCACCTCCACAGTCTCCTCTGACAAGAAACTCTGTAAGTTCATTACTCTGTGTAAAAAAACCCTTTCTGATATCAGTTTAAAACCAATCTCCCATTCATTTCACTGACTACCTCCCAATTCTTGTGCTATAACTGTTGATTAACAGGTGAATAATAGTTACCCCTTTACCTGATAAGATTCTCCTCATGATTTTGTAAATCTTACTCTGTTCTCAGCCTTATTTTCTCCAAAATGAAGAGTCCCGGTTTATGTAACCTCTCATTAGGCACCCAGGAGGTCTTAACTTTCCTTGAGGAGACATGAAATGTCATAAATATTACTAGAAACTTAGGCAGTGTCAAGCTAAACTAAGGGATAATACAAAATAGGCCCAGTGAGATGACTTATGCTATGTACTATGTGCAGCTCACATGAGGTAGATTATCAAAATAATTTCAGCCAGAAGAATCACAGGAACATGTTTTTCTTTGCTGTCAGGTCAGTTCTCCAGGAACTACTCAAGGAATCTAAGTTTTGTGTATAGTATGACAAATGTTTTGTGGAACAGATCAATGCTAAATTCCTTAACAATATTTCCAATGTGACCATCATCACAGATACAGCAAACAGTGGATCTTTCATATAATGAATCTTGAAGTGTACCAGAGAAGTATCCATGCATTACATAGCTCTGGTGAATATAATTTTAGTCATGTGGAGACTGTATCACAAGTTTATCTCAGTCTTATTTTATCATTTGGCTAGCTGTGCTGAATGCAACTAAAAATGTTATGTTTGACCCTAGCAGAAAATTCAGTGGCATAAATTAACACAATGGAGTGCTGATGCTCAGAAAATGGCAACATCCCAAGCCACTAAATGACATTGATTGGACGTTTTATATTCGATGGTGTTCACCATCTTAAAGCACCCATTGCTCTTTCATCAGTGGCCAGACTACAGTCCTAACATTGCCTGCTGTTAGTGAACCACTACACTGAGGTACAAATTGCCATCAGTGTAATTTTTTCACTGTTGTGAGTGACCAAAAGTATTTTCCATGTGCTGGTGAAGAATTGGAAGTGTCTCTGACCTAGCAATTACTAAGGTGTTTCGAAAAAGGAATTTTTATCCTCCAGATATTTGCCATGCACAGCTGCAACCTATACCTGATGTTACACAGGGAGTTAACAGTGGTCACTTCTAGGTTTAAAATATGTGAAAAACAGGCTTTCAAGAAAAGGAAAAATAAACCAACAGCAGTGGCTCTGAGTTACAACAGAGTCCTCAATGTGACTCTCCCTCCCTCTTGCTGGCTTTTATAACACTGCTCTTATGAGGGTCACCAACACACTTCTGAGTACTGGGCTGTACCTTTATCCCTGCCAAGGATACCTCTCTACAGAGTGGCTGAACAGAAAATGGTCTCTACTTCTCTGCCTCCACTCTTCAAAATTCACACTAGATTTCCACATCCTACCCTTTATTTCTCAGAAAAACAGGACAAGGAGATTTAAAAACTCGTTACTGACAAGAGCCTGCTTCTCTTCCTTCATAGCTGCTCTTTATAAAAAAACAGCTTTCCCACCCTCTTGTTCAAAGATTTCATCAAAGTCTGTGGACCTGAAATCCACGACAGGGATTCCAGTCCCCTCCCATTAAGTATTATTCCAAGAGAGCTTAGAAATTCACCAGAGGGTCTGAAAAATACATCAGCACTGGGAATCCACAACTAGGATTTCACACCAGAAATAGATGCTCTGTCTGAACTGCTTTGCTTTTTCTAGGCATTGCAGTAAAATCACTGACAGGCAACGGGGGAAGAAACTACTCAGGAGGTTCCTGTGCTTCCCCCGCTTTAAACATTGCTCTGGGTTTGAGGAGAATTACAATTACTGTCAGCGATTCTCAGGGACTGGCTTTATAGCACAACTAAGCACTGAGAACTCACTTCTGCAGATACAGACAAATTGGCTCTGACTACCTTGCCCTTACTGCAGCAGCACTGCAGCCAACAAAACTACGCATGCAACTGTTGAGACATCAGGCAGACCTCTGGTGTTAGGTATCTTGCTTTTTTTAGTGGGGGACAGGCTTCTGAAGAAACACATGGCAATACTTTAGGAAAATTATCTTGCCAAGCCTCGTGTTATGCTATTTGTATAAATCTTGATATGAACAAGCAAAAGGAATTTGCTTGAACTTTCTGGAATTCATACCTTGTATTCCTGTAATCATCTGATCATTACAGCTTTGTATCTGGGAACCTGGTTCTGCTGCCCTGCTGAAGGCTGCTAAGGAGAGCTCCAATATACAGAGCCTGTAAGCTTGATTCCTTCTCTAGAGTATTTTCTGGTTGTGTCTTCTAGTGGGGTAATGGTGATGACACTGAAAACTCCATCCCTGCAAAAAAACTGGAGCAGATTTTGAGCTTAGGTAAACTGCCAGAGTGCCACCCCATTGCTGGAACTCTGAAAACCGATATGAACAAAGATAAGCACATTTAGGTCTTTTATTCCATCAGGTAAAAAACCCTCTTGTAGTTCTTCATTGCAAACCAGCAGAATTTGTGGGCCATTCTTGGCCACAGTTTCCATAATTATGGAAAACTGTGGAAGTCACCATAGATAGACAGATGAAAGCAAATCCCAAATACACCAAGCACAGAAAAATGAGTAAAATACCTATGAACTGCTTAAACATTTACAGAATCACTCAAGTGAATTTCTGGAAAGATTGTTTGCAGCCCAGCTGCTCAAAATCCTTGACTCTCAGCTGTAAAAGTGTGAGGACTGAGTCCTTAGTAAATGTTCTTGAATAATCTTTGTAGATTTGACTGTCACTATGGTTTTCCCGCATGCAGAGCTTGGTCCAGTAGTGCCCATATTTTATTTATAATTTGAGTCATATGATGCTTTCATAATTTTTTGTCTAGTCATTTAAAATATCTTTGTATAGTATTCAGACAACAAGAGCAAATCTTGTAACTGCTATTCTATTTGCCATTTCCCTTGGCTGTAAGCAAAGTCTATATAAAGCAGAGTCTATCAAACACTTCAAGTTTATTTCATTCCACAGCTATTAAAAAATTGAGGCATTAGAGTTATCTATTGGCTTAGCAATGAGAATGAAGCTTATTTCCTAGCATTTCTAAAAGGTTAAAAGTAAATTTGGATGACACACAAATAGCATACTTGAAAAATAACAGCATACTGGTAATATGCCTGAAAAAAGTTGGTCATTTATAAGGATGTTTTACAAGTGGAGTCTCTCTTCAGGAATAGAGAATCAAATAACTTCCATTACTGAAATGATTTAAAACTATGTCTTTTATAAGGCCAAGGGCAAATATTTAAAAAACAGAGCCCAAATTAAGATCGAAAGGTTAAGATTCTCAGAACTGCTCTTTGGTGCCCCTTACATTCAAAAATCTCTGAAAATGTCTCATATGAGTGCTCAGTAAATGAACGTCATGGAAGTATATACAGAAAATTAGGTCCATTAAGATCTCTTCCTAGAATCACAGATCCTAGAACCAAGATCTCTTAGATTGTTGGGTCCAACCATTAACCTAGCACTCAAGTCCATCACTAAGTCATGGCCTTAAGCACTCCTACACCATCTTTTAAATACTTTCAGGGTTGGTTACTTAACCACTTTCCTGTGCAGCCTGCTCCAATGCTTCTAAAGTGCTTTCTGTGACGACTTTTTTCTAATGTTCAACACAAAACCTCTCCCGGCATAACTTGAGCCATTTCCACTTGTTACTTGGGAGAAGAGACTGACACCCACCTCACTGCAATCTCCTTTCAGGTAGTTGTAGAGAGCAATAAGAATTCCCTTCAGCCTCCTTTACTTCAAGCTAAAACACTTCAGTTCCCTCAGCTGCTCCTCAATAGGACTTATTTTCTAGACCCTTCAGCAGCTTTGTTGCTCTTTGTTGGACACACTTCAGCACTCCAGTATTCTTCTTGCGAATACTCAAATACTGAACACAGTATTCAAGGTGTCATGTCACCAGTGTTGGTGACATGCTGAGTACAGAGGCACAACCACTTGCCTACTTTTGCTGGCCACACTATTTCTAATACAAGCCAGGATGCCACTGACCTTCTTAGCTACCTGGGCACGCTGCTGGCTCACATTCAGCCAGTTGTTGATCAATGTCCCCAGGTCCTTTTTGGCTTAGCAGCTTTCCAGCCACACTTCCCCAAGCCTGTTGGGTTGCATGGGGTTGTTGTGACTCTTCACTGTCTTTAATGATTTACTTACTTATATCGTAAGTACAGAGAAGGATTCCAGTGCCTGATTTTAAGCTCCCAGTGTTTCAAATTCCTGGCTTCATCTCCCTTTTGTTAATCTGTGGCATTTTTTTCACATATGAAAATTTAAAATATTTGCTCCATATCACTTCATATCTCCTCAGCCCTTCTGCAAATTATGTCAGCCAAATCTAAATTGCTAAGAGTTTCCTATTTCATAAGATATACAGCTATGATCTTTGATTTAGAGTATTTGCGTAGTCAGCAGGGTAGTCCTGCTAGGTTATGCAGAAAAGACATGGGCTGTCAAAAAGTTCAATAAGCATGGTACTTTTTTATTCATGATACCTTTTCATTTACTTGATTCTTCTCAAGCAAACTGAGAAGAAAAGATGGAGCAGGCAAAAAGACAGCAGCAAGCTTGCATACTATACACACCACAAACCAAAGAACAATAGTTTAACACTAAATTCTGCCTAAAACTGGCCTTTCAGACTGACCTTACTAGCAATTCCTTTCAAGAATAGTCCTTATATATATAAACTACTTCTGAATAGAAGGTTGTCAAATTATATCTTTTTTGCATCTTTTGAACAGCATTTAAACACAGAGATTACAGTCTTTACTCCTTTCCATATAAAACACAGAGCAGTCTGCTTTCTCTCCCCTGTCATTTTAGATGGACAGCATGGGCATGGAAGTTGTAGCTATTGTGTGTTTAGGGACTCTTCCTGATCAGCTGAATCTGGGTGCTTTGACCCTCAGGACTTCACCCACCTTTGGTAGGCTGCAAATTCAATCTCTGCTTTTGTCCACTGAGCAAACACTAGGCAGCACCTTAAACCTCCTGAGGTAAGCTTCATGAAAGTGGTTCCAGTTGAAACTGCTTGATGGTACAGAACTGTATGAGCTGAACTGGTCTTACTCCAACGGGAAATAGTAACAGCTCAACTCAAGGTCAGTTATGTCTAGATCATGATAAAAGACAAATCCACACTGAGGTGGAGAGGAACTGCTCCTGACATTGAACTCTTTCTCAGATGTATTAAAAAATGCAGGCCCTCACTGACACTGAGTTGCTGAAGTGTGGCTGGAGAAGGGCAGCAAAGCTGGTGAAGGACCAGTCTTATAAGAAGCGGCTAAGGGAACTGGAGTTGTTTAGTCTGGAGGAGGCTGAGAGCTCAACTCTCTACAACTACCTAGGAGAATATAGTAAGATGGGCATCAGTCTCTTCTCCCTAGTATCAAGTGATAGAACAAGAGGAAATGGCCTCAAGTTGCCAGTTCAGACTGACAGGCAAGGATTTCTCTCACATTGAAGAATGCTGTCTCATGCTCTTTGAGGGCATCTGTTTCAAGTCACATAGCCTAGTTGGTTCCCCTAAGTTCCAGCATTTCAATAGTACTAACTGCTGCTGCATAGCAATTACTGTTGAGTCTGCAGAAATCCATCCAATCTCTTCTTACTGACAGCATAAGCTACGAGATTGCAATGTTGTGTGAGCTGTTTTCACATCTTGTCTTCTGAGTTTTGTTTTTTCTCTTTGATTTCTTACTCTTCTCTGCTACTTTACCTTTTCAGGAAGCTGCAATCAATTCAGCTTGGTCACCTTTAATTTCATCTCCAGTTCTCTCAGTATGGACCTATCTCATCAGCTCCACATTGCACTGCAGCCTTGCCTTTCATCTTAGTCTTGCTTTGGTGTGGCTGTTTGATGACTGGAACAAGAAATACTCCTTCATGTATAGAGTCCTCAGGCTCTTAATCACCTAGCATTTAGAGCAGAAATTCTAGTATTTTTCCCTAAATAATAATACCCAGTGACCTTGCTCTAGGTATTACAACATTTCATCTTGTTCCTCCCTTCCACTAAAGGTTCATTTAGTTCTTCTTGTGTAACAATCTAATCCTCTTGCATTTTTATTATTAAATTTGTCATCCTCAAACTATGAGATTCCTCAGAGAAATATGTATGTAAAAGAGACTAAAAGAATATGGCATTCTAAAGCAAGATTCTTTATCTTCATACCATCTATGGTTCGTGTGCCACAATCTCTTATCAAAGCTACCTTCAGCACCAAGAGCTCTGCTGTAGCATACATATCTTCTGAAATGCCAAAAAGGAGTTAATATATCCTCCTCCTCCCTTCCCTGATGTGAACTTTCTCAGCTGTGGAGGGTTAGAGCTACAGCAGAGCTACGTGAACAGATGATTTATTCTGTCTTGCTGATGATGTGCCATATCCACACAGAGACAATCAACTTTGTGCAAAGAGCTCAGTAGGAACACTCAAACCTCAAGTTCTTTCTTCAGTTAAGCTTTTCAAAATCAAGCAAAATTCACAGGCCTTTTGAATTTCCTTTCTTCTATTTGTGTGACCATTATTTTCTGTGTTTGCTAGATGGCAACATACCTTCAGGAAAGGAACATTATATGATAACTTGCTTCTCTGGAATACTACTTTTTCATTCTTGTTTAACCCATTAACCACAGCTTCAGATTTTAAATACTTGAAACCCAGTAGAACTCTTTGAGAAAAATTAAACTCTGCTTAAGCTTAAATTTTGTACACAAAAGCTGGTAGTACCTTTGGAAATTAGAAAAATGCCCACAGTACAAATACAACTCGTGATCAGAAAATATCAGGCCACCTTAACATATCTTAACATAACACCTTAACATAACTTTTAAATAAAAGATGATCTTGCATCACTAGGTTAAGAGTGTTAGGGGACTGAGACTCAGAGAAGACTAATGTCAGCAATGGGAAAATGAAAATAATTTTCTGCTGTTTTGTTTGCTTGTTTTTGAACAAGCCTTTTATTGACCTCTTTCTAACATGAAAACCTTGATCCAGAAGCCTTCCAAGAACAAACCTCACCCAGAATTCATCAGAAATTCTGTGGATGCAGAACTCATGGGATTACAGATGATAGACAGCATACGGTAGCAAGTGCTCACACAAACAACAGCATCTGTTTTTTTAGCAGTACTTTAGAAATCTGTAGGCAGATCAGCAGCACTAGGTTATAAAGACATGCTGTAAGTCACAGTGAAATCTGAAAGGAGGACACTTGCTCTCCTGAACTGAAGTTTTGGGCTGAGGCTCTAGCTTTCACTCCAGATTGTGCAACATGTAAAAGACACATAGAAAAACAGAATTCCTCTTCCTCCTCTCACCATCATAGCACAATTGATCATGGCATTATTAGACATTTTTCAGGTTTGTAATTCAATGGCCACTGTCAGTTCTGCTCTTTCCTCTTAAAGTACATTTTTAATGGTATCTCATCTGAAAATCAAGTTTGGTAAATGTAATAAATTTGATTGTAACTTAGATTCCCTAGTCATTAAATTACCTTTTTTTCTCAGAAAGAGTGCTGAATCTAAAGGCAAAAAAGCTGCAAATTATACCTGACAGCCTTAATTCTTTTATGACTATATTAATAAAAGATGTTGTGATTCATCATAGATAATATGTCTTGCCAAAAAAATTTGAGTGAACTGAGAAAATAATGCTAACAGCTTTGCAAATCTACTTACAATTTAAAATAATTTGGGCTGTGGGGAAAATGTGGGCAATTCTGAAGATTACAAAGTGTTCCAAATTACATTCCATTTTCTCTTGCAGAATCTCTGGTTTTGTGTAAAACAATAGCAGTAACTTCTACTATTGTAACTGTGAAGGTAATACCAAGTATGGAGAAAACAGGCAAGATAACTTTTGTGACTAAACATCTTACCATTTTTTCTGATTTGCTAGAATGAAAGACGTTGCTGACTGTAAACTCTCAGTTTGTATTTGTAAACCTAACACAGATTATTATTACTTATATGACAATACGGTTGTGTATTGTGGTAACACCAGGATTCAGTGGAGAAGGCAGGGCAGATGACTTTAATAACACATTGAAGGACTCTGAGAAACCAGTGGAAATGTAAAATACAAATAATGGCATTCTTGTCCGTTGGCCCAGAACTCTTGTTTTCCAAGGTTCTCTCTAACCTGAGCTGTTCTGTAATTTGTAGTGGAGTATTCAGTATTGCTATCTCCCTGACAGGATGTATTATATCTGAGAACCGGCTTTAGGTCACGTGATCACATTTATGGTTCTCATTTTGTTTGTAAGGTTCTTCAGATCTATGCAGTTTTCTCTGCACTTTTGCTTTCCCATCTGTAATGCTTTTGTTGTCTGTCTTGTTTTTGTGCAATTTGCTCCTCTTTCATTGGTATAAGAATCTGCATTTATTACACCTGCTCCTTTTAAGCCATATCTGCAACTAGAGAGGATCATATTATCATTCTGATCCCTTTTTCCAGTGTATTCCAAACTTCTTTCAGCTTGACATAAATTTTGAACTCTATAAGCACATAGTCTAGCCATTCGTTCCATGACATTGAAGAGAACTGTCCTCAAATTCCTAAAGTTCTTCACAGAGAGAGTGGTTGGCCATTGGAATGTGCTGCCCAGGGAGGTGGTGGAGTCACCATCCCTGGAGGTGTTCAAGAGGGGATTGGACGTGGCACTTGGTGCCATGGTTTAGGTAGTCATGAGGTTTAGGGTGACAGATTGGACTCGATGATCTTTGAGGTCTCTTCCAGCCTTCTTGATTCTATCATTCTATGATTCTATGATTCTATGAAATGCCATCTCAAACTTCCTGTAGGCCACCAATAACCACTTTTCCAATGCAGTATTTTTGGATCAGTTGCCTTCATCCATCGTTAACTTCTGGTGATTTAATCTCGACCTAACTTCTTCAGTGACTTATAAAAAACAACAGGGAACAGAACCAGAAGCCTTACTAAAATCTATGTAAGTAATTTTTCTTAAATGTTAAGTGTGGTTTAACTCTGGCCAGCAACCAAGCACCACACAGCTGCTCATCCCAGTGGGATGGGGAGGAGAAGGAGAAAAAAAAAGCAAAACTTGTAGGTTTAGATAAGCACAGTTTAATAACTAACACAATAACAACAGTTCCTAAGCAGCAATCCACCCCTCCCAGACAACTCCTCCCAGTTTATATCCTGAACATGACGTTCTATGGTATGCAACATCTCTCTGGCTGGTTTGGGTCAGCTATCCTAGCTATGCTGTCTTCTAGCTTTTTGTGCAACTCCTCAGTGGTAGACCATGGGCAATGGAAAAGTCTGTGATTTAAGATAAGTGCTACTTAGCAATATCAGGGTGTTATCAACATTATTCTCTCAACAAATCCAAAGCACAGCACTGTACTGGCTACTAGGAATAAAATTATCCCAGCCACAATCAGGCCAGTATGCAAGAGAGCAAAGAAAAAAAAAATGATTTTGTTTGACATGGTAAGTTCTTGACAGAGGCATGTCAGCAAGCTTTTATCACCTCACTAATTTTATCACCTGACTAATTTGTTCCATAATTCAGAAGTAGAAGCTAGTTAGGCTACCTGTCTACTTTGAGTACTCTTCTATGTCTTTTTCTAAAAGCTATTATGCTTCTCTTTTACAGTTCTCTACTGTCTCCTCTGTCTTCCATGAGTTTTTCAAGATATCTGAAATACCTGGAAACAATTCAGTGCATATTTGGGCTAGTTCCTGAATTGGTCCAGAAGCGAGATGCAGGAAATGTGAAAGTATCTTAACTAGGCATCTACTCTTTCTTAAAAATTATTTTGTTAAATATCCAGACAGCAGTAATCTTTCTGCTGAGTTTTGAACATTACCTGATGTTTGAGAAATATTAGAAATTTTGGCTTGTCTGTGTGACAGCCACAATATTTATTGCATTTGGGCATCCAAATCAGCCAGGTATGTGGTATGCTGGGTAACGAACAAGTTCACAGCTTTGAAAAAAGTTACCAAACGAAATGCTAATTAATGTGTTTACCTCCTCAAGAGGTAATTTCAACCTAGTAATTTATTTAATGATACTGTGTAACGATCTGGGGCTCTGCTAGTTTGGGGTCAAAACGTGACTCAGATCATGTTTAAGGACGGCACAGTTTTTGCAGAAAGGTGAGAGCAACTTGATGGAATCTAAACCCACTTCTGCAGGACATTGACTCCTTATTCTTGCTAAGCTGTTTCTAAGGACAGGGGACAATCATAGAATCATAGAATGGTCTGGGTTGGAAGGGACCTCCAAAGGTCATCTAGTCCAACCCCCTCTGCAGTAAGCAGAGGCATTGTTAACTAGATCAGGTTGTGCAGAGCCCAGATGATAAGGCAGGTTAAGTTTTAGGCTATTAAGTGTATATAGAAAAACAAAAATTAAGTTTTGGACTGCAGTTCAGAATAGTTTTGCCAGTGACTTCAAGCAGATTAAAATCTTAGAGACTGTCTCAGAGTCTGAGGGAATTTAAAGGACTTTCAACTTATGTTATTTAGATACAAACCAACTAAGATAAGGTGCACTAAGTAAGGCATGAATTTAATTGTAGTGGTTCCAGCCGTGCTTTAGCCATTGCTTTCTTACATTTTCTTGTTACTTGCTTTTGTTGGACCACAGTCTATCCTGTCTCTTCAGAATGTATGTTACAAAAACTCTTTTGGGTGCTGGGATGTTATTAAGTGCAATAGGTAGGTGTCATGGGTAGATTTGGGGTAAGATTGCAGCATGAATGGGCCTCAGATTACCTACAGGCTTTGCTGGTCTTCAGTCCACCACTGTTACCACATCTTCCTGGAGCTTCTCAGGACTTACGGAGCGAGAGGCTCCAGGATGACCTCAGGTCCTCTGGGTCAAAACGGCAGTCTCTCTTGCTGCTGTGGAGAACAATAAAAAGCTTGCTTTCATCAGTCGCTCTCCCTACTCATAGAGCCCCATCCAGTTAAGTTTAGAGGTGGCCTAGCATGGTAAACTTAGCACTCCTAAGTTCAGCTACCACAGGCAAGTAGGCAGTTAGCCTCTGAAACAATGGACTGTCTACTTTTACGAGCTCTCTCCAAACTCTCTCTGCAGTGGATGTTTGGAGTGATGTCTGAACCAACAGATGATATAAATGTTTTCCATGCAAGTAAAGATACAAAAGAGATGCAAATTCCAGTGCTCCCAAATACAGATGTTTATAAGCCTAGTAACATGCTAGTAGTTAGGTAGGGAGGGTGTCACAATTTCTTCCATGCAACAGCAATAAGACATTCCTCAGCTGCACCTTGAAGTAACACATCTGTACTTCCACCTGTCATCAGGGTGGCACCCCATAATCAAACTGCCTAGATATCTCCTTTGTTGCTAACTCTGGCAGCATATGTGCCCAGGAAGTTTGATACCCAGATCTGCAACAGCTCCTTCTCAAGAGTCTCCACAGCAATCATAAGCAGTAAATAAACAGTGAAGATATTTACAGCTGACCTAAAATCATCTCAGTTCCCCTTAACAGCCTAAAAGACTGAACTGGGTAATTCTTTGGTTAAGATTCATCTAAGCCACTTTATTTTAACATGTATCTTAGGATGAAACAAATCATGACACACAGAGGCATATTGCTCCCCATTGACTGTAACAGGCGTGCAAGGCATTTAATTAAGGTGCAGAAACCTGTATGTAGAGACTTATTTTCAGTTGGATGACTCCTAGCTGTGTTATGTACCCCTGCCATTCTGCACAAACCTCTGTTACACATGGCTGATTCTCATCAGTCCCCTGTCCTCACAGAAGTAGTTACAGCTGATTTGCTGTGGATCCTGACTGATACTGTACGGGTACATCTTTTGTGCTACATAAAAGAGAAAGAGCTCAAGGACCATAACCAACACCACACAGGTATCCTGGCTATGGTCTGTGCAGCTCCAACTAAATCATCCCATCACAGACCAGATACAGAGAAGCTACACATAAGCTGCAAGAACATGAGACCCATAAACACTGCAGAGGCCATGTGAACAGGTAACTCCCTAAGCTTTGTAAACATGAGTCAGTATCTTATTGTTCTTGGTACAGCTTATGTCTCCTTAGACACATGCAATGGAGACTAGTAGGAAGTGGTGCTTCTCAGGGGTCAGTACTGGGACTGGCGTCTTAACATCTTTGTCAGCGACATGAACAGTGGGACAAAGCACACACTTTTAAGTCACCAAGCTGCGTGGTACAGTCAACATGCTGGAGGGAAGGGATGCCATCCAGAGGGATCTTGCCAGCCTTGAGAGGTGGGCCCATGTAAACCTCTCAAAATATAACAAGGCCAAGTGCAAGGTCACACACCTGGGTGAGGGCAATCCCAAGCACAAATACAGGCTGTGGAGAGAACAGATAGAGAGCAGTCCTGAGGAAAAGAACTTGGAAATGCTGGTCGATGAGAAGCTCAACACGAGCCAGCAATGTGTGCTTGCAGCCCAGAGAGCCAAGCATACCCTGGGCTGCATCAAAGAAACTGTGGCCACCAGGTCAAGGGAAGAGATTCTCCCCCTTTACTCCACTCCAGGGAGACCCCACCTGGAATACTGCATCCAGCTCTGGAGCCCCCCAACACAAGAAGGACATGGAACTGTTAGAGAGGGTCCAGAGGAGGGCCATGAAGATGATAAAGAGGGTTTGAACACCTCTCTTATGAAGACGGTCTGAGAGATTTGGGGTTGTTCAGCCTAGAGAAGGCTCTGGAAGACCTTATTGCAGTCTTCTAGTATTTAAAGCAAGCCTACAGGACATCTGGGGAAGGACTTTTTACAAAGGCATGTAGTTACAGGATGAAGGGTAATGGCTTCAAACCGGAAGAAGCTCAATTTAGACATTAAGAGGAAGTTCTTCACCATGAGGGTGGTGAGGCACTGGAACAGGCTGCACAGAGATGTTGCAGAGGCTCCAACCCTGGAAGTGTTCAAAACCAAGTTGGATGGGGTCTTGAACAACGTGGTCTAATAGGGTGTGTCTCTGCCCACGGCAGCAGGGTTGGAACCAGGTCCCTTCCAAATCACTCTATGATTCTGCAAATTCAGATATTGCAGAGTGCCAGCTCCCTCAGGTTTCAAGATCCCTTCCCTTTTCTAGAGGAGGGTCCTGTAATAGACTGAAAACCCTCTCTGGGTGTACTTAATCAAGAGCTCCTGCTCCAGTGATGCTAACTGGGAACCATTTCCCAAAGAGCTGCTTTCTCCTCAGTTTCTTCAGGGATTTTTATTAGTGCCATTGTTACATGCCTTTGTGAGTACCGTCCCTTTTGATATAGTTACAAAGGAACACCTTGCTAGCAAACACACCAAGGCTGTCCACAATATTTACACAAGTATTCTAGCTATTTTCCAACTCTTTAAGCACCAAATGCAGACATCAATAGCAACAGACTCTGCTGACCACAATGAACTTTGTATTAGGACTTTCAACTTTTTTTATGAAAGGATAACAGAAGCTTTTATAGAGAAGTTATGTGTTTTTACAGAGAAGGTGCCACACACTCGTGCTACTGGGTTAGATCAGACCCTGTAATAATTTTACTTACTAAACACACATATTTGGAAAATGATCATTCCTTCCCCTGCTTACACAAAAATAGGTGCAATCAAAAATCTTAAATAGTATTCTGAGCAAAAGAAGTAAGCACTACTTAAAATAATGGAATACATTACAGAAAACAGTAATTTAGAGTTTTATAATTCCTTTCTTTTTCAAAGAAATAATTATATACACTTTACCATCTTCAGCAGTATTAAAGATGTTATAATTTAAGACAATTTTAATTAATAAATCACAGTGGTACAACAAATGTTATTAATAGTAGCTTTACACTGCGGCTTGGGAAAAGAAACAAGAAAGAAGCTTCTTCTACTTCAACATTTCCAGAAACCATATATTTAAAAAATATTTTACAAGTTAAAATACTGATAACTCTGTAATTGTTTCTTTAGTAATACTGTGAAGTAATGTCTCTGCCATCTTTATTGTATTTTTGAACTACATAACAATAATTATTTAAAATTATATCAGTCACATTGCATTTCAAAATACAGAGTCTGAGTACCTAATAAATCCTTCTGGTTTTTCAAGTAACACAGAATAAATTAACTTTGCTAATCTTGACTTGTTTTATTGTACCTTTGTATACAATTTCTATCCCTTCTCTCTTTAAAGTACAAAATCCATACAGTGGAAAGTGTTACGCAACCTTAACTATAGTTACTACTGCCAACTCTTCCTATAAAACTTGGGGTGAAATATCATTAAAATCATTAAAATTGATGGCACTGCTCACACTGATTTCAGAGAATGAAAGAAAAGAGAAGAAATGCTCCCTAATGCACAGCACGGTCCCCACAATAAAATTCCATATTTACATGGGAAGCAATAATAAGATTTCAGAAAAATCCTATAATTATTATAGGCAAAACATATATATATGAATGTGTATATATATATATATATATATATATGCATTTATACAAAAATACAGCTAAAAAGTCAAAATGGTAGGTTTTCACTTAGATGTGGGCCTATCTTTTTAACAAGTGCTAGCACCACTACAGCAGAATGTTTGGAAGAAAAATGAAGTATAACTTAGCCATCAGGAACCATGAGGAAAATATTAACCACTTAAGCAGACAATGTAATTCCATTACTTAAAATGTTTTCAGGGGACGTCTGCTATTGTTGGAGAAGTGCTATGGGATCTTATCATCAAAAGATAAAGCAGCAGTTGAACCACAGTTCTCATCTAATAGCAAGAAAGACCCCAATCTTCAAATATTTATGTATACAGTTAAATTTCTGCAGTAGTAGTCTACTTTAGACCACAGAACTTTTCAAAATGCTTAAAATTAGGCATATGTAACTCATCACAGAATATTTGAACCACAGCCTAAGTTGGAGAGTAATAATGAATATACTTTTCAAATTAGAAAAAAAAAGTTCCTTCTCAAGAGAGTACCAGTTTTGATCTTCATTATTTTACTCACATAAAAGCAGTATTTCAATGGTCTTTGTACCACTACTTATCACAAAAGGGTCACTGCCAACTTAGAAATTGTATTTTAAAATAATTCTAATTATATTGTTAGTATCTTCAATTCTCAAATTAGTTTTTGTAAAAATAAGAGTTTGCATTCAACATTTCTTTTTGATTCTTCAACTTGACTTTGAAAATGTTCTTCTGAAGTTTGAGGGAACTTGTTACATATGCCAGCAAGGTGTTTCTCAGCTAACTATATAGGAAAACTGGGAAGACAGTGTGTTAGGAAGCCCAATTAATGCTGAGAGAGGTATTCTGGGACAACTATCTGAGATATATTTAATTTTTTTTCCTTTTAAATTGACTCTGTAGTGATAAGCTTTCAAGTAACTTCAGCGAGTTGAAAATACCTGAAGATAAGTTATATTTATGGCCTAGTTCACAAACGCAAAGATTGCCATGAACTTTTATTTATGAGCTGAATAATGTTATTTAGCCACAAAATGCTCACATTTATTTTCATTCTTACTAATGGATGCATGTTGACTATTTGTTATTTACTTCCATTTCCACCATCTCCAAAACCTGTAAAGTAATCAGACTTTCTATTAACTAACAGCATATTGTCATGTTAAGGCTTCCTTCACCAGCAAAAGGTATTTCAAATTCCTTGAAACTAATCTCTCATGTGTGTTTAGGTTTTTCTGTTTGTTTGTTTGTTTGTTTATTTGTTTTCTAGTGAAGGATGGATGGTAGAACTTAAGGAAACACTCAAGGTCAGGTTGGACAGAGCTCTGAGCACCATGATCTAACGGAAGACGTCCCAGGTCACTGCAGGAAGGTTGGACTAGACGAACTTTATAATTCTGTGATTCCGTGAATAAGTCTCTCTAGCATACAAAGCAGCTTTAAAAATTCCTGAAGTCAACTACCAATCTTCACCATAAACAACCTCAATACAGAACCTTAGAGATTCTAGATAGAGATCAAGGTATCAGCTGGCCAACTTTAATGACTGTCCAGTTTCATCCGATCACCCTGTAGCTTTCAAAGTGCACTGGGATTATTAATTTTATCACTTTGAACAAAACTTGTCTTTTTTGCACTCACATCCTTATCTGCTTCAAAGTGTTTTCCTTGTAGATAGATTGCTCTCATGTCTGTTGAAGTAAAATACAAGCGATATTCCTAAGAGGACTGATGTAATTTTGAATGGGGTAAAGGAGGCCTGTCTTTGTGAGACTTCCTCTTTCAGTCTTCTGACTGACTTTGGGCAGATTTTAGTCTATGCTCCAGTTCTTCACATACAAAACCAAGCAGTAATATTTCCTTTTGATCAGCTTGTCTAACTCCTCCAGGAAAGTATTTAAAACATTGTTAACACGGTGCCTAGCCTACTAAAATCTTACTTTTGGTTGGAGCTTACCATCAAATGTACATATAGCAAATAAGTCAGACCACCTTCATGATATTTCTTGTGAAATGGCATCACGTATGTGTAAAGGTGGCTTGTCAGCTCCTCCCTCAACTCACGAATGTCTGGTTGTCTCCTTTCCCAATCCAGTTTACACAGCATTTGAAGTCCCAAAAAACAGATGAGCATGATGGGTGGCCTTCAGACTGGATGACTGAATCCATCTCTCAACTCTTACTCTTTCTAAAATAGTACAAAAGGGTTTAGATTAAATGTAACAGGAGTTAATTTAAGCTGTTACAAGAGTAAATGAATGCTGGCACTAAGCCTAATGCTCTTGAGGGGATTTGAGTTCTAGCAGAGTGAATCCCAGTTGGAACTTGGCCTAACACTTAAAAGTCACTGAGATATGGAAGTGGACATGGAAGTGGGCATGTGGAGCTGTAGGTATTTTTAATTTTTGCTTTGACTTTTTAACAAAACTTGGAAGAAATTAAGTTCTGCCAAGCATGATTTCCTATGAATCACAGGAGTCACAAGAATTTTATTTCATGGTAGCGTGTTTTCATCTTTTGATGTGACTTCACATTATGTTAACTATGCCTAACGAGAAATGACTGCATTTACCTATTGTTATATAATAACTCAGTGAAACATTGACTCTTTCAGGGAAATTACACTCTTATGCCTCAAGGAAGATATTTTATTAGACTTTTCATCTGCTTTTGTAAATTTTCAGCAATGCAAGCATCTCTAGTACAATGTCTGAAGTCAACATGGAAAAAGCACTTGCTTAAAAAGCAGGTATGCCAGCTTGTCATATGTAATTTCTGCATGTAAGAGCCAAAGACAAGCACACCGAGCAGGATGGGAAACCTCTGAACTAACACTTTTGTTCCACAGGGCACAGTAGTTGATGACATTTGTCACCATGCAGTTCAACTTTCTGATGAAACTCCTGTTATATTTACCACTGTCAGTGTAATTTCTATACGTTGCAGTGATGATTTCTGTCATGAACTACCCTGCTGTGACACTGCATGAGGTGAAACAGGACTATGTCATAAATACCCAAGGGTTTTCTAGTTACTTAGGCATACGTCCTAGCTCCCACAAATACACCAGCCTGGTTACAGTAGCAGCGGTGTGAGCCACGTTAGCATGGTGGTAGCTTGGCACTCCTAGACACTGCACATAGTATAAATTTACTGCAGGGAGAGAAAGGGTAGCTAAGGACACTTAACTTCCCCATCAGCATTGCGTGCTTGCAGTCATACGAGAATAGTCCTCCATTCACATTGCAGTTGTATCTGTTCCAGTCAGAAATGTCATCTGAGGAAAGAAAAATGACCTACTTATTTGTTCTTACCCAAAGAAAAACTGAAAATGCTTGGCAGGGTGTTGAACTAAACCTTCTTACCTGTGTTGTGGTCACGTGGTCAACATCAAGGGATCTGGTATTCGGAATTCAAATCTCTCAGTCATCCTTTGCAATGTTTGTGGGATGTTGCCAGCATTCATGAAGTGTTTGTTATTGGCTGACACAGAAACAGAAGTACTCTTAATGTGTGTGTGCAAATATTCTGCATGAAACTATAGGACTGGGGTGGAAAATATTTAGTCTGTCTAGACATAAGTAGAAACAGAGGACAGGAATTTGCTGCAAGTTTTACTTCTTTATAGCAGAAGTGGGATTTTGCGCTGTGTATATGGATAGAGGGATTTTGCTGCTATGTTTTACAGTGCCTGTGGATTAGAAGGGATTTTCCCTTATGAGCTACTCTGTAGGTCTCTAGGGATAGGAAAAAGATTTTGCAATGTACTTTAGTCTGTAGAGATGGAAAACATTCACCCCGCATATTGCACTCTCGGGCAGTTTTGCAGTGAGCAGTCAATTCTGTTCCTGAGAGAAGGTGTCTTTGAAGTGTTTCTATCTTACTAAGAACTCAGGTGGCACATTCCTGAAGATGTCCCAAACATTCCGCAGAATGATGCTCAGAGAGCAACACATGCTAATGGAAGACTGGACAAATTCTGAGATGCCATTAGTTAGAAGGCTAAAATTACTTTCTATAAAACTGAATTAACTACTTTGAAATCAGGTCAACTAAAATTACTTGAGTGTCACTGATCACCATTTGCCAGTGGATAGAGGACAAAAATGCATTTCAGTGTTTCAGAGCCTGTACAACAGCATTTGTAATGTTGACAACACGGGCAGTGAATGACACAGTTTTCTAAAATGGACTGAGTGCTTTTTTGGAGTCCTTTAACCAAAGACTGGAGTAATAGGAAACTGCATGCAGCAGTTCTCTCCCCAGTCTCTTTCCCACGTTCACATGGAACCACTAGGTGAACTACTTTGGAAACATGGGTACTGCCAACCTACAAATGACATTTAGCTTCTCACTTTACTTCATGTTGACCATATCATTAATTCATGGATGGGCCAGTGTTTGAACATGATCAACAAACTCATTCTAATCAAGGCCCAGAGAGCTTTGCTAAAACTATGGTAGTGAACAAAAAAGCACTTTGAAGCATTCACTGTGAATAGATGTCTTTGATACAAGTCACTGCTGCTGGTCAAGTCTCAATCTATAATGCTTTCCAGTTATCACCTCTGCCACGACAGTTTCTATAAACAGTATCTTCTGTCATTTGTATTTCATAGGAAACTGTTCTTGAAAAGGATGTTATAAACTTATTCATACTCTTGCTTTTTCTCACCTGGAACATATGCAGAGCAACGAATCCACACACAGCATCTCCAACACTTAGGAAACCCAAAATGCACAGCACACATCGCCAGGTCAGCCCTGCTAGTGCAAGCTCACACCAAATATGCATGCTGGGCAGAGTTTCAAACCCAGGTGATGGGTTTCATGTACTCAGCAGTGGTTTAAAGCACTGGAAGAAGAGTCACATCAGGGAACAACGTGAAGCTGAGCTCTGTGAGAGACATACGGAGGTGGCATAGGGCACCCTCGGCACGAAGGATCGTTACAAGTGCTGCCACTTTTCACTCTCTACCACACAGGCAAGGCCTTCTGTGCTCCCTTCTCTGACACAAACAAAACGCCTGACCCCTGCCACCGCCTTCCCTCTCGACTAGGAATCCGCCGGGCGAGTCTGGCCCCGGCCAGGCCCTCTCCCCGTCCTGGGGCAGGGTCCAGAGCAGCTAATAGCCACCAGGGGCACGGAAGAGCCGCGCAAGGCCTCTGCCCGTCGACTGGCCCTTCGACTTGAGCTGTTTCCAGCGAAACACTTCAAGCGGGCACCCTGCCGCCTCCCCTATCCTTGAGAGGACTAGCTGGCGCGGAGTGAAGGGACCGGGAACAGGGCGCAATTACAAGATGAGAAGGTGGCCCAGCGGCGCCGGTCACTGCTGTGAGACCCTGCACAACTCTGCCTGCGTTACCTCTCTGCCAGCTTCGTTTCCTCCGATTTTGTGGATAACTTCCCTCCCGCTCTCGGAGCGAGCCAGCGCGCTGAGCTCTCGCACGATCCCGACGGAACGGATCCGGATCCGCTCCCGCCCCCCAAGCCAGGAGCGAGTGGCCCTGCGACCCCGTGCCCGGCGCTGCGCATGCGCCCCGCGACAGAGAGCGGTGGTGCCGGTTCGATGTCGGCGGCGCCGCTGCGGCTTCCGGGAAGATGGCGGCCTGGAGAGCGGCGTTGGTGGCTGCCGCCCGCGCTCCGCTAAGGGGACGACTCGCCGGTCTGCGGCCCCCTCGGAGCCAGCGGCGCCCACCTAGCTGGAAGGTCGTCGCCGCCGCCCTCGTCGGAGGAGGCTCCCTGGCGGCGTGCTACAGCGAGCGGCCGGGCGTGTTCCCGACGGTTCTGGCTCAGGTAAGGCAGCATCTCCACTCCTGTAGCCTCGCGTCCCACCAGCGGACAGGACCGGGCGGGCCGCGGCGGGGAACCAGGGCCTGGCGCCGGGGGCGGGCGTGAGGTTGCGGGGCCCAGGAGCGGTCATCGGCGGGCGCGTTGGAGGCCTGCGGGCGAGCCGGGATTCGTGGTGCTCAGACCTTGTCTGCCTCAACGCCGTGAGGTGGAACCCATCTGCAGGAGCTCACAGCGCTCAGGTCGTCCATCAGGTAACGTGCGGCCCAGGCCCCCTTGTCAGCAGCCGGGGTAAGCAGTGTGTCACTTAAACTACTCCTGCCTCACCTCATTGACGGGAACTGTGCCGCGCTCTTCAGTGGAAGAGAGCAGAGTTCGCCTTAGCACCTAGTGTTTCCCATCTTTACTTGACAGCCCTGGTTGTGCAACCTGATGAACTTGGTGGCTTGCATGAGTACAAGGCCTGTACAGAGCTCCTTCTCTTGCTGGTAACTTTCAGATGCCTTCCATAATGCCCGGTCTAGAGTATTTCAGGAAAATAGTGCTTTTATATTACGTACTTTCTCTGAAATGCAGCACCCGTAACAGGATGATTTCCTCTGGGTGTGTTCACCTTGAAGCATCACTGCTTACTCAGAAGGTTATGTTCGGGGACAGATAGTCATTATTTACAAAATAATCATCACAAGTTCCAAAATACAGTTATGCTTTCCAATTGTATTCTTTTCATGGAGGTAGAGAACTTGTCCCCATTCTTCCTTTGACCAAGAAGCTGCTGTCAATTAGAGTTGGGTAGATATTTCAAGACTAGAAGATCTCAATGTTTTTTAAGCTATAGGATTTAGGTGGAAGAGGAGTGAAGAGGTCAGTGTAGGCTTGCAGTATCATTGATCTCCTTGTATCTAGAAAATTTTTGAAGTATTCAACAGTTTCTATGCTTCAATGCTTTGTCTTTTAACAGATATTGAACAGGGTAAACCACAAGCAGATAAACAGAAACCTTTATTCTAGAGTCAGGAACAAAAAAGGATTGCTTAATATTTTTTAATACATATTGCAGTTTTAATTAAGTTTAAGTTGCATATTCTTAGGCAACTCAATTATTATTTTTTTAATAAGCAAATTTCTGAATAGATCAAATATGAGTACTGATTCTTTGGACAGCATGTTAAAACTTTGGTTTTCAGTATACATCTCCTAGTGAGGAAGGTATCTGTTATTCCACTAGAAATCCTACTGGAAATGTATCTCTTTGTTGAAAAGAGCCAATAAAATAGGATTTTATGTTTAGTTATGTGACAGTTTTCAGCAGCATTGCATCATGTTTGCTAAGTCCTGTTGTTGAGACTAACTTCATATGTGCATGGAACTCTTCTGTAAGTAGACATGTATTTAGGTATATATAAAAGGTGTTGAATGCAGGAAGTACTCACTTTTAAAGGATGTTGAGTGAAGCAGTCTAATTTTGCTGCTGCTGGATTTGTGGATTAGCTTCTGTGTAGTGCATGGACAGTTCTACAGGTCCACTTTTCAATTCTCGGGGGAGAACTCCGAAAGTCTCCAGCTTGTTTAATTGATTTACTTTTGGAGACAGTAAATTGCTAGATTCTCCAAATGTTAAGCAGTTTATTCACTTTAAACTTTTTAGTTTTCCAGTAAGATGACTGTTGGAGGTTCTGTCATAGTAGCAGGCAAAAGCTCTCCATATGTCTAGTATTCCACGTTGCTGCAATTAATATTTTAAAACTAAGAACTGGTCATGCAGAACATAACACTAAGGGCAATAAACTGAAAGTGGAGCTGGATTGTAAAAGCAATAAGGAACAGAGTGGAAGAGCCTAAGTAGTATGTTATGAGTCTTTTAAGCAGATTAAATGTTACTTGTGACTTCTTATCAAAAATGGGAAATAATCAAAAGCAAAATGGAGTGCTGAAACAAATATGTCACCTTTATTTTGTTTCAAAGCAATCTTTCTTCAGTTCAGAGCTTGAGTAGTCCTGTTAAATGGAGATGCTTTTCATTCCTATTGCTGTTTCTTTTCACTATAACTGATCTTGCTTGATAGTGCTAACAAAGAATTCCAAACGGTTTGTTCACATTGCAGAATGTTAAAGTAGTGGAAATGTTTGTAACATAGGTATGTGAAATAAGGAAAGTAAATAAACAGCATCATTTTCATTATCATTGTACTGATAAAGGAATACGTAATGGAAATGTTTATACTTCTATCTCATCAGCTAGGCCTAGCATTTGTGCTTGAGGGTGCAGCAAGATTATGCTGCAGTGCTTTCCAGTGTTTTCCTTGGTAATAAAATCTTTGCTGTTGATTCACAAGAGTGAATTGATGCAAAATGAGTGCTAATTATTTTAAATGCTTCACAAAGTGAAGCTGACAAGTCAACAATGTGTTTCCATGCTGTAAAGAGCCAACAGATGATATACTTAGTTATGTGGCATTTTTGCAGCAGTTGCATTATGTTTAAGACATTCCTATCATTAAGACAATCATCATCCATGTATGGGACTCTGCTGTAAGAATAGTAAGAGCCAATGAGTAAATTCTCATTCTTGTCCTAAGCAAGATGTAACTACCATTAACAGCTCTGTTGCAAAATCAAAGTCTTCATTGTAAATGCTTGCTGTTTGTTAGTTTAGGTAGTTGAAGGTGATAACTCTATTTTGATTTAGTCTCAATAATACTAGTTTCTAGCAAACTAGTCATCAATTTTTCAGCTACACCTCGTTCTATTTAATTTCAGAGAGGAAGTTTGCTGTTGAAGCTGTCAACATGTGGAGGCTGAAGTTCTGTAAATTTTTTTATTTTTTTCTTCTAAAGCTTTTCTTGATTATTCTGAAATCAAAGACTGATACTTTTGGCACCTAGTTGCTTAAATCTTGATTTAAATTGAGTCCTCACATGCTGCTGAGGGTTTAATCCTATTGATATTTTTTGTTGGCACTTCTGACTTCTGCTCAAAGTGAATAAAATCCAGCCTGTCTACAACTCTTCACAGAATCAAAGGTCCTGCAGGGTCAGCTAATCTGTTTTCATTTTGTGAGTTGTATGGATAGTGTCTGTTTTATTTTGTAGTGGATTATGTTTGGCTACTGTGTTCTAATATAATTATTGTTTATTCTGTCAATACAATTTCAGGTTTAGGATTTTTTAAACCTTTTTTTTTGGTCTGGCTTTTAGCAGCATTTTCAATGCTACTTACCTGTTCTGTCAACTAACATTAAGTGGGTAGCATTTTAATAATAAAACTTCCTATATTTAAGGTTACCTTAGATGTGACCTTTGATAGTAACTCTCTTTAGAGCTTCAGTAAGCGGCAGTAGTGTTCTGTGAGCACCAATGACTCCTGCCTCCCCATTGCAACTCAGTTTGGCGTTTGTCAAGCGACTGTAGCATTGATCTCAAACGCACACACACAGCAAATGATAAGAAAACTCTGAGAAGCAGCAGGGTGCCAGAGGCAGCATCTTGTACTCCTGCTAAGTCGTTGATGGACCTGTTTAGTCACTAGCTTCAGAATGAGGAATATAATTTGATTCACCCTTGAAGAGTTGCCATCCCTGCTAAGTCACTGTTTAGATGAGACTGGCTGGAATTCTTACTAGCACATGGTTACAGGTGTGCAGAGTCTTGTAATTTTGCTGATAAGCATGATTTTGTTGTGGGAAGCATCAGTTGGTACTTAAGTATTTGATACCACTTATCTGAGGGAAAGAGGAAGACCAAACATACAAACAGCATTGTTAATTTTTATTTTTTCATCATTTCTTGTTGATACTTTCTGTTACATGATTGTAGCATGGTTGCAAAGTTCAATTTATCTTACCTTTTCTGCTGGTTGGGTTGCATCAGCAGTGCTACAATTCTTCCAGGGAAGAGGAGACTCAATTCTTGCCCATAAACAAATATGTTGTATTTCATCATACTGAAAACATGATGATTAACAAACAAATTGTGACATTTAATTTTTTTTAGTATCTTATATTTCTGAAATTCTCTTTTTTAATTAAAATGTGTTAATTGAAACAGTCCTCTTTTGGATGGTATTTTTTTAATTATTATTTCACTTTAAATTATATTGAATGTTTTGCAATGTTAGCAATTCTTAAGAGAAGCAAAGAGAGCTAGACATAGGAGTGGTGACTTTGTGTGTTACAATGATATATAGAAACTGTTATTCCAAGCAACTAGGAGTAAAATACTTCTAATGATTAAAACTAGAGCTTACGTTAGTTTTCCGGAGCTACGTGTATAACCACCATGAAAGTTTAATTTGGAACTACTACCCTAAATTGTTTAATGAAACCAGAGTGTTGTAAAGGATTCCGCAAACGTTAGTTTGTTCAGGGAAGACCCACTAGCTTTTGTCATTATGGAAAATGCAAAATAATATACTGGAGGACCTCTTTACAACTCCTAGGTCTATGGAGAACTCAGTGCCATAGTTCATAGGATTATTTAGGAAGAGTGCTTAAATTAAATATAACTCTTAAGTTTATCAGGCATTTAGTAGAAGTCACTGGGCATCCAGACTTGGAATTTTCTAAAAATGGTTAAGTTCTGAAGTCTCATCTGTGTTTCTTGGTGACATTTCGAGATGTGCACTGTGTCTCCAAAGAGATGAGTGCAGAGATGTAAGTTTTCTTGGACAAGTTCTGATACATTGTGCATGATTTTCACTCAAGTAAAATTTCTAACACAAATCATTAGATGATTTGAAAAATAATGTCTCCTATAAGCATGTTTGCTGTTTATTTTACTTGATTGATAACTTCTGGTGTAAATGTGCAAATTACATATGCTCCCAAAAAGTAATTAGTTGCATGCACATTAAAAGCAGCATTTTGTTTAAATCCTTTGATCATTTAAAGTAATTTCAGAGGAAAGGAAGGGTGAAGTTTGTAGCTCTAGGATTTTGATGTTTTTTAACACATCCTTTGTATCCAGGACCACTTTCTGTCTTAAGCTATGCTTACACTACTTTTAGCCTATGCTTTCTTACTCAGTATGTTTCTGAATACTTTGTTGTAATAGATGATGTTATTTAGGAAAGTAAACTGTGCATAATAAGTGCATGTGAAGGATTTTTGGTCCTAGCAGATAAAAAGTATATGTGTGGCATTTTAATTCACTCACCAAATATAAAAATGAAATCGTGTATTTCTTTGTAGGAACCGTTATTTAATCTGGAAGTTACATGTAAGTGCCTTAAGTTATGAGACATGGGTGTACCTTGTTAGAATGGGAATTTTTGTGGAAGTTTCATTGCAATCTGTTCATACTGAGAGAGGAACATTGTTGTTAAGATGAGAGGTGCCTTGATAAATATAGAACCCAGGATAAAACTGCATAAGGATTTGTAATGATGTATAGAATTCCCTGGAGAGAGGAATGTAGTTCTAAAATAAAACGAGAAAGATTATATGAAGTCTAGTCTGAAAAATACACAGGAAGGTTCTTGTGCTTACTCTGTCATAAAAATAAAAAAATGGCCTGCTTTTGTTGGATCAAAAATCCTTGAAGAGAATTTGTATCCCAAATAATATTTTAAAGTGTGTATCTCTGAGTCTTTATGGTATTAGAAATTAATTGAGAATGCAAATATAACAACACACAATGTTCATGAAGTAAAATTAACAGTGTATAAAAGTCTGCACCATAATGCTTTAGCAGGCTTTTGAAACTTAATGCAGGTGGTTTTAACTCACATCAGACATACTCTGTGATAGCTTGCAGGCCTCAGAGAAGCCTCATGTTTGAATTCAGCTGGTGCAAACCTCATCACATCATTAATACTTAAAATGTATCACACAGTATCACAGTGTATCAGAGGTTGGAAGGGACTTCAAGAGATCATCAGGTCCAGCCTCACTGCCAGAGCAGGATCACTTAGGGTAGTCCGCACAGGTGGGTTTTGAAAGTCTCCGGAGAAGGAGACTCCACACGCCCCCGGACAGCCTGTTCCAGTGCTCTGTCACCCTCACTGTAAAGAGAGTTTCTCCTCATGTTGAGGTGAAATCTTCTATGTTCTAGTTTGAAACCATTATTCCTTGTCTTATCACTGTGAACCACCGAAAAGAGCCTGACTCCCTCCACTTGACACCTACCTCTCAGATATTTATAGACATTGATCAGATCCCTTCTCAGTCTTCTGCAGACTAAACAGCCCCAGGGCTCTCAGTCTCTCTTCAGAGGGGACTGAGTCTCAGTCATAGGGGACTGGACTGATCTCAGTCTCTCTTGATATGTAGTAAAAGACCTTCCAATTTTTTGCGTCTTCTTGTGCTGCTGACTGTTGTTCTCCCTGTGACAGAACATATCACACTGTACTTACTGGACTGGGACACAGTGCATGGAGCCAGGCAGTGGTCCCCTGCACAACTTTAGATTTCTGTTCTGACTGTATCATGGTTAGAAAGCTGTCAGAGGACTTCTTACAGCATCTTCAGGTTGGGTTATTGAACCATGTTCAAGATGATGTCTTCAAGTCTTCCCATTGAAGAATCTGCAAAACTAGCAACCTTTGGGGAGTGCCCAGTTCAATTCAAGGTGCTCTGAACCCGTGATGTTTCTTTACAGCAGAGCCCAGCACTGGAGAGGCTCATCATTGATGTCTGGTGAACTGCAGGCAGTGCTCTTGTTGGTGTGTGGTAGCATCTCTCCAATAACTTCGTGTTTTACTTTCTGCTGTATCGTTACTGCAAATTCTGTCTTGATAAATATCGCCAATAAATGTTGTCTTATCATGGCAAGGCAGTTAACTCTGTAGGTGAACACAGTAAACACTTCCTATTTTTGAACAGGACAAGGGTAGTCACTTTATTACGTATCTGAGATATTGATCATGTATGGCTACATACAAGTGATTTTAACACAATTCATGCATAAGTGGTGTGTCATATGAATAGATTCCTACCAAGTTTTTTCTTTATCATGTAACTAGAAGTAAACTTAAAGTACTACAATATTTGATTATGTGCATTTAAATTCCTTGATAACATCGTTGCCTCCTAATTAATCAAGAATTCATGAGTTTCAGTTAATAGTCCAAAAATATTATCAACATAGTTTGTGTTTTAAAAATGCATTTTAAAACAACATTCCTCCAGTTTTTAAGCATCAATAAATATAAATCTCCCCTATAAGGAGAGCTCTTCCAAATTAGATTGCCATCTCAGCCTACTCTAGTCTTTTTTTCCTTTTCCTTGAATATGCTTTAGTCTTTTTGAAACTATTCCTCTTGTGCAGCCAACCAGGGTAACCTTAGCTACCTCTTGTTTAATTCTGTATTTCTCTGTGTTATGGAAATACTGTATGTATCAGGTATCCACCAAGCAGTCTGCATCAATAACTGAGGTATTAAATATGTCACAAACATCATTCTCAGCATTAGTGACATACAGACATTATTATGTTGTGTGCCTAAAATAGAATGTGGTATAGAGAGCATGGAATCTGTAGGATCATGATGTTATAATTAATTATAGACTTAAATGCTACTTACGGATGTGCATTTGTTTCTCAACTTTAAATATATGGTATCCTTTTCAGCTTTTTAAATGAAGATATTTATATCCTGAAGTTTTTGGCTTTGAAAATATTTACATTTATTCCCTTCTCTATGTGCACCGAAATTCTTTGTGCAGGTGCCCTCACTGATACTAAAACAAGACGTCAAAATGTAATTTTAGGGGTCAAGGTTAAAATTTAACTATCTTTCATCTGATCTGTCACCTTCCACTTGAGTTTGCTATTCCTATGTGACTTCAGTGATTAAATAAAATCTAACATTCTTTCTAGGCTTTTTGATACTTGTGGACACATGGGGTGAGTTAAGCCCTGAGTTTGTTGTGTTTTTAGCTACTGTTTTAATTGCAATGTAATAAGAGGCTAACATTTGAGAGTCTTGGACTGCTTGTTGGTGGACGAATGTAAGCAGATAAAATAGCTTCCCTGAAAATAATAATAATAAAAAAGTACTCTTTTGAGTAGAAAGACTTTTACAAAATAATGTTCTGGGTTTTTTAAACAAAGATCCCAGAGAAGAAACTAATACTAATTTATTGGAAATATGGGAGTTTTCCTCTAATAAATACTCTAGATCTTTTCAAAATAGATAGTATATTGTTTCTTTTTTATTTATTTTTTTCAGATGGGAGCTCCATTTTGTTTTTCTAAGAACTTCAAATATAGTGATAATTACCCCTTTTTTGATAAGATATGATATATTGTGTACACGCAGTACCAACTGTTCCTCTGTTGCTGCTGTTTTGTACTGGTTTGCAAATGTTTGCTGGATTACCATGACAGCTCTGTGTTGCACTTCCTTGCAGACCTTTGTGTAAAGACTGTGGCTGACTGTGGATGTTCCTAACAAGCAGGTCAGCATTTTGAAAGCATAAAATAGCCTGAAAAAGAAGAAATAACTGAGAATATAGCTTAATTTGAGCTGTGGAGAAATGTACGTAGACCTAACTAGTGTCAATTGCAACAGCAGCATTAGGTCTACTTACTCCATCTTCTGATTTATCTGCATTGGGTACTTTTAGGTCACTAAATTTTGGTAATTTGAAATGTTGTCTAGTTTTTGGTTTTGCTACTATTCTTATGATAAGATTGCTTAACATAACTAGGCTTAATTTTGTTTGAGTATTCCAGAAATAGTAGCTAAAACAATCAAAGATAACTGACAGATAAAACTGTGTGAAGTGCATTTTCAGAACACTTGTGGTAAGCTGTATCTCCTTACTGCTACTCGTGAAGGTTTTTATTACATTGAAAGGCAAGAAAAGGGAGTCTTGTCAGCTTGAAACACCAAGCAGCATTTAAAGTAGTTCCTCCAGGTTTGTGTCTCTCTCAGGGTGGGAGAAGTTTCAGGACTGACTGCCTGGCACTGATGGAGTCTATATAAAGCAGTTTTAGCAGATGTAGCTAATAAAAACAATCAGCACCAATACCTTCCCTGTTCCCTTGCCAAATCAGCAGAGAAACTCCTTTGTCTGCTTCCAAAAATTGCAGAGACCAAGCTTAGCATAGATGAAAAAATTAAATGAAATTAAGGAACTCAAAGATTCCATAAGTTTGGGTGGGTTTTTTTTTAATCTTTCTTTTTTAAAAGTAGACCTTTTCCTTGATAATGCCTATTATTGGAGATTGTGCCATATTAGATTAATAATCTATTGACAAATTATGATGCAATATTAAAATAAAATACATTGAATTGCAAATAAAGCTGTATACGTGTTATGTACAGAAATATGTACATATTTATACTTTAGTAAACATATAATAGTATGTGTATGTATAAATTATACTTAAAATACAGACTGTGTGAATGCAGTAATAATAAATGTAATACTGTTTTAATAATGAAGTTACAGTATTTACTTTGAAAGTTTCTAATTAAATTGACAGATATGCACAGTATTTAAAGGATGAATTCTGCCTGTTAAGAGGCAGACAGCTGTGTGCTGCCAAGTCAGGCCCAGCTTTAAACTTGATTATGTGCAGACTTCAATGTGAAATCTTGTCAAAGGAGAAAAATGGAAAGTTCTGTGCTGTCCTTTTGCTCACTATGGTAAAACGGACTTGGTAATTGAATTATATTCTCTCACAAAGTTGCCAAAATGAACTTTATTTTTCAGTTAAAAGATCTTAATTGCTACGTATTGACCACATTATTTGACAGTCTGCTTCTCCTTTCTTAACCTGAAAATTAGTAGACAGTAGAGCTTATTGCCGTAACTGCCAGAAGCATTGGTTGGGGGCTGGAGTACAGCTTCTGTATCAGTTCTCTAGGTGTGGCTGTGGTCTTGACTGATACATTGGTGGGGTTTTTAAGGAAATGCAAAATCAAGATGATGCTTGTCACTAAGATACTGATTTTTACCTTTTCTTTATATTTTTAAATTGTTTAAACGCAAAGTGACAGTGGCCCCAGCAGCCTGGAATTGTCACAAAAATCAGTTTCCCCTTGTTCATTTACCTGAGGGGAGGCATTAGTGTATGGTTCTTACTTAGGAACGCAATAAAGGTGAGTGATAAAACATCTGGCACCCTTTTGTAATGAAAAATATACTTGATAGTCTTAGGCATAAGAGAATACAGTAATATCACAACTGTATTTGAGAATAAGTAAGAAATTACAGGCTTCTTCTAAAGATATGAAACAGCAGGAATAAATGTTGTAATCTCCAAAGATAAACAAAACAATACAAAACATGCATCAATTTAAAAATCGGGTTTCCAGAGCAATTTAGATGCTTTTCTCTAATGTAAAGCATTAATGTAAAGTCTGTACTTTTCAACAGGTAAGAAATGAGGAGACTACTTAATTTATTTCACATTAGATGGACTTGTGATAATGCATAACTGTTCTTCATGAAATCCATCTCCACATAAGAGAAGCTTTCCTACTTTTTGCAGTGAGGTGTGCCCACAGTAGGAACAACATCATGAAGGGTGGAGTTGCTTTGTTTTTATTACCAAAAAAAAAAAAAGTTTCGGTACTAACATGCATAGATCAGATAAAAATGTTTTTTGAAAGCTTCAGACGCATGCAAGACGTGGTTTGTCTTCCTGAAACTGTTGTGTCACAAACGGAATTCAGAGGAAAACTTTTTTTTTTTCATGGCAACAGTTACAGTAGATACTTAGAAATCTGCATGTGTGTTAGTAACTTTGCTGTCAAAGAAATGTAATCTTTCATATTCTAATTTTACAGAAATCCTGTGATTAGGTCAGTGAGAATCAACTAAATGATAAAAATAGATCGACTTAAACAATATGCAGATTCCATTTCTTCAGGCTCAGTTAGGTGAGCTCTACAATGTGCAGGTGCTTTTCTTGTGCTGTGATTTATTTTCTCAGAAATTATTTTCTTCTAACCCTCCACCAGATTATCTGGCAGTGCATGCTGCTATTTTTTCTTTACTTAAGTAAGAATTTTTTTAAGCTCAGCAAACTCTTTTCATTTAAATTGGCTGTGGCCAGAGCTTCCTGGCCTGGCTGGGTCAGTGGGATAGATCAGTAGGCCAAGGTCAGTTGTATGAGGTTTAACAAGGCCAAGTGCCGGGTCCTTCACTTGGGGCACAACAGCCCCATGCAGTGCTACAGGATTGGGGCAGAGTGGCTGGAAAGCTACCAGCAGAAAAGGCCCTAGCGTTGCTGATTGATGGTCAGCTGAACTTGAACCAGCAGTGTGCCCAGGTGGCCAAGAAGACCAACAGCATCCTGGACTGTATCAGAAATTGCATGGCCAGCAGGAGCAGGGCAGTGATTGTGCACTGGTAAAATCATACCTTGAATACTTTGTTCTGTTTGGGGCCCCTCACTACAAGAAGGACATTGAGATGCTGGAGCATGTCCAGAGAAGGGCAATGAAGTTGTTTAAGGGCCTGGAGAACACGTCTTATGAGGAGGGGCTGAGTGAGGTGGGATTGTTTCATCTGGAGAACAGGAGGCTGAGGGGAGACCTTATCGTTCTCTACAACTGCCTGGAAGGAGGGAGGTGGCTGTTGGTCTCTATTCTCTAGTATCAAGCCATAGAATGAGAGAAAATGGCCTCAAATTACCCCATGGGAAATTTAGAATGGGTATCAGGAAAAAATTGTTGGCTGAAAGGGTGACCAGGCATTGGAATAGGCTGCCTGGGGAGGTGGTGGAGTCATCCCTGGAGGTGTTCAGTAAACATGTAGACCTGGCACTCTGAGACATGGTTTAATGGCCATGGTGGTGTGAGGTCAACAGTCGGACTCAAGGATCTTAGAGGTCTTTTCCAGCTGAAACGATTCTATGATTCTGATTCCCATATGGAAGCTTCTCAGAAAAAAATCTTAAAATATGTTTGGTTTAAATTGTATTGGCTAAACATGCTCTGTTTGCTGGGATATAGTTAAAATATATATGGATTTACTGTTCAAAGTAAATGATTTTCAATATTATTTCAAGGTGGTTTAGGTTTTTTATAGTTTGGTGGTTGTTGCATGTGTGTGTGTTACTGCTGCAGTATTTCTTCTTCTGGGAAATTTTTTGTTTGTTTTGTTTGCATATGGCTGTTGTTAAGAACCTCTGTAAAGAAATTGGCTTGTCTCTCTCCAGCATCTTTCTAAGTAACAGCATTTAGGCTGTGGCCTATGGGAAAGATTCAACATGGAAAACAAACAACAAAAACTAAAGGAACTCTTCTGTTACTGGATTTTTAAAAAATTAATTAAAACATAATTTTCAGTGTAGCTGAAGAAGACCTATCAGGGACAATAAAGAGTGTAAAATATATAAACTTACTTTTCCTAGATCACAGTCTTTTCTTTTATACTGAAGATGCCTGTTGGATGGAATGTTCCTACTCAGTCTCTCAGAAAAACATTGTAGGAAATGCTGACATACTTCTTTCCCCAGCTGCTGTTAAATTTGGAAAAGTGACAATGTGGTATTGCTACATGGTGTTGCATTATTAGTCCTTAATTGTAAGATTTATGTCCTTCCTTCTCTTCAGTCTCAAAAGTGAAAAATACAAAGAAAAATTTAATGATTTACATGCACTAGAAATGTTGGGTGTGTTAATTGAGAAGACTTTGTGTAGTGATAAATACTGGATTCTTTATGTGAACACCTATATATGAAGTAGTGCACTTTTGTCTGTTAATATGCTATTTACTGAATGTTTATCGTGGGTACCTAATTTTCTAATTTGTGATTAAGAGGTCTCTCAACAGGTCTGCCTTTTGCAATGCCAGAAATGCGATCAAGGTGCAATGTCAGAAATAATGATTTGTAGTCAGATTCTTTGGTGTAAAACTCAAAGCAATGCATGATGTTCCATTACAGGTAGATTTTTCTCTGCACTGTACACTCATGCTCTGTGGCAAAGGTAGAATATACCACTTCCAGCGTTGCAGAGTACTCACAGTGACAGCAAACAGGGAATGATTATCCTGAGAGTCATGACGTGACTGAATCCTTTTGAGTAAAGATTTGTGAGACTGTGGTTGGGGCAATGGGGCATCTTCAAGGCTTCTTCATCCCCTAATTGCTTGTTAATTAGATCTTTGTGGGAGTCTGGAAATCTTCCCTGCAGGATTCCTTCTGCACAGCGAATGCTGCAGGATAAAGTTGTGCAGGGGGGCCTGGATCCTCTTTCCCTCATGTAGCCTGCAGATTAGGTCGCTCTCTATTTATCACTTCCAGAACTAGCAGACTCCATGTGTGGGAGTGCCCTGCACTGCTGCTTTCCAGCTTGCTTCTGCTCCCTCCATTGCTGAAGCAGAGGGGCTAGGCTGGCCTCAGCTTTGAATAGAGTTAGAAGCTGGCATGTAATGGGAAGTAAAAACAGTGGCTCTGGGCCAGGCTGATTAAATTCTGGATGTGGTGTTAATATGATGGAATCAGACCCTTCCATATGTTCAGTAGAGTGTGTGTGATTCTGTGTCACCTCTGTAAATTCCTGTTACGTACATCTGCTTCTGTCTGTCAGAAGTATCCAGTTGATCTGACTAGACCACTGCAAGTGGGTTTAAAAGTTGCTCAGAGTTCTTTGAAGTGTGTTACATTTCGTGCATGCAGCGTTCCCTGTCATCCTGGAAGTCATACTTGGGTGGTTGTTTTGCTACTTCACACCTGGAAATTGTCGAGCTTGCACTGCGTATTAAGGGACATTTCTAGCCCATGTAGTGTCCCTGTGGTTGTGTTTGGCGAAACAGAGTTCATAGAGGAAACAACCCTTTATTAGAGCAGGTGCTGAAATGGGGTGATTACACAAGCTTTTGGTCACCACACCAAGCTATAGAGTTTTCTCTGTCAGTAAACTTTTAATAGACAGTTACTGATGATGATCAAGTTATGTTGAGGTAGCCATGTGACAATAGTGATGTCCTTTTGATTGTAAATAGGTTATTGGTCCTAGAGGCCATACTTTGCAAAGAGCAGCGTCCATGAATAGTTTCCTAAGAATTTAAAGTTAACATACTCCTAACATCCATGCTTACACATCAAGTGAATAATTTTTTGTATTCAGATATTTTGCTTAGTGCGGGACACTTCCCCTACTGGCAAGTCATGAACAGTAATTCTACTTTTACAGTTAAAATGTCCTTTGTTCAGTTTTGATCCTGCAGTCCTTAATACAATCCTTCACTGTCAGAGAAAGCAGGAGAGGAGAAAGTGAATCTACACTTTTCCAGTGTTCACTATATTTGTGGAACTGATATATGCATAAGACACTGAGTAAAGCACCCAGTGTTTTTGTATTTGTTTCTGAAAATGTTACTTTATGCAATAAGTGTACACAATAGCATTATTAGTTTTCCATTATTCATAAAGTAAATGTCCATGAAATTTTTGGGTTTTTTGTTTTGTTTTGAGGCTTAGAGTCAAAGTTATTGTCTATATGAGTCAATATAATGTTTTTATGGGGTGTTTAAAAGAATCACGAACAGATAACTTGGTATTCAAAGTGCAGTTGGTTCAGTGTAACGTGTAAGCATCTGTGTAAATTGGATTATTAGTCTAATCTGACTGTTGTAAAAACAGTATTAGATTGGAGTTGGAAAGATAACATAGTAATTTACCAAGTGCTAAACTGGGTTTAAAATTCTCCTTAATGGTGTAGCTTAAAGAATGTATCTCCGTTATGTTAAAGATACGAAAGTTAAAAATAAAGGGGAGGAGGAAGGGCATATCTGTGGTGTCAGCGAGGCATGTGGTGAGCTGATGTATAAAGGGAAGGCAATGGATCTCCTTGGATTCCAGCCAGCAGTGCTGGACATGGGCACTCTGCCGAGGCACATTCCGGGGTATTAAGTGCAATCCCTTCCCAAGTGCGCTGAGCCCTCTGCGTAATTCATCTTCTGTGGGGGAGCGGGCATACAAGTTAGGTAGCTTCATTACCAGTGCAACTTCTTGGGAGTCACTTTTTCAATTCAGGGCAGTGTTTGACTTCTGAACAGGTGGACTTGGGTAGCTCTGTTTGAATCTACTATGCAGGCACTATCTTTCAACTTGCTGTTACTTTGAACAGGGTATTGGGATCTGAATTTTTGGTTGTCAACAAATCACATTAAGAAGGTGACTTTTTAATGTACGTTTTTTTACTTTAGAAGTGCTGTTGGTGTTAGCATGCAAAATTGAATAGTGGTGGAATTTCCTTTTAACCTCTGTCCTGTTAAAAACCTATTCACATAGTCCAGCTGTTTTCCACATGATAGCAACACTGGAAGAAATATGTATGATCCACCCATGTGAACACAAAGAGGAAGAACGGAAGGAAAAAAGGAATTATTCCTCAGTGGAAGGCACCTGTATATTTCAACAGGTGATCAAGTGCTACAGTAAAGACAATCCCTAAAGGTGTCCAAGATAGAAGATTACATTCTCCAACCTTTGAGAAGCATCATTCCCATTTTCTCCACTATCCTAATTTTGCACCTTTTCTCATTTTCTTGATAACTTAAAAGCAAAGTGAATTAGGCATACAATTCCCTGTTCTGTCTCCTAGAGTAAAAGCTTTAAAGCCACTCAGAAATATTTGTGGGATTGGCCTCCTGCTCCTCCCTATGCTCAGAGGGATGGGTTACCTCAGATCTCCTGATGACAAGCATACACCATTTTGTGAAATTAGTTCCTCCAGAGTTATTTTTGACTACCAGGATTATTTGGCCACTTTTTTTTCAGCATGACCATAGTAAGCCTGAATGTGTAGAGTGTAGCTTTGTATGTTTCAGTGTGAGCATCAGATTTATATATATATATTTTAAAAAGCTATGAAAACATTTAATAAAGTATAAATGTTTATAATATTGTAGCTTTTAATATCAGCTTTTCATGCTAACAGATTGCTTCTTGTTGTTGAAAAACTGTTTTGTAATGAGAGCTTTCAGATAAATATTTAATGTCAAGATAGGCTGAGATTAATCTAAAGATATTAATATGACCAAGGTAACTGTGATCTGCACTTCATTGAGATGCTGTGCCTTGAAAATGTAAAATACCTGCATGAGTGTTTATATTCAGTTTTAAAGAGCTTGGTGGCCAAAATTTATCTTTAAAATAGCTTGGTTTTCTGACATGTTGTTAGCAACTGATCCTTACTCAAAGATTACAAATTGAGCTTATTAAACTATTTGATTTACCTTGCATTTCTCCTGTCTTCTTAGAAAATCTTCTTACCAAAAGTGCTGCATCATACTGCTGATAGTTGTGGATGCAAAGAAGTAGAAACATGGGACAGTGAAAAGCATATAGGAAGGGATGGCATTTTTCTTCTCTAGCACTGGAAATGTAGTGCACTGACATCTGCCAGTTCATTCCCACAGCCTTGCTCAAAAAGAAGCTAAGGTCCAAAAAAACTTGTGTTTAATTAGACAGTGTCATTTAACATTTTCCGTGCTTCTGGAACAAAGCCATTTACATGCAGGATCTGAATAGCTGCTCACAGCTGTTGCTAGCTTATACCCTGCTGATGCTTATAGCTCCTCACCCTAACACTGGAAAAGTGTCTTTTAAATGTAATATTGTGACGAACACCAAGGGTCTTGGTTAGAGCCCTTGTCTAATGCTGTCCATGTTTCACACATTTAGGAGAGCTAACATTAAGATAATTTCTGTTAAATATGGGGAGCCATAAGAACTTGAGAAGGCAAAGAGTTTTTAAGAACAAATAGACTTAATTCAGCAATAGTAGTATGAAATGGTATAAGATATGACTTACAGTAGATAGTCTGTACAAATGGGGAGTCATGCTTCATTTTTGGCAGGTTCCTTTGGTGCTGATAGTATGCACTTTTTGCTATTCTAGTTGAACTACTCTGTCAGCTGTTTAACTATACTTTTCTAGTAATTTTTACTGAGTTTTCCCAAGCATTAGGAGTGTTGGAGATCTAAAGAGAAATTAATAGGAAGCAGGTAATGTTTACACAGAGGGGAAAAAAAAGTAAGACTGAGAAATAGCTTGTCATCTCTTTTTCAACGCTATCTCTTCTTTCTATAATCCTATCAAAATAAAGATAAAAAAATGAATATCTGAATCTTACATTAGGAATTTTCTAATTCTTTCTTACAGTTTGCTTTTATGTTGCCTTCCTCTTGTCTCTAAAGACTCTCTTCAGCCACCTTCCTGCTTTGAATTTCTAGTCTCTTTTTGTGCATGTTGATTTCAAATAATGATTTCTTTGAGGAAGAAACAAAAAATAACTATGAAAAGTGAGTTAGAGACTATGGATTGGGTTTTTTTCTACAGAAAGTAGTATAGCATAGTTTCATTTTAAAGAGCCAAAATACACGTTTCAAGTTGTTCGTTCACAAGTAACTTAAGCAATTAAACTTTTGAAAAATTCTTGCAACTAAGTTGAACGAATTTTGCTTTACCAACAAAATGCAGTGTTATGGGATTTACAGGTAGGAAAATACACAAAACCATAAATTTCAACTTATTTTATGAGAGGATGAATAATGAGCACTTGTGTATCTTAGTAAATAGGTGCAAAATGTTAAATAATATTTTGTGTACATTTTCATTATTTTTAATTGGAATGGAATGTTATTTTTTAAGAGTTTCTTTGTGTTGACACAATGTAATAACATACATTCTGTTTAGTTGCCTTCTGTAATGAGTTAGGGCTTTTTAGTTACTGTGTTAAGGATAGCTTGGACTTACCTCAGTAGAAGTTTTAATGACTAGCTTGAAGCCATTTTCTTTTAAGGAATTAATATTTAGACATTACATTAGCTATGGGGTAATTAACTGGTTTTGAATAATTAATGAGTAAAATTGCAAGGACTGTAATTTGCATTGCCTAATATGAACTTTTAAGGCTTTCTTTAAAGTTTTTTTGCTAATTAAAATGCTAAATTGATTTTATTTCATGAATAGGGTATGAAAAAATATGGCCATAATTTCTTTGTAGGCTACATTTGACTTGACGTTTCATTGAAATCAAGCCTGGATTAATAATTTACTCTTTTCTCTAAGCAGATGTGCCAGAGGTTAAAAAAAAAAAATCATTTGATATTACTTTAATGCCTCTGAATTTTATTTTGTGATTGAATTTCCTTGGTTTTGTAACAGAAAGATTTAACCTTTCATGTGTATTGGGGGGGAGAGAGACAAGGAGAGAGGGGGACTTTTAAATTGACTTTTGAGTTCAGTTTTGTGTGAAAACCAGTTCCGCACAAGGGTGAAAGAAACCCCTTTAACTAGGACATCAAATGCTTGCATCATGGTTGGCATGCTCCATTGATGTTCAGATTGAACTATGTTGATAACATTTATGCCTGTGTAAAACTAGAAGCAGAACAAATATTATAAGCACGCACATAGTACCTAACTTTCCGTAGTTTTTGGTTTTCTTCCAAATTCATAATTATACTTAGGAAGTTCCTTTCTGGTCTTCCAAATCGTTATTAAAAAAAAAATGGACATTGATAACTGATGTGGGTGTGGCATCCCAAAGCTTCTGATCTCTGGTGTTAAATCTTTTGAAGTAGAAAATACATAATAGCTTAGAAAAACTTGATTGAACTATACCTCAAGGAAAATAGATTTAATAAGTGGTTGCTTAATTGACGTGACCTTGTCGGGTTAGAGAAACCAGAGAGCAAAACTACAGGGAAAGAGCTGGGCTAAACTTTTATTTAAATAATGCCTTCAGATGCTATGATACATACAGATTGTAATCAAAATTACTATTTTATCTGAAGCCTGAGACCATAAAAATTGGTATTTTATAATTATTAGTAAATTGCTCAAGCTACTGCTCAGCCCAGCTAATTGCTCTCATTTCTATATTCTAATCAAAGAGGAAACAAAACTATGACCAAGCTTAATGGCCAGCATGTGTAGTAGGAGCTATCACACTGAGTGGTGTTCACCAGTGAAGCAAATTTTGTGCTACCTAAGTGAGATGCTTTTGGTTATAAAGCAATTACGCTGCTTGAGTACTGCTGGCTATGGCAGGGCCTTCCGCGTTTATTTGGGGATACCTCCTTCCCATCCCTAACGATGTATTGACCATTTAAAGTTGCTTCATAGAATCATAGAGTCCACCAAGTTGGAAGAGACCTCCAAGATCATCCAGTCCAACCAATCACCCAGCACTATCCAATCAACTAGACCATGGCACCAAGTGCCTCATCCAGTCTTCTCTTGAACATCTCCCGGGACGGCGACTCCACCACCTCCCTGGGCAGCCCATTCCAATGGGCAATCACTCTCTCTGTGAAGGAACTTCCTCCTAATATCCAGCCTGGCACAACTTGAGACTGTGTGTCCTCTTGTTCTGCTGCTGGTTGCCTGGGAAAAGAGACTGACCCCCACCTGGCTACATCCTCCCTTCAGGTACTTGTAGACAGCAATGAGGTCACCCCTGAGCCTCCTCTTCTCCAGGCTGAACAACCCCAGCTCCCTCAGCCTCTCCTCATAGGGCCTGTGTTCCAGGCCCCTCCCCAGCTTTGTTGCCCTTCTCTGGACATGTTCCAGTACCTCAACATCTCTCTTGAATTGAGGGGCCCAGACCTGGACACATTTGTGGAGTGCTTTTAATTTCTAGGTACAAATGAAGTAAATTACCAGGGAGGGGTTTCAGTCTTCTAAGTATTATCATTCTTCTTAGAAGAATAAAAAAAAAGGTGAGGTTTTTTACTATGCCATTCATGGTTTCATGGCAGGGATAAACTGAAGATTCTTGCTTTTCTTGGTCCATATGTGTCTGTACTTGATGCCTCCATCTTAAAAAGGATAAAGATTGATGATTACTAACATTCTATTAGCATTGTTATGTGATATGATGGCATGTAGCAGTTGGGAGAGAAGATACTGTTCTCTGACATTAATCGTGTGTTATGCTGGGCCATTCACAGGCCGTTCCCATAGTCTTCGTTACTTATCATTAATCTTCCATGTCATGCTTTCTTCAAATCTTTTGCCTGTGATCATCCCTTACTTGAAGTCTGTATTTAAGTGTATGGAAGATGGAATTTGTGACTAATGTGGTGCCCAGGAAGGATTTCCACAGCACTCTTAGTTTTCATCTTAGTAATTTGATTGTTTTTTCAGACCAGACAGTCAAATTCTATTTCCTAGTTTTTCACATATAATTACAAGTAATTGCAGGCTTTTCAGACATTACCTATAAAACTATTAAGGTACAGTGATTCTTATTAAGCTTTTGTGTATTAAAAAAAACCCCAACAGTGCATTATTTTTATAAGTTGCTCCACTGCACTCTCCTAGAAACAGTGGATTTGATTTGAAACTGTGAAGTTATTTGTAATTTTTCTAAACCTGTTCCTTATCCATGCAAAACCGCTAGGAGCTGGAAAAAAATAATTTGTGCTTGTGATTAAATATAGAAGAATGAATGCCTATTATATCCATCACTGTATTGTATCATTATTACTGTGATTTTCTGGTGTTCCTTGATCAAATAACTCTGTGTTAGAAGACAACTTTCCTGTGTAACAGTGCTTTCATGAAACAATTACTTTTCATTGTAGCAAATGGCTTTTTTTGGTATCATTAAATAACTATGTAGATTGTTTTCTAAAGACATTAGTAGCTTAAGTAATTTAAATAGACATGAGTATGTTGATGATTTAATTTTATTTATGAGTAAAATTACAGTGCTTTAAACTAGTGTGGCAGAAAGATGCCTGAAATTAGTGCTGTGTGTCTGTTACTTGTGTTGGAGAATTGAGGAGGAAGAAGGGGCGGGCAAGTTAGTTTGTGTGGTATGTGGTTTGGGTTTGATTTATCGTCTTTTTTTTTAATGCAAGGGCTTTTACTTTTAGGAGGTGCTTTCAGTCATTCATGTCTTTTCTCATTAACAAAAAAGGCCTGCACTTGATGTACAACTGTAAAAATTAGATGAACAGATTTCAGAGAACTTAGCCAAGTTACTTGCTGCTAAAGACTTAATTTTGCTGGGTGACATTTCTAGGTATTTATAATTCTTGCAGCTGTAATAGAGTACACATTTTTGTGTATTGTACATATGTAGAGACTTATTGGTAAAGTACCTATGCTTAGTACCATTGATTGGCAATTTCAAACAAAGCTATGGGGCAGACCAAAAAGTAAATAATATGGATAATACAATAATAGCAGTCTTGAGACACGTAATTCTTTCATGGATTAGATAAATGATATTTTGCTGGCATTAAGCTCACAACCCTGTTCCTTTACTATTTGTAATTTGTTTTCAGTCATGCATAGACTTGTTGACAGCTATTTACTAGAAGTCTACCTTTGCAAGAAACTAGTACCGTGCTGTGTAGCAATAAAAATATCAAGATACCAGCTGAAAGAACTGTTTCTCAGTTGTATTAATATGTAAGCACTAGAAAATGTGAAAGACTTGCACTTTGAGCAGAAGTGTGCAAATACGCTTGATTTCTCATATTAATTACTTGTCTGCTTGATGATACTGTTTCTGTTAGAATTACACTTTATATTTGTTAAACATCAGCAGTCAAATTACTTTTTCATATTGTTTATATTAAAAAAATGTCCTGCCTAACAAGTCCCAAGACTTGTTTAGAGCCTGTTGTGTATTGAACATTCTTGTCAGTAGCCTGAAAATACACGTTCTATGGTTTTGTCATCATAGAATCATAGAATCAGTCAGGGTTGGAAGGGACCACAAGGATCATCTAGTTCCAATACCCCTGCCATGGGCAGGGACACCTCACACTAGATCAGGCTGGCTAGAGCCTCATCCAGCCTGGCCTTAAACACCTCCAGGGATGGGGCCCCAACCACCTCCCTGGACAACCCATTCCAGGCTCTCACCACTCTCATGCTGAAGAACTTCTTCCTCACATCCAGCCTGAATCTCCCCATTCCCAGCTTTATTCCATTCCCCCTAGTCCTGTCACTACCTGATAGCCTAAAAAGTCCCTCTCCAGCTTTCTTGTAGGCCCCCTGCAGATATTGAAAGGCCACAAGAAGGTCACCTCGGAGCCTTCTCTTCTCCAGACTGAACAGCCCCAACTCTTTCAGTCTGTCCTCATAGGAGAGGTGCTTCAGCCCTCTGATCATCCTGGTGGCCCTCCTCTGGACACATTCCAGCATGTCCATATCCCTCTTGGAATAGGGGCTCCAGAACTGGACACAGTACTCCAGCTGTGGTCTCACCAGAGCGGAGTAGAGGGGGAGAATCACCTCCCTTGACCTGCTGGCCATACTTCTCTTGTTGCAGCCCAGGATCTGGTTGGTTTTCCGGGCTGCAAGTGCACATTGATGACAGCTCATGTTGAGCTTCTCGTCCACCAGCACCCCCAAGTCCCTCTCCTCAGGGCTGCTTTCTAGTCAGTCACTGCTCAGCCTGTATTTGTGCTTGGGATTGCCTCGACCCAGATGCAGGACCCTGCACTTGGTCTTGTTGAACCTCATGAGGTAGGCTTGTGCCCACCTCTCCAGCCTGTCAAGGTCCCTCTGGACCTCTCCAGCCTGTCAAGGTCCCTCATCCTTGGAGGTGTTAGCATAATTGACACGGTGCAGCTCATGGCACATAGCAGACAATGTTCAAAACTCGAGTTGCCGTCAAATAAATGAAACGCTTATTTATGAACTTTTGAAAGCTGTAATGTCATCATAGGAGAAAGCTGTGCTTTTCTTGCTTTGTGCCACACACATACTTTGAGGGTACACTGATAACTCAGTTCATTTTCTCTGGCCTTCTACTCCATGGGTGTAACCTTTAACCTTTAACCTTTCTTCTGAGTGCATCAGTCCAAGTCTGTTTTGCTGTATTGCTAAACTGGGAGATATAATCCAATTTAATGATTTCTTTTTGTGGCATTTCCAGTTAGATTGGTTTTGGTAATCAGTAGAAGTTAATGTTTTCATTTTAAGGCTGCAGATTTTAAAAGTTTACTGATCCTTCTCATTGTTGGTTCAGAGCTAGGAGCAGTAAACCTATTTAATCTGTTTCTGTTGTGTTGCTCTGGTTTATTTGTTCTGTATCTATAAGCTAACCGATACCTGTAATAGCCTGTCTTCTCTATTTTTTACTGTGTTCACATTTGTAAGATGTTAGAGAAGAATGATGAGAATTATGTACAGTATTTAAAAATGTTAGTACACTAGTGACACAGTAATTTTTCTTCTTTTCTTTTTTTTTTTTTTTTTTTACTCTTTCATCATTTTATGGTGATCCTAGCCTTGATTTCTCTTTGATCACTACTGGGATTTTGGCTGATGTATTCAGAGAACAATCTATGATGATTCCATTTCTCCCCCTCGACTAGTGACAGAACTGATATCATTCATCATGTGTATTATCTTTTTGTATGTGCTTTCCTTTGCATTTACATGGACTATTATACCTTTGGTCAGATTTATTATCGATTGCATGAAATAATTTGTACAATTAATAAGCCTTTTGACCTTTTCCTAGATCTATCTTTCTAGATTGTTGATGTGCTGAATCACATTGACCCTTTAGGAACCCTACTGGCAAAATGTTTCATATGAGAAACCGTTTCTGCTCTTGCTTTGCTTTGGTTGGAGGACTTTCCCTTTTGTCCTGTGTTAGAACACTTTGTTTAGGAGATTCCTTACCTTTTGTTAGGTAGCTTGTGCAACCTTCTGGAAAACTCAGATCTGTTCTGTCAATAAAATCACACTTAGGCAGCTGCTTGCCAATCCTTCAGCTACTACTAGTACTAATGACATCCCTTTACAAAATGTTATTGATTCTTCCCACATACTTATCCATATGCTTAGTCTTGCTGATTGTGCTATAGTTTAAACTGTTTCCCTTGGTGCAGGGCTGACTTCTTCATCCCAGACTTCCCAGACTGCTAATTTTTTGTTTAAAGGATACAATATCTGACTCTGTCATTGCTGTCTTATAGTATAGTTTTAAGAAATAGATTTGACACTGTAGTTGTTAGATTATTGGTTAGATCATTACTCTGGAAAATTTGGGTAAATGCTGTCTGATCCTGATGACTTATTGTTAATGTCTTTGTCTAGATTATCTTCTGCTTCCAATTGCTTAAAATGCCTCTCTGTTCTACTCCTGTGGAGAAAGACTGTTGCATCAGCTTGCATCGGGGAAAAAAAGCAAAACCGAAACCCCTCAATGTAACTTTTCTGGTACTTCTTCCTGCTTGAGCTCTTCTTTCATGTCTCAATCATCTATTTACCCTACAGATTCTTAATGCATGTACATGGAACAGGTATTAACTGCAAATTGAAAGAGTTATTTAAAAAGTTAGTTTTCAAACTTATTTTTGCTCTGCATTTTTAAAATCCATGGTGAACTAGGTGAAGTTTTATGGAGTGTTCTCCCCCACCCTGTTTTCACTGTTTAAGAAAAGCATAAACTTTTAAAAAGATGCTTTTCTACTTAAAAATGGCCTTCTCCAATGTTATTTTTCAGCAGAGTGGCTTTTCTGGGTGTTTGTTGTTTGGGGGTTTGTTTTGGCTTATTTGTTTGTTTTGGGGGTTTGGTGTTTTTTTTGTTTTGGTTTGGTTGGGGTTTTGTTTTGTTTTGGGGTTTTTGGGGGTTTTCTAAAGTTTTATGTGTACTTCTTGTTATGTTTACTTGCTTGGTGTTAATAAGCGATGTGTGTTGGCTGTGAGCTTCTAACAGTTTTCAGGTGATCACTGTCATGTGCGAGCATTTACCTTTCAAAGGTACTCCTTCCAAATAGCATCTTCATTTTCATGTAGCTTACTTTTGTCATTGTTAACTTCATGAGAATGAATTTTTTATTGGTGGTGTTCCAAAGATGTTTAATGTGTATTAACAGTTGCTATTAGTGGCTCTTTCATTCAAGATATAGTGGGCTTTGTGAGCTGTTTTCTCCTGCATCAAAAGTTGATTCTGCTTTTTATGATAGCTTGCAGAAGGAATAATTCATGGTGTCTAAAATACAACAGTTCTCACAGTTGTATTTACATATCTAGCAGTGAGAGATTTCCATTCCTGAGTAGTTGCTTTCCTGCTCTCATAGCTTCTGCAGTTTTCAATAGTGTGTACTATTATGTTAACTCTTGGTCACACGGTTTATAAAAGAACTCTTAATTTTATGCTTGGAGGATGCTGTGCCAACATACATGTTGGTTTCCTTGTGTTTTTTTGGATAAGAGCAGTGAGAGCCATTTACTTCAAATTTTTTTGAGGCCTTCAGCACTGACTCCCATGTTGTTCTTACCTCCAAGTTAAGATACTACAGTATGGACAGGGTGGCCAAGATGAGTGAAAAAATGGTTGAATTATCAGCCTCAGAGAGTAATGGTTAATGACTCATACTTGACCTGGAGACCAGTGAAAATGGAGTACTCTAGAGATCTGTCCTGGGATGTGTCCTACTTAGCATCTTTACCAATGAACCAGAGGAGGTGACAGAATTCGCTTGTCATATTTGCAAATACCAAACAGAAGGGAACCAGTCAATACATGGAACTGCCACTGGGGAGACCTAGATAGGCTGGAGGAATGGGACAACAAGAACCTCATGAAATTCTAAAAACAAATGCAGTTCTACACCTGCAAAGAAAGAATTCCTTGCACCAGTTCTGTCCAAGGAGCAGCTGTATGGAAAGGAATCAAAGGGTGTCAACAGGTAGCAGCCTGAACATAAGAGTGTGCCCTGGCTGCAACGAGGTTGAAGTATCCTGAGTTGTATTAACAGTAGATTGAGAGAAAGAAAAAAGATTCTCTCCCTGAACTTGGCATTCTTTAAGGCCATGTCTAGAACATCATTTCCATTCTTGGACTTTATAATACAATAAAGGCATTGACAAGCTGGAGTGAGTTCAGTGCAGAGCCACGAGGATGGCTTGGGGCTGGAACACCTGCTGTGTGAGGGGAGGCTGTGAGAGATCTAGGCTTAAACCTGGAGAAGAGGCAGTTTCAAAAGGACTTAATAGCATCCTTCCAGTGCCTAGAAGGAGATCATCAGGAAGACAGAGCCAGGTTCTTTACAATGGTGAATGTTGGAGAGAACTTGACACAATGGGCATAAATTAAAATAAAGAGGATCTAGCTGGATATATTAAACTAATGTTAAAGTATGGTGAAGGTGTACAGTGGGATGTTGTGGCTCACACATTAGTGTTGAATTTTTGGCCCCTTTAACTTTGAACTGGTTGACAGGGTAATTATAACATTCTCTTAACATTGTACTTCCTAAAGTAAAAGGAAGAGGTACTGGAAAAAGGTAGGAATCTTGGGGGTTGTTCCTGTTGCAATTAGATGGTGTTCCCATTCCATCATACTTGGTTAGAATGCTCTTCAAGATGTACAATCTTAACAGTGTTGGTGGGTAGTATCTGGTCCTGTAGGGTTTGGGTTTAGTTTTTGCAACTTACCTGCAGAGTTATAACTTTTAGAATTATGGAATCCTCAGGGAGTTATTAGTGTTAATGTTCCAGCAATTCAGAAAACAGATTTAGATTGTTTCTACTTCTGTATTCCTAACTATTTCAACAGAAAATATGTGTAGGTAAAAACAATTCCTTTGAGGCGTTTCTAGACTTGCAAAAGTGTAAGCATAAGTGGAGAGATGAAAAATATCATCAGATCTCAGCAAGTAACTTGGAGACGTCAAATACACAGAAGCCCTACCTTTATTTGTGATGGAAAATCATATAATATTTAATCTTTCATTTAATATAGGAAACTTTATCTAGACCATCAGTGAAGGCTTCTTGTCTGAACTGTTCTTAACTTGTAGAGACAGTATTACTTCCTCCATTATATCCTCAAACATTTTTCAACTGGAATTTGTTACTACATAGTAGAGCCTTCTGAGGAAGCTCAAAACTTCTAATTATAGTCACAATTCATTGTAGCCCTCTTTTCTTGAACTTGAAATAAAAAATAAGATGGTTTTCACTGTTCTTTGTTGCCTTAACAGAAGTCTATCACCTGAAATTCTCTGTAAGATGTATCTTGGTTATTTATAATTTTAAGAAAGTGATTCATATAGCTAAAGTATATCAAAGTTCTTTTAAAATTTGTGTTCTGCTGGTTGAACTCCCTCACATTTCTGATTTCACAGTTTTCTCATAAAAACATGAGAACACCTATACAGGTTCAGCCAAGTAAGAACAGAGGAATTGGGCAAGTTTATATGACACTTTCTCTAGTATGCTGGCCACTTGAGGTTTGGCAGCTGAAGGAGAAACCTCTTTGGCACAGAATTTACTGCCTTTCAGGTGTTTTTCTGGGGGTTTGTTTGTTGTTTTTTTTTTTCGGGGGGGGGGGGTGGGGGGGGGGGTTGTGTGTTTGTTTTTTTTTTCTTTTCAATGAGCATTTCCAGATTTAACTTGAATGCAAAAAAGTATCTACAGCATAAAATGGCAGCATTTTACAGCTGGTTATGTCATGAACCATCTCCCATTTGTTTTCAGCATTTGATATCCGAGACAGCTACCTCTTTTTAATGCTTCAGGTATAAATCAAAACAGAAGCTAAAAAAGGACTTTAATGCTTTATCCAAATTCCGTATTTGCAGTTTAATACAGTGCAAAGTATCTCAAGTGTATAACTTAAAAATATTAAGTGTAAAGTTTATCATAACAGGAGTGTTATCTTTCATAATGAATCCTATTTGCAATATCTAATGGAACTGTGAATACAGAAATGTTTCAGAACTGCAGCACAACTGATCAGAGAAATATATAACAGCAGATGAATATACTTATTCCATTCAGGTGGGTTGAACATGACATGCTTGATCATTTCATCCTATTTTCAGCAGTTTTCTCAGGGCAAGAAACAATGTATATTGCCATTGCAAGACAAGACACTTGTATTCTTTATACAACACAGAAAAAGTGATGAGGCTGGTCTACATTGTGATCCCAAAATTGCAGACTAATTGAGATAGGCAAAAGTGAGATCTAACCTGGCTCACTGGTGCCCCAGAATCGGTAGTGTGTTCATCACCACAGCATGACTGGTCCTACTGAGAACCTTCAGCAAAATATATACTGGGAGAATGACAAAACAGCTTCCCAGAAATTGGGAAGTAGTGAATGCTGTGCTGAAAAACCTTTTTCTTTCTTTATATGAGCTGAAGGATCCTTTGTCTATCTGTAAGATCCAGGCAGTGGTTTTCAGTCTTGGCTCCAGGCATGAATGCTGAAAACACAACAGCCAACATGTTCTCTATAAAAGCAGGTAATACGTTTCAATTAGGCTTTAAACTGCTAGGATTCTGGTAGTTTCTAGGAGCATTAGTATTATGCTTACTTTGTACTGCAATTTCAACGGAACTGCTCAAATAATTCTTAAATTTGGTAAAGATTTCAGAGACAGAAAGGACTGCATTTACCTGCAGTACAGCACAGTTCAACTAGGCCTTTGAGCTAAGCTATAGCCTTGCTAATACAGCTGCAATTGTAAGGGAAGCAAAAGTAACCCTTTCTGTGTTGTCAGGTGAACAAGTATATATTACAAATTCTAATCCTTTTTTGAAAATGTATATGGCCCATAACCTGCTGCCTTCGTGCCTCCAATGGGCCCCTCAGAAAAGGGACAGCAGTAAGCACTCTATGTTGAGTGTAATGGTTTACTCTGTCAAGATGTGCTGGGCATTAGTTAATATCTTCCTAAGGGTGCCTTAGAATTTGAGCTTTCTCAGTTGGTATGTGTCAGTAATGGTTTCATGTTGAATGAAGGTCTTTCTCCATAAATTTCTGTGAGCAATTTCCTCATTTTGTTAACCTGTGAATGTTCTCCAATGTCAAAAGCCAAGATTTCCTCTTTCCCTCAGTTTTCTACCATCTGTATTTTTAAAAAAACCTTGAACTTGTAGGGATTAGGGCCACTAGTAGGCTAGGAAATGATTATATTATTGAATTTTTCATTGTCTGTAAACCCATTAGAAACTTACCTGCCATTACTTCAATAACCAGCATTCTTACCACTTTTGCAGAATGCATTAATTCTTTTGTTGTTTTTCAGCCCATACATGCTAATTTTTTATTTTGTAAACCATTTTTTTCTGTGTCCTGAACCATTCCTTTTGCATTGCGGTTGTTTTCTTTTTAAATGGCACTCCTTATTCTGGCATCTGCTGATTATCAGTCATGTTCCAAGGCATAACGTTTGAAGGGAAGGAAATGCACCCAAGCTTACCTCTGTAAGACTGAGCATGATGCTGTACAATTTCTTTTTCCATTTGATTAGTGTGGATTTTTCCCCCTTTTTGTGTCAGTGGTGTTTAAAAGCAGGGTGTTGCTTGCACCATTTTGTTTGCTATGAGGTGGCTGCTGCTATGCTAGGTTGTTGGTGAATAAAATGTGAAGCTTCGAAACCAGATATGTCTTGGGATGAATGTTTTATTTCAACTTGGGGAGCCTTTTGATCAGAAGTAGGCAAAGGAATCACAACTCACTGGCTTTTGAGGTCTGTATGGCTGTGCCGCAGTAGTTCTGGTCAGTTGGAGAATAGCGTAGCTCTGTGAAACCTAATTGGTTGGTAGTGTACAACTTGTAATGCATCTCTTCTCTGTTCCGTTTGAATGGAAGAGTAAACAGGAGGATTGCTTTTTCTATCTGTTAAAGTTTTAAGTTAAAATCAGGTTTTGAGTGCATTGTTTAGCAATTTATATTATTGGTGACCACTAGTAAACCTTCTCTTCGATCACTCAGATCACTTAACATCTCCTTTTCTTTGCTCTTTTCCATTTCTTCCTGGTTTTATGCATGACTTCCATCCTTCTTGGTTCATTTTTGTTGAGCTTTATTTACGTTGGATTTCAGCTGTTAGAAACTTTTTTTGTTCTTGATGTACACTTAGCCCTAGCTTGTGGGGGGCATTAGAAAATTCTCGTCTCTCAAACTAACTTGTCCTTATTGCAGTCTGGTATGGAGCTTATCTTTTGCCAAAATCGTCTGATCTGAAAAACCTAGCTGAACTTAAATTGCTGGTAAGGGTTATGACCTCTGAAATTTTAGACATTTACATCTTTAGTCACATTCATTAACCATGAATGCTACCCCACTACGTTCAGATTCTCTTTTTCTTATGTCCTTCTTATGCCATACAATATTTTCTTGCAAGTGCGGTTTTTATTTATCGTCTTCGGTATTTACATTTTTAATAGAGAAAATATATATCAATGTTCAGGTATTTCTCTACTAGTTTTCTATCTACATAAAATTTAATTGTTCACTTATTACTTGCATTACTTAGGATATCTAATTAGTTAATTTCCTTCTTGTATTTCCCTTGGAAGCTGTCCTAAAATTTCTGAAGATCTGTTCTCTCATTTTGGCATATTTTGTTCCTCAATGGCTTCTACTTTTTCCACTTGTCTTCTCATCTTAGTATTGTTTGGTCTGATTTACTGCCCCTCTTTATAGCTTTTGGAATTGTAATTGCTGTTGTTAATTCTGTGCTCTAGTAGTTCCCTCCCAATAATGACACTGGTTTAATCAGAACGGAGTGGATAACATTAATAAGCATACTCCCATTGTTAGAAGTCAAAGAAAATGCAGTTTATAGTCTTCATTTAATATTTTATGGTCGTTAAGTACATTCAGTCTGTCATGGTTACTGTTGTCGTTTTCCAAACCCTCATCTGTTGTGAAGAGATGACTCTACAAAGTAATGATTCAAACAATTTTTCTTTTACACATTTGCTATTTTTAGTGTTATGTATCTTTAGAGAAAATGACATGTAAGTCTATAGTTTGGGATGCAAGGTTATAGAAGTTTTGTAGCAATTAAAATATGTAAGTTGCCTGATCCTACAATGAAGTGGGGAAAACGGGACAGATAAACTGTAAAGAAAGATCTCCAGGTTAGTGGTTTCTGTGGGATCCTGCTCTGGCAGCAGGGTTGGACTAGATGGTCATTTGAGGTCCCTTCCGACCTCTAACGTTCTGTGATTATGTGATTGTGTGTTTGCTGGTGCTTGGAGGTATGTTGCTGGTCTAAGCTTGAAATGTTCTCGAACACAGATTGGCTGGGAGTAAGAATTGATGGTTCTTGTGAACAAAAAGTGAAAAAATTGCAATTTGCCTGTCTGTGCATGCCAAAGCTATATTCCAAGAAACAAACAGGACAAGACATAATGGCTTCAAGCTGTGCCAGGAGAAGTTTAGATTGGATATTAGGAAGAATTTCTTTACTGAAACAATAGTGAAGCATTGGAACATGCTGCCCAGGGACATGGTAGGATCACCATCCCTGGAGGTGTTCAATAAACATGTAGATGTGACACTCTGGGACATGGTCTAGTGGTCACGGAGGATTTGGGTAGAAGATTGGACTTGATCTCAGAGGTTTTTTCCAACCTCAGTGATCAAAGAATCACAGAATTATTGAGGCTAGAATAGACCTGAGATCATCATGTCCAGCCTATGACTCAACACCACCATATTGACTAGACCATGTCACTAAGTGCCAAATCCAGTCTTTCCTTAAACATCTCCAGGAATGGTGACTCCACCACCTCCCTGGGCAGTCCATTCCAGTGTCTAATTACCCTTTCTGTGAGGAAGGGCTTCCTAACATCCAACCTAAACCTCCTCTGGTGCAGCTTCAGGCCATGCTCTCTTGTCTTGCCGCAAGTTGCCTGACCCTCACCTTACTACAACTTCCCTTCAGGTAATTGTAGAGTGTGATAAGGTGCCCCCTGAGTCTCCTCTTCTCCAGGCTAAACAACCCCAGCTCCCTCAGCCTCTCCTCATATGACTTTTCTTCCCGTCCCTTCACCAGTCTCGTTGCTCTCCTCTAGACCCCCTCTAGCACCACAAGATCTTTCTTGATGTGAGGGTCTAGAACTGCACACAGTACTCAAGGTGAGACCTCACCAGTGCTGTGTACAGGGGCAGAATTACACAAGGTATACGTTGCCATCTTAAACACCTTGTCATTTTTTACTTCTTGTATGGCCTGAGAAAGCCATCGTCATTGCTCTTGCAGATACCATCAGTTCACCTGTTTACTGTTGTAACCTGAACCTGAAACCTGCATCTTCTTGATGTTTTGTTATGCCTGTAGATCATACATATAAATAAGCTTTAGTATTTTTAATACCGTTTCTAGGTAGTAACAGCCCTAAAATGAGTTGCTCTGATCTTTTTTAGGTGAAAGAAATAGATTCATCTCTAGATATATTTTACAAGATCACATCATTCTTGTAGATCAGCTTTGAACCTTATCTGCTGCCTTTTATTTTTTTTACTTTTTTTTTTAATGCGTTCCAAAATTAAAGTCAAGTGTTTGTGGTTTCATGAGGTCATGTGTGAAGGTAACATGATATCCATATTCCTAGTCAGCATTTTTCTTGTTTAATTCCCACTTGAAGAAAATCTCAAATTTATAATGTTCAGCAATATACCTATAATAAGCCCTGAATCAAAATGTCAGATCCTGGCCAGGAGGCTTTTCTATGTGAGATATGAAGAAGTGAATGTGTCCAAAGCTTAAAATTGGAAAGGTAAAGTGTTTGTGCAACTGAGAATAGTGTATGTGGCACAAGGTGGGAAAAAAGGTATTGTACTATGTGTGTGTCATGGTTTGGCCCTGCCTGGGTGGCCCAATGCCCACCAATGGCTCTCTATCACTCTCCTTCTTAAATGGACAGGGGAGAGGGGAAAATATAACAAAAGGTTGGTAATAAGGTAGAAGGAATTTAATAATACTGAGCAGAAGCAAAGACCACTTGCAGAAGCAAAAGCAAAGAGAGATGTTACTCTCTACTTCCCATCAGCAGACAATCTTCGGTCACTCCCAGGGAGCAGGGCTCTAACATGCATAGCAGTTTCTCTGGAAGACAGATGCCATGGATGAATATTGTCAAACTTCCTTCTTCCACTTAGTTATTATATCTGAGCTGATGTCATATGGCATGCAATACACTGTTGGCCAGTTTGGGTCAGCTGGCTTGGCTGTGTCCCCTCCCAAGACCTTGCCCATCCCTCAGTCTACCCTTTGGGCTGGGAAATGTTGGAAAAGCACAGCCTGGATGCTCAGTCAGCAGTAACCTAAACACTGGTGTGTTGTCATTGACACCCAGGGACAGCACTGCAAAGCACAGTCCTAGAAAGATGCTCTGAGAATTAACTCCAGCTTGGCCAAACCAAATACAGTGTGTGAGGTGGCAGTCTCTTAGTTACCTTTTGCAGAGGCAGGTGGTATGGCAAATGAAGCAAGTCTAGTGAAAGCTGTGGACAGTAGTTAGAGGCAGATATTCTGGTGACTTTCTGTCCTCAGAGTAGGAAGGTAAATATGCAACAAAATCAGGAGGTCTTTGGTGATAATCAGGAAGATTTGGGGCTTTTGACATTTTGGAAAGCTGTAGAAAAATTACTCTTCTGTGGATGTGTCTCAGCTAAATGCATGAGGCAAATTGCTTCTGGATTCCAGGACAGAAGATCCAATACGAACTAAAAGCAAGGAATAAGTTGAAAGTTTGAGAGAATGACATAGAAATTTCTTTGCTTGGTCTTTGTACCCTAGAGGAAGGTGTAAAACAAGTGAGAATACGGCTGTAAAGAAAGAGATGAGAGTAGGACACAAAGGGCAAAAGCAAGGAAAATACAGAGGCAGGGGGTAGATAAGGTTTACCTCATAGGCAGAGACTCTCTTCTTTACTAAGTTTTTTGGAAATGTGACCATTTATAATTGTTTTTTTCACCATTCATCAGCTGGCAATTGCTGTCCCTGCCACCGAACTCTGTATTCCACGTCCAGCTTCAGGCAAAATTTACTGCATCAGCACATGCCACTGGTGATAAAACAGTAATAAACAGTGGAAAAGAGGAAAGGAAAATAGCCTCCTTTAGCCGAAACATCTGTTTGCAAAGTGGATGTCTGTGATCTTAATAAAAGGGCACTGTATCAGTTCAAAGGGGACCTGCACTATCCATATGCCAAAGCACAGAGTCAAGAGAATAGAACTAGAACTGCTGGACCAAGTAAAGAAAGAGATGCTGATGATACACACTGAATTTTTCTTTTGTGTATGAGACAGAGACTGGGGAGAGGGAAAGAGAATGGTAGAAAAAATAAAACTATTTGGGAAGATCAGCAGATCTTCAGGAACCTGTAAGCTTCGTAGGGTCCTTTGGTACCTCAAATCTAAACCCCTTCTGTAACAGGTTACTGTATCCTATATAATTCAAGTCTCAGATTGTTCAACCTCAATTTTAACCCATTATGGCTTGTAGCTTTTTTTAATACCAAGCAAGAAGGAGAAACTTTAGGGAAGAACTCCAAACATAAGGGAATATATAAGCACCTCAAACACAAAAGACCGAAGCAGGAGATTGACCACAAAGAAAGTCAGAGGGGGTAGCGAGACATTCTAGAAGCCAAGCAAATTAAGCTTTATGAAAAGTAGTTAAGGATTCTCCTGTATGAAGACAATGAAAAGGCTGGCATTACATTTGTAATGCTGAAATTAAACATTTGGCTAAAACTGAAGTGAAAATTTTTGTCTCAGTTTTAGAGTAAGATATGATAGAAAAGGCAGAAGGTCTCTATATGCATTAGTACCTTCAAAGTGGAAGCAAAGTTCAGATCTCCATATGCTCCTACCAGAACTGTCTGTATCCAAATACCCTTTGCTACCTGATTGTACTCTCCTAACACTGAGTCCTCAGTGGGGAAAGTGGTGCAAGTGCTTATAATCCTATCGGATTTACCTTAGCAGTTCATGATCTTTAGAAGATCCTGAAGTGGAAAAAGTTATTAAGAATATAGATGTAGCTGAGACACAGGACAAAACACAAGCAACTTACTATATTTAAATTAATTCTGATGAATGCAGCATTTTTACAGTGGTTTTATTGGAGTTATGAAGGCAGATAGGCTACTCCTCGGAAAAGTCTTGGCTTCCAAATTCCCATTGTTGGGATTTTTTTGTGGTTGGTTGTTTTTGGTTTTCTTTGTTCGTTTTTGGTTTTGGGGTTTGTTTTTTTTTTGTGATTCCTAGGTAGGAAATATGGGAAGGAAGGATAAAGCCATATTAACTCATCTGGGGGAAGTGCTGCCAGTGTTCGCTACTTGAGTTAACCATATCACCTCTTAAGTTGTCTAAAAGCAGCCTTATCTTTGAGAAATGATGCAGGATGGATTAAATCTTGGAGGACTGGGAAGATAAATGTACCAGATATCAAAATGCAGAGAAAAGCGCATGCAGTCATCTTAATAGACATCCAAAACAACAGTTTAGCAAACTGTTTTTATTCATGTGCAAGGTAATGAAGAGGCAAATAATTGCCAGCATGGGCTTATCAAGAAAGTAAGTGCGAAACTGATCAGATTAGTATTGCTGTGGATTAATTGTCAATTAATTGCTCTCAGATAGGTGTATGATAAAATCGTACCTGTAATCATTTGGCAGATGACACAAAACTTGTGAAGGACTGTGCTGGAAAACAAGATCACATTTCAGAATGATCTTCCAAACCTGCAAAAATAGTTTGCAAACCACTAAGTAAAATTCTTTGGAGATGAGAAAGACACAACATTTATTATAGCAGCCCTTCAGAAAAGGATTTGCATTTTTTTTATTTAATAGCACTATACTGTATCAAAAAGTAATCCTTCCACTGGGATGTACAGATAGAAGTGTAGCCAGTAAAAGGAGCAAAGTAAACTTTATTCTCAATTCAGCATTATCAGAATCTCTGTTGGAACACTGTACTCCACTTGGGGAGTCATATTTCAAGGAAAACTTGGATCCCTTTGAAGCTGAACAAAGGCTTCACAGGTGATCAGAAGTGTAGGAAGCATCCCTTGGAGGAAGAGTAAACTGTTTTCATTTGTTTAGCCTGCGGAATAGAAGACGTAGAGTATGGTTTTCTAATATGTAAAAGGCTGTTGAGAGTAAATAAAGGAATTAATTTCTTGTGTCTGTGACCATGAAAGACTAAAAGGAGATATTAAAGAAACCTTTCTAAATGTCAGATTAATGAGGTAATAAGATTCTGTGAGAGAGAAAAAATTCAAAACTTTTTTCATTGCTATGCTTGAAAGAACTACTTAAAGACATATGTAACTATAGTTTTTCCCACTTTTGAGAATAAGGTGAAAATGCATTTATTTGTTTTTAAAATGTTGGTTCCTTAATGTGTCTTTTTCTAAAAGTTTCTGACTGAATGGCTGCCCAAAACAGAAGCATTCAAATTGAGGCAAGACAGTGTGAGCAGTTACATTTTAAATGTCTCCCTACTTGAATTCACCTCCTTTTGAGAAAGAAAGTGAGGAAGCCTTTTCTTTGGAAGAAGAGGAAAAAAAAATCTAGGAATTTGAATTCTAGCAGTTGATACCATCATATTGGATTTAGACAATATATTTGTGCTTGTATAGTCATAGCTTTGAGGCAGAAGTCTGTCCTTCTCCTTTCTCTGATCTGAATTTGAGAAGGATATGTTCAATGTGGCTGTTAATATTATTTTAGCCTTCTAAAACTAACTTTACTTTCTCTGTTTCTTCAAGGATGGTCATCTGTGCTGTAACCTGTATATTCAGAAGAAGCTCTGTATTGCTTAATTAAAAATTCATTGCCATTTTATGTTTGACAAAAAGCTAAACAATGCATTAGACTAAATTGACCATTATACTTTTATGCAAGACAGTATGATTACATGAAAAATAGCCTTAACAGTAAGAATAAAATTGATCATAGGATAGTGCTAATGCATTTATATGCAATGAGAGTAGGTTTAATTATAGCACATTTAAGATTGGTATGCCAAGGGCAATAAACAACATAAGAAAGTTTAATAAGCATGAAACAACGTAGGAACAATGCAGACTAAACCTTCCATGCATCGGAGAAGCTGAAATGCAAAGAAGTTTTTATTTATTGCCTCAGGTAAAAAAGTCTGTAGGAACAGATAAGTGACGACAAAGCTTTGATGTTAATAAACCCAAATGGAAGTCAAAAATCAAAGTGTGTAAATGGCTACGTTATAAAAAGAAAGATGACAGAGTTATACCCTGTAATTAGGTGTAATTTGTGCTTTTGGCCCAGCCATTTGTCCTGCATGAATGAGAGGTTGTCTTATGTTTTCTTGTCCCTATATAATAGAATTGCAGTGCAGGCACATCCCACTTAAAACCTCCCTAGGTTGGTTTGCCTTTTTTTCAAGTGTTTGAAAGCAGCATGCATATTGATCCCTTCTCATGTGAGTAATGGGGTTGGTTTGCCCTTCATGATACTTGAAAATAATCATAAGATGAGTGTTTATAAAACACTTACAGCTAGAAACAAAGCAATAATTTTAGAAAAATGCAACACAGTCACAAAATTAGTTTCTGCTTTGATTGTAAATCAGACTTACATGTCATACAAGTAAATTACATCAAAACGAGAAAAGTAATAATCCAATTGAATTATTTAATGAGTTATTCTGTTTAGCAGCTGCATAATTGGCAGTCTCATTTATATTTTAAGCTATTGTTGAACAAATTTGCATTAATTCAATAATTTAATTTAATTGATTCCTGTCTTTGTTTTATGCTACCTCTGCATGAATCATAAAATTTTCAGTGCTGAAACTTATTTTATGTCCATCACCGTGCATGGCAGAGAAAAATTCAAAGTCTTTTCTTCTGCCTTCTATGTCTCAAAGAAACTGAAAAGGTCTATTGATTCAGGGAAAACTACAGATTTTACTAATGGTTATTTATCAGTTTTTTAAATTTTCTTGTTTAGGAATAATTACTAGTTTAGGCATACTCAGTTCTCTCTGACTTTATGAATTTATGACAAGGTTTAGTACTGCCATGTGGTTTTAATCTCTCTGATGGGAAGCTCTCACTTGGTGGGATGTGAAATATCCTCACAGAGCACCTTTCAGTTAGCTGAGTTACATGTTTAAGGTTGCAAATCCATGACATGCAGTGCAAGAATTGAGTGCTCCAGCAGTACAAAGCCACTTGCCAATGTTTATATTTCTCTTATGCATGAAAACACATGAAAGAAAACGAAAATTAGTATGATTCCTTTTTATCTTGACCTAAATATATATCTTTTCAATATCTACCTTTTTAATTTGAAATTTGAATTTGACATGTTCATAAATTCTCAAATGATTTCTGTGAATGCTGCAGCATGGTTGATGTTTGTGTTGGTGGCATGAGGTGGCCTTCTACCTCCTGTGGGTATCCTGTCTTCTGGCACATCCTTGAAAATTGATGTGCTTGTATGACCATGCATAAATCTACCACTTTCTTTCCAGTTGTCTTTCTGGTTCATGAAGCCTTTTTCATGAATTCCGACTGGAAGGACAAACTCCCTGGAGGGGAAAAGTGCTCTCTGATAATTAAGTTATTTCCTTTCTGTTTGGATGAGGGACACTGCAGTTTCCCTTCTGTGGGTTTGTGCTCATTCAAAGGTGAGGGATTCCTTCCTCCCACCTCAGTGTCACTCCTGACACTGTCGCTTTTCCTCCTGATGTCATACCTCGTTCAGGAGCTGCTCTGCCTATATTGGGGAAAAGGATTGGGCAAGTTTGTAGCTACTTTTGCTGTTAGAATAATCTTACTATAAAACCAGTTATGTAAGTATTTAATTTCAGAGGTCACATTTTGGTAAGCTAAAAAGGTTGACTAAAATTTCTGGAAGCCTATGTGGGATATTATGTAATTAAAATTTTAAAAAGCAAATCCACAAACGGTATTATTTCAACTTCTGCCCATGCTGGCAGTACTTTAAAATATCTTAAGAAGATTTAAGAGAAAAGTCCCAGTATATTAACAGAAGGATACGAAGCTCTTCTGTCAAGATTGGGTGGGATTCAGTAGAATTCCAAACCCCTGTGGGATGTGATAAGAGTAGAACTTTCAACAGAAATTCAATAATGGTCCGTTGACTTAGTAGTTATAAAAGTAGATGCCTGTAAACAGATTTTTAACTAGTTTTCCATTTCTGCAGCCTTACTGTAAGAAAAATTTAGAATACCCTGTATGCTGTGTTTGTTCAAGAAATGCCAAAGATGCACTTTTTTCTACCTTACCTGTAAAACTACTGTTTTTAAATGTATGGTGATAGTTACTATATTTATCTTTGCTGATAAACATCATATGGGTGACTATTTCTTCTATATTCTCAGAAGTTAGGAAGTGCTGATCTCCAGGAGAGTTCTGTAAGTGTGGTTTGTCCTGATCAGTTGCTTAAAGGCTTTTCATTTTCCTCCCACTGAGATCTGCTTTTAAACTTTATCTGTAGCTTTTAAGCTGCATTTTCTAGCTGTGGTGGAATAAAAGGATGTGGCCTGTAATTCTCTCAGAAGTCAAGTGGCAGAGCTGGGCTCCAAATGGCTTAACTCATTGTCTTTTCTCCTTCTGACATTGTGAGTTAAGCTTTCCCAGAAAGATTTGTTTAAATCTGTTTATTTGCCCCAAATACCTGCTTTTACAGATATTTGTTTCGATACTTGAAGAACTGGTGGTTTTTGAAAATTATCACAACTTTGGAACTGCAAGCACTGCTTCCCACCAGGTGACAACTCATGTTTAGTTAACAAAATTAATTCTTTTTCTTCTTAAGACCAGAGATTATAGTCATAAAAATATACCCTAACTTAGGGTCAGTCTTTCCCTCTGCATCTCTGATCATTAGTTGCTTTCCTCTTTGGTTTCCCCTTTCCCTCCAGTTAATTATAAATACTTCTTTATTTTAAATACTTCTTCTATAAATCAGCTTCATTCATGACTCTCAACTTTTCAGATCTAATGAAATTAAGGTTCTTGCTCTCTCTGGACCAAATTTTCACTCAGACCGTGTTCCACACAAGCCACAGGGGTGGGGATGTGAGGCGGGCTGTACATCACCTCCTCTGAGCTTCAGTAAAGCTGTGGCCTCTCTGTTCATGCCAACTGCTAATTTATGGTGAGACAGGTTTGCAGGAGAGAATGGCTTCCTAGCCAGACACCAGTGCTCAGGAGCATTCCAGGTCAAAACCACCAAGTCTGTATGACTTTGGAGAAATTACTATTAATTTATTGGGATTTTGAAGTAGCCTTACTGTAGAGAATTTGATTTGCCTATCAATTGCCTGAATTCATTATGTTTTGGAAAAAATAATTATTTTTTCTGGTTTCAGTCTGTGTCAGGTGAATGAAATATAAAAACTAGATTTTTTCTTTGTTTGAGTAGATCCATATAGAATTCATCATTAATTTTTAATTAAGAGTTATTGAGAGCGTGGAGCAAGAATTTAGAAACATATTTCAGTATGACTTCTGCTGTTTGAAAAAATTGCTAATGTAGACATCCGAAGTATTGGTGTTTGACAGCTGTGAAATTTTGGTGTGATTTCTTCCTAGATTTGTGTTTGTGCAGTATGATAGTAATGTACTTCATTCAAACTACTTTTTTCCATTGTCCTTTTAGCCTGTGGAGGTGCTGCTGCTTGTTGAGAACTGGAAAGATGAAGGGAGAATTGCACTCCGTGTGTGCAGAATTATAGTTTTCCTTAGAAACTTCTGTTAATGTTTCTATTACACAACCCCACAATGTGGGGTTGTGGTTTGGGCTTGGTTTGGGGGTTTTGGGGGTTTTTTTGGTTGGTTGGTTGGTTTGGTTTTGGTGTGGTTGTTTTTTTTATATTTAATATTAATCTAGGTATGTGGTTACAAAGATTTTTTTGGTGATGATTGGAAGAGGTGTATGTAGATTAAAAACAATAGTAGATACAGTTTACTTTTTTCAAATTTTAATTACAGTAGTGCTATAGATAGGAGAATATTTATTTCTGCTGTATCAGTTCTGGAGTTCTTTGGTTCTTTTTAATGGTCTGGGTTTTTTGAGTCATTAGTTTGATGGATGTCAGAGCCTTGTCTTTGTTTAAAGTGTAATAACATCTTTATCTGAAAATGTATGGTGATATTATCATCTACAAATGATGGAAGACAGATTTGTGGTTTTTAAAGCACTTTTGTTTCAAATGATACCGACTTTTTGTTCTAAATGGAACACTTAGATCGCATTTAGGTCAGTTCCCCCCATGATGATGATTGGTGTAAATCAGACCTGCTTAGGTCATCATAGCAAATAGATGGCACAGCTATTTTTTTGCCAGGGAAGCTTTAGTTGTTTTAGACCTAAGAATAAAGGTATGTATTAAGGAAACCAGCAGGAGTAACAGAATTGTGGTTGACTTATTAATTGTGACTTAGTAGCAACTCAGTTTTATCACTTCAGATAGCTGAAATTGTGAGTAAAATTTAAGATCTACTTATGAATTCAAATTTTTGGTAGAATAATTTAATGTGTTATATTACCATAGATTAAGTGATAGAGAAAGTACAGCAGAAGTTTGAGTAAGAATGCATTTGGTCCTGTTAAAAGTTCTAGGTACAGAGCTTTACAGTTGAAATATAGTTTAGTTTTTCTTAATGTAATGATTAAAAAAAAAAGATTTGTTGTGGGGCAGGTGAGTGTTTTTGAAACTTCATTGACAATGGAGAATTGAGAATTTTCAGTTATGTGAAGGACTCCTCCATAATGTGTTACAGTTTTCAAGTTTTTTAATAAAATTGGAGATCTGAAATGAAATTGTGCAAACCCAAGATGTAATTTATTGCAAAACATTCTTATACTAAAGCATGTGACAATTCAGCAAAATTGATAAACTTAAATATCTCTCTATATATATGTATACACACGTGTGTATATGTATATAACTGTTGATGTTTTCACACTGAAACCTGGTGAGAAAAAAGGCAAGAAGTTTCCCATGGTATTTTCTCATTGTCTGAGTAATAGGCTTGCCATGGAGGAAGCACTTACCTAATTGAGGGTAGATCAGTGTGGTTGTCTTACCTGCTCCCTCTCTGCCTTTTCTGTTGAGAACATTAACAAAAGGACTAGGTTTTCTTCATTTAAGTAAAAACCCTGCCCTGTTGCAGGAACATAAACTTCTGTATGAAAGTGATACAGTGTTTTTTCAGTAGGCTGTAACACATCTTTCTCATGCCTCAGTGTCAGTGTTTTCTGTTTCCGGACGGTGCTTCAGTAAAAACGTACCGATGATAGTCTTTCCTGAGAGCCTTTCCTTTGTTTTGACTATGAGAATTTTTTTTCAATTGTTCCACAGAGAAACCACTTCTACTCTTCGCTGTCGTTTCACCTATTCCTGTAGTTCTCTAATTTATATTTCCTAGTGTCTTTGGATAGAGCTCTGCTGAGTTATCTTACAAGATGTTTGCAACTGAGGTTATGATATTTAGGTCTTTTCAAAAGCAGCATTCAAGATTAGCATTTTACTGAGTTACTTGTATCTGCCTTCATTAAGCAGGCCATAAGAATTCTATTCTGATTTTTAAAACAGTAACATGTTTTGTCCCTTTAAACAGAAGTGAGAACAGCATTATATAATTGCTGTTTGTTGTAGTTCAAATTTCTGGGGTGCACCACAAATAAAATCCTAGCTTCTCAGTGGCCATTCAAACTGTCAAGCATAACATAACGAACTTGGTGATTTCTGACAAACAAATGAGGGTTACTTACTGCAAGCCAGCACTGTTGAATTAGAAGCTATATTCCTGGCCGGCTGGTAATTCTTCACAAATCCTATCACAATGAAAGCCATGGAGTAACAAAAATATTGTGAAACAAATGCCTCCTGGGTGGCTAATTATTGGCATTCTTTCCTTTTTACTCAAAGGGAAGCTCTGTGTCTTCCGTGTAAAATGCTGTCTGACTCAAGAGCAAAAATGCTTTGGGGTGGGGAGCTGAAATCACTTCAGTGGATTATTTGTGAGGAATTTCTTATTTATGCTTCTATTTTATTTTTTAAAAAATAGTTCTTAAAAGGAACTGCATTAAATCCTTACTGTCACAAAAGACTGTTAATACCTTGGCTTTCTCTATTGAAATATCATGTAAACAGTTACTGCATTATTTGTGTTGGTTCATGGATGTTGTTCCAGTTTGAAATAAATGTTGAATTCAGAAGAACAGTTAATACACAATCTTAATTTAGGATATTTTGTTTAGATGAACTAATGGAGTAAGAAGGCTTTTGAATTTGTTATACTTTCTTTTTAAGTAAATGCCAAAGCTTTTCTGCTGATTTGAAGTAAGAACTTATGATCATGTTATTGTTTATCGTGTGCTGTAGAGGTTGCAATTATGTCTGTTCTCTGAGCATTCCTGTATCAGCTTGAGTATTAAAAGCTTTAGATGCCATAATCTTAATTAGAAAATGACAATGGTGTAATTGCATTCTCATCTTCATGGAAAAGTGTCTCTTGTCAGAGAAGGAAAGAATAAAAGGCCAATATATGCCTTCTATGGCTGCCTGGAGGTGGTTCATCTTATACATGGTTTTCAATGAGCGTCAAAAGTTAGAGCCTCATAGTTGAGACAAATTTAGAAACGTTATAGAAAATAAACTTTCTCTAGAAAGCCTAAATTTGAGAGATGAAAAGTTTCCTCTAATTGTGATTTTATACTGGCCATGCAAGTCTCTCAACCCTTTCTCACTTAGTTTTAATTTAATAGGCCATTCTATTAACTTCAGTTTTTTACAGAATCTGGGGAAATGCTGTTATAAATTTGAACAGTAACCATCTCTGGTGATACCTTGATGACCTGACTTTCTATTTCTGGCTTTCTTCAGTTGTGTTGTGCTTCCTAGGAGACTAGAAATTCATTATTGTGCATCTGTTCGTCCTTCTTTGTGAAAGCTGTCAGTCCAATATTTTGATTAGGGTTATGATTTGGGAGAAGAGAGGGTTTATTGTTCAGGAAGAGAGAATCTATTCTCTTCTGACCATGCTGCAAACAGGTTTTGTTACAGTGTTTTCCTGTCATGATTTTCCAGCTGCCCCAGAGAACTAAAGCAAAAAAGACAGAGATCCACCATCTCTGACAATAGAGATGTGAAGTTTGTCTGTGTTTTACAAAGCTTTGGTATGTGTTCTCAGATTTCAGGGAGCTTTTAATTGTGTTACTTTTCTTAGTCCTGATGGTGAAGGGTAGCAAAGTGTTTTACTGCGAGGTACAAGTGTTTTTTCTTGTTCCAGGAATGTGCAATACTTATCATAGATCTGTTTTAAAAAACAAAACCCTTATGCGTTTTATAAGAAAACTTGGTGGCACAGGTCTGATAACATCAATGGCTTGATCAAAGCTGCAGCAAGGGAAGAGAATTTAGTTGTGATTTTTCAAAGTGAAATAGCTAACCTCACCAGCAGGAATGTCTCATAGAGCAACAAAAACCTATGACAAACAGCTATGAATAATCTCACCATTTCTAACTGCCATATTTTTGGCATTAATGAAGAAATAAGTTTGCAATTCAGAAGTAACTGAATAATTTAATTATGGAATATTTGAGCAAAAACTCCACCCCTTCTTAGTTCAAACAGTGGCTTACGGTGTTTATTTTGAAGCCTAAGATTAATTTACCATGTGTTCATTTTTTAAGATTACTGATACAATTTTTTAGTCTTTTCCCAATAGTGTACATCTGTGTATATATGTAAAAATAAAAGCATCAGTGCTTGTCCAGATGTGGTCATTGTAGCTAAGGCTGGTGCTTAGTAGTCTCAGAGTACTACTTGAAAATGAGTCAAGCTTGTATTTTTTTAATGCATTAATAAAAATGAAATAGATTCTCTGACCTATATAAATCCACTGATTTCATCTGAGTTTTCTGATTTATACAAGCTGCAATTGGCTTACTAAAGAGAAAAAAATGAGCAGAGACTAATTATCTACAAGTAGGAAGGCAGGTGGAACAAAAGAAAAATGTCCTTCAGTTACTTTGAAGATCAAGTACAAAAAAGCAGAAAGTTTAGTTGAGAAATCATGCTCCCTGACCTAACCTTGGAATGCAGAATATGGGGAAAATGCAAAAATGGCCTAGGAATTTCTCTGGATTGTGTCATTTAGAGAGAACATTTTGTGTGTATACACAACACGTCATTTTTGTACTTAATTTTCAAATGTGGTACAGCAACTCAGCTAAGAAAGCAAGCTAAAAGACTGTTGTGAAAAGGAGATCTTTAAATTGTGCTTAATCCCTGTTTCCTAAATTGTAATTAAGATGAGCAGAAGTATGTCCTCCATAAAGCTGAGCACAGATATAAGGGGTTTGTCAAATGGAAAGACGTAACCAGTTTTGCATGTGTTTAAATGTCCTAATCTCCTGTGATCTGCTGAGAACTCTTACGTGTCTTCCTGAGTCTAATAAAAACTTGGTCTGTTAGGTTAGAGATGCAGGGTCAAAGATGTTTGGCTTTACCGCCTTACGTTTTCTTCACAATCTGTAGCAGTAGGCAGCCTTTGTAGTATTAAAAAAGGAGAAATGGAAACTTGGCTAAGTGTGTGGTATTCCTATAAACTGCTGCTCTCAACACTACTCCAACTACATTATCATCATTGAACATCAGTACAGAGCTAAGTACAAAATAAGTTGCTGAGTAAAAATAGAAGCATTTAATATCAATTTTCAGCTTCTTTAACATTAAAATCCTTTTCTAAAAGAAAAATTAGGGAGCTTGCACACAAGCATTAGAGTTCTTGATGTGGGGTTTGGCAGGGGCAAATAGTCCTATTGAATTGTTTGGAGAAGTGGGGTGCAGGGTTGGCATGGGGTTGGAAGCACATTCACAAGAAACTTCCAAAACTCAAATAATCTGAAGTTCACAAGATTCCAACTAATTCTTCAGGTAGTAAAATGATACATTTCACCCCTACTCCTCCAGCCATATTTTCATGTTTCAGTATCCCCAAATGAAATTCATCTATTCCAAGAAAGTATCAGTGATTTGTTGTTTATTTACTTTTGACCTTTAAAAGTAGGAAATGGTTAGCCTGAAGAAGCATGTCTTTTTAATAGTAGTGTTTTCCAAACTCAGTAGGAGCAAAAGCTCACTTAGGAGCAAGACATTTAAAATGTTTTGGTAGAAGTAACTAATTCAAGTGGATACATATTGTGAAAGTGGTAATTTCACTGCCTCCCAGTTCTGCTTGTAGCTGCTGTCATCATTAAACTTTGTTACAAATTTCACAGTTCATGAGTTTACTAAGGGTAATAGCCTTTGTTAAACTGTAATTGGACTCTCCCGGTCATCTTCACTTGCAACATTTTGAAATCTGTTAAACATTATTAAACTTGTGACACCCTGTGGCAGTGGTGAGTCATTGCATATTCGCTATTGCAGCAGCAGATGTATTTTGGACGCCCTTTTGGGGCAGAGCCTTCATTTTTCAAAACTTGAGTTACTGCAGGCTGCTTTTGGTGTCCCAAAACACACTCCCCTCAGAAGCAAGAGTCAGGCTTATTTTCAGCATTCTGCATTTTACAAATAAACTTATTTGCTGGACCAAACAAACACACTGTTACTCGCCGGTCTTATTTTGAAACTACCTTTGTCATTAATGTTTCTGCAGCAGACCTATGTCTCTGTGCACAACAGCTGCCCAAGAAACAGTGAAGGCAAGCAAATATTTCTAAAAGCCACAGTCTTTCCTGAGCTTTCTTTGTTTTGTCATAAAACCTTGAAATTGTTTTGTGAAACAGCTGTTAGCAATAGTTGTGTTATCAGATAATTAAATAAAATAGCTAAGACAGACAATGTTGTGTGAACTTTTAAATCATTGTACTTACAGTGCACTTGGAGATTCGTGAAAGAAATTGTTGCACCCATTTAGGTTGTGTATTGGCAGACATTAGATGATGGGTCCATCCAGACAATTATTACACATCTTGAAATATTCACCATAACCTTTGCACCTCTCCACTGTAAAGAAGTATTTCACCACAAAACCGTGTTTCACTGAAGTTAGTTTGTGAAAATACTGTATCCTCATCTGCTGAATATTTACTTTATATAACACCCAACAGAAATGGCAATATGGTGCACTCCATTGTTAAAAAATGGTGTTCTGATACTAGGTGGTAAAATACATGATGTTTATTGCCACAGAGAGGACAGATAAATTGTGACATTTTATTTACGTATCTACATGCACACAGATAATGTGTGCTTTTAGGAGCTGGTGCAGCAGTTGTGCTCCAACACTCATATGGAGCAATGTAAAAGTTAAGGAGTTTCTGAAGTTGCAAATGCTTACAGTTTCCAGGTAGCTCCAGCGGCTTTGCTGATAGATCAGGTTACTCAGTCTTTTTCTTTACAAGCCTGTTTCCAGTTGTTCACAAGTGTCAAAACATAACTCCTCACTCTGAAACTCCTTGTGCCAGGAGTCAGCCTTAGGCTGAATTTTGCTTCAGTGCAGATAAAATGGAAAGTGCAGGCATTTTCAATGAAGTGTCTTAGGTGCATGAGATAGAAGTGGGGCAGACGCAGATTGGGAGATGGAAGGATAAAATCAGCTGCTGAGGTGGTAGTTGCAGGGTTGGTAAAGAGATTAGCAAAGGGGAAACAACAGCTGGGCAGTGGGGATGGGGCAGTAACTAGGGTGGGACAGTCTCTGTAGAGTCTGGCTTCTGGGAATTCTGGTCTTGGTAAGTTACTTTGTTGTCTGTAAAATATGAGGTGTTGGGTTTTATTCCCCTCAATCCATCAAGATAAGGTCTGATTGAATCTACTAACTACTCCCTCAGCTCGAACAGTGGAGGCACATGCTCTGGTGAGAAGTAAGCGTAGCTACGGAGTAAAGATGATGACGTATGGCAGAACTGGGGGGGTTGGGGTAGCAGGCAGCACATATTAGAGTGCTGTAACAATTGAAAGAACTTTTACAGTCATATCACTACATTACTTACATAAGAAGAAAGGCTAAGTTAAGACTGAGCTAGTAGTTATTATTAGGGCAGTTTTCTGAGTCCTTGATTTGCATCTTTAATGTGCAACAAAATGGACTGTTTGAAAATAATGCCACTGGAAGGATAAAAACCAGTTCCAGTATAAAATATAGAAAGCAGAAACACGAACCAGTTCAGATACTAAAAAATGAGTTGTGGGTTTGTTTTTATGTTGTTGTTGTTTGGTGTTTTATTTTGTTTTTAAAACAGAATCTACAATTAAAAAAGGAAGACATAAACAAAACAAATGTTAAAGAGTTAAAGAAAAGATGACACTGAACAGTTCATGATCTTACGTGTCATGTTCCTAGAGAAAGCTGGACAGAATATTAAAGAATAAAGTCCTCTTTGAAGTGCATCTTTGTAGGAAAAGAAAAAAAAGAAGTAGCAAAGATGGTTGTATTACATGAAAGACAGATCTAGAGGATGACTTTGTGTTTGAGAATTTGAACAATGAGATTGACAACAACAGTGTGAAGAATAAAGTAGGGATAAGAATTCTTTAAAAAGAGAAGGAGCCAGATCGAAGTCATTTCACTTGTAAGAATGATGTGTGGACATCCAAGAGTGGCTGTCAGAGACTGAACTGTGGATTGAATTAACCAAGGTTAGTGGCAGAAATGTAATTTTTGCATCATTAATATAACATGATATTTAAAAACACAACAGACAAAGACTAGGTTAAGCATTCAACTACAAAATGGTGGAGGGACATGGTAAATCAATCGTGACAGAGAAGTGGCCACCTTACCTGTGTTGGGCAGACATCACCACATAGCCTACTCACTGGCTACAACTGACGTTGCAGATAGTATTGAGCAAGGCCTCTCCAACTCTGAGATGCCTCCAGGCTCCCCAACTTAATCTTTCCTTACAAAACAGATGTTATATATGTAGCTTTTTATTGCTTTGCACCTTGATCACCTAGCCTGCTTTGTAAAATAAATGTTAATACATCATTGATATGAAAATAACTATGTGGTAGGAGCAGTGTTTGGTAAGAAATCCACTTCACATTAAGATATAATTAAGAACACCTTTTAACTGGCTGTCTGTCTTTGCTGCCTTTTGGCATATGATTTATATCTCCAAAAAGTAACCAGTCTATTAAAATGTACACTTCTCTTTCAAGAAAATTTTTGTTATGATAATTGCATTCAGTTTCTCGTTTTGACATGCTTTTTATTGAAGCATCACACTACAAACCTGTATTTTCCATGTGTTAGTATGCCAGTTTAGACAAAGATGATTTCAGGCTAGGATTGAACCTAAATGTTCAATTCAAATGAGAAGTCAGGCTCCAGCTGTTAAAAGCTATACTTAAAAATCCTTTGTTCTGCTGTTAGGTGTGTTTGGTCCCTATTCTTTCTTTCATTTGATCCTGCCAGTAAAAGACCTGTGACCAGCTCTGTTAGGTTGTTGACTCTTCTTGTTCTTAAGGCAAAATTGTAGGTTAGACCTGCTACACTAAAAGAAAACTTTTGGGAGACTCATTTGTTGCTTCTTGATCCTTATAGCAGACTGATATAGTTATCTTTAGGATCATATTCTCTGTCAGGGATGTATGGATTCTTCATTACAGTCCTGTTTTCATCTTATGGTTAAAACAATTGACAATCCTGTGTTCTCTTGAGAAAGTACAAAAAGCTGAGAGAATTTTACCATTTCTCTTCTGAAATATCATTTTGCCTATGATAGTAGGTATGTACAGTTACATTAGCTGATTGTATATTGTCTATTTTTTCATGTGACTTGTTGACCAAACAAGGAATTTCTCAGACCTGATGAAAGCAAAACATGACTGAAGAGCAGTTGCTTTGAATGTGACATTAAAATGTCAGTTAGACGAGATAAAAGGATGGTTGGTACCTGCAGGGCAGAGACACATGCTGACAGGGAGAGTGTTATTGGCCAGCTTGGAACAGAGAAGCAAGCAGTGCTCTGGAGGACACTAAGAGTCATAAGAGCAGTGTTGATATCAGCATTGTTCTATTTGTTGTATAGTAAAATTCTAAATTTTAGTAGGCAATTTCACTTACTGGAAGTATTTTTAAAGTCTTATTTGAAGGTCAAAACTGAAAGTTCAGAGATGGAGGGGTTGTAGTTTGGGGGGGGTTGCTTTAAGAAACAGTCTGCTTGCAACTCATTGTTTCTGTTTCATATCTGTGAGTTTGTTCTACTGTTACTAGTTAGTGGTTTTGGTTTATGGTCTCCATGAAATAATATTTTGCATTTGGTAAGTACTCTTGTACAAAATGTGAACTACAAATGTGTATTGGGAAGAAGTTACTGTGGAGGTGGCAACAAGGATGGTTAATTCTTGCAAGATCTTGGTCTGTTCCACAAATCACTGGAGATTTGATACTAATAATGACTTAGGTAAGTCTAAAGAAGTCATAAGAATGGGATTTGGAAAACAACACTATACAGCCTTTTCCAGGTATGTATGGGTTGTTCTCTGATGGTTTTTTGTCCTGTTTGGCTTCCAGCATAGAGCAGCTTGTCAGGTAGGGACATATTCACAGCAAAGATGTGAGGCAGAAATCTGCTTGTAATGGAGATTACTATGCAGTGTCTGCCCTGTTTAAAGACAAGATCTTTTCCTGCTGGGACTAAATTTTTTGTTGCTTGTTTTTTTTTTTTTTTTTGAGCAAATCTTCTTAGGCTGATTAGGGTGTAACAAATGACTGTACTTGGAGCAGAAATGATAAAGTTGCTAGTTTTACATAGGCAATTGTGTTGGACTGTTGAGTCTTTGTGGTAGCAAGGTGGTGTATTTTGTGTCTGTTATGGTGCCTAGGAAGCTGACTTCAGAGCAGGACTGTCTCAGAGGGTGGTTTGTTGAAGGGAAGAGGTTGATGTCTTTGCAGTACAAATCAGTGAGAAATCTTGTGGTTTTGTTTCAGACTGGAGAAAGTAGTTTTGTGTATTCTGGGTTTAGTGCAATTTTACTAGTGCAGTTATCCTGAAAGAAGTTCTGGAGATAACCTACATTGTGCCATTTCTTGATGGGCTATTTGTTCTTGTGATTTGAAGAAAAAGACAGTTACTAATCTTTGATTGGACTTTTGATTTCTATAGATGTGATAACAGAAGATGACAACTACTTGATGGTAAGTCTTATGTAATTGCCACCCATGAGTTGCACTCAATCTAGTGTTGTGGAAACCATAAAGTAACTGATTTTCTGAGTCCTACTGGAGATAAGCTGTGTAGCAGTTCATTTTATTAAAATCTGAAATGACAAAGAAAACACTATGAACAAGCTACAGCGTATTTGCATTCAGTTGCATACTCTGTTTTCATTTGAAATATCTTTAGCATAATGCCTTCCTTGATTACTCTGAAGATCTACCTTTTGTTTCCTGTATATTCAGGGAAGGCCAGGTTAAATTGCAAGACTTCTGGGATTGCTTTCCAATTAATCAGTATTGAACAAGATTACAAGCACTGATTCTGCTATTGTATAGTTTCAGGCATGAAGAAACCTCTAATAAAGGTTTAAATACTGATAACTATGAAGCTCAGAACAGGATGAACATTGTTGACTGAGATCTTACATTTTTTTAGTCACTGAACTGAATTTGTTCTTATGGCTTTAGGTTAAGTAATTTTTGTTTTTTAATTACTTTGTAAATATCTGTTAGAGTTGAGTTTTTCTGAAGCCTTTTGTGAGCATCTCAAGATGAATAATCACAGGATGTTTTAAAATCACTAACTGGCTTGTTTCTAGCATACTTTCTTTTGCAGATTGCTTTTGAAAGTACTCTGTGTTTAAAAACTAGTATGGATTTAGATCTAGACTTTGAAATAGTTTTCAAGGTGGCAGAATAGAAAGAGTGTGACATGACTACTTAATCTCTAGCTGTGGCCAAGGTTCTTTTTACATAATCCTATCATTTTTATAACATGTTAATGCAGTGGAGGAAGTAACTGAGCAATGGTTGCAAAAAAAAAAAAAAAGTACAATAAACCACATTTTGGGACTGTAGGGAGTGTAGCATACAAGAAGTTGTTTGTTAAAAGCCTTGTTATTGGTGAATTTAAATGCACTGGTTCTTTGGGGGGGTTTTTTGGTTGGTTGGTTGGGTTTTTTTTACAGATGACAGGCTAACATTCGTAAAGGTGAGGAAGAGAGGAAAAAAAATCCATATAACATTTATTTTCCTTCCATTGGTTTTTAAAAGCTGGTGTCATATACTGAGCCATCAATGGGCTGCAAAATCAGAATGTGTCTGCTATTCTGTGATAAACAATGTAATTGTCACTATAAGCTGAAATGTAAAATGTTTCGTTTTACAAATTTGTGTGTTGGCATCCCTTGTAGTTGTGTTTCATAAATGTTTGGTCTGGTGCAAAAGTCTACACTGCAGTTTTCATCTTATCTCGGTCTTGACTAATTTATTAAATTTTGGTTTTGCAAGATCATTTCTGTGAATCTAAGTTAAGATTGGTATGTTGAAAATTGTCTAAAGAGAAGAAATCCATCTGGACCTTAAAAATCAGTTCTGCAAAGGTGATTGATTTTTTTTTTGCTTTTCCTTTAAAGATCAAACTTCCTGTAATAATTCCGATGTAATCCCTGTGTAGTTAAATAGCACAGTAGTCATAACATGCTTGAAATGTATGCAAGGCATCAACCAAAAGGTTAACAGAAGGATCAAAGGACTTCACTGACACAATTTTATTTTAAAATAAAACATGATACAGACATAAATGTAAGTCTGAGTAAAAGGCTTTTATAAGGTGCATTTGGGATATTTTATATTGTAGATTAAAATTAGTTCTCCTTGTCTCAGACACAGAAGGAAATCTCTCACACCTTCACCATGCTAAAACAAATTCTGTTTCAGTTTGTTCACCAGTTGGTGTATCTGTGCTGCAGAGCAATGCTTCTGAGAAAAGGGAGATGATCTGCAACATGCAGGTTTGCTCCCTCTGTGTGAAAATAAAGTGTGTAGGTTTGAAAATGTGCTTTGATGTCTTAAGAAAATGCTCTTAACCAAGGGACCTGGTATGTTTTTAACTTGCCATGTAACTCAGAATAATTAAGTAAACTTCTTTTGAAAGTAACTGTGTTGCTGTAGGGTACTAGAAATAATGGAAGCTACAGTATGCCATTAGTAATTTGAGTGAATTATAAAGACAGCTCAATGGCTTTTTCCTGTACTGAAATTTGTCTTTAGAGAGCCAGTTGTGTGGGCTTGCATACTTGGCTTCTGATCTTTAGGTGACTCCTGCTAAGATGAACTAAATCACAAATCTACTTAAAGAGACGGACTTTCACCAGTGTCCTTTTTTGTTCATTTTAAGTGAGATGCTACATTTGTAGGCAGTTTGCATGCACTTCTCACAAGCTATTGTTCTGAAATGTCAAATTAGGAAACAGCTTCTGCTGTGCTGAGGTGTATTTTGTCCCAGCTCTTAGAGATTTTATATTTCTAGAAGTGTACCGCATGATTAAAGCAGACAGATTTTCTTTTCCAAGCTAATGTCAAGTTTGCACTTTAACATTTAAATTAAATTAAACACTTCCTACCAAACATTCAGAAAGCCAGCTTTCAGCATGGAAGATGGGCAACTGATTGATCAGTGCAGAAATTCACTTTACTGCAGATGACTAAAGAGTATATCGCATATATGATGACTAATTGCCAGGTTTTTCAATTTAGTGAGTTTTTGTCCTGCTATAGCACAGTGTATCAGTCTTATAAATAGTGGCAGTGTGTGAAATCTTGGCAATTCCCAGGTACAAAACTATTTGTAAGGAAGGGAAGAAAGGAAGTGAATCACTTGAAGTTCTTCATTTTAAATTATACTGGGTTTTGATGTGTACAAGGAAACATAGTGGAGTCTGCCAGGTACATGAGTCTGATTTTAATTTTTGAAGCTGGGTCTTTATCTGCCTGTCAATTTTCTTTTCGTAGTTTGTGTTAAAAGTAGCTATTACTCTTCAGTCATACTTAGTTTCCTATATTCTTCAGAGCAGGGACACTTGTACACCATGAGAATTAATTGGGGTGTAATTCACACACACACACTCTTTTAGGAAGTTAAAAATGGGTTCAGGGAAGATGTCCCTATGAAATATGCTGCTTTTCTGGCTTCTCCCAAGGTTTTTTTGGTGCAGAGCTACTTGACCCCACTCTGGTCAGTTACAGAATCACAGATTGCTGGGGGTTGGAAGGGATTTCTAGATCTCTAGTCCAATTTCCTTGCTAAAGCAGGATCACCTATGGCAGGCTGCAGAGGAATGCATCGAGGCAGGTTTTAAGTCTCCAGAGAAGGAGAGGAAGTGCTTCTGCTCATCCTCATTGTCTCCTTCCACATAAGACCATCTCTTGCCTAATTCTGATCCAGGACTTGGAAAGCCTTAAGATAGGTGTGCAACAGGAGAGAACTTTATACTGCCTTTTACTAATGGGATTAAAGTCTGTTTCAGTCAGTGCCTGGAAGGTTTTCCCTGTTTAATAAACAAAATATTCTGTCTTGAGATGTTACAAAAATAACTGTATATTCCTGTTCACAAATGTAGGAGAAGCTGCAGATGTCATGAGATCTTAGGTTATAGATGAGAAAGCCTATTAGGCAACTCATTGCTTGGGAGGAATGGAATTATGGAAATAGACTATGTTACAGTGTTTCTGATATGCAGTATTTACCTGCATCTTCTGTGAACCACTGGTAGGCTGGGACTGCTTTTTTCTCGTGGAAGAGGAGAACAGCAGGGCTTGCAGGGCTTGTAAAATCGGCTCTTCTGCTACAGCTGAAACCATGGATGTGAGACTGCTGAGATGAGCTCTCACTAGTGAGTGCACAGATACATTTCCAGGGGGCCCATGGAGGTGTGCTGCTCAAAATCAAATTTGTTTGCAAGGAATGCCTTCTTTACTGTGCCACTGTGTGTGAAGTTAAGTCTTACTTGAATTTTTAAAAAATTATTTTGGGCAGGATGTTATGCTGGTTTTATAGTAGTTGTTGGGGTTTTGGATGTTGTTGTTTTGTTCTGTTGCTGATTGTTTTTGTAGTTTTTTAAGTAGTTCAAATTTTAGTTAGCCAAACTATACAGTCATTCAGAAAGTAATTCACAGTTTGTGACTCGGCCCCTAGAAGCTCTTAAAGCATGCTGACCTTTTTGTTAGTCATAGAAACTAAATTAATTCAGAAAAATGCATTTTCATTTTTCAGTATAATATTTAACAAACAAGACATATAAAAAGAGATTCTGTGTTCCATATAACAGATACATGTTTTTTTCGTCTGAGTAAAGGGAAGTCTCTTTAGTATCCCCACGCACCATTCCTGTTTTTCTGATAGGTAAGAAAAAGGTGCAGCAACTTTTCCATATTTAACATAAATTACTTCCCACTTGGAATTACTGGCAGTTTCAGTTTATTTAGCGTCAACAACAGTGAACTGACCTTGCCTGGGTTCAGTTTTGACTGCCTCTCAAAGTGGAACAGAGCAATGCCTCAGAAGGAAACCACAAAAACTTGAATCATTTTAGCAACAGAAACAACATTTCTATATTCAAAAAAAATTTTCCTAAACGATTTAGTGATAAATGAAAGGCAAGTGAATTGTTATACCAAGATTATTTCAGTCTGCTGTCATCAGTCTGTCTAGTTATATTGGGAATATCTATGCAATATGCTTTTCTAGTGCTGATTAAGCTACGCTGTTGTTTAACAGGACCTGTTTTTTTTCTCATCCCATTACTTTTCCGGGGGTTTTTATCCCTTCTCCCCTCTCAACTTTCTTCTGTCTAGCTAGTTTTCTACTGTTAAATTAAAAGCCTGTTTCAATTTGGACATAGTGGTTACCTTTCTATAGAAATATTATGTTGGAATTGGATACGTTCTTGCTTTCATGTTAAAAAAAAAAAAATCAAGTTGTAAATTGAGATTTAGTTCTTCACATTTCAGCTTCTGTACTTTACCAATCCAGGAAATAACTATTGAGTTTCTGTTGGTTTAAATGTTGCAATTAGAAAGGGAAATCAAGGCGCTCAGCTCTGCCTGTTTAAAAACTTGCAATGTGTGTTAAGTTCTGAGATTTCAATACATTGCACAGATTATGTGTTCTTTAATAGGAAAGTTGAGATAAAGGTTTAGAAACCCTGCTTGGAGAAGTCAGATGACAAGATAGGTCCCTTCATTTCCTAAGCAGGAATATGGATAGGGAAAAAATTCAGCATAGACCAGGGTCTGTGCATTGTAAAGGATTGTGCAGATAATGTGTAACATGAAATTGTTTCATTTGTATTCTCAGAAATCCAGAGGTAATCAAAACTGCTAGCACAATGAGTTTTGTTAAATTTATTAGTAAAACAAAAAAAAGAGTGAGAGCCCTTAAGACTCCTTTGAAGTTTGGCTTGCCCATGGTATAGTATTGTGATAGCCATCAGGTGTAATTGGGACAAAAGGGACTTTGATCTTCCTGTCTTTCCAGAACAGATCACCTTTTGAGGCAGGATCTCAGCTCTTCTAGTTAACAGATGCTTAAGAAGGAATTAGCATCAAATTTGTTTCAATTGTGCTTGCTTCTTTCAGATTTCGTGCCTTATAACTCGAGTTTTTAAATGGAAAACCTAACTCTTCACTAAAGTAAAATTTATGGGTGTCTGCACAGCAATTTAATAAAGAAATTGTTCTTAGAGAAGCATAATATATGACTAATGATATAGCAGAACCTTTCCAGTAGAGAAAACATTAAATAGATAATCTGTCACATTTCATCTCAAAGTAATGTAAGCAGAACTCTACAAAACTGATTTTCCCATGCTGAGCACTCATGCTCAGGCTTGTATCTATCACAGTCTGCTGTTACCTTTCCTTTTTGCTGCATTAAAATGCTCAAATACTTAGCTGCCAGTGTCATGTAATGTATACTTCACTAGATGATGAGTTCTCAAATTCACACCAGTGCAAATTCAGATACCAGTGGCCTTAGAAAGAGTTTCAGGCTTTGTATTGCTCTGTGGGCATCTGCATTTTTCATGGGTGGTAGCTGCCAGTGTGAGGAAAAACTTCAGTGATGTGTTTCAAATAGTCCCACTACTACGTGTGCTGTACATCTGTGTTAGGCTGGGCCCTTTATTTTACCTTGATGCCAACCAATTCTGAATATACAGCTCACCATTTTCAGTTAAAACGTCTCACTTCCTAGTACTGCCAAAAGTTGAATGTGGATGCAGAGAATCACAGAATGTTAGGGGTTGGAAGGGGTCTTCAGAGATCAAGTCCAACTCTGCTGCAAAGCAGAATCACTTAAGGCAGGTCACACAGGATAACCATAGTCTTATCATAGTACATCTCTTCCTGAAAATGTCCCCTTACACCATCTCTAGTAGCCGATCTTTTTCTTCCTTGGAATGTTTCCTTTGCCCTAGCTGCTTTTTACATCATATATTATGAGGGCTATCTGGGATTATTTTCAATAGTGATGCCATTGGAGTTTTTAAAATACTGCTTACTCCTCCAGATGAAGTCCTTTGAAATAAATTTTAAAAGCTGTAGTGCCATGGCTTGTGTGCAAATAGTGAAATGTTTATTACATTTTAAGTAGCAATTTAGTGCAAAAGATGTGGTGTAACACCATCTCTCTCTTCGACTGAAGAGTCAAAGTATCTTTTCCATAGATAATGCAGAAGCTATAGCATTCATTTCTATCTCTTACGTCTGTGAAGAAAGTCTCCAAATATAAACATAAGCAATGCTCTGCTTATCTTTCATTTTTCTGGATTTTCTGAACACATAAATCTGCAGGAATGGTTGGTCTCTTTTAGTCATTTAAATGAAGTGATGAATGCTGAAAATGTAAGTGTGGATGATAGCTATGTGGTTGCTGATCAAAGCAACTAGAGAGAGTGCAAGTAGTATAATGACTCTGATGTCCCCAGGAGCCCTAGGCTTAATCATACAAGATAATTGTGCTTTGAACACATGTAAGCTACCCCTGTGTTGTCCATTTTTACTTTTTCTTCAGATACACCTAGTAATTCATTAAAAAGATAAGCAACTGTCTAGATTTCATGATCTTGGAGGTCCTTTCAAATCCTGTGTCCCTAATTTTTGTATTTCTCTCCAGTATTATTTTTTCTTCTTTTTCTCCTTTTGCTAGAAATGCAAGTGGAATGGAGATTTCCTCCTCCTCTCCCCTTTCCCCCTCCCCTCCATGTTAAGTAACTGTGGTTCTTTGGTTATTTGTAGGATTTTGGGAGTTTTGAGGCAGAGATGTGCTTGCAGCGTGTTATGCTAAACAAAGAAGGAACTCCTCTTCAGTTTTTCACCCATTATAAAACATTCATTAGCTACATAAAGGAATTTAAACACAATAAAAGTGTCAATTTTAGCTTTGTCCCTTGGGATTTTGAAGAAACAGTCTCTGAACTATGTCAGATTTTAAAATTTGAAAATGCATTGTCATTATCAAAGATGAGCTAAAAATCAAATAAAATATGGTATTCACAATAGTCATTATGGTGCATCCTAATACATGTTCTCCAGTGAAATCACACTTCCATGGTATACTTTTAGAGGCTTGGTAGAGGCCAATGTCCTGCTACGTGAGGTGTTTCAAAGTTTTTTGCTTTCAGCAAAAGCAGTTGACTCCTTGCCAAAGCTGTAAGTGCACCTAGTGTGATAGTGACACAGGTGTAACCGAGGTATGTTGTCACTTGTGCCACTGGAGAATTCATGCTCTATAGTTGGACCTGAAAAATCTCTTAAGTCAGTCATAGGTGAGGCTTAAAATCTGTACAGATACTTTGTGCTTACAAAACCACAGCATGAAACAGCCAGTGCAACCTGGTATTTCCGCAGCTTGCCTGCTTTCTGCTACAGCTAAGTCCCCTTGGACAGTGAGCAGTGGAACCACCCATTAGTGGGTCTCTCTTCCTTTCCTTGCCCAGATCCCCAGGGTGGTAGTACTCAGTAGGGCGCAGTGATTTTGTGTCTAATGACAGTCTAATTGTGTTAGTCCACTCACACCTTGGGGCTTGGAAGGACAATAATCATCTACTTATTCTGCTGAGATGTTTTTACAGTGGTGTAATAGGTCATGTTCACACTTTCAGCTATGCAATCGAAAATAAAATGTTTAGTCATCTAGCACATCACTTGGAGTTGCAGCTGATGGCCATGATAAAAAGTTTTATTTACAGTGAGTTCCAGATGAGTACTGTAAAATAATGAAAATTAAGGCAGCTTTTTATGGAGATACATCAAGTATATTTATGGTCAACATCTGAATTTCAAAACAGTGAATGACATACTATTTCATTTTAGGTAAAATAATAATAGTCCACCTAAAAGTTTTCAAATATTTATTTTAGATTTTCAAAAAATACACATGACCTTAAAAATAATAGTAAAAACCTCAACAAACTATTTTTCAGAAAAATCAACACTGTGTGTTTCTATCAATAATAAGTATAGGAGTTAATGCAGGATTTTCTGGTGTTTTTTGTGACTTTGACGTTAGAAAAGTAGAAAACAACATTAATTTTTGATACAATTCCTTTTTTTTTTTTTTTTTTAAGCCAAATTTATCCCTAATTGAATAGTGCTTGCTTCTTGGATGCATCCTCAATTTACATTTTCAGAAAGAAAAACAAAGCTAGTTTTTAATGTGGGAGCAGGTTGGAATAGACATTCACATTTTCTTCCCTGTCCAGAGCTACAGCTGCTGTGATTATTGTGACCTGGGTATCAGCTGTTGTCCTTTTCCTGAGTTATGACAAGATAGTGATAGTGCTTGGGATTTTTATTTTCCTTAACAAAGATTTCCTGCCTTGCCCAGTGTTCTGGGGACTTTGAACTAATGGCCTGTCAATCATCCCAGACATACCTTGCTTAACTGTTGTTTGATTTACAATGCAAAATTGAATCTAATCTCAAACTAACTTATTTCTGGCCACTGCAAAAAACAGTGAAAAATTACTGGCTCGATCTCCTTTCCTTATACTTAATTTTCTGAGAAGTGAATTTATCTTATGAGTCTCTTGGGGAATGTCTTTGGAGTGTTATTCTCTTCTCCCAAGTAACTAGCAATAGGATGAGAGGAAATGGCCTCAGGTTCCACCATAGGAGGTTTAGATTGGGTATTAGGAAAAATTTCTTTACTGAAAGAATTGGAGCATTGGAATAGGCTGCCCAGGGAGGTGGTATAGTCAATACTCCTGGAGATGTTACCAAAACATGTGGATGCCACTTTTGGACGTGTTTTGGTGGACATGATGGTGTTCAATTGATGGTTGGACTCAGTGGTCCTAGAGGTCTTTTCCAACCAAAATGATTCTGTCATTCTTGCAATTTTATTTAACACTTTAAGTGATTATGAAAGTGGCACTAATGTAACACTTTGGTGCCCCTTTAGCAGCAGAAATAGTCTTTCAATTTGCTGGAAGCAAAGCATGATTATATGGTGTTGCTGGAGGCTTTCCAGCTACTGGGTGAATTCAGTAGGCTTAGCCTATTGAGGTAGATGGTGGTACAGTGTCAGTTAAACTGAGTTGTAACTCCGTGAGCTTTGGAAATACTTGTTGCACTAATCACAGAATGTTAGGGCCTGGAAGGGACCTCAAAAGATTATCTAGTCCAGCCACCTTGCCAGAGCAGGATCACGTATACCAGATCACACAGGAACACATCCAGGCAGGTTCTGAGTATTTCCAGAGAGGAGACTCCACAACCACCCTGGGCAGCCTGTTCCAGTGTTCCGTCACCCTCACATTGAAAAAACTTTTCCTCATGTTTACATGGAACTTTCTGTGCCTCAACTTCCACCCATTGCCCCTTGTCCAAGCTTCCAGAGCTTAATGATTCTTAAGAAAGTGGAAATTTAGGACTTAGAGAAGGAGTAAATGTACAGAGACACCAGGCTGTATGAGCGCTGGCAACTTAGACATCCGTTTTCCCCACATATGCATGCTGTGTTGGTCAGTGACCCAGGTTGCTGGTGGTATGAAATGAGCAGAGACTCTTTTAACATTCCATCAGCACTATAATTAGGAAGGAAAATTAAAATATTTTAAATATTACTAAAAATAATCTTAAGCACACAGTGTTGTTATTTTAAATTCTGATAGTTTTCTTAAAACTAGACTGTTAGAAACAGCTGCTAGATGTATCCTTAAATAGGTAGTTTCTTGATGTTTGGTGCACCTAGCTCCCACCTCCTTCCTCAAATGTCTGCAAGAAGCAGCCTGTCACAGATCTGTCACAGATCCCAGACAGAATATTGCTGACTATTCAAAACTGAATATGGAACTTCAGGTAAGTGTGATTTGAAGTGGCAGGATTACATTTGGGAAAAATAAAAGGGGTTCTTTTTTGGTAGGTTTTTTTCATGGCAGCTGTATGAAACTGCTCAGAAGTGTGGACTATTCAAAGTAGTCCCAGCAGAGATGGATTATTGGAAAAATGCAAGTGAGGTGGGCAAAGCTGCCTAATAGATTGCAAAACCATATGATAAATTACAGTGATCACATGCATATGGCCCCCATATAAGTAACATATATTTGTGCACAGAGATTTATCCTCCCCACCACCTTTTTTTGTAGTAAAATTCAGAGCAGTGAATTAGGAACAATACAATCAGATATAAAAGGATTTAGAACTATTGAGGTGACTGGGCCAACAGCTGGCAAATGCAGCTCACTGTGGAAAAATGTAAAATAATTAGTCTGGGAGCAAGAAACCAAAGGAAACACAGCGTGTGCTGCAATGGAACAATCATTCAGCACACTGACTAGGAAAAGGATTTGAAGGTTATTGTGGAAAAATCATTGAAACCATGAGGGTTGTGCACAGCTGCAAGAAAGTAAGTTACTAAGTTGTATCAGAGGGATAAAATACAAAATAAGAGGCGATACGGTTTCAGGAGTGTTGGGGTCCATCTGGAATACTGTATATAGTGTTGGTCACCATGCCACACAAGGAAGATATTGTCTGGGAAAGAGTAAAAAAAATGGTAGAAATGATAAATATTTTATGTGCAAAGATTAGAGAAGTTGATCCAGTAAAACAGATACATAAATCCTTTTCTCTGTACAAGACTAAAAATTATGAATAATCTTAAAAATAGGGAAATAGAAATGGACAACTTAGTACTGCATAGAAGGAGTGATAAGGATCTGGAATAAATTATTTCAGAAAGTCTGTCGGTGTACAGACTATACATAAATTCTGTAGACTTTGTGAAGAGAATTACAGGGAATGACAAACAGTAATAAATCTGTGACTGAGTTTTTAAATTTGAAGGCAGACACATTAAGCTGTTTTCCTTTCCCTCCCCTCTTAAGGGTTCACAACTTGGATGACCATAGTTTGCAGATTTATTACAGCTTGTAACTGGAAGGGAGCAGGGGGGCACAGAGTTTGTGTCTATGAATTATGCTTCTGTGTCTGCTAAGACTTTTTAAGTGCATCGATGAGCACCCAAGTTCTTCATGCTCTATATTAGGAATAACACGTTCATTCTGTTTGTGCTTTCCTGTATTTTAAAGGCCTGCAACTAGAAGTAAAAGCTAACTGTGTGGTACCTCTGTAATGCCACTTCAGGATAATGATGCACTTACACAGTATGCTACAGGTTTGGAAATGTGTTTTAGAGCATTTGCTCTGTTGTCAACTTTGGTTCTTCCATTAAAAAAATTGTGAGAGAAATCCAAGCATATTAAGGAATATGGCATTCCAAGTTATGTAAGTGGTGAAATTACAGTTAAGGTGAGAAAATATGCTAAAGCAATTAAACTATTTTAAGTTAAAAAACTCCCTTTTGTTCAGGATTCATCACTTGGATGGGATACTTAGCTCTTACTTTTCTCTTCTGCCTGGCTAGCTATTACAGGAGCAGTAAGAAGACATGTGAATAATGTAAAGGATAGCTCCATGGACTTCAGTTTTATGGAGAAAATTACTCCACAGCTTAGCTATCTGCTTCTTTAGATCTTAAAACCAATGTGGTGGGTCACTGGATTGATATTTGAGAAAGCAACGTCAGACTTGGTGCAAATTGCTAACTTCTCCTGGGAACCTTTTCTGCTCTGAAAATTTTGAAATCCAGCTGCTTCTTTGTTGTCACATGACTGTGGCAGTGAGGACACTTATGCTGTAGTCTTCGTGATCAATGTGCTGGGGCTGTTTATCTCTCAAGACTTCTGTCGAGGTACACAACAGAGCCCAGCACTCAAGATTTGATTTTGTAATCTAATTTTTGGGTAGATACTCGTGAGACTGGAATAGACTACCTCCAAGGCAGGCAGCCAAATTCCATATACATTACCAAGGAAGTGGAGGAGCTCAGAAGGTGAGCTACATAGCTGAGGAGCTTTGTAAACAGCAGAATGAAACCAGTGTGAACAGCAGTTGCGCTTCTACTCTTAATGAATGATTTTTTAGTGCAAGTTGGAAGGTAGCATCCCATTAAAAGAACTCACTGAGTGTTGGATAGTGTCATACTTCTGTGAAAGGCAGCTGACCCTTTCTTCTCAGCTCTCACTAACTTCCATGCTGCCAAAGAGCTGGCCATACACATGCTGCTGATATGTAGCAGTATGTGTGTACATGTTAGAGAAGAGATCTTGTGGGGTCACCAAGCTGTTTAGTCTCACAGGTCTGTATAAGTCCTGCCATGTGTCAGCAAAAATCTGTCTGGTTGCTGCTCTGATTGCTGGTGTGTGACAGTGCCTCATCACACATCTCAGCTGGAATGGAATAGCACAGGCACACGCAGATTTGCTTTTGACAGGGCAGACTTAGGTGGCTTCTGGCAGCATGCAGAAACAACTTGAAGGACTTCAGAATTAAGTAGCAACCTTGCTATCAGCTACAAAAAGGCTTCTACTTCAGCTCTTCTCGTAGAGCATGATTTCTAGACATACTTATTACTTTCAGTTTTATTTCCCTTTCCATTTCCATCATCCGTGTCACTAATGAAAATATTAATTAGAATAGGGTTTAGGGCACTTATGAAATGGCTCCTAAACTGCCAGGTTACTCCTCAGAGACAACGCAAATATAGCCTTTCTGTGCTTAATACTGACACAAATTTCGTATGTGTCTGAAGAAAGTTCTTTGTGATGTTTTCATCTGTATCATAAAAAATGTGTCACTTTTGCAGTAAAAAGCTGATTTTCTGACTCTCTCGTAGGCTAAGCAGTTTGTTCCCAGTGTTGCCATGTTAGAAACCTGCTTTTAGTCATCTGACCACAAACCACCAGAAGATTAGTTTGTTGATGAGAAAAACTTGGTGCTCCATATTGCTGGTCTTGGCAACCAGATTGTATTTACAGTAGCTTCATACATACAAGTGATTTTAGGATGAGGGTATATGAATCAAATTCTTATTACATTTTTTTTTCCTCCCAGTTTTTTACACTAGGAACTTTTACACTCTGGATTTCTAAATACAGCTTTGACTGTTTCTGGGGGGTTTTGGTGGGGGGGGGGGGTCATTGTGTGGCTGTTGTTGTTTTTGTTTTAAAACCAAGTAAACAACAACAAAAGACCCCAGAAAATTCAAGCATTTCGAGGAGACAAAGATATTTGTACACACATCTCCTCTGCCTTCTATGTGCTTGCAAATGGGTCCTTGCTTTTGACAAGCTTGATGACCAAGAGGAAGCAAGCTCTGCCTCTTCCCTACTTAGTTCTGAGGAATAACTATCCTAAAGGTTATTTGGCACTACTCTAGCTACACTTAAAAACATCTCTGGCCAACAATTTCTCACATGAAGACTTGAGCCCTTCTGGGAGTATATTATTCTGTTCATGCTGTTGCAGGCACAATGCCAAATTAGAACTGCTCCTTTAGATATCATTACCCTGGTGAGTGTGTCCTGATACTCCACAGTGTAGTTAAAGCCTTGCAGGACTTTGCCATAAAGTAGTACTGTGTGAGAGATTCATGCTACCTTATTCATCTACATTTATATGCCTTTAGATACCTGAGAAACCTGGTCTTTAAATCACTCTGGAATCAGTGAGAAGAAGCAGCCTCCTGATGTATTCTCTTATTAACGTCCCTCACAATTAATGTTTGAATTCCAGATCTAACCCAAAGATGTCTTTTTAAATGTTAATGATTAAGTAAAAGAAAACCTGTTTTTCAACCATATTGCTTTTGACCCACTTTGGATAATACCACTTCAGATTGTTTCTAAGAACTGGAGAAGAGTGGCATACATAATTGTTAGACTCAGGTCTGAAGAGCTTCAGATGTTACCTTAAAAACAGTTTGGGAATCATAAAACTTCTCTAGCTGGATCAATGAGATCAATGAAGTGTGAGAAAATGTATCAGTTTTGAGTAAAGTCATGTATAGTTTGAAATGTGCAGCTGCAGTTTTGCAAAAAAACAAACTGTATAGCAAGCACAATGCTTTATTCAGCTTGAAGTTAAAGCATTTTTTTCCTAGCTATCAATTTACAGCTTAAGATAATGGATTTTGGCAGTGTGCAGAGCTATTAAATAATGTATATTAAAATGGACAAGAAAGAACTTAAGAGGTGGCCTGTAAAAGAGAATTTTTAAAGGACTGGTTAGTGGAATAAAGAAATAGCGTTTTCTCCTATAAGTAAGGCTTTATGTCCCTTGATAGGTCATTAATGAAAAAGATTGTGGTGATATCATCCTATTATTTAGTACAGTTTGTGAAGTGATATGGAAACTACACTTAATGGAGTTTTTTTCACCTCTACTGTGAGACTGAAGAACTTAAGTGTGTTAAAACATCTATCCTGGAGGGAGAAATAATCAACTATATTTAAGTTTGCCTCAGTCACAAAACTAGCATATAATTTGACACGAACTTGACATGTCCCAGGGTCTATTATCCATTGTGCAGTTCTTCACAATAGGCAATAGATGTGTGAAACTCCATGCCAAAAGTCACTAAAGTCAATAGAAGTTTGCATGGACTCAAGGAGATGTTTAGTAAGTGCCAGAAAGTGATATAACCAAGTGTTGTTAAATACATAGAAACCACATTCAGCTCAGAATGTCCCTGAGCTCAAAATAGGTTAATACTAAGAGAATATTTTTATTCTTTTCTAACCATTTACTTATGGCCAATGCTTGAGCTGATGCAGACCCACTGCTTTTGGATTTTATCTACAATGTCTGACTCATTCAGATACTCAAACCTTGCAGACACAGGCCATAAGGAAGAAGAATGAGGTGGACATCTTCTGTTCTTCTAAGACCATCTTTGACTACAGGAAGACATTTATATGCTTTCTAGATACAGAAGATACAGCTAGGCATATGTAGTATCCAGCTCTGGAATCTTACAGTATATATGTGCATTTTTTTGTTTTTCTGAACAGAAGTGCTTTTGAAGTCTGTATGTCTACTAACAGATCACAAAATTGAAATATCCTGACTGGCAAGTCAAGGCTACAAGCACTACGGGGCCTTGGACAAAGGGATGCTAAGGCACTTTTTCTGCAGTTAAAAGCAGGATATTTGGAAACTACTTTACTATTTTATAATAGAATAAGCTTCATCATCATATATATCTTCCAAAGATTTCCTCATTTGAAAAATATAAATATTACTGAGTTTGCCAAGTGACTTCTGTTTGGGCTGACTTCTCTTTCCACTCTTTTACATGAGCAGTAAAAATACTAAGACCCAATGGCATTGAAGCTAGCTATGGAGTTTATGCAACCCTATACACCTTAATTGCAGTAAGGTACCATGTTCTTCACTGACGATGCTCCCCAGAGGTCACCTGCCTTGAATGCAAGTGATGGGAAGGAGTTTGAGCTAGAGTGACCCCATGCTCTAGGTGCAGTGGAGACCCAAGAAATGTGCATTTCTCTTTCATTGTCTTTCAAAATGAACAAGGTGTTTCATAAGCACAGTGTAATTAGTTTCTACTCATCTCATTACTGGCCTCAGTGATCCAGAATAAATCTGGGTTTTGTGGATGATGCTGAGTACTAGCTAGAAATCAAATCATCCCTTTGTGTTTTCAGATCATTAAATTATTCTGGTGGCTAGTGAATCTTCTCCAGCAGAGAAAAAATGACTTGGTTTTAGTTACTTTTTTTTGTAGTTCCTCTTTGTCAGGCATGCTTGGCGTTATGATGTCCTAGTAATTATTTTTTATTAAGAGAAGAGAGGTTGAACAAATACAGCATTAATTTGACTTGATCTGGATTTTATACAAGTTCATCCTTTAATTAAATGCTGTAGTCAAACTATTTCATAGAAGTCTGAGATAAAGATAATCTTAAAAACTTTGAAGAGGAGGAAAAGAGAGAGTTGCATCAGATGGAGTTCTGGACCTCCCAAAGAAATGTAATGTTTGTGCTAATAGCACAGTCTGCTTCCAAGAATATGGCAGCTTTGATAAATGAAGCAACACCGATAACCACAGAGGCCTTGAAAAAGAAAATCAGCAGATGCTTGATGACCTGCTTAAATGGTACTACAACCTCTGCAAAAGCCCTTTAAGGTGCAGCCAGGATGACTGCAAACAACTTTATCTCTTGTGCAGAGGAATGTAGCACGGAGAAATGGATGACCTACCAGGTACAGGTTTCTGCTAGATTCAGATGCTGCAGAGAAGAAATTGTAGTGCTGTGCTGTGACCTTGCAGTCCCACTGAAGGTGCAGCTGTGATGGGCTTTGAAGGGAGGATTGAGAAAACATACTTGAACTTTCATTATAGAAGGAAAGATCAAAATTAGGGAATGGAATTTATAAACACTAGTAAAAGATGAAGGGTCATTACAACTCTGCTGTAATCAAGAATACACTGATTTTTGCACTCTGTAATGGCTCCAATTAAAATAAATATTTGTCAGTGTTACCTTATTCACAGTGTTTCATACTGAATTCTTTTCAACTTCCAGGATAACTGTTATTGAAACTATGGAATGTAAAACAATTTTTTAAATTTCTCTGATGCAAATCTAATATCCTGAACAATCATCACCTTGATGCCCAGTGTAGAGGTAGTAAGACATTTTCACTTTGATAAAAAAGCGTTTGTATAAATGTAATGAATTTAATAAATTCAAGCCTTTGTTACTTTCTGGTGCCCTTAACGTTGTCTCATCTGTTCAGTTTTCTGTTTTTTTTTTTTTCTGATAGAGGCTGTCAAAAACTGATTTTAAAAGCTCTGATGTACACAGCAATATACTGGACCTTTTAAGATAATTCTTTAAAATTTTTAGTGTGCTGTGTTTTGCAATCTATTGAAAACAAAATTTTACACAAATCTTTGATAAAATAATGTGTGCTTAGTGCAATGTAAATACATTGATTTGAGTAAACAGAATTCTAAATTTTGGAATTCTTGTTTCAAGTATTTAGAATTTATTGTAAATGTTTTCATTTTAGAAGAGAATGTTGATGAAATTATTTAATTAGTAAATGGGAATACCAGGATTTAGATAAAACTTCCACTGTGATTTCTGGTTTTCAGAACAAGCAGCACAGCAGAACTGTCCTAGTCTTTCCTTGTGTGAGGTCAGATTGCTTTCACGGAAAAAAATCCGCATAGGTAGAAAGTTTAAAAAAATAAGCAAGTCTCTGAAAAATATGTCTGGTCATTGGAAAATAGAGTGTGTTTTAAGACATGCAGGTTTTACACATAACATTGTCATAAGATCAGTGACTCCTACAGAAAACAAATCATTTGTTTAGAAGTTAGGTCAGCAGCTTTATGGAGAAATAAATATAATTTTACAACTTCATTACAGTATAAACATTTCTTGTGGTTGCAATGACTTTGTTGTTATTGTTGTATTAATCTTACAGGACATATGGGTGTTTGTTTTAATACCTCCTGGGACCTGCTAAATCCTCTGACCATAACTCTGCCCACTCTTCTAAAGAGTTTAAGTTGTTAGCCATTTTTTGTCTATGTGGCTAAACCTTTAATAAATAAAAAAAAAGAAAAAGAAAAAATAAAGAAAGGAAAGCTTCAAGGAGATTCTGTTTTCTTCCTTTTACATGTTGTTATTCTCTGATTAATTTACCACTGTGAAAGTTTTATCTAATAGTGTTAGTTCACTGTATTTAAAAGTGAAGAATTTCACACTTCCCAGATGCTGTTGAATGCTTTGGGAGGGTTGTTGGTGATAGTCTTTTCTATGGCAACCTAATCAGTTAACTCCCCATCACTTATGGCACCTTTTTAAGTACCAGGCTCTCTGAGAACTGAGAAAAGGTCTTAGTGTAGCATAGGGTAATAGTAGGGTTTAAAATCTGATTTTTATTTTTTTTTTTTTAAAGAGTGAATATTCTTTTACACCATCTACATATCTGTAACTCAGAAAGTTTTGTTACAAAATTTTTGTGTATTTGTTGTTAAAGGAATAATACTTTTTGAGTATTGCCTACTATATGGGCTCTTTGTTTTGTACAGTTTTGAGCTTTGGGATTTTTTTTCAGAATATTTATAAGGAAACGTTTGTGTAGTAGCATGCCCTCTTATATTTTAGTGTGGTTTGGGCTTTTTAATTAAAAAAAAGAACAAACCACAAGGAACCAAAACTGAAAGCCAACAAACCACAACCTGTAAAATCCCTAATTCCCTTACCAGTAAATGCTTTTATGTAGCTTTGCTGTGTAAAGCCATCCTACCAGTGTACACTGATTTGCAATACTGTTAAATATATGCGGGCATTAAAACTAAAGTCTTAAAGCAACACCTTGTAGATCTTGTAACCAAGGAGTTCTTACTTTCCAGGAAGAGTAAATTCAGGGCTCCAGTCTCAGCTGAGCACCAGCCAGCAGAACTTTCTTCCAAGATTCACCACATTTTTAGTTATCTGACTTTTCTTTGTCAAAGCCTTCAAAATGGGAGGCACTATAATTTGGATACATTCACAATGGCTACAAGTTTTTTCTAAAGTATTTGCAAGCTGATTAAATAGAAGCACACATGTACAGCGACTGCTGACAGCTAGCATATATGATCCTTGCATATTTAAGACTGTATTCTCTTTTTTCATTCTCTGACAGTGTTTTTAAGTTTTACATAGGCATCTGGTTTGGTTTGACTTGTATTTGCTCTTCTGTACAGAACCATAGCTCTTAGTCCAGGAAGATGAAATCACAGAGTATTTCTGCTTTTGAGTTTCTTGATCTTGGTACAGATGGAATTCCTAAGTTCTGCCACTGTTCCGTTGGCTTTGACTAGTGCTCTGTTAGCCTGGTCGGCAACCACATCACAGGGTGTATTTCTTGTAATTCAAACCCAGCTGTGATGAAAATTCCCTGGCAGGGCAAGTCCAAAGTACCCAGGTTAAAAATTAATGGGATTTGCATTTCAATGCTTGATTATATTTGTCATGTGGCATGTTTCAGCCAGGGATAAGGAAATCTAAGGCTGATCTTCATATACTTTTATGGAAGACGCTCTTCATTCAGTCACCTTTGAAAACACATTGGATGTGCAAGCATGTCAACAATAATTCTTAAACAAGACTGGTATTCTGAAATGTGTTTCAAAAACATGTGTGACAATCTCTGACAAGGCAGAGGCAGGGTTTTTTGCAGGATGTTTGCCTTGAAGCACATATGTTGTCTCTGAAATGCCATGCCAGGGTAATGCCTTTTCAGGAATGCTTTTGGCACCCTATTGCAAACATAGGGTATACAGCACTATTGTTAAGTGTATGTAACCATTGACAGAGGGATTTTGAGGTTGATTTTTAAAAGCTTGTAAGACCAATTCTGGTACATTTTAGGTGTTCTCTTTTTTTTTTTTTTTTTAACTTTCCTCCTACCATTATCACTAAATTCTGTATCTTGAATCCCGTTCCATTGTATTTTCCAATTCTTGGTCAGCCCTTGAACATATTGTGGTATCCATCTTCTTTCTAGTCTCTTTTATTCATACACAAACATTGAATATATTTAAATTGTGCAACCATTAAGTGCTAGCATAATGCATCTGTTTAATTACAAAAATAAAGAAATCATGGAAATGTCACCGCTTTGAGTTTTTGTTGTGAAACTCTTGACTGTCAAATCTTCTGACATGTGACTACATCAAACTTAGCTCCTTTATTCTCAGCGTTTCATCTCTTTCATTTTCTTTTGAAATTACGCTGCTTACTTTACCAACTGAAAACTTGTCACCCCTTTTTGTCATCTTCTCCCAGTCTTCATTCTGGACATATTTTCTCTTAGGTTCTTGTGCTTAGGTCAGTCTACTACATCTACCACTAAACAGTTATTTTCTCCTTTAATTTTTTACTTAAAAGCAGAATTCGTTTGTCTTCTGTTTCAGACTAAAAACTGGTCTAGAATTCAACACCTACCATTAAAGCTGCTAACTTTTTCCCTGTCTGTATGGTTGTTACAAGGCCAAGCACTATGGAGTGAAAAGTTTTTAAAGCTGTAAAGCATCAGGTGCATATATAGCTCTGTACAGTTGGACTGCAAGAATTCACAATTTGAAGTTGCACTTCTCAAAGAAGTTGCATTTCTCAAACTCAGATATATATATATAGTCCCATTTTGAAGGACATGCAGTTAAACTGAACTGCCATGTAATAAATGGACTATCTTCTAATGTAGTTCAGATCAGATCAAGTACAGCTACTATGTGTTACTCAAGCAAAATGAGAAGCTATTTGAAAAGGACATACGGTCCCCTCCTGCAGCACAAGCTCACTTGAGAAGTCCTAAGGATCTGCAAGCCCAGGGTAAGCAAAAAGTTGGGATGACTTAGAGGCTCTCCCAGCTTCTCCTGAGGTGTGGCAAGAGACAGACACTCCATGCATCATTTAAATTGAGAAGGAGGAGCAAAAATAAAGATACTATAGCATTTTAGAAGTAAATAATTAAGCACCAGGTGTGGTTTATACATTTGCATACAGCATCTTTCAAATATATCTATCTCTTCCTACCTTTAAGGATTTCATGTCTTCACATTATAACTGCACTTTATTGTGCATGATTGACTGAAAAAAGATCAGTGACAAGTAGGTACAGCACATTTTTCACTTAAGTCCACTGACTGTCAAGTACAGTAGCAGTGTGATGAGCTTTCCCAGGAAGCTGCATGAACATGTTTTCTGGGTGTGTTGCCTTTGAGGTGTCTATGTGGTCCCCCTGCCATTCTGTATGTGTTTAGGGCTTCTGCACCAGCATGTTCAAGTGGCGTGTCAGCCTCAGCAGGGGAATGTGTAAGCAGGGCGGTGTGATAACTTGCAAGTTGAGGTGTAAATGTATGGTTTGTTAAATGAACTGGTTCTCTGGCTTGTTAGAGCTTGGGCACCTTATCTGCCTTTGTTACATTCTGTTGGTGCAAATGTGCTAGTTTCTGTATTCTTTTTAAGTTTATGTTTAAAACCAAACTCTGCTAAGGATGAAATTTCTAGAACTGAATATTGAAACTAAACAAAACAAAACACCCCAAAAAACCACCAAAACCCAAACAAACCCCAAAACTTATAAACTGAGACAGTTTTCTGTGTTATCCTTATATGTGGGTTAATTCTGAGTTTGGTATGTGTTCTAATAACAGTGGAAGACCTTCTCTGAGTGTAGCAATTTAGTCTGAACTTAGTGAAATGCAAAGAGTGAGAGAGAAAAATGAAAAAATGTCAGGAGTTTAGATCCAAATAAACTGTTCAGCTGCTGCTTCCAATGTAACCGTCACTAATTAGTACTAGCATAGCAGAATTTTCCAGGCAGCTATTTGGAAGAAGGAAGGGGAGTGGCACCTGTTAGTGCATAGAAAGGGCTTCATCTAATTTTGGAGTATTTATATTCAGCAGTGTTAAGAGTAGCCAGACATAAGGCTCTTGCATTCTCATTCTCCGTATGTCCTCCTTTTAGCAGTCTGTTCTCTGTCTCGGAAGTAGCTCCTGAGAAAGTATTTTAATCTTTTGTCTGTTTCATATGTAAAGATTTTAGAAATGTAGTCGTAGTTTCACATTGCTAAGCAGTCATTCAAATACCTAAAACTTATTTCCAAACAGGTTGGTTTGGTTTTGTTGTTTTGTTTTGGTTTTGGTTTTTTGGGGGGGTGGTTCTTTCTTGAGTTACTTTATGTCCAGGCTTGCAGTTTGATCTCCAAAGACAGAAAATAAAATGTTTAGAAAAGTGATACAGATAACTTACTTTGTAAGGACATTTTCATATCTGATCTTAAGTCTTTAACTTGTTGTTGATCAAGACTCGTGTAAATACATGGCTCATTATTGTGAAAGCACAAACTACAAGCTTTCTTAAATATTGCAGTCTTGAACTATCTTTATGTCATGTGTTTCTGTCAGATGGATTTCTTGTCAAAACATTTTTTCATCTATCAATTGTTGCATCATGTGAAACTTTCAAACTTGAGCTCCAAGTGTTACCTCTCCTCTGTGCATTCATGCTGGGTATGTTAAAATGTGCAGCAGGGTTTGAAGTTAAGTTACGTTTTCTGTTACTTAGATCATTTCAAATTGGATTGAGTTGAAATTGGGATACAATAATGACACAAGTTAACTGCAAACTTTTCATCAGTCTTACAGAAATTTGATACAGAGTTGCTAAATCCATCTGTAGATCTAGTGTGAATTAATGGATATAAACCTAAGGCTCCGAGAGAGCCTGCTGGCACCAACTGGATTTTAATTACATCCCACATACTGGTTTAGTTATCCTTATAGCAGGTAAAATGAGTGGTGCAACTTAACACTTCCAGATCAGGGAAGGCAAAAACAGCATTTATACTCTTTTCAGAAGAGGGGAAAAAATAATTTATAGATTTTTTTCTTTCCCCCCACAAAGGAAAGTTGAAGAAGGAATATTGATAATGGAGGAGAGAAAGGCAATGAATGGATATGAAGAAGCAAAATAAGTAGATTATGTGGAAGGGAGTGAAGAAAGAAGAAATATGTTAGGAAAAATCAACTGAAAAAGTAGACTGTTTTAGAAAGAGAAAAAGTTTAGATGGAAAATGTGAAAGATGCAGACACATCAGAACACCAAATTCTGTGCAAAGGGGGAAGAAGTAAAATGAACAAAAGTGAAGGTCGTAATTTCAAATTTAAGGGGAAAGAGGCATATATGCTTATTTGAAGTAATCTCTGAGTTTTATACACAACTACTTACATTTTGAATGGGTTTAGAATTTGCTTAGCAGTGTTACAAAAATCACAGGTGAGGGTTATTTGGGTTTTATTTATGTAAAACGTTTTTATTTAGTGCATTTTATTAAGTTTAGTGATGCAGTATATAGATTTACTTGACTTATGCTTGCTATTTTTCATACCAAAAAAATTGCTTGATTTATTGAGCATTGAATTCTGTATTAGCATCCTAAATTAAGGAATTGTTAAACGGATTCAGTACATCAGTCTGAAAATTAATCATATGAAATGCTGTCACTCTTAGGCATTTCTCAGTGCAGGATGCCAAGAAGGAAACCGTAGTCTTCAGTAATGCTTATAGATGACAATGACTGGTCAGCTGCTGATCCCTTGCCATGTCTGCCACAGAGGAAAACACTTGCATCTTCCTAGAGCCTTTTTTATGTCATTCAATTCTAATTTGCCATCAACTATCATAGCTTTACCGTGGACATTCTCAAATTGTTAGTGAAGGCTTGGCATAGAACAACAAAGGTAACTAAATTCCAAGTTAAAGCTGAAACTCCATTCTTAAGTCACTCTGCTGTGCAGGGCTGCTGTTCAGCATGTGGGAACACCCAGCGTTTGAAGTCCTGTCTGTACCCACACACAATAGAACAAGTTAAGGATGGAATTTCAGCCCAAGCCTTAACATCAATGCAGCCTAGCTCTATGTGGTTTGATTTCTTCTTATATGCCACTGTTAAAGACAAAAATAAGCTCAAGTCAATCTCAGTTATTTTAAATTATGCTTACAAGAATCTTGTACTAGTAATAGATTCTTCTCACCCATTGCATCTCAGTAAATTTGAATTTTTGTATCCTGCTTGCTTTGAGTATACACTGCTAGAAACTGCTGAGGTGTTAGATTACAGATACATTAATATCTGAAGTCCAGCCTTAAATACATAATTGTTCTCTACAGTGTACCTATCTTTATTTGAAACTCATTTTGTGGAATCGAATTAAAGAGGAAAACTCTGCCTTTTATCCTGTACTTGAATTTTTATGAGTAAAATGAGCTTTGACAGTGTTTCTAGAAATGTCAGGAATGTCAAACTTATTTTATCTCAATGACTCCTTGGATGACTCAGGAAAAAGTACTTGGAAAATATTCAGGACTTAATTGAAGTGGGAAGGATACTGAATTGTTTAGAGAGAGCTTGGTCCCATATACATGCTTTAGACAGGTATTTTAAAAGAAGGTCAATCTTAATTTGAAGTGATTCAATCAACTTTCTTCAAAACATAGTTTTTATTCAGTCTTTGGTAAAGTGTTTGGAATAGTGTTTAGAATAGTTATTTGATTATTTACCCCTTCTCAGAGCAAATGAGAGTTATGCTTCTAATCTCTTTTTTAAAAATCTACATCTCTCTACTTTTTCACTTGTATTTCCATCCTTTACCAACTGTCTTTGGGGTGGTCAGCATCTCTGCTGGCTGAAGACATGAAGAGGCTTATATAGGTGAAGGAGAGAGATACAGCTTTTAAAAGAGCATGTAAGCTGCTATTGTAGACTTGGCTGTATTTTACACTTACCCACATGACATGGCCTGAAACTGCTTCAGGATGCCCATGCCATCTTTTCTGAGACAGTAGTTCTGCTTTTGTTCAGGATTAGGGACTGTCCCGAACCATAGTTTCAGTTGGCCATTGGCAATATAGTAGTGCAGAAACAGCAATCAATCTGGTGGAAAGACTGATTATAGTTAAAGCAAAGAGTTTGGTAATTATGCTCCCTGAGACATTCTGAAATTATTGTTGTGATCTGAATAGTCATAGTAAAGTGTTATGCTCATGTTGTTGACCTAGGTTATGAGAGTGATTCTGTGTGATGAAAAGAAGAACTGAGGCAGTTTGAGGGGTGTAGTTGGCAGTGTGCCTAACAAAAGTACGGTGACCAAAATATGAGAAAGGCATTATTCAAAGCTTAATTAAATGCTGGCAGTATGTTTAAGGAAGAAATCAAGAAAAGTGAGAATAAGATCATTAGGACTTATCTTTAAAAGGCAAACATCCAGCTGCATTTAATTAACATTCTAGAAATAATTTTATAGATTGTTTTTGTCGAACACCTGAAGAGTCATCACTTTGTTGTGGTTGTTACAACTCGATGGTGAATTTCTAGCATTTGATGCCAAATGTAACAGATTCAAGTTCTTAATTTGTATTAAACTAATCTGAACAGTTTTATTGTTGGGTTTGGAAAATACTTTGAGAAGACCACAGAATCACAGAATGTTAGGGGTTGGAAGGGAACTCCAGAGATCAAGCCCAAGGATCACCTAGGGCCGGCCACACAGGAACACATCCAGGCAGGTTCTGAAAGTCTTCAGTGAAGGAGACTCCACAACCTTTTTGAGCAGCCTGTTCCAGTGCTTATTAACCATCACCAAGATCACAATTAAAGTCCTTTTGTCATCACAGTGTGGTATTTGATATGTGGCTTCTGGTGCCATCTCCCTTCACTCTGGACAGTAAAAAAAATCTGTATTCCTTACACACTTCCTGATCTGGCTGAAGTGTGTAACACCTCTGACAGCACCTTTCCTTCTCCAAGCTTCTACTCTGGTTACGGTTGCCCAGTTTTTCATTCTCTCATGCAATAACATTGTGCAAATGTGTTTTGAGGGAAGGGAGATAGCTGTTTCTTTTGTATCGCTCTGTCCCTCCATGCATATTCTGAACTCTCTGTCCAGACAGCTATAGATGTCCCGTAATTCCAGAACTGTCATTTTCACCATTTGTTATAAAAAGGACCATGTTTAATGGAGGTGATGTAGCTGTATGAACCTCCAGTGGAGAAGCGCAGGTTAGTCATCTTGATAATTTCCCCATAGGCACTGCCTGCTTTCTATTAAGTCCCCCTGATTCTGTGTCTTTGGGTTGAAAAAGTCCAGTTCACTCAGCCTCCAGATGTTCTTTAGTAAGAAGGATCTTTCAGATTATTTTTTGTTAGATTCTGTGCAGAATGCACAGTCACTTGGGGAAATTTAACCTTTATTCTAATAACTGTTGCGGAGGGTAAAACTTAATGGTTTTGAAATATTTTGATAGGCTTTTTATTTTGTTTGTGCATGTTTCTCTCACAGACCTTCACTGAGGTTTGCCTTGTATCCTTCATAAATTAAAAATAATGCAATATGAGATAATTGCAAACATTTTGCTTTCATGTTATAATTCTGCAGTCCGGAATCCTGCACAGTCTGTTGTGAGATTTTTTTGTTTAATATTAGCATACTTGGAGTATGGTGCTTGGTGTATGCTGCAGAGACTGGCACAGTAAAGGCTAAAATGTTGGGGGGGAAGCAGAAGTAAAGATACCAACCGTCTTTGCAATGATCTTTATTGGGTTTGTATAGCTGATATAAATTGGTTTACTGCCATTGCATTGCCTTGAATGTTCAATCTGAGGGCCATAGCTGTTCAGAAGTAGTAGTAAGCAGTTGCATGTGAGCAGTGGAGCTCTAGCATATCTTGTGCTGGTGTCCAGAGGGTTCGGGGTGCTTTCAGCAGGCACTGATCTCATAAAGTGACAAGGTACCAGGAATTTTGCAAAAGCTTTGAAAACAAGGTAGGAGGTGGCACAGATGATGCATTTCATCCTGTAAGGTTTGCTTATCTCATTTGTGCTAGCATCTGAAGCTGGCCTTTATAAGTGTTTCCAAGGCAAGTCAGTTTCCTGAAAAGAAGGGGGCTTGATGAGGCTGTAATCACACATTATTGTGATTCCAATGGAAATACATTCTTTTCCAAATACAAGGCACTGTTCAGAGTTGATATGTGAACTTGTACATGTCTATTTCAGTTTAAGTTGTGGATTGCTGAAATTCAATGCTTGATATCATTAACAAGTTTAGCTTTAGACAGAATTCAGGCAAATACTGCAAGATTTAAGAACTTGGTTTGAACATGTTGTAGGATTAGCTCTTTATTTCTTGTCTAAACTTTTTTATTTTATATTTGTGGAGAAAGATTGTCTTTTTTTGGTTTTTTGGGTTTTTTTTTAATTTGCCATCGGGCAAAATTGCTTATGTTGCTATGAGAAGGAGATGGTTTTAATAAGAATGCTGCATGTAAATACCCAGCAACTATGCACTGTTCATTTGATATCTACAACATTTGTTCAATCTTGTTAACCAAATCGTTAGAGTCACTTGTCCCACAAAGTTTTAAAAAGAGTGAAGTTTGCATTACATTTACTTTTAAATACTGGTCTGTTGTCATCTGGATGGAGAAAATGTGACTGCTCGCACTTGATTCTGAAATTATTCTAACTCAGCAGAGGAAACTGAATGAGCAGTCACTCATCCTGGAGGAATAGTAAAAACAGCAGTCCCCATCCTGGAGGAATAGCAAATTAAAACTAAAGGGTCAGAAATCTGATCACAGCCTTAAAGTGGTTCAGAGTCCCATTCCCTTCTTGCTTGCCCAGTCCCTGGATGCGTGCACACAAATACAGAGGTGCTTCATTACCTACTATGCTATTTGCATGTTCTTGATTGTCATAACAACCTCCTGTGCAACTGGGTACCTGTTACCTTGCATGTCTATAACCAGTGCTGATTTCAGCAAAAGCAAGTGAGGTGTTCCCACTGGTCTCCCCACTTCTCCATTCACATACTGTCTGCCCTTCTGTGTCCCACAGTTCATGCCATAAACACACTCAGCACAGCAGACCCTGTGTTTTAACATCAGTTGGTGACACTCTTGCAGCACCTGCATTTGGCCTGGGTGTAACCAGGAACTGCTTGCACTGCCCTTTCTCAGAAGTAATGCAAGCAGTCACAGAACCACAGAATTGTCAGTGTTGGAAGGGACCTCAAAGACCATCCAGTTCCAACTGCCATGGGCAGGGACACCTCACACTAGATCAGCTCCATAGGAACTAACCAGAAGCTGAAAACTGCTTAAGTGAATAATGGTCATTTGCTGGAAGATGTGGTGCAGCACCTTGGCAGGCCATGCTCTAGGCTGTATCCACACATCTACATCCCACACTGAGCAGTGCCGTGGGCACTGACCTAGCTGCACATCCATCTTGCTCTTTACTGACTTGTTCCAAGTATGTTCAAATTGGAATCTTGGTACTTAGCCTTGGATTTTCTTGCTTTTTCTTCACTTTCTCACATCTTTGATGAGTTCTAAAGTTCAGTGATGCCATTGGTCATAAAATTGTTCCATGATCAATGTTCAAATAACACACGATGTCTTCTGAATTTTAGGCTGTCTTGTTTTCCGTGTTGTCACTTTTATATTTTAAGATTTCAAAGATACGTGTTTCTGTTTCACTGTGTGTCCTCTCTTGCTGCCTGTAAATGCTGTTACTACTCATCAAAGTGTTGTCAGCTTGTAAGATTTCAATCATGACTCTCAATATATAAGAGAGAGGGAGATTTAAGTTTTTTGATTGCTTAACTAATTAAAGGTTTGGGTTTGGTGATGTAATTTCTGACACTTTTGTTTGCATTTCCATTGCTTTTCCCATTTTTCTAACTTCTCTGATAGGCCCGTATTTAAACTAAGACATTTTTATTCTCCTGTCTTAAGAGTTGCTCCACAACTTGGTAATTACTATTAGGAGTGGATCATTTGCACAGATGCCAAACACATTTCAACATTTGCTGAGACAGTCACTAACATGGCAAAATGCTGTTTCCTGATTGGTTGGGTTAGTTTTTTTCTTGAGTTAAGAAGCTGAATTTGGCTCAGCGAGAGTCCAACAAGAAACTGAACTGGCAAGTGGGGAGGTGCAGGACCATATGGCCAAGAGCAGGGGCATGGGAAGTAAGGGTAGCCTTTGGTGACAGCAAGCCGTTAATTTGGCTCAGCTGTGTTATTAAGACACTCTCTCAGTGAAGACAAAAAACACCTTGAATTGTCATTCATTAAGACCATGCCATTAATAGCTGTAATACTGAAGTGAATCAAGACAAGGTATAGGATTCTTTGTAATTTCAGAGTTGACCTGCAAACACAACCATCTTTCTGCATGGATTTTTTTTTTTCTGTTTCAGAAAGAAAATATCATTGATGTGGAAAGAGATGAAAGATTGTCTCTTCGGAAGCATCGCTTCATGCAATTTGCATCTTTGGAATACGAAGGAGAACATTACATGACACCAAGAGATTTCTTGTTTTCAGTGGTGTTTGATCAAGTTGAACGTAAGTTGTTTGCTCATCATTGTATCTGTGAAGGAAAATAAACATGCAGGTCCCCTTGAAGATATGATTTGCAGATCACTGGGACAAGATCCCTTATCTGAAATAATTCAGCAGAAGCCAGTGTATGAATTTTGTGCCTGAGGATTCTCACAGACCACCACCACCAGTGAAGTGAAGCTGATGATTTAGGAATCTGGTGGTTTGATGACATTACATCTCTGCACAATTTGTATGTCAGATGAGTATCCTCAATTGAGTAATTGAGTTCCTCAATTACTAACATGCTACAGAAAATAGTAGGACTGTGATATAATAGTGTTTATACCATTCTTGCCCCCATTATCTATCCACTTTACCAATAAGTACTCTGTAACCTTTTTTATTAGAAAAGGCAGTGATAGAAGTTAACTGGAATGAGTGTAGTGCAGCATTGAGGTCAGCTCTAGGTTCTGGTTTCAAATCTCTGGTTTATACAAAACCTAGTTAAGAACAAATCAAAACATGTTTTTCTGAGAGGAAGATAAGACCTGTGCACAAAGTACAGAGGTTATTGTCCTCTCCTGGTTTTTCTGGCCTCATTAACTCTCTTCTATTCCTTAAGTGTCTTTTTATCTTCTTTGTATCATCCTCTGTAATTTCTATGTTATAGTAACTTTTTTAATGGTATATGTTTTTTCTCAAAAAATCTGGCTTTACAACTTTCCCAAGAATTTCGTGCTTTAGAAAGGTTAGGTTTTCCTTAACTCTCCAGGTTTTGGAGAGGATTGTCACTCGGACAAATACCCTGTTGGTACATCTGCTGAGGGAAAGAGATGGAAATCCCAACTTTAATTGTTGTTTGCTTCAGTCTACATGTACTGACAAGGGGGACACGTTGTCGAGCAAAAGCCACTATAGTCTGGGATGCTTTGCCCAGTTAGCAGTGAACATCTGAGTGACTTGAGTGTATTGAACAGGAAATGCAGAGAGAAATTCAGGGTTCTGTGAAAAGGCTTGAGAGACAGGAAGAAAGAAGGATACCTGAAAGCACTTTGATTCAAGCCTGTGGGAAACTTGAGGTAGAATGGTGCAAGTGGTCAAGAATACAACACAAGAATCTGTAATAAAATAAGTTTTCTTGTGTCTACCAAAAATCTGTAAGATACATGGCTTCAGAGTTGACACATAATATCTAATATACAAAGCTGAATGTAAATCCTTAAAAGGACTTTATGACCTCAAGAGTCATGGAGACTCTCAAAATAAGTTTTTGGGGGTTTTTGTTTTGTTTTGTTTTTTTAATATATGGCTAACAGAAAAAGTTATTTCCCCCTTCAAAACTTGGGTCATTAAGTTAAAAACCTAGAAGGGATTTTCTTTTGAGTTTTCTTAGCCTTTTTTTTAGTCTTTCAGTGGAAAGACAGTGAATACCAAAGTTTTCAGTTATGAAGGTGTGGGTTTCAGACAGTTGTCTGTGAAAGCAAGGTTGGGGAAATAAGTGTTTCGGTCTTAGCAGATCATGCATATTAATTAGTTACTCCGGCTATAATAGTACACGTGCAGATTTTTAATGAAGTGGAATGCCGGTAAGATTTATTTGTAATGCAGCCAAGTTAATTTCTGTTACTTTGCTAATCTGAGTAGGAAACAGCACTAAACAGAAAAGGAAAAAATAATGGCAAGAAAAAACAGAGGAATGAAATGCCCCTTTGCACTAATGCATAGCTAGCATTTCAAATTGGGGTCAGGCTTCCAGTAGCAGCAGCATAGACAATTCAGAGAAAAATGTTAATACTTGAATCTAGTGATCAGAAAAAAAATTTAAGTGCCATTGCTGTGGGTTCTTTGGCCAGTAACGTAAATGCAATTATAAGCAATTCTCTTCAGGTCATATTGCTTGGAATTTTAGATTTTCTTGTAACTTCAAGCAGACATGGCATTTGTTAGAAGAGAAATAGGAAACTTGAAGTATTTTAAGTGCAGTGGTTCATTCATTGTGTTTAGAAAAGTTTCATATGAAAAAGATAAACAAACCTATATCAAATGTTCATCCAGGTATACTTAAAGTAAATCAAGATGATGAACTTAATAGCAAAGCAGCAATTACTTTGGGAAACTTTCTGCTTATATCATAAAATTATTTCTTTTTCACCATGAACAGTGGTTTTAGAAAGGAAAACAGGCATGCCACTGCTCTTCCTATAAAGCCCTTCACTTACTGGCATACTGAGATGCAATTTTAACAAATGATACTGCATGTAAGTGGTGAGCCTTGAACTTAAAGCTGCAGTGATTTGGTTATTCTCTACCTATTTTTGATTCATCAAAAAAAAAGCTCTCAAAAAATTTGAAACACCCTGGCAGTAGATAACCATTCACCTTCATAAATATTTGCTTGAAGTTTGCCAAGTGGTTACCATGTATAATAATATGGAAGGCTTAGGGTGTTCTAAAAGTTTTGTTTCTGATTTTATTTTTTTACAGACAATAGACAGGAACATGTGACCAGCCTCATGAGCATTTAGCTCTGTACACCAACAAATATTGCTGGGGATGAGCACAATATTCTGTTGCTTTGTTCCTCTTCAGAAATAAACATTCCCAGATGGCGAAAAGGCAAACAAAAATAGGGGATAAGAAAGAGTTATGGGTTGAGATTAGGAGTCTTTGTCCAGCAGCCTTGGATTTTTTTGCTCACTGGTGACTGTCATTGGAGAATTACTTTGAAATGTCCTGTTGGTTTTTAAGCATAATTCAATTCAGAAGACAGTAGATGTAGTGTTGTGTAAAGCAGATGAGTTGTTGGTGCTAGATCAGAAGGGCTGATATTAGAAAATACCAAAATATTTTAGCAATGTCCAGATTGTCAAGTGAATTCCTGTATACAATTGGGTAGAATTTATTACCGAAGCAAAAATCTTAGGTGTGCCCTTTGACAAGGTTGCAAAACATGCAATAAATTATGATTTATTATAGAACCCTTTCCTAGATAAGAGAACAGATGAACTGTAGTGCAAATATATCAACTGTCATCCAACCCAAGTCATCTTGAACCTTGCTTGATAAATTAGTTTGCTAGTTCTGCTCATTTGTTTCCTTGTGCATGGGTTTCTCTATTATACACTCTCTTTAAGGTAACCCAAAAATTATGAAATCTTGAAATTCCTTTTGGTTAAATCACACCTGCAAAGTTATTTACTGTTAGGGTGATAATGAAGAAAAGTATTTACAGACCTGCCATCTAAGGAGAATGAGCTGTTAACAAATGCAGTTTCCTGGAAGGCTTGCTTTGTTCTGTATAAGGAAAGAAAGGCACCGTCAAAAAAAAAAACACCCACAGTGCTTGCTTTTAGATGCAGCGTTTCACACTGGATTACCTTTGTAAATATTTGACTAATTCTGTTACCGTTAGTTATTTTACGGAAGGAAGCAGCCACCTCTTTATAAACAGTGGCAAACAGTAAATGAGATGTGGTAATGTGGCACAGCGTTTGAACACCTACAACAGTGTTTCACACCAGTTAACACAGTGCATACTAAATGCACTGTTGAGATTTTTTGGGGCAATGTGCCATGTAGTTTCATGTTAAAACAATGTTACCATAGGGATGCGTGGCAAACCATTGCAAAATCAGCCAAGTCCTTCTGGGTAATCTTTGGGATGTTCATGTAATCCATCATATCTGATGCAATGATGGTTTAGTGAAAAAGTGGATTTTGTTACACATTGTGATGTAAAAACTTTTCAATGTCTAATAATATCAAATAATATGAATTCATGTTGCATCAGAAATTCTAGCATTTTAAAGATAACAGGTATAAGAAAGATAAGGCTCATCCAACTTACACTGAATTTGCATTGCAATGCAGGATTATTTTTCAAAGACCCTTGCTGCTTCATGTAAAACTCATCTTTTAAACAGTTGTGCATATACTTTTAGTGGGCTGCCCAGGGAGGTGGTGGAGTCGCTGTCCCTGGAGACGATCTAGAAAAGACTGAATGAGGCACTTAGTGCCATGGTTCTGTTGATTGGATAGGGCTGGGTGATAGGTTGTACTGGATGATCTTGGAGGTCTCTTCCAACCTGGTTGATTCTATGATTCTATGATTTCAGGTCATGCAACCAATTTTGTGTTAGAGCTTCTCCACAGAAATCTCTCTGATATGCTGTTGTAGAAAATTGTCCAGTTTTCATCTAGGATAGAATTAATTTTCTTACTAGTAACAGTTACGGTGCTGTGTTCTGGATTTAGTGTGAGAGTAGTATTGATAACGTAGTGATGTTTTAGTTGTTTTCAAGCAGCACTTATCCTAAATTAAGATATATTCCTATGCTCTGCCAGTAAACAGATGCACAAGAAGCTAGGAGGGAGCGTGGCCGGGACAGCTGATGTGAACTAGCCAGAGAGATGTTCCATACTGTAGAACATCATGGTTAGGATATAAATGGGGAGGAGTTGGCCAAGGGTGGCCAATTGGTACTTGGGAATTGACTGGATATGAATCAGTGAGTAGTGAGCAATTGCACTGTCATGTGGTTTGTATATGCTAATTCTTTTATTAGTATTATTGCCACAGTAGTAGTAGTAGCACCACTAGTAGTATTTTCTTCCTTTTTTTAATCCTATTAAACTTTCTTTACTTCAACCCACAAGCTTTACTTTTTGTTTTTCATTTCTCTCTCCCACCTGACTGGGTGGAAGGAGTGACCAAGCAGCAGTGTGGTGCTTAGTTGCTGTCTGGGGTTGAACCATGATAAACACGTGCAAAATTCTGTATTAAATTTTGTAAAGGAGTACAGATACAAGAATCCTTCAGACAATGAAAATTTTGCAGTATAATAAACCTGGACTATATTTATGTGCATTTTAATGGAGAAGATTAGTCTTATTTCAGAATTTCTTTCCTTTGTCAAGCAGAAGACAGACGTTCAGATGGTAACAATTGATCCAGGGTTGAAATAGATTATCTCCAGAACTTCCCTCCAGCTCCTACCATTCTATGATTCTGTGATACCTGGTACATGTAGATACTGATCTTTCTGTGGATGTTCAGTCCAGATGCAATTTATCATAGTACCTTCATATTCTGAACCACTGCTTTATCTGTGTTCTGTAGCACCAGGGTGCCAGAGGCAGTATTTCCACAGTAAACTCCTATTTGTCAGTGAGTACTGATGTATTGTGAGTTTACTGTGAGAAGTTGTTTGAGTTCATTAAGTTTTATGGCAAAACATGTTTGGCACAAGGTTGTGATATATTTGCAGGTTTGATATGATATGTGGCTTCATGTCATACAGAATCACAGAACATTAGGGGTGGGAAGGGGCCTCAAAAGATCATCTGGTGCAAATGCCCTTCCTAGCAAGATCACTTAGAATAGGTCACACAGGAACACATCCAGGTGGGTTTTGATTGTCTCCAGAGAAGGAGACTCCACAACCTCTCTGGGCAGCCTGTTCCAGTGTTCTGTCACACTCACAGTGAAAAAAGTCTTCCTTATGTTCCTGTGGAACCTCCTATGCTCCAGCTTGCACCCATTGCCCTGTGTCCTATCACTGGACGTCACTGAGAGCCTGGCTCCTGGGAATGAATCTGCAGAAAGGGTACGGTGGAAGCCTCTGATGGCTAGAATATTGAGTTCTGCATTGTCCTTGGTGGAGATCAGTGCTGGTGCAGTAGGTGAGATTTGGACAGCCAAGAGAGACCAGCCAATTGATAGGCACTTCAGAATGAGCTGAGTCAGTTGCTTTTCCTTCTGGATCTTGAGGCTTTGCCACTAGTGGGAGTTCAGATGCCTATACTTAAGTGTCTTCATTGTGACTTGAATTTCATGTTATGTAACTGATCAGACTGGAATGAATCATACATCTGTACACATAAACAAAGATAAGCAGATTGCCAAAAATTTCAGCTTCTGTAACCAGGCAATACTGTGAACTTTTTATCTCCACCTGCCCTTCATCACCCGAGCAGCATTAGGAAATCCTACTACAACACCAAAGTCTTCAAAGTAACATATTTTACTTTCCATTAAAATATATTAAAATTTATGTTCTGGATAAAATATCGGATCTTTTTGGATAAAATGCTGTACCTCAGCCAATTGATTTTTTTTTCCCTTCTTTTGCCCTCAGCAATAATATATTAACAGTGATAACATATTTACATAGGCTCTCTGATGCAACATCAGTGATCTTCATGGGATTGGTTTATCTAAAAATTAATTTGAAGAGAAGTAGTTCTTTATCCAGAAATGGTAGAAATACTGCAGCAATTTCTGTAATCTTGGTAATGTGTATTTATGTCTGGTTGTGAAATGCATTTTCTTAGCAGTTGCATCATGAAGTACCATGTAGCAGAATCTGTGATGGAATTCTTGAGGAGAGATGGGATCTCCCACCCTTCAGCAATCAAATCTGGTCTCTTGGCCAGTCTGCTCTTTATGATATTAATCTGGCCACTGGAGGTTGGATTAGATGACCTTTGGAGGTCCCTTCCAACCCAGACCATTCTATGATTCTATGCACTAATTTCTTTGTTTGCTTTCATTTTTCAGAAAAAAATTGTTAGGTTGAGAGTCTAAAATTGTTAGGTTGAGAGTCTAAAATAAAGAGGTGTGAGAGATGCGATTAGAGCAGAGGTGTTAGGCAAGAGCTGTCTTCCAGCACAGTAGCCCCTGTAGCTGCAGCAGCAGGGAAGCATGCACAGCTGGATGGGCAGGAAGAAGGATTGCGTATTGGTGTTTGGAGGAAAGGCAGCCATGGAGCAAAATCACTTAAGAAGAAGTAGGTTTTAGCATATTGTTGCACATAGCGTAATCCTTTTTTCCCTTGGTTCCATTTCCAGGCCTTGAACCATGGTATGACAGTGCTGAAGGTACCTAGGGTACATTCTTTGTAAGGTCAAATAGGAAAATACATACTGACATTGTATAATTACATTTGTCTTTTTGTGGTTATGTCTGCATGAGATGACAATAAGATTGTAATAATCTTGTGGCTTTGTCATGATTAATTCTTATTTTTCCCTTTGTGGTATTGCTGACTAGCTGGAGAATGAGACAGAATCAGAGTTCTCTGAACTGACTGCAGTGCTTACTGATTAGGTAAAAATGTTGGCAAGATGTTATCTTTTGAAAATACATTGCTAGCTATTTAGCTTTTTGAAAAAGTGATTAATGAGAAGGTATGTTGTAGCTTCTCAATGAATGAAAGCAATTTCTTTAAACAGTACAAAAATAGTACCAATAATAAAACTGTCCAGGTTTCAGCAGAGTTGTGAGCAAGAAGCAAGTGGTCACAACATACGTCTTGAAGGATTTAGTTATTTAAAGTGTGAAAGTTATTGGTTATTTAATGGCATCTGAATGGAAAACAGATTCTTTGAAACGAATGAGAATGTATTGTGCATATACAGAATACTTGTAGTACAAGTAATGGAAAGATCTGGTTATTAATAACAGGAGTCTGCTTGTTGTATAAACATGGGCTGCCTTAGAATTTCAGAAGTCTTGCAGCAGTTTCTCCTTTAGTCAAGTATTCCAGTTTTCGTGACATGTTACTGTGATATTTAAAATACTTAACAGTCACTTTTTTTTTTTTAATACATATGAGCAAGTTTCAAGAACTCATACAATCAGTCTTGGTCTCTGAATATTTTCCTGTTTGTAAAGCTTCTTTATTTTTGTAGCAGACCACGCACTGTTTCAACTACATTTGTAGCACAGTTCTGGCATACCACAGAAAACATCTCTGGGATTTTTCTTGCCGTGGGTTCTGAATACTTTCTGACAGATTACTTCAGGATTATTATTTTAATAAATTCATTGGAACGTAATCAGTTCAGAAACATCTTGCTTAACTGACAATTAAGTCTTAACAGATGTAGCGTGAAAATCAGACTCAATGAATTTTTATCACTCTTAAATTTTAATTTCTTGCAACATATGTCCTTAACACAAACAGGTATTGGTTTATACCTAAGAAGTACAATCTGTTTTTAAAATTCCTTGGGTTGAATTCAGATATTTAGAACTGATGGGGATCTGGCAGACCCTCAGTGGATGATAGCAGGTGCCAAGGAGTGCAGGTCAAGCTCCTGCCAAAATCTAGCATGCATTCTAGCCTGACGCTTTCAGTTGTCTGTAACTCTTTTACTGCTGATGGTTCTGTGCTTTACCATAGGCCAATGCTAAATTTTTATTATATTAGTCATATGATTTATCTTTTTTTGAGTAATTTTGATATAGACTTATTTATTTTCCCCTGCATGTTCTGAAGTTATATTATGGGTTTTTTTAAAATATCTAAGGTAGAACAATTGAGTATCAATTACTTTCCTTCTAGGCAATAGCGTCAAGCAACGTGTGCAGCCTGCTTTGGTAGATGAGAGGATCTGTCCTTACATGCCAAACGGCTGTGGTCTCCAGGGAAACCTTTGAGAAGTTCCATTGCTCCCTGTTTGGAAAACATGGGCATCATTTTCCTAAGGGAGAAACTTCCCGGGTTATGCTCTCATATTTTCTTCCCAGCACTGCACCTGCAGTGTGTTATAGCACAGATTGTGCTCAGTAGCCTTCCTCATCTGCTGTGAAACAAAAGCAAATACCAAGCTCAGACTTCTTTCCATGTGTGAAACACTCAAGTTCTTGTTAGAGCCACCTGCTTACATGGCAGTGCCTTCTCTTGGTCTTACCAGCCTTCTTACTGCCAGGGAGAATATAATCAGCTCTTAGTCAATCAATCTTCTAACATTTTCCAGCAAGCACTTGGTCATTGTGCTAGCTACATTTTTAGTTAAATATCTTTCCTCACAGAGCTAGATTAAAATGTAAGAATTTTTCATCCACAGCTAACTAAAGATACCATGTCTTCCAAAAAATCTCACATTTCTTCTTACTAGATGAAAGGTAGTTCAGCCTCATTACATCGTAGTCCAAATGCATGTGAACTGGCCATTCCTGTGTGTTCTAGTTAGCTTATCAGTGTATAAAAAATGCAGTATCCTGGGACTTTGTTTACCAAGAGCTACAGCCCTACCTGGCTTAAATTTTTTTTAAAGGACTCTTTGTATAGAATTTTAATGTAAAGCGTCCAGCTGCCATTTGACTTTATCCAGACTGTTTTAGTTCTCTTTCAGAAGAGGTGACATTTGAAGTTTTCAGTATGACACAGCTTGCTTTCCCAAGTCCTAGTCTTCTTTTTAAGCCTTGAATACGTGTCCTTTGCACCAGTACCTCTGGTACTGCTGGAATTGCTGGAACAATAATGTCTTGCTACTGCATTGATACTGGCAAGGGCTAAGTCAGTCACATACCCCACTGGAGAAACTGCCAGTTCCAAAAAACAGATCACCTTTGTCTTTTTTTTTTTTTTGCTTTTGGTTTTCACAGGTAGGAGTGAGATGTGTTTGTTCCTAACCGTGGACTGGATCCAAAGGGTTGTGAGTCTGACAAAGCAGGTTCTTATAGTAGAGAATAATGAAAATAGTACTTCAGTTTTGCGTAGATGGACATCTACTTTTCCATTGGGACTGTGTTTATTTACTGTGTCTGACAGTAATTAAACTTCGGAACAGTCACCGATACCCTGACATAGCAATTATTTAACTTCTCCACGTTTCATGTTTCATGTTTCGGTGATAGAGAATGTGAGACCTTACTTCTGGTTTGCTGTCACTTTCTTGAGAGAAAATATAAAACCTGGTGTTCAAAAATTTCATCTGCTTCTCTGGTTTTGTTTGAATTGGCAGAAGACAGAAACTATTTACCATGAAAGAGCAACATTTTTTGTCATGGCAATAAAGGCAATCCCTGCTGCTGAAAAAGTTAGAGGAGCTTTTAACCCAGTGTAGTCAATGTAGAAGTGCAGTGGGCAGCATAAAATGACTTTGCTCTTTCATTACAGGAAAGCCAGCTATTGTTTCATTTACACCCACTTTGAGAATTGTAAAAGCCTGCTTAAAACTTGATTCAGATGGTGGTTCAATCTCTTTCCTTTGCAGCTAAAATAAATGCTCATTTCAGGAGGACAGTCCCTATTCTTCATGTCCAGCACTGCTGTAAGGGAGGGAAAAGGTTATCTGCCTAGTGGATGTAGTCTACCTTGACCTTAGTAAGGCTTTTGACATTGTTTCCCATAACATTATGAGCAAGCTCAGGAAGTGTAGGACAGAAGAACAGACAATGAGATGGATTAGGAACTGGTTACAAAACAGAGTCCAAAGAGTGGTGGTTAATGGTACCAATTCCACCTGGAGAGCTGTAACTAGTGGAGTCCCCCAGTGATCAGTGCTGGGTCCAGTCCTGTTCAACATCTTCATCAATGACACTGATGAAGGGAGAGAGCATCTGCTCATCAAGTTTGCTGATGATACTAAACTGGGAGGCTTGGCTGATAATGCCGAAGGCTGTGTGGCCATTCAGCAAGACCTGGACAGACTGGAGAGCTGGGCAAAGAAGAATCTAATGAGGTTCAACAAGTGTAAGTGCAGAGTCTTGCATCTGGGAGGGACTAATAAACTGCATCAGTACAGCTGGATGGTGATGTGCTGGAGAGCAGCCCTGTGGAGAAGGGCCTGAGAGTCCTGGTGGACAGCAAGTTATCCATGGGACAGCAATGTGCCCTTGTGGCCAAGAAGGCCAATGGTATCTTAGGGTGCATTAAGAGGAGTGTGTCCAGCAGGTCGAGGAAGGTTCTCCTCCCCTTCTACTCTGCCCTAGTGAGACCTCGCCTGGAATATTATGTCCATTTTTGGGCTCTGCAGTTCAGGAGGGATCTACTCAAGAGAGTCCAATGGAGGGCTACGAGGATGAATAAGGGACTGGACCATGTGCCTTCTGAGGAAAGGCTGAGAGACCTGGGACTGTTTAGTCTGGAGAAGAGAAGACTGAGATGGGATTTATTAAATGTTTATAAATATATAGGCCTGGGTGTCAAGAGGGAGGGGAAGGATCTTCTAACTTGCACCCTGTGATATGGCAAGGGGCAATGGATATAAACTACAGCACAGGAAGTTCCACCTCAGCATGAGGAGGCACTTCCTCACTGTAAGGGTCACAGAGCACTGGAACAGGCTCCCCAGAGAGGTTGTGGAGTCTCGTCTGGTGGCTTTCAAGACCCATATGGGTGCATTCCTGTGTGACCTGCACTAAAATCTGTGGTCCTGTTCTGGCAAGGGGGTTGGACTTGATGATCTCCGGAGGTCCCTTCCAACCACTATCACCACAGCTCACTGAAGTTATCATGGGATATCTTGCAGTCTGTTTTCAAGGATTTGTATCCTCTGTTAGGGGGATATGTAATGGCTTAGCACTTGTTTTTAACATTTCCTGGGTAAGTATGTCACAATTTATCATATGTATTGTAAAAGTCAGCTCATATTTTAGCAATTTTTAAATTGTAAATATAGACTTTTTATAAATTTTCATGCTCAATTTAAAATCATTTGTAACCTCTACTTATATAAGAAATTGGTAACACAGCATCTCCTCTGTTGCTTGAAAACTCTTCTGATACCCAGCCTAAAATTAATCCATGTTTAAATGCATTTGCATTTGTGCCAACATTTCCCATTATCTAAAATAGCTTTTCTTCTTTTGAATCGTAAGCCCATGATGCATTATAGATAATTATATTACCACTCAGCACTAGTCTTTTTAGGTTAAGCAAACCCAAGCTTATTTCTATCTCTTCTGGCCAAGTGAGGCCATCCATTCTATGGTTCCATTTATTCCATACTTGTCAGAATTCTGATTTATTCTTGTAAAGCCATCTTCATTCCTGGCTTATGGCACAATCTGCTAGCAATCACTGTGGACAAAGGGATGGAACAAGGGTGTTAAGTCACGAACTTTTAAAATTAATACTGTGCTGGAACATCTGAATTGTCAAACTGCAGCTTCAGACAATGGGAAAAAATGGTACAAAGCAGCGCTCACTCGAGAACAACACTTAGACTTTTTAGCCTGTGGTTTATTCACAGGTGTTACATGCAGAAGAGCTTCAAATTTCATTTGTAACTCCGTGTGTCTTCTAGGTGAGGGCAGTACAGTAAAGCAAATTATTTTCTATATTCTTAGGTGAAGAATAATAATATAGTCACATAATACTGATTAAGACAAAGATCTCACAAAAAACATCCTAATGTGGCCCTAAAACTACCACATGCCCATAGGTAGTAGAATCATAGAATGTACTGGGTTTTAAGTGATTTCTGAAGGTCATCTAGTCCAACCCCCTGTAGTGAGCAGATACATATTTAACTAGATCAGGTAGCTTAGAGCCCTATCAAACCTAACCCAGAATGTCTCCAGGGATGAGACCTCCACCACCTCCCTGGGCAACCTGTTCAGTGTTCCACCATTGTCAGAGTAACTGTCTTTGCATAGGAACAGGAAAAATTATTTGTTTTGCAAGTCCAAGATTGCTTTTGAAGGACAAATTAGTTTTGTTGGAGAATCTTAGTACGGAAGGAAGCAGACAATGGCAAGCATAATTGGAGGCAGTGGGCACAGAAGCCCAGTATGCTGAAGGCTGCTATAATTTGGAGGTTGTAGCAAGGTGGGTGGTGGTCTCTTCTCTCTAGCAACAAGTAATAGGACAAAAGGAATCATAGAATCGTAGAATGGTCTGGGTTGGAAGGGGACCTCTGAAGGTCGTCTAGTCCAACCGCTTCTGCAGTTGGCATCCTCAACTAGTTCAGGCTGCCCAGAGCCCTGTCGAGCCCCACTTTGAATATCTTCAGGGATGGGGCCCCAGCCACCTCCCTGGGCAACCTGTTCCAGTGTTCCACTACCCTCATGGTAAAGAACCTCTTTCTAACATCCAATCTAAATCTGTTCTTCTCTAGTTTGAAGCCATTGCCCCCCTTCATGTCACTGCAGGCCTTTGTAAACAGTCTCTGTCCATCCTTCTAGTAGGTCCCCTTCAGATACTGGAAGGCTGCTATTTGGTCTCCCCGGAGCCTCTTCTTCTCCAGGCTGAACAACCCCAGCTTCCTGAGCCTGCTATTGTAGTAGAAGTGCTCTAACCCCCTGATCATTTTCATGGCACTCCTCTGGACCTGTTCCATCAGGTTCATGTCCTTCCTATATTGAGGGCTCCAGTCCTGGATGCAGTACTCTAGGTGAGGTCTCACCAGAGCAGAGCAAAGTGGCAGAATCACCTCACTCAGTCTGCTGGCAACACATCTTTTGATGCAGCCTGGGATGTGATTTGCCTTCTGGGCTGCAAGCACACACTGCCTGCTTCTGTCCAGCTTCTCATCCATCAGCACCCCCAAATCCTTTTCCACACAGCTGCTTTCTATCACCTCATCCCCCAGTCTGTATTCTGTATTGATAGTGAGGATTGTTCCGGCCCAGGTGCAAAACCCTGCACTTGCTCTTGTTGAACCTCATGAGGTTCACCTGGGCACACCTCTCCAGCCTGTCCAGATCCCTCTAGATGACATCCTGTCCCTCTGGTGTATCATCTACACCACTCAGCTTGGTGTCATTTGCGAACTTGCTGATGGTTCACTCAATGCCACTATGTTATTAATATAAATATTAAACAGCACGGGTCCCAATACGGACCTCTGAGGGACACCACTTGTCACCGCTCTCCATCCAGCCGATTGCTTGTCCACTGAATAGTCCACCCATCAAATCCGTATCTCTCCAACTTGGCAAGCAGAATGTTGTGGGGGACCGTGTCAAAGGCCTTGCAGAAGTCCAGGGGGACCACACCTATAGGTTATCCCTTATCCACTGACATAGTCACTTTATCATAGAAAGCCACTAGGTTGGTCAGGCAGGATTTGCCCCTAGTAAAGCCATGCTGATTGTCTTGAACCACCTCCCTGTTCTCTATGTGCCCTAGCATGGCATCTAGAAGGATCTGTTCCATGATCCTCCCAGGCACAGAGGTGAGGCTGACAGGTGGGTAGTTCCCAGGGTCCTTCCTTCTACTCTTTTTAAAAATGGGCCTCAGGTTGCACCAGGAGAGGTTTAGAGTGGATATTAGAAGAAAATTCTTTTCTGAAGGGGTTATCAAACACTGGAATAGGCTCACCAGGGAAATGGTTTGATCCCCAACCTGGGAGGTGTTTAAAAGATGTGGTGCTAAGGGACATGGTTTAGCACCATATTTAGTAGAGTTAGATAATGGTTGGACTTGATAATCTTAAAGGTCTTTTCCAGCCAAAACAATTCTATGATTCTACAATTCTAAGTTAAATGAGAAGATGTTAGTGGGAATATTTATGTAAACTCTATTTATGCTTTTAGATTCATCTCTTCCATTATCTTTACTGAACAAATACTTCTGTTTCTGTTTTGACACACCTAATACAGTGTTTTCTCTGGTGCTTAGTAAGATCAGAATCTTGTAGAAAATCTGAATATAAAATTAAATCCAGGGTAAAGCCAAATGTCTTTTTTTGAGATTTGCTTCATCATCTGCTTTGAATTCAGGAGAGAAAGTTTTCTTTCCTGGGGAAATAAGACAATTCTAGAAAATAATAACTTCTTTTTTATTGTGAGACTCTTCATCTTGTCTAGATTACATTTTTCTTTCTGCCAAACTTTTCTCTTTAGAACATGAGGAGTTCAAAGTCACAGGGTCAGGAGACAGCTCATCTCTGCTTCTCGTATTTAGTCTCCGAACTTCACACCTTAGAATGAAGGAGGTGTTCTAGTTGGTGCATCAGAAGGCTCTTCTGCTACTAGGGAAGGCTGATGGTCATGTCAGTAATTTATTATTAAACATCCTATGGGCAGCATTTATTTTTTTCTAACTTGAAAATTAACAAAAGTGGTTTGGCTACTACAATAAGGCATGATTAGCATCTGTCATTTCTCATTACTTTAGTTGTCTCTGATCTTTTAGGGGAGTTCCCAGACTTTTTGTGATACTGCTCTCTTACTGTTACCACCTTACATGCTCAATAAAGACAACTTTTCAAATTAGTTTTATGTGACTTTCTTCATTCTGTTACTCTAGAAACTAACCCAAACTAGATTGTTCCATTAGTCTTTTCATGTGGCAAAAATAAGATAAACCTTTCTTAGCTGAAAATACTGGAATATTCTGTTATCACTTACATACCCATGGAGCACCTGCTGTAGGAAAATTTCCCAAACATCTGTTAATTGCTATGTGACAGATGTTAATGATGTATAAACAAGTCAGACTCAGCAGGGGCTGTTACTGGTTTGCTCAGAGCTTCTCTGTGTGCTAGTAACAGAATGAGCTAATTTTAGAAGTAGAAACTCCTGTGTAATGGTAAAAGCAAGAATGATGTGGGCCCTCAACTGCAGGAAAGCTAGTCAGCCACTGAAAGGAACCCTGACTGTGGATTGGAAGGAAGGAAGGGAAGAAAGAGAAAGAAGGAAAGAAAGGAAAGAAAAGCCAGAGTGCAATAATGCCTGAACCTAGAGAGTTACAAAAATAGTGAAGTAGGGTTGCACAGTATCAGTAAAATGCTCAAAGGAGTAGGCATTCGTCTGTAGGAAAATTCCCAAACATGGGCATTAAAATGTCCATATCTTTTCACAGTGGCAATTGGAAAAAGTAATATCATCACTAGGGTCATCTGCATTAAAATGGCCTTCCTAAAATTTTCATGTAAGGTTGGACTTCAGAGCCTTATAAAGGGAAAGGAGTCCTTCTGGAAATTCTGACATGGCAGGATCAGTTTAATTCAGCTCTGAAGAGTGATTCCCTTTATCACGAGTCATCCTGGTAATCTCCAGGAATCCAAAACTGACACCCTGGCTGGAGTCTCTTATAGACTGCCCAACCAGGATGAAGAGGTAGATGAAGTATTGTACAAACAGCTGGAGGTCATCTCCAGATCACCAGCCCTTTTTCTTGTGGTCTGCTGGGAACTTAACACAGCAGAGAGAAGGCAGTCCAGAAGGTTCTTAGAGTGTGTGGAGGACAGCTTCTTGACACAGCTGTTATGTGAGCCTACCAGGGGTGAGGCCCTGCTTGACCTGCTGTTCTCAAATAGAGAGGGGCTGGTGGGAGATGTGGTGGTAGGAGGCTGTCTAGGGTGCAGTGATCATGAAATAGTGGAGTTTTCAATATGCAGGGAAACAAGGTGGAGTGACAACAAAACCCTTACTTTGGACTTCCAGAGGGCAGATTTCAGCTTATTTAAGCAACTAACCCAGAGAGTAGCTTGGGAAGCAGCCCTTAAGAACAAAGGGGTCCAGGATGGCTGGACCTACTTCAAACAGAAACTCTTGAAGGCACAGGAACAGGCTCTCCCAATGTGCTGAAAGATGAGCTGATGGGGAAGGCAACTGGCCTGGATGGGCAAGCATCTTCTGAAGGAATTAAGGGAAAGAAAAGAGGGTATATCACCTTTGGAAAGGGGGGGAGTAACTCCGGATATGTTTTAAGGATGTTCTTCGATCATGTAGGAGAGAAATTAGAGAGGCAAAAGCCCAGTTAGAACTTAAATTGGCCACTTCTGTGAAGAACAATAAAAAAGCATTTCTATAAATATATTAATGATAAAAAGAGGGGCAAGAAGAACGTCCACTCTTTATTGGACTTGGAGGGGAGTATTGTAACTAAAGATGAGGAGAAGGCAGAGGTACTAAATACCTTCTTTGCCTCAATTTTCAACAGTAAGACAGGAGGGCTGCAGGATAACTGGCCTCCTGAACTGGTAGATGGGGTCAGGGAGCCATATAGTCCCCCTGAAATTCAGGAGAAAGCAGTCAGAGATTTGCTGAGCCACTTGGATCCTCACAAGTCCATGGGACCGGATGGGATCCATCCTAGGGTACTGAGAGAGCTGGCAGATGATCTCACCAAGCCACCATCCATCACTTACCACCAGTCCTGGCTCACTAGTGAGGTCCCAGATGACTGGAAGCTGGCCAGTGTGATACCCATCCACAGGAGGGGCCAGAGGGGGGATCCTGGAAACTACAGGCCTGTCAGCCTGACCTCAGTGCTAGGCAAGATCATGGAAGAGGTCATCTTGAGTGCAATCACACAGCACCTGCAGGATGGCCACGGAATCAGGCCCAGCCAGCATGGATTTAGGAGGGGCAGGTCCTGCCTGACCAACCTGATCTCCTTCTATAATCAGGTGACCTCCTGGTGGATGTGGGGCAGGCTGTTGATGTAGTCTATCTGGAGACTTCAGCAAGGCCTTTGACACCATCCCCCATGGCAAACTCCTGGCCAAGCTGTCAGCCCATGGCTTGGACAGGAGCACTCTGTGCTGGGTTAGGAACTGGCTGGACAGCCGGGCCCAGAGAGTGGTGGTGAATGGTGCCACTGCCAGCTGGCAGCCTGTCACTAGTGGTGTCCCCCAGGGATCAGGGTTGGGCCCAAGCCTGTTCAATGTCTTTGCTGATGATCTGGATGAGGAGATAGAGTCCACCATTAGTAAGTTTGCAGATGACACCAAGTTGGGGGCAGGTGTTGATCTGTTAGAGGGTAGGAGGGCTCTCCAGAGGGACCTTGACAAACTAGACAGATGGTCAGAGTCCAACAGTCCAACATGATGGCATTTAACAAGTCCAAGTGCTGGGTGCTGCACTTTGGCCACAACAACCCCATGCAGAGCTACAGGCTGGGGCAGAGTGGCTGGAGAGCAGCCAGGCAGAAAGGGACCTGGGGGTACTGGTTGACAGCCGCCTGAACATGAGCCAGCAGTGTGCCCAGGTGGCCAAGAAGGCCAATGGCATCCTGGCCTGCATCAGAACTAGTGTGGCCACCAGGACCGGGAAAGTCATTCTTCCTCTATACTCAGCATTGGTTAAGGCCACACCTTGAATACTGTGTGCAGTTCTGGGCTCCTCAATTTAAGAAGGACGTTAAGATACTTGAACGTGTCCAGAGAAGGGCAACAAAGCTGGTGAGAGGCCTCGAGCACAAGCCCTGTGAGGAGAGGCTGAGGGAGCTGGGGTTTAGCCTGGAGAAGCCTCAGGGGAGACATTATTGCTTTCTACAACTACCTGAAAGGAGGTTGTAGACAGGTGGGGGTTGGTCTCCTCTCCCAGGCAACCAGTGACAGAATAAGAGGACACAGTCTCAAGCTGTGCCAGGGGAAGTTTAGGCTCGAGGTGAGGAGAAAGTTCTTCACAGAAAGAGTAATTGCCCAGTGGAATGTGCTGCCCAGGGAGGTGGTGGAGTCACTGTCCCTGAAGGTGTTCAAAAAAATTGGATGTGGCACTTGAAGCCATGGTTTAGTTGTCAGGAGGTATTAGGTAATAGGTTGGACTTGATGATCTCTGAGGTCTTTTCCAACCTGGTTGATTCTGTGAAAATATCTGAAGTTAAGTGCTACAGTACTACAGTACTACACCTATGCCAAGAGTCTCTTCCCCTAAAATAGCACTTTTTGGGTTTGATTTTATTTTTCCTTACACTGATTCACTAACCACTGATGGAAATTAGTTGAAGTTATTAAAATATACGTAAGAAGCAACTGATGCATTAGGTCTCCTTCTCTGGAGATGTTCAAGACCTGCCTGGATGTGTTCCCATGTGATCTGGTATAGGTGATCCTGCTCCGGCAGGGGGATTGGTCTAGATAATCTTCCGAGGTCCCTTCCAGCCCCTAATGTTCTGTGATTCTGTGATACAGGCTTCAACTGCATAACAATGTGGTTGCCTTTGATATAAGCAAGGGGGGGAAATCCTAAAACTCCATATGAGACTTACTAACAATTGCTTGTATTGGTGTTAATTTAGGTTACAAAAGCACCTGAATTGGTATTTTCCTATTGCAAAGTTGATCGTGTTACTGTATTAAATTAGAGAAGTGTCTTGTATTCATAGCCCTTATAAAAACAAATATCTGCAAATTTATTCAAAACTCCACTGCACATGGTCTTGGGTAACCTGTCCTGACTTGCCCTGCTTTGAGCTTTTTCCGTTTGTCACTGTGAAAAGTTAAGGACATTACAGTTATCACAGTGATCTCCAGAGCCCCCTTCCAACTTAAGCTGTTCTGTGAATGAGGCAATTTCCCTTAACAATGGGAGAGCTCCACTTCAGGGGTCTTCCCACAAACTTCTTCAAAACTCCTGAGACCATCTTTCACAAGGACCAAAAAGGTGTTGTTTCTGTGATATTCCCTAGCCCTAGGGAAATAAGAATAATAAGATATTAAAAAGGATGTGTTCAGTCTGTGGACAATGTGGGACAGTTGTAAGTTGTTTTAGATATTTAGTGGAAGGACAGTCCAAAGGGAGAATGAAACAGGAGCAACAATTACCACCATTGTGAGAACAGTGCAGCAATAGGAATGAAGCATCCTGCTGATGAGACTTCCAGGTGTCACAATAGCAGTCCAGAAGGACATCAGCAGTCTCTCTCTTTTTATTTTTTTTTTTTATTCCAAAGGTCTGACTAGGGATTCCTGGGTTATGGTGAACCTAAGTTTCCCAAACTGGTACTTCTAGGGAAGTTCCATTGTACTTTTCCAGTCAATTGTCACCTCTTGGAACCTTTTTTGCAGTGTTTCTAAGAACTTTTAACATGTGTTGCTGTAGTGCAAGTAAATTACTCTTTAAAAGAAAAATACTGCTTTAACAAAAAAGAAAGCATTAATGATGGTGTAAATAATTTAGATACGTGATGGGGTGAAATAGAAAAAAAAAAAAGCTACTATATAAACTGGATCTAAATAGCTTTATATATTTACAGGACTCTTGAGAACCCACTCAATTTATATGAAATGTCAGTGCTCCTGGTTACTTACCCACTGCAGTAATTTAAATTGGCTTGATGCACTGATACGTCAGCTATTTACTGTTTGGACACAAACAGTGCTGTAAATACCCTGCATCTGGACAGAATTATGGTAACAGCACTGCATTTTTCATACTGATAATATGAATAACTTCAATTTTTTCACAAAATATTTCTTGTTTTGGTTTTTTAGTAATATTAATTTATTACTTTTTTTTTTCTGTTCCACTAGGAATAAGCAATATCAACAATACCCTGAAGTTTGTACTTGGATTAGTAAACTTAAGAACAAACTGTTTAATTTAAAAAGCAGTTGAATTAATATCACTGTTATCTTTTTAACCCCAAACTACAGTTTAATACTATCTTTCAAATGTACAAATGTGTTTTTGTGCACATAAACCAATGAGATAATGCATGAGAACGAGTTTGTTGAGAGCAGTAGGACAAAGTAGGTGATGTTCTTTCTGGCCTCATTATCTGTAGTTCTTGCATGTTCGAGGGCTCGTTATATATCAAAGCACCATAATAAACCATACAGTTACTCCATATAATGTGACACGGTTTGATATGGTTTGCAGTTCCTTACAGTTTGCAGCATCTTTTAGGAGATAAGTTGTGTCAAAATAAGAAAGTGAAGAAGGTAGTCCTCTCTGACACATGCTCTCTTTTTTCCTTATTCGAGGTTAGTAAGGTAGCTAGTGATAAATTCCCGCACAAAGTATAAATTCTTCACCTGGCACCTGTTATGTTTGCCAGTAAGTTAATCCAATTGGTAATAAATAACAATCTTTAATATTCTTGTACGTAGTCATTAACTGGGTTTTGTTTGGTTTGGGTTTTGGTTTTGGTTTTGTTCTTTTGCATTTTGTAAGATGTATTTGAAAAGCATTAGTTTGTTGTGGTGAAGAAGATCTTCAGATACATGGAAGAAATTGTAATGGGATAGTTGACACGGTGGTGAATATGGCTTTATATTTAGTGCATAAGCTTGAATGAGGTCATAAACAGTGAGGTAAGAATCAGTTTCTGGTGCTGTTAAGATGATGTTTTCTTCCTTCATTTTGATTGTGGGATGATTAATTTGCACACATTTTCATTCTGAATCCAAATTAATCTCTGCTTACAGTTAAGATGCAGTTATGCAAGTTATGCATGCAGTTAGATTTTTAACTGTGTCAGTTCATTGTTGTGGTTCTTACTCTACTTCATTTGTTCTTCCAATTTTTGTTACATTTTTCTTCTCTGTCTGTAAAGTAGATTACAGAGCCCTTATGGCAAGGATCATGACTTCTAACACTACCTAGTCAAGGAACAAAATTAAACCTTTAATGCTACAAGGCTATCACAATAGTTTATCTGTTGTTAGTACTTTAACCTAGCATGTGATCCAGCACTATAATATTTAACAAACTTTTTTAGCAGTATGAGATGACAACATAGAGCATAGTGATGCTACAGAAATCATCGCTTTATTTCAAGGCAGGATCAAAGTTCATTAGCTGAACCTTTGAACTGAGTCTTGCTGAAGGCTTAGTCTAGCTTATGGTGTTTTCTTCGCTAAATGAAACTGACTACCATCTCAAGACTAATACTAGGAATTTTTCTTGGCTTGAGGCTCTGCCCAACTACTCTTTATGTCCATGGTTTTGTATAGATTCAGGATATGCCATCCATCTTGAAAGTCTGAACTACATAAAGTTCTCTGTAACAGGAGTCATTCTTCACCTTTCTGGTCTCATAAATATATTATGGATATAGCTCCTTCCAGGTAATCTTAATTGTTCTTTATAATGCTTTATTGCTCCAATTAAGCACTTTGTAGTACACTTTGCCCTTGTATCTGATTAAGTTCTTAATGAAACAGAGAGTAGAGGCCCTTAGCACTGCTAACATTGGCCTGATAGGAAGTTGAAAAAAAAACAGTTGTATGTTACAAACGTAAAAAGCAGTCATCATGTGAGTTTTCTAGTTGTTTGTAGAAGGATTCATCTACTCAGGTAAGAGCAAGTGATCATAGCATCACTTTAAAGTTAATGGAAGGAAACAGCTAAGTCCAAGGCCTAATTTAGACACCTCTCTCAACCCAGAATAAGTTTCTTATTTGCTGTGTCTGCTTCTCTTCCTTGACTATGAAAGTAGTCTGGGGCCATTAGGAAGGATTAGGTTTATGGACAGAGATAGTATCTTTTATTACACCAGGTGCTGTAAGTTGGAAAAATTACATAAGTTTTGGGGCATATGAGTTCTTCAGATCTGAAACAGGAGCAGCAGATTTCAAAGTTAGTTATAAACCCTTTTCTGCATATGTCCTTATGCCATCACAGTTACAGTAGAGCGCCATAGAGATCACTAACTCAGATTTAGGCATCTAATTTTTAGACATCTAAAGGAAACCAGAGGAACCAAGCATGAGGTGTTTCTTTGGGAGTTTGAGGACTTCTATCACACGACACATTTTTCCTCTGGATGCTCCCTCCAGGCCTGCACTCAGAACCTGCTCAGAAGGCTGACAGCCTCTTCTGCCACAGATGCTGTGATTGTGCTCTCTGCTTGGCTTCTTGCTGCTTGTGTGTTACCTGTGAAGTCTTAACGTGCATCTCACACTGCTTTTGCAGCAAAGGGCTGGCATTACATACCTGTTAAACTTTTCTGGTGTTTAGGAAGAAATAACTTTCTGTATGCTATCTATCATTGCAGTGCAAGTCTTGTGATAAGCTTGGAAGTTTAAACCTATTCTTGTCTTTTCCTATCTGCAGTTTGGATATTTTATTAGAAAGAGAGCAGTTCTAGGAGCAAGTCACTTTCCCTAAGGAAAGGTTGTTCCCCTATCATCCCCCAGAGGGGACTGAGCTGCTCACATGCTCTGTAGTGAGCACCACAAAATCTGGTTTCTTCCCTCATGCCTGTGGTTGTTTTGCAAGTCCTGCCACTGCTCATGACTTGGTGCCACTCTTCTTTAACAGGTTTTGAAAAGTGGCTTATCTTAATTTTTCAGTCTCTTTCAGTTTCCTAAAAGACTGTGTCATCCTTTGATGTTTTCTCCCTGCATCAGCATCCCACCCTTTTTACCTCAGGCTGCCTTACTCACAGAGAAACCTTCTGGTGTTGACTGGCTCTGATGCAACTGCTCTTCTGAAATGGAGATTTGCCAGCACTGGCCTCAACCCAGCACTGTGTATTTCTCGTTTCCTCAGAGGAATGATTGCTCTAAATAAAGAAGGACAGATGCAAAGCTTGTTTTGTAAAGCATATTGAAAGCTTCTATTATTGCAAATTGCCTTTTCCACAGGGCATACTTGGGTTTTAATTCAGGTGGTTCAATTCACTAATTCATGTGATTGAAATTCCTTTTATCAATTATCTTTCAATGGAGCAATGCACTAGTTCCATAAAAGCTTTCTAGCTGAAGTGGATTCTTAATTCATTTAAATAGCACACTAATTTGTTATTCAGATACTGGTTTGCCCAAAGCTATCATAGGAATCTGTCTACTTGATTTGTCATGCTTTCGAAAAGCCTTAATGTTTTTGCCTATCCTTGATTTAACTTAAATATTGCCAATATTTCAGAAGGAGACCGAAAGAACTGATGACTGGCTTGAATTTTTCCCCTTTACATTACTGTTTTCATTAGCAGTATAGGAGAACTTTACAGAACTGAGAATGTAACTAAGACAGGTAAACAAAGGAGACCTTGTTGGGATAAGGTGCTTTTTAGTATCATAAAAAATATCTGAGAGAGAGCTGGGAATGAAATACCAGCTATTCAGTTGCAATGATCTTATATTTTGGGCTAATTTAAACAAAAAATTTAGTGGCATCTTCCCAGGGAAATCCACATCCATGATTCTTATCTAACTCAGCTTGCTGGGGCACAGGGACAGGATTCTGAGTTCAGCTGTGTGAAATCTGGCAGCCAGCTAAAACACAGAAGCACAGATTCTTGTTCCCATGGCAGGCAAGGCTGCAGGGTGGGCTCTGCTGTGAAGGCTATGGCATGAGCAGCACACAGGGGGCTTGGTTTTTAAAAAGCCCTGATCCTCAGGTTACAATTGTGCTGAAATACCATTTGTCTTAAAAGGTTTGTTTCAGTCCTTATTTTGTGGAATAGGAGTTTGTTTGAATTGTGACATACTTAATGCTATTCTCATCTTAATTTTTCATTAAAAAAAAACAACAAACCTAATTGTTTCCTAATACCCTGGTATGACTTTAAACTTGCCAAGCTTCAACAAAGATGACAATGATTAAAAAACGGGGAGGATTGTTAGTTTTGGGTTGGTTTTTTGTTTTGTTTTTGCTTATGTGTATCTGAAATGGAGCTAAAAAGAGATCCTGGTCAAACCACATTCTAGAATCATAGAATGCATTGGGTTGGACCGAACCTCCACAGGTCATGTAGTCCAACCTTTCTGCAGTAAGAAAGGATATCCTCAACTACATCAGTATGCTCAGAGCCCCACCAAGCCTGACCTTGAAAATCTCCAGGGATGGGACCTTTAACCACCTTCCTATGCAACCTGTTCCAGTGTTCCACCACCATCACAGTAAAGAACTTCTTCCAGATGTCCAATCTAAATCTGCCCTTCTCCAGTTTAAAACCATTGTTTCTTCTCCTACTGCTACAAGCCGTTGTAAATAGTTCCATCCCAGTTTTCTTGTAGGCCCGCTTCACATACTGGAAGGTTGCTATAAGGTCTCCCCGGAGCCTTCTCTTCTCCAGGCTGAACAGCCCCAATTCTCTAAGCCTGTCTTTGTAGGAGAGGTGCTCCAGCCCTCTGATCACTTCTTGTGTTGAGACCCTCAGAGCTTGACACAGTACTCCAGGTGAGGGCTCACCAGAGCAGGGTAGAGCGGCAGAATTACCTGTTGATCTGCTGGCCATGCTTCTTTTGACACAGCTCAGGATGCAGTTGGCCTGTTTGCATATGTCCAGCTTTTCACCCACTACTACCCCCAAGCCTTTTCACTTGAGGCTGATCTCTATCACATCCTCAGGATTCTTCTGACCCCAGTGCAGGACCTTGTACTTGGCCTTGATGAACCTCATGAGGTTCACCTGAGCCCAGTTCTCCAGCTTGTCCAGACCACTCTGGATGACATCCTATCCTTCTGGCATATTGACTGTACAACTCAGCTTGGTGTCATCTGCAAGCTTACTGAGGGTGTGCTTGATCTCACTGTCTGTATGATTGATGAAGATATTAAGCAACACTGGTCTCAGTACAGACCTCTGAGGGACACTGCCACTTGTCACCCATCTTCATCAAGCCTTTGACCACTACACTCTGGGTGTGACCATCCAGCCAATTCCTTACTCACCAAACAGTGCACCCATTGAATCCATGTCTCTCCGACTTAGAAAGAAGGATGTTGCAGGGGACCATGTCAAAGGCCTTGCAGAAGTCCAGATAAATGACATCTGTTGCCCTTTCCTTTTCCACTGAGATAGTCACTCCATTGTAGAAAGCCACTAGGGTGGTCATGCAGAACTGGCACTTAATAAAACCTCAGTGACTTTAATGGTAAAAGGGACAGGACTTTGTTGTTCCTTTAGGAGAAGATACGTGTTTTATACTGTTCTCATTCAAAGTTAAGGCTGAGAAGAAAAATTGATTAAAAAATTATTTTTTTATTTATGACAAAAATAGAGCAATCGTGCAGGCATGTAAAATTATGTTTTCTTACAGGTAGTAGTAAGTTCTCTGCTTTTGCTTTGGAATTTGATGCTTGTTTATTCTTTCGCTCTAAACATCTTTTTTCAGATCTAGGCCTTTCCTTAGCTGTACAGATGTCACTGGGTGTTACTGAGTGCAAGTGGGTACTTGTTTAATTCAGCCCTTTCCTAATGTTAATCCTGACATTGATGTTGAGTCCATTCTGCATCTCAGTGTAAAAACCTGATAGATGATGGAAGCACTGCTAACAAATGAGACAAAATACCCAGATTTACTGAGGGCAAAATAATGCCAAGGTAGCTGCTTTTGGCAGTGTTTTGTTAATTACAGTTGTCAACTGACTTTCTCAGCTAACAGCACTGATTTTGGGCACTTCTAGGCAGACTTGGTATTCATTCAATTTAAAAAGATAAAGCTTTTTTTTTTTCTGTGAAAGGTATGGTTGTACCTCATTGTTTCATGGATCTGCTATAGATGGTGAAAATCAGATGATAGCACCTTTAAAATATGTAGATACCCTTGAAAATGCTTAGCACCCTTTAAAACAGAATTCCATCACAGTCTTAGCAGGTCTGTAAGAAAACAAATGGTTTTCTTCTCATTCATTCAAGTTCAAAATATTAAAAATTCCAAACTTTCTTTATCTGATACCAAAGTAAGTCTGTTACTACAAACAAGTTTTCTAATGTGCCTTTAATTTACCTATTAGTAATAATCTATCAAGGTAAAAGAAACTCTAGAAAAGTGCATCATACAAATATTTTACTTACTAGATTAAATAGTTCCTAATAATGATAACCCTTGCCTGTATTCCTCAGAGAGGCTTAGATCCTGTTATATTTGTAGTCATGTGTAAGGAGTGACAGCACTAAGATTTAATTGATAGAAAGGAAAAGGCTATTTTTTTCCAGTGTTCAAACAGGCTAAGGAAACTGTTCATACCTTTGCAGTGCATTTTGTACAAAGAAAAGTTCCTAATTGTTGTAGACAAGGCCTTAAAAGATCTGATTCCTCATAGGACTACACATTAGATATGGTAGTATGCAATATTAATAGAGTTTTCTATGTTAAGAGTATAAAGGGATCTCACTGTTAGGAAGAGAAGAAATGGAGATAATAAGCACCAAAAGCTAAATCAGTAGTCAAGGAATATTATGAATGCTACAATAAAAGCAACTAAAGTTACCAAGTGAAAACTGAGATTTGAGTCTTCAAAGGTGATTTTATATTGTGATAATACTAATAAAGTATAACTTGATTTGATTCTTAGAAATTTTGGGGTTTTTTTAAATGGAGGAGACTTATTCTAGTGTTTTAATTACTACATTATCATAAGATTCTACTCTGATACTTTACACAAAGAGCAATGTGAAAAATACTGTTAGTGTCTCTAATGTCAGTGTTTTTTTTCCAAAAAAATCCTCACCTACTGGTATTTACTTACTGACATCCATATGACATTTTCATTTGACTAGGTTATTAAACCTTTTGAACCACATTTGAGAAGAGCACTGTTAAAAGGCTCCACGTTTGTTACCCTGCTGTAGTTACTACCTAGAAAAGTAGAAAAGTCTTTTGTCTCTCAATCTGTCCCTTTCCCTTCTGCCTTTTTTCCTCTTTATTCTAGCAGCAGCCCCTTGTACAGTCGGATGTGGCAGGAGCAAGCCCTCGCTCAGCTTGTTCTGCCCCTCACCATGTCCTAGAATGATACTCTCTTCAGTCACTTAGCAGAGGCTTCTTTTCCTCTGTTAGTCCTTTCACCCATGCCAATATTGTCATTGTTGCTGCAGTCTTTTCATCTCTGAAAGAGGTCAGTCAGCGTGTCAGCACTCTAGCAGTCCTCTGGAGGATGGCCATAGCTGAACGTGAGAGGGTAGGTGTTGATGGCTGCCACAGCCATTTGTAAAAGCTCTAGGCAGTGGCAATTGTGACTGCTGAATGATGAAAACAAAGTCTGTATGTCTACAACAGATTTTCCTTCCCTTTCTTAATTTGTATCAGTTACTGTCATTGAGGGTATGTACTGTAAAGCTGGGAAGCTTAAGCTTTTCAGAGTTACTGTGCTGAATGCAACACAAGGAAGAGAAACACAGACTTCACCAAATGGAGGAGCTCACAAACTTGGCCAATTAGTGTCTCAGTGCTTTCTCCCTACCTTGCATCAATCATTCATACCTTTGATGTTTCAGCTCACAGAGTTCAGCTTGACTCCCTTCATCATCCTCCTGGATGCTGACAAAAGGCTACTGCTTGGTACACTGCTGTGGTGCAGTTGCTGGCCCAGATGCGACGGTCTTGAGGCCCCCAAAAGAAAGGAATAAATGGAGCTGCTGTTAACCAAATAAGAGTGCATGGCTGGCTGCAGAACAGATAACTACAGAGAGCATTTACAGTGAAAATCACTGTAGAGTGGTTTTCCCTTTTTTTGTTTCAGATACTATTTTTCACAGACCTACAGCCTGACTCATTCCCTCTTAAAAGGCTTCTCACTATGTGGGTCTCCAAGAGCCAAAAGAACTGATGTAGTTTAATTCCATGTTGAAATGTGTTGTACAGAAAAGGTGACATTTCAAACAAACACTGACATCTGAGTCACTTCATTTGCTAAATAGGCATTCATTAACGTGCTCTGCAGGAGTGAACAGTGCTAAACTGTGGTTTTACATTGTACTGCTCAGAACTCCAGTCTTGATGGATGTAGTGATTTTTGCTTGTTCTCCAAAATTCTATTAGTCTGCCTTCTTTTATCTCAAATGTGGCAAAGTAGAGGATTTCATAGTCCTTTGAGCTAGAAGGTAGCTTTGTGTAGCTTTATGTGAGTGTGTGTGTATGGGTGTAAATCTACATGCACTGCACAAAAATGTATTCATCCACAGTAACAGGTGGTGCTGGCAACACCTGTTACTGGGGTCACTCAACACTCCCATATTAAAACCCTAATTTTAGTTGCTTATAACTTTTGTCAAACTTAAACATTTGTGTTGAATGTTATGTGCCAGGTGTCTGCCTTAGGCTCATTTGCAGGAGGGGGGATGGGGAGAGGAATTTATCAGCAAAACTGTTACTGCCAATTTAGGGAGTAGAGACCAGGGCACTGGTTTGTCTGTACTGAAAAATGAACTATTTCTGGTTGAGATGTTCCAGCAGCTTTCCTCATCCAAAGCCTAAAGTTGCCCATGGAGTTCCCCTGCAGCTAGGCATGTCTTTTACCAGCATTATGGAAATTCACCGTTCTACTGAGAATGAACCTCCGTCTGGCTAGATTATGGGCCTGTGAAAACACTTGCTAGAATTTTGTTGACAGCTACCCAGACAGACTGTCCATCATGTCTGTTTTCAAAGAGCAGTGCTATGCTGGTGACCCTTTGAATGCAAGATGCCCTTGAAGCAGCAGAGTACACCTTGGAATCTGAGCATGGAGCAAAGCAGGCTGCTGTACGCAGGGCCACCGTGCGTTCCTCAGAGCAAAGGCAAGCAGCTCAGCTTGTGCTTACTTAGTATGAATAAATAGGAGGGAATGGCTGGCTGAAATCCAGAGGAACTGGTGATGAAGGAAGGGGAGTGATGGGCTGAGAATGGTAAGAGTGAAGGACACTGGGTTTTAAGAACTGTGTGAGGAGAAATGTTGAGGAGACAGACCAGTATGATAGGGCAGATAGACTGAGAAGGCATGTCCATGCGGGATGGTCATCCCTGCAAAGAAATACTGCAGGATTTATGTAGTTCCTGCCTAACCAGATGAAGCATTCCACTAATAATCACTGTTTGAGAAGCTGCAGTGTGTTTACACAGGACTATGACCTGTACTGCTGCCAGTGGCTCCCCTACTCAAGTGTATCGAACCTACTAATAGACACTTAAAAGTTTGCATGGTTTCATCTGATGCTCTTTTGGGAGACAGAGTTGTTCAATTGACTTCTGCCTAATAGAAACATCAACATTTGTTTATTGGGGGTTTGGGGTGGGGCTTTTTTAGTATTTCTTAGCTTTTGCCTACTCAATCTGCACTTCAAGGATTATTGTGTGCATGCAAATCCCTTTGTAAAACACTACAGTTGTTTCTGACTGTATAATCTTGCTTTGGAATCTGTACTACATTTGTTGCAAAATTACACTAGTAAGTCAGTCATTGATAGCAAAGTGGGATGTCGTTTCACCTAGGTTGCAAGAACATTTGAACAGACTGCTCATATTATTTCTAAATGTTGTCCTTTCTTGATTGTTGTGGGAATTCCAAACAAACTGCTTGTTCCAAAATACTGTTTCATCTTACTAGGCATTTTCCCATAAAAATCTGAAGAAATGCCACAGAACCTGATCAAAGTTTAAAGTCAGTTTGTTATTTGAATGATGATGATTTTTTTTTTATAGGTAAAGCCTCAACCAAGAAACTGACAAGAAAGGTAAGCAAAATGTTTCTTTCCTTCTTCAAAAGAACTTGCATTCTTACTGTTACCCAAGTGAATAGACTTCTTCAAAACTGGCTTTATATTTTCTTGTTTCTTTGAAGGAGGTAGATGCTGCACTGCAGTCTGTTGCCAAAGCTAAACCAGGACCGAACTTTTTTAGACAGCTTGAGGATAAAGGTAATGAGCACTTTTGATACTAAAAAATACATCTTGCTTTTTATCTCATTGTATGGTATGAATTAAAAGTCTTTTTAAAGAAGGTTTCATGGATTTGTCTTCTTCTCAGCCAGTAGCTGCCTCCTTAGCAAATCTCTCAGTTATGCAGGAGAGTAAAGAGGCAGGGCTGGGAACTGAAAGCCTTCTAAGGTGCAGGAAAAGACATGAAAGAAATTGGAAGAGAAGAAATTGGAGAAGAAAAAGGGGATAAAAGAATGAATTCAGCACAAAATGGACTTTTAAGACTTACTACAGAAACGCTGTTTCACTAGTTGACTTAAATGCACAGAAACTAAGAATAAAAATAAAATTTGTATCTAGTCATGTAAAGTGTCATCCCTGATTCCAAGAGCAGTTGAACTCCCTCTTCAGGAGTGCAGTGGCCCATCACCGCGTTGATGAGCTTCAGTTTCTTTACACCCAGTATTTCCACCTCTTATCAGGCTGCATAAAGAGAAAACTCCGAGAGATGGAATATTGTTTGTATAACAGGGAATTAAAGAACACCAAATAAATACTTCATTAACATAAATTAATTGAAGGGAGAAAACAAACAAGAGGATCAAGGAAACCAAATAAATGAGTAATTAACCATTTCACCAGTAACAAAGACTGAAATCCCCAGACTAATGAGAATGACTGACAACATCTATTCACAGACTTTCTGTGTGGAAGAGTTCAGCCTGAATCCCTTATCCCATGAATGCTTCTGGAAAATAAAGCTGCCTTTGCACTGCTGCAGTTCCTTGGCAGGCATGAGCCACGCTCTCTCCATGCATAGCAGATCCCCAGGCATGGCTGGCAGCTTGTGCCAAGAAAGCAGCCTACTATCTCAGCCTGCAGCATTTTGCCTGCCCTTTGACCTCATGGCCTCTTCTGCCTGGGGTTCATTTCTTGCATCTTCGTGTAAACAGGGAGGCTCTTCAGCTGTGTGTCTTGCTTTTCAGTCCACTCCTGCAAACCCCAGCATATCTCAGCAGCTGTGGAACATCTCAGAACAGGTTGAACAATTTTTTCCTCTCCTAGGGGAAAGCTGGATTTGGTATTGAATTTTCAATATTACTGCTTTTTCAGATTACTAATCATCATCAGTAATCATCATCATTAATCATCAAGCTTTCCCAGGATTGGGTTTAAAGAATTCACAGTCTTTAATTCTTGGATATTCTTTCTTTCTTTCTACTTTTTAAAAGTGTTTCATTTTCACAGAATCAACAAGGTTGGAAAAGACCTCAGAGATCATCAAGTCCAAATTTTCTGGTGGTTGACACTGCAAATCCCCAAAGCACACTCCCTGGGAAAACAAGGACTCCACCAACAAAAAGTGAAAACCTATTAAGTCAGCACAGCCTCTTTGATTGCTCATCTCTCAGCTGACTGCTTGGCAGAAAGTGGGCTGGACAAAATGCTCAGCCTGGCATCTTTTGCATTCTGGACAAGGCATTGCTTAGGACTGTGGGTTTGTCCTTCAAAGGTCAGGTAGGAGTTTGAGATGGAACATTCAGTGCAGTCATCCATATGTCTCCACAACATAGAGTTTTTACATTTTTTTGTCATGATGCTTTGAAGCTTTTGCTTTGGAGTGCATTATTATAAAATTGAGTGTTACATATTTAGGTATTAAATACTGCTTTTACAAGTACCAGAATAATGACTCTACACCTGTTTCACAGTTTGGCTGAGATTATTTTAACTGCATTTAAATTGTTATTTAAATTTTAAGTAAGTGGAAAACTGTCATCAGGCCAGTTTGTGAAAAACATAACGCTAGGGAATTCTGCCTTCTAGTGGGCAGTTTTAAAATTCTTGCCATGTAAAATTTCAGGGTAGAGAATTCCAGGGAGGGTTCATTTAGTGTTAGAAAATGACAGTATTTTGCCAGAGCTAACTGCAAATGCTTGGCTGCTGAGTCAAATGCGAGTATGCCGAGTCATTCAACAGAATGTGAAGTTTTTATCTTTTAAATTTTGCTTGGCCATGAATAGAATTGTCTCTGATTTTTGTTGTTGTATTGCATCTTTTGCGTATCTTTGTTATGATTGCTGTACAATAAAAAGAAAATTACCAAAATATTTAATTTACTTTTGGATAAGGTAAATTGACCCTTCACTAGTAAAAGAATAATAAGAGTAAAAGAATTTTTAAGGAAATGAGTCCACAACTTTAAAAGCCTTATCTCAAATTATTTTAGTATAGTCAGTCTGCCAGAAAATGTCAGACAGGCCACAGATTTGCTTTAAGACATTGATACAGGTTTTAAAGAACAAACAACAATTTTTATTTATATTTTTAACATTTTACCTATTTCATTATAGTGACTTTTCAGTCATCATAAGATGATGAAAACTGAGTCTGTGTCTTCTTCCTGTCATTTCTTGCATGGCTGTTCTTTCCAGCTCTCTGCCATCATGCTTCTCCTTTGCTCCATTAACCAGGGTGTTGTCTTTAAATTGATCATTTCTTTACATCCTAAGCAAGGTGTTGTCTTTAAATTGATTTTTTTTCTTTACATCCTACTATCTCTCTATATACAAATTTTGCAGATTCTTTATGTAAAATGTTGTAAGGTAGTGTTCTCTGTCTACACAAAACATTCCAGGTGCTCAGCATTTTGTATCTTCAATTTTTTTTTTTTTTTGGTCTGAGTTTACATAATCTGCCACATTAATGTCCTTTCAAATGCTTTTATAAATATGTTTTTTTACAGGACTCATTTTTGAGTGTGTGATCTCTTCTTTTGTATCCCAACAATGGGCACTCATTGTTCTCTTTTATCTAGTGTAAGCTGCTTGTCTTCACCTTCCAGGTTTTCCCTAGATTATCCCTGTGCAGTACATCTCAAGCCAGGCAGACTCCCACTTCTTGGCCAGTGTTGGTGGCCTTCATCGCTTGCTGGTTACATTTTCAGGCATGGATCTTTGTGCTAATACCATTGCAGTCCATGACTAGGAGTTGTTTCCTATACGGACTTAAAAAGTTACCTCCTTGTTTTCCTTTAAACATTCTTTTGCTCTGTCACACATGAAACAAAAGTAGGAGCAAGAATCTTGGTCACTGCCCATCACAATATCTGCTTGATTTCTTTTCCTTCCCGATCTCTTTCTACCCATTTTTTAAAAACTCTTTTCTTGTATTCTAGGTGTATAAGCTAAAAAAAAAGGAGGAGTTCCTCTCCTTGGTTTCAAATTTGTAGACATCCTGGACACTTTGTCTAGGAATATGATTCCAAGTTTTTCATCAATGCAAATAATAATTAACATTCTTGCAAAGGCAGTAACTAGCACTGCCCTGATTTACACATGATGCATGCTAGGTATCGGGACGAATGGCCCTGTTTTGATGGAGAGGAAAGCTGAGATAAGAAACCAGAGTGATTTTGCAACAGGACCAGCATTAGACCTGTCTTTAGCTAAGACTTCTTCTGATGTTTTCAGACTCTTGCGTTCAGCATTTAATATTTCTAAACTCTGATCCTTAAAGTGTTAAGTCAATTTCAGCCGTCAAATACAAATGCTGTTGGCTCTGCATAGTAATTTATCAGAAGTTAATTGTTTATCACCAAAGCTTAAGTGGATTCCTTATCTATCAATTAACTACATTTAAATTATAAAAAATGGTTTATCTTTGCACAGATAGGCATGTTTGAACTTCATTATTTTAAGCAGCTTCAGCATTATACAATGTTTAGCTCACAAGTTAAAAGTAGCTCAGTTATTTTGAAAAGTGATTTATAAAAAAGCCCTTTACATTTTTTCTCCAAACATCATTGCAGGGCAGATGGTTCAGATTCTGTTGTTTAACCATCCTTGTTCTGTGCTCTCTATCTTTAGCTCCTACCCTCTATTTTGACGCTATCACATCTTTGTGTTTGTTCAGGCTTTTCACTTAAGGCGGTGTTTCAAAGGAAAACTGGAATTTTCCTTCAAAAGGGGGGGAAATACTTTCACCTTGTAGAAAGGACATGTTCCTATTTAAAAAATAAAAAAAGAAAGAAGCCTCCTCTTGGCAAATGGCCCAGCAGTACTATCAGCACAATCTAGCAGCTTGGCAGCTTTGTGTGTTGCCATGTTCCCCTTGAGAATTAGAGGGAAGCTATTCCCTGCCTTCACAAGCCTGCCAAAGGATGGAGGACTTTGATCCTTTAGGGCAACGTTAGAGTAGTTCTCCTCCCAGGTACTAAATGTGACAAAGCACATCTAATTTATTTGCCTTTTATATAAACATCGAATGTTTTCAGTGAGAATCCAAAGATTTAGTGTAGGCCTTTTGTTAATACCAAATAAACCCTAGTTTCTTGATTAAACATGAGCATTGATTAGTCTCTGGATAGGGAATTTTACCTTCAGAGCACTGAAAAAGAAAAGTAAAATCTTCATTAAATGATATAACATGGCTTACTTTAATAGCCTATTTAATACAATGTTAAACTACAGATTTAATGTTTATAAGATTTGATCTTGAAGTCTATCTCTAAGTATTATTATTTCTTTTGCAAGTAATTTTTAAACTCTTATTTCAGGGTTGATATCTTATGCAGAGTATCTATTTTTGCTGACAATCCTTACAAGTAAGTATTATCTATTTAAGATACATATGCATACTCAACTGTTAACAGTTTTCCGGGAACTCTTTCTGACATTTTTTAATTCTTAAATTTCTGCACTACAGTAAACCATAAAGAACAATTGTATATAGAGTGATAAAGCATTAATGTAAGTGGATATAACTTTAGCTGATTGCAACTTACTTCCATAGTGTCATCGTTGGTCCATAGCAGTACTTCAAAAATCCCTGCACCATAGGATCAGAAAAGTCTTTCAAAGGACTTTGAGAAAGGAGACATTGGTTACAGGACCACATAATAAGGGGAGGAAGAACAGTGGGGAAAGATAAATAATTTGTCTTCTGGATGGTTTTAGTCATTTTGGACAGTGGGACATTATAACTCATGCAATGGTGTCTAAAGGGTTTCTGTCTGTTATGTGTTCAAATACACAATGGATGATACACATAAACAGGAGAATTCTGCAGTGTCTTTTTGTTTGACTTTTTTCCCCCCTCTCTCTGTTTCTTTTGACTTCATTTTCTCCAAGTGTTTTGCATGTATATCTTCCCCCTCCTTTGCCTTCTTCCTTTTTCTTTGTAAGACACTTTTTTAAAAAACACTTGTTTGGTACTTGCTGTACCTTTAAACAGCAGGCATTTTTTAATAGTGCATGGAAGCGGTCTTGGAGTTTCTGGACTTTCTCACTGATACATCCTCTATGACATGCTTGCTGTTTCCCATTGCTGTTTTGATGAAGTGTAGGTCATGCTGGAAAATACTAAGATTTTTTAGAGAAAATGTCTGCAAAGAGCATTACATAGTGAGACCCTTAGACTACTATTAAAGGAGTCTTTGTAATAGTCCACATGAAGTCTTGTTTGACTGACTTACACAGGTCTAACATTTTGAGTAAGGGACAAAACTAGTCATAGTGGATCTCATGGTATCAGTGGGTGAGGAAAGAAGAGAGGACAGCAGTCATTCTTACCCCAGTGGACTGCAGATGCTTGAGCCTCATCACTTCCCTTTTGTTCCCAATTGTTTCTCATCACAGCTACACTAATTTCTAATACTCAGCATAGAATCATAGAATGCTAGGGGTTGGAAGGGACTTCTAGAAATTGAGTCCAACCCCCCTGCAAAGCAAGACCACTTAGGGCACATAACACAGGAATATGTCCAGACAGGTTTTGAAGACCTCAGCATGAAGGGTGATCTGAGCTAGTACACAGTATTAAATAGTATGTATGGATTAAGATAATTTATTTAACATGCAAATGTACTGTTTCACCAGTAGTGACTGTCCAGTGCTACATGCAACTTGAACATGAGTCAAAGGAGGCCTGAAGGGAGACTGTTTACAAAGGCTTGTAGTGATAGGATGAGGGGCAATGTTTTTAAATTAGAGAAGAGTAGATTTAGATTGGATGTTAGGAACAAGTTCATTACCGTGAGGCAGGTGGAACACTGAAACATGCTGCCCAGGGAGGGAGTTGAGGCCCCATTCCTGCAGATGTTCAAGGTCAGGCTTGACAAGGCTCTAAGCAACCTGGTCTAGTGGAGAATGTCCCTGCTTACTGGAGCAGGGTTGGACTAGATGTCCTTTGGAGGTCCTTTCCTACCCAGACCATTCTGATTCCATGAGTTATACCATGTGTTCAAGTGTTTTTTATAAACAGAAATAATAAGAGTCTAGCCCAGTTAGAAGGCTAATTTTGAAACACTTGATGCAATTCAATAAAGAGGGATTTTAATTTTATTTTTAAAGGACAACCATGCCACTACCTTATAACTTTAGAAGAATACATAAGTTAAAGTTGCAGAAATAGATGCCAAAGATTCTGTTTCTTTAAAAATCTCTGACAGCTGAAGGTAAATTTATGCTGATTTATTGACTGGAACAATTGGAAAATCGAAGCAGTATTGTGGCAAGTTGTTCCACCTCTCCAGACAATTAAGTAACATTACTTTTCACCAAATTTATATAGGAATGTGTTAAACTGCAAAAACAAAGACGCAGTTTGATGCAGGATAAAGACACAGTGCTGACGTTGCTGCTTTTGCTACAGAGAGGGTTATCAAATCTATCAGTTTGAAAGCAAATGTCAGCAAGTGGTAGTGCCTCTGTCTTTGCTAACAAGTATCCCCTGTCAGTCAGAGCCAATGCAGCCAATACACAATGTGTCTCTCTTGCTACTGAGAATTAACATGATATTTCTTAAGGCAGCTTCTTCTAAGTCACCATCAGAGCAATTGGGAAACAGGATAGGAGTTACCAGGTTTCTAGAGTCCCAGTCCCAGGACACTGTGACCAGACTGTGCTGCCTGTCTGGTCAGCAGTGCCTGTAACAATACTGAACTTGAAAATGTAATTTTGCAGCAGACAAATGTTTTACCTTGCCCCCTATCATCCTTTTTTGTGTGTGTTTGTGCCTTGTATCATCATTATCTGTTTCCTTACAGTCCTGTATTGAATTTTATTTCCAGCAAGTTGTTAATGGTGCTTCTGGTAAAGCCCTGCCTAGTGAAGAAGCCCAAGAATTAAAGTTGTCACCTGTACTCAAAACTCCATTTCAATCAGCCAGTCACACAAGTTGACAGCTTGGTCAATTTCTGAATAGTTGGAAGGCAAGACACCCTAGTCTAACCTGCAGTCATAGAATCAGTCAGGGTTGGAAAGGGACCGCAAGGATCATCTAGTTCCAACCCCTCTGCCATGGGCAGGGACACCTCACACTACATCAGGCTGGCCAGAGCCTCATCCAGCCTGGCCTTAAACACCTCCAGGGATGGGGCCCCAACCACCTCCCTGGACAACCCATTACAGGGTCTCACCACTCTCATGGGGAAGAACTTCTTCCTCATGTCCAGCCTGAATCTACCCACTTCCAGCTTTGTTCCAGTCAGATCCAAGATGAAGCTGTTCTGTTCAGATTTTGGAATTTTGCCTGATTCTAATTAAATACAAATATATCTGAGGTAGTCTTTGAACTATGCTTATTTTACGAACACATACCTTTGGGGTTATATCATATCAGATAAGTATGTCATCTCTGAACAGTATAAGCAACTTTAGGTCCTATATTTTCAGTAACAGCTCTCTTATCTGAAAATTTCAACACAGATGGTCTGAATTACTATTAAATACATCAATTACTTTTATTCTCTAAATATGTTATAGGATAGGCTCTTCTTGCTTTTGTGCTAGTTACACAAAGTTAGCATGTGGCATTTCCATGGGAAGGAAGCCAGTTTTGATTATTACAACCCAGTTGCTGTGCCGATTGCACTGATATTTATAAAACATCCCTACATCACAAGGTTGCTCCACAGGGAATATTAGTTAGCCACTAAGATTGAGTGATTTCTAAAATGAAAAATAGTGCTTTCTTTAACCGTCTTGTTAGCACTTAGAAAGAATGGGCAATTTCTTTAACTTGTTCCCTTTGCAGAAAGATTCTCTAAAAAAAGGCAAGACTTAAAACTTTACGAGATGGAGCTGGAAGAATATATTTCCAAAAGAAAAACTCTGAAGGCATTGGAGTTTTTTAGAGATACTGCTTCACTGCCCTCATGAGCCCAACATTGTTCATGGAAACATGAATATATTCTAGAGACAATAAGCCCATAGCTTTCATATTAATGCCTAAGACTGCCGGGTTGTGGAATTAATTCACCTGTTCCAGAAACTGCTGGGATAAGTGCTTGCTACTTCAGTAAGCTGTAACTACATTTCAGTGACAGGCTGCTCCTGTGTGGGCTTGCTAATGAGTGAGGCCACCTCCAGTAAGCAAAGTAAGATCAGGAAATTGTGGGAAGGAGCTCAAAACACACCGAGTTTTTATAGCGACTGTGAGATTCAGAACTCATTACATTTTTGTGTGAAAAGAAACATCCACTCAGTGAATGAAATGCAGGGTAAAGTTGTATTAAAAATCAACTTAATGGGAGTTATACAAAACATACTTTTGTTCAAAAAGGCCAGAAAACGGTTTATAGAATCTCTGAAACATCTGAGCGTGTGTTTTAGGGAGGAAGAAGAGAAGGAAAAGAAGGCCTGGGGCTAATACAGCAGTAGCAGGAGCTGAGTGAGCTGGCCACAATTACAAGATTGCTCTGCTTCCTAAGCGAGACTAGGGAAGACTTCAAATAGTGGCATGCAGTAACGCGTGCAAGAAGCAAGTACACTAGTTTTTTCACAGAGTTTTGGAGTAATTATTGGTTTCTCAAGGCACTTTCCTGTCTTCTCACCCCAAACAGGAGCTTTAATAAAGCTCCTGGAAGTGACATGGGATGATGGAGACATCTGTAGAGTGTATCTAAGAGCAGGACAGTAACACATGCAACATTTTCACCATCATTTGGATCAGATGGGTATTTATAGCTGTACTTAGACACTGCTGGCATCTCTTGCTTTGCCATCGCATTAATTATCCATTGAAATGGTAGTAAAAAGGTGTTTTAAAAATTTGCTTATATTGGAAGAAGTACATGTGTTTTACAGGAAATACCATATATGTGCATAAAAAATGGGAGAACTGATCCATAGGTGGTATTCTTTTGCATTAAATATTTAAGTACCAGTATGTGTTTACAATAAAGTCCTTCTGCAATTTGTTGCAGAACCCCAGACTGGATTTCAGATTGCCTTTAAAATGTTGGATACAGATGGCAACGAACAAGTTGAAAAGAAAGAATTCTTTAAGGTATGGACATTTATATGCATATTAATTTTAAAGCATTTAAATAGCCCCGTGGGTTATATTTGCTAAATGAAGACTTGTTAAAATCTTCAAGCTTATTTTTCAGTCCAATCTATGATCACTTACAAAAATACTTTATGTAAAAGCAGCACATACCAAGTCACTGCTGTAAAAGTACTTACCATATTTGAATCCACTTTTATAAATGTTACCTCTGACTTGTATTTAAAAATCTGTTACTGGGAAGGTAGAAGTTGGTGTACAACCCTTAATCCTAATGATCTAATTTGAATAATCATCTGGAAAAGTCTTTTATGTTGTAAATATTCTGAATATTTTTTTAATTCACCGTCCTTTTTTTTTATTATTAATTTTGTTTGCATTTCCAAGTTTTGTATCAATTCACATTTTGGAAAGTAACAGCAGCTTTTTCCATTTTTTTATATAAAATATAGAGGAGAAAGATGCTTAAAAATAAAAAAAGGAAATTTTGCTCTAATGTTTAAAAGAAGTATAGGCTTAATTATATAGATGAATCAGCTTTTAGGTATTTAACAGGAGATGGTTAACTAAATGTTTTTTGTCAAAAGTCAAATGCAAGATGAACAAACCCTTTTAAATAGACTCCCTCAGCTTAGTTCAGATCCTTCATTCGTACTGGAGGTGACTAGAGAGGCTAATCTTTAAGAAGCAGAAGTGTCTACTACAATGTAAATTGTTTTCTGTCACTAAGGTAAAGTTAAAAGTGATCATTCATGCAACTAATCTGGAGAACCACAGAATCTAGAACTTACAAAGATGCATTGGTAGACAGAGAAATTGCCAAAAAAGAATATTTAAGTGTACTTTTACAGCCTTAAACTCTGAATTAATGATACAATAGCTGTTAGCATGTGCTTTGCATCAATAGCCATTTTCTCAGTGATTTGTCTCTTAGCAAGATTACAATTGATGAGTTGTACTTAAATATATTTTTTTAACATTGTAAAAGTACTTTTAGTAGTACTATTTGAAAATATTACTTGAAATTAGAGCGTTTTCCATGACAGTGTTCCCAGAAGCCCCCAACTGAGCCTGCATATACCCTACACTCATTTATTGCTACGCAAAATCTTTTAAACTTGAAGAATTTGCTGTTAAAATATATAGTATTATGCTGATTAAAAAGAAATCAAATGTAACTAAAACCTTTGTTTTTAACCTAAGCCTGTCACAATCCTAGTCAGTTGTTTCCAGAGTAGCAGTGCCCTGATCACTGCTATATGCCTGTTACAGCTGTAGTGTTCATTTACAAAACAGTATGTTACTGAGGAAAGCAAGTTCATGAACACAAGTGAACATGTTCAGCCTGCAGTGTTTCTGCACCAAAATGCCATGTTAGCACTACTTCCTATAAATGGATATTGTGTCAGTTAAGTAAATAAGGAGATTCTTGCATAAAGAACAGCTCAGGTCTCTTGGGGAGATGTGTAGTATGTTATATATTTAATATCCATTGCCCATCCCAGGTAATTTTAATTGAATCAGCCGGTCTGAACAACAGAAAATCAACAAAAGTGGAGGTGAAAATCTTTAAAAATAGTTTTGACTTCTGTAGAGGCAATCAAACTAAATGAAAATTATTCTGCTTAGATAAGATCATTACTTTACATTTCCTTTCTTGGCTGTGTTAATAAGTCAATACTGAGTGGTAAAAAAAAAATTGTATAAATATTAACTTAAATCAAAACTTTATTCTTACGGGTTAGCTATAAAAGTAAAATTTTGAGAATGTAAGAATCTGGAAAACTCTGTGGGTGTTAATGTCTGTATCTGTATATGCTGGTTCCAGACACATCATGGAAAGCATCTGTATTTCTAATAAATTCCTGTTCTGTATATCTAATAAATTAGTAAACTGTGTGGCTAATCTATCATTTGTCTTGTCCTAGTTAGCCTCTCAGGAAAATATGTCTGAACCGTTCTTTAGTTATTTCCACACTATACTTGACAATAATATCAGGGAACATATGTAAGGAAAGGGCAGTGGGAAAGCATAGCAAAAAAGCAGCAATTGGGAGGCAGTTATTGTGTGCAGGATGTGATGGGCAAAGAAATTTCATTCTCTTCTTTACTTCATTCTCTTGCTTTATCACCTCTTCTTCCTATTTCCCATCTGTTCTACTGATTAGACATCTATGTATGTCTGTTACCTCTTGATCTCAACTGTAAATTCTGAGACAAGGACCTTGCCTTTATGTTTGGATAATGTCCATCGTTCTTTGAATTGTGTACATCTCAACTCTGACAAGTTACTGGATAAACAGCAGAAGATGCGTCACACATCTTTCAAGAAAGGCAGAAGGATGGCAAGCAGACTCTACCATCATGGAATGCAAGGGGTTGGAAGGGACCTTCAGAGATCAAGTTCAACCCCCTGCAAAGCAGGACCACTTAGGACAGGTCACACGGGAACACATCCAGGCAGGTTTTAAAGATCTCTAGAGAAGGAGACTCCACAACCTCCCTGGGCAGCCTGTTCCAGTGCTCTGTCACACTCACAGACATTGATAAGGTCCCCTCTCAGCCTTCTCTTCTCCAGACTAAACAGCCCCAGGTCTCTCAGGCTTTCCTTGTGAGAGAGATACTCCGGTCCCTTAACCATCCTTGTAGCCCTCCATTGAACTCTGTCCAGCAGTCTGGAGCTGAACTCTCTCCTGTTCTTCCTGAACGAGAGAGCCCAGAGCTGTATCCAAGTCTTTAGTGCCTGGAGCATTTGTATGGATCAGACACTGAAGGAATGTGAAATGCCAGATTTCCCAGTAGATTCAATGCTCTTAACTGACATAAATGAATATTCAGGAAAGGAGATCTTAAATGCAATTCCATGTTTTCAACAAGGGAGTTTATCTTGTCTTCCATAGCTTTTCCATTTCTGTGCTCATTTCCCCCCTTTCCAGTAGGAGCTAAAAGCCTCTCCCTTCCCAGGAACAGAGTGTTGTTCTCCCCCATACTTCTTCACATTCAAGCCAGTCTATTTTGAACTCCTGCTTCATCCATGTCTTTGAGACAAACATTCACAATACAAGAGACATTTCTATGTTAGGGTCCAGAATAACAACAGTGTATTTTGAGGTGGTGTGTCGGTGTGAGCTGAAATTCCCGCCCCCCCCCCCCCCAACAATAACCAGGCTAGCTCAGTCTGGAAGCAAATGAAAAGCTGTATTTACAAGCAGAGTCTAAAATCTACAATGAAATGCAATGAATATGTACAAATATACAAAATTCACAACATTTACAAATATATACAATCAACAGGAAAGCACAACCGATCTCCCTTTGCTTCCCCCCAAGGGGACCCTTCCCAAAGGGGCCTCCCTCTCCCAGGAGCTTCCCCCCCAGATCCCCCTTGGACAGAAAGCAGAGTTAGTTAGAGCAGAAAGTTGTGAACTTAGCTTCCAAGGTCAGTGTGTTATCTTCAGCCAGAAGAGAAGAAGAAACAGCAGCCAGACAGTCCAGCAACTGCCCCCACTGCAGAACGCAGAATGTGCAGAGTGCCTACTTTGTTTTGGGTAATAGTTCTTAAACATTTCTATCTATCCAATGGAAGTGTTTAGAACAATCATTTTGCTTTCTTACACCCAGTAGTGACTTATTTACATTCTTTCACTTTCTCTGTTCCGAACTTTGCAGGGAAAAATTAAAAAGACAATTTCAAACCATCACAGGTGGGCATCTGCAAAGGTTTGTTACTTTGCCATACACCTTGAGGGTGAAGAAGACATGGTTAGAAAGGGCATGCTTACAGATATTAATTGCCATCCTTTAATCAGCCTTTGCCAAAGATGAAAGCCTCTGCCCCAATGAAATATTGCTAAGTAAAATTAATGACAGTTCAAAATTATTGAGAATGGAGTTAGGGCAACTCCAATGACACATGCAAGAACTATGTGATTTAGACTTTCTAAATAGTCTTTATATAATCTGGACAGCAGATAGGACAAAAACCTTCTGCCAGCTCTTGTACTCTTAGTATGTCTTCAGTAAAGAGACATCAGTCGTGCATAAGAGGTCTCGTTATCTTTGAATTAGCCATTAGTATCTTCCAGTGATGAGCAGATATAAATATTAAATACAGATGTTACATGGACCAGTTGAGTATTAGAGTCCATTTCTCAAGGGTAGAATTCTTCTCCCTTTGTGAGTAGCTGCTGCAATGTGCTGGAAAAAATTTGCAAACCACTGGAAATAGTTTCAAGCACTCTAAGGATTTACATACAATGTAAGAAAACAATAAACTAAATCTTTCAGAACGCTTGTAAAAAAATTATACTGGGTGTCTTGTGCTCTTTAGTAGTCTCTGCAGATTTTTTAAGAGTCATTTTAAAATGAAACTGTATTTTCTCTTGTTTGTAAAATATTTCCAATTGTATTTCTTGTGTGTGAGCAAAAGATGGATTTTTCAGGTAAGAAAAAAATGTAGTTTTACAGAGAGAATATGGGCAGTTGTGGTTTTATCCAGAACTCTATTCTGGATATTCTGTTATTCTGCTACAAAAAAATTAATAATACTTTTAACTGTACTAGTCAATTATTTTGTAAGTGATCAAAAATAAAAATAATCTGGAGAAGTTTGGCAGGAGTAGTACTATTAATTGTCTTGGTTTACAGTGTTTATTTTGATAAATTCTATCAAGGCATGCCACTCAAAAATAATAATAGAAAATAAATATCCTGAGAAACTCAAAACCTGAGGCTATTACAAAACAAAACACCAGGTGAATTAGGCAAAATTTGAAGGCCAAGAGAAGATCTGTGATATGAACAGTTAGTGGGGTTTTTCCTACTCACTGCTGACAAGCCCATATCGCTTCTCTGAACAATATGACAAAAAGAGGGGAAAAAAAAAAGAAGCAGCAATTTGATAATCTCACAAAAAAGCAGCTATGCAAATTTGTTTATGGTTTTTCCCAGTTTTAATGGGCCGAGTGAGGAATCACTCAGAAACGTTTGAGAAGTAAACCAGCAGCTTCAAAACCCCTGGGCTTCAAAAGCATCTTTCCTAAAGTTTCCAAATTGAGTGATCCATCTCTATATCTGAAATGTAACAAGTCCCATGTTCTTTCATTTTCTGCTGTCCTTTTGAGGAGTCATGCAAATGAAAGGTAAGTATACTCTGTGCCATGATAAATTGCTCTTCCTTGTGGCAGCATTGGCCTCCCAAGCTAAAACACAGTCAAAGAAACCTTGCAGCTGAGATGTACTTGAGGTGTTACAAGTTAATGCACTTTCTCTATTACCTTAAAACTCTACTTGGGAAGTGAAAGTTATGTTTTTAATGCAAGTCATTTCAGTACTTCTAAAAATCTTCTTTGCTAACACATTCAAGATTCATTTATTTGTGGGGTGGAGGGGAAACTCCAGCCATATTCTGCTTAATGCCAGTTCTGAAAATACACCTGTTTATTCAGATGTTCTTTGTTAGTTGTATAGTATGTCATTTGAACAGGTACGTTTTTCATGACCACAAGGTCGTGTCTATAGCAGAGCTATGTAAAGCTGTCTAGTAGGACAGGATGAAAATCACAGGACAATTTTTATTTCCCAAATGACCTTTGAGGTCATACTCCTGAGTTTCAAAACCTCACTGAGTAAATGTTAAGTTTCTAGTGCAAGAAAATCTCCTCTAAAAATAGAGTAGTGCTGGGTTGTGAGAGAGATTCATATGCTCTGCTTCGCTATATTAACCACAGGAGATAATAGATTTCTGGGGAAAAGTGTGTGTGAATAGGAAAAAGTCCTTAAGTATGCAGATTTTGTCATGACTAGAGAACCTTGTAGAAACATAATGACTTTATAATTAAGAAAAGGTGAAGTTAATACAAGTTTCTGAAAAAGGAGATTCTCCTGTAAGGCCAATTTGATAATTTTTCTGTGTATGTTTTGTGTGTTTAACAAATATAGCTACAGAGAATCATTGGGAAAGAAGATGATCTGAAAGCAACTGGAGATGAAGCAGTATTTCAGGTATGAAATAGAGACAGATTTTTTTTTTTTTTACAAAAGTATAGCCATATTTCCTGTGAACACTGTTGTTCTGTCAGGGTTTTTAGATAAGCATAGGTATTAGTGTTTTAATTAAAAGAAAGTGTGTGATTTGTCAACTACTTTGTAACTGGGGAAGAAAAATGTTTGTCACTTCTGACTCTCCTGATAATCTGTGCAATTGGTGTATTTCATTCCTGTGTAGTTACTCTGTTATTTATTTTACCTTAGTCTCTGTTTCAAAGTAACTCTCTTCTATTTGTCAAAAACTGAGAAAAAAACCCTGAATTGCTGTATGAGAAAATCAGAAATAGATACCTTAAACTTACCTAAATGCTGCTATTGCTGTAATATCACTTTATTTTGAGTTGATTTGAAATGTAATTACTGTCATTGGGACGACAAAGGCAGGGATTACTTTACTTAGGTCCACTTTGATAAAAACAATGGCATAGATGCAGACCAGAAGGAACAATCTTAGAGTATGATCTTCCAGCTGGATTAGAAGTTTCACTGGATATCAAGCAAATAGCAAATGGCAAATGCATCTTGTCAGTGAAAGGAGCAGGTAAATTCCTACTCTCTTCTGGCTGTTTTGTCCTGAATCCTGCCACTACTCTTCCCAGTCTTTGCCAGCTGCCATCTCTTCTTCAGTCTGTAGTTAGCACAGAGACTTGATATTCTGTAGTCTGGGTGAGATTGAATGAGACTGAAAACAGAGAGGGCAAACTCCTGATCATACTGAAAACAGCCCAGAAGAAGCTGATTACACAGGGTGAAGGAGATGTAGAGTACAGGTGTATTGTCTCCATCTATTACTAAAAGTTGCTGCTTACATCAGCAGCACTACTTTTGTTGCACACTTAAATTGAATGTTGTAGCTGAAGGATATTTTTCTCACCACAAACTTGCTTTTAGTTGTAAACTGAAAATGGGTAATTAGGCATGAGGAAGCAACAGCTCATGTTTGAAGCATTCAATAGGAAATTTGTATAGGGCTCTGCTTTATAAACCTATCACACATCAGCAGTTTCTACAAAGAGTTGATCTATCTCATGTTCTTTCTTTTTCACCTCCCTGGGGCAAAGATGGAAGTGGCAGGAATTCTAACACCTTTAATATATCCTAGACATAAACAGAAACTGTCATCTGATGCATAAAGCTTTTGCTCCCTCAATATGCATCCAGAGTTCAGTTAAAAAGTCAGTTTGATTGACTAACAACCATCTCCTTTCTTGAATCTTTTCATCAGTCACCAGATTAAAATAGCTAGGATTAGCAGGGGTGTCTGGTCCTCAAAACCTGTTTCAATTGAGACTTAACTGTCATGACAGTGAAAGAAAAAGGATCTTTATTCTGCATGAATGAACAGCTATAGTATAAAATTTCCAGAGAAACTCTGATACAGTGGGACAGATATAAACACATAAGCTTATTGGAAGCTAATTAAATACCTTAGCTTGAGTGTCTCTGTTTTGGGTTTTGTGTCTTCAAATTTTGCTTCAGAATTCTCCATTGAGAAAAATCTGAAGTTAGAAAGCCAGAAAATGTTATTTAATACAGTTTCTTAGCAGATTATAAATGGAATTATAGTATGTTCAGAAGAAGAATTAAATATCTTTGGGGTATATAACTGTCTTGAAATTCTTCTGCCTTCTGTATTTATACTTTGCAAAGTCCAGATTATCACTTTTCTTCCAATTTTTGTTTTGCCTTCTGCCTCAGTTTCTTACAAAAGGAAGTTATCTTTGTGGGCAATGAATCTTACTATACAGTGGAGTCGGTGCCTATGTTTTTACCCCTTATTTTTAATAATTATGGCAGTCATATTATTACTTTCAAGCAAAGCAGATAAAGCATAAAAATTGACTATTGTTTTTAAATTGACCATGGTCTTTGAAAGCTGAGATACTGCAACAGAAGTTTAGCATTTGGAATAGCTCTTATTTCTGTGTGTGAGTTTACTGGGATTTTTTTCAAAGTAATCCCCGTCTCTGACAGCAGATGGAAAATGTCACTGACTTCTGAAAATATGGTTTAAGAGTTAGTCTGCAACTTTATTTAACCAGCAGATATGTCCAAGTATGTTGCCTCTACAGTGTGTAAACAGAGGTCCCAGACATTTTTTTACTGCATGGAGACACCAGTTAATACTCATCAAGATACTGTGTTAGAAAAAGAAAACAGTTTGCTGTGCTCCTAAAGTGTTTGTAGCTCTGCCTCTTTTACTGAAGCTTTTACTTAAATGTCTAAAATTCAGGATTTCACCACTTAGGAATGCTCCTTGGGGTTGCAGTGAACTTGATTATCCAGGTAAATATATTTCAATTGAGGGAATTTTTTTTCCCAATATTGTAATTAATGCTGGAAGAAAAGCCAAAAAAAAAAATCTGCCCAGCCTTAACGAGCACAGTCTGTTGGGAAATTCCTTACTGACTTTTGCAGAGCAGGCAATCAGATTTACTCGTAGCACAGGTGTGCACACAGTGAAGGAGAGGTGCAGGCAGATTTACAAGACTGGCAACATGGTTCTTTCTAAGTGGACTGGAGAAAATGATACAGCAGTCAAAAGAGGCAGTGACTATCTCACCTCGCCTATCTTCCTGCTGACCAAAGGAAACGCTGCATCTGGCATCCTAACAGAACTCTTCTGCTTCATATAAAACATCCATCTGAGCATTTGACTGTGCTTCACGACAGAGTCAAACTCTTCAACTGGCAGTTGTGTAGGATGTTATAGAAAGTGCATTAAGCTAGAAGAGTTTGGTGTATTTTGCAAAAAGTATTGCCCAATGAACAGCACCAGTTGCTTTTGTGTGACTGCCCTGAACTCCATAAAGGACACATTAGTAGTGTTGCGTACATTAGTGTCCTGGTAGTGAAAAAAAGCCCATGGTTCCAGGTATCTACTATACAGCCCAGTTGTCTGGGCTTTGTTCTTGAGCCCTTCAGTTTAGATTAATGAGTTACTGGGTAGTTTCAATGCTTCTAGTTTAATTTTTGTGTAATGGCTGAACTTTAGAAATTAATTTTAGCTGTTGTTAGGAGAGGAATGACAATACAGTTTGTTCTATATTTATTCTTAAAATGGAATCCATGTTGGCAAATAATCTGTGCATTGTCTTATTTCCAAATGAATTCCACAAGAATCACATTTTCATACCTCTTTGTTGGGTTTTTTAACATTTAATTAGCATTTGGGGACACAGCTATTAACCTCTTCTAAACAGGAAACTTTTAAACTAAAATTCAGTCTTAGAATAAGTGGTATATTTATAGACCTATAAATTGATATTTTCTTATGAATTGTGTATCAATTGGTTCAACCAGTCCACTTCTTTATTTTTTCTTAGCTAAGAGAGGTCATACACATATTCATCACCCCTTAGCTGGTCAGCACATTTTACACTTGGACCTTCAGAGATTGCAGCATTGCGATGCATCTTCTCAGTCACAGAGGATGTGCAGGCCATCATGACCTGCCCATCTGCTCCCTAGAATTCCTAATTAGTTTAAAGTTTTTTTATACATAGCTTCAAAGTTTACAGAGCTCTGGGCCCAGAATAACTGAAGGCTGCCTAAACTGAAGAGAAGAGGGTGTGGTTGAGAGCTATGCTCTTGTGCAGTAATATTCTGTAACGGGTGTGCAGCATATCAAATTTCCCAAGAATCTGGTACAAGACTAAAATTAATATTGCTCCCCAAAAGAGTGTGTCGTTAATCTTGTCACATCTCAGTTCAGAGGGAATGCACATCTTTTCTTGAACTATCAACAGAAATGTGTATGTTTTCTATCAGCAGATTAATACTGAATTCCATTGAAATGTTTTTGTATACTTTAAACCAAGGAGCACTGCAGTGTTCCTGCAAGCTTTAAAAGAAGCTCTGCAGGTAAACCCCATAAAGAGCTAAGCCATGTGGCATCAAAATATTAGCCTATTAGAAAACTGGAGGGTACAGATCATTGCAACAGGCTGTCTAGAGAAGTTGTGGAGTCTCCTCCTCTAGAGACTCTCAAAACGTGCCTGGTTCCTGTGCAACCTGATCTTGGTGAACCTGCTTTACCAGGGGGGATGGACTACATGATTCTCAGAGTTCCCTTCCAACTGCCACCATTCTGTGATTCTGTGATTGTCTCACAGACTCAAAAATTGTTATTTTTCCATGTCATCTGATGACATTATAACCTCAAGAGAGACAAATAAACATGCTTTTTGACATCTCTAGCTAACTAATTCTGCAAGTACACTGAATTTGACTTGGATAGTGAAAGTCTTTCTCACAAGGAATTCATCTGGAAGCCTGCTGTGGTCACAGTAGCGTTGCTTTCCATTGTGCAGGTATGTGAGGCAGGGCTATCACTTCAGTCTTTGCTACTTAACCTAGTCTGAAATGCTTTTAATTATATATAGAAGCCAGAGAGCAGCATGGGTTCCTGGCAGGCCAGGGAAGAACTTGCTCTGTCCTTTAATTCGTAAAAGCCAGAATCTGATCATAATCATTTTGCTTGTAAAATTAACTGGAATAAACTTGGAATGATGCACATAAGCATGGGCACTTGGCATTTTGTGATAATTTAAACTTAGGATGGCAGACTGAACATGAACTACCTGGGGAAGCATTCAAACAGCAGGGTGGAAGAATTGGTCACAGTCCATCTGAGTCAGTTTCAGCACCTCAGCGCATGCTGAGGATGGGTGTGCTTGGCCTTTGGGGCCAAGTCCATGGTGATCAAAAGAGTATGCTTCAAAGAACATCATACCTCCTGAGGGGGCTTCTCATTATAGATTTTGTACTTCTGGTTGAAGTTAATATTTTTGAAGAATAGCATGTCAGGGAGGCAGGGCCTGAATTCCTGTGAGAGGTTGTCACCAACTGGGTATAGAAGATGGTCTGCCCAGGTGCCAGCAGTGCACAAGAAATGGCAGCCTCAAGGCTTCACAGTAGAGCAGTGCCATTCCCTGACTGTTAGACCTGGTGAATCTGCAGGCCACATGGCCAGTTTCTATCTGTTCCTATTTCTGGCATAAAGTATCTCCTATAGCATCTACTCCCAAATTAGTTTAGCTCATTTGGCTAGAAACCATTTTTGTTCAGTACCTCCTCATGAACTGATACAGAACTATGAGTGGTGCAGTGAAAGCTGAGGACACCCATAAAGTCGTTTTCTTCCTTGCTAAAGGTGCTAACAGTATGGCATAATGATTCCATGGCATTAATTGTCATTAAAAACCAACATTCCCTTGGTACTGAGAATTATGGATGATGTTGAATGCTGGATATAAGCTGTTTGTTCTTTAGAAAATGCTTCACTGGACTTTTTCTCAGATATTGTCTGTTATACCCTCTGTAGAAAAAAGAATAATGCACGTTTTAGGCCTTCTATGTCAGACGTTATATTCCTGAATCCTGCCTAATAAGAAGGTGCCTGGCAAAACATTAAAAACTTTAGTGTGAACTTATATCATGATTAAAGCTGATTCATCATGAAATGATACTTTGTTTCATTCTGGGGCCCACTTGAGGCTATCTGGGCTTTGCCAAAACCCACTGCTTTTAGAGATTTGGATCTCCTGGTCTGCTTTAGTTTGCCTGCTTACAGTTTTTTGACTGTACCTGGTAGGATTCGTTTCATAATGGATACGTCTTTCAAACCTTCTTCCCAGAACAGAGTTGTAGGTTGCATCCAAACATCTTGGAGACATGCAAAATGACAGAAAGCTTTGATGCTTTTGAGCAGTGTTTGAGGCTAGACTGCTTAGATTGAAGTCTAGATTGCATTCAGGGATACAAGCCTGGCATGAGGGATTGACTGACTTAGCAGCTGGAAAAGAAATGGGCATTACAAAGAAGTGGACTCAGAAAAAATTGCAGATTTAGTCTTACCTTTGGAAATATTTTTTTGAAAAGTCCTTGGAAAGACATCATCAGCAGACAGAACCTTTGACCTTGCTCTCTTTTCTGACCATGTTCATCTACTCCCCCTCCATCTAGCTTAACAAAATTAATTTTTTAAAAAGTCAACCAAAATTATGTATTATTTTCACAATTTCTATTGCAACAAGACATTACATTGCACAGCAAATACCATCTCCCAGGAAGCAAGTAAGAGAACACAGAACATACAAAAGATTTAATCATGATGAATGCTTTCCAGTCATGCCTCAGGCAAATTCTGCAAGGAAAAGCAGTAAGAATCTAGAGACAGTAAGTCTATTAACATTTCAGAGTTTTGAAAATCAGTTAGGTACATTATTCTGAAAATCCTGTCTCACTGTGTGATAAGTTTCTCCTCAATGGCACTTGTTGCTGCTTGCTGTAGTGTCATGTCCTAAATGTCAAAAGCTCAGTGGGGAGCTACAGGATTAAGTGGGTGTGTGCCTGTGACACGGTGTTTTCAGCTTTAAGCTTCTATGTTAACAGTCTGTTAGTTAGTAGTACTAATAAAATAAATGTATTATCTAATCTTGCTTAAAAAGGAGTAACTGCATAATTCAGCACTTCATGGTGCTTTAGAAAAGTGTATGACATTACTCTGGGAAAACAAGCCTATGTTTGTAAAATGGACACACATGTCCATTAGTTCATATGGACTTCTGTGGCATCAGAGCATGGTCTTTGAGATTCTTTGTCTGAATCAATGGACCCTGGAACATGTCTGAGTTCCCCAGTTGAGATACGCGTCCCTGACATCCCATGCTTGTATCAAGATGAGACTCAGCACATCACCATCCTTTCTCCACTCCGTGCTTCAGCTTTCTGAGAAGTGCATTGCCCAAAAAGGTGCTGTGGTGCACTCCCAGGGCTGAAGCTATCGGATGCACCAGAATACAAACTTTCACTTGATTTAGATGGTACCTCTGACTCAAAGCTACCAGTCTGGTCCTTTTTACAGCTCTAGGATTAGGTTACCCTTTCATTCTTATTGCCAAGAGAGGCATTCCAAATGTAAGTTATTCTTTTGCTAAGCTCAGGAGGGTGAGGTGTTGGAAATATTAATAGAGCTCTCATTATCTTTTAACAAAGATTTGTCATGTCAGTACTAATTTATACAGTTCAGCAGTAAAAGCTCCTAATGTTTCTGTGGACAAAAAGGAATTATATACTATCCTGTACATTAATTTACTAGCATTAACTCCAGGAAAAGCAATTTCTTGAAATTTTACCCTTAAGCTGTAGTCTCTGTGGTCTCCTATTGCATATTCTGTTTTTTAAAAATGTACTATTTTGTAGTTTTAAAGTACATTTAACTCTCCCTAACATAGTGTTTGGACATCTGCCAATTCTACTTTGGAATTTCAACTGATAAAGAGGGAAGCCAACAAGTAGGTGCATATTTTTTATAAATCCAAGGAGAGGTTTTGTCATCTTAGATAAGATGAGATAGGTATTGTTTGTACATCTTCATCTAGCTTATAACTAGAGAAATGTGAAATAGAAGGAAAAAAACTTCTTCTATGGTGCCTCAGTTTTTAAAAAGGTTATTTTAAACCCCATTTTTCAGATTGTGTTCAGTACAGCACTGATTTTAATATGAAGTAATTACATTGGAAGCATTACATTGCATAATCACAAGGTCAGTTTTTAAAATTACATCAGCACATTTATTTCTTGCATTTCTTAAGTTGCCATTAAGTATATAAGCAGAAAACACAAAAAGCAGGTTAGAATCTTGCTGCAGTGAGAAATAGGTTGATTCTTCTCTTTCTTCTTAAAAAAACTTTGCATTCTGACATAAGTAGTTTGGAGTTGAATTTCAAATAAGCATACATGAATGTTTGACTTTTGACTTTCAAAAAAGCATATAGCAATGTTTATGCATCAGTCTTCACAGTAATCTGAAGTATTTCAACTTTAGAAGGATGGATCTTATGGGTATTTAAATATTCTTTGCCTGCAGTTAAATAATAAAAGCACAATAAGTACAGTTTGCATATGGCTTGAAGTTTTTTTTCTAGGTTCACTCATACATAACTCCTATCACTGACATTTTGTGAATTGTAGCTTGCAGTAGAGAAGAAGAATGTTACCTTTTTTAACTATAAAATAACTGTGTCACATATGCAGTAAGCATGAAACACATAGTAGACTAATGGGACTTGTTATTGATGATGCTGAAAGCTAAATAACCATTAGTATTAAATCCTATGAATAGACTCTTGTCTTTCATCTTACCTCTTCAACCAGATAAAAGACACAGAGGCTATTTAGATGTCATAAGAACAGTTTGCTGAAATCCCTCCAGACTTACAAAAAAAAAAACCTCTCTTCATGTTGCTTAGTGTTTTGTTGCATTCAAAGAAATGCCAGTACGCTAGTGCTGAAAGAACAGAAATCCAGCATTATGTGTGCTTCTAGGCTTGTTAAAGATGCTGTTGAGTTGAAATAACATGGCTTCCTTTTTCTGCAGCAATCTCTTCATCAGATTTTAAAAATACAACATAAAGTCACTAACACTGAAAATTTGCAAGAAGCCTTTTAAGACCATGCTGTAACATGCTGTAATAGAGCACTGCAAATGTATTTTTCTAGTTTCATTTCTTAGATTGTCATGAATGTTTTAAAACGGCTGTAACAGAAATACCTGACTAAAAACTTCTTTTGGAGAGATGGTAACTTTATTTAAAGCCTCTCTTCTCCTAAACGTAATTTCTAAAGATTCAACTGGCAACCTTCTCAGTTGTAATAATAAATACACCAAAGGTGGCTGCAAAGTGTACTCATCTTTTATACTGAATATTTAGAAGCAGAACATAAATAAATACACTATTACTACTTGATGTGAAAGAATTGTTCTGCTCTGAGGTCCTTGTGTGATCGCTTTGGGAACAGTAGTTAACTTGCAAGTATCTGCACTGAAATTTTAGTTCAAGTAAATATTTTTAGAATTGTGGTGAGTAGATTATTAATATTCATACAGTGCATAATAATTAATCATACAGTTTTTTGTTTTATAGGGAGCAGAACTGGAAAGCCATGCTGTTAATACCATATTGCTGGTACATTTCTTTGGAAAAGAAGGAAAGGAAAAACTTCGCTATTCTGAGTTTTTCAGGTATTTTTTCAGCTAGGCAAGCCTAGCAGCAACCAGTCCTATTCCTACCCTCTCTACTTTGCACCAGCACTGGTGTTAATCTGACCTCACACTGAGCCGATTCAGAAAGTGAAGCAGGTAATGATTTTACATGACCAAATTTCTAGTTTAGCTCCTGGAGCCTGCTATCTGCAGAAGAGTTGAGCACCACCATAACTCCAAAGCACCAACAGGCCTGAAGGCTGTGAGGGTTGAGACTACCATTCTTGCCAGCTGTGTGGTGGCATACCTTAAGACAATATGATTCCTGAGTGCTTTTCTTGATCAATTCACTGAAAACATGACTGCTAATAATTTTAAAAAGCTTTTATGAGCCGAGACACTCCCCTCCCCATTACCACTGTCATGGTAGGCTACAGGCAATTTCTCTGCTTGCTTCTAATTCTAGCTTCCACTAAAACTTGACCTGTGCCTTTCCCTTTACCTTTTGAACTACTTTTCCAATGGGACTATGCAGGTACTATGTCAGAATGTAAGTATGGTATACACCACATCAGACTGAAACTGCAGTGGAATGCCAAGTGGTCATTATTCCTGGAATCCTAGCGTTGTATACCCATCGCTTAGAAGCTTTGCAAAATTAGAAGGTAACAGAAAGTTCTAAGACTGGTGTGGGGAATCATTCAGTTTATATGTCATATACAGGTCAGAAAGATGTTGTAATGCTTGTCTACATCAGAGTATGAAGTTCTGCTGTGGCTGCTTTCAGCTTGAAAACCAAGTATTGGCTATTAGTGTTTGGATTGGATGAAGTGATTATTTCAGTCAGTAACGATGGCCACCACCTTCACAGCTTAACTCATTAAAACTCCCTCTTAGTTGGGAGATAAATTTTTCCCATTAGTATGAACTCTAGACACATCTTGTTATGAGAACTTGGGCTCAGAATCCAAATGCAGAGTCTTTCTTTGAGATAAATGGACACTGAGTGCCTAAATACCTGTGTGAATCTTGACACACATCTTGTAGCACAACATCAAGAGAAGATTAACTATGTCAGTATTTTCATTTCTCCAAAATTATCAGTCATTTGCAGATTGCAAAAATAAATTAGGATAATGTGTTTTACTTCAGTTTATATTCAGAATCTGAGAATCTATGTCAGCCCTTTTAAAAACTCATGTTATTGCAATCAGTAGAGGTTAGGGAAAAGCCAGAGCAGAAAAGGAAAAGTGGCAACTCTTCTAACACTAAAAAGTATTCAGCTCCACTGGGTCTGGCACACATCAATCTTCAAATAAACAACCTTTCTCTTTTGAAGGCCTTGATTCAATAGGAACCTAAGTGAGTGAAGTAAGTTTAAGATGCCTCCAGCTCCCTTTTCTATAAATACCATAGATCCCCTCAATGAAACAAAAGGCAGAGAGCACCAGTAAAAGGTTGTGTTTGCATACACAGTGTAAACTGAAAAGTCTCAGGTTTTAGATAAAATCCTACACTGACCCAATGAGGCTTGACATTGATGAAACTATGTACCTAGTACATTCAGAACACGTAGGTTAAAGACCTTTGCCTACCACACAGATGGAGGCCTGTAATCAAAATCAAACTCCCACATCTTGCTCTTCAAATCTGTGGGATAAGTGTAAGGTTTAATGCAGGTAATTTTTCAGCAGTGGCAGTTATGTTTTGTGGAGCTGGAATGTGCCTCTCTATCACTGCATAGACACTCCATCTCAGTTGCAACATGACAGTGAAGTTTGTTTAACGTGCAGAAAGGTGAATAAAAGGATCACTGTATTTTTAACCTTTGTGAAGATATCACCTTTCACATGATTTTATTTGCAAGTAAATCAGGCACAGCAGTTCTGGGTTCCTATTGTTCAGAGAAAATGTGATTTCCATCTGATGGCCTCTCATAACATTTTACCTTATGCGGGAAGCTATTGTTGGGTGTTTGATCAAAGTGCCACGCTGTTTTTACAAGAGATGATTGATGAGGTGTACAGACATAGATCATTGTCAAAAGGAGAAAATAACGATGGTAAATGCTTTTATCATTTTCCAAGGTTTTGCCTAGAAAGCTTTTCCATTGATCAGTGTAGTACCTATAGAAAGCAGGGGTGATTAGGCTTCATTAGGACACACTAAAACTTGTCACATTACTTAAATACACAGTTATTGCTGTGCTATAGAGTCCTTCAAACTTAAAAACAAACAACAAAAAAAAGACAGGAGTGCTTTCTTTGTGGATTTCGCTGTACTTACATGGGAATTCAGAAAGCTGAAGCTAGTGTTCTCACCTCATTACTTAGATACGCTTTCCTCATGCTTCCTCCTTTTCAGTTTGGCTGACATTGAAAAATCTTTTTGTAAATACGCAACCATCTGTATCTACGTGTACACCAGTGATGGACAACTCTTTTAGCCCACGGTCCAAATACTGAAAAAACGTCAGACAACCACAGTCAATATATCAGGGCAATTAATTTGCCCTGTTCTCCTTTCTTTGCATTCAGATGGCACGCAGAAAACGGGAACTGTCTACATCTCTTTAGACATAATGTGGGACTGATATGAACCAGTTCTTGTGCCTTCCTTCCTACTGCCCCAAACACAGGAGGCACGTTGATATAGGAAGGGAACACGGTGAATCCTGCTGTGCTAATCTGTCTCCAGCTGGTGCAAGATTCTTGGGAAATCATAGCTATGTAATACACAGAAGGACCATCCTCAGGGTGGCTTTTAGCAGACATGAATAATGAGACCGTGAAACAGAACATCAGACCACTTTTCAGCCTTTATTGCGCTGCTGAGACTATGGAAGTAAAGAAGTGGCCTTGTCACAGGTATTTTGTGACACCAGTCAAACTGTTTCTCACTGTCATACAAAACATAATCAAAACAACAGCCAAAGCTACTCCTTTTCATTCTTGCTGAGCAGCAGTGGTGGGACTCCTGCTTCATTCTGCTGTTTCTCTAGGGACTGCCTTAGAAAGTGTAAGCAATCCATGAAGCACACCATCCCATAGTAAGAATGTGGTTTCAGAGATCTTAAGGAAGGACTCAAGGAACACTTGTTCAGCTCCAGACTGTTACATGATTTCTTGCCAACTGCACTGTCCTTAACTTAAGGAAAATATAATAATTATTAATAGTAATTCACAATTTCAAAAGTGACAGCTTATTTCCTTGGCAAAAGTTAGGAAATTTGAATCAAAATTATTCAGGAGTATGTTTATGTGCAGCACTAGCAAAAGTGTTGCCTCCTAGACACGTGCAGCTGGAATCATTACTCTCCTATATCAGTTTAAGACTGAAACAATGTACAGCAAGCCTACAACCATGTAACAAAGAAGGGTAGAGTTAATCCCAGAAGCTGTAACCAAGTGAGACTCAAATGACCTGAACAAGTTTCCATTTCAAATGGCCACTGCTCAGTTTTACACCTCAACAATGTCATCCTCTAATACAGGATCCATCTTAGAGAATGTCCAATTTCAAACATGAAGCCAGAAGCTCTCTGAGATTCCAGACTTTTTATTCTTTTGCATGAGTTTCCGCTGGTTTTTTAGACATAAATAATTTTTGGTCTTTTTCCTTCCAGAAAATGTTTTAGTTGTGCTTTAATTTCCATCTGTATTCCAGCTATATGTACTGATTTTTATTCTGAATAGAAAACTATTCAGCTTTCTAGGTATGGCAAATATTTCTTTTTGAGAGCCACTCTTGTTTCTTTTTTTTTTTTTTATTTCCTGAATAAAAGTCCCATACCGATCTTGTTTAAGTATATCTAATCCCAAATAAAAGAGGAGACTGTAATTCACTCCCTAAAGAGTTTATGACTGCTGTGACTTTTTTTTCTGTAATCTGTCCCCAAGCAAGTTTAAATTCTCACAGGGAAAAAAAAAATCAGAATATGTAAAGACTATTCCAAGAACTTTCTGATCTTTGTCTTGTCTTGTTTTGCTTTGTTTTTTTCTAAGTACTGGGAGTACTTCCCAGTATGGCTAAACAATACACATCTTTTAATCATATAAGGAAAATTCACATTTCAAATCCACTTTATGGCATTTTCTTACCTGATTTGTTGCTCCCAAATTTCTCATAACTTAACAGAATTTTGCACCAGAAATATTCTTTAATTGTGGTTTCTGCTTTATTATCTGCTTTAGCTTGAAGGTCACAAACTGTATAACCATACACAAAACATGTAGTTTCCCTACCTGCCCTGTTTCTATCCTTCAGTGTTTTGAATTCCATGGGATGTTTCATTTAAGTAAATCAGAATGATCTGAGCTGAACCACACTGCTAGTGCTGACATTTATCTGGCGCTCTCCTTGTTTGTGACAATGCCTGGATGCAGAACCTCTTTCAGGTGGCATCATCAGCCAACAGTGCTTTTACAAATCATGATGATACCTTGTACCTTTTCAGTGACTTTCATCTAGGAATTTGAAAGCATTTCACAGAAGTAGGATATGATTACCTTCCTATTTGATGCTGTACCTACACTTGTATCTATATGTGTATGTAGAGCCCTAATACATGTAGAGATTACATCTCATGCAACCAGGATCAAACTGTGAGGAAGCAGAGATGTAACAAAATCTGTTTTCATGATTGTATATTCCTATCATAAGTGAATCTGAATAATGATGTTGAGAAGAATCTCCCTTTCATCCTTGGTTAGTTCCTGCAGAATGCTTATAAATGAAAGTGAGTAGTTTTGTTGGGTTTCCTTTGGAAACACTGAGGACAGTAAATCAAAGAGGGTTGTGCCTATAATTCTGAAAATTGTGTGATCGATTAACTCTCTTACCCCTGCAAAACTGAATTTACAAGCATAGATCTAAATGTTCCCTAAAGGTTAATGGTTAAGTCCTTAATTTGTTATCTATGTTCTACTTTGAAAGTCAGATTGCAAAAAGATAAGCTTGCAGCTGGTTTGCAACAGTCTTTTGGCACAGAAAGAGTTATCAAGCCTTCAAAAGGACCTGGAGCAGAGGACAATACCAGGGTGGTATAAACACCACTGTCTTTGTTGTTAAGTTTCTTTCCTATAAAGCAGTGCAACAAAACCTGGTCAGTTCTGGTTTAGAGTGTTAAAGCTCTCCACAGCCATTCAGTTCAGGTCAAGAGGTATAGGAAGGAAAACTTCTGTAACCTTTCATTTTGTGTTTCATTCTACTACTTTGTGTGCTGTCAGAAACACAATGCTAGCGCTTCATTGCAACATCTCAGACTGGAGGGGGAATAGCTACATTCCTGAGATCTCCCCACTTTTATTGTATTTTCACTTCTACATAAGCTGAGTTGCCAAGTATTGAGATACTTGAATGTATCCAGAGAAAGGCAACAAGGCTGGTGAGAAGCCTCGAACACAAGCCCTACGAGGAGAGGCTGAAGGAGCTAGGATTGTTTAGCCTGGAGAAGAGGAGGCTCAGGGGAGACCTCATTGCTGTCTACAACTACCTGAAGGGAGGCTGTAGCCAGGAGGGGGTTGGTCTCTTCTCCCATGCACCCAGCACCAGAACAAGAGGACACAGTCTCAAGCTGCGCCAGGGGAAGTTTAGGCTCGAGGTGAGGAGAAAGTTCTTCACAGAGAGAGTTGTTAGACGTTGGAATGTGCTGCCCAGGGAGGTGGTAGAGCCACCATCCCTGGAGGTGTTCAAGAGGGGATTGGACGTGGCACTTGGTGACATGGTTTAGTAGTCATGAGTTCTTGGGTGACAGGTTGGACTTTGATGATCCTTGAGGTCTTTTCCAACCTTATTGATTCTGTGATTCTGTGACTTTGTGAGAGCAGGTATTTCATTCCTATACTTGTTTTTCCTAATGTCTGGGGAAAATTTTAAGGATTTTCCAGCTGAAATTCATTGCACCATGATGCAGATGAATACAAAAGCAAGTATCCTTAGTGGTGCCTTGACATTTAAGTATCAAGTTTTACTTCCTAACCAGAAAGTTATTTTAAATAACTTTTAATAACTTTCACTTTAAAAAAACTCATTAGGATTTTTAACTCTCACATCTGGGAATAAGAGTGACCTAGAATGCTGATGTGATGATTCATAGTATTTTAATTTTTGTAATATGGGAGACTATCACATATAAATTTTAAATTTCACATTTCAGCTGCTGCTCCAAGCCACGTTTGGTAAGGCAGGAAATCTTCCCACTGTGGCTTGCCAGGAGCAAGCCTACAAGTTTAAATGAAATATCTTTTCTTTTTTTTTTCCTTTTTTTTTTTTGTGTGTGTATAAATAAGTAATTTCCTCTCTTCCTAGTAGTGCAGTGAGATGCATGGCTTATGCACCACAGTGCATTGCCCCAAAGAAACTGGAGAGAGCAAGAATCCAGGTAGTGGAAAACTCAGAGTGGAGCTAGGGAAATATAATGCTTAATTTTCTGTCCAACAAGAAGAGGATACAGAAGCAAGAACACATCAGAAATGCCACAGCCAAACTCTTCACTTTCTTCTTTGACTTTGCTGCACCTTTCAGCTGGCTGACATGTACAGCTAGGTGAGCCACTCACTCTTTCCTCAGCATGTAGAAATGCTTGATCTGTCAGCCGTCCTGCCTTAATTGTGAATGGCTACAAGGCAGGTCACTGGGGGGGTTCTGCTTAAGGAAATGCAGTATTTAGAAAAGATGGAAGACTATGTAGTTTGTCATTACCTGTGGCTACTAACCAGTAAAGCAAATCACTGAGAGTTAGCTTCCCAAGATAAGTAACTCATACTTTCAATAAGAGATCTTAGGACTGTTGCAGAATGCATCCAGCTTTTCATAGCTTAAAAACCAAGAAAATAAAAAACACAGTGTTTTGTTTCCCTACACCCATGTTCTAGGCATATTTCTCTAAGTGACCTCGTTTTCAGCAGCTTCTCCCATAGACCAGATATTACATGGGTTGGAAACGACAGTCAAAGATGCAGTTACTATTCCACATGGTCTTTGCTGTGACTTCCAGCTAAACACAAGCCACACCTCTCAGATACTATTCTGCTCCTTGCCTTTGATGGCCACTGCCAAAATGCAGTCAGCCTGCCCTAGTCAGTCTCACCGGACTCACTCAATGCCTGGTCTACATCCCTGGTCCATGCTATCCTCTCCCCACTCTCCAGCTTGACCTCCCTTCCCTAGATCTGGAGAGATTCTTGCAAGTCATGCATCAGGACTGCTTCTGCTAGCCCACATTGGCCAGTCTGTCTGGCATGCGCTGATTGCTGGGCTGGCCAGAGAGAATGATCACTTCACGAGTTACAAGGGCAGAAGCTGCATCTGAAACCTAAAGAGTGGTTTGCAGGCTGTGCGAGTAAGCTCTAGCTGGTCAAGGGATCTCCCCTTCACACTGGTGGCACAAACAGATCCTTTAATGTTTCATTCCTTTGAGAGAAGAAGAGTTCAGGGACTTGAAAGTTCCTAAGGTAGACTGTGGAGGAATGTACCTCAGTGTTTGACTATTCTATGAAATCCTTGTAACCTCCTTTACTAGACTAGAAAATTGTCCGTATAGAGAGCATATAGTACCCCTCCTCAGTAGTACCCTAATAAAACTAACCCGAAACTTCAAATCACCTCCACTGCCAGGTTTTCATTTACCTTCATATCCTGAGCCATGAAGCATTTGTTGGCCCTTTATTTGCATGTGCAGCTCTAATTATTAAAGGAAGGGGAAAAAAATAGCTTATGCTGCAACAGCAGTCTTCATCTAACCCCTTTTAGACTTCACAGAGCTTTGAGCTGCTAATTGTTCCAAGCAATCTCATTAAAGAACTAAAGATAGATGTGCAGACTAAAATGCTATAAATTTCAAGGGGAAGAATTCAAACCCAGTGAGGCTGTGCAAACACTGATGAGCAAATGAGCCTCTTCTGATACAGGCTAGACCTTTAGCTGTCCTCTTCTCCAGCTAACGGCTTTGTCCCAGTACAGGAGTATTTAATTCTCTTCCGTTGATGTTTTAAGTGACTCAGTAAAGCAGAGTTCTTTCAAAGTGCTAAGGGGATTCTGGCAAGCATCACTGTGTTTTTAGACTTTATTTATATTTTTTCAATTATCACTTGAGTTTGGATTGCCCCATTTCTGAAATGGAAATTAGCAGATGGTTCACACAATATTATCTAATACTTCATCAAAATTAATATTAGTTAGAAGAAAGGATAATGGCACATAGACCAAACTTGGGAAACTCAAAGCTATGACTTTCCTTACAGGTCTAGCTCTGTACCTGCAGGTCGTTACTTGCTTCTTCTGACGCTTTCCTTCTTTATTCCTAGATGAATGAGGATCTCCTAAAAACCTTTATCTTTACCCTGTCCTTTTTCAGACAGCTCTCTTCTTACCTTCCCAAACACCTGCAACATCATTTTCAGTGTTCTTCCAATATCTGTACATGTCCATTGTAATCCTCTCTAATCCGTCCTCTAGTGAGCACAGAACTGATTTGCCAAACCTCTAGGCATCTTTTCCTGTAGTGATGATTTTGAGTTTTCTCTTTTCTTTCACCTTTGTGATTATTAAGGCTTCATCTTTCTAGGCACTTTTTAATCTCATATTAACAGGAAATTTCATAAATCATGTGTCAAGCCTTTAGTCACCATGTTCTTTTCCATTCATTCATTATAATACTGCCTCACCAATTATTTTATCTCCTTACCTGCACTTTTAAACACTACTAAAAACTAGATGCCAAGGCTCTCTGTAAATTATTTTTGCAGCAGCCATCTATGCAGACTTAGAGAGCACCCTACTGGTGTCGTTATTGAAATGCAACTGTGGAAACAAATCTGCATGAACAGGTGAAATTGAACTGGTGGCATTTTAAACAATGATGTTAATAATATCTCTGATTAAGAGTTAGTGTCTACTGCATTTAGTAGCTAAAGTAGTAGCAGTGATACAGTGATGCAGGTATAAACTGTTGAATAATATCTGTTTACACTTAGATTCATGGAAAATCTGCAAACAGAAGTGCAAGAAATGGAATTCATAAGGTTTTCAAAGGGTTTGAATGTCATGAGAAAAGAAGACTTTGCCGAATGGTTGCTGTACTTCACTGATGAGGAAAACAATGAAATTTACTGGCAGAATGTGAAAGACAGAATTAAGGCAGGAGAGGTTGGTACATAATCATGCTCAGCTCAGCTTTGCTTCCTCATTCCTGTGTAAGATTTCCCTTCGAGTATGAATGTCTAATAATGTAATTAGTTGCCAAGTGAATTATTGCAGGCCTTAAATTTTATGCAAATAAGAACAATGATAATTTGCCAGCTCAGTAATACAAATAGTGACCATGAATAGACAATCACACCTAAACACTATGTTCCACCAAAATGAATGAAATAGTTTTACTGGGATTTGAGTGCATTATTCATTAAATATCATTTGAATTCTGTGATATTGTAGAATATCAGTTTGGAAGAATTCAAGACGTTTTGCAAGTTTACAAATAACCTGGAAGACTTTTCTATTGCCATGCAGATGTTTACTGTAGCAAATCTTCCTGTTAAAAGGGGTAAGTGCTGCACATCTTTCATATGTGGCTTTTGGTGTGTTTGTTTGTTTGTTTGGGTTCCTTTCAGAAAAGAAAAGCATTTTTGTTACCAAATTAATGTAAATAAATTATCCCAAAATAGCACTGTGAAGTCCAACAGTAGTATACTGCTCTTTATCCTGAATTAATCTATTAAATGAAAAAATAATAATATGAAGTTCACAAAATGTTCTGATTTGTAAATTCTAATGTTCTGTCATATGCTGGACCACTCATAGCAGACTAAAGCACAGAATCATAAAATAGTTTCTGTTGGAAGGGCCCTTTCACTTCCAGTGATGAGGCATCCACAATGTCTCTGAGCAACCTGTTTCAGTGTCCCACCACCCTCATCATAAAAAGTTTCTTACTTATGTCCAGTCTAAGTCTGCTTTCAGTTTTAAACCATTTTGTTTTGCTTTGTCCTGCTCCTACAGTATTCAGTAAAAGGTCTCTTGCCATCTTTCTTATGGTTCTCCTTTATGTATTGAAAGTCTGCTATAAGTTCTTCCTGGAGCCTTTTGTTCTCTAGGCTAAACAACCTCAACTCTCTCATCCTGTCCTCATAGGGAAGGTGCACCAGCCCTTTAATCATCTTCATGGCCCTCCTCTGGACCTGCTCAAGCAGAGCTGGACACAGTGCTCTGGATGGTGTCTCATGAAAGCAGAGCAGAGGGACAAAATCCAGAATCACCTCCCTTGACCTGCTAGTCACACATCTTTTGATGCAGCCCAAGATACAATTGACTGGGCTGCAAGAGCATGTTGCTGGCTCGTACTCAGTTTTTCATCTACCAGTAATCCCAGGTCCTACTCCACAGGACTGTTTTCAGTCCAGTCTAATTTCTAAAATTAGGATGAACCTATTGAAACAGTGCATGCTTTAGTAGCAATTCATGATAACAAAGTTTTTTCCTCACAGTGAAACTGGTTTCCTGAGGAAGCTAAACAACAGAGATTTTACAAGGTCTGAAGCATCTTGCTGTGTTTTTTTAATTCTCCATACTACCTTCTTCATGTGGCTATGTAGTGTTATGCCATCATGGCTATGAAAAACAATGTCGTAAAGTGAGTTTAAAAATAAAGATTTGGAGGAGGAAAGTTGCTAGTAGAAACAGAAACAATGCAACAACAAATCCTTGTTCTTATAATCCTGATGTTGTTACTCATTATACTTGAAGGGCAGCTCGCAGAAGGTACTTGAATATAGCAACATAAAAACTTGCTATGGAAATCTGGTAAGATGTCAAGATTCATTAAAATAAATATTGGATGATCTCATGTGAAAACGATGAGAAAAATATGAGGACAGGAGAATTCAGTTTGGATGGGGTTTGAACCAAAGAAGGCCAAACCTGGAAGGAGTTACAACTTTTAACTTTCATCACCAGTTAGTCCAGCCTTCAGGAAGAGTTTCATTTCCACAGACTCTCTGGGCAGCTGCTGTAATGTTTAACCACTCTCATTGTGAAGACTTTTCTGTGTCTGCAACTTGAATGATGGTGACTTACCTCCAGGCACCTTTAAGAAAAATGAAGTGCTCTCTTCTCCATAACCTGTTTTAGATGATTGATACCTGCAGCAAGATTCCTCCCCTTACGCTTCCATTCTTCCCAGCTTCCTCTACTTCTCTTCTTTCACCATGTGCTCCAGTTCCCAGCTGGTTCATGGTCCTCCTTGGTCTGTTTTGACAACATCATTCTTCAGTGGGGAAAACATTTTATTTGCAGAAGGTGAACAGAGTGGAAAGGAAAGATGGTGAATCAATGGTGAAATAATAGTCATAAATGACATCCAAGAGTTTAGCTCACTTGTCTATTAAGTATCCCATTTCTAAGTGCCAAAGGATGAGGCCAACAGTTGGTGTTGACTCTGTGTGGTGGGTTGAAATTACCCCCCAACTAATTTGGAGAAACTACCCCCCAAAATAAAAATTGCCAGACTAGCTCAGAAGGTTTTGAAAGCAAATGAAGCTATATTTACAAGCAAACCACAATCTAGAGATATTAAATGCAATTACTATTGTACAAAAATGCAATATAGGTACTATATATATATATAGATATAAATATAGACACTTATGATTTATAAACAACACAGAAGCTCCTCAGACTCCCCTGGACAGATCCAGGGGACCCACTCACCTCTTCCCCCACTCCCTCCCTCCTTCCCGTTACCTCACACAGTAGTCAAAACAAAGATACCCCAGCAAGGCCACAGGAGAGAGGAAAGTTGCAAGCAGAAGCAACAGAAGAAAAGAGAGCCGGAATTGTTTATGCCTCTGCTCTATATTCCCATTAGCAATCCAGTGAATTATATAGACCTTATCATTATTTTCCTTTTACATCCAATGGTAATTTATTTTCAGTCTTTGCAGTCAGGATCTAGGCTAAATTTCCCCTTCAAACTGTAACACTCTGGTAAATGTTTCCTTGTGAAAACTCATTCCTAACCAACAGGCAGTTGTGACTGTTTATGCACTGAGCCATACTGTGCTTGAAAACAGTCAGCTCCTGAGGTAGCATGCATATATGTCTAATCCTTTCCTGAACCTCATTAAATTCTTTGTCTTGCTGTTTGCATGTAGGTACATGTGTGTATTCACACACAGAGGAATATTTATCTAAAAATAAGAAGTCCTTTAGTCCTTCCTTTTATTCTAGACCTTTTTTTTTCCTTCTGAGTTAGCAGCTGATCTTTTCTCTCTGATAAGGTCACCCTTCTTGGTCTGAAGATTATCATGCTCCACTGTTTTAGATGATCTCTCTCCTTCATGTTCTGTTCCAAAAAGTGCAGTGCCATCTCTGGATTTATGTTTAGCTTCAAGAGCTGAAACAGTTAACATTTTTTTAAAGACAAAGCTAAAACTCTGCTGTAAGTGCCTTGTATTTCATGTCCTTTTTAAATCTGAGTATATCCTTTTACAGAGGATTTTCAACAGAATTCTATTCAAACCAACTGAAAAGTAATTGACTGTATCTATACAGGGAGTGTTCAAAGAGGCAAAGATAAGAGCTAAGTCAGGAGTGTTCTTTCCTCTAGTAAGCTTCAGAACTAACCATATTTATACTGCTGTTTATGAACAGCCCTTGTTTATGAAAGCAGAACCATGTTATTACTATATTTATGACTTAGTTGGACAACTTCCTGTAATAATGTACAATACTGCTATACTTCAGTAACCTCCAGTCTCCCCTTGAAATTCTCACTTCAATGATGCCTTAAAAAAAATGCATCCAATTCATGTGTTGTGATTGTGCTTGCTATAAGGCACAGTAATCGTTTTGCTCTTATTATCTGCTGTTTTACGGCAACCCCATACATTTCCTCATCTTCCTTGAGTAAAAACACCCAAATTCTTTATACCACAAGACCATAAGTGGGAATTGTAGGTAGTGCTCTAATGCATATGGTAAAGAGAGAAGGCCAAAGAGCTGAAGAGGACAGTAAATCTCTAGAGGTATGACAGCTTTTTCTGCTATAATTCCTCATATATTCCTTTAATTCCTTCAATCATAACTTAAGAGAAGGTAGCCTGATTCTTTAGAAAACAGAACTACAGGTGTATAAAACCATGTGCTGTAAACAGTGTATTGAGTATTTGATGGTCTGTGTTTCTACAGAGTTGCTGAGGGAATTGTTGGTGAGTATGAGGTGGAGCATAATGTAAAATACTCTGAGGAGAAGAGATTTTTTGAAGAATTAATTGGCATGAAATTGTTTCAAGATAAAATGGCAATATTTTTTATAAGACAGTGAGGCAAACACCATCCGTGTGCACAGCTATCAGCCAAAAGTATGAAAGTTATCAGCATGCAGCCATTTCTAGCAAAAATTATCACTCTTATTGTTGCATGAGAAGTAGTGTATTTCAAAAGTTTTATCAGTTGGTAAAAAATGTTATGAAAGATGAAACAAGCTCAAGAACACATGGATTGAGGCCTCCTAATGGTTTACTAGTTCACACATCCCAAATTCTCCATTAGGATACCCATAAAACATTGTAAATTGTACAGAACGCTGGTATTTATGTGCTTTCAAATTTCTTTACAAGTTCACAGCCATTTATGATGTAATCCAATGTCTTTACTAGCTGAGTTCAAGAGAGCAGTGAAAGTGGCAACAGGACAAGAACTCTCGGATAATGTTTTGGATACCATCTTTAAGATTTTTGATCTAGATGGAGATGACTGCCTCAGCCATGGCGAGTTTCTTGGAGTCCTGAGGAACCGGATTCATCGAGGCTTGAGGGTAACGCACTGACATCATTGGTTTTAAATTCCACAAATGATTGCTACATCTATCTTGTTAAGGTTTGTAGAAACACAAATAGAGGTAGTGAATAGAAAGCAGTTATATTTTAAACTGAGTGATCCTTACTGCTTATTAATCTGGGAAGAGTGCTGCTACCAAGAACTTGATATTATGCATGTAACTATGGAAGCAGCAGCACTGCATTATATTTATTTACACAGTCTATGAAAAGAGTCTTTTTTGGGTAAATGCTAAACATACCTTAACTTTATTAACAGGTACCGCAACAGCAAGGAATTCAAGGTTATTGGAAGTGTGTGAAAAGAGAAAGCATTAAAGGAGCCAAAGAAGTGTGGAAGCAAACTGGGAAAAGTCCTTTTTAAAGCAGTCCATTGTTCTTTTGCTATAAATGTTGTTATGTAGAGGAGTTTGTCTGTCCTGTTTACATAATAGCCAGATCAAAAATACTCCTTTTTATTTTCCACTATTCTTTAATTAACCCAGTTTCTAATGCAATACTTTTATATTGTTGTAGTGCAATCAAATTGGTTTACAGAACTGTTACCGCTTCTGATCTCTATATGGAAGGGAGGTCACTGTTCTAGGGAATAGTGTTGATTACTCTTCCACGGAGCCTGACTCTGCACTGTAACGTACAGGATACGCAGGATTTAATAGTGGCAGGAACATGACAACAATGTCATCTCCTGTTGGAAGAGTGGTCATCATCTCAGCCACTAACAGCAGTTCTTCGTCTGGCAAGGGCAGAGGTCCAAAAGGTGAAATTACTTGCACAATCCATGCAAATCACGTTATCCTAAATCAAAAAGGAAAATTCACACAGTTTGTGCCTTTATTACTGCGAACTGCTTGTGTGCTAGTTCCTGGTGGATGATTCCACCAGATCCTGTCTGGCTGTCTGTTTTGTCTACCTTCATGATGATAATATTAAACTGGAAATGCGAGTCTGTTGATACAGGCTTTAAAATTTGTGCCTTGATCTATGAATGTGCATTGAGTCTCTGAGACCTCTTCAACAAATTGTATAAACTAAAAGCAAAAATCTTCATTCTGTCACAAACAGGGATAGCTACAATTTCAGTCATAACTATTTTGCTTTGTGTTGCAGAAGATAAAGGTGTAAGAAATTGTTGCTTTATCTTCCTAAAGGCTGTGACAGGGAATGCTGCAGTATCTCTGGAATTCAAGGTTAGAATGAGCAAGTGTTGGGAGAATAGTAAGTCCAGTGAAAAAACAAATCCAAATCTTTGTTACTCCAAAATGCAAAGCTGAAGTTATCTTAAACAGTAAAACAAAGAACAGGTCAAAAATTAAATTTAGCAATTATAGATGAACAGTTTTTAGCTATAACATGGTGTGCATCTCTGTATACACAGGTGTGCGTGTTACATGTTTTTTCTTTCTTACAACCTTAGGAGCCAATAGTCCCAGGTCCAGATCAGTCTTCCTGGTTGGACACTATTTATAGGAGATAAAATTACCTGTAAAGCTTTCAAGAGTCTTCCTTTTACCCCTCTCAGGTGTCTGACTTGTCTTGTCTGGGGTTAAAGCTTAAGCTTTCAAGACAGGTTTGAAAAATGGACTAGGGAAATGTCTCAAGGAAAACAACCCAAAAATCTCGCCTTTCTGTGAGGGAGTGTCTATCCCTTTCAAGCATGACACCACTAGCTCTGTTATTCTCAGAGTATAAGCTCCACAGGAGGCATTTTGTTGTAATTTCTTTGGGGCTTGGTGTGGGGGGAGTCTTGAGGAGAACCTTCCATGATAGAGATCAGAGCAGCCCTCACTAAGAGGAGGGACAGGAGAGACTGCATTAAGAAACCATAAAATCTCACCTAAGGAGCACTGAGATTACAGAGAATGTGTTTGGTGTGTTGGTAGCCGTCAGCCAGGCTTGTGCTGAAGAGGAATCCTGCTGCATGAGCCTTGGCATGGTGATCTCTCCTAGGAAAATGGAATGAGAAGCAAGCAAAGCAGCTCCTCTCTCCACAGCCTTCACTTGAAGTTTTGCTTTAAACTGCGTTAAAGAGAAAATACTTGTATTCTTGTCATCCATGGGCATGCACCAAGAGTCACCCACCAGAATAAGAGCATACCTATGTGGGTATCCTAAGACCATCTAGAAGATCTGGCGCTAGTGACCACCAAGGATCCCTTTTCGCCCAGAAAACAACCCAAATGAAATATAATGCAGTGAATGCCTCAGCCTCCCCACCTTAAACTGAAGTCATGCACTGCCCTGTAGGCAACAAGAAATTAGGTAGCTGATTTACTTTGTGCTTTTGGAAGTAGCTCACTTCTACTGATGGAAGCTATGACTAAGAGGTAGCTAATGGGAGCAAAGGCGAGGCAGCAGGACTGGCATCAAAGCACCACAGCCAGCTTCACATCACCAAATAATTTTAAAAAGGACACAATGGAGCAAAGCACTGAGGTGACACAAAAGCATGTGTGTTCACACACACTCTGGCTTTAATGCAAGTCTGCATCTTGTGTTGCTGATATTTTTGGCAAATAATTTTTACTTTGGAACAGAGATAATTCTTTAAGGCTTTAGTCTGTGTAATCTTAATAGCTTGATGATGTTCTTTATTGCTTGTGTGGGTTCTTTTGTTTACTAATTTCTTGCTTCCTACAAGATGTTAGGTTTTCTTTTGGAAATCATTTAGTTTTAGTGTATCAAATCATTTAGCTTTAGTGTATCTGGAAGTTTAGCTCCTCATTGCTCCTTTGTATCTGGGTTTGTGCAATCAGCAGTATCTCCTTTTGGCAGCAAGTTACTAAAAATGGGATTTCGGGTTCTCTTGAAAAAGGTTTGGTGTCAAGTTCAGAGGAAAAAGAAAACAGATATGCTTATTTTAAAATTAACTTTGTGTCTGTAATTTTTTTATGTTAAAAATTAAATTATGATTAGGAATTAATAGAGAGTTATGAAACATTTTCAGAATAAGTTATCCTGAAAGTACAGCCAGGAAGGAACTCCTTTGAAGACCAGGAAAGATTTGTCCATCAGGCTTGAAGAATAAAACTCTGTGTTTAATTCAGAGTCTGTTTTTGTGTTAACTAAAAGGCTTTGCAAAACAGTCTTAAAATAATTTCTCATATTTAATACCTTAGATTGAAAGAGCTATTTATGTGTTCAGATGGACCCTGTCTTTTAAAGGCTGCATCATTTAGCATTAGATGTTTTTGTTCCTTTTAGTAGCTATATAGTATTTGCAGCCTGTCTGTCAGCATTACTCAATACAATTTGGTTAAAAATTTATCCCAGTTGCCAATCTATTAGTTAAACTTAACATTTATGGCTCTTTTTTTGATGTTAGGAGCTCTTCCTTTGAACAGAAATATATAGCAAAGCTAAATAAATTATTTTTTTTTAAATGTCCAACATTGTGTCTGAGTGTTATGTGGAAAAAAGGAATACACTACATATTGCAGAATTCTCAAAAGTGGATTCATTATATTTCAAAAGGATACACAAGGGTGAGTATAAGTAATTTGCAGCATTTTAGGTGTATCTCTCCGTTTGTTTAGTTCAAGATAATTGTTTAAGAACATTTAATCTTCTACAAGCAAAGCAAAAATGCAGTGTGAGAAACTCATTGGTTATTTCTACAAATTAATTTTGATGTCACAGTTTATACAAGCTTCTTTCTACAAACAAAACTCCCTCTGGAGTCAAACCAGGTCAGTGGCTTTTAACAGAATATGCAACAATGAGGAGTGTGTATTTTGCATGTAAGAACTGAAAAAGAAAAGTTTTATCACAGTGTTAGATGGTTGTATCAAAAGCAAGTCTCTGATTTACTACATGCCAGGTATCATCAGGATCTGTGGACTTGTCTGTTGAACCAGGTTTTATTAAGAGTGTTCATTCCTAATTGCAAGTTTGCAGTGAAGAATATGTAAGGGTTTTGTAATGTTAGGAAGTATAAATCTTTTTCTCTGGAGTCCAGAGTGTTTCAGAGCTCATGAAATTTGGAGTGTAGGCATCAGACCATGTCTTGGTTCTGAATTGTTTACAAACTACATTTAAGTTATCTAGAAAGCAGAGATGAGAGAATAAGATAAACGAGCTAGGCCATGGATGGTGGTTTCACAGCACTTCACAAGTCCAGTGCATATAACAAAAAAATATCACTGTCCAGTAAAGGACTAGAATGGGAACAAACCCAGATGTTTAGAGGAATTATTTTAAAATGTATGGTCCGTATGCCTGAATTGACTTATGGATGAATAACTGTACATCAGAATTTAAAAAGTTTTCGTCTCATGCAAGAGTTCTCATGGAACAGTGCAAGCATATCTCGTGACTTCCAATCTAATCTTTCCTATTCAACAGTTACAGCTGGGTCAGAAAACTGCTGCAATGGACTAAAAAAAAAGCAAAACATTTCAGTCCCTCTGAACAGAAAATTCATGTCCATATGATGTTGTGGACATTATTAGTGATATCCAAGTTGACTGGACAGCAGCTCCTATAATGCAGCTGGTCACGTGGGAATCATGAAGATGAAAGCAATGAATGTAGGCACAGGCTGTTAGTCCCCAGTCAACCACAGAAGCTCCTTCTAGAGAAACTGAATGTCTCCCACCACGAAGTGGAAAGCCCTGATCAGGACAGGAAACCTGAGAGGGTTGTGCATGCACAAAATTAATCATCAAACAAGCACTTGTCTTGTCACTCTCCTGCTATTTGAAGGTTTCCTGCTGGCTTTGTTGATTAAACAATTCCTAGTTGGTTCAGTAATATAAAAATTATGCAACATATGTGGAGACAGATTTCCCACATGGCTGGTATTGGCTTAGTTAATAACGTTTTCCGTACATTAACTGGAGTGCTCTAGCACAGAGCTCTGCTTGCCGTCCTCTGGAGCCACACTGCTGCTCCTGTACACTGGCCTCCACAGGGAAGCTGCTGAACAGTGCACCCACCCATGTGCTTTTAGAAAGAGCACTTCATGTCCTGAAAAGTAAAATGGCAGGTTTTTCCACACCCGTGGACCCAGTGAGAAGCTTATTCTTTCCTCTTCTGCCTCTGGCAGAAGGTGGGCAGCCTTTCCATGCTGATCGTGTGGTGGAACAAACACAGAAGGCAACAGGCTGTGGGAGCACAAGTGCCACACCTTGCAAACCATAAGGTTTTTGTTAGCAGTGAATGCAGAGAAATGTGTGGCAGTTTCTCATGTGATTTCAGACACCAGCTAGCTGCTCTGAAATGTCATCTGGAGGATTTGGCCTTTCTTCATAAAGGCACACAGAAGATGAGCTTCACCAGACTACGTGATGAATGTCACCTTTCTTCATTGTCTTTAATGGCCCCTGAATTTTGACATTTTTTGTTAAACTGATGTGCTATTTTATGTGAAGGGTGAAAACTATGGGAGACAAGCTGTTTTAAAGCTTTTAATGAATTTGGACCTAAAGGAAATATATTTTGAAATCAGAATCATCCAGTGAGCAATTTCCTGGAGAAGTACTGCAGGGGTGTTGTATTGCAATACTGTACACCTCAAGTCCACTGCTGTAGGTGAACTCTGACAGTTGTAATACTAGCCCTTGGAGCAACTAGTAGCTCCAAACCACCTCCAAGGAAACCATTGGGGTTTAAGACTTATCAATAAAGTGGTTTAAGACTGTTTTTTTTTTTCAGGATACATAATTTCTTAAATTATGTGGCATCTCACTGTTTTAATCTACTTTGATACTATTAGAACAATTTGACATAGCTAAAGACATTGTATGCATCTCTTAAATACACAGAAAGTAATTCCTAGAGTCATGGTAGCTGGACAGGCAATGTATTCATTCTTGAAAAGGAAGGATACCAAAATGTGATTTTTTGCCACAAATCTGTAGAAAAGAGGATTTTAAAGGGAAAAGAGACTAATGATAAGTCCTAAAGTTAAAAGAAACAAAACTCTTTTAAATGCTGTTAGAAGAAGTAATTTGATTTAGGAGACATGAATATCACTGAACAAAAGGACACTTAAGAGAGCAAGGAATAAATCAATATGACTAAAATTAGATTTTTTTTCAAGATGCTGTTTGAGCAGAAGCGCATCTTCACAATTTAGAAATTTGACCTAATGCAAACAAGGGCAACTAATCCCTCACAGATGTTGTGTACAAGATTACATCAGCAGTACTGTCATGTAAAGATCAAATACCTACGCAATCCCAGATGGCTTTATGTATATATCAGAAACATGAGGCCTCCAAATAATTGATTTGTTTGATATTACTAGGAGCAAATAATAAGATTCCTAACGAGATAAATTATCGTTTTGCATCAGTCTCTGTCCAAGAGCTTGTTGGGATGCTTCTGCCTGGGGATTGCATTTTTGTGGAATTTAAGATGAGATGCTCTGAGAAAAAAAACTACAGAAGTAAAATGTAGATGAAATTGTGGTGGATGATGAGGTCTAAATAGCACAGAGAGAAATTCTGAAAAAAAAAATAGAAGAGTGTTTGCAGTGTCTTGCTGTAAGACACTTTTCCTAAAAGCACAGTAAATGTTGGTAATTTTAATTAAAAAAAAAGGAGGAAAAGTTTAAAAGGGTGATAGTGCAGAAAATTTTGCCTGCTGTTCATGCCAACCTGTTTATTTGCAAATAGACCAGGAAGATTGTGCAATAGACCCTAAGCGATGCTGAGTCTGCGAGGGGAAATGTTGCACTTCTCTCATGCAGTTCTTTCTGTGGCTATAGTAGGTGGGCAACCAGAAATGGAGGTGTGAGATGGGAAAATGGACACAGGACACCTTTTCTTTTTCTTTTTCTATTTGACAGTTATGGAATCAGATGCAATGAGGTGAGCAGCCCTTTCCACAACATGGCATTCTCAGTTACTGTTCAGCTTCCAAGAGTCTTCTCCCAAGTGTCATTACTCGTCTCTTGCCACATCTGAGGCAGCAGAGTTTGCATGAGCAGCACTGTAGCCATTTGAAGCCAAACAGGTACTTGGTGATTTCTGGCAGAGCTTCCTTACATCCCACTTGGTTTCTATTCAAGAGCCTGGTTTCTTCTCAAAAGGTTCTTGCAGAGATGTCCTAGATGGCTTTGAGAAGTGGCCAGCTGTGCCAAGGGGCTCTTTCTGCAGTGTAACTCCTCAATGGAATGGACTGTCTGGGGGTGGATAATCAGTCCCTCTCTGCCACCTCACAACCTTGACATTGTCCTTGTTTAATTCCATTTCACTTTAGTTCCTGTCAGTATGGAAACATTGCATAGAAACATTACTGGGAAATAGCTGGTCCAAAATCATCTTGCCTGTGCTAGGTTAATTCAGCTGTCACTGTCTTTCTGTCCTACCCAAGGTGTTCATCTAACCCTGAACAGAAATACCAGCCATGTCACTGATTCCAGATTTACTGGGATCAGAATCCTTCCCAGCCACCCGTTGTGGCTGTTCCTGGAGCTCAGTACTGACGTGAGCTAAAAGAGGATCTTGTCAAGACAGACACAGCCCTGTTAATACCCCTGCTTGGGAAGCTGGAGTCAGCATGAGCAAAAACAGGGATCACCTCATGTCTTCCCTAGCACCGTGAATCATTTGCTAGTTAAGCCAGTTTTTATTCACAGCTGTGGTTCTTAGTCTTCATGTTAGGAATCGTGCTTACTGTGAAGTAATGGGATTTTGTTATGAAAATTGGTGGGAGCAGGGATGAGAGGAAGATCAGTGCACAGTAGCAGCCAGCCACACACAGCACACACTTGGTCAAAGCTCTTTGTTGCTTCACTTCCAAAGCCCAGCACTCTTCCCTTTAGATAGCAGGTTGTAGAAGACAATGTTTATTCCCTGAGTACACTACTAAGAAATTAATGCAGTAATTAACACAACTCCAAATTATCATTCTTAAATCTTGCAGATTACAGCACTCAATACTGGTTTAGAGCCTTCTCTTGCTTGCCTCTCCACTGATGACTATAGGGGTACAAGTCTACCCCTCATTCCACCCTTTCACACCAAATCCTTTGGACAGAGAGATGATGGGGAGTCCAGCAGGGCTGTGCAAAGGGGTTTCCCCCTGTTGTTCTGCTGGGTTGCAGGTCAGTATCCCTGCCATGTGCAGGTGTTCACACTCCTACTGTCTGAAGATCTTCCTCCGTCCTTACCTTTCCCCATTTTTTCTATTTCTGGCCCCAATGGTTCATTGCCCTTGTACCATCCTTGCACCCAACTCCTCCCAAACAAACACTCCACTTGCATTATTCTCCCATACCACCACTAGCAGTCAAACAACATTCATATAACCCTCAGTGTTACCAAATACCTCACTGAAGTTCCTGTTCCGCCTCCTTCCCATGGTGATACCCATGGTTCTCCACAGGCTTCAGTGGGTGGTGCACATCATACATGCTGTGAAGTTGTTTACTTCCAACAGTGGCTGGGTAGACTTACTATATGCACACATTCCCCTTGTAAATCAGGCTTCCACAGCCCTGTACCAAAGACTTTCAGTAGACTAATGCAAGGTTTTATATCCCACTGTTCATGCCTCCCCTTCCATGTCTCCAGGACACCATCCCATCATTGAAGATCATAGACTCATAGAATCAACCAGGTTGGAAGACCGACCCCCACCTGGATACAAACTCCCTTCAGGTAGTTGAGGAGAGCAATAAGGTGACTCCTGAGCCTCCTTTTCTCCAGACTAAACAACCCCACCTCCCTCAGACTCTCCTCATAGGGCTTGTGTTCCAGGCTATCCCACTTCCAGGAAAAAAAAATCACCACTTCTCTCGGGTCCTCCTGACACAAGACTTTCTGCTGTATTACCCATGAAAAAGAAACTAACTTGTTACAAAAAGCATCTAACCACTAGTTCAGTGCTTCAGTTGCCAGTAGTTGTGCTTGCTACAGTAAAAAGCCAGAGATACTGTTCAGTGGAACACTTTGGAAGCATTATATGTAAGGCCAGCTGTCCCTTTTGCTACATACCACTTCTGATTCTCCTACATGGTTATTGTGGTCA